>NC_044033.1:189247793-190489749 GCF_901765095.1 Microcaecilia unicolor | reverse complement strand
TCTGCATCCTAGGATGGCTAGTAACAAAAAGCCTGCTCGAGCCTTTCCTTTGCATGACTCCATCCAAGAGCTTATTTCCGCTCAGTGGGCTGACCCCGAGGGACCTTTGAAAGTTTCCAGGGCTATGGGGCAATTATACCCTCTGCGTGAGGAGCATTTGGCTCACTTTGCAATGCCTAAAGTATATGCCCTAGTCACTGCGGTGACAAAGAGAACTACCCTCCCTGTGGAAGGAGGAGTTGCCCTGAAGGATATACAAGACCGTAGACTGGACGCAGCACTTAAACGGTCCTTTGAAATTGCAGGTCTTACTGTTCGGGCGTCTGCATGCAGTTGTTATGCTGCTAGAGCCTGCCTGGCGTGGTTGCAACAGGCAGTGGAATAGCCCGGAGATGGAGCGGAGCCCTTCTCGGATGTGGCTCCGCGGCTGGAGTCGTCCTTGTCCTTTTTGGCTGATGCCCTTTATGATATTGTCAGAGCTTCGGCTAAACAAATGGCAGTAGCAGTGGCGGCTCGCCGTCTTATTTGGCTACGACATTGGGCAGCGGACATGGCCTCTAAGCAAAGGTTAGTGAAGTTGCCCTTTCAAGGCCTTCTCCTATTTGGTGAGGAATTGGGAAAAAAAAATTGTTAAAGGCCTGGGAGATCCTAAACCCCAGCGCTTGCCCGGATAGGCCGAGGCCTTCCTCCAAGGGCCAGGTGGTCCACTCCTCTTATAGACCTCGCTTCCGTGAAGCTAGAAGGTACCACCCGGGGCGTTCTGCTGGGTTCACTTCTCGTGCCCGTTTTTCAGCAGAGGAACTCCTTTCGCTCGGACAAGTATTCCGCAGCCACCGGCTCTAGGCCTGGAGTTCAGGGGCGACCCTCTCGATGGTGCGCCGGCCCTCTCCTCGCTTCCTGTCATCGGAGGACGTCTTTCCCTCTTTGCCGAGGAGTGGGCCAATATTTCCTCAGATCAGTGGGTTCTGGACCTGATCAGAGATGGCTGCAGAATAGAATTCAACGCCCCAGTAAGAGACGTGTTTGTGGAGTCCCGATGCGGTTCTGCTGCCAAACGGGCGGCGGTAGAGGAGACTTTGCAAGGTCTGATTCAGTTAGGGGCCGTGTCCCCGGTACCTCCCGCCGAACACAGCTACGGCCGATACTCCATCTACTTTGTGGTGCCGCGAAAAGGTGGGTCTTTTCGCCCTATTCTGGACTTAAAAGAATTAAACAAGTCCCTGAGAGTGCGGCATTTCCACATGGAAACCCTGCGCTCTGTCATTACTGCGGTACAGCCAGGAGAGTTTCTCATGTCTCTAGACTTGAAAAAAGCTTACTTGCACATACCAGTTTGGCCCCGCACCAGAAGTTTCTGAGGTTTGCGGTGTTGGGAAAACATTTCCAGTTCCGGGCCTTGCCTTTTGGCCTCGCCACAGCTCCCCGAACCTTTTCGAAGGTAATGGTGGTAGTAGCTGCTTTGCTCAGGCGAGAAGGTATCAGGGTTCACCCGTACCTAGACGACTGGCTCATCAGAGCAGACTCTGTAACAGAGAGCTATCAAGCTACAGCCAGAGTGGTCTCAGTACTTCAATCTCTAGGCTGGGTCGTCAATATGGCCAAAAGTCACCTGACCCCCTCCCAGTCTCTAGAATATTTGGGGGCCAGGTTCGACACAGACTCGGGCTATGTATACCTACCCGAGCTAAGGTGGTGCAAGCTTCAGAATCAGGTCCGTCTGCTCCTGAGGATGCCTCGCCCGCGAGCTTGGGACATTGTCCAGCTGCTGGGATCGATGACAGCCACATTGGAAGTGGTGCCCTGGGCGAGAGCGCACCTGAGACCTCTACAGTATTCCCTACTTCAAAGATGGTCTCCAGTTTCTCAGGATTATCAATGCAGATTTTCTTGGCTCCCTGCGGCCCGACTCAGCATGGAGTGGTGGCTCTCAGACAGCATGCTGCGGCGAGGAATGCTGCTGGCGCTCCCTGATTGGTGTCTAGTAGTGACAGATGCCAGCCTGAAGGGCTGGGGCGCACATTGCAAGGGGAAGCATGCCCAGGGTCTATGGACACCCGAGGAGTCGGAGTGGTCCATCAACCGCCTGGAGTTGAAAGCGGTGTTTCAGGTGCTTCTGGCCTTTCAAGTGACCCTGGAAGGATTGGCTGTCAGAGTGATGTCGGACAACACGACAGCAGTGGCCTACATAAATCGACAAGGCGGCACTCAGTGCAGAGCACTGGCCGCGCAGGCCGAACAGATTTGCCACTGGGCCGAGCTGCATCTTCAGTTTCTATCGGCAGCTCACATTGCAGGTCAGAGCAACGTGCAAGCCGATTATCTAAGCAGGCATCAGATCAATCCAGCAGAATGGAAACTAGCAGAGGAAGTATTCCTGCAGATATGTGCTAAATGGGGCAAGCCCGTGATGGATCTTATGGCGACAAGTTCAAATGCCAAAGTCCCGTGCTTCTTCAGCAGACGGAGAGATCCTCGCTCGGCAGGGTTGGATGCCTTGACAGCCCTGGCCTCCGGGCCTACTCTATGTGTTCCCTCCGTGGCCCTTGATAGGGCGAGTGCTCCTGCGGATTCGGCTGCACCCAGGAGAAGTGGCCCTCATCGCCCCGGATTGGCCCAGGAGGCCTTGGTATGCGGACCTCCGACAGATGCTAGTGGAGGCTCCCCTTCCTTTACCTCTGGTACCGAACCTGTTGTCACAGGGCCCGGTAGCCATGGAGGACGCCTGCCGCTTTGGTCTTATGGCATGGCGATTGAGAGGGCGCAATTGAGGGACAAAGGCTATTCAAACAGTCATTTCCACTCTCCTGCAGGCCCGCAAGCGTTCCACTTCCGTGGCTTATGCCAGGATTTGGCACCAGTTTGAGTCTTGGTGTGTTTCAAAAGCGATCACACCCATGTGGGCTCCTGTCTCGCTGATTCTGGACTTTTTGCAGAATGGTGTACAAATAGGCTTGGCCTATAATTCCCTGCGGGTGCAAGTGGCAGCGTTGGCCTCCCTTCGTGGTAAGGTTGAAGGCGTGTCTTTAGCTGCTCATCCAGATGTGGCACGGTTTCTTAGAGGGGTGCGTCGGCTCCGGCCTTCCGTGCGAGCACCCTGTCCAGCTTGGAACCTGGGGCTAGTTTTGAAGGCCCTGCAGGCTTCTCCTTTTGAGTCGCTTCGGCTAGCATCGGAGAAAGATTTGACACTAAAGGCCGTTTTTCTTGTGGCCATTACTTCGGTGAGACGGGTGTCAGAGCACCAGGCGCTGTCCTGTAGAGACCCATTTCTGCAATTCTCAGAGTCCGGGGTCACGGTTCGGACCGTGCCTTCCTTCATGCCTAAGGTGGTTTCAGCGTTTCACCTAAACTAGCCTATTTTCTTGCCCTCCTTTGATAAGGAGGAGTTTCCAGAATCTTTTGGGCAGTTGCACCTGTTGGATGTGCGCAGGACTCTGCTGCAGTATCTGCGAGTTACTATCTCTTTCAGGATCTATGATCATCTGTTTGTTTTGCTATCAGGTCCTCGCAGAGGGTCTCCAGCGTCTAAAGCCGCTATTGCCCGCTGGCTGAAAGAAACTATCTTTTCAGCTTATCTGCTTGCCGGCCGGTCTCCGCCTGTAGCCTTTAAGGCGCATTCTACCAGAGCGATTTCTTTCTCTTGGGCTGAAACTGGAGCACTCTCTCGTCAAGAGATATGCAGTGCAGCAATATGGGCTTCTAAGCTCTCTTTTGCTCGACATTACAGGCTGGATGTGGCTGCTAGGAGGGATACACGTTTTGGAGCACAAGTGCTAGCGCATGGTGTGACCTGTTCCCACCCTATATAGGGATTCCTTTGTTACATCCCATATGTAATGGCTTCATCTGCTTGATGACAAGGAAGGGAAAATTAGGT
Source organism: Microcaecilia unicolor (assembly GCF_901765095.1). Lineage (NCBI taxonomy): Eukaryota > Metazoa > Chordata > Amphibia > Gymnophiona > Siphonopidae > Microcaecilia > Microcaecilia unicolor. The sequence goes on along the minus strand of NC_044033.1, from coordinate 190,485,875 downwards.
TCTTACCTTGGTAATTTTCTTTCCTTTAGTCATAGCAGATGAAGCCGTGAGCCCTCCCTGTATGATTGTCTGTATGCTGTGAATCTGTTTCAGGTTCTGTTCTTGTTTCCTGAAGTTCCTTCCTTGGGAGAAAGTTGGAAAACAGTCTTCAGGATTCATGTTCACTTATAGGAGGATGAGTCCATTCCCTCCAGTTTATGTTTTGGAGGATGAGTTTATTCCCTCCAGGAGGTTGCGTGTATCCCCTCCAGTTATACAATAAGGAGGACGAGTTTATTCCCTCCAGGAGGATGTGTTCATTTCCTCCTTTTGAGTTCATGCCCTTGTTAAGGGGCCATCGTTCGCTGTGAGGAAAGTTCATGTTATTCCCATTGCGGTTTGCCATACTGCTTTGGAAGCTTCAAATACTGAAGAGGCAGTGGAGCTGGCTGGCCATGAGGCATTGTGAAAAGTTGAATGCTCTCTATCTCCCCCTGCTGGTTGATGGACACAACCCATACGTAATGGCTTCATCTGCTATGACTAAAGGAAAGAAAATTACCAAGGTAAGAACCTAATTTTCCCTTTTGTCACACTGTAAGTGTGCACTTTTCAACTTGTTTTCTAATTTGGGGCCATTTTAAATCTGGGCTAGTATGATAAATCTTGTCAGAATATTCTACCAGAATTATCAGATTCTTAATTGCTTAAAGAAGTAGACTGGGCAATTGAACCAAGAATACAGTTAATTGTTTGCATCATTTCAGCCAGCAGCTGCCAGCCAGGAGCCCTAAGAGTTCAGGTTCCCAGTGAACTCTCAAGGAAAAGTTTTTGGGGAAGGTGTAGCTGAGTCTGTTTATCTATAGACACTGTTCCTTCCTTTATACTGGTTTGTCCTTTCAGGACAGGAACTCACAAGAAAGAAACTGATTCCACACAAGCTGCCACCCGTCAACTCCACAGAAGGTACACTGGACAGCTCCCTGCACCAAGGCAGTCATGAGAAGTGTATGGAAATGGTGAATTGTTATCAGCTCAATAAATGTAGGTGAAGATGACACATATTTAAATTGTCCATCACGAGCTAAAGAACAACACTACTCCATTATTAAGTATAAAGTTTTATTAAACTCAGTGCCTCTATATCAGTGCATAGAGTAACTGCACCTTGAGTATTTATACATTTACTAGTAAAAAAAGGCCCGTTTCTGACACAAATGAAACGGGCGCTAGCAAGGTTTTCCTCGGAGTGTGTATGTTTGAGAGAGTGTATGTGAGAGTGACTGTGTGTGTGAGAGAGAGTGAATGTGCGAGTGTGTGTGTGTGAGAGAGAGAGTGAGTCTGGGTGCGAGTGTGTCTGTGAGAGAGAGAGTGTGTGTGTGTGAGAATGAGAGTGTGTGCAAGTGCATATGTGAGACAGTGTGAGAGAGAGAGTGTGTGTTTCACACAGATACAGTGTATGCGAGAGAGAGAGTGTGTGTGAGACACAGACTCTCTGTGAGACTGAGTGTATGAGACCAAGAGAGTGTGTGAGTGACTGTGTGACACATAGAGTGAATGTGATACAGTGTGAGACATAGAGTGTGTGAGAGACAGTGTGTGAGAGTGAGAGAGAGAAAGACATTGACTGTGAGAGAGAGTGTGTGTGTGACAGAGATTCCCCCCTCCCTCTCTGGTGTCAGGCCCCCCCTCCCTCCCTCTCTCTGGTGTCAGCCCCCCCCCCCCCCCCCCTCTCTGGTGTCTGAGCGTTACTGTGCAGGACGTTGAGCTCTGGCTGTGCTTCAAGGAACTGACCAATCCTATTTAATAGAATGCACCTCCAACATTCTGAAGCTGAGAAACCTCGTGTGGTTGGTCACTTCTGCTTGTGAGGAACCCGGACGTACGTGATGTCAATTCAGGAGATGGATACAGAGAGCAGGAATGCCTCAGCCATGCAGTCAGCTTCAGAATGTTGAAGGTGCGTTTTATTATATAAGGATGGTTATCCCATGCCCTAAGAAGGAAGGGGAAAGGAGAAGAAATTTTGGATTTTAATTGTAGCTCAAAGTGAGTTACAGTCATATACAGTAAGTATTTTCCTGTTCCCAGAAGGCTTACATGGAATAATATTCAGCTGTCATGGTCTGCATTCTTTTTAAATGCTGGCTATAATGGTCAAAAATACCTGTTTAGTGTGGCAATTTTCAGACTGCTATCTGGATAATTTATCTAAATAAGGACATCCTTCTATCTGTCCTATTTGGAAGGCAGACTGAATATTGCAACTCTCTGGATAAGTTCCGCCCTAGCTCTGTCCATGCTCCATCCCAGCACTATCTAGATAGTGCCTATGAATATCTCAGTCAGCAGCATTTATCTGGATTGCCAAGATGTTATTTGGATAAGTGCTTTTGAATCCCGACACATAAGTTTGTACCTGAGGCAATTTGGAGGGGGGGGTGTGAAGTGACATGCCGGAGATCACAAAGAGATACAGTGGGATTTGAACTAGGCTTCCCTGGTTTTCAGCTTCTTGCTCTAATCATTAGGTTACTTATCCACTAGAAAAGGTACAGAGGTCAACAAACATTGAAAGAAGTATTGGAACTGTTCCTCTACAAAGAAAGGTTAAACAGGTTACGATATGGTGGAGGTTTATAAAATCATGAGAGGTGTAGAACAAATTAATAGGGAAAGTTGTTTCAAATCACAATAAGGGACACTCCATTAAACTAACGCACTGGTTCCCAAATCTGGCCCTGGAGGCACCCCAGCAAGTAAGGTTTTCAGGATACAATGAATATTCATGAGGGAGATCTGCATGCACTGCCCCCACTGTATGCAAATCTCTCATGAATATCATTGTAGATATCCTGAAAACCTGACTGGCTGGGTTGTCTGCAGGACCAGGTTTGGGAACCACTGAAGTAAGATTTTTAACAAATTTAAGGAAATAATTTTTTTCAGTCAGTTCACAAATAATAGAATTTGTTGTTGGAGGATATGGTTAAAGCTAGTAGTATAACTGGGTCTCCAAAAGATTTGGACAAATTTCTGGAGAACAGACCCATTGACAATTATTTGATATGCTTGGGAATTCCAACCTTGTACTTCTGGGAGTAAGTATGAAAGAAGGGATCTCTCTTTTTAATATCTATGGGGTACTTCTTTCAGGAGACGAATTGGAGGCTTGATGAACATCTTATTTTCTGTAAGGTTACAGGACCTTGATCTTCACTCCCACTCCTCAAGGGTTATCATTAGATTAGATTTTCAGGCCATTCCTAATTAATATGCATAAGGGAGATTAGTATACAGTAGAAGTGACAGGTATGCAAATCTCTCTCACATATATTCATTAGGAATATTCTGAAAACCTGACTTGTTGGCTATAGGAGGAGCTAAACCAGTCAGTGCCTGTAGTTTTGTCAGTGAACTGTATCTTAAAAATCTCATAGACCTTTATCCCAAGCCAAGAGGGACAATTATTTTTCATTGAATTAATACTTTTATATATGATTGTTTTTAAAATAGAAGCAGAAGCCTAAGCATTCTGAACAAATTTATTTATTCCTCAGCAACCCTCCAGACCAGTCAAGATGCTTGGGTTATGCACGCACACCTGCTAGCAGAGGGAGACTGAGAGAGCACCTGACTTTGAACACTGAATATGTATCCTGTGCAGAACCCCAACCAGTCAGTATTTCTCAGTCTCCAGCAGAGGGTAGACATGCAGTCTGTGCAGGCTGACTGGTCTGGTAGGCCCCGTGGAGTGCTTTGGGCTTTGTTTTTCTATCTTTTGGAAGCTTAATACTATTTTTTTTTTTTGAAAAGGAAGTAAAAGAGTACAAATAAGTACCTGTATATGTAAGCCGCATTGAGCCTGCCATGAGTGGGAAAGCGCGGGGTACAAATGTAACAAAAAAAAACAACCCTGTACCACTGGTTCCTTATCGTGCTTTTGGTAGTGTGGGTCCAGTGGGGCCCTGTTTTCCGTCTTGGGGTGCTACATCCAGGTGGCAGGGTCCTTCCCCCTCCCCTGCCCTCCATTTGGAGTGGACAGCTATGTGCCTCTGCTGCTGTGTATAGGCAGCAGACTTCAGTGCCTGGAACCCTGCAGCAACCAGGTAAAAAAAACCCCCACTTTGCAGTGAAGGGAGACCGGGCTGTGGAACGGTATTGTGGTGACTGTCCAGAGGGGGTCAGGGAAGTGGTGTATTGTGCCAGAGAGGTCTTAGTTCTGGGGTTGCCCTCCCATTGTGCTCTCTTTACCATTCAGGTACCACAGTAATGTGTAGCCAAGATGCTGTGATGCCTCTTGTGCAAGTGCGGGGAATAGAAGCACCCAGGGTGCAGTGCAGGCTCTGTGGGGAGCCAAAATCATCTTCAGCAGTGGCATCGGAGTTGTCGGGGGAGCAGGGCACGTCCAGAGCAGAGCAGGTCTTACCAGTAGGTTCTACAGCGGCGAACCTGATTTTGGCAGGAATCACCACCATTTTGGATTCCTCCTGCGCTTCAAGTCCACTGCAGCTTATTCTGAAGGTTCCCCTTCCAGGCTGTGCGGAGTGCTGGGAAGGGGGGGGGGGGGTATTTTAGGCCTGGAAGGCAGGGGACCTCCTCGGGGAGAAGTTTCAAGTTTGGTACCCGCTCCTGTGATGGCAAAGTGGCGTCGCATGGACTGGGGTGATGAGGTAGATGACTCATTGCTTCCCATGTCAGTTGAGGGTTCAGTGACATTGAGATAGAGGATTCTGGTTTCCTGGAGCAGGAAGGGGAAGCCGTGATGCCCAGGGAGGATCCGTTGGTTGTCAGGATTTTTCGTGAGTAGAGAATGACATGAGGACGGGGATCTGAGGTAATGGGGACGGGGACAGAGCCTCTGGGTACTGTCCCAATGTCATTTTCTACTTTGAAGCCTGTTAATGAACTGGACTGTTGTTTATGTTTGAGTGATGCAGACAATGATATTTTGATTTTTTGGAAACACAGGCAAACATGCTGGCCACAACTAGTGAAATTTGCATGGGGGATTCTGTACGTTTCCTGCTACCAGTACATCTAAGAAGACATTTTCTATTGCAGGAAGGACTGTGGAGGACAGGAGAGCTAGGCTGAATCCTGAGATTGTTGATGACTTATTCATTCACAGATTAAAGTTCTTCAAAGGGCACATTTCTCCCCCGCTAGGGCATACAGAACAGGTTGTATTTTGTACCCCTGGACATTTTAACAGGGTGGATTAGGATTCCTTGGGGTAGTAGAAGTCAGCTATTGTTGGGGTTGGAAGGGTAGAGGGTGGGGGAGAGGGAGGTTTATTACAGTTGCTCGTTGTTACTAGTGTTTTCTATTTGTGATTTATAAATAACAGTTCCACAGCATATTGTTCCTTTTTATACTTTAATAAAAAGATTTAAATATAAAATCATAAGTGTTAGAGGCTCCTGCAGATGAGGACAGAGCCCACGGGTATGGGGGCAGGGCCTGTGGGGACAGGACGGGGATAGAGACAGGGCCTACGGGGATGGAGTGGGGTTGGAGACAGAACCCATGGGGACAGTCTTTGGCCCCGTGTCATTCTCTAGTCATGAGAAAAATGTTTCCTTATAGTTACATCCTGTTTGTGAATATAAGCTGAAACTGTTGGTTTACTACTATTAAAAATAAATCTTGGGTTGTTAGGAGCAGAAGCTATGCCACCGTCTGCAGTGCTTACACACTCTGCAAGATTCCAGTTCCAGTCCATTTAGGTAAATTTTTTTTTTCTTTATCTCTAGAGATGTCCAAAGTGCCAACTCACTGCCCCCACATCAGCTTAGACACTACAAGAAAGGTGTCAACATTTGTTTTCTTTTCCAGCACCAAATCAGACATACAGGTCCCCACTCACCACTTCTCAGCAGTATGGCTGGTGGATCCCAAAGGACCCCAGAATCCAACTGGAGAAGGAAGAAGCCTGGATTCGGACTCCCCGCTACCCAAGGGTCTGGAGCCCAATGTCCAAGTGAGTATTGCGTAGGAAACCCAAGACTCTTGCTAGCTCTGTTCCATCTTCTCTTTAAATAATTGCTGTCTTCCAAAAATCTTAAGAGAAAGAACCCTATTTCATGCTAGTGACATTCCTTCATGGTGACAGTATCTTACTGTGTTGAATGAGCAGTGATGTGGTGGTGTGGGGAAAACTCCTCTGCGACCCAAAAGTATGGGTGCTGGCAGGCCTTTTTTTGTGCTGGTATGCACTGGTACGGTGTACCAGCACCTTTTTTTCCCCTTGCCGCTTATCAAATCTCCAGCAACTGCCGCTGCTGCTTCTCTCAATGAACAGCAGCGGCAGCCAAATCAAGCAATAGCAGTCCTTCCCCCAGTGGCGTACCAAGGGCAGGGTGGTGGAGGTGGTCCACCCCAGGTGTAAATACAAAGGGGGGGTGCTCCGCTCCCGCTGCTCCTGACCTGTCCTTTTATTCAGGCTGCCGACGCCGATGTTACCTCTCCTCTGCAGTCCCCAGTCTTGGCCTCCACCTACCTACATTCAGCTCCCTCGACAACCCCCTTCTCTCTGCCACCTGGCCTTCCCTCACTGTGTCCTGCCCTCCTCTGATGTAACTTCCTATTTCCGCGAGGGAGGGACACAGCGAGGGAAGGCCAGAGGCGATCTGCTTGTTTCACAGATGTGAGGCACTGCATACTGGCACTGCATTGCCGATTCAGAGATTTAAAAAATGCAAGGGGCCGAGTTCTGGGGTGTCGAGGGATTCAGCATCTGAGAAGTGTCAGTGCCAGGAGGACCACTTTTCCTCCATACAAGTGGTACTGATGTGCTCTTCTACCACCAGTCACCAGCCGGCTCCAGTATTGACCCCGGTGGAACTGTAACCTGTCTCTCAACCAGAGCCCCAGCTTTTCCTGATGTTGGCCCTTGATAAGCACATCCGGGCCTTGCTTCCTGAGCTGCTTGATGGCCTTAAGCAATGGTGTGTATCGGCACTGGGGGTACTTGCACCTACCCTGTCTCCTGTTGCGGCCTTGCCTGGCCCTTAGCCTGAGGTGCGGCCCCAGTGTCGACTGCCACCCAAGACGGGACCCTCTGGATGTCAGTGGAGAATGTTTTGTGGAGTCGAGACGGGAACAGACTCCTTGACGCAATTCTCAAGGACATGGCTCCTCTGCATTGAGGCAGGCTCTGTTTTGACCCTCCCATAGAGAGGTTTTGTCTGACACCGATGAGCACTCATGGGAGTCAGAGGAAGATCCCAGGTACTTTTCCTCAGATGAGCCCTATGGGATACCCTCTGAACCCTCCACCTGAAAGGAGAAAGTCTGCCCTGGAGAGCCTTTCATTTTCATCTGTTGTAAAGAAAATGGCTGACTCCATTCCATTTCCTTTAGAAGTGGAGGACAAGCCTAGGGCCAATATGCTTGACATCCTGGACTACACATCTCCTTCTAGAGAGGCTGTGATTACCCTCTCCATGAGGTACTCCAGGAAGTCCTCGTTAGGAATTCGGAGTCCCCTCTGTTGGTCATGGTACTGCCCAAGAAGATCAATTCCATGTACCGGATCCACAGCACACCTGGATTTTATAAGCCTCAGTTGCCTCACAATTCTATGATGATGGAGTCTGCTCTTAAAAATTCCATGGTGGTGGAGTCCACTCTTAAAAGAGTCAGGAGTCCAAGTGACTATGCCTTGGCGTCCCTAGGTAGAGAAGCTGGAATCCTGGATTTTTTTGGGAGAAAGATGTTCCAGACCTTTTCACAAGCATCTACTTGCAAAACTCAGTGTGCAAGTTGATGGACCTGGCTGAGACGCCTCATCCGGAGCAGGCCAAATCACTTCACCAGATGGCCAAGCAGCAGAAGCATGTTGAAAGTACTTGGCCAGGGCACTTATGACACTTTTGACGTGGCATCCAGGATCTCTGCTCAGAGTATAGCAATGCGCAGACTCTCATGGCTGTACGTTTCTGATTTGAAACATTCTGTTCAGCAGCGGTTGGCGGATGCCCCATGCCGGGGGGATAACCTTTTTGGAGACAAGGTTGATGAGGTCACAGAAAATCAAGAAACGTACATATACCATTTGTTCTCTCTCCCACTGAGTGCCTTCTGATTCTACCTCCTCAGCTAGGAGGACTTTTGGCAATCCTAGGAGGAGTCCCTGTTACTATCAGACAGGGCTGGTGTTTGAGTCTCTGGCGCCCCCCCCCCACTGGGTCCAGCATCTCCTTTCTCTCCCTCCCCCCTTCTCCCATCCCGCACCCTTTTTCAGCCCAGTGCCTTAAAAGGTGAAGAACAAACTTTTTTTTGTTTTTGTTTTTTTACTTGACAGCTTTTTAATTTATTTGAAAGGTTCCCATATGTAGATATAAATATCATGAAATAAAATTGAATATCACTAAAACTGCTTAAAAATTATTGTAACTTGTGGAAACAGCACTAATAAAGGCTATATTTTGTGTTCCTTTTTCTACACTGTTCTATAAATATAGTAATATATGGCCAAATTTCAGTGAGGATATCCTGTTTACAGATGGGTTCATCTTGACTGTTGTTGTAATCTGCCTTGGGAAGCCTAGTGTTATAAAGATAGGAAGTAAAATTAAACTCTTCTTTCATTGAGGCATATGGAATCAGATCTTCATCTCATCTCTTTTATACAAATAGATTATTGTGTTTTGAGCATGTTTCAGGGACAAGTGATTTTCATAAGTCAAAATAATAAAAAAATAAATACTTTCTTTCATGCAGATCTCTCATTTGTTTTAACATAACTAAATGGGCTTTAAGCCCCTAATGCAGTCCTTTGGTTTCCTTATATTTTGTCCTTGTGATGATTTATGATATGCCAAAACCTGCCCCCCGACTTATATTGTGCCAAAACCTGCCCCCTCACACACACAGTAATGCTGCCCATCCCCCTCCAGCGTACTAGAGTCCGACTTTGCTGCCCGCCCTGATGGTGTAGTGGTCTCTGCGGCAATGGGGGCAGGAAAGAGTCTCACTCTTTCCTTGTCATCAAGCAGATGAATCCATTACGAGTGGGTTGTGTCCATCAACCAGCAGGGGGCGATAGAGAGCACTGAAAAACCATAGTCCTCATGGCCAGCTAGCTCCATCTGCCTCTCCAGTATTCTCTATCTCCCCAGCAGGGTGGTCGCAGCTTGTTCAAGCTCCTTCAGAAATCTGCCTGGGGTGGCGCCTGTGCTGTTGCCAGTTGTAGCAGGGGTGTTGTGGCTGATGGTGCCCACTTTAAAGGCATATAGGTATGCCCTTTCCCTGCCTTACCCGGCCCCCGATGTGGATGTAGACACATAGGCAAGCCCTGTCTCTGTCTTTTCCCACGCTGTGGATGCAGGCACATAGGTTCGCCCTTTCACTGCCTTTCCCACGCTACTGATCCTCCGGAGTGGAATAAAGTTGCCTCTTGCGCTGTTGCCTCCAACTGTCCTCACAGCATCAACAAAAAAAAAAGTCGCTTTGCGCTGTAGCGCTGCGATCCAAGAAAAGAGGCTTTCCTTCAGTTGTGCAGCGGATCAGAGCTCTGTCGACTCAATCCGGAGAGGTAAGAGCATTTTGAAGCTCCTCCGGGGTGGGCCCGCGTTTGGGGCGATTTTGGCGCGAATCCGCCATTTTGAATTTACCGCCGTTTTCGACGATGGCTGCGGAGGTGGTAAAGCGCTGTTCCCGTTGTGGCAAGCGCAGATCAGCAGCAGGGCTCTGTAAATCGTGCTCTTCTGATGTCAGAGCCGGCTCGAGCATGACGAGCGAGGTTTCTTCCCGCTCTGTGGAGCTGGCAGCAGGCGCCATTTTGGAACAGCATGGCGCGACCCCCGCTGAGGCGGAGGGGTGTGAGCCTGGAGGGGAGCCTCGAATGGAGGCTAATATGAGAGTCATTTCCCCCAGACTGGAACCGGGAGGCCAGGGTGAGCCATTCTCCCCTGAATTTGTTTTGTTGCTGCATAAAGCATTTATGTTAAAAAGAGCTCTCCCGCAGGGGTCTCAATCGGCCCGGCTGCCTGTGTCCCCTCCAGTAGAGCCCGGCCTTGAATTACCGTCAGGTGCGTTTTCCCCTGATAGATGGCCACAGGAAAAGCGCAGAAGGGTGGATTTCCCTTCAGAGAGTGGCGCACCCCCGTTTCCCCCCCCCCCCCCCCCATGGTTCGGGATGTGAGGAGTCAGAGGGGTCTGGCAGGCCCTCATGGTCTGGAGAGCCAGAGGAAGGTGCAGGATTGCCACTGGATCCGGATGATCCTTCCACGGTGAGGATTTTCTACCGCGATGAGCTGCCAGCGTTGATTTCTAATGCATTGCAGGCCCTTTCTATTGAAGATACTGCGAGTGCTGAGCTCTCCTCTTCTAATCTGAGGATGACAATTACTAAGAAGCCTGCTCGAGCCTTTCCTTTGCATGACTCCATCCAAGAGCTTATTTCAGCTCAATGGGCAGACCCCGAGGGGCCTTTGAAAGTTGCCAGGGCTATGGGGCAATTATACCCTCTGAGGAGAATTTGGCGCGCCTAGCCGTGCCTAAAGTGGATGCCCTAGTCACAACTGTGACAAAGAGAACTACCCTCCCGGTTGGAGGAGGAGTTGCCCTGAAGGGCATGCAGGACCAATGCCTTGAATCAGCTATAAAGCGGTCCTTGAGATTTCAGGCCTATCCTTACGGGTGTCTGCATGCAACTGTTATGCTGCCCGAGCCTGCCTTGCTTGGTTACAACAAGCAGTGGAACAGCCCGGAGATGGAGTGGAGCCCCTTGCGGAGGTGGCACCGCGGATGGAGTCGGCCTTGTCTTTCTTGGCTGATGCCCTTTATGATCTGGTCAGAGCTTCGGCTAAACAGATGGCTGTGGCGGTGGTGGCTCGCAGCCTGGCCTCTAAGCAAAGGTTGGTGAAGTTGCCCTTTCGAGGCCTTCTCCTATTTGGTGAGGAGTTGGAGAACATTGTTAAAGGCCTGGGGGATGCTAAACCCCAGCGCTTACCCGAGGACAGGCCGCGGCCTTCCTCCAAGGATCAGGCGGTTCCCTCCTCTTACAGACCTCGCTTCAGAGAAGCTCGAAGGTACCGCCCGGGGCGTTCTGCTGGGTTCACTTCTCGTGCCCGTTTTCAGCAGAGGAACTCCTTTCGCTCAGACAAGTGTTTTGCAGCAGCTGGCTCATGGCCTGTTCAAGGGTGACCCTCTCAATGATGGTGCGCCGGCCCTCTCCTCGCTCCCTGTTATAGGAGGATGGCTTTTCCTCTTTCACGAGGAGTGGGCCAAGATTTCCTCAGATCAGTGGGTCCTGGACCTGATCAGAGATGGCTACAGTATAGAATTCAATGCCCCGATAAGAGACATGTTTGTGGAGTCCCGATGCAGTTCTGCCGCCAAACGGGCGGCGGTAGAGGAGACCTTACAAGGCTTGATTCACCTAGGGGCGGTGTGCCCGGTACCTCCCGCCGAGCTCGGCTCTGGCCGTTACTCCATTTAATTTGTGGTGCCGCGAAAAGGAGGGTCCTTTCGGCCTATTCTAGACTTAAAAGAAGTCAACAAGTCTCTGAGAGTGTGGCATTTTCACATGGAAACCCTGCGCTCCGTCATTGTGACGGTACAGCCAGGAGAGTTTCTCAAGTCTCTGGACCTGAAAGAAGCTTACTTGCACATACCAATTTGGCCCCCGCACCAGAGGTTTCTGCATTTTGCGGTGATGGGAAAACATTTCCAGTTTCGGGCCTTGCCTTTTGGCCTCGCCACATCTTCCCGAACCTTTTCAAAGGTAATGGTGGTAGTAGCTGCCTTTCTCAGGCGAGAGGGTATCCGGGTTCACCCGTACCTAGACGACTGGCTCATCAGAGCGGACTCTGTAGAAGAGAGTTACCATGTTACAGCCAGAGTGGTCTCAGTACTGCAATCTCTGGGTTGGGTCGTCAATTTAGCCAAAAGTCACCTGGCCAGGGGTATGTATGACACCTTTGATGTTGTGTCTAAGATCTCTGCACAAAGTATAGCGATGTGCAGACTCTTATGGCTGCGTGTCTCTGACTTTGGACCCGGCAGTCCAGCAGAGGTTTTCCTTGGAGATAATCTTTTGGAGAGAAGGTGGAGGAGGTAGCAGACCTCGTAAAGAAACACACTGATACCATCAACACTCTTTTCATGCAAGTGCCTTCTACACCCTTCACTTCTAGGAGGTTTTTGAGCAAGTTGAAGAGAGGTCCCTACTACTCCCAAAGGCGTAGATACACTTCTCGCCCCTCTCAGTAAGTTCAGTCCCAGCTTGTTCGTTCTCGTCAACAGCATATGCAAAGGCCCAACCGACTCCCCAGTCAAAACAAGGGGCGAGTTTTTGTCTGGCTCCAGCAGAGCAAAGCCACAATCAAAGTAACTGTACCTGATTACCTACTGGTAGGAGGGAGGCTGAGTTTTTTTCCAAGAAAGGTGGCCCCTCATAACCTCCGATGGGTTCTGCAAATAGTCCATCTCGGTTTCGCTCTACATTGGCGAAGGAGATCACCAAATTGTCCCAAAGAGTGTTGTTCATCACAAGATGGTACTCACAGAGGAACGCTCCACTCTTCTAAAGGCCCATTTGGTTGAACCCATTACACCAAGGGAAAAAGGACAGGGATTATATTCCAGGTACTTCTTTGTGCCAAAGAAAACAGGGGGAGGGGATGTATCCCATCCTAGACCTGAGGGCCCTGAACAAACTTCAAGTCAAAGAAACATTCAGGATGGTTTCACTAGGTACCCTTCTCTCCCAATGATTAAGGAACAAGATTAGCTATGCTCTCTGGACTTAAAGGAAGCCTAAACATATATCCTGATTCTTCCAGGTTACAAGAGGTATCTCAGATTTCAGGTGGGAACACATCACTTGGTAGCACTTCCTGCCATGTGGCCTCACATCTGCTCCCAGGGTTTCTACCAAATGCCCTCAGTAGTAGGCGCAGCATCGCTACGCAGACTAGGAGTCCATGTGTTCCCTACCTGGACGATTGGCTGGTGAAGAGCACATTGAAGGAAGGTGCTCAGGACTCTATACAGAGAACTGTTTGGGTGCTAGAGCTACTAGGGTTTGTTTTAAAGTACCCCAAGTCCCATCTGCTCCCAGTTCAACAATTGGAGTTCATTGGAGCCCTGCTAGATACATGGCAGGCTTGGGCTTTTCTCCTTGTGCCAAAAACAGATGCTCTAGTTGCTCTGGCCACTCAGTTTCATGCCAGCCAGCAGATCACGGCTTGGAAGATGTTGTGGTTACTAGGCCACATGGCCTCCACTGTGCATGTCACTCCTTTGGCACATCTTCACATGAGAACTGCTCAGTGGACCCTAGCTTCCCAATGGTGTCAGGCCTTGGGGAACCTAATGGATGTCATCTGACTAACTCCAGAGTTAGTTCAATCACACCTCTGGTGGACATTTAAATCCAATTTGACCATGGGACTTCTATTCCAAATTCTGCAACCTCAGAAGGTGCTAACGATGGATGCATCCCACTTAGAATGGGCTTATTTAGATGGGCTTCACAAGGTGCTTGGTCAGCTCAGGAGACGTATTTTAACATCAACCTTCTGGAGCTCCAGGCAATCTGGAATGCTCTACAGGCTTTCAGAGATCAGCTGTTCAACCAAATTGTTCTCATTCAAACAGACAATCATGTTGCAATGTATTACCCAACAAGTAGGGGGGTATGGGATCATACCCGCTGTGTCAGGAAGCTGTCAGGATGTGACAATGGGCTGTCCAGAACAGGATAGCTCTCATAGTCTCATTCCTAGTGGGAAAATCCAACATCCTGGCTGACAGACTGAACAGGGTCATGCAAATGCATGGGTATTGCCCACAAAATTTTCTGAGAGTGGGGCACCCCCTTGGTGGATCTCTTTGCCACTCCTTACAACCAAAAAGTCTCTCAGTGCTGCTCCAGAGCACATGACAGACTAGCGTTGGTTGCCTTCCTCCTACATTGGGCAAATTCTGTATGCATATCCTTCCATTCCTCTTGTGGGGAAGACTTTGCTGAAACTCAGGCAAGACCGAGGAACCATGATCTTAATCACCCCATATTGGCCCAGGCAAATCTGGTTCCCACTTCTTCTGAGATTATCCTCCAAAGAACCTTGGAGATTGGAGTGCTTTCTGACCCTCATAATGCAGAACGAAGGATCTCTTCTACATTCCAACCTCCAGTGTCTGACCCTCATAACCTGCATGTTGAGAATTTAGAATTTGCTTCGTTGCATCTCCCAGAGGAGGTTTGGTGTGAGGGCAGAGCCCTCGATCCTCTTCCTAGCCCTACACAGACCCTGCTTGAATATCTTCTAGACTTCTCTAATTCTGGTCATAAGACTAACTCTGTAAAGGTTCACTTCAGTGCAATTAGTGCTTACCATCACCATGTAGAAGGTAGGCTTCATCTCTGGACAGCCTCCACTTCATGAGAGGTCTGCTGTTTTCAAAGCCCCCTATCAAACCTCCACCTGTGTCATGGGATCTCAGTGTTGTATAACTCAGCTGATGACTTGGAAGGTCTTGTTTTTGGTGGCAGTTACTTCAGTTTGCAGAGTCAGTGAGCGTCAGGCCTTAGTAGCGGATCCAGCTTACACAAAATTTTATCATAACAGAGTAGTTCTCTACATGCACCCTAAGTTCCTGCCTAAGGTAGCATTGGGGTTCATCTAAATCAGTCTATCATCCTTCCAACACTCTTCCAAACCTCCTGCCCATCCTGGTGAAAGCGCACAGCACACTTTGGACTGCAAACGAGCATTGGCCTTTTACCTGGAGCGGACTAGTCCCTATAGACAGTCCACCCAGTTTTGTATTTCTTTTGATCCCAATAGGATGGGGGGTCACCATCAGGAAATGCACAATTTCCAATTGGCTGGCAGATTGCATATCATTTACTTATGCCCAAGCTGGGCTGACTCTTGAGGGTCATGTTAAGGCTCACAATGTCAGAGCCATGATGATACTGGTAACCCACTTGAAATCAGCTTCTGTTGAAGAGATTTGCAAGGCTGCAATGTAGTCTTCAGACCACACATTCACATTCCACTATTGCCTTGAGCAAGACACCCGATTTGACAGTTAGTTTGGACAGACAGTTCTGCAGAATTAGTTTGGGGTCTAGAGTCCAGCTCTACCCTCCTAGGCCCATTTTATTCTGTTCAGGCTGCACTTTCACAACCATATGTATATAGTTTCAGGTTAATTGACTTCTTTGACCTCGCCGTTGCTAGTTCCTATTGTCTTAATTTTGTGTTTTCTGTGAGCTTGGTAGCTAGGGATTCCCACTTATGAAAATAAGCTGGCCTTCTTGCCCTTGGAGAAAGCAGTTACTTACCTGTAGCAGGTATTCTTCGAGGACAGCAAGCCACTTATTCTCACATACCCTCCCACTTTCCCTTGGAGTTATCTCATTTAGCTGTGTTATTGTACTAATTGGTCCTACGCTCATGAGTCGGGTGAGTAGGCACCCATGCACATGTGGTAGCAGCGCTGCCTCAAGCTCTTAAAGATACAGTGCACTGGGCAGCGTTTCCGCACTGGGTACTGTGGATGATGTCACCCACATGTGAAAATAAGTGGCCTGCTAGCCTCGAAGAATATCTGCTACAGGTAAGTAACTTCGCTGTATAGAAGTAAGAAATGTAATTCTCTAGTTAGAGGCAGGTCCTTGTGGTAAAGGTCAGAGTCTCATAAATTTGGGATAGAAAGGAGATGTTAAAATATTAAAATCTCAGTGCTTGAGGACTTGTGTTTTCAAGGCAGGGACTGCAGTTCTTCAATATAGGTGTTTCTTATGACCTGGGTCCAACCGATTAAGGGTTCCCCATGGAGTGTACAACAAACACATGAAATGAAGTGCTTCACATACAACGTGGGTTCTATGTATAGTTCTTTTTTTTTTTTTTTTTAATAATTTTTATTGGTGGCACACACCACAACACATTAATTAACATAATGTAACATAACATCATACAATTCGTTGAGCTCTTAGCAAGCGCCCTATGATGCATGCCATCTTTTGTTTTTCCCCCCCTCCATTACTCTCCCTCTCCCCTTACGATCCATTTAACAGTTCAGGATCCTGCTTCTCGCAACAGGTGTTAGTGTATCCCAAAAGGGTAGCCAGGTTTTACAAAATTGGTCTCCCCTCTTTGAGGCCAGATCTCCTACTTTCTTCTTTTCCAACATACAGCATTGTGTCGCATCTCTCGCGCTTGCCGCGCTTTCAGGGACCTTGGCATCCTTTCAGGCTTCTTCCCCGGGAGCACGGGGTTTGTGAGTCCATAGGCCACTACCGTGGAGCGGCAGTGGCAGGCAAGATCACCTTCCAGGTGGAGATGAGACAACCCTGGACCGGAACCCCGGACTGGAGTTCTACACAGGAATACTCGGAACTGGAACGCACCGGACGGGTGCGCACTGGAGTGGGGCCCGCTAGCCTGGACACACTGGAGTGGCCCCACTGGACTGGAACATACAGGAGTGAAACCCGCTGGACTGGAACACACTGGACCTAGGCTTCACCTACACTTGACCGCCTTTCCCCGAGGGTTGAGCCCTCAGGTTCTGGCAGCCGGTAGGACTTACAGGAAAACCCGGAACTGGAACTTGCAAGCAGGAACAGCAGGAATGAAGATCCAGGAGTGCCCCCTGGCACCTAGGCGGAGGCAAGGCAGACAGGCAGGGACTGTCCGGGTTCTGGCAGTCTGCACAGGCTACAAGCCAGACGGTGCCTAAGCTAACTAGTCATGCACTGGAAACAAACACAGAGAACTAGCAGAGCTATGCACAGGCTACAAGCCAGACGGTGCCTAAGCTAACTAGTCTAAACAAACATAGAAACTCACACAGAGCAAACACTGAAACTGTGTACAGAGCACTCTATACACCAGGACCTTTAGATGAGATGCAAAGGCCAGGACTGTAGTCTCCAAGTGATTAATAAGCCCTTCAACACCAGAGCCACAGCTGCAGCAATCACCTTGCAACCAAACAGAGGCTTGACACACAGAGCAGTCAGCCCATAGGAATGGCTCCTCACCATTGTGGGATTCCAGGCGAGTCCGGTTGTAGCCACAGTTGCAGTATGCTCCGTTTGCCCATCAATATTGCTCGCTTTAGAAAGGCCTTAAGTCCCTTTGGCGAGCCACCGCATATGTTATAAACATCAAAAAGCTGTCCTGGTGTTGGTTTCCACTGTACCCTCCACATTTTTGATATTTGCTTTCCTAGCTCTGTCCAGAAAAGAGTCACACCCGCACAGAGCCAGAACATATGTCCCAGGGAGGCCCCCACGTGCCCGCACTTAGGGCAATCGTCTGTGGTTCCCAATGATAGTTCTTTTTTTTATCTGGCAGTTTCCTTCTGCTGTTTTGGGCTTTCAGGTCAGTCAGAACCAGTACTTGGATCTGGCACTTTCAATTGCATACACGTAGCAGTTTTTCCTTTATTTATATTCTTCACCCAACTCTCTCAGCTTAGTTATGGTAGCAATAGTCCTGGACCAGGGGCAGGACCAGTTTAAGGCAAAGGCAAACTAGGCATGTATCTAGTGCCCCTAAGTGTAGAAGAGTGCTGTCAGGACTCAGAGGCTATGATTTTCCAGCTATCTGGATTGTTTCAGGATTCTGCACCTTTGTAAATTAAAGGGCTGATTTCAAAAGGGATAATCAAACCCTGTTGAGCAAGCCAGTACCCAATATTTAGTAGCACTTAACCAGAGGGCCAGGGACAGAGTTAGGGCAGAGTGGCAACTTAGCTGGTTCGTGGAGATTTTTAGTCCGCCAACCAGCTAAGTAACCACATAAAGTTAGGACAGCAAAATAGTTGTTCTAATTTATGTGGCAAGTTAACTGAGCACCAATCTGAATACTGGCTGGCAAACATCCCCAGTTATTCAGTGCTGGGAGCCATGCATGCCCTGGGATTAGTTCAGCCTGTGGCTGGAAGCAGCTTACCGCCACTGTCTGAATATTGACCCCTAAATGTCTCAAAGCCAGAATAATAGCTGAGTTTCTGGATATTTTTCAGAGTTTATAGCTCTCTAATCCTGCCTCCTTTCAGTACAGAGACTGTGGTAGGATCCAACCAATGGGAAGGCTGCTTAGCCACAGGAAGGAGGGATTGAGCTGTGAGAGAGCGCTGCAGGAAGCCTTGGAGAGAGCCAGTGGAACCACTGGGTAACCTGGAGAGGGTTGTAGACAAGGGGTAGAAACGAAAAAAGAAATGGGGAAAAATGTAAGAGGTCTTCAGTTGCAGGCTCAAGAAAAGTTGGTAACAAATGCAAGAAATTTAGATGTTTAGGTTTATTAAAATAAACCTTTAACTTCCACCCACTTGATATGAACACATTCAAAACACAATATAGTGAAATCAAACAATATAGTGCTAAACACCTTTTAATAATGGAGGAAAAGACCTTAAAAAAAACCCAGCATGGTATTTCACAGAAATTCTCTGATCTATAGTAGCCCCTGGGTATCCATCATCATGGGTCAAAAACCTCCCATTTTTAATAATTTTTCATTGTACATATTTACTTTGCTATTTTAAAAACTTTCTTCATCAAAATCATGACAAGCAGGAGCAATAAAAATAAAGCACACAATCTGAGGGCGGGACCACAGGAACAGCTGAAACAGAAGCGAAAGAAGAGGCTGTGTGAAGCGGCGTCCCTGCGTGCAGGAGGTAAAAACGTTTAAGTAACAGACGGCTGTTACGAGGGGTAGGGACAGAGAGGTGGGGAGGGGGGGTCCAGAAACGACAGGGGAGGGAAGGGGGGGTCTTGTACGACAGAGGGGGGGAAGAGAGTCCTGAAACGACAGAGGAGGGTCCTGAAATGAAGAGGGGTGAAGGGGATTTTGAAACGACATGAGGGGGTGAAGGGATTCCTGGAAAGCCACTTGAAGGGTAGGGGCGGGTCCTGGAAGGGGAGGGGGATCCTGGATCAGGGGGTAGTGGGGGGGATGGGAAGAGGAAGGAAAGAAGGGGAGGGGTCAAGAAACTCGGGGAGGGGGGAGAGGCGGAGTGGGAAGGGGAGAGGGAACATGGGAAGAAGTGGCAGGGGGGGTCCTGGAACTCACATGAAAAGAAGTGGCAGGGGTTTCTGGAACTCAGACGGGGGAAGGGGAAAGGGAGGGGGAGGGGAAGGGGGTTCTGTAAACTCTCGGTCTCATACACTCTCGGTCTCACACACACTGTATCTGTGTGAAACACACTGTCTCTCTCACACTGTCTCACATATGCACTCGCACACACTGTCATTCTGACACACACACACAACACACTCTGTCACAAACACACTCGCACCCAGTCTCACTCTCTCTCTGACACACACTCGCACAGTCACTCTCTCTCTCTTACACAGTCACTCACACACACACACACTCTCAAACATACACACTACGAGGAAAACCTTGCTAGCACCCGTTTCATTTGAGTAAGAAACGGGCCTTTTTTACTAGTTAGATATAATAGGCATTTCTGAGACCTGGTGGAAGGAGGATAACCAGTGGGACACTGTCAAGGTACAAATTATATCCTAGTGATAGGGTGGATTGAATTGGTGAAGGGGTAGCATTGTATGTTAAGGAGGGCCTTGAATCAAATAGATTGAAAATTCTGTAGGAAACAAGACACATCTTGGAATCCGTATGGATTGAAATTCCATGTGTAAAGGGGAAAAGGATAGTGATTGGAGTGTACTACCATCCACCTGGCCAGGATGAACAGACAGATGTAGGGTTGCCAAACATACTTTTTCTCAGGTTATGTCAGGCTTTCAAGGCAGAACCTGGGTTCGTGAGCCCTTGGGCCACTGCCAAGGAGCGGCAGCGGCAGGCAAAACCACCCCACACCAGAGACAAGGCAGAACTCTGGCAGGGACAGCTAGACTTCACCTGCACTTGACCACCATTCCCCAGGGGTTGAGCCCCCAGGTGCAGGTGGCCGGCAGGACTTACCGGACAGGGCAGGAACTGGAACCCAACTAGGCTGAACAGGGTAGGACTAAGGGTCAGAGGGAAAAGGAATATACATGGGAAGCAAGGCAGGAAACTGGGCTAGAACTCACAGACAGACAATACTACACTAGGCAGGAAATGGACAGGCTTAAGGGTCAGGACTGAAAGCTGCAAAGCAGCCACTAAGAAAGGAAACACAGACAGGTAAGAGACAGAACTGAAAGCTGCCAGGCAGCCACTAAACAAGAAACACAGACAACCAAGAACTAGACAGAGAAATACAAACAAGAAACAAGACTGGGAAACAAGCAATACAGTACAAGATAAACTACACAAAGACTACACTAGAATCAGGCAAGAATCTCAGACAATAAACTGGGCTAGGCAGAAGTGCACAGAGCACACCAGCATACCAGGGACCTTAGGCGATGCAAAAGCAAACACAGAAGTTTCTAGGTGATTAATAAAGCCCATCCGCACCTAAGGCTCAGTTGCAGCAATCTCAAGGCAACTATGGGTGCTGTTCAGGCACAAACAAGAAAGACAAGTCTGGCAGTCTGGAAGATCCGGACCGGACTGGGCTGAAGCCTGGAATGGGTAGGGACAGCAAGACAGTCTATGGCAGCCACCGGTTCTGGTCACCAGAGGGCGAGGGGAGCACAAACCAAGAAGCAGGCAGAAGGCATACTGAAGCATAGAGAGGCTCAACACACACAGGTGCAGTAAAGTGGAGTAATTAGAGCCATGCTGGAAGCAGTCAGCACACAGAGACAGAGGCAGAGCTAACTCAGGCAACACACACAGGTGCAGTATAGTGGAGTAATTAGAGCCATGCTGGAAGCAGCCAGCACACAGAGACAGAACTAACTCAGAAAGGACAGACAGAAGCCAGCTCAGAAGCTGACCCCCCAGAAATAAGGTAAGTCTGAGAGGGGTCACGACCACAGACGTGACAGGTTAGCTGTTTTGTTATTGATCAGATAAAGATTAACATTAGAGGAGGCAATCATGCCCATCTTCTACTTCAATGTAAGCAACATTGGATTTTTAAACTAAAACCTTTAGAACTGTAGGTTTGAATACCATGATTGAATGGGTAGTGTTTCTATAAGAACTTTCACTGTAGAAGCCTAGACATTCTCCATAATTAAGTGGAGTTTGTTGGCTATCACAGTTTTTGGATCCATGCAGGCGCTGTAGTTAAATGGAGCCAGTCAGCTGATATGTATGTGGTGTCGGCGTTGTAGTGCTGGCACCATCTTTGAAGATTCTCTGAAACTGAGTGCATTATACAGGACTATCAGTGCTTTTTTCTGACATTTTTATCTGTATGCTGTAACATTAAATTGAAGGATTTGATGAATAAGATAGAATATTTTTGGAGTCATGTTACTGCTGTGCATGATAACACCGTCCTTAAGCTATTAGCGGAACCTTGCTCTATATAAAATAATGAAGCAAAATGTATAGAAGATGGTGAATGGACAATAATTGAGTGATGAAGTATTGCTATATGTCCTTTGAAGAAACGATGGACGAAACGGGACCCCATTGGGATAATTAAGTTAATTAAGTGTCCTTCATTTTTATTGCTCCTGCTTGTTATGATTTTAATGAAGAAAGTTTTTGAAAGAGTAAAGTAAATATATACAATGAAAAATTATAAAAAATGGGAGGTTTTTGACTCATGATGACAGATACCCAGTGGTTACTATATATTAGAGAATTTCTGTGAAGTACCACGTTGGTTTTTTTTTTAGGTCTTTTCCTCCATTATAAAAAGGTGTTTAGCTCTGTGTTTTGTTTGTTTATTATAAACCTTGCTATACCGCATGTACCAAACCAATGGATCTAAGCAGTTTACAAAACTAAAAGCCAAGAAAGGAACAGCACAAACCATACCCACAAATCAGCAAGAAAATCAATTATTCCAGAAAAACTCATACATTACCAGTCAGTAACAACAAAACGAAAAACATCCAGCCAATAAGAACAAGGAAAGCTAGTCTGCACAGAATGGTGTTTCTCCATTTCATGCTTTCTTGTCTCAAATTTTATCCTTCCTTTCAAGAGGGATTCAAAAAAGGCTTGGCTGTCAATTCACTCAAGGTTCAGGTGGCAGCGTTGGCGTGTCATAGAGGCAAGATACAGAATGCCTCATTGGCTGCTCACCCTGATATAGTGCAATTCCTCAAGGGAGTCACTCATCTATGTCCCCCTCTTTGCAATATTTGTCCTCAATGGAGTCTTCAAGTGGTTCTTAAGGCTCTTCATTAGGCCCCCTTTGAGTCCCTTCGTTTGGCAACTATCAAAGATCTTACATTAAAGGCAGTATTTCTAGTTGCCATTTTGTCGACATGGAGAGCTTCAGAGCTTCAAGCTCTTTCTTGGAGGAATCCCTTTCTCCGCTTTTCTGACTTGGGAGTTTCCATATGGACAGTTCCGTCCTTTTTGCCGAAGATTGTGTCTCCTTTTCATGTTATTCAGACTGTGTTTCTTCTTTCTTTTTACAGGGAGGCCTATTCTGTAGACTATGCTTCCCTGCAACTGTTGGATGTGAAGCGTGTCCTTATGCGCTGTCTTTCTCCTACCAATGATTTCAGACTGATCATTTTTTTGTGCTTTTTGCGGGACCTCGGAAGAGGTTGCTGGCCTCTAAAGCGACAGTGGCTCAATGGCTTAAGGAGGCTATTTCTTTGGCTTACATTCTGAGGGGTAGATCTGCTCCCATGCATGTCAAGACTTATTCTACCAGGTCTTTGGCGACTTCTTTAGCAGAGCCTAGGACAATTTTGTTGGCAAAGATCTGTTGGTCAGTGACGTGGTCTTCTTCTCATTCCTTTAAGCATTACCGTTTGGATGTGTCTGCTCGAGCAGATGCTTCCTTTGGGGCCATGGTTCTCACTGCAGGGATATTGCAGACCATCCTGTCTTAAGGATTGGTTTGTACATCCCATTTGGCTGGACTGCTCCTTGGGACATAATGGAAGAAAAAATTAATTACCTGATAATTTTCTTTCCTTTAGTCCCAAAGGATCAGTCCAGAGCCTGCCCTTCTGTGATGGTTTTGGTTTTTCTGGGTTCTATGTAATTTCAAATGTTTGTATTGTTCTGGTTCTGTTATTTCTAAGGCATGAGTTTTGCCCTTTATTTCATAATTCTTTTTCTATCTGTGTCACGTTTTCCAAAGCAGGAACTAGGATTGTGAGCCCTTAGACCACTGCCGAAGAGTGGCAGCGGCAGGCAAAACCACCCCACACAGGGATAAGTCAGAACTCTGACAGGGACAGCTAGACTTCACCTGCACTTGACCACCGTTCCTCAGGAGTTGAGCCCCTGGATGCAGGTAGCTGGCAGGACTTACCGGACAGGGCAGGAATTAGAAACCAGCAGGATACACATAGGGTCTAGAATACACAGGGAGGCTAGGCAGAATACTAGACTAGGACTCTCAGACAGACAAAGGACAGAACTGAAAGCTGCAAGCAGCCACTGAAACAGGGAACAAACACTGATAGACAAGAGACAGAACTGAAAGCTGCCAGGCAGCCACTGAAACAGAAACACAGACAACCTAGAGCTAGACAAAGACATACAAACAAGAAACAAGACTGGGAAACAAGCAATACAGAACACAAAGCTACACAAAAACTAAACTAGAATCAGGCAAGAGTAGAGACTATAAACTGGACTAGGCAGAAGTGCACCAGCACCCCCAACATACCAGGGCCTTAGGCAATGCAAAGGCAAAGTAGAGAGTTTCCAAATGGCTAATAAGCCCAGCAGCAGCTGAGATTCACTGCAGCAATCACAAGGCAGCTACGGGTGCTGTGCAGGCTCAAACAGGACAAGCAAGTATGGCAGGCCGGAAGATCCGGACTGGACTGGGCTGAAGTCTGGAATGAGAAACAGCACACAGACAATCCAATCCACCAGGTCTGGCCACCAGGGGGCGAGATGACTGAGAGACTGAAACCTGGGCACGACCGTGACAGTACCTCCCCCTCAAGGTCCCCCGACTTCCACGGGGAATTCAGGTCTCCATGGGTAACAATGGTGAAACCTGCGGAGGAGCTTCAAAACATGACCAGAGGTAGCTGGGCTGGAGCTTGAACTCGGCTTGGACTCAGCATCTTGGCCGGAACTGGAACTCGGCTTGGACTCAACATCTTGGCCGGAACTAGAACTCGGCTTGGACTCAGCTTCCTGGCTGAAACTACAACTCGATCTGGACTCAGCATCTTGGCTGGAACTGCAATTCGATCCATACTCAGCATCTCGGCTGAAACTGAAACTCAGAGTGGCCTCAGAATCATCTTGGCTGGACTTCCAACTTGGAGTGGACTCAGCATCATCTTGGCTGGAACTCAAACTCGGAGTGGACTCATCATCATCTTGGCTGGAACTCAAACTCAGAGTGGACTCAACATCATCTTGGCTGGATTTCAAACTTGGCTTGGGCCCAGTGTCTCGGCTGAGACTCAGAACAGAAGCTAAAGTGGGCCTCCAAAAAGGCGGCAGGCGAGCCAAAAACTCGGGACTTCTAAGACGTCTTCTTTCCACAGTAGCTTCCGGAGTATCTCGCAAGCCTGAATCGGAGATAAGTAGGTTGCGGTACTTGAAGAGCGAGGTCTTAGGATCAATGGTGGAAACTGGGTTTATCCGGAAACCAAGCGCCCCCCCCCCCCCCCCGAGGCGTTCCCTCTCAGCAGCAGCTTCAGGAGTATTTTTCAAGGCCGGGTCAGAACAAAGTCTATCACGGTAATCCTGGAGCGTTATCCCACAATAAAGGTCAGAAACTGAGGCGAGACCAGAGTCCAAACAGGAACTAGGAGCTGCCCTCGGCCAGAACCCCGGAGTGCCAACAAAGGAAAAAGTCATAGGCTGGAGACCCAGCAGGTAGGGTGATTGTGCCGAGCTCATGGCCTTTGGATTCTGTCACGTTTTCCAAAGCAGGAACTAGGATCGTGAGCCCTTGGACCACTGCCAAGGAGCGGCAGCAGCAGGCAAAACCACCCCACACAGGGATAAGTCAGAACTCTAACAGGGACAGCTAGACTTCACCTGCACTTGACCACCATCCTCAGGAGTTGAGCCCCTGGGTGCAGGTGGCCGCAGGACTTACCGGACAGGGCAGGAACTGGAAACCAGCAGGATACACACAGGGTCTAGAATATACAGGGAGGCTAGGCAGAATACTAGACTAGGACTCTCAGACAGACAAGGGACAGAACTGAAAGCTGCAAGCAGCCACTGAAACAGGGAAAAAACACTGGTAGACAAGAGACAACTGAAAGCTGCCATGCAGCCACTGAAACAGAAACACAGACAACCTAGAGCTAGACAAAGACATACGAACAAGAAACAAGAATGGGAAACAAGCAATATAGTACACAAGCAATACAGAACACAAAGCTACACAAAAACTAAACTAGAATCAGGCAAGAGTACAGACTATAAACTGGACTAGGCAGAAGTGCACCAGCACCCCAACATACCAGGGCCTTAGGCAATGCAAAGGCAAAGCAGAGAGTTTCCAAATGGCTAATAAGCCCAGCAGCAGCTGAGATTTAGCTGCAGCAATCACAAGGCAGCTACAGGTGCTGTGCAGGCTCAAAGAAGACAAGCAAGTCTGGCAGGCTGGAAGATCCGGACTGGACTGGGCTGAAGTCTGGAACGGGAAACAGCACACAGACAATCCAATGCAGCCACCAGGTCTGGCCACCAGGGGGTGAGATGACTGAGAGCCTGAAACCTGGGCACGACCGTGACAATCTGGAGTTTTTTCTCTGGAAGTCACTCTCTTTCATTGCTTGGTTATCGAATACTGACTTGGTTGCTAAGCACAGGAGCTATGAGGCACAACTTGTTAGAGTTCTCTATCTCCATCTGCTGGCGGATGGTCACAACCCATTTGTCTGGACTGATCCTTTGGGACTAAAGGAAAGAAAATTATCAGGTAATTAACTAATTTTTCCATGAACAGCGGCATAGCACGAGAAGAGAGAGAGTTTGTGTCTGTCTGAAAAGATGAAGTGTGTGCATGCATACATAAGTGAGCCTGAAGAATGAGTGCATGCATTTGTGTGTCTGAAAATCAAGAATATGTGTGAATGTGTGTTTGTCTAAAGAATGAGTGTGCAGGCGTGTATCTGAAGGGTGAGAGTGCATGCATACCTGTATGTTTCTGTGTTGCTGGTGAGGATAGTCTCATTAGTTTTGCTTTGGCTGGAGTGGAGAAGTCTACTAGTATAAATATATCTGTGTGCATACCAAGTGAAGGGAAATTTTCAGCCTGGGGAAATTTACCCAGCTAATTATTTAGTTACCTGATCAAATTCCTTTAAAGCTGTCCTAACACTGCCTCTACTTTGTCTGTATCCTTTCATAAGCACCAAAGAAAGCTAAATATCATTTTCTTTTGCTTCTTCCATTTGTGGAGCTCTTTTTGTAGCAATTTGTTAATTTATACCTCAGAGTCATGAAAATGACTTGCCCCAGCTTCTCTGGTTCTTCATTCACTGTTCTAACCACTAGGCTACGCCACTCAAAGCATGCGCTTGCACAATCACCATGCCCACTCACAACCTGCTACTGATGTTACCCCTAAAACTGGAGAGGGAAGTGTGGGTGGGGTAGGCCATAAATGAAAATCCAGGTGAGGGGTTAGGGCAGGGAAAGAGTGAATGTGACTGGGAGAGTGATAAAAGAAGTAGGTAGGGGGCCCAGAAATGTATGTTTGCCTAGGGCCCATGCATCAGAGTTTCATTTGGATCTCTGTAATCATTGACTGTAAATCTGGTCACTATTGGGCTCATTTTCGAAAGAGAAGGGCGCCAATCTTTCGACACAAATCAGGAGATGGGTGTCCTTCTCCCAGAGTCGCCCAAATTAGCATTATCGAAAGCCAATTTTGGGTGCTCTCAACTGCTTTCCGTCGCGGGGATGACCAAAGTTCCCGGGGGCATGTCGGAAGCATAGCGAAGGCGGGACTGGGGCGTGCTTAACAAATGTGCGATCCCAGCCGATAATGGGAAAAGAAGGGCGTCCCTGACGAACACTTGGACGACTTTACTTGGTCCTTTTTTTTTACGACCAAGCCACAAAAATGTGCCCTAAAAGACCAGATGACCACCAGAGGGAATTGAGCATGACCTCCCCCTACTCCCCCAGTGGTCACTAACCCCCTCCTACCTTTAAAAAAAATGTTAAAATATTTTTTCCAGCCTTTATGCCAGTTTCAAATATCATACCCAGCTCCAGGACGCAGTATGCAGGTCCCTGGAGCAGTTTTAGTGGGTACTGCAGTGCATTTCAGGCAGGCGGACCCAGGCCCATCCTCCCTACCTGTTAAACTTGTGGTGGTAAATGTGAGCCCTCCAAAACCCACCAGAAACCCACTGTACTCACATGTAGGTGCCCCCCTTCATTCCTAAGAGCTATGGTAGTGGTGTACAGTTGTGGGTAGTGGGTTTTGGGGGGGGCTCAACACACAAGGTAAGGGAGCTATGCACCTGGGAGCTTTTTCTGAAGTCCACTGCAGTGCCCCCTAGGGTGCCCGGTTGGTGTCCTGGCATGTGAGGGGGACCAGTGCACTACGAATGCTGGCTCCTCCCACAACCAAAGGGCTTGGATTTGGTCATTTCTGAGATGGGCCTCGGTTTCCATTATCGCCAAAAATCGGGGACGACCATCTCTAGGGACAACCATCTCTAAGGTCGACCTAAATGTGGAGATTTGGGCGTCCCCAACCGTATTATCGAAACGAAAGATGGCCACCCATCTTGTTTCGATAATACAGGTTTCCCCGCCCCTTCGTGGGGACATCCTGCGAGGACGCCGTCAGGAAAACTTGGCGCCCCGTTCAATTATGCCCCTCCACGTATCACTGTTGCACAATGACTAGGACTCCTTTTCCCCAGGGCCTACTAACTGTGCCTCTGTGACAGCCTGAGCCCTAACTATCCTAGGGAGTGGATGACGTGAAGTGAGAATTGAACCTATGTACTGCCATTGCACATTGTTGTTGAGCCACTAGACCAGCTCCTGTACAAATCCATTTTCTGGGTAATTCAAGGTTAACAGACCCTTTGTTAACATTTTTATCTCCATTACAGATTTGTGAATGAAATGACAAAAACAAATCCAGACTTCAGCCTCTTTTGACTTTACTGTTTGGAGTGGCTCCTCTGAGATTCTCATTGCCTCACAGCTTATGGATCCCATGAAAGTCGAAATAAAGTGTGTGGTGTAGAAAAAGTATAAAACATATTTTGTTTTTTTTAATACATGTTACAGGAGGAATAACTATTCCTGTTTTTAGTACATGACAGGAAAACACATTTCCACTTGGTCCCTTTGTCATCGCTGGTACTTTAGTTACCATGCTGCCCGATAGTCAAAATTATTTAGCTGGCTGCTGACTGGTTAAATCGCTTGGTCAGGGCTAGTTGCTAATATTCTGTGGCAGCTGAATATCACGGTTAGTGGCGAACACAAAGCTGGCTATCATGGGGGCGTTCCACGAGCAGTTTCAGTACTTGACCGCTTAAGTGCTCATATTCAGCACTTAAAGAGGCCAGGGTTAGTGCATAAATTGGACTGCATAATATTCTGTCCTATCTTTTTTGTATCCATACATTTTTATTGAAAAAGCAAACAAAAGAGCATTTATGTTTGCAATGTAGAAACTTCGTAATTCTGTGTAAATTGTTCCCTCCCCACTTCCCTGTCCCAAAAATAGCAGCAACAACAACAACTCTAGAACATGGAAATATCCCATCAGTTCCCCCCCCCCCCCGTCCCTCCCCTCTCCTCTCTCATAAATAAAAGATTCATATGAGTCTATTCTTCCTTGTCCAGATCATATCTACCATGTAATCGAGCAATTAATATTTCCAATTCATGAAGTTGAGCCACTCGTACCAACCAATCTTCCACTGTAGGCCCAAAAATTCTTTTCCAGTGAATCGAAATCACATTCTTTGCAGCTGCTAAACAAAGTCTTTTAAGGTGAACCTGCTATCGAGTTCCCTTAGTATTAGTCCCAACAACAGTCCATAGGAATCAATGAAAACCCAGTCCCCAGAACCCTAATTAATTCCATTACCTCCCTGGATCAATATTGTTGAATAATCCCGCACTCCCACCAAATATTTAAAAAAGTTCCCTTGGCCCCCATACATTTCCAGCATTCATCTGTCATCATATTAGGGAACATTATTTTCAGCTTCACAGGAGTGTAATACCAACGAGTCACCACTTTGTATGCATTTTCCTTAACACATAAATGGAGGATTTTTAAACCTTTCAAAACACTCTTTTTCATTCACTCTTTGTGATCTCTCTCCCTAAATCCTGTTCCCAATGCTCCATTAAACCAAACTTCCTAAAATTCCACCCCCTAAAAACCTATAAAATAACGATAAAGGTCTAGGCCACTTAACCAGACCCTTCCACAGTGTTTCAAAATGCTCTATATCTTTGGGGTGTGTATTCCTTTCTATACTAGCCCTGTAATATGGTACTAGGCCTGTAAGATGGCCCTGCTAGCCTTCAGCTTTCCTAGCCTTGCTGTCTTCAGCATATTTTTAGTTTCTTCCTGCAGCTGTGCATGTAAGTTACAGTGCTTTCTCAGGAAATGGAAAGTACATGTTACATGTCAAGGTGACACTTGGAAGGAACTGAGGCTTATGTGGTCCATATATGGCAGAAACATATGGATATAACATTGGTGGTGATGAGAGACTGAGGACCCTGCGAGCCCAAGATGTTCCAACGGAAATATGTGTTCAGAGAAGAAGGACGCAAGGTGTTTTATAATATTTATTTGCTTGCTACATGGGTATTTGCATGCTGTGAGCACGCTTTACTGATAAGGAATTAGCCAATTGCCACAAAGTGTGCATGTGCACACAAGAGGGGAGGATGATACAATGTGGGAAATTGCCATATATGTATACATATAAAAAATAACAGAATATTACAGGAAAATCCATATATGATCACAAGTTAGTTTAGGAGAAATCACATGAGTTAGGAGAAATGAAACCTACAACAGTATATATGTAATAACTAAGAGACATGGGCTGAGCAGACTTTGTTATTCAGTCTTTGCATTTGCCTTTTTCTGTGTGACAACCTGTTCCAGAGAGAACAATTATTTTGTATTGGCTTAATGAGATACCAATAAAGATTTTTACTGGTTGCGCCTGTATCTAAGTCTGATTGTCTCTCTTATTTCCAGCCCCTAGGGCTGAAGTGTCCTCTCCTCCTATGGGGCAAGGGACAGAGGGGATATTACAGGGGTCAGATTGAAGCCACCCTTGTCCCATAATATAATGTTTAACTTGAAAAAGGAAATATACCTTAAGGTAAGGGGATATTTTTTCATATTTACAAGTACTCAAATGATATAATTTCCTCTACATCAAAGAATTGTCTAAAACATGTTAACCCCATGCTCCCCCAGCTAGCAAATACTCCACTTTCCCTGCCCACTCATGGCAGGCTCAATGCGGCTTACATGGGGCAATGGAGGGTTAAGTGACTTGCCCAGAGTCACAAGGAGCTGCCTGTGCCTGAAGTGGGAATCGAACTCAGTTCCTCAGTTCCCCAGGACCAAAGTCCACCACCCTAACCACTAGGCCACTCCTAGTCCATTAATGTTCCACGAACCCACTTGAATTCCCATCTGAGTGTTCCCCCTCTCCCCACCTCCTCCCCCCTTAGATCCCCTCCCCTGTCTGTGCCCCTGATTCCCCCCTGCCCCCCTCATCCATTCTGGCTTTGTCCGCCCTCTGCCAGCCCACTCCACCAAGGAAGATCACCCCTTCCCTGAGCAGAACCCCTCCCACCCTCCATCCCCCCTCCAACATTGCATTCATATCCCCACTTCTTTCCCCCTTTACACACTCTCCCGATTCAGGCACATGCAGAAATAAGCAGTTATAAGAACCAATAAAGATCAGTTCTCTGTAGTCTCCTCTTTTTTTTCCTTCAAGTGTTCTTTTCTGCCAAATGAGCCGTCTAGGTTTTCTATCAACTACCGTTTGCCATCCTGTAGAACGCAATGTGGATGCTCCCTTTGCGCTCTTGTCCAGCTTAATTGGTATCCTTTTTTATAATCTCCTCCTCTGCCAACTCAGAGCAGGTCCTGTTTTCATCTTCCTCTGAATTGCCGAACTCCACCACCATATTGGATGCTTAATCTCCTGCTTTGCGGTTCGGCGTCAGCTGCCCTCTGATATGTATTTAAACTTCTCCAAACGCTTTCTGCATCGTATTAATCTTCTATCCTGTTGGTGGAAGTTTCCACACTGAGGGGGATTGGAGAGGGTTATAATTCAGCACATTACCCGCTGCTCTAACAGAGTTGAAGCTTCAGGCGTCCGTACTCGAGCAGTGATGTCACTTCTTCCCCCCAAGTCTGTCCTATCTTTATGTGGTAAACCCATAGCGGCATGTGATGAATATTGACTTAAGCGGCTATATGTTAGTTCACTTAAAAATAACCGGATATTGAAAACCGAAGCCCATACAGGCCTCTGCTCTGAATATCTGGGAATAACGCTCAACACTGATGGCTGAATATTAACCCTATAGTGTTTTAGGGAGGGGATGGTCTGTTCACTTTGATTGGGGGTGGGGCCTGAAACCAGAGCCCATCATGATTTTGTTTTCAAACCTGAAATTATTTGACTAAATACCTGAGGCAATGGGAAATAGTGACTTGCCCAAGGCCATGAGAAATGTCAGTTGGAGAAGTAGGATTTAAATGCAGGTCTCTTTGGTTCACAGAGAACTGTTCTTTTTGAGTTTGTTTGTTTTGAAATTGCAATACAAGTCACTTGCACAGTAAATAATATGATAGCAACAATAACCATATGAAAAAATAAAATAGAAAATCAACTACCATCTATTAAAAACCACATATTATGGGAGCTTATAATCATAACAAACATTCATGAAGAACTTATAAAAGAAAAGGGGTCTGGAGATAGATTACACAAGGCTCGAGATATATCACATAAACAGAGTTAATCCCTAGTGGAACCAGATGGAACCACTAGTCGATGTGCATCCAAAAAGAAGCAGTCAATTGTCTAGGCTAGAAACAGATATGTGTCACAGATTTATAGTTGACAATACATTTACATGGAAACTTGAGGGAAAGGGCTCCTAGTTGAAGATCCCCAGGTCTCAACAGCAAAAAAACCTCCCTTCTATATTTTTGATTTTCTTTTGTCCCCTCTGTAAAAATACAAATGTCTAAAAATACACATTTTTGAGTTAAGAAATAAATCCGCCCTGTGCTTTAAGAAAAGGTGAAAAATACAGTCTGTGAGATTTCAAAGCAAAAGACATCAACAATAATGACAACATCAGCAGCAAATCAGAGTCAGACATTTCCAATATAGCAGGAGTATCTAAATTTGGAGTCTCCAGCTGATCAGGCAACCCTTCACTAGTTTTCTGTTAGCTCTTGGAAGAAAATAAATTTGTGTAATAGAAGGCATGGTCTCGGGTGGCACCTTCAATATTTCAGTCAAATATTGCACAAATACTTCTTTAGGAGATCTCATCGTCAACTTAGAAAATTTCATAATTGCAGATTCTCCAAGGACAAGTAGGCCTTCGTATTCTCACAGCTGGGTGACGTCATCCAAA
The DNA here is from genome assembly GCF_901765095.1 of Microcaecilia unicolor. Classification (NCBI taxonomy): domain Eukaryota; kingdom Metazoa; phylum Chordata; class Amphibia; order Gymnophiona; family Siphonopidae; genus Microcaecilia; species Microcaecilia unicolor. The sequence goes on along the minus strand of NC_044033.1, from coordinate 190,453,293 downwards.
GGAGACTGATGTGGATACTGACTAGTTAATAGAACTTTCTAGGAGTGTGCCAGGGAGGATGTGTTTTGTGTTCTACTCAAAGTGCGCTTGCTCTCTCATTCTGCTTTCCCGTGCAAGTATTTTTTCTTTACTAGGCTATTATTTTTTTATTCTTCTTTTTCTTTTGTAATTTCCCTTTATTTTAATTAGTTTTTTTGGCTCTTCAGGTTTCCTTTATTTTTCGCAAGCTGCTAGGCCTGTTTAGGCTGGAGCACCAACCTCAATTTGAACACTACCTCTTTCTCAGTTCACAATTGAGGAGTTTAATTTGGCCACAATTTTTTTCTCGATGTCCCATAAAGTCCCCAGTGGCTTCAAGAGGTGCACCCACTGTAATAAGTGATTTATTTGATGGACCCACACTCCGTGGCATAGCTAGGGTAGTTGACACCCGGGGCCGGTTTTTTTTTAACACCCCCCCCCCCCCCCCCCCCCCCGAAATCCAGCACTAGGCATACCGAGAATACAAAACACTCAGGACCTATAGAGCAATTCTACCATACCATAAGCAGTAATTTGTACGAGTCACACAAGGAAAAGGAAAGCATCTTAAACACTACAGTGAGCACTAGAACATCAATTCACCTATTGTAAAATGAAAACAGACAGATTAGTACAGATCGTCAATCCTGCACAGTCAATGCCAACCGAAAGCCATGTCTTTTTCACAAACACAGATACACCCTAATCCACTATAGAATAATCATAAACTTTCTATTTAGACAAAAATTAAACTGAACCCCCGATGCCAGACTCTGCATACAATGCAACACCACAGAAACAGAAAATGTCCCCTAGTACTGTGCAAAATATAAAGACAGCAGATGTAAATTTGAAAAAACTAACAAATACCAATCACCACTTTACAAATTAACAAATAGAAATAAAACAAATACAGAAAATAAAATAATACCATTTTATTGGACTAATACATTTAGCTTCCAGAGGCCAAAATCTCCTTCCTTAGGTCAATACAGTATAGTGCTGTTACAGTATCCTATCCTGACCTGAGGAAGGGGGTTTTGTTCTCTGAAAGTTAAGTAAAAATGTATTAAAATTAGTCCAATAAAAAGATTACCTTATTTACCCCAGTCCCCTTCGCCCCTCTGAGCTCCCCATTCCCCTTCTCCCCTATGAGCACCCCTCTGAGCTCCCCCACCCCTCCCCCACCGCTCCCCAATCCCCTTCTCCCCTCTGAGCTCCCCCACCCCTCCCCAATCCCCTTCTCCCCTCTGAGCACCCCTCTGAGCTCCCCCACCCTCCCCAATCCCCTTCTCCCCTCTGAGCACCCCTCTGAGCTCCCCCACCCCTCCCCTCCCCAACCCCCTTCTCCCCTCTGAGCACCCCTCTGAGCTCCCCAATCCCCTTCTCCACTCTGAGCACCCCAATCCCCTTCTCCCCTCTGAGCATCCCTCTGAGCTCCCCCACCCTCCCCAATATCCTTCTCCTCTGAGAACCCCTTTTGAGCTCCCCCACCCTCCCCAATCCTCTTCTCCCCTCTGAGAACCCCTCTGAGCTCCCCCACCCCTCCCCAATTCCCTTCTCCCCTCTGAGCTCCCCCACCCCTCCCCTCCCAATCCCCTTCTCTCCTGTGAGCTCCCCCTCTCCCATCTGAGCCCCCCCTCCATCGAGAGCCGACAGAGCCCTCGTCTCCTGCCACCACCCTGCCCTTTTTTTTTTAAATCCATGCAGAAACGCACGCAGCGCTTCGTGTCTGCCCTGCGTGTGCTGTGAAGGCAGAAAATCGTCTCACTGGCGTTGGGCCTTCCCTCACTGTGTCCCGCCCCCTTCTGAGGTAACTTCCTATTTCCTCAAGGGCGGGACACAGCAACGGAAGGCCCAACACCAGCGAGACGATTTTCTGCCTTCACAGCACGCAGAGCAGACGCGAAGCGCTGCCTGCGTCGCTGCATGGATTAAAAAAAAGGCAGGGTGGTGGCAGAAGACGAGAGCTGTCGGCTCTCGACGGAGCACCCCCCCACCCGCTGGCACCCTGGGCAGACCGCCCCCACCGCCCCGCCCTTGCTACGCCACTGCCCACACTCTTGGTGCATCAAATGCCTTGGGCCTGACCATGAACCTAACTCTTGTTCTTTCTGTTTAAAAATGCAGATGAGGACACAGAGGACGTGGCAGGTCCAACAGGAGAAACTTGTTGGCTCCTTGAAGGCTAATACATTGTCATCGGCACTGGACGCATTGACCTTTGCTGCCAAGACTAACATCCAGGTACTGAGAGCAGGCTTCAGGACTGGTAAACATCAGACCCGACACTGAGGACACATACAGGTTCAATGTCATCCTCATTGGCACTGAAGGACCGCGATGCTGAGCATCAGAGAAAGCCCAAGAAGCACAAGCATCAGCCTTCATTGATGCAATGTACCCGAGAAACACTGGTACTGTGAGGAGTGCTCCCCCTCTTTGGAAGAGGTGCTAGTGAGCAAGTCTCCAGGCAGCCAAGTCCCTGCTACCAGTTTGGCACTGACGCTTTCTTAGGCTGCCTCTCTCCTGGCTCCCCGACTTTCCCAAAGCCTTTCTTCAATGAGTGGTTCTGAGCCATGCTCAGAAAGGAGCTGGCACAGATGCTGCAGCTGCAAACCACTCAGGCATTGAGGACACTTGTGCCAGGTGAGAATCAGTCCCAGATTCTTCCTGAAGCTTAGCCCATACCTGTGCAGAGATCCTAGACGCTGGTGCCTCGAAGAGTGTTGACGTCGACATCAACGCATACAGTACCACTCTTGATGTCGAGGGAGGAAGCTTCTCCGTAGTTAGAGAGTAGGGTTGTACCTCAACACTCTTTGGAGCATGGACTTGGTCTCATTGAGCTGAGGCAGGCACAGACTCATTCAGCTAGGTTTGGTGAAGTGTCTGAGTGGGACCATACATGGGACTCAGAGGAGGACCCACACTACTTCTTGGAGAAAGGAGTCTTAAGGGGTACCCTCTGATCCCTCCCCTCCCTCAAGAGAGATGTAAATCTTCACCTGAAGGTGTCTTTCCTTGGTCTTGTTAGGGGGATTGGCTTCTGCCATCCCATTTAAGTTAGAGACAGAGAAAGAATCTAGGGCAGAAATTTTAAATGTCGTAGACTACGAGTCTCCTAAGGAAGGGGTTACAGTACCATTGAACCCTATCTTTAAAGATGCACTGACGAAGAACTGGGAATTTGCACCTAAGAAGGTGGATACACCGTATCATATCCAGAAGGCTTCCGGGTTTGAGAGGGCCCCACTGCCTCATCACTCTCTGGTGGTCAAATCTGTCCTTAAACAAGCTAGGAGTTCCAATACTCATAACTCAGCGCCCCCAAGTAGAGAGGCTCAGATACTGGATTCATTTGGGAGGAAAGCTTTTCAGGCCTTGATGCTTATTGCCCACATCCAGTCCTATTACCTCTGTATGAGCTTTTACTTGCAGACTTTGGTCTGTAGTACACGTGGAGGGGCATTTTCAAAACAAGCGTCCAAGTTGCGATTTGGACGTCTTTGCAAAACATCCAAATCCAGGGGCGGAGAAAACCGTATTTTCAAAAAAAGATGGACATCTATCTTTCGTTTCAAAAATACCGTCAGAGATGTCCAAATCCTTAAATCTGGACGTCCCTAGGTATAGACGTATTTGACTTTCGGCGATTTTTTAAACCAAAGACGTCCAGGTCAAACACGTCCAAATGCAAGCCATTTGGACGTGGGAGGAGCCAGCATTTGTAGTACACTAGTCCCCTTGACATGCCAGGACACCAACCAGGCACCCTAGGGGGCACAGCAGTGGACTTCATAAAAAGCTGCCAGGAACATAGCTCCCTTACCTTGTGTGCTGAGACCCCCAAACCCCCCCAAAACCCACTACCTGCAACTGTACAACACTACCATAGCCCTTACAGGTGAAGGGGGGCACCTATATATGGGTACAGTGGGTTTGTGGTGGGTTTTGGAGAGCTCGCTGTTTCCTCCACAAATGTAACAGGTAGGGGGGTATGGGCCTGGGTCCGCCTGTCTGAAGTGCACTGCAGTACCCACTAAAACTGCTCCTGGGACCTTCATGCACTGTCATGGACCTGAGTATGACATCTGAGGCTGGCATGACATATTTTTAAAGATATTTTTTGAGGGTGGGAGGGGGTTAGTGACCACTGGGGGAGTAACAGGAGGTCATCCCTGAATCCCTCTGGTGGTCATCTGGTCATTTTGGGCACCTTTTTGTGCCTTATTCATTAAAAAAACACGTCTGGGTTAAAACATCCAAGTGTTCGTCAGGGACATCCTTGCTTTTTTCGATTATGGGTGAAAGACATCCGAGAGTTAGGCATGCCCAAGTCCCACCTTTGCTATGCCTCCGACACGCCCCCTTGAAATTTGGACATCCTTGCGACGGACTGCAGTTGGAGATGTCCAAAATCGGGCAGAGCAGAGCATACAATTTAAGGAAAAAAAATTCTCCCCCTCCCCCTCATAAAATACAGTGCATCTGATTGACTGCTGAATATTACTAATACAGATTCAGACAATAAGAAAGGCATTTCAAAGTGCTAACCTGCTCTGGCCAGCAATTTATTCTTATGGAGAGAAGTTTAGAACATTAACATAATGAAAAAAGTGTCACTTGAAGATCCATTTGACTAGTTATGGTGAAGCGGGATAAAGATGATGTGATTAAGTTATGGTCAAACTGGCAGCCTTCCACACATTAAAGGAATAAGCTGCCTCTCCTACACTGTGCACTGTTGCTGCAGTATGAAGACCAGTCCAAGCCAGAAGCTGAAAATATCAATGCTGATGAGGGGTAAGCTTCCCTCTTCTATAGCCTCAGGAAGAATACAAAACCACCATTCTTTGTCTTGGTGGCTTTACTCATTAAGACATACAGAGTTCTCGGCTGCAGGTTTTAAGATGAGCTTCCGTGGTGATTCGAATAGAGCTTTATTTTGAATATGCATATACCATGTTATGATATCAAGGTGTGGGGGATAGTAATTAAGCTTGATGCAGGATATAGAATTGGAGGCTGTGGATGTGTGTGAGTGAGCTGGGGGTTAGGTCTTAAGGAATACTGAGGTCACTTGGTGTTGTATTAGTGTTATATATGTATCTACCTATAATAACTGAATAAAGGTTATTTATAAAGTATGATGTATTGAATAATGAATAGTGAGGACAGAGTGGATTGGGCTCCAAAAGAGAATGCCAATAGATCACAGTGAATGCTAACAGTCACCTACATCCTTCTTAATCAGAAATGTAGCTTCACCCTTTGTCTACCCATTCAAAGCCCCACATGTCCCTGCACAAAGAGTGCTCCTTTATAGTTCATGTCCTCAGCTGTAACCAACCTAACTGGACAATTCAGTAGATCATCAATGCAGCTTCTCTGCTAGATAGTCACATTGGTTATTAGATGAGCAGATGCTCTCTTCTCTTTAGGCTCTGTCTTACAGTCTTGCTATCTGCTTTCTTCCTCCACTTTGTGTTCTGTATGCTTCAATTGACTGTAGAAGGGACTCATTAACCAGCTGAAGGATGTGTTACCAAGATAGTCCATCATGTCATTTAGTGATTCCTGGATTTTTTCAGCTGTTTTTTTGCTGGTGCTAAGTTGCTCAAACATAGCCCTCAAGGTGATGGGAGAGTTGAACCTCTGGTAAAGATTCAGCCATTGTGATGGTGGATTTGGTCCTGGATGTTTTGGAGGGTAAGCCTTGGATTCTGGTTACCAGACTGAGGCAGGTGGTCTGAGAAGCTGCTAAATCAAATCCTGGACTACAGCTAGAATGTACAATTCAGTGTGCTAAAAAAAATAAAGGGAGGTTATTGTTAGAAAATTTGTCAGATTGCTTGATTCTAATTTGAAATGCTACCTCTTCCCCAGCACCACCTAAACAGCTTACAATTGAATATAACTGAGTGAAGCACAACCAGTTGGTACAAACATTCCCCTGTTAACTGGCTCCTGAACTTCTTTACACTAAGATGGCCAATGCTCTTAGGGGGTAGTTTAATCAAATTCTAGAACAGTTTGAACCCCTGTGTTTAGGTTGCCTTTGGATTGTTATGTAGGTAGAAGCAGGTGCTCAAAACATGCTTAACTCTATTTAAGTGTCCCTAGGAGTGAGAATGGGAAAAGGGGATTGTGCTAAGTTACATAAACCAATTTTCTACTGACCGATTTACAAAATTACTCTTGCCCTGTCACTGCAGGAACATAGTCAATGTCACATTGTTCTCCAAATACCTATAGAACTTCACAGCCTAAGTATAGCATTATGGCACCCTTTATCTTTGAAGATAAGTTAGCTATGTTGGCTTTATTAAAAGTGTCTGGGCTAGCCCAATCTTAAGTGCTTTTAGGGAAAAAGCTTCAGTAGCAGGCAACATTCAAACATAAGCTTAATCTTTGGAGCAGGTGTTAGATGTATGCCTAACAGTAGATCACAGCTCCACCCCTGGGAATGCCTATGTGCGATCTGTAAGAGGCAGGGGTATAGTCAGCCCTCCAGGTTTTGGGAGGACAATGCATTCCTCCCTTCTCCTCTATACCCCCCCCCCCCCCCCCCCCCCATCCCCATGTTAGCTTCATAATGCACGTGAAACAGATATGCAGGTGACCTTCCAGAATTTCCTTTCCATTGTTTACAGGTCCTGCCATGTCATTTGCATGTGACCCAAACACAACTTACATATGCACATGTAGAGTGAAATGCAACCTAATGGTAGTTTGCTACATTGCATTTCAAGCTTGAACAAACATAATACTTGGCTAGCAAGTTTGTGTGTTACATCCTAATACATAGTGAGATGTGTGTCTTTGTACCAAACACTCAAAAAGAAGTGGTACAGGCCTACAAAGTTTCAGTTCCCAAAGGCCCACACCGATATCATAGTATGGCCTCACAGTAGGCCTAGGTTAAGAATTTATACCTGTGCCTGTTGTCAATTATATGCCTTTTGCCATCTGGCTGCTTTATCCAGGTACACAGAGCAGAGCTCTAATACAGCCCTGACTTGTATGTTTTGAGTTAACTTGTTTAGCCCACATACATCTGAAACACTTTTGAACTAATGATGCATATGCAAAACTAATATTTTTAAGGTACCTATTTTTCCCCCCCACACAGTGTGACTTACATTAAGATGGCAAGTTTTCCAAGTATTACATAGTTTAAGGGGTACTCTGCTCGGTAGCTTAACTGACATTCATTATCCTTTTAGTGCAAATAAGGTTTTTTTCCCCCCCTTGTTTATAGTTTCCCTGTCCCAAACAATTATTTTAATAAAAGCTGCCTCATTAACATGCCACCTACACCAAAGTGTCAAAATGTAAATATAGACCTTCCCACACACTGTGTTTGCCTTTTCCATCTGATACCACAATATAGGATGCAATCAGTCTGTATCATGTTTGGTCCTTTATGACACTTATAATAATTTATGGTGTATGATTGCACATGACTGTTCTATTATTTATTTATTGCATTTGTATCCCACATTTTCCCACCTATTTGCAGGCTCAATGTGGCTTACACATGCACTTATGTATTGTCCATGTGTTGCATTTCACCATTAAACACTGAGTGGAGACTGATCACAGCCCGGCACATTCATGCAGCTGTTATGGTCATTAGTCATAGCATGCATGGACATCCAACAGCTTTATTTTATTATTGATTTTGGTAGCATCATTTGTTTGTTATCACTAGCTGTTGCAAGTCTTACATCTAGTTATCCTTTGTTAGTACACAAAACAACTTCATACACGATACCACAGACTTTTGTAACAAATTGAAAAACAAGCAACTACCACCAGGTGTTATTCTGGACACAAAAGGTGTAGAATCTGTACAGCAACATTCCCCATTCAGATGGCATAGCTGCATGTGATAACATTCCTAAAAACATCCACCCAGGACCACCAATACACACCAGAAACTAATACAAAATGGATAAGTTCACTCTAACTCACAACTATTTCTGTTTCAATAATGATATCTATCTGCAAATCACAGGCACTGCTATGGGCACCAGGATGGCATCACAATATGCAAACTTTCATGGCAGAACTGGAGGAGTGTTATGCTGCGTGCATTTGGCTATGCTATTCTCTGACCACAGAAGATTAGACAGGAATCAGAAAGAGAAAATGTCTTTTATTAATCACCAGCACAGGATCAGATATCAGCAGCAAGTTGTGGAAAATAGCAAACTTACAAAATCTAACATCAGCAGTTTTGGTAATTATATATATATATAAAGTCAGGCTAATTATATAAAGAACAGCTGAAAAGAGAGGAGGAAGAGAGAAAGGGGCCAACAACAATATCACCAATTCTACGTTTGTATAAAAGTCAGATGACAAAGAGAAGGGAAATAAAATATAAAGAGAAAGGTGATTAGTTGTCTGTTGTAAAGAAATAGTTCTTACCAAAAGTAAATAAGGAAAAAAGTGTATTTCCTGGATAATTCGCCTCTAAGCAACGTCATGAGTCGGGACAAAAAAAAACAAACCCCACTTGCCAGAGGCTCAAACCAAGGGGCTCTTTGTCTGCAGCGTAGGTTTACAGTACTATGATGCCCAGTCACCTCTCCCCTACCCTGAACCAATCATAGGTCCTGCATGTGTGCTGGAGACTTGCAATAGGGTCCTTACCATCTCGTAACTGAAAAAGTTATGTGAGGCTGCTATAGCAATGGGGGTCTTAGAGTTTGTGTTTAGGTAAACATTCCTGTATGTAACTGATAGTAGAGGCTAACAGAAGCACACAGAAAACAAAGATGGAGGATGGAGAGTAGTGCAGCATACCTGAAATAGAATATTATAGAACAGGAGACACTCTTAAATACATATCCAACTAAACCCTTAACGTACTTCCAGTATATTGATGATATTTTACTCCACTGAAGTCAAATTTGTAGACCACAATCGAAAAACAAATAATGTTTTTCTTTTGTTTTTTTTTTTCTACTTATTAGTTAGAGAAACTGCACAAAGACCATAAAACTAGTCAGGTGTCATGACAAACTTCTGTGTCCCCGCCATTAAATAATGGACTTACTATGTCTTACTTCAACACAAGGCTACTTTGCAGCGTTGCCTCATGGGAACCAATGATGGTCTCATTGTTAAGATCCAGCTGTTGGTAAGAAGTAGACTACATTAAATGCCAAATTCATCAAGAGACAACAGCAAGAAGGTAGAAAAGTTCCTGTACCTCCCATTAGATGTGAAAGCATCTAAGTAGGTCACCGAGAGGTGTATTTTCAAAGCACATAGAATTTAAGTTCCATAGGTAAGTACTTTGAAAATGAGCCCCTAAGTAAACTACAAACCTGCTTGCTACAATTACACAATATCATCTGAAATGGAATAAACAGGATGTGGTAGGAATGTGTGCTTAAGATAGGGTTACCATTCGTCCGGATTTCCCCGGACATGTCCTCTTTTTGAGGGCGCCGTGGGGAGTCCGGGCGGATTTCCTGATTTGTTGGCTTTGTCCGGGTTTCTCCTCCTCCTGACTCGACTCCTCCCGTTGTCTGACTCGACTCCTCCCGTCATCCGACGCCGACGTGCAGCATCCGTGCGTGTGCGCTAGCCAGCCCAGCCCGCCCGCCCCAGTCAGCTGATTAAAATGATCCGCCCTCCGTCCGTCCTCCTGCACGAGCACACAGGCAGGCGCGCAGTGCAGCGCTTCAGTTCTAGTGCCTGCCGCCTGCACAGCCGCTGCCATATCGACGACGATGAGGTCAATTTTTTTAATCCTGATTCCGACTTGTCTCTCCTCCAAGGGCGGCCTCCCTGTCTGAGTCCGGGGTCAGAGCCACTTTCTTTCGGATGGTACTGGTCTAGAGCTGGTAGGTAACTTGGTAGGCTGCCATGTGGCCCATGCATGCTGCCTTGTGCAACACACGGATGTACACAGATGGAAGTATAAATAACGGAATAACTTTTCATAGGTATTGTAGGAATTTGTTATAAATCATAAACGGTGTGTTATTTGGAGGGGCTGGTTATAAGGACACCTTAGCATGTGTTATATTCATGCACTGCAGAGATTTTTGTTTCTCCTGGTAAAGACATCAAGGTATAAAAATCAGGTGGTCAACATTCAGAGTTTCTTTCTAATTATTTATTTACATATTTATGGCAGTTATATCCCACATTAAACAAGAATTAGGGTTGGAGACTTCCATTGAAGTCTTGTATAGGGGGCGGGGCAAGGGGTGGGGCATGGGTGGGACAGGGGCGGAGAAGAGGTGTGTCAGGGGCGGGGCACGTGTCCTCTTTTTTCTTAGGGCAAATATGGTAACCCTAGCTTAAGAGGACATAGGAAATAACACGTTTCACATTTATTTATTTTTGTTACATTTGTACCCCGCGCTTTCCCACTCATGGCAGGCTCAATGCAGCTTACATATTATATACAGGTACTTATTTGTACCTGGGGCAATGGAGGGTTAAGTGACTTGCCCAGAGTCACAAGGAGCTGCCTGTGCCTGAAGTGGCACATTTTCCCCTGAAAGGACAGGAAAACACAGCAAAATGTTAATATGTTGAAGTGTGTGCCCTCCCCTCCTTGTTTGTTCATTCTGAAGGGAGAATTCAAAAGTGACATTATAGAACTACAAAAGCTGTATCGTGATTCTTACCAAAATTCACAAACAATATCATTAATTACCCTACAAAAGTCATGAAAATTATGTGGATTCCTGAGAAGAAAATGAGTTGACCTGGATTATAAAATTGTGAATGGAAAAAAAAAGTACAAAACCTGAAAATTCCCATAAACAAGGGAAATATGAAACATTTTTAGGCTATACATCCCAAGAACATAGAATGCACATTGAGCTGTTGAGGGGGAATTTACTAAGTTTAAGCTGCTGAGTGTTACATAAATGCTTTATTCCACCGTCCTTCTATTTGCAGTTGTGTAACCTGGTACAAGGCACTTCATCTGGTATTGCTTTAGGAATCCAATTAAAAACAAACTCTTAACACAAGATGCCTGATCCACTGTTGTAATTTTGTTTAAATATGCCATTTATGAACTTCTAGCTTTAGATATGAAGTAGAAAACACCCTGGGAATAAACTGCAAAGTTAATAGAAGTGCAGTTCGTAAACAGAAAGGGGTAAAAAGTTCTACTATTTTGCACATTATGCTATGCTGACAGGACACCGGCCACCATTATCTCCCCACTTTGAATAGTGCAGTGAGTAAGTTCATCTTCAAGCCTTCTGATCTTTCCTTCAGATCACAGTTACCAACATTTCAAAGTGATGGAGTATCAAACAGGAGCATAGCAACCTAGAAACACACCCTAGCCAGCGCACCCCCAAGCTCTCCTGCCTTGCCCACTGCATCACAGCCAAACAATTTTGGCACCCCCGCCTCCCTTGCACCATGATGTATAGAGCCGTTTGGTTTTTCAGATCAGACAGCTTTGAATGTAACATTCCCTTATTTTTGATCTAGTAGGGCAATTAGCTGGCTTGAGTCTTGGTTTTCTCATAGACTATAGACAGGCTTGCTTAACCCTCGTAATGGGCTATAAAGTTTAACAAGTGTCTGTTTGTTTCAAACAGGCTTTGAACTTAACACAGGGACATTTTCAGTGAAGGACCACAATGAGTGATAGGTATTCAAGGCAGAGAGGTTACAAAGGGCAAATGATTAATATTTGAGAAAAATACCAAAGAAACAGAATTATGTGAACATGACCTTAGAGGTCAGAGTTGAAGAATACCAGATAAGAGAGAAAATATAAGGCATTAAGTGATTGGACAAAATTAAGCTTCAGTTTTCAGCCTGGGTACCTTTTGTACTAGGTCAGAATCTGACAGCTTCCGAAGGAAAGAGAAAGAAAGAGAGATTTTCCTTATACTGACATTTGGACTAACATAAATAAGAATTCAATTTTCTGTAATACTGGGATAAAATAATTTTTATTGTAACCATTCATTTACTCTAATGCATTTTACCATTATTATAAAAGAGAAAAAAACTGAACTCTAAAGTATTTTTCCTTTGCTAGAAGGGCTTGCTTTTTTTTTTTTGTTTTAGTTTCTTCTGTTCAGCTCCCTTTAGAGGCAAGAAGGGAGTGCCCTATAAACAATGTGCAGCCACACAACTAGCTACAGCCTTGGCAGCTGGCAATACAAGTTACTACTTTGTGGGCAATCTCCTTCTCCGTGTCCAATATTGGGGGGGGGGGGGGGAGAGCTGGCTCCTGGGCTTCAAATTATGAGCCCCTATCGTATGGACTTTTTTGTTTTCAATTTAATACTAAGGGGCTGTGGGTGCCTGTATATTCTGTTCTATATTAGGATTGGCATAAGGTCTTAAAAGGTGTGCTGTACTTAGATGAACCAGTCCCATCACTTACTTTGTGGTTTCAGTTTTTGGATGATGGGGTTAAAGAGTATCATCACTGCAGCCCTCACAAGTACAAAGCCCTTCTCTGCCACCTCACAATCAGGCTTCAGGTATGGATGGTTCTCTTTTGTACTGGTGTAAGGAGACAACACCAGGTCACTGCTAGAGCTCCCCAATGGCAGGTTAGCCACCCTCTCTATCATATTCTAAGTAGTAAATATGTATGTGGTATGCAGTTGCATGCTATAGCAAATGTGAGCCCTTATAGAACAGTACTTAAGACGCTTTTGCATGTAAGTGCTAATTTTCTCTGCATTTGTGCATGCGAAAGAGTGCATACACCGAGTCCCTAATTATAGAATTGCCCTTATTTCAGCACAGAATGCTGCTTTATAATTTCTCAAGTCCTTATACCAATTTACAAAGTCTTCCTGGTATGCCAGCTGTTCTACAGCCATGTGCACGGCAGTCTTGTGGCCACTACCATTTTAAATGTCTCACTGCATGCTTTCCTCCGGAACCAAGTTTGTCTCCGCTTCTTTGCAGCCATCACTGCTTGATACTGATCTAGTAGGGCTTCAGGGGGTGGGGTGGACCTAGGGTCTCAAATACTCAGTTCTTTATTAGTAGGTTGTGCAGAACTTGGGGGCTCAAGTGGCTATTCCAATCTATGACATCACTTCCTCCCATCCTTGCTCTCTTAACTTGGGAGTCACCTGCTTGTAGTTGCTTTATCCAGCTTGTCCATAGAGAAAGCTAGGTTATTTATATATAATAGGGGGATCTCCATGGACCGCAGGATAAGCTAAAGAATCCCTTCTACCTTATCCTTCTAGTTAAAGCTGTTAGCCCTTACCCTTACATAAAGTCAGCTCTGAAACAAGCTGAAGGAGGTAGCATTTACCACTAAGAAGACTCTTGAACATGGTTTCTGTGAGAGCAGATCTGAGTTGGTGCCATCGGATGATATCTTCTATGTGTAGCTGGCTTCAGGGCTGGCCCAAGGTTATCTAATGCCATAAGTAAACCTTCAGCTTTGCTCTCTGCCATTTCCCTCCTCATCCCTTCTCCATGCTACTGCCACCACCCTTCTACTTCCACCTGGGTCTGAAACAATAAAATGCTCAAGACCCGCCACATCTTACCCCTCTGACACAAACTTCCTGTCTGAGGGGCTGGAATGTAGTAGAGATGCCAAGGGGGCCAACCCACAGCTCCACCCCTGGTACATGCTGATTCATGACCAGCAGCAAAAAAATGGGCTGTCAGTGGCAGCAAAAAATGATGTTTTATGAAGGCATTTCCTGCTGCTGCTGGATGGGGAGGCCACTCAGCGGGAGATCCCAGCTCCTTGGTAGGCATGTGGGAGATTTGGCAGGTCTGATGTAGCAAAGCTTCAGCTTGGGCCTGTGCTTAAAGCCCCACACTGCACTGACAGTAGAATTAAAATGTTGCTGACCTGCCATCCTTGAAAGATACCTACTCCACCTAGTGGTAGGGCTATTCCTGGTTGCTGTCCACTGAGAATGTCTATTACAGTTAAGCAGTCTAGCTTTCCTCTACTAGAGAGATCACCATGCTTGTGTCCATGGTGCAGGAAATTACAGTGAATCAGCTGACATCACCACAGGGGATAAAGAGCTTGGTAGGACATATTGCTTCAACAGTGCATATAATAGCCATGCTAATGGACAGTATACTCACAGCGGACTGAGGGATAGATATTATGCAGCCTAGAGTAGAGGTTAAATGGGATATCTTTATTAGAATTGATATACCCCCTTTTCTTTGAGTTGTTTTGTGACGTAGTATGCCTGACCACACCATTCTCTCTGTAGCTTTTCAGGTTCTGTTGGAGTTTGCTTGGATTCAGGAAACATACCTATGTCCACCTTTGGTTTCTTTACCGATACCACAAACAAGAATACTTATGGTAAAAGCCTTATGGTATGTGAAGAGGAAAAATATCCATCTTATACACAACCCCAATGTGAATATTGCTTAACTTAATCTCTTGATGCTTATTTCAGGTAGGTGTGACTAACTCCTGCCAACCATATCCTCTGTCATATCATGTCATGCTAGTTACTCTTCAAAAGTAATTAATTACAGTTACTAGGATAGTGGATAAGTAGTCAACTACTTTATTGATTAATGCAAGAAAGCAATCGACTAATGTAACTAATTACTAGTAACTCAATATTGCACAACACTGCCCACACCATCATTGAGTGCACCTTTGGCCATTAGGAAGACAGATCCAAATGTCTCAACCGGTCCAGAGGGGAACTACTCTATAGCCAGAAAAAGGTTGCCAAGATATTCATGGCCTGCTGCATGTTGCACAACTTTGCACTGCAGCAAAGACAGCCTCTGCCAGAGGGACACAGCAGTAGCAGGCAGACCAAGAGGATGATGAACCCCTCCCCTCCACCCACAGTCCTGACCAGGGACCACACCAGCTGGGGGTCCACACCAGACAAAGACTCATACAGACTAATTTCCAGTAAAAGTCATTGCAGTATTTATTTGTGCTAGAGAGCGGGTGAAAGAGAGGGCAATCAGCACATTTTTATTCCCCAACCTTACCCGATTCCCCAGCCTGTGCGGGTGTCCTGGGTTCCCAGGCCATGGATGCTCTCCTTGAGGAGCAGCATGTACACCATATGTTCCATAGAGATAAGATTAATGGGGTCCGCATCTGGCGGGTTGGCTCCAGCCTTCTGCTTGACAAACCTCTTCAGTTGCCTCCATTTTCTTTTGATGTACTCTATATCTCTGTTTGTGTAGTGGACTGCATTATTATCATCCATTCTTTCTGCCTGGTGTAAGCACAAATAGTTTGCCTGTTGGGAGCAGATTGGCATGGTGTGCCACTACCTCCTTCCCTGGAGCTCTATTTCATCATAGCAAGTGTGGGCTGTGCAGGTTTGAAAGTCCTGAGATGTATGTATCAGCTGCAGGCACTTAGAAGTTTAGAGGATAAACATTTTTTTAAATTAAATAATGGTTCACATATGAAAAAGTTTTGGGGAGAATGACATCCAAAATAAGCAATTTAGATGCCACTTTCAACCCTCAATGTTGCCTTAACGTTGCTAAGGGGAAGGTGGCTTATCATCAGCCAGGAATCCCAAATACCTGGGAAACTGATTCTTATGCTCTCCATTCTGCCCCCATAGCATCAAGCAGCTGAACCTTGGGAACCATGAGCCAGCTGGAGTCCCAATTTGTCACTGTCTCCAGGTAAGCAGAGACTTCTGAACCTACCCTTCCCCTTCTGCTCGGGGGATGACCTAAGATCTGATCTTCCCCATGTTTCAGCTAACTAAGGACTCCTTCCTTTTTGCAGGACAAGATACAACACAGGCACTGATCAGCAGCAACACAAGAGACAGCAGTAGACTTTGCAACACACTGCTTTATCCTATTTTTGTATGTATTGTTTTAATGCTGAAATAAGGTAACTGTGGGGATATGTGCAGATTGTACCCCAGTGGACACACTCATTTGTGGCTGCCTTCATGAGGAGCTGGGTGGAGGTTGAAGTCCCTGGGAATGGGACTCTGCACAATGTGCTTTTCATGGCTGAGGTTCACAGGGTGCACATTCTGCAGATTCTCTGCAGCTTTGCCCTTCACCTCCCTCTTCAGCTGCCTGATTTTCTAGCCAGTCCTCAAGATCTCCATTTCTGTCAAACTCCACTAAGCTTGGCCCAGCATTGAGGTTTACAATATTCAGAATCGTGTGCCTGTATCCATGTCCTGGCCCTCATGTTCGGTAGACCCTGAGGCCAGGATGCTTATCCTAGGTTTAGGATTCCCTGAAGCTACTGCTGAAGTCACACACAACCTGCTTGGTTGCCACCTGCACGGTAGCAGTGGAGGGTCATGCGCCTGCTGGGGGGGGGGGTGGGGGGGGGTGGGGGGGGGGGGTGGGGGGAGTATACTGGACAAGGCATCGGTGTGTGCACCGTGCCTAGACTATTCCCCTGCCTTCTGAACACAGAGTAAACTCTAGTCTGTGCAATGGCAGTGGAGGCCTGCTGGTTTATACCTGACTGGTTGCTATTGCGAGACAACAGACGTGTATAATAGTTCCTTTCCCTCACCATGTATATATCCTCATATTTGTATATAGTTGTTTTCCCTTTCCTCACCTGTAATTTTATATGATGTTTTAATTATGTAAATGTGTATAGGAATCAGCTGTTTGCACATCTTCCCAAGCTCAGTCATGCTGGTTGTAGGCAAGACAGTTGCTGAACACAGAATAAACTTTAGTTTGGGCACTGCCTAGGAACACCAGCTGGTTGGTATCACACTGGTGGCTAGTGTGAGACAACAAACCTTTACTAAGATTAGCTGTATGCAGTCTGGCAAATGGGTGTGGGTCTGCAGGGTACAGGGGGTATATGGGCAGTGGTGTGCTGATAAATTTTTAACAACAGGCTCTCTCCCCGGTCCACCTTGGCGCCCCCCCTGTCCACCACTGCACCCCCCCACCTACCTCTGCCCCCCCCAAAATTGCAGAGCTGGCTATAGCCGGGGGGGGGGGGGGGCAATGCATTACTCTCTCCAGGAAAATAAAATTAAATGATCCCAGATTCCAATCTAATTCATGTTTAATATGGGATAAAATGCCAAATAAGTAAATAAATAAATAAATATAAACTTTTAACGTTCAGCACCTGATTCTCAAAGTGGACATATTCCAAACACTATAATGAAAATAAAATTATTTTTTTCTACCTTTGTTGTCTGGTGACTTTGTTTCTCTGATCATGCTGGCCCAGTATCTGATTCTGCTGCTCTCTATCTGTTCCCTTGACTCCTTTTCCAGGGCTTCCTTTCCATTTATTTATTTTCTTTCCTCCTTTCTTCTTCATTTCTGGTCCTCTGCAGACTTGACTGTATAGTGGATCCAGCTTCTGCCTATTTTCTCCATCCACGTGCAATTTCTCTTCTCACTTCCTTTTCCCTCATCTAATCTCCTTCCTCTATCTTCCCTCCATGTCCAGCATTTATTCTTTCTCCCTTCCCTCCCCTCCATCCATGTCCAGAATTTCTCTTGCCCTCCCCTCCATCCATGTCCTGAAACTCTCTTCTCTCCCCTGACCCCTCTGCCCATCCATGCCCAGCAATTCTCTCCCCTGCCCCTCTGCCCATCCATGCCCAGCAATTCTCTTCCCTGCCCCCCTCTACCCATCCATACCCAGCGATTCTCCTCCCTCCCCTGCCCTCCTGCTCCCATCCATGTCCAGCGATTCTCCGTCGCCCCCACTCTCCCCTCCGGCTCCCATCCATCTTTTTCTATTACCTCCGTCGAAGCGCCACAATATTTAAAGCCTTGCTGCCAGTTTCTAGCCTTTCCTGCTTGCTTCTGATGAGTTCGTTCGTTCCCTCAGTCCCGCCTTCGCGGAAAAAGGATTGTACGTCAGAAGGCGGGACTAAGGGCACAAACTCATCAGATGCAAGCAGGGAAGGCAGGAGACGGGCAGCAGGGCTTTAAATAACGCGGCGCTTCGAGGGAGGTAATATAAACTGACAGATGGGAGCGGGAGGGGACAGTGGGGGCGAAGGACATTGCTGGATATGTTTGGGAGTGGGAGGGGAGGTAAGCATGGCCTGTGATGGCGCCCTCCTGCCATGCTTACCTCGTGCAATGGAGCCGGCTCGCCCCGAAGAACAACCGGCTCACAAGAGCTGTCAAAATTTAACAAGCAGCTCTTGCGAGCCGGTGCGAGCTGGCTCCAGCACACCACTGTATATGGAGCTGGACTCCTGGTGCTAGCTGGTTGGCATAGACATGGTAATGTTTAGGGCAGGCAAAATGTGGACTTCGTTAGCTGCTGCCCCCTTCCTGGGGCAGTAGTACAAAGGTCTACCTATCCTCTTTGTGAAGGGGACACCTCTGATGGGAACTTTGTTCCAGGCACCAGCATGGAGCTGGACTGGGGGGCCAGCATGCTGGTTTCCACAAATGCTTATGTCACATAAAATCCAGCCCCATTAACCCCAGCTATCCCACAGACCAGATCTCTGTAGGCAACATTTATTTATGTAGATTTTGCTCACACCTTTTTCAGTAGTAGCTCAAGGTGAGTTACATTCAGGTACACTGGATATTTCTCTGTCCCAGGAGGGCTCACAATCTAAGTTTGTACCTGAGGCAATGGAGGGTTAATTGACTTGTCCAAGATCACAAGGAGCAGCAGTGGGATTTGGAGCAGTGGTGGGATTTGAACTGGCCACCTCTGGATTGCAAGACTGGTGCTATATCCACTAGGCCACTCCACATTGTTAAAGGATTATGCAGTTTGTAAACCCCCAGGGGACAGATTGCCCATCTACATCCCCATTGCACTCTGTAGCTATCAGCCCTGTCCTGTGACCTACAATGCTGTTTCTCGGCACTGCAAGTTTGTTTTCTTATGTCTAGGTTACGGTGAGATTGGCATTGTTCAACTGGCCATCCTCCCCAACTCCCCAGAGGGACACTGGTTGGGATGTGACTATAGGTCACCTGAGAGTGGGTCCTTTCTTGAGACCACAGCTTTGGCTATATATGCCCCTGCCAGTTCCTGGGGGCACCCTGACCCCTCAGGTGGAGTGGAGATGCCCAAGGAATTTAGCTTTTTTATAAGGGATTACTCTATATCTTTTATCATTCTGTTCACCCTAAAGCTGTTAGACTTTCAGTCTATTATAGAAATTGCCCTGGAAGCAACAAATTAAATATGCAAACCATGACCACAGGTACCAGGCTTACATGAGAGATGATTTTGTAAATCCTCTTCCTACATGTAAAAGCCTGTTTTACACACAGCAAAGGGCTTTCATACAATTGCGCAACTGGATACATGCATAAAAAAGTACACACACGAAGTGCATGCCTACTTTTATGCAATCTACATATAGGCATTCCTGGGCACAGTTTGGGTGGAGGAAAGGTAAGAGTTGCAATGTACACATTTTATAAAGTACAGGCAGAGAGTACATGCCCAAGTTCACATTTACATCTGCTACAGAAAATGTGTGCCACTTGGGCTGGTTCTAGGAGCCTGTTTTATACGACACATAGGGGCCTATGTTGCCTTTATATACTACTCTAGATTCTGTGGTACCAAACAAACTTAGAAGGAAAGTCAAATCCAAACAGTAAGTAACCAAAACGTCCTATTTTCCAAATATAAATTTTTAGAGTTGGACCGTCAGATGGCATATCTGGCCAAAGCTCTCGTCTCAGGAAAGGCCTCACTCACAGATGCCTTACAGCCATGGGAGAAGGGAGTGGAAAGGGAGAATGCAGTCATGTGTGCTTCCTACCTCCTCCCCTGTGTGGAATCTGCTAGTAGCTTCCATATACCTTAAATCTGTGTCAGGTGCTAGAGTGGGCAACCTAGGTTCAAAGGCTATTGCTGGCTGGGGCAGCCCATTACACACAAGGCCACTGAGGATTGGGGCAAGATTCCCCAGGGCCCAGCCTCTAAGGGGGGCCTGCCCAGCACTGGCATGGCTCATATGGTTGATTGGTCTCTCCTGCTCCTGTGTGTTGTAGAGCAGAGTTATCGTGTTAAATCTGCTCTGCTGGCCACAGGTCCTTCTGTGTGAAGTACTTCGTTTGGATGCATCACATAGCAGGAAGAAAGACCTGTGCAGCAGAGCGGAGCAGAAGGCAAGCAAGTAAGCAAGCAAGCCCGGGTGGGGTGGGGGTGGGGAGGCAGGAGACAAGCAAGTAAGCAGGGCCTGGGGTGGGTGGTGTTTGCTTAAATACCAGTTCTTCTTTTTATTCTCATTTTATATATTGTTTTCACTGTTGTAAATATATATATATACGTGTTTTTTTTTGTAGAGTCCTGATGCAGGCCTAGTGGCCGAAACACAGCGTGTCGAGTCTTTTGATTTAATAAACGTTTGTTTCTTCAGAAACACAGCGTGTCGAGTCTTTTGATTTAATAAACGTTTGTTTCTTGAAGAATCCATCTTTCCAGTGTTTGGTTTCCATGGTCAAACATCCCACTTTTTCTTCTACTACTTGAGGTGTGGTGTGACAGCCTTGGGGTAGCAGGTTCAAGTCCCACTGGGTTTCCTGTGATGCAGGGCACATTGGATCCTTCTCGATTAGGCAACCCTCTGGTAGAGCACTTGACATTAAGGATGAGCTGCTCTGAATGTGTGGCCCTTTGGCCACCTCTTCCCCCCCCCCCCCTTTCATCGTTCTACAGTTTCCCTTTCCCAGGATATGCCTAGGAGTGTTTCAATCACAGCAGCTGTCAGCCTTGCAGATCAGGGAATGTACACATATTTTAGAGTGGTCTTAAGGCTCCCAGCTCCTACCATCTATAGCATGCCCATGAATCATGGGGTAATGTGCAACTACTGGCATCTGTGAAGGTCCCAAGCCAGCTAAATTGGCTGGAGCTCTTCAGCATGGAGAACAAGTCCTTGGAGGAAAAATTGATAGTTGTCAAACTTGGGGAAAGCAAACCATTATTTATTCCAGAGGGTAAGTAGCATGGCATCTAGCAAATTTTTAGGATCCGGTCCCTATTGCAAATAGGATACTGAGCTGGATGGACCTTTGGTCTGATGCTGTATAGCAAACCTTATGTCAGGAGTTTGCCTTTTTTTTAAATTTGTTATTAAAGCTTGCTTAAACTGAATGAACTGAACTTAAGAGATTTTTCTATCTGGCCAGAGATATAGGATAGAAAAATCTCTTAAGTTCAGTTCATTCAGTTTCAGCCCCTGCGATTGCCGGGGTTGCCATGCCCCAAAAACTGCAGAATAGTTCTTGGTTCTCTGCCAAGGTTCAGGTCTGGCTCCAGTCAGACCTCAAAGCAAAACTTATAAGGTTCAATCCGGCAATAACAAATTGCTTACCTCAGCCAAGTCGCACTTATGGAAGTGTAGCTTCAGCGTCATATGCTAGGGATTGAATAATTCTCTCCCTGGTCCTCCTTAAGCTGCTTAGCCTGGCCCTGTCTTTTATACTCCCAGGTCTAGGCTCCACCCCTCCTGGATCACTTTCTCTGGGGCTGGATCAGTGCTCTTAAGGTGGCCCCTGGATATCAGAGGGACTGTTCTTAAGGTGGCCCAGACTATCGGGGAGACTTTTCTCAAACCATCATCCATTCTAATTCTTCATCTAATTTATAATTTAAATTATTAAAATACAGTACTGGATTTTTCTATTGAATACAGTTTCACCTATGGGTTTGAATGAAGAATTAGAATGGATGACAGTTTGAGAGAATTGGCTGTAAGCGATCAGCTAACCTTTATGAAAGAATGGGCAGAACACTGCCATATTGATATGTTTTCTGTAAACCGCTTAACACATTTTACAAAGCGGAACATAAAATGAATAAATCCAATCCAATATACAACACATTGAACATTTCTACCTGAGAATGTATATAAAGTAAAAAAAAAATTCAAAATTGTATAACTGTGCCTAAAGTACTTTTAAGAATCTTTACAGGGTTTGAATGTGATTTTTTTTTCCATAGGAGCCTGTTCCTTGACGCAGTGTGGTGAAACATGTCATGTTGGGAGACTTGCTTGCTATTAAGATAAGTGACCCGTTTATATTTTGAGAATTGTGTACTACAAGAGGAGATATAAAATTTGAAAAAAAGGATCTACGAAGATTTTTGGTAACTATAAAGCAAAAATGTATGTTGCCGAATGTGCCATCTGAAGTACAACTCTAAAAATGTAAATATACAGTATTTGAAAATAGGAAAGGTTGGTTACCTATTGCCTTTATAAATTAGACACCTTTTTGGACTTCCAACACAGGTGGTCTATTACAAAATAAAACCCTTAGAGTTAAACAAGTGCTAATGATTTCTACAAGTGTCTTTTTGAGGTTGTGGAATCAGGATGGGATGACAGGGCAGTTGGATCCTCTAGCCAATAAGGATTCCACTTCATACTTTTCACTGATAAGAAAACAATGTTTATATCTGAGATAAAGGGCTTTCTTGGACTTCCCCAGTGCCTTAAATCTGTCAAAGGTAAAACAGAGCTGAGGCAAGAATTTAAACCAAAGACAAAGATAACAGATTTCTTACAAATATTCAGATTTTATTGATATTTAAATATATTAAATATTTCAATGAAATACATGGTGATTTTCTCTCTTTTTAGTGGTTATATTACAAAAAAAGTTCAGATTTTATATAAAGATTTTTCTTTTTTTGCAAAACGAGACAACAGCAAAGAAGAACTTCCACCCTGTTTGGGCTGACAAGAAAGGAGATCAGAAAGTTCTGAGAAAACACACAAATCAAATCCAGAAATAATACTTTTTTTCCTCTTTTTGTTTTGTTAAATAAGACTGTGCAAGACAGAGTTGGAGTTCATAAAATAGAGACGAGAAACAGAGCACGAGCTCCAAGCAGCCCGGCCCTGCAGCTCATATTAGAGTCCTTGGGTGAATCTTTTTACACGTTGTTCTGATCCAGGGTACAAAACACTTGAATGCTGGAAAAGTCTGGTGAACAGCCACCGTGTCAGACGGGTAAGTACAGTGAAACATGCAAAACATGCACAGCTGGCACAGAGCTTTTCCCCAGGGGGACACGACTGTTGGGTGGGACCTCTAGGGGGTCCTTCCCCACCCACACAGGGCATTTGCTCTGTTTCAGCATGAGACAACTTCTGTCTCTTTCAATGAAGGCCTAATATAGGCTCAGTATAAGTGGAGGTGCTCTCCCTCAAAAAAACAAAACAAAAAAAACTCAGCAGCCAGTGAACTAAGCCCCATCATGATTTATCCTTCCCCACAATGGGCTAATGTAAATTATAGATGACTATTTTCATTGGATACTTTGAGAGCCGCTTCCGAAAGGCCACTGTGTGCAACGGGGAGCACTACTCATTGGTCAGTGCAAATAATAATAATTAAAATAGCATAAACAGTGAAGCATGCTTTCCCCTAAACATTATGGCACTTAAATCACCTGTGTCCTCTGATACAAAGAAATACAGGGAGTAGCTAAGTAGGGTAATGAAAGAGATAGGCATCTTTGATAAAAGAAATTGCTTACTCAGAATAGGTGCTCTGTGATGACAGCAGTACCGACAGTCACCAGACAGGTCATGTGACTCCGCCTTATTCAGGCACAAAGGAAGTTGCCAGAGCTTTCTAGACATATGCGGTACTTCTATGCACTGCTGGACCTACAGTCACTCACTCAATCAGATAGCAAAGCTTAGAGAGCAAGAGACACACCCCAAGGAGGCACAGGCAAGTTGTGCAACTTCTAGTGTTACTATCGGAGAATACTTAGAGGTAAGCAAGTATAGTTTTGCCTACAAGCAGGTGCAGCAGAGCCATAAACAGATGTCTCAATGAAAAAGTGATTGTAAAGTAAAAAGAGAATGACTAATTCTCACCAACAAGCAAATATGAAATAGTGTTACAGAAAGGACCTCCAGTTTTGTCTCTCCTTTCCTGCAACTCCTCAAAAGAATAAGAATGCTAAATAAAATGCAAAGGCAGGGGAGTAGTGTGATGATCACGTTACTCCCCTGTCTCTGCCTTCCCCTCGTAGCGGATCCAGTTTCTCCACTTTTGTGGTTGTTTGCTGTTTCACAAATAAATTGCAAAACCATAAAAAAAATAGGCCTTAGAGGGGAGGGAATTGGGCTCTCCTCCAAAAACAGGGGTATGAACATAGGGTCTCCAAACCTAGCGTCTTGACTAGAGGCTATGTCAAGACAGTAATGGTGATGAATGTGTGGCCTGTACTCCATGACTCAGCTTTGTATATCTTTTAAGGAAATAGAACTCAGACGTTCAACCAACACTGACATGGACCTTGACATACTCTAAGGTTTGGTCTGCCAGTGCATAACAAAGATGCAATCAACTCCCAATAAGAGATAGAAGAATCCGTCACTGCAAGCCTGATCGTTGGAAATCAACAAAAAGTAACTGGAACAGAGAAAGTGATGCCAGATAAAGACCCCATGGCCTATCTAGTCTGCTATCCATGCCAAGATCTACAATATTTTTATTCCCTTAGAGATCCTTTGCGCTTGGACCATGTTTTCTTGAATTAAAATACAGTCTTTGTCTCCATCACCTCCACTTGCTGGCTATTCCGTGCATTCCAACCAACCTTATTTCCTTAGATTATGCTGTCTACCCTCTCACTTTCATTCCATGCCCCCTCATTCTAGAGTATTGTTTCAACTAAAAGGTGCCCATCTCCTGTGCATTGTTGCCAAAGTGATATTTAAATGTTTGTCTATCATATCTTCCCCTCTCCCACCTCTTTCTAAAGTATAAATACTGAGCAAGTCCCTACAGTCCGAAGCTCTATGAACTGGATAGACTGCTATCAGAAAAGCAACTGTCTAGGTCAGGTACTTGAGCTCTCAAGAGTCTTCAGCAGCGCTTATCACACTTTGTGGCTGTGACACCATTATCGCAGCCACAAAAATCATGCAACCTGTGGAGGGGATATTTCTATGGACAGCCCTCCCAGGTAGCAACCTCAAACATGGGTTTTGTGACCCTATTTGGAATTACAACCCATAGTTTGGGAAGCCCTGGGCCAGAGGCTCAAGTAACGGCTTTTATCAATTTCCAGATATTGAGGGAGGCTGCAACTGAAGCAAACCCTGCAAAAACAGCTAAAGACTGGACAGAAATATGGTTCTCTTGTGGTGATAAGCATCAGGTGCCCCAAGGTGAGCCCTACTGAAGTCGGTGTGCAGGAAACCGTGCCTAGAAAGCTATAGAAAACATTCTCCATGGTGTGTCACAAAAAGGAGTCACGCAACCCTCTGTATAATTCCACTGTACCTACGTAATATATATAAAAACTTTCTGGAGTTGGGAGTATAGTTTGTGCACAGAGGTAACTGCTTCTGCTAATTATAAAGCAGTGTATGGGGGATTAGCTAATCAGACCACCCCATATTTTAACCTATGTACAGTGAGATAGGTATGTTTCAGTTGTGTAGGATGAGAACCAGAAGCTCTATCCATCAGCCAGACAGTAGCAAATATTCTTTGCACTGCTGCTGGGGTGCAGTACATCATCTACTAAAGGATGCCTCAACAGACTATTGCAGAGTAAAAAAGCAGAATTTACTCCCTTCTCTCCTACCCAAAATATCAAGGCAAGATCTGCAAATGCTTTATATGAAGTTAACAGCCATAACAGGTATTGTCTTAGTCAACCTGGATGAAATGGTATCTGATACCTTAAGAGATGACACATGCAGTAACAATGAAGGGCATTGTATTCTTCAAGTGAAAAAGGACTACAAAGCATTTGGTGTAAGAGCATGTATTAGCACAACCAGAAAAACGGTGCTAATTAGACAGGGAATATCCAAAAAGGCCTATTTTGACATTTAAGCACCATCCAGGAAAGTACATTTTGATTGGTTTTTCATTATGAATTGAGGCACCAATGTTCAGAAGCAAATGTGGGCAGCTAGAGGCCATTAGCGCCAGACTAACACCCACATTTGCTACTGTAGAATACTCAAGAGCTGACGAGCACATGAACCAATGAGCTTGCTGGCTCACTTTACAATGAGCATGCAAATGCATACTGATGAGGTAATTCCTTATTCCTCCCCCAATGCGCCAAACGGGTGCTCTTTCCGCTGAAAACCCTATGCCAGCTCAGAGCTGGTGTTAGGGTGTCTGGAGTACCCAGCCGGCTGGAATCCACTGGATAGGTAGGGTTCTCTTTGCAGGTTAGGGACCCGGCACAGATGACAGGAACTGAAATATGGCTCTGGTTAGTTGGGGAAGGATTCTTTCACCATGGAACAACTGTATTGGCTCTTGCAAGGAAACACTGGTTTGGCAGCCTAGGGAGCAGATAATCGTCGATTCCACATAATCCCATCCAAAGAAAGTTTTCCTCTCTTTCTTACCCCTTTTTGTCTCCACTTTGAAAGGAGAGGAGGTGGGAAATGATCAAAGAGCTCTGAACCTGATTCTGTTCCCAAATGGACTAAAACAAACCTCTTCGCTTGTATGGAAGCCACTGCAATCTGGAGCTGGCCATGGTGACTCTGTTCATGGACTCAATGGAGCAAAATACAAACCACAGGAACTAATGAACAAATTAAGAGAACTAGGGTTCTGAAGAGACCTCACCAAAAATGGGAAGTGAGCAAAGATACTAATGGAAAAGTTACAAAAGGCAAATGTAAGATCTCTAATGCAACAAAATCAAAGAAAAGAAGTACTTAACTGATGATATCTTAAAATGACTGGAAGAGGAAGCATAAAAAGTAAAAAGGAGCTGGAAAGGGCAATAAAATAAAGATACCAAAACAACCACAATTGGAGGTAGTAGACAGGCTAGTAAAGAAAAAAGGTGCAACACAAGGTGACAATAGGACATGTCAGGAGGCTGAGTGAAAAACAGAGGCAGGAGAAATATCAGTTACCTCCTCCATTTCCTGCTATTTCCTAGCCTATATGGAGATTAGAATTTATTTATAAACTGCCTGTATCTAATGTGGGAGTGCAAAACGACATACAGAATAAAATTCAGACAAATAAACAAGGACGTCAGGTAAATTAATAACAAGTCCCCAGATTCATACTGGTAGCAGAGTAAACCAGGCACAAAAAATGTCAATCAAAACAAGTAATCTCTCAAGTTTTTCTTGAGAGATGAGGTGAGGGCCAATTTTCAGGCAGAAGGGCAGTCTGTTCCATTCCACTGGCGCCATCACAGAAAAAGCACCAGCTCTAATTAAATCCATGCGGAAACATGGGAGATCAGGCACAAGATGATTACCTTCTTCCTGCGATTGTAATGTACGTACTGGCACATACCACACCACTGCTCCCTTCAATTAGGCAGATGAAGTTTGATACAATGCACAGTGTATAAGCAGCAACAGTTTATACAAGAGACGACACTTAATAGGTAACCACCTTAAATTTTTAAGGTATACAGTCACATGCTCTGGCCTAGTCAACCCAAATAAGCGCACTGCTGAATTTTGTGCCACTTGAAGGGCCTCAATACAAAATGATTAGACAATCCCAAATAAATAACATTACAATAATCCAGGCTTCCCAAAACCATGGCTTGACCCACTTTCCTGAAATATTTCCATGACAACAAAAGCTTCAGTTTACGTAGCATGCGCATCTTGAAATACACATTGTAAACACTTGTACTTGAGATTTAAAAGAAAACATAGTCTTCAGTAAAACCCCTAAATTCTTTACTTGCAAAGAATTATTAACATCAACTCCCAAAAGGGATAAACTGGCAGGCATAATGATTGCTGAATCATAAACAACATACATTATCTATGTTTTCTTGATGTTTAATTATAGATTGATTTTGAGTCACTCATTGAAGGGCAGAGTCCAAAGTTTATTTTAATTTGCTAGTCCAATCAGGATCAGTCCTAGTCAAAGGGAAACACCCCCAATATTATCCGCATATACCCTACACAAAACTCCCAAAGCCTGCAAAATTGCACACAATGGACATAGATATTGAAAAGCACTGTTGATAAGACTGATCCCTGAGGGGCACCTGTATATTACGTATTAAAGAATTCAGGAGGGGACAAGACTAAGTAAGTTAAATCTGATACATGCAGTTAAAAGTATGATCGGTAAAATTAATAAAGCTATAACTTCCATAAAGGGACTATTAATGGATATGGTATTGTACAACATCAAAAAAATTACTCCTACCAGTAAGAACACCAGGCCAGAAGAAGTGGAAAAAGATAGAACAGTGCCTCCTTGGAAAAACACACTGAAGGAAATATAAAATCACTACATGCAGAAGTGTCACTGATAGGCAAGTATCCAAAAGGATCAAGATCAGATCATCAAGAATAACGAGAAAGATTCAAAACACCAAGTCGAAAAACACTACACTAATGAAAAATAACCTTAAGTTCCAATAGCAATTTGAAAGAATCAGCAGAAGCACAGCAACAATGGTGATGTGATGAAAATGGAAAACATTTACAGGGAACCCAAAACTACTAAATCCTCTTATAAACTCTTTGGACTATGGGTTTAGCCTTAACCCTAAAGATACTACTGACAAACAGATAACATTGTACCTGCTGGTTATAGGTGATTTCAAGTTTTATAACTCCAGTGACTGCTGCTTATAGGTGATTTCAAGTTTTATAACTCCAGTGATCAATGATTAACACAACAGAGTTTTAAAAGTTTTTCTGATGACCTCAGGGTGACTTTTGGGTTAGATAACGTACTAAGGGTACCTTCTTTAATGGGGATGGGATTTGATATACCTCCTTTCTGTGGTTACAATCAAAGTGGAACATATTATATACAGGTACTTATTTTGTACCTGGGGCAATGGAGGATTAAGTGACTTACCCAGAGTTACAAGGAGCTGCAGTGGGAATCAAACTCGGTTTAAAAGAAGTATAGCTGAAGGCTGTGAAAAAAGGAACTTTAGCAGGAAAGAGTATATAAATATCTAGGACTGGAGGAAAAATGAATCCAGCACAAACTGCTGAAAGAAAAGATTAGCAAAGATTATAGGAAGCTGAAGCTAATATTGAAAACTGCTTTAACAGCATGTAATAAGAAACGAGCCATCGATCAGCTTGTACTCCTTGTGTTTTCATATAGCTTTGAAATTTTACAGTGGCCTCTGAAAGACTTTGAAAATTTTAGCATAAGAACAAGAAAACTCCTTAATGCTAATGAAATACTCTATAAGAATCAGTATATGCCAAGACCATACATTCTGAGAGCTGAAGGAGGAATGTGCCTCACAGAAATTGATTACACATACAGAGCCACAGTCTTAGATACCAAGTATATTTAACAGAATCAAAGAATTCAAATATGCACAAAGTGAGGAAGTGTGAAAATAAATGTCACCAACTGGTCTCCATCTTTAAACTAGAATAAGCTAGAACCCCCCCCCCCCCCCCCCCCCAGAAGGCACAAGAGAATCCACCAGCACCAAAACTTGTAAAATGCGGGAAAATTGTTTGCTGATCTAATTCTTTAAAGTTTTAAAGAATAAATGACAAATTGAGCAAGAAATACAGAGCATATCTTCAGGACCTTACATCAGTCAAAACCAGACAGAAAAATGGTTAAGGATGGGTAAATGAAATCTAAAGATAAGAGACTGGTAAATGAATCCAGGACTGGTTTACAGATGAAATGGTTCAGAGCCAGCAGAGAAAAACAAAAAACCTATAGCAAAAACAGTAAATGCAAACTTAACGTAAAACAGAAAATGGTCACATCTTGTTGCTGGCTGCAAACTTTTAGTTATTAGGAGCTCCAGGCAAATCAGCTTTTAGGACCCTTGGCCTCCCTCTAATCATGATCACCCCAATACCAGCCTTCCCAAAACAAAATGGGTAAATGGTCTCTTGGAAAATTTTCCACCCTCTCTGCTGGTAAAAGTACCTCCTTTTTCTTTGAGTTTGTCTGGTTGTCAGGACCTACAATTTTGCTTGACTGCAGCTGCCCTTTGGTATCCCTGAGAAGCAGTGCAGGCAACTGCCTAGTTCTGCCTATCAGCTGGACTGGCCCTGCTCAGGATGTGCACATTGTATTCTGATGATGTCTCATATAATGTCAATAAATCGGTAAGGCTTGGAGCTTAATGTCTCCACATACTGAGGAGACCATCACCAAAAATGCCACCTCCCTGGTTAAGTACTTGTGCCCATAAATCTAGAGGCAGAAAGGGGGCTTGCATTAACTGAGCGAATACCGTGTTGCTATCCTCTGGCACCAAAGGCTTTAATTTAAACACGCCCCAGCTTCTTTTTACTGGAATCTGCTTCGAAACGAGAGGTATTAGCGGAATAGAAGCCATATTGTTATGATATTAATCTGAGAACCAGAGGCTGTAAAGACAATGGTTTCCTTTTATAAGGTGGCGATAAATAGATACTGCACCAAGATGAATCTTTAACAGAGCTTAATAGTTAGGGTAGATTCTCAACAATAACAGAAAATATTCAAGCACTTTTTGGTATGAAGCCAGGGAAGGATCTTGGGCTTTCCCTTGTAACAGATGACAAACTTCCTGCATTTAAAACAGTTAAGACTCTGCAGATGCCCTTCTTGAGGGTAGAATACTACCAATCATTTCTATAGTGCTGCTTTTAGCTATCTTTGTGGAGACAAGAGATTTCATTAAATTGTCCTCAACATCCACACCATGAGAGACAGACTGGATGTTAGGTGTATATTGTCTTTATAGATGCCAGATCTGATCAAAGCATTTTACATAAAACCAAGAGAAAGCTTTCAAATTTAAATAGTGCATTCTAAACAAAATTCTCCAGAAAGAAAAAAAAATTATAGAAACACTGTTAGAGCAAACAACATTTCTTGAAGCAAATAACCATATTATAAACAGAACCTCATGGAGAAAAACGTGTGCTCAGAGGGACATCTTATCTTAGCCTCTAGAAAGCCAACAAAGGCCACCCTAACCATTATACACAAAAAAACTTCTAAAGTGAAAATTATGCAGCATCAAAAAGTATTTTGAAAAGACATACAGTGGGGGAAATAAGTATTTGATCCCTTGCTGATTTTGTAAGTGTGCCCACTGACAAAGACATGAGCAGCCCATAATTGAAGGGTAGGTTATTGGTAACAGTGAGAGATAGCACATCACAAATTAAATCCGGAAAATCACATTGTGGAAAGTATATGAATTTATTTGCATTCTGCAGAGGGAAATAAGTATTTGATCCCCCACCAACCAGTAAGAGATCTGGCCCCTACAGACCAGGTAGATGCTCCAAATCAACTCGTTACCTGCATGACAGACAGCTGTCGGCAATGGTCACCTGTATGAAAGACACCTGTCCACAGACTCAGTGAATCTGTCAGACTCTAACCTCTACAAAATGGCCAAGAGCAAGGAGCTGTCTAAGGATGTCAGGGACAAGATCATACACCTGCACAAGGCTGGAATGGGCTACAAAACCATCAGTAAGACGCTGGGCGAGAAGGAGACAACTGTTGGTGCCATAGTAAGAAAATGGAAGAAGTACAAAATGACTGTCAATCGACAAAGATCTGGGGCTCCATGCAAAATCTCACCTCGTGGGGTATCCTTGATCATGAGGAAGGTTAGAAATCAGCCTACAACTACAAGGGGGGAACTTGTCAATGATCTCAAGGCAGCTGGGACCACTGTCACCACGAAAACCATTGGTAACACATTACGACATAACGGATTGCAATCCTGCAGTGCCCGCAAGGTCCCCCTGCTCCGGAAGGCACATGTGACGGCCCGTCTGAAGTTTGCCAGTGAACACCTGGATGATGCCGAGAGTGATTGGGAGAAGGTGCTGTGGTCAGATGAGACAAAAATTGAGCTCTTTGGCATGAACTCAACTCGCCGTGTTTGGAGGAAGAGAAATGCTGCCTATGACCCAAAGAACACCGTCCCCACTGTCAAGCATGGAGGTGGAAATGTTATGCTTTGGGGGTGTTTCTCTGCTAAGGGCACAGGACTACTTCACCGCATCAATGGGAGAATGGATGGGGCCATGTACCGTACAATTCTGAGTGACAACCTCCTTCCCTCCGCCAGGGCCTTAAAAATGGGTCGTGGCTGGGTCTTCCAGCACGACAATGACCCAAAACATACAGCCAAGGCAACAAAGGAGTGGCTCAGGAAGAAGCACATTAGGGTCATGGAGTGGCCTAGCCAGTCACCAGACCTTAATCCCATTGGAAACTTATGGAGGGAGCTGAAGCTGCGAGTTGCCAAGCGACAGCCCAGAACTCTTAATGATTTAGAGATGATCTGCAAAGAGGAGTGGACCAAAATTCCTCCTGACATGTGTGCAAACCTCATCATCAACTACAGAAGACGTCTGACCGCTGTGCTTGCCAACAAGGGTTTTGCCACCAAGTATTAGGTCTTGTTTGCCAGAGGGATTAAATACTTATTTCCCTCTGCAGAATGCAAATAAATTCATATACTTTCCACAATGTGATTTTCCGGATTTAATTTGTGATGTGCTATCTCTCACTGTTACCAATAACCTACCCTTCAATTATGGGCTGCTCATGTCTTTGTCAGTGGGCACACTTACAAAATCAGCAAGGGATCAAATACTTATTTCCCCCACTGTATAAAAACCCTCATCAGAAAAGAACAGTCCTCAACTTTGTTAACAACTGCCAAGATGGCGGCGTGAGCAGACGCGCGCGAGGGTGCTCCTAATACCTACTCAAAGTTTGCGCAATCGAGTTTCCTCGGACACGAAAGAGGAAAGGGAAGCCTAGTATGCCTACTTCCACAGGCAGGGTGGATCCCCCTCTTTTGCGACAGATGACATTGCAGGAATTGGGACTCCGAGTGCCGGGAGCTGGAGGTGCCGCTTCGGGAGGTCCAGAAGATCTTGTGGACTGGAGCGCAGAGGGAGTTTCGTTGAGTCCTCCCTTGATAATAGTTCCTCCAAGACCAGGAGGGGAAGCGAAGGCAACGAGCAAGCATCGCGCCGAGTCTGGAAGTCGGTCCCCTGCGGATGTGGAGACCTCGCTGCCTCGTCGACGCCAGTGAGAGAGCCAGCTCAGACGGGTTTGCTGTCTGAAAGAACCCCTGGCGAACCCTCCGTGACTCCTGGAGTTATGATTAAACCATCTGCTGTTACAGTAGAACTTCTATGGGAAGCAATACATGGCTTGAATACCAACTTGCAGCAAATTTCAGGTATTTTGAGGGGAGATGTAGCTGAACTAAAGCAAGCCCAGACTGTGGTAACATCTAAAATTGCAGAACAAACGCTTAAAATGGAAACCTTTGATAAAGACTTAATAGCGGTGAATTCCTCTACATTAATGTTAATTAAGAACAGTAACTTCCAGCAACGAAAAATAGAATATTTAGAAAACCAGATTAAGGGGAATAATTTACGGTTCCTTAATTTCCCTAAGTCTCCACTTATTCCAGCACTAGAGATGGTTAAAAAATATTTTCGAGAGGTTTTAGGTGTCCCTTTTGAGGGATTTCCACCTATTAATAAAGCACAGTATATTTCAGGAGCTGGAATGAGTAAATTGCCTTCTAACCCTCAATCTGGTTTAAATTTGACAGAATTCCTAGAGAACTCTATGGAAGTTATAACTGAACGAACCACACTGTTAGTAACTTTTGCTCTGCAATTAGATCGAAATAATATATTTAAACTTTACTTCCGGCCACATGAACTCTCCCTTCCTTGGATCAAAAATACAGATATATCTGGATTTTTCCAGAGAGACTCAAAGAAGAAGAAAATATTTTTTGATGTTTAAAGAGAGGGTTCTTCGAATAGGAGGGTACTTTTTGTTAAGGTTTCCTTGCAAGTGCTGTGTCTCTATGAATTCTACTAATTATATTTTTTTTGATCCAGGAAAGTTAATAGAATTTACTTCCTCTAAAGAATAAATGCTGTAATAGTTTTTGATTGCTAAGCGCCTATCCTGGCTGTGACACCTTAGGCTCTGTCTGCTCTATTGCATTTCTTTGCTTTTGTCGTTTTATTTTATTTCCTAGATCTTGGACCAACAAATTGTGGACTAAATAATATTAGTGTTTTTGCCTTGGGTGGATAACTAATGTTTTGTTTTCTTACTGAAATGTATATTTATGTTATTGCATAAATGTAAATTGAATAGTTTATAAAGAAAAAAGAAAAGAACAGTCCAACTTTCATGTAAAAAAACCTCCAATGGTTTGTCTCTCGGCAGCCCTGTCCAGCTTCATCTTTCCATGCCAGGAATGTGCACTATGCACACAAGGAAGTGCATTTCCCATGTTGTTTCATGTTGATTTTTTGGCCAAAACAGAAAAACACCTGAAATTTTGGGTTTTTCGTGCATTGATAATAGTGCGTGCACTATTAACAATATTACTCCCATAATAAAAGAAAAAAATACCCCAAACAACAAAAATTCCCATAAATGGGGATTCAGGGTGGTGCGAGTTGCTTGAAGCTATTGCTGCATTTGCATCTACCATTGCTTCCTCAGACTATTTTCTTCTTTTCAGAAGGTGAAGAGACCAGGGAAAACTAACGCTTTACGTAAGGCTTCCCCTCAATCGTCACAGCCTATGATTCTGCAGCTGGTAAGGCTGCTGAAAGCAACAGCAGCTTTGTCGGGTGAGGTCCTCGCTGTCAAGGAGAATCATCTTGAAGCTACATTGAGCCCCGGATGCCGGGAACCCTTTCCTCAACTGGGGAGTAAACATTACTCGGAGGCTGACCCAGTTCCCTATTTGGTCAGTGTCAGCGGGAGGGAGCGTGCATGCTGCCAGGAGTAGAGAAAGGTCATGTGGGCATTTTCCATTTTAGCCCCACAAGACCCCCTGCTACCCAGTCCTTGTTAGAACTAGCGAAACCTACAGTTGTAACTTTGGATGGTATATGGGCTGCTTTGGTAACTGGAGAAAACTAAGTGGCAAAGTGAATAATACGGAAAGGGCCACTGAGCGGTTGGATGACCACTTTAATACTCTAGAGGAAATGTTTTGGGACACAATAGATAAACGACTTGGGACAGCAAATAACACCCATTCAAGTGACAAAGGCAATGATAATTAAAGATAATGTGTTGCTGCGGAATACGCTGGAAATACTGGAAAATAAGACAAGGAATGTGAATTTAAGGGAAGGGAAAGGGGAAATGGGATTTGATATACTGCCTTTCTGAGGTTTTTGCAACTACATTCAAAGTGGTTTACATATATTCAGGTACTTATTTTGTACCAGGGGCAATGGAGGGTTAAGTGACTTGCCCAGAGTCACAAGGAGCTGCAGTGGGAATTGAACTCAGTTCCTCAGGATCAAAGTCCACTGCACTAACCACTAGGCTACTCCTCCACTCCTAAACTTTCCACGGTCCCCTTCCATATCCCCAAAAGAGGTTCAAGAGATTCCTATGGGAAAACCTTGGATCACCGGAGTGGGCATTTTCTTTTTTTCAAAGCGCTTTTTATCTCTTTATAAAAAGAAAAGGGAAGATCAGGGATGATATTCAAGATCGTGCAACTTTGCTGGGGACTTTTTTTGTTGTTGTTACATTTGTACCCCGCGGCTCAATGCGGCTTACATGGGGCAATGGAGGGTTAAGTGACTTGCCCAGAGTCACAAGGAGCTGCCTGTGCCTGAAGTGGGAATCGAACTCAGTTCCTCAGGACCAAAGTCCACCACTCTAACCACTAGGCTACTCCTCCACTTTTTGTGTTCAAGATAGATAAAGATTCTATATTGAGGCTTTACTTTCCAAAGCAACAAACTATGGGCCCTGTTCACTAAGCCGCGCTAGATGCAAGCTAGCATTTTTAGCGCGCACTGTGTAGGCGCCCACAATGCGCACGCTAATTCTATGCACCCGCTTAAAACACTAGTTCACCTTAGTAAACAGGGCCCTACGTTTCTGGGCCATTAGGTTTGGCTTTTTGCTGATATCTCAAAGCAGACTCAGGCCAAATGTAAGCTACTTCTTGCTTTAAGATCTGAAGTTCCGTCCATGGGAGGGCAGTTCTTTTTATAGTTTCCCGTTAAATGTTTGATTAAATACGGAGGACATACTTATGTTTTTTGGGACTCAAAGCAATTAAGAATTTTTCTAGATTCAAAGAAAAATGTTTCTTAGTAACCAAGGAGCCGATGCTCAAAACTTACCGGATTTGTAGCATTTCGTTTAGACTGGTTTTAGCCAGTTTTGTGTTTATGTTATCGTGCAACTAATGCACAAAGGTTTTCGGCACTGCTTTTACAGTTTGCAGAAGCAGCGACCGAAAATGCAATGCAAATGTATTAAAACAAGCTCAGTAGTATTAAAAACGATCTCATTAGAATTAAAATGAGCATTCTGTGCAATACACAGATGTTTCCCTGCAATGCACATAAAGAATCCCTACCTATAATGTTCAAATTTTTATGGCAGGTCGGAGATAGGGTTACATGTGAAAGGGCAGCTTCTTGGTGGAGAGGTCTGTTTGGAAATTTTTATAGTATCTGCACTTTTCAGGTGCGTGTATTGTATGTTCCACCTAGAACAGTACAGAAAAATGTACTAGACAAAAAAAAAAAAAAAGGGTTATCCTGATGCACGCATGAAATGTCCGTCTATGATCCAAGTTTACTTAAAATTTCCTATCTCACCCTCTGGGGGACCATCAGAATGGATTACAATCTAATAAACAACAAAAAAGGGATAGAGAAAATTAAAAAATGAAAAAAAAAATAGAGTTAAAAATAGGAGAAAGAATGCGACAGAGAAAGGATAGGGAAGGAGGGATGAACTACAATAAATGCAACAGAAAAGTGGATGGAGAAAAACATAAGGAAGGGGAATGCTTCGAGGAAATCAGGACTCACGGTTTGCTTTATGACAGGGTCTCTCGCTATAAAACTTTGCTGCAATAAAACCCATTCTTATAAGTGTCTCTTGTGTGTCTGTCTTGTGCATGGATTCTGCTGCAATATGGATGGAGGCTTCTTCCTGCATGTCTATGACGTGGTTGTTGGAATTTCTGCTTTTCTCCCTCTCGGGCATGCGGAGAACATCGATGCTTAACATGAGAATGTTCTATGCATGTGCTAGGCATTTTCCCTAACGAACTGCACCTAGACTTTCTGCATCCCACTTGCATACAATTTTCTTTTAGCATTTATTGCTGTTCCTCATTCGGTAAGTTCAGCCACGGCTATAAAAAACGCAGATGTGAACGATGATTTTTGAACATTGAACCCCAAAGTTAGTCAATTATATCATCCAATTATATAACTCAGATCTTGGACAACTTTAAATAGTTTAAATAGCATGCCTGTACCTTTATTTTCTTCTTTTTTTTTTTTTTGATTACAGCCACCATCTCCTTTTGGATTTCTGGGATCCCCTCACTATATTGAGGGTTTTATTAGTGACATCATGAATATTTAATTGTTTCTTTTATTACTATTTTCCTTTACTATTGATTAGATGTCTTTGTGACTACTGTGTCATCCTTCTGGGCAAAGATGTTTTCATTTGTTTGATTTTTATAAAATTTGCATAAATAAAATAAAATAAAAAATCCCATAAACAAGAAGGGAAAGGAAAACACAGATCTTTGGGCTGCACACCTCTAATGCACACCGCACTGACAATAATGGCATCATCTTACTCTGTTAAAAACACCGACCAGGGAGTTTACTGAGACTTTACTATAGTGCTTCTTTAAGGTACTTGTAATCAGCAGCAGTAAAACACAGTAAAGGAAATGATGGCAGAGACAGAGACCACCTGACCCTCAGTCTGTCTAGCATAGATCTTTTTAGAATGCAGTGATCACTAACAGGCCCTTTTACTAAGCTACAGTAAAAAATGCACACCCTAATGCAGGACTTTCCTGTGTGCTAAGCTCATTTTTACCACGGCAGTAAAATAGAGCATTTTCTATTTTTAGTTTTGCAGGTCCTGAGCTAATTTTTCAACTGGCCTCACACAACTTGCAAAAAATTAATACAAGAGTACTTACGCCTCCTTTTTAGAAGTTACTAAGGTGCCCCATGTTAAATCCACATTATACCAGTTGGTATGCGTTAATGTGAACGTGCAAGCTGGACAACACTATCACGCCCTGTCCATGCCACGCCCTCTCCAAAAATTAAATACAAAAAATACATAGCAAGCGATTAGCGTGCACACACAGAGAAATCCTGGACGCTTTAATGCATCTTGCGGTAAACCCCTTTCAGCATGCTAAACCAGTGATAGGGCTTAGTACATCTCGGTGAAAGGGCCCCTAAGTGAACTGAGAAAGGCTGAACCTTTGACTTGCCTGCTGATGCACTGTAATCCAGAGACAAGAAAATTCAGGGATCGTCTGTGTTCTCACAATTCAATACCATTGCGTAGAAATTTATGGAAAACAAGAACATACAGCTTAGCTTATTCTATGGTGTCACTGTGAAGTGTCAAAGAATCAAGACACACAGGCCACTGTACAGCTGTGACAGATCACAGACCGACACAGCCCTCTGTCCAGCTAGATACTGGTGAAAAAAAATATATATATCTGTATGTATAAATATCTACATACACGCATACACTCATGACAAACCAATGAAAGCAATTCCATTTCCTCTTTCATTAGTCATAACCAATCACAGTAATTAAATATCTACACAGCCCTTATCTCATCATTTAGCATAAGCCAGTCTAACCAATTTCCCTCCAAGTAAGGAAAGTCTGGGGGATAAGCAGCTGGAATCATTTGAGTACAAACAAGCCACAACCTGGTAGACAGATCAGTCCAGTGAAATGTACTGAAAATGGTTCCATGCACACCTCAGATTTCAATGTTTACTTTTAGAAAATAGACTCTAGTGTTTACACTTTGGACTTCATTCATTTTAGAAAGGTAGTGTTGAATTAAAAGTCGCACCACACATTCTTGCCTCACCTCTTCCCCTTTGTTTGTGAACACAGTTGCACGTATCTTTTCATTTGCTATTTCCTCCTAGGAATGCAGTTTCTCTCCTAAAATGAGCCTTATCCACTACATGACAGGCTTGCTTCCCACCTCTCTGTCTTCCTGCTGTACAATGGTGTTTGGTCACGGTTTGTACATTTAGTTACCTAACAATGGACAGTGAAAGGATGAACTTTCTGACCCAGCAGAAGCAACACCAGTTTAAGGGCCTTGCAGAATCAATTTCATCCATTCTCCACGCCTGTAGTGTAACTGAGAAACAGCTGTGCAAAGGGTGACCCACAAGATATACCAAAGGAGGAAAGAAAGTCTAAAACATTGACTTCCCACAATCACAACACATGCACCCCATGCATTATCTGACTAAAGAGGAATACTGACCCCGGAAAATGTATTGCACACACTGTGTTGACTGTGAAGCATCATTACAGATACACACAGACCTTCAAATCAGCCCTTCAGCACTATAAAAAGTTTCATTTTCAGACCAAAGCATATATACACGATACTGGACATTTTTGGTGTTGGATCGAAATAGTTCCACACCTTGCTACTCAGCTCCATCAAAGCTTGCCAAACCCGAGTTCATTCCCACTCGAACAGCAGAAGCAGCTACTGTGGTTACTACCCATGTAGAGAGGTATGTAGCCATCACAGAAAAATGGATGCCTCCACTTCATGGGAAAATCTGATTCAAAGTTTGCAAACCCAAATCGGTTCTGTGCAGTCTTCTGCACCTTTCTTGACATTTACACGACCAGTTTCTGCCACAGAGAAGCCTGGGTGTGCTGCAAGAGATTTCACAGCAAAATCTGAGAAAAATGGCAATGGACAGAGAAACAATGGGAATCGGCAAGGAGCTAGCAGCTCAAGCACAGCAGGCAGCCTCAAACAAACACAAAAATCAACTTTTTTTTTTCATAGAACATTTTTTCTTTGGCACCATGAATGGAACTGCACACGCTATGAAAATCACAAAGGTCTTTAACTTTCTGGAGGCAGTTTACATAATTTGTTTTTTTTTTTTACTGTAAAATGGAACTCCAGAATCTTCCCTGGCAATGTTAAGAGCATGCACAAATATTGGAAAATGGCTCCTCTAACACTGCAGTGGCATTCCACCTTCACGAGATGTCCTTGCTGAATCCTATTTGCTGGGAAAAAGCCCCGGGACTATGATCTCAGTTCATAAAGCCATCTGTCTTCAAAAATCTTTAAAAAACAACGACAAAAAAAAAAAAAAAACCCAGTGACCTCCAACCTGGATGCAGTTTTGGCAAATGAAACACAGGATAAGATTCACAATGAAAAAGACACAGGTGTTGTGAGGTGACATAGTACAGTTATCACCAAAAACTGGTTAAGATTTTAAAATAATAAATTTAAAAATGCACCACCACACCACTGGAATCAGAAGTACCGGAGAACCTGCGCCTTCCTGCCTATCAAATCAGAACCAGAGGGCTCCGGTATCACATGGGCAAGAGACTCCGCAGGCCAAAGCAGAGCAGCATGAGAGATGGTTGGACTTTGGCTGCTTGGTGGCAGATTTTGACAAGTCTGTACCGTTTTTCATGCAATGGCTCATGTGAAAATATGCACCCTACCACCACCACCAGCTACTCAAAGTCTCTCTATACAGCTCTGTGGTGTGAAATGAGGAAACCTCCTAGACATTCATTTTAACTAGGTCCCCAGACCAGTACAAAACAAATGTTCCTCTCCTTTAGAAAAAAAGGACAAAGGCAGAGAGGAACAGAAAAGCGAGGATGGGGCTTCTGACAGAAGCAGAGGTGGATTCTGCAAGGAAGAACATGTGCAATTGTGAGAGAAATGGTGCTCCATATCAGCTGCGTATTGCCCCTTCTATATCACAAATGCTACTATGAAAGGAAAGGCGGAGGATAGCTGGAGAAAAATGAGTGCAGATACGACACTGCAGAGAGCTGATGAAAAGAACAGTCAGTCTGGTCCACAGCTAGGAAACACTGCCCTTCCTAGAGTCAGGGCTACCCCTGCTTCCTCATATCGCCACCAGTAACCACTCTCCTACTTACTTGTTCTTTGGTCAACTCTTATGAAGGAATTTTGTTACTTTCCCAATGAAATAATTAAAAGAAAATGAAAATGACTCTTTCACAATAAATAACTGCTGAGTACCATCTGGGAGGGTCTGGGAAAACTCTGTAAGCAAGTACTCCTCTCCTGCCCGTGCTGTCCTCAGGAAGAGTGCGAGGTCCAAGCCTGTGACACGTAGTCACAAAATGAAGTCTTCTGGAAAAGGCAACAACAGAGGCGACGGTAAAAAGAAAATGCCAACATGTTGACAAATGTCTATGTGTGGACTCTTCCTCCTAGACGTCATCCAGGGGCCCACTCACTGCCTCTCTCCAAGCTGTGCAGAAGTCAGGACACCAGTCACTCGGTCACTCCTTCTTGAAAGATCAGGTCCTCCAACAGGGGTCCCTCTGCCCCTCAAAGCTGAAGCTTCTGCTAACTGCTTATTGGTCCATCATTCAGGAAGTATGTGGTCAT
This sequence comes from Microcaecilia unicolor, assembly GCF_901765095.1. Classification (NCBI taxonomy): domain Eukaryota; kingdom Metazoa; phylum Chordata; class Amphibia; order Gymnophiona; family Siphonopidae; genus Microcaecilia; species Microcaecilia unicolor. The sequence goes on along the minus strand of NC_044033.1, from coordinate 190,411,880 downwards.
TTCCCCTTTCCCTTTGACCTTGACCAGCCCTCTGCACTCCAGCTTGTAACCTTTGGCTGCCAATACCTGGTACAGGTCTGTGGTTACCTGCAAAAAAAAAAAAAAAGATACACCCCAAACAATGAATAAATCAAAAGACAAACACCCCCCCCCCAGATATCAGTATTTTCCTGTAAAACTAAATATTTTTCTTTCTGTGCTCAAACCTACATAGCTCCTTTAAGTAGCATATCTGATCTATGCCTGTAACACTGCCCTAGAATGAGCTGCTACACTTATCTAAAGTCTTTCTAAAGACCTGAAAGATGCCTTGGGTTTCCCCTTCTCCTTTCCTGTAAATCCATTTTTCCAGAGGAGATGCCTCAGGTAGGGATTTACACAGGAGAGCTCTACACCGATAGACAAGGTACGTATCAACCAATTAGCGCTCATGATGTTCAACCACCGAACTCCTCAAACAAATGCCATACGTCTTTCACCCTGACTGCTTATCCTAAGATGACCTCTTTCCTTTTACCCCCCACAACAGGGCTGTTACCTGTATGCGGTCAGGGACCCCTGTACTGTCCATGCGACTGGCCACATTCACAGTGTTACCCCAGATATCATACTGGGGTTTTCGTGCACCAATGACCCCTGCGACCACAGGGCCAATGTTCAATCCTAAAAAGATAAAAAAAAATACATAAATAATTATAATGTATCCTAGGTGCTCATATGCTGCAGGTCATAACTGCCCACACTTAGCTCTCTGCACTGCTCTTTGGACAATGCCCAGATGTCATTCAGCGCAGCATTTGGCTCTTCGAACACACTATATCTATGAGTATCAACTGCATGGCTGGATCTCTGCATCCATACTTCTTCCAGGCTTATGTCTCAGCACCCCAAGAACCTCACCCTAACACAATCACAACACCCACACTTCAACTGCAAGACTCTCCACATCCACTGCTCCCCATGCCTCCCTGCAACTTCCCCTTCCCAAACCTAGGACTCTCAGCACTCCCATTGCCCCTTCTCCTAATCCTCAGTATCCTTATCCTAAGACTCCCCACAGTCCCAGCACCATCACTGCAAACTCAGGGTTCCCACTTCCCAGCACCCCAACCTCAATCCCTAGAATGGAATTCTCACCAATTTTCATTTGGAAATTGTTGAAGGAATGCTCGTTAATGTACTTCATCTGTTCCATGAGCTTCATGGCATAATCAGCCAGCGCAATGATGTGGGACTTGCCCTCCTTGTCATATGTGGTGTCATTCAGGCCAGATGCTGCCATGTAAGTGCTCCCAATGGTTTTAATTTTCTCCAGCTGCCGATACCTCTCTTCACTGATAATCTGCAAGGGAAAAGGAGGCAATGGTGACTAAAAGCCTTTCCTGCAGAATGTAATCCTACAGGGAGCAGTCTCAGGACTATCCAATAACAAGATCTGAGACATTTAAGCTCTGCTTACATTATAGCTTTGTATGGCATTCACCCAATAAAAATACTGGTTTGTAGAACTAGGACAGCACAGGAACCCACTGACCAACTTCTGACACAGCAAACACAGCTACACAGGGTAATCAGTGAAGGTTTGGGATGGGGATTTGAAATTGGTCAGGGGATATGTCAGAGAGCATAAGACAGTAGTGAAAAGCACTCATTAACCCATTGAAGCTTATCTTCCAGTTAGTGGCTGTTTCCCCAGGGTGAGAGGATGAAGGACTGCATCATGAACATACCAGAGGACACCTCACCTCATCAAAGTCGGCGATGATCTCATTTAGTAGCCGAAGACACTCCACCCCTTCGTTGTTGGCTTCCAGTTCCACATAGAACTCAGAGAAGTTACTAATGGAAGCGAACATGACGGCCACGCACTCACAAGACTGGTAATAGAGCTCGTCATTGCGCCGTTCACGTGCCAGGAAGTGTGCTGCCACATCCTTGGGGAGGATATTATGAAGAAGCCGCCGGTTGTAAGCCTGAAGCTCTTCCATGTCTTCCTTCTCTCCAGTAGCCTAAAGACCAGGCAAAAGTTAGAAGCTGGCCAACTTTTTCAGAATAAAAATTTCTTAAGGTGAATTTACTTTCTACTAACTCACTCAATTAGGTGAACCTGGAACAGCCTGATTTATACTTAATGCATGATTATAATTCAGATTTTTAAGGATATTTCTAGGCATGTGAAAGAACAAACCCCATATTGGACCAAGCTCTCTGGTTTGAGCTGGATGAAGAGGTAACTTTACCTTATCTATAAAACTCAGGAACAATGCTACAACTTTTCGGAAGTTTAACAGACCAGCAGTCACAAAAGTAATTTTATCTCACTTCTTGTTCCTAACTGTTGGGATCTGCATTTTAGGGCTAGATTTAAGCCACTTAAATCCTAAACAAACACAGTAGGGGCTAATTTTTATTTATTTTTGTTACATTTGTACCCCATGCTTTCCCACTCATGGCAGGCTCAATGCGGCGGGCAATGGAGGGTTAAGTGACTTGCCCACTTAATCACTTTGAAAGGTCTACTCCTGGACATGGGTTTTTAATTTAAAGAAAATAAGAAGACCTCTGGGATTAATATGAGGGTCTGTTTTTGGCTCCCCATCCTCAGGAGGCATTCAGTTAAAAATAAAAGAAGGCAACGGGAGGTGAGATAGAGGGGGGTCAAGGAGAGCATATGACAAGAAAAAAGGGGAGGAATTTGGAGGGGGTAATGATAATGGCAGTGGTGATTATAGAATTTGCAATTGTTGTAATAATTTATATAACATTTTACGGAATATCATGTAATCACACTGACCCTGGGGTTCCAACATTTCGTGCCCTAATAAACAAAACCCGCTGCAAGAACTGATTACAAATTTTCTTAAAACTTGAATAGTGAAGCACTAGATAATCTCTAGACCCAAGAACAGCATTAAATGGTAGAAGATCAACAAGAGAAAACACATAGAGGCATATTTTCAAAGCACTAAGCCTTCCAAAGTTCCACAGGTTTCTATGGAACTTTGGAAAGCTAAGTGCTTTGAAATATGCCTCATAGTAACATAGTAGATGACGGCAGAAAAAGACCTGCATGGTCCATCCAGTCTGCCCAACAAGATAAACTCATATGTGTATACCTTACCTTGATTTGTACTTGCCTTTTTCAGGGCACAGACCGTACAAGTCTGCCCAGCAGTATTTCCCGCCTCCCAACCACCAGTCCCGCCTCCCATCACCGGCTCTGGCACGGACCGTATAAGTCTGCCCTCCACTATCCTCGCCTCCCAACCACCAACCTCTCTTCCCCCACCTGCTCCGCCACCCAATTTCGGCTAAGCTTCTGAGGATCCATTCCTGCTGCACAGGATTCCTTTATGCATATCCCACGCATGTTTGAATTCCGTTACCGTTTTCATCTCCACCACCTCCCGCGGGAGGGCATTCCAAGCATCCACCACCCTCTCCGTGAAAAAAATACTGCCTGACATCTTTTTGAGTCTGCCCCCCTTCAATCTCATTTCATGTCCTCTCGTTCTACCGCCTTCCCATCTCCGGAAAGATTATTTGCGGATTAATACCTTTCAAGTATTTGAACGTCTGTATCATATCACCCCTGTTCCTCCTTTCCTCCAGGGTATACATGTTCAGGTCAGCAAGTCTTTGGTCATACGTCTTGGAACGCAAATCCCATACCATTCTCGTAGCTTTTCTTTGCACCGCTTCCATTTTTTAACATCCTTCGCAAGGTACGGCCTCCAAAACTGAACACAATACTCCAGGTGGGGCCTCACCAACGACTTGTACAGGGGCATCAACACTTCCTTTCTTCTGCTGATCACACCTCTCTCTATACAGCCTAGCAACCTTCTCGCTACGGCCACCACCTTGTCACACTATTTCATCGCCTTCAGATCCTCGGATACTATCACCCCAAGATCCCTCTCCCCCTCAGTACCTATCAGACTCTCACCGCCTAACACATACGTCTCTCGTGGGTTTCTACTCCCTAAATGCATCACTTCTAGCTTCCTCAGATCCCTTTTCATGCTTTCCACTCCCTCCCGGGTGTCCACTCTGTTGCAAATCTTAGTATCATCCGCAAATAGGCAAACTTTACCTTCTAACCCTTCGGCAATGTCACTCACAAATATATTGAACAGAATCGGCCCCAGCACCGATCCCTGAGGCACTCCGCTACTCACCTTTCCCTCCTCCGAGCGAACTCCATTTACCACCACCCTCTGTCGTCTGTCCGTCAACCAGTTCCTAATCCAGTTCACCACTTCGGGACCTATCTTCAGCCCATCTAGTTTATTTAAGAGCCTCCTGTGAGGAACCGTGTCAAAAGCTTTGCTAAAATCTAAGTAGATTATGTCTATAGCACGTCGATGATTCAATTCTCCAGTTACCCAATCAAAGATTCAATGAGATTCGTTTGGCTCGATTTTCCCTCTGGTAAAACCATGTTGTCTCGGATCTTGCAGCTGTTGGCTTCTAGGAAATTCATTATCCTTTCCTTCAGCATGGCTTCCATTACTTTTCCAATAACCGAAGTGAGGCTTACCGGCCTGTAGTTTCCAGCTTCTTCCCTATCACCACTTTTGTGAAGAGGTACCACCTCCGCCGTTCTCCAGTCCCTCGGAACTTCTCCCGTCTCCAAGGATTTATTAAACAAATCTTTAAGAGGACCCGCCAGGATCTCTCTGAGCTCCCTCAATATTCTGGGGTGGATCCCGTCCGGTCCCATGGCTTTGTCCACCTTTAGCTTTCCAAGTTGTTGATACACACTCTCTTCCGTGAACGGTGCTATTTCCATTCCATTCTCAGGTGTACTTTTGCCAGTCCCTCGCGGCCCTTCTCCAGGATTTTCTTCAGTGAAAACCGAACAAAAGTATCTATTTAGCAAATTGGCTTTTTCTTCATCATTATCTACATAGCGGTTCGCTGTATCTTTTAGTTTCACAATTCCCTTTTTAGTCATTCTTCTTTCACTAATATACCTGAAGAAAGTTTTGTCGCCCCTCCTTACATTTCTACACATAGCCACGGCCTATACAGATAAAAGCACAAAGTTTAAAAATGAACCCTTGATTTATTATGAGCCAATGCAGCTTAGATAGCAGCGAAGATGTCCTCTCAAAATGTGAAACTTTACAGACTTCCCTGCAACCAGCATAAATTGCACTGCAATAGTTTAATTGTGACAAAACACGTGTCTACACCAGTGGTGTAGCTACGTGGGGCCTGGGCCCCAGTAGATTTGGCCCTGGACCTCCCTGCCGATGACCCTCTCGACCCCCCCTCCCGCCGCCAACCCTCCCCCGCCGCCGTTCGCTACCTTTGCTGGCGGGGGACCCCAAACCCCTGCCAGTCGAGGTCCTCTTCTTCCGGTGCAAGGCTTCATTCTGTTTCTGTGAGTCTGACGTCCTGCACGTACAACGTCAGGACGTCAGACTCACAGAAACAGAACGAAGCCTTACACCGGAAGAAGAGGACCTCGGCTGGCGGGGGTTGGGGTCCTCGCCATCAAAGGTAGGTGATGGCGGGGGAGGATTGGCGGCGGGAGGGGGGGGGTCGAGAGGGTCGTCGGCGGGGGGGGGGGGGGGGGGCTAAAATGTGCCCCCTCACCTCGGTCTGGAGCCCCCTCCACCGAAGGTCTGACTACGCCCCTGGTCTACACTAAGAATCTGAAAGAAGGATATAATTCCCCTCAGTTTCAATATGGTTTTAAAGGATTTGGACACAACACTGGATACTTGTGGCTCAAAAGTTAGATGACGATCAACAACCACTCCCAGTACTCTTTGTGTAGATCAATGGTGTTCCTAGCTTGTTCGCCACCTGGGGCGGGTCGCCACTGTGCCCCCCCCCCCCCCAAGGCACATCACCTGACCTTTCCTCCTACCAAGGGGGTGCGCAGAGCAGGCACGCGGCTGTCGGCTCTGCCGATCCCCTGACATAGAACAAGAATTAACGTCAGAGGGGGCAGGGGACCGGCAAAGCCGACAGCCATGCATCTGCTCCACACACACCCTTGCTGCTTGCACCCGGGGTGGACCCCCACATCGCCCCACCCTTGGTACGCTACTGGTGTAGACCTCAATGGATAAACAGTGTGGTCGATCATAAAACAGTGTAAAAGTGAATGATCAAAAGGATTACTGAGTTAATAGTTCAGTACTGAACTGGACTGGTATTGGAAACTTATTTGCAGTATCCACAATAAAGACATTTGAAGTTTAAAAAAGAATGCAAGCACTGAGCCTTCTAGGGCCTGCTCCAAAAGGGGCACAGAATTCAGAAGCTGAAATCAAAATCTGCAAATGATAAGAGACACGCAGCCCTCTTTCATTATTTGGGATCATCTCTGCAGTGTCTCCCATGGGCCAAGACAATGCCCTTGGTCCCAAACACAAGGGTTTTCTGCCACAGAGGCAGCTATGAGCAAGATGGTTTCACACTGTTCCTTCTGTGGAAATGCAACAGCAAGGGAACCAGTCAGCAGACCTGGCAGTCTCAGTCAAAAGATGTCTACAGCCATGCAATTCAGCTGGAAGGAAGGGGAGAGTGGAGCTCCATATGGCTGTATTCAAGGTAAGAGTCATATGGGGTCATATGGAGGAATGGCCTAGTGGTTAGCGCACTGGTCTTGCAATCCAGAGGTGGCCAGTTCAAATCCCGCTGCTGCTCCTTGTGATCTTGGGCAAGTCACTTAACCCTCCATTGCCTCAGGTACAAACTTAGATTGTGAGCCCGGCTGGGACAGAGAAACATCCAGTGTACCTGAATGTAACTCACCTTGAGCTACTACTGAAAAAGGTGTGAGCAAAATCTAAATAAATAAATATACCACCAAGTTGGTTCAACTGCAGCTCACATAGCAGAAAGCTCAAGGGTTTTTTTTTTTTTACATAAACTAGCACCTCTGAAGCTGCTAAGCTATGGCTCTTTCCAGTCTACAAAAAATGACTGGGGAACAGCTGCAAGAAGAAGGAGCAGCAAAAATGTGTAGCTGCTAGCCTATCTCCCTTCCTGAGAGATGGCACCCTTAATTTCTAACTTGGGTAAGTAACAGAATCTGAACCTGTTATTGAGGATCTCATACAAATCTACAGCTTGCTTTTAGGTGAAAGAGTTCCAGTAGCTGTTACAGTACCTACAGAAACCTGGTTTCTTTCTTGGCTAAGGAAAAATTAGGTCTTACCTGATAATTTTCTTTTCATTAATCCTTTCCACTGGTCCAGAACCTGTGGGATAGTTGTGTCTATCAACCAGCAGGTGGAGATAGAGAACTGAAAACCGAATAGAGACATATCTCTCTTGGCATCCGGGTTAGCTCCTCCGTTTTTATGTTTGCAAGCAGTAAGGATAATACTCAGAATAAACGTAACAACCTTAAATAACTTGATAAACTAACAACAATACTAACCACTAAACATGTGTGGACCTCACTCATCTTTGGACAACTTGTAGAGAACAAGAGATATGCAGGAAGCACTATGCAAGGTGACAGTCATTATTTAGCCCATTACTTCGCACAGACTAAACATTTCAGAAACCTTAGGCGAGCCTCTGGAATAGTGGGAAGGACTAACGGAAAGAAAAGTATCAGGTAAGACCTAATTTCTCCTTCTATTATGTAGCTTCTCACTATTCTAGAACCTGTGGAATGTATAAAAGCAATCCCTAGAGTGGGTGAGATCCTGGCGCTGCCGACCTAAGGACTGAAGCCCCAAAACTGACTTCAGAGTGTGCCGCAACATCCACCTGCAGTGCTTGGCAAAGGTATGCAGCATCCACCACGTTGCTGCCTAGCAAATATCAACCAGAAAGGTAGTCTCCACCCAGGATGTTACTGTATGTCTCGCAGAATGAGCCTGAAAGGCCTGAGGAGCCTGCTTCCCCGAAAGCAAATAAGCTGACGTGATAGTTTCCTTCATCCATCTAGCAACTATGGACTTGAAAGCCATGAGGCCAAGCCTCTGCTTATCAAAAAGTAGAAATAGTCTGTCCAATTTGTGAAACTCATTTGTGACTTCCAGATATCTAATGAGGAATCTACGCACATCGAGAAGGTTCAAAGAAGAATACTGAGCCTCTTCATTCTTTCTGTGAAAAGACAGAAGCTCCACAGATTGGTTGAGATGATATGCTGATACCATTTTCAGAAGAAAGGAAGGAACCATGTGCAGGGAGACCCCCCACCTTCGAAAAGCGGAGAAAGGGATCCTGACAAGAGAGCCTGAAGTTCCGAAACCCTACACGCTGACGCAACAGACACAAAGAATGCTGTCTTTAGCATAAGATTTTTCAAGGAGGCCTTCCAGAGTAGCTCAAAAGGAGGTTTCTGCAGAGCCCAAAGGACTAAATTAAGGTTCCACTCTGAACATGACATACGAAGGGAGGCTAAAAGCGGCCCGCTCCCCTTATGAATCGAACGATATCTGGGTCAGCCGCAAAAGATGTCTTTTGTAGTTGGTCCCTGAAACAGACCAAAGCCGCAACTTGAACTTTTAGAGAACCCAACACCAATCTCTGAAGGCCTGCTTAGAGAAACACAAGGATGCCTGTGACTTGAGCAGATAAGGGAACACCAGCCCTCGAACATCCTCCATACCCTCACACATGCCACGGACATAGAGCATTTCCGAGCCTGAAGCAATGTAGCAATGACCGAATCGGGATAACCTTTTCATCTCAACCGAGCCCTTAAAATGGCCAAGCCATAAGACCAAAGGGAGCATGGGATCCTCCATGAGCACCAGACCTTGTTTCAGCAGGCCATGCACCTGCTGAAGATGGAGAGCATCCCAGTACAGCAGTTGAATCAGGTCCACATACCATGACCTCCACGGCCAATCCGGGGTCACGAGAATTATTCCACCTCAGTGCAATGTGATCCTTTTCAACATACAATATACCAACTGACCAAGGCTGCAGTAAACTATCATAGTAACATAGTAGATGATGGCAGAAAAGACCTGCATGGTCCATCCAGTCTGCCCAAGACAAACTCATATGTGTATACCTTACCTTGAATTGAATTTGTACCTGTTCTTTTCAGGGCACAGACCATATAAGTTTGCCCAGCAGTATTTCCCGCCTCCCAACCACCAGTCCCGCCTCCCATCACCGGCTCTGGTAAAGACCGTATAAGTCTGCCCTCCCCTATCCTTGCTTCCCAACCACCACCCCCTCTTCCCCCCACCTGCTCCGCCACCCAATTTCAGCTAAGCTTCTGAGGATCCATTCCTTCTGCACAGGATTCCTCTATGCATATCCCATGCATGTTTGAACTCCGTTACCGTTTTCATCTCCACCACCTCCCGCTGGAGGGCATTCCAAGCGTTCACCACCCTCTACGTGAAAAAATACTTCCTGACTTCTTTCCTGAGTCTGCCCCCCTTCAATCTCATTTCATGTCCTCCTCGTTCTACCATAAATACCGCCTTCCATCTCCGGAAAAGATTCGTTTGCGGATTAATACCATTCAAATATTTGAACGTCTGTATCATATCACCCCTGTTCCTCCTTTCCTCCAGGGTGTACATGTTCAGGTCAGCAAGCCTCTCGTCATACGTCTTGGAACGTAAATCCCATACCATCCTCGTAGCTTTTCTTTGCACCGCTTCCATTTTTTTAACATCTTTCGCAAGATACGGCCTCCCAAAACTGAACACAATACTCCAGGTGGGGCCTCACCAATGTCTTATACAGGGGCATTAAAACCTCCTTTCTTCTGCTGGTCACTCCTCTCTCTATACAGCCTAGCCTATCGATCCCTATCGAGCCTGATTCTTTCCAACAGCTGAAGAACTTAGGCATTTTGGTATTCCGTTTCATCACCATCAAGTCCAGAAGCGGAGAATCCCATCAGTCCACTATTGCCTTGGTTCCCTTTCGATAAGGAGGCTGCAAGAAGAGTGGAGCGACCAGGCGGAAGAACTCCAACTTGTAACCTTCTGTAAGAATATCCAGAGCCCACTGGTCTCATGATTTTGGCCCACTCCTCCTGAAACTCCTGAAGACGTCCTCCCACCGGAGGAAGATAAGAATGGACCAGCCTTACACCATTGGGATGCTCGGGAGACATTGGGCACCCTAGCTGACAGAGAGGAGGATTTCCTGTCTGCATGAGAGGAAGATTGGTGTACCTGAAAGTGGGACTTCTGACCATATTGCTGACGACCAGGCCTACCTTCTGCTGTCTTGAATTCGAGAACCCTCGGAAGACCAGAGGCTTTCGGCTTTTCCTCAAGCAACTGCTGTGGCTTAGTTTCCCCCAGTCCTTTCACCAGGTTATCGAGATCTTCTTCAAATAGTCATCTGTCCTAAAAGGGCACTTTAAATAGACGTGACTGATGCTGCCTCTGCTGCCCAATGCCACAACCAGTGCTGCCAATGTGCCATGTCAGTCAAAGACATACTGAAGGCCATAACCAGTAACATGTCATAAATAGCATCTGCCAAGTAGGCCAACCCCGCTTCCAGCTGGCAGATATGGCACCCATCTTGTGTTTCAGACTGCTGATGCCACTTCAGGCATGCTCTTGCCACGAACGAGCTACATACTGTTGCTTGAAGGTCCAACAAGGCCACTTCAAAGGCTTGTTTCAGTGAGCCTTCGAGCTTCCAATCCTGTAGGTCTTTTAGAGCAATGCCCCCTTCCACCGGCAAGGTGGTATTCTTAGTCGCCACTGTAACAAGGGAGTCCACCCTGGGAAGCTGCGGTTTCTCTTCTCCTCTGTAACCAATGGGTACAGGAGAGCCATGACTCTTCCCACTCTTAGCCCCGCATCTGGTGAGATCCATTCTGCTATAATCAGGTCCTGAATGTCAGGATGCATCAGGAAGGCCTTAGAAGGACCTCTAAGCCTTCATGATCGATGAAGATGGAACTCCTGGTGCTGAAGGAGAAGGCTCCTCAGAAATAAGAGTACTGAGCTCCTCTTTATGAAACAACCTCAGTACTTTCGGGTCACCTCCCTCCTGTAATGGCTCCTTCAACGATGGCTCCTCTGAATAGACTGAGGCCACATCGAATAGTAGTAGTAGTAGGGGGTGAGAAACTAAAGCACCTTGCAGCAACTCTGACTGACCCTGTCTCAGTAAATAGGCCTGGTGTAAGAGCAATATAAATTCCGGAGAAAACAAAGATCCAAATGGAGCTTAATGCTCTGCGGGCCCTGAGGTTGTAAAATGGCAGCTGTACTGCGTGCGTGATCAGAGAGAGGCTGCTCCTTACTGCCAGTTGGCTGATAAAATGGTACCGACTCCCAATCTCTCCTGCATCAATCTGCATACCAGCTGATAAAATGGCACAGACTCCCAATCTCTCCTGCATCAATCTGCACACCGGCCCTGCTGGAGAGCCTGAAGTACCCGGCATATTTGGAAGCTTTGCCAAATCTAAAGACATTCTGCCGCCGATCGTTTTTGGCATGCACTGCAACACCTCAATGAAGGCTGGTGGGTCCCACAACAGGAAAACTGCTTAACTGCATCACGAAACCCTAGCCACCCACCTGGGGTTACCCGGAGGCCACTTAGAGGGTCTATCCCCAGCACAGCTCATGTTTGCCTGCAACTGCCGCTTGTGCTCTACACTAGAACCCTCCTCCCACCAACTGAGTCACAACCACCTCTGGGTGAGTCTCCTGCTCCCAATTTATCCCCAGTGATTTCTAGGTTACTGGAGGCCACACTCCCAGTTGTCCCTCAGTTCCCAGAAAGCACTCACAGACCCAACACACAAACAACCAGGATTCTTTATCAGTCCAGAAAGGCAGAGGCAATAAACAACTGTTTACTGTCTTTTAAAAAATCGAACAGTGGAAGAAAACAGTGCAAACAGCAAACAATACCAGGTAACTGAAATATGGATCAATTATAACACTAACTAAACATTTGCTTAGTTCCTAGAAAGTATCTGGGGAGGTCAGGACATATAATTCACCGAGTCACAGCAGAGCCAATGTCTCTTTTCTCTCAGGCAAAGACTGAACTCAAAACCAGTAAAGTCCAAATGAGATGATCTCCTGGACCAATCAGAGTCCAGTCAACAAGATTTGAAAGTACACTGCTGCTTGCTTCCTGCTTGTGTTAAAGGAAAAGAACATTCAGTTCCCTGTAACAGCTTTACAGCAAAGAAACACCAACTGCTGGTCAAATAAAAACAATACACTTCAGGACATAATTAAAACAGGAAAATATTTAATACATTTTACATGCTCAAAACACACAGTTCCTTCACAAAGTGCTTCCGCGGGAGTTGCCATTCACCCCAATTAGCACAAGCACAGCACAACATAGTACAAATTTTGAGTCAGGATCCGTCCCCTGCACCAAGTAAAACTCGCAGTTCTCCGAGCAGTTCTGAGTCAAACTTTAGTCAGACTTACCACTGCCGGCTGCTCCCTCAAGTTCACAGTCTCCACAAGTCTTACACCAGATGAGAAAGAATCAGGATTGATACTCTGTCTCACGCTCTTCCTTCTCCTTTTTTTTTTTTTTAAGGTTGTTGTGCTGGAAAAAGAGAACTCCACAAGAAACAGGGGAGAGGTGAATGGAGGGAAGAAGTAAATTCACAGGGCACCAGAGACAGGGATCTGAAGATCTCCAGGTATGCCTCTGCAGATTCAAGCCACCTGCAAAGCTCAACTGGGATCCAGTTGACCAACTGAACCAGGAGCAAATCACTCAGAACCAGAGGCTGAAAAGTGTGTCCATTCACCTGCTGGAGATAGAAGATACTGAGGAGCTGGACTGGATGCCAAAAAAGATATATCTCAGCTTAGTTTTCAGTTCTCTATTTCCACCTGCTGGATGATGGACATAACTATCCCACAGGTTCTGGAATAGTGGGAAGCTAAGTAATGAAAGAGAATGCTAATTGGATCAACATAAATGTTATGTAGATATGAAGCTATATAAAGTATGAAGGTTTGATGCCAGAAGCAGTGAAAAGAGCATTAACTGAACTCTTTCTGAATTAATCATCTTTAGCACAACACACACACACACAGAATTTCCGGTCTGTATTCCACCTTCAATATCCCGGGAAACTTTTAGAGTGATATTTTTACAATTCTAAGATTTCCTGGAAGGCAGTGGTTATCTGGATGACCACCCCGTCACACTATTTTGCAATCCTGATGTTATCAGACACTATCATCCTAAGGGTTTCTTTCCTGCTCTGTACATATCAGTCTCTCCCCTCTTATTGCATACAGTTCCTTTGGATCTTGGCACCCCAAATACATCACTCTGAAATTCTTTATATTAAAGCTTAGCTGGTACGCATTTGACCAGTCTTCCAGTTTGTGTACTCTTTCAGGGGTGTCCACTCTGTTACAGATCTTTGTTTCACTGTCAAAAAGGTAAAACTTTTTAGATCTACTACTCACAAAGATAGTGAACAGAATGAGCCCCAGGAGCAATCCCTGAGGCATTCCACTTGTCGCCTCCTTCCTCTACATGATTCTTATTTACCAATATCCTCTGCCATTTATCAGTCAGACAATTTCATATATAGTTTTCCACCCTGGGGCACGGCCCTAGGCTGCTCATTTAACTCATGAGCCTCCTATGATTAATCAATGGTTTTGCTGAAATCCAAGTAGACTACATCCGCAGATATTCTCTATTTAGTTCTCTGGTTACCCAGTTAAATAAATCAAGCACATCAGATCAGCGCAATCTGTGTTAGTAAAGCAATACTACCAATACTGGACTGTAGAAAGCTCATTATCCCTGCTCTCAATACTGTCTCCGTTACACTGAAAAAATAGAAAATGACAGTAGATGAAGGCCATACAACTAAACTTGGTTCTATAATCCCTTCCTCTCCTTCTGAGATTCTCTGTTCCGGTGCTGTTTTCTTGATACAGATGCAGTCTTCATTTCTACCAGTTCTGCTGGGAAGCTGCTCTATTTGGCCACCACCATTCCCATAAAGAAATATTTCCTTAGCTTATTCTTGAGTCTATCCCCTTTAACTCTCATCCTATGACCCCTCATTCCAGAGATTCCTTCCAACTGGAGGTATTTAAAAAAAAATGTCTCCATCATATCTCCCCTCTCCTGCCTTTATTCCAAAGTATAAAGATTGAGACCTTTAAGTCTGTCCCCATTCACTTCCAATGAAGACCACTGACCATTTCAGTAGCCGCCCTCTGGACTTGACTCCACCTTTTTGAAGATGTGGTCTCCGAAATTGTACACAGTACTCTAAATGGGGTCTCACCAGAGACTCATACAGAGGCACTAGTACCTCCTAGTTTCCTTCTGGCCATTCCTCTCCCTATAAACCCAAATCATCCTTCTGGCTTTTGCTGTCACCTTAAGATTATCCGAAATGATCACCCTTTTTGTGCCCCAAAGTATTTCACCCCCTGTACTTTACTACTCCTTTGGGTTTTGCTGCCCAAATATATGACCCCACATTTTTTTTAACATGAAATCTTAACTACCAGATGCTAGATCATTCCCCAAGTTTTGCTAAATTGCATTTCATGTTATCCACATCTTCTAGGGTGTCTACCTCGTAGCAGATTTTATATCATATGCAAAGAGATGAACCTTGACAACCCTTCTGGAGTACCACTTACAAAAGTGCTGAAAAGAACTGGACCAAGGACCGATCTATGCAGCACACCACTGATTATGCTCCTTTCCTCACAGTGAGCTCCATTTACCACTACTGTTTTGTCATCTTCCACTAAACAAGTTTCTAACCCATACCAAGGGCACTCAGTTTATTTATAAGTCGCTGCCTGTATTGAAGGATTCGCAGAAATTTAAATATACTACATTTAGGCACCAGTACTTTTCCCACCACCAAGCTAAATCTTATTGGCCTGTAGTTTCCCACCTCTTCTCTGTTATCACTTTTGTGAAGAGAAATCACATCTGCCCTTCTCCAATCCTATGGAACCGATTCAGGATCTATTAAATACACCCTTTTGTGGACCTGCTAGAATTTCTGAGCACTATTTGTATCCTGGAATCTCTCTCATCCAGTCTCTTGGCTGTGTCCATGTTCAGTTTTACAACTGCAATTGGTGCAGTATTTATTCCATACTCATATATACCTTTGCTAATCATCTGTGGTCTTTTCCAAGAATTTTCTTCATGAACACAGAGCATACGTATTTGCTTGGCATTTCCACTTTTCTTCATCATGCTCCATACATTCCTTCCTGGTACCTTTTATTCTTTCAGTTCCACCTTTGGCCATTTCCTCTCCGACATACTTCATACTTCATGTAATATCTTTAGCCATTTGTTCTGCTAACACTTTTGCCATCTTGATGTCTTTTTTTTTTTTTTAAATTACATTTGTACCCCGCGCTTTCCCACTCATGGCAGGCTCAATGCGGCTTACATATTATATACAGGTACTTATTTGTACCTGGGGCGATGGAGGGTTAATTGACTTGCCCAGAGTCACAAGGAGCTGCCTGTGCCTGCAGTGGAAATAGAACCCAGTTCCCCAGGACCAAAGTCCACCACTCTAACCACTAGGCCACTTCTCCACGCCATACATTCCTTCCTGGTACCTTTTATTCTTTCAGTTCCACCTTTGGCCATTTCCTCTCCGTTCTTTCTCTCAGTTAAAAAAAAAGTATTTATGTATTTATCCTATATTCTTTTCTGTGTTCCTTTTATTTTTTTAAATATTCCTCTGTACTTTATGAAGGTACCTTTTTTGTCTTTACTTATTCATCCACTTCCCTGGAGAACTATAGCATGCTCTTTTCCTCTTCCACCCTGTCAACAACTCCTTCAAGTACTTCTCCATTTTCCTGAAGTCAGTATGTTTGAAATCAAGAACTTTGCGTTTGTGGGTCTTGGCTCCCTCTTAGCTTTACCATACCATGTGGTGGTCACTGCTATCCAGGACAGATGCTCTGTCTGTGAGTGGGAAACATAATCAATCTCTATTTCTTAATAGTTTCATGATGAGATGAATATTTCAGTCCACATCTGGCAGAATGAAGTTTACCAGCAACATCACTGCCTCCTTCATTCCCAATTTTTGGATATCTATGGGCAGAATCAGATCTCTGTTCAGTATTTGTGAGCTGTAAGTCTTTAGATGAAAACTGGGTGGATGAAGTGTCATCTTCTGTTTTCAAGATCACTCACAATGCATCCTCCTTTCTCTAAACCCCCTGCATTTCAGTTGCAGAAATACTAGTTTGGCTTTGGCTTTATACCACATTTTTTGAAAATTTCCATTTAAATGTGGTTTACATGCCGAATAAAATAAAATAATAAAACCTTTATGTTTGAAAAAAGAAAATGTTTTTTAAACCTTTTTCTGAATGCTAGTACAGTTCACATATCCCTCAACTCTTTCCCCTTTTTGGTCATCTCTGTCCCTCTTGAAGAGATTTAACTCATCAAACCATGTCTCAATAACAGCAAAAATATGAAGTCTGCCACCACCATTAGGGCCTGCAGATGTTGAATTTTATTGCTTACACCACAAGTATTTGTGCTCATTGGTTTCCAGCTTGCTTATATTCTTTATAACCTCATACCTGATCTCCTCTGTCTGTTTTGTTACTGAGGAGTAATTACTATGATGGCTTATTTTGTTATTTTCCTCACTGCTGTCATGCATTTGTTGGGTGTGACACCCTGAACTCATCTGCTTTCATGTGCCACCCTCATCCTTCAGTTTAAATGCCTGACAATCTCTCACCAGGTTTTTAATCACCTATTTAAGTCATGTGTATGATGAAACTTTCCCCATCCCTTTCAACAAAGTGCTAAGTACTTATGAAAATGCAATAATCTTTACAATAGGTTTAAGTGTCCCCTATGATACAAAGGTGCACCATGACATCATTTGTCCTCAGGTGCATTACATGATCAATTTTAGAATTCTTACTATCTTTTCTGATTGCACTAAGCATTTTGTTTGTATTCCTGCCAGGATCCTGTAGGGTATTTCACCTTCTATGTCACCTTGCAACCTCGTTTCCAAATTAATGTCTCTGATAATAGAGTCCCCTAGCAGCAGGAATGTTCTATTTTGAGATGCTTTGTCAGTGCCTTGGGAATTTGGCTTGCACTGAGTGTCTCTCCATCTCTGGCACTGCCTCAGATTCCATTTCATCATAATTTTCCAATAGAGCAAAGGTATTTTGCAGGAGCAATATCTGAATGAGTGGCTCTCCTTTGTCATGGGTTGTAATGTACCTGAGCTCATTGTTCCTAAGTTGTTTTATTCTTTGTGGATGCAGAAGTGAACTGTCAGGATGCTTTCTAGATGGTGTGTTCCTTCAATTATAGCATTCTGCTCCTTTTTCATTGCAAATTGTACACTTCTGGATGGCCTCTGCCTTAGAACTAGGGCACATTTATTGTGCTGAACAGCAGTCATTGGTAGTTTTGTTTGATATAAGCTATAGTATAATCCAGAATATCAAAATTCAGTAATATTGCTTGAGTGTTAATGTGTCCTATGAAGACTATGTAAGAAAATCAGACTGAGGTGGGGGAATTTAGGTGGCAATGTAGTTTAGTAGAAGAAGGGAATGGGCAAATTTTGTCAGCAGAAACCCCTAAACCACCGCCACCACACAGGCATACTTTTAGTACCAAGGGAGTCACAGCAGTGAAAGGATGTTTTTCCCCCTTTCCCTATGAAATTGAAAAAAAAAGATCTGATCAGCTTGGTTTAAAACCATCTTGCTCCCTTAAAAGCTAGGTAGAGTTTATTATCTTCTATTCCTTGAATAAAATTTGTTCTTTTTATATTATATTAAAAAACTTTTTAAAAGAACAATAAAAAGATTTTCTATAATTTGTGGAAATTAAGAGCAATCAGGTCTTCGAGTCCTTAGCATTCAGAACAGCCCTAGCAGTTCTACTACCATTCTTGAATTATTGCAATTCGCTATATTGGTCTTTAAATAAACAATCATTAAAGCGACTTCAATTATTACAAAATACATCTGCTAGACTAATCTTCACTTGGGAAATTTTTTTTGGGCTAGTCCCCTTTTGAATAATTTACATTGGCTAAAGTTAGAATCCAGAATTCATTTCAACATTGCTTGCTTACTGTACAAAAGGTTTTGTGGTCTAAACTCGGAGTGAGTCGGTGAACTTACTCGAGTGCCCCTAGTCTTTATGCTTTTGCAACGAGTAAAAAATTGATTTACTTCTACTCGTTCTACACCACTCAGGATTTTTTAGACATCAATCATATCTCCCCTTATCTGTCTCTTTTCCAAGCTGAAGAGCCCTAACCTCTTTAGCCTTTCCTCATACAAGAGGAGTTCCAACCCCTTTATCATTTTGGTTGCTCTTCTTTGAGCCTTTTCTAATTCCGCTATATCTTTTTTGAACGCAATACTCAAGGTGTGGACGCACCATGGAGCGATACAAAGGCATTATAGTATTTTTGGTCTTATTTACCATCCATTTTCTAATAATTCCTAACATCCTGTTTGCTTTTTTGGCCGCCGCCAAACACTGAGCAGATTTCAGAGTATTATCTACAATGACACCCAAATCTTTTTCTTGAGCGATGACCTCCAAGGTGAACCCTAGCATCAGGTAACTATGATTTGGATTATTCTTTTCAATGTGCATCACCTTGTATTTGTCCACATTAAATTTCATCTGCCATTTGGATGCCCAGTCTTCCAATTTCCTAAGGTCTTCTTGCAATATTTCATAGTCCGCATGTGTTTTAACAACCTTGAATAGTTTTGTATCATCTTCAAATCTGATCACCTCACTCATTGTTCCGATTTCCATGTCATTTATAAATATGGTAAATAGTGCCGGTACCAGTACAGATCCCTGCGGCACTCCACTGTTCACCCTCCTCCATTGAGAGAAAAGACCATTTAACCCTACCCTTTGTTTTCTGTCCAATAACCAATTCCTAATCCACACCAGAACCTTGCTACCTATCTCATGACTCTTTAATTTTCTCAGGAGTTTCTCATGAGGAACTTCATCAAAAGCTTTCTGAAGCTTTTTGACCATCCCCTGTCCATTCCAACACTGGTGTCTAATACTACCAATATACTACATTACATTGGAGTTGTCTAAATTGGTAATGGAAGAGCAGTGATGGATGTAAAAATATATGTTATCCTATGTCTCGGGGGTATTTCTTCACCCACCCAACGTTGCCACCCCCCCCCCCCCTCATGAGGAAGATCTCCTGACAAATGTCACCTAGAGGCATTGGAGAAATCAATCACACTTATTGATTAGCTGGGAAGAGAGGGAATCTCAGGGTTCCCTCAAACAGAAGAAACATTTTCTGAAGATCTGGAATCCCAAATGGGGTCAATGACATACAGTCACTGACACCATTTGGAAGAAACTTAAATACTTTATGATAAGACTGGATCTGTTGTTTCATACAGTTATTCTAATATGACTATCTCATGGGACAAGGAGTAGGGGGAGTGTATAGGATCAGGGTGCCATAGGAGCCAAAGCCTTTTGGGGATTGCATACAACTTGTATTTATAACCAGGGATGGGTGAGCAGAGTGGGGTTGCTTTGGGTTATGGGAATTGTAGACTGGGAGGGGAAGAATGTAATACAAGTTGACTTCAAATTTTCTTGATGTCTTAAAGTTTTATATACTTATGCATGTTAACCATGAAAAATTTCAATAAAATTGTTTAAAGATAATGTATCTGCCGTCATTTACTATGTTAATATGTATGTTGCCTAAAACTTTGTAGAGTTTGGAAAGCAAACCCTTCTGTGAGTCTGATTTAAATAAGATCATATCCAACTTAGAAAGTTTGAGGTACAAATTCATTTTTGCTTCATTTTCCAATAAAAACGTTCTAAGCTGGAAAACAGCACTGCTAGCTGGTTGAAACAACTCTGAAAGCGCCGTTCTTCACGTTTGGCTTAATTTTCTGCATTGGAGTAGACACTCAGAATATATGCAATGCAGCGCTTTCAGAGTTGCTTCATCCTGCTAAGCAGTGTTGTTTTGAATGATTTTGTCATATTTTCTATGCTTTTACTGAGAGTATTCGTTCATGCTTGACCCCTGAGGCAGGTGTAATTTACACCGAAATATGACCTGTATCGGGTCTATTAATTAAAGGATTCTCCATTGTTCCAGTCTTGAAGGCCCATTTGTGTAACCTTTTTTTGATATCTGTTTGTGTACTTTTGGACCCTCTCTTTTGCTAAATAAAGTTCCTTAACATTAATTCCCATATTCAATACTGTCCCTTAGGTATGTGAAAAGGGAGTTGGGAAAATAAAAATTTAGGGAGAACCATCATTTGAAGGCCTGCCACTCTCCCCCACCAAGATAGTGCTAAGGTGCGCCACCTCGCTAAATTTCCTCCGATTTGTTCTGTGAGGTTACTGTAGTTTAATCGAAGATCTTTTAACTGAGCCAAGATGCATATACCCAGGTATTGGATCTCCTGATGGGTGACCCGGAAGGACAAATTTTGAAGCACCTCCAGGAAGGCATTAAAATTAAGCAATTCAGTTTTATCTGTATTCACCTTAAATCTCATAACCTCCCCAAACAGAGTCATCTCTTGCAATAATGCAGCAGAGGTAGCTGGGCCCCTTATAAATATTAGTGTCATCTGCATATAGTAACACTTTATAAGTTTCTCAACCTTCACTTCTATTGGAGAGATCGTAGGGGAGGCTCTGACCCTAGCCACAAGTGGCTCTATGGCTAAAGGGAAATGGGACTTGATATACCGCCTTTCTGTGGTATTTTGCAACTACATTCAAAGCGGTTTACATATATACAGGTACTTATTTTGTACCTGGGGCAATGGAGGGTTAAGTGACTTGCCAACAGTCACAAGGAGCTGCAGTAGGAATCGAACCCACTTCCCCAGGATCAAAGTCCGCTGCACTAACCACTAGGCTACGTAGGGGAGAAATGGTGCACCCTGCCTTGTTCCCTGGTCCCAACACAAATTCTTCTGACTTGATTCCATTAACCACTACAGAGCTGAAGGGTTGGGCCTAAAGCACGCTGACTTATGATCCAAAACTATCCCCAACCCCACCTGACTTAGGACCTCAAATAAAAATTTCCACTTAACCTGATCAAATGCCTTCTCCGAATTTACAGCTACACACACAGCACAGTCTTTACTCCTTTGAAGGCACTAAATCTGGTTGATATCCTTGTGAACATCATCTCTGAGTTGTTGTCTCTTCATAAAGCCCATCTGGTCATAACAAATTATTTTTGGTAAGATGTCCTCCAACCCTGTTAGATAAAATCTTCATAAAAATGTTCATATCATTATTGAGCAGGACTATTGGCCCATAGCCAACACACTTGGTGGGGTCTTGTCCCGGCTTGGGAAAGACAAATAAATTGTCTTATACATAATGGTGGGGGTGGAGGGAGGAGCGAGCCCTGTAATACCGAGTTAAACATCCTTGCCAATACTTCTGAAATCACCCTTTGTAGGATAATATAGTATTCCCCCAGCAACCCATCCTCCCCTGGGAAGGTGCTGTAGTACCTGTTCTACTTCCTGAGGGAAAACGGGAGAATTCAATCTTTGTTGATCTGCCAAAGACACCTGGGGGAATGATGCACCTACCAAATACACCCTAAGTTTTCAACCAGACATTGAAGTTCCAATGAATATAGATGTTTGAAAAACGAGCAAAACTCCTTTGTAATGTCAGCATAGGAGATCTTAATGCTACCATCTGATCCTAGAATCTTGCCAACCCACCTCTTATTTAGATGTTGTAATTGCCATGCCAGTAGCTTTCCTATCCTCTTCCCAAATTCCAGAAAATCCTTTCTAGTTCTTATCTGGAATTCAGTTTTACTAACATCAAGTAAATCTAGTTTGTGTTTTAAGATCTTTCAATCTGACCAGAGAATTGGATAGTGGACATGTGCTAGATGTAGTCTACTTGGAATTCCGTAAGGTCTTTGACAGTTCCTCATAGGAGACATATTTGTGAGCAACACTGCTGAAAGGTTAGAAGGAAAAGTTTGCCTTTTTGTGGATGACGCCAAGATTTGCAACAAAGTGGACACCCCTGACGGAGTGGACAACATGAGAAGAGATCTACAAAAATTAGAAGAATGGTCGAATGTTTGGCAGTTAAAATTTAATGTGAAGAAGTGCAAAGTGATGCACTTAGGGTGAAATCCCAAAGAGCAAGGATTTTAATACTGATATTGTAATCCACCTGGGGACAAATGACCCGGCCAACAATAGCAAATTTGGAGCACAGAGTGTTCTAGAAGCTTGGAGAGGGACTCAAATCTTTGGTTCAGACTACAGTTTTTCTGAAGTTATTCGTATATATAGAAAGGGAGAGGAAAGACTACGTAAAACAGAGGAGTTCAATAAGTGGCTTGAAGCTGGTGTAAAGAAGAAGATTTTAGATACATAGAAAGATGGGGCAGTAAATGGAAAAATAGCAGGCTGTACTGTAATGATGGGCTACATCTTTCTGTAACAGGAAAAAGGAGGATCCTTGGGGACAAATTCAAACAGTATGTTTCTAGACATTTAAACTAGAGGGTGGGGTGACAAAAGGAAGCAAGACACACACAGAAAAAAATGATGGAAGTGGGGAAGGTAATGTTAATATAGAAAACCATTTAATAACACATAGAAAACAACAAGCACAAACGCTCGTGCTCAAAGTAAAAAGGTTCAAGATTTCCAAGCCCTGATGTCGGAGGAAAACTTGGATACTGTTGCCACTACAGAGACATGGTTCAATTACTACTACTAATAATAATCATTTCTATAGTGCTACTAGATGTACACAGCACTGTTTTTGTACCTTGGGCAATGGAGAGTTAGGTGACTTGCCCAAGGTCACAAGGAGCTGTAGTGGGAACTGAACTCAGGTAGCCAGGATCAAAGCCTACTGCACTAACCACTAGGCCACTCATTCACACCATGAATGGAATGTGACCATACTGGGCTATAATCTTTTTAGGAAGGATAGGGAGGGCTGAAAATGTGGAGGAGTGGTGCTGTATGTGAAAAATAATATCACAGCAGCAGAAATGCAGGGAACCTGGGAAAAGGAAGAAGCTATATGGTTTGCCTGGTTCTTGAAGAGTACATGGAGCAGTTTAAGAAATACTTGAAAACACGTTTTTTTCTTAAAATGTGGGATTGAGTTTTCTGTTATGATACTGATTTGAAGATGAACAGTCCATTATGTTGTTTTGCTTTATTATATATGTTTTTAAAACTGTACTCTGCTTAGTTGTAAGCGGATCATACATTTTTAAATACATTAAAAAGAAAAAAAAAATTAAAACCCAGCCAGCCTGGAGACCTCTTTTCTTTAATAATTTCTTATATTGCAAAAGGCCCCTTTGTTTCCTCACAGTTTCAACACCTAAGTCTGGGAACACTTGCAGCTCCCAATTATTTTGCTGTCTGGCTATCTTCAGAATATGTTCCGCTCCTGGGTATCACAACAGTTTAAGAACAAATGCCCATGGAGACAAATTCAGGTCTGGTTTGGGGCATAATTCTCTATGCAATCTCTCCAGTTCAAAATGATGGCTGTGTTGGAGATCTTCTGTACAAACTGGATAGGGTTACCGCCTTCTACTCCTTCAGGAATCCCCAAAATTCTTAAGTTAGATCTTCTGCTGCGAGTTTCCTGGTCTTCCAACTTAACTGCCAGGAATCACAGCCACTTTTCCAGCTTCCTCAGTCTCTCTCCTGCTCTTGTTCCATTTTGACATCGTGTAGTCTCCCCTTCCATTTGCTCTACTCATTCTCTGAAGACCTCCAGCTTTTCATCCAATTTTCTGTTTACAGTGTCTGCGATCTCCATTTTTTGTGCTCTTAGTTCTTGAATGACCAGTTGTAAAATCTGGTCTTAAACTTGAGAGGCAGCAGCCTTCTCTGGTGAGCGATCCAGTTCTCCGTGGGCACCAAATTTTTCCACTCTCCGCCAGCGCCTGGCTTTGCCGCCTTGTTTACATACATGTCTTTTTATCAACAGAATCGCTTTTGGTTTCTAAGTGTGCAGCATGAGAAATGACCCAGCAACAGCAATGCTTCACCCTCGTTCCCAGCAGGCGAATTTCACCAGTTTTAAAGAACAGTGCGGAGAGTAACTGGGGAGAATTCAGAGAGGGGTTGTGGAGTGAACTTAATGACGTTTAAGCTGCATGGCTGACAAACCGTAAGTCTTCCATTAAAACCTGTTCGACATACCTATTCTCCTGCTTGAGATTGGTCAGTAGCAGGCCCTATGTTACGGTGTTCTCTTCAAACAATGAATGCCTGGAAAAGGATTTCTCTCCTATTTAGGAAATGGCTAAAGGCGATTTATTTGTACAAGCTGCCTGCCTGAAATGGGTGACTATATATAATCATAGCTGGAGTTATATTCAGGTTGGAAAGAAATATTATTTTACTTCATCTTGTCTGGTGCATTTATATAGTCAATAAGAGCTTTCCAGGGAACCTATGAATTTAACGCAAGAGGTGACATGTTTAAGAAGGAAAACCCACCTGATAAAGGAACCTGTGTGCTTTCCAAAGCACATCACCTTGTAATCATACTCATGAGGAAGTGAGAAAAGGAATCACAGCCTGCAAATAACCAAACTTATTTTTATGCAACCCCTCTGTTTAAAGAATCCAACCAGCACAAAGGTGAAGGAGCAAAGGGGAAGGCAAGAAGACAGGAGAGAGGCAGCATACCTGAGAGTAAAGTGCTTTGTTTCAGATGTAAATGTGGTGACAGTGCAAAGAGCATGTACTCCAGACAATGAGAAAAAAGCTCATATATGTAGATTCAACTTAAACATGGACTTTTACAAGTTCTGTTCTGCTATTTCCAATCCACACCTCACTGCTGTGATAGGAAAAAGCATTTCCCTGCTCTACCCAGTTTTAGGTGCCCACCAAAGAGGACAATGTGCAGGAGAAAGCTGGGGTTCACTCCCTTACACACCTGTAGCTTCCATAGAAAGTCCAGTCGTGCTGTGGACTCCACCTGCTGAGCGTGAAGGTACAGAGCAAGCACGAAAACCATTAGAATCACAGGGGTCATGTACTTCAGTGCAACTTTCCCACCTGCCAGGCTGTGGAGATAAGGAAAGCTTCAGTTCTGGTGCACCAGAAAAAGAAAAGCCCTTTCCACCCCAAAAATGAAGAAACACTCCAGACGCACACCACAAGGACACTATCAGGAACCCTGACAAAGACCACCAGTACCTACCATTCCTCATGGCTCTCAGTCTGGTTGAGAGGAGATCTGAAAACAAACAGAACTTGCATCAAATTCCTAGGCAAACCATCAAATGCACACCAATAATGCACTATTTGTGACAGCTGGCAGGTCAGAAAGGAATATGAAGAGAAGAAAAGGAAAAAGAAAGAAGACGAAGAAGGGAATATACTGCTCTACTTCCTTTTTTTGGCCCGACTGCTTCCTCCGGCTCCTTTGGGCTTCCTGCTCAACTGGAACCAACTTCTATTGGGCTATGGCACCATGAACCTTCATTTGCAACACATCAGTCTTTCCCCCCTATTTATATATCCCCTCTCCCAACTCAATCCATACATTGCAGCTCACTCAGAAGCCAGCTAATGTAGAGCCTATGTGTCATTATACAGCCACAGCGAATATCCCTCCCCCCTACCAGGAACTAAGAGTACTGTCTCTGCAGCTTGCCCAGCAAAAGCCCAGCTTGGGAATTAAATCCACATCCTTCCAATGTGGCACACAGCCAGCCCATGCTTCACCCTGCTGTACGTATGCTTGTTAACTCACAGGTTGTTGGCAGTGACCAGCAGGTCGTAGTTGTCAAAAAGAACCACCTCAGGCCCCTCCACCACAATGATGTACAGAACCTCAATAGAGAGCATAAGGAGCAGCTTCCCAATGCTGCTGATCTGCAGGAAGACGGAGCAAGCGAGGAGACTCAGCAGGATACTGTAGTTAAAGTACTGTGAAGGAAGGTGGAGAAGAATCCGTGAGGGAAAAACTGCCCACACCTGCGCAACTCTGCTTCCCCTCTATTTTCACAGAGGGCACATTATGACCCTCATACCTCAGGGAAATTACAAGGTGGTGTGTTTTCATCACAGGGGGCCACTTCCATGTCCAGAGAGTAGTTGAGATTCATGATGTCACACACAACCACATCCCTGTGGCTGATGTTCAAGTTCCAGGCCGCACAGTCTCGCAGTGCTATGTGGTTACATGCAAACTGTGGGAAGAGAGAAAGAAGGGGACAAAAACAGCAGTATAACCATGGAAGCATAACACTCCTGGGACAAGCAGCTTAAGAGCACCCTAAAGAGAAGAAAGCAGATCAAGGCAGCAAGCGCACCAACTGCACACAGGAGAGAGCAAAGTGGAATCCTAACCTAGAAAAGAGAGCACAAGGTAAAGCACCATTGTCATCTCCCACAACACCTGAGCTGAGCACAGCAGCGTGTGCCACTTCTCTACTGCAAAAATTTGTGCCTACCATGTTGATGAAAGCAGATATGAAGACCAGAAGGATGGTGAAGATGCCCATGAGCGTGCTGTTCGTCCGAGATTGAACAATCTTGCGGGATATTCTCTGCAGTGCCACAGGGAAAAGCTGGAAGGGGCAAAAGATTGGAGGGGCTCAACCTTAGTATCAGAGCATGTATCCAAAAGCAGCCTCTGCATTCCCCAAACTCTCAATCATCAAATATCTCAAAACAAACAATTACTGCTAAACAGGAGCAGGCAGCCACGCTGAGGGAGACCACATACTCGCTGTTTGTGGCAAAACAGAGATCCTTATCCCTGTCGTGATTTCTTGTTTTGGGACCTTTGTGTTCCCCGGTGAGAACTTCCTCCCACTGCAGACCCTTAAGTTACAATGCAAGTGACTACGTATAATCCCTATCAGCTGGAAAGCTCTCCTTTGTATCAACAAGGATTGAAAGGGTTATAAAAACTGGTTGCACAGATGCACAATGGAGGAATTTTGTGTCTTTCCCCTGAAGCTGTAATATAATTGTATAGCATTGCCTTACAGAGAGACACAAAAGTCAGTCCTTGCTTTCAGAAGCCTATGGTGTAACTGGTTATACAATGGTTATGCAAAGTTATTGGTCAAGAAGCCAGTGTCCTAAGTTATGACTGGTTCTAAAATCATGAACAGCAGAAGAATCTAGCCCAGAATGTTTTCCGAAATATGTCTTTAGGGGCACAACCAGGACTCTGAAAAGCATTCTGTGGACAGTCTATTCCCAGAGATTATGCTGGTACTGGCTAGTTAAAGTAAACTTTGATTGGGTAAGAGTTTATTGTATAACCCCTCTTTGTTTCTGTCTCCCCAGACCAGTACAGAATGCATGGGGTTATGTCAATGAGCCAGCGGATGCAAACCGTTTAAGAGCTGTGAGCTCTGCCCTACAACAGGCACCATTCAGGCATAGCTCACCAGTATTTCCTTCTCCAGTGAATGGTGACATGCACCCCTGTACAGTTCTGGGCTGCTAATGTAGCTCCTGGGCCCAGCTGAAGAGCCTGCTACCCAACTGAGCTAAATGGGTAGGAGAGGAATCCAGGTCCCTCCATTAACTAAACTACCATGGGATCGATTGCCCCCACCTCCCACTCCCATTTGCTCCTCAGGCTTGCCAAGGGGTAGCAAAAGGATTTTATTGGGAAGGAACCCCCCCCCACAAATTTGAGCTTCAGGCTACATGGGAGCAGTGGTAGCGGGAAGAAGCTCCTGGCCAGAGGCATTGAAGAGGTGCTCCTGGTGTGGGAACTGGTGCAACAGTTCTGAGCAGTATGAACTTGATAT
Organism: Microcaecilia unicolor; assembly: GCF_901765095.1. Taxonomy (NCBI): domain Eukaryota; kingdom Metazoa; phylum Chordata; class Amphibia; order Gymnophiona; family Siphonopidae; genus Microcaecilia; species Microcaecilia unicolor. The sequence continues at coordinate 190,384,099 of NC_044033.1, read as the reverse complement.
GGTGAGTTACCTGGAACCTCCTCCCTCAATTCTGAAGTCCCAAAATGGCTGGAAAGTGTCAGGTGAGCAATGGGTTCATGCTTCCTTGTGTAAGTCTCAACCGCAACTCAGAAGCAGCCATTTTACCTCACAGCACAGGAGCTGCTGTTAAGCCACCAATTCCAGCTTCTCAGGTCTCAGAAGTGGTTTTTTTCCATTTCATAATCAGCCCTTGCTGATGTGTCAGAAAAGCTGAAGCCTTGCCCCAGCATAGGATCAGATTCCCCGCCCCCCGAGTTTATTCTACTTTTGCATACAGCTGTCCCTATGTAGTAGTTGCAGGACCTACCCATAAGCCCTAGAATTAGAGAAACTCGAGGCACAGGGTGCTGTGCAAGCTAAAACACCATGACTAAGAGTATTGGAGGACTCAGAGACCCACTCAGTTGCATCTGGTGGTACCTGCTGATATGGATTTGGACTGCTGGAGCACAGAGCCAGTGACTTAGGTAGAAGGACAAGCTGACCCCTTGGTAGAAGGGGGGAGATATTGATAGCTGAAAGGAGATGATCCTATGGTACTGCATCTCTTCCAGAAGGAAGAGCTTCAGGGGATGATTCTGCATGCATTAAAGGCATTATGTATATGGAACCTGCCACCCAGGAACCTGGATCTTTGAGACCCTTGAGAATAGGGTCTATCTGTAAGCTCCAAAACCCTTCCTGATGCATCAGGTTATCCAAGCCTTTATCTTGGCAGAATCTCCAGAGAGTGAGCTTCGAATCAGAAGGGCCATGGGTAAGCTCCTCTACCTTGAAGAGATTGCTTGCGTTGGAAGCAGTAGTTCTCCAGCCCAAAGAAATGCATGAAAAAGGGAGCTACACCAACTGAAAGGAGTAAACTGAGCTCTCAGGATCTCTCACTTCAGAATGGAGACTTTGCATTTGGTCATCACTGTGGTGGGTGCAAAGGAGTTCCTCACAGCTCTGGATCTCAAGGAGGCAATTTGAGGTCTGCATCAGAAGTATCTGCAATTCTCCATTCTGGGACACCCAGTTTCAAATACTTCTCTTTGGGCTAGCTATAGCTCCTCATATTTTTTCCAAAGTCATAGTGGTAGTGGCAGCAGCAGTGTGTAGAGTAGGTCTCATGGTTCATTCATGTTTGGATAATTGGCTCAGTTGGCAATCTACAGCCTGGGTAATTCAGTTACTTCAGTCCCTGGGATGGAAAATCAACTTCAACAAGAGAAAGCTGGAGCTGCCCTAGTGCATGGAATAACTGGGAGCTCTCTTTCATAACCTCTGGGGAAAAGAATTATTGTCCAAACAAAGAATTTAAAGCTCCAAATTTGGGTCACTCCAAGGCACAAGGTTTTATAAGCACATGTTATATGCAGATTCAAGGATCCATGGAGGCAACGCTGAATCTAGTCCCCTGGGCTCAGGCTCTTATGTTACTCCTGCAGTCCCTCTCTTCAAAAACGACAGTCGCCACAACATCAGGATGCCTTGATTGAAGGAAGCCAAAGCCAATCTGTGCTGGTGGTTGAACTCTCAAAATCTGATGAAAGGGATGGTCACTGGTTGGGTGGTGGCCACAACAAATGCAAGTCTCTTCAGTTGGCAAGCTCACTGTTTGGACCAGGTCATTCTGGGACATTGGAGAATGACCAAGGTGTTGTGGTCGATCAACTGCTTTGAGATCTGGGATATCTGAAAAGCCTTGTGGGCCTTTCAGACTCTGGTGCATGGTAAGGCGGTCAAAGTGTTTTCCGACAATGCCACAAGTGGTGGCTTATGTCAGGTAGCAAGGAGGAATGAGGAGTTTAGCAGTAGCAGCAGAGGCTGTCATGTTGATTCAGGGAAGCAGATTCATTCATTAGGGAAAAGGAAAGGGGATGGGACTTGATATACCGCCTTTCTGTGGTTACAATCAAAGCAGTTTACATATTATATACAGGTACTTATTTTGTACCTGGGGCAACGGAGGTATAAGTGACTTGCCCAGAGTCACAAGGAGCTACAGTGGGAATTGAACCCAGTTCTCCAGGATTAAAGTCCGCTGTACTAACCACTAGGCTACTCCTCCACACCAGAGACTCACCTGCAAGCATTACCAGTAGCACAACACAGCAGGGATCAAAAATGTTCAGGTGAACTTTTTGAACAGATGTGCTCTGGAGTTGAAGAGGGCCTTTGCCATGATTACAGAGTGCTGGGGAGTCCCAGTGATGGATGTGATGGTGTTTAGCCAGAATACCAAAGGACCTCTATATTTCAGATTGAGGAAAAATGGAGCAGCTGGAGTGGATGCCTTGCTGCAAAGCTGGCCTTCAGCAGAAATGTGGCATATTTTTCCTCCCTTCTTCACTTCTATTGGTTCGAGTGTTTGAAAAAGGCAGTGTCTCATCGTGGATTGGTGAATTCTAGTCATGCCAGATTGGATCAGGCATCTGTGGCACGCAGACTTGATCCAGTTATTTATTTATTGCATTTGTATCCCACATTTTCCCACCTATTTGCAGGCTCAATGTGGCTTACAGAGTTTTGGTAAGACATAGAGGCATATTTTCAAAGCACTTTGGGAGGCTAAGTTTCATAGGTTTCTATGGAACTTTGGGAGGCTAAGTGCTTTGAAAATGAGCTTGATAGTCATTCCAGGATATCAGATACAATTAGTAATGTACTAAGATTAAGTAATGGAAGAGAGAAGGAAGGTGTTAGGTAGGCTAGTATAGAAGGTGGACTTTAATAACTGGGTGGGTTGGTGAGGTAGTTTTGTAAGGCGAGGAGAGTCTGAAACGTCTGCAAGGGAGAGGCCTTCTATGGAAAGGGCTTGTAATCATGGATGACCCATCTCACTTTTGTCTTGAGAAGGTAGATCTAAGATGCAAAGGTTATGTAGACATAGTACCATGGACTTTCAGGCCAGGAAGCATTGTACTTTGTTAGCTTATGCAAGGGTCTGGAGAGTTTTTGAGGCAAGGCGTGCTGAGGGAGAACTTTTGCCATTTTGGGCATCAGTGGCTCAAATATTGTTCTTCTTGCAGAATGGACTCCAAAGTGGTTTAGCTTTAGCTTTCCTCAAGGTTCAGGTGGTGGTGCTAGCATATTACTGTACTTGCTTGAAGGTGCTCCAGTAAGCTCACATCCAGATATTATTTTCTTAAGGGCGTGGCACACATATTGGATTGGATTGACTAACTTGATATACCGCTTAATACCGAAGTTTTAAAGCTACGTCTTGTGGTTCCAGCATGAAATCTTAAATGTTGGTTTTAAGGTTGATGGCTATACCTTTTGAGCCTCTAAAGAAAACTTCCTTGAAAGATCTTACCTTGAAGATGGCATTTCTACTTGCTGTTCCTCAGACAGAAAGATTTTGGAGTTGCGGGACTTTTCTTGCTGATATTCCTTTTTGCATTTTACGGAAGCAGGAGTTTCCAAAACAATATCAGCCTTCCATATTAACCAGGTGAGTTGCTTCCCTTGGGAGTACGATTTTAATATTTAGATGTCTATAGAGTATTACTGCGGTACCTGAAGGTAACCAACGAGTTTTGTAGATTAGACCAACTATTTGTCTGCACTGGCTGAAGGAGGTGATCATTTCTGCTTATCTGCTTAAAGGTCTGGAGCTCCATTGTGAGCTCATGTGACCTGGGGTATGGTAGCAGCATGATCAGCAGCAGCCTGGGCAATTTCTTCAGTAAAGGTGTGTAAGGCTGCCACTTGTTTACTAAGTTTTACAAACTGGATGATTAGGCCAGAGATGATGTTGCAATCCTATTGGCACGGGAGTCATCGTCCCACCTAGCACAAGGATTGCTTTGCAACATCCCATGCATTCCTGACTGGTCTAGTGAGATGAAAAGAAAGGAAAAATTTGGTCTTACCTGACAGTTTTCTTTTCTCGATTTCAACCGGACTCATCCAGATACTCACCCTGTGGTTTCAACTCTATACTGTTTGTCTTTTTTCATCTACTCTCAATTTGGACTCTGCGGAGGCACCAGGAGCTCTGAAAGGCTCCTTGAGTGGACAGGTTTCTGGAGAAGAAGTCTAGATTCCTTCCTCTAATATCTTAAGTTTATAGAGCGGTTTGGTTGGTCAGCATTTACATTATTACAGGAATATTGGTGATGCCTCCAAAGTGCTTCTTGTAGGACAGAGCTCAGATCTCTTAAGTCTCTGTCTCCATCTACTAACAGACAGACATAACCCATGCACTCTGGACCGGTCTGGTTGGACTCAAGGAAAGAAAATTACCAATTTTTTTCTTCTTATTCTCTGTTTACTAGTTTAAAAACTTGCCCAGTTCTCAATGTGTTTATCTTGTTGGGCAGACTGGATGGACCGTACAGGTCTTTATCTGCCGTCATTTACTATGTTACTATATATTTTTTTTTCTAAGATACTGCTCACTTTGTTGGGCCATTAACCTTACGTCTGTGACTGACTGGTGATTTCAGCATTTGGTAAGCTTTGTAGGTACATTTTTGGAAACTGTGTGAACCCAGAGTTTTGTAAAAATTACTTCATCCCTAGAAACCACTGCTTGCAGGGGCACATGTGCAGGTGAGACAGGAGACAGAGTTTGAGCACTGCTTAACCTTGTGGACACTTGGAGGGTCCTGCTAGCTCAGAATAGCATTAGGTGTAGTGCTATGGCAGGCTTGTCCAAGTTCAGTCCTCAAGGGCTACAAGCAAACCAGGCTTTCAGGATACCCCTAATGAATATGCATACAATGGATGTAGTGAGTGTACAAATCTTTCTCATGCAAATTCATTGGGGAAGAAAGTACTCACCTTTAAACAGGAATATACGGCACACACAAATAGGATGCTGGCCAGAATGATGAAGATGCTACAGTAGACTCCAAGCATCAGAGCAGAGCTGTGGGAACAGACCTACAGTTAAGGAGGAATTGGTGTCCAGGTCTCATAGGCCTGCACTTTGCCTATGTGCAGACAGAATTCACACGCACATGCAAACTAACCAATGCATCACACAAATGTGAACACGTACACACACACATTTCAAGCGTCACCTCTATAGCAAAGCTTAGACAGATGACTACAGTCTCTCTACAAGAGGAGGGACGGCAGAAAACTGCTATGCCATCACAGTACTCACTGTAGCACCTTAACAGACTCTCAGAGGGAAGGAGGAGGGTCATGAGTCAAAGGCCATACTCACTGTGGGAAAATCACAATCTGGATGAAGCAAATGAAGCAAAACACCAGCAAAGTGCAGGCCACATAACCCCCAAATCGGTCATCTATTTTCTTGGAATACTGCATGCAAAAAAGAGAGATGCTTATTAGAGAAAACACACACAGAGGCAGATTTTTTTTAATGAAAGACAAAAAGACATGTCAGCTATAGGACAAAGACACACAGATACGCAGTTTAAAGAGTGGGACAGATACACAGTGCATAAGAAACTCCAGAGCATCATAAGACAGTGGCATACTGTTTAAGGAAATACAATGATAATAGGTGACACTTCATGGATTCAGTGAAAACTTAGGTTTTGAAGTAATGCAAAGCTGTAATACCATCAATTTCCACTCTATTAACTCCTCCCACAATTAATCCTCACCCTATGAGGTACTGCTGTGTGACAGCAGCAGCCTGAACAACACATCTGATGCCTATTACTGCCCCTGTAATATTTTATGAAAGTATGAGCACAGCCCCCATGCTAGACAGATTCTATATAGATTTTCTCTACAGAGGTAAATGCTTTCCCTGAACAGGAATCAGACAGTGCTCTAAGGAACTTGGAGGAGTCCTATGCCCCCCTCTTATAGGCTTCAGTAATGCAATGACAAATCCATCCAGAGCTAAAATGTGACGGAAGCTGTCTTCCAAGCATCAAAAACTACAAAAGAGTTACTTGGATTTCCTAAGACTTTTTTTTTTCTTCTTCCATAAAGCACCAGAGCTCTTTTAAGGTCTGAAGAATGAAACCTTGTTTTGGACATATTGACAAGCGAACAATTTGTATTACCCATAGCTGTCTTTTAAAGTTCTTCTCTGAGAATGTACTATCATAGGTATTAATTCTCTAAAACAGTCATGATTTTCCTAAATAAACCATTGGTTTATTGATGTCGGGGTGTTTTTAGAAAGGTAATCTTTAGACTGAGGTGCTCTCTCAATACTGTAGATACCCCCTAATATTCAGCCAGTGGCAGGTAGTGTGGTTAACGCCCGCTGACGGCACTGATCCCAGATATTCAATGTGGGGCCATATCTGGCAACTGGCATTGAATATCCAGTTTCAGTTTTGTCTGTGGCAACTTAACCGGTTAAACTGATATTCAACGCTAACTGGTTAAGAGCTTTGCAGTTAAAGATAGGCCGCATAAATAGCAGGACTATCTTAACCACTAAACTTAGCCTCTTAGCGCTGAATAGTCGCACGACTAGCTGCTAAGCGCTATTATTCAGCAGAGATAACCGGCTATCTCGCACTGAATATTACCCGTTAGCTGGCTAAGCGTTATTTAACCGGTTAAATAGCGCTGAATATCAGGCCCATAGTATCTTGGTATTTTGAAACTAATGGTCTGTACTGTATTTATTTTTATTTGTTTTTAAAGAATTCATTTGTATGTTGTGTAAAATATATTTTGTTATTTTATAAATTTTGTTTACATATTTTTTTCTTGAACAATATATTTGGGATGAACAACTTTTATAAACCATTCCGATTGATACAGTTAACAGATGAAGACTGTATGGTTGGTGTTCTATAGTGGCGGGAAAAAAACAGTACCAAGGGCTATCAAGTAAGGGACAGTCAAGAGTCCTTCATTGATAGACCCGACATGGGCCGTGTTTTGGCATCACTACGCCTGTATCAGGGGTCTAAATAAGAAAAACTAAACACAGAAACACTAACAAACAATTGAACGGTCATATTATATATAATGCATAGCAAATACATATACATAGTGGTAAGTAAACCAAAATATGAACAGAATTAAATGAGCATACTCAAAGAAGTCTCAAATAAAAATGAAACATGTAAAAGTAACATATGATGAAAAGAATATTTCAATAAACACAAATCATGGGTCAAACATTTAATGAAAAAATCACCTCCAATATGTCTGCTATGTGGTGTATGTGAATGTGCTAACAGAAATAATATGTGTATGTGAGAACTGATTGAGTGAAAATACAGTGAAAAAACATGTGTATGTAACGGTGGCTCAATCTTACCAAGGGCCCAGTGCAAAAAGGAAGCCATAAAATATGGCTGTCTCGGTAAAATTTACCAAGTCGCAAAGAGCGACCAATGAACAAAGGGGATCGTATGCAAATGAGGTGCACAGATCCCCCTTTGTGCATCGGTCGCTGTTCGCAACTCAGCTGTCAAATGCATTTGACAGCTTGCATAAAGATCGCTGGTGGTCCAGTGGAATGCCTCCAGATCCCCACCCCCCAAAACAATTCTCTGGTGGTCCAGTGGACCCCACACCCCCCATGCCTCCCGACCCCCCCCCCCCCGAAACAATTCCCTGGTGGTTCAGTGGACCCCACACCCATCCCCCCTAGCAAAATCATCCTGGTGGTCCAGTGGACTCAGACCCCCCTCCCCACACCCCAGCAATCATCTATCCTGGTGATCTAGTGATTCTTCCTCCCCTCCCTTGCCCATACCTTAACTTGAGGCAGGAGGCCAGGAGCAACACCTCCTCCCGCCTCACACCCCACCACTTCCACCATGGTGCTTAGCCCCACCCTGTGGATCCCAGAATGTACCAGGCAGGGGCTGGATGCCGTCATTTTGGAAGCGGCGGGGCCAAGGCAGGAGGGAGGTGGTGTTGCTCCTGCCCTCCTGCCTCCAACTTTTTAAGGAATGGGCACAGCAGGGCAGGGGAGGGGGGGGGGGGGTCACTATCTCTGCTGGGGTGCAGGGTCCACCAGGGCATTGTTTTGGGGTGGGGGGAGATGTGGGGGTCACTGGACCACCAGGAAATTGTTTTGGGGAGGTTGGGAGTTAACAGAGGAGCACTGGACCACCAGGGAATAGTTTCGGGAAGGGGGGGTCAAGAGGCGTGGGGGGTGTCGTGAGGAGGGGGAGTGCCATGGAAAACCCTCTGTGCATTACTCGCTTAATAATGCTACAATCAGTGTAAAGCAAATGTTCCCAGCACAGTAAGCTTTGTGCATCAGGCCCCAAGTCAATTGTAATCGGGCTCTTGAACAATGCCTCATATAGTAGTAGCTCACTGAATCCAATAACCTTAAATGAGAATCCGGCAAAAGAAATGGAAAGTTAAGAAAAGTAATAACAAATTCCAAGTTGCAGCTAAAAACACTCTTTATACCATTAGGAAAATTGGCACACACATACGGACATAGGCATACATAGGCATAGCACTCAAAACTAATCACACAGCATCTTGGATTTCCTAGCTTCTCTAATGTGCACCAATTTTCTTAACTCGACTTCAGCCCTTGGTGCTATTTTTTTCCATTCCTGTGTGTGCACTTTGAACCTCTTTTTTTGCCATTTGACTGATGTTCTGTGGTGTCAATGTTTTATTGCTGCTGACACGCCATACAAGTGTGTTTTAAGAGACTGTATAATGTATAATTACATAATAGTATAAGAGTATACACTGCTCAGGAAGACCAAGTTTTATTTATAAAAAATGTTTATTCTTCACTTTTTTCATTTGTACTGATTTTACAATGATTCAGACAGTTCAGCTCCCTGATTATGTCAATCAAGAGTGGGAATCTAAGATCTGAGAGAGGCTGTTTATTATTTGTAATTTGCCTTTTTGGCAAAGGCAAAATGTAAATTCCTGGGTGTGATTTTCAAACTAATGGATGGATTAGGCTTTACACTTAAGAATTAAGTTATATGTTTTTTAAAATATGTGATCTTTCTATGGTTTTAAAAATACCGCAGAGGTTTGTTTCTTTTGCTTAGGTTCAGCTATCATTTATAGCACCTCAAATAAATAACTTAGGGATCCCTTGAGCTGGCCCTGATCCAAATTTACATGTATTCTAATGTTTTGAGACATGATGCTTACTAAAGTGTACTAAGGATTTGTACCTAACACACGTTAACTTCAAAGATAAAGGCACATTAAGTGCAAACATTTGCAGTAACTGTTGTGGGCGTTCCCAGCATTTTGAATTTGCTGTTGTTAAGTTAATGCACAGTTCATTATTCTGTATTAAATGCATGTCAGATAATGTGAAATGCAGTTAGCTACGCTGTGTTACCACACAGTAACTGCTAACGCGCCAGATAGCTATCTCTAGGTTAACTGTTATCATGTGCTAAACTGCAGCATTAAACTCCAACACAGAAACAGTAGGGTTTGAACCTTGCAGTTACACAGTGATAGCTTAGAAAACAGGACCCATAACAAGAAAGGAAGATTTTTGAAAGTTTCTACTGTCTTAAAGAAATTGAGATTAATTGAAACCCTAGGGTACTGAGAGGGGAGTGCCTTGCAGAGCCAGATTAAAATATAAGTGGTGAGAAAGAGCAAAAATGGATGGACAGAACTGACCAAAAATAAAAGCAGGAGTTTGCAAGGCATAATTGCTGCCATCCTCACCTTCTTCTCTAAATCTGGGGTCTGAAAAGTGAGCAAAAACTTTTTCACATGGTCCTTTCGCAGCTGGTCAATGCTTCGAGCATCTATTGCTCGTCCCAGAAACTCATCTACTTCATCCTCAGGATTCAGGGCTTCCTGGGCACTCCGGCTACAGTTCAGGAGAAAGAAGGGGAGAGAAAGAAAAAATGATGGAGAAATAGGCAAACAGCGATACTCCTGCCTACTCAAAAGCGTGTTCTGCTACCACAGTAACACAAAACATTGGACACAAAAGGAACATCTAAGGCTGTCAAATTTATTTCCTAGAACAATCCTATAAATCCCAGTTTATCTTCAACTTTCTGTTGCCAATAGGGATCCCCTGTGCTTATGCTAGGCTTTCTTGAAGTTTGCTACTACTTAGGCTTCCCACCGACTCCCCTGGAAAGTCCTCCCATGCATCATTCCACCCTTTCTAAGGGGGTTAAGAATGCACATTCCTGGGCAAGATACTCCCGTAGGGATTATTTAATATCATCTAATAAGATCAGTGAAGACATATTTGAGGACTGTGACTTTTGTTACTAGATAATACCTGAGATGAACAAGAATTTCAAAGAAACACTGGATAATTATACCGACACATAAAATTCTTAGAGAAGCAAAGAATTGCTCACACAAGGGATTAAAAAAATTTTTTTTTAATCACTTTATTGGGTATAACAACATAAAAGTACAATGGAACTCAACTAGTAATTTCAGCATATAAAACAGTCCAAAAGGTTCAACAAGGGACATCACTACAAAATGTATGTAAAGGGCAGTACAATACGTCAGTCAGACCCATATAGCTTTTTTAATGATTTGATTCCCCCCACCCCCTTCAAAATAACACCTACAACTGGTCAAAAACTAAGCCCTCCCCAACTCCTTATTGAAACTAAGTATCCCCGTAAACCTTTCCTCTTGGAGCAGTGACTCCAACCCCCCCCCCCCCCCAAAAAAAAATAAAATAAAATATATAAATGAAAAATTCCCTGCGCTCACTGAGTGCCTCTCAAATGTTCCATCAAAAAGAATACTCGGCATTAAAAAGCAATACGAGTTGCACAGAGTAGTTAGTTGCTGGCACACCTCTCCCTAAATGGCCTGGATATCTGGGCGATGTCAGAACATGTGGGCTAAACTCACATTCCCACCCCCACATTCATCCACCTCCTTTAAGCTTTGCTGTATACACTCTATGCCCTAAATATGAACTTATAATATATATCTTCATTATAGGAGACATCAACCTACATCTTGAAGACGACACTTCAAAAAACACACTAGAATGTAAAGAATTCCTGAAACTCTGGGACTTACACGCTCCAAACACCCAACCAACACACGAAAAAGGACACACACTGGACATCATCACACACAAATTCGACCAAAATTCAACTATCCGACTCACAGACACAAGATGGATACCCACACCATGGACAGACCACTATAAAGCACATATCTCCCTCCTCTGGCAAAAAACACACAGAAACGCAGTCAACAAAAACGAACGAACAACATACACTACGAGAGGAAAGATAGACCCTACATCATTCTGGCAACAGGTCTACCAAAATGAATGACCACTAAACACCGACACCGTACAATTCCTCCTAGAATGGGATAACATATGTAAAACAACATTAGACACAATTGCCCCAATCCAAACCAGAACATCGCACAGGAAAAAATCAAATCCATGGTTCACCGAAGAGCTGAAAGAACTGAAAACGCAAGTCAGAAAACTAGAACGCGCATGGAACAAAAAGAAAGATGAACACACACTGAATGCATGGAAATCACTTAGGAGGAAATACAAATACACCATAAAACAGACTAAAAGACTACACTACAAAACTATGATTGGACCAAACTACAAAGACACACACAAACTCTTCCACCTTGTAAATAAGCTGCTAGACACTTCACCTGTCACAAACAATAACAAAGCAATACCAGGGGTCGATGACCTCGCGAAATACTTCAAAGAGAAAATCACACAACTACGACTTAGAATACCCACCAGCCCCACCGAATACTCAACACTCCTGAACTGTCTAGACCCTGAAGACGGAATATACCCAGCAGACAGGATCTGGACTGAATTCGAAGTACTGTCAGAAGACCTTACCGTTAGAACGATTAAAAGATTCGCCAAATCCCAATGCAAACTAGACATCTGCCCAAGTAACCTCATGAAATCAGCTCCTCATCAATTCATATTAGACTTAACGAACCACCTGAATTTCATGCTACAAAACGGTCTTTTCCCAAAGGAAAAAGGAAAAATCTTACTCACCCCAATACCCAAAGACACAAAGAAAAACGCTAGTGAATTAACTAACTACAGACCAGTTGCATCCATACCACTAATAACTAAAATAACAGAAGGAGTGGTAACCAAGCAACTCACAAGTTATCTCGACAAGTTCTCAATACTGCATGATGCCCAATCAGGATTCCGCTCGAATCACAGCACAGAGACAGTACTAACTACCCTACTGACCAAATTTAAGCAACGGATAGCAACTGGCTCCAATATACTCCTCCTACAATTTGACATGTCAAGTGCCTTCGACATGGTTGACCACGGAATCCTATTACACATTCTTGAATATTTCGGCATCGGAGGCAATGTCCTAAATTGGTTCAAGGGATTCTTAACTTCACGCTCATACCAAGTCACATCAAATTCAACCACATCTGCTGCATGGACACCTGAGTGCGGAGTACCGCAGGGATCTCCCCTCTCACCAACAATTTTCAACCTACTGATGACCCCACTAGCAAAACTTCTATCAAACCACAACCTTAACCCTTACATATATGCCGATGATGTAACGATATCTATCCCTTTTAAACAAAACATCAGCGAAATCTCTAATGAAATCAACCAAAGTCTACACATTATGAACACCTGGGCAGATGCATTCCGACTGAAATTGAACGCAGAAAAAACTCAATGCCTCATACTAACCTCCCAATACAATACAACAAAATTTACTACTATCAACACACCTAAACTAAACTTGCCAATTTCAGAAAATTTAAAAATCCTCGGAGTAACAATCGACCGCCACCTTACACTTGAAACTCACGCGAACAACACAGTAAAAAAGATGTTCTTCTCCATGTGGAAGCTGAAAAGAATAAAACCATTCTTTCCAAGATTTGTCTTCCGCACCTTGGTACAATCACTCGTATTAAGCCATCTGGATTACTGCAACTCATTATACGCAGGCTGCAAAGAACAAATAATGAGAAAACTTCAGACAGCTCAGAATACAGCGGCCAGACTCATCTTCGGAAAACCAAAATACGAAAGTGCAGCACCACTACGCAAGAAACTACACTGGCTCCCACTTAAGGAACGTGTCACCTTTAAAATATGCACATTAGTGCATAAAATCATTCACGGTGAAGCCCCAGCATACATGTCCGACTTGGTAGACCTGCCACCCAGAAACACCAAAAAATCATCCAGAACTTTCCTCAACCTCCACTTCCCTAAGTGCAAAGGCATAAAGTATAAATGACTACATGCTTCAACCTTCTCCTACAAGAGCACGCAACTCTGGAACGCACTACCACGCGGCCTGAGAGCGGTCTACGAGTTGACAGACTTCCGCAAACGATTGAAGACCCATCTCTTTGACAAAACATACCGCAAGGAGCAAAACATACAAATCCCATACACATCATAACAATGCCTCAAGATATTACCCCACGTACTCCACGTCCCCGTACTCTCCCATTCAATATCTACCCACAGATAAAAACTGTCTACCCCATCGCTCACTTGTTATTATTCGATCAGCGTAGCAACTCCCCCACACCACATCCTTTAGTTTCCACGCCCCTAAGGCGACTGATCTGATCTTGTCATCCTTAATTTGCTCACAATGTAACCCATAATCGAATTGTAATGTAATTAAGAAACTGTATTCCCATCATTTACAATGTATTGTAAGCCACACTGAGCCCGCAAATAGGTGGGAAAATGTGGGATACAAATGCAACTAAATAAATAAAATAAATAAATAAAATATCCCACAAAGTTACATTAGTCATAGCTTGATCGACAGTGGTTATACACTTCTTCAGGCAATCCTCCTCGGAAATCTCATGACCTAAATCTATAACCCAGTGAGTTACCAAGGCATCAAAATTGTACAGTTCCTCCTCACTTAAAAAAAAAAAAAATTTATGATGACTAGCCATTTTAATTTGCAACTAGGCTTGAAAACATGTTTTTAGTGCGTGCTAATGATTAGCGCGTGCTAAACACTAGAGGTACCCAAAGAAATATATATATATGGGCATCTCTAGCATTTAGCACACGCTTATTTTTAGCATGTGGTAAAAACGCTAGTGCACCTTAGTAAAAGGATCCCACAGAGTGCTATTCAAACGTTCATAACTATCCATTGACAGTGCAGAGGCTGGTAAGCTAAGGATGAAATGTTTCATTTCTGCATAAGCATACCACTCGTTACTATCAATCTGAAATTCTGTCTGTGGTCTTGAAAATATTTCAATTTACCATCCTCAAACATCTGAGGAAGATATACTATATCCAAGCTTGTTTCCAGGTCTGAAAAGTCTGAGATGTCAAACCAGACATAAATGCAGGATTTACACATAAAGATAAGTAGAGGAGTGTGGTAGCCGTGTTAGTCCACTCTTAAGGTTATCAATAGAAATCAAACAAAATAAAACATGGAAAAGAAAATAAGATGATACCTTTTTTATTGGACATAACTTAATACATTTCTTGATTAGCTTTCGAAGGTTGCCCTTCTTCGTCAGATCGGAATTGCTTATTTCCGATCTGACGAAGAAGGGCAACCTTCGAAAGCTAATTTGATTTCTATTGATACACATAAAGACAATAATTGGGTAGTTTTATATGAATACTGGAAACAAATCTACAAAGGCGCCACCACATAATCCGTACAGATTGTAGTAGCACATGATTTTTCGAAAACCAATCCAGCCTACTCAAAAGCAGCATGCAAGAAATAGCTATGATGCAGCGGTGCACATAGGGTAGTTTCAAAGGGATGATTGTATAAGGATCTGTCTCACAGAACTATTCACTAAGATGACAAATGCCATAAGCCACACTGAATCTCTGAAGACTAAGGCGGCCAAGGCCTTCTTTCTCTATATATTTATAAAGCAGGCAGAGAGGTAATTGGGCTCGTTTATCCAGCCATAAGAATTTAGTCAGTGCTCTATTCACCTAAGTAAGGTCATGCGTTGTAAGGGCCAAGGGTTGTACCTGAAAAACAGATCTACTTGGGCACCAAAATCATGTTATATATATTAAAAAAAAATATCCGACTTCCGGTGGAGCCGAGCGGGAAGATGGCCGCCGATTAGAGGGCTCCGCAACACCGCGCGAGGGACTTCCATCTCCCCCCGCCTCAGGGGCTCCCCCGCGACAACCAGCGCTGCCTAAAGGCCCCGAGAGCAAGAAGATACCGGCGGGACCTTGCCGATGCGCCCCATAGAACGGCAGTCGAAGTTTATTGAACCGCGTGCGCCGCTGGCGGTCGGAAGAATCCCGGAACGGGCAGAGGAAGGACAGCAGCATGGGTAAGCGGCAAGTGGCGGTATGATAAGGAGCTGGGATCAGAACGAAAGAAGGGTGATAAAAGCAGGAGCGACTCAGCGATAGTTCCTCCCAACTGCTCCTCCCCCGCCTCGACGAGGGTGCTAGCCCGGTCTATAACAATTCTCATAACCGGGGGGAAAAGCGAACTAAACCCACTGTAATAGAAGGGTGAGCGACGCACTGGTGACTCGTGTCAGCCAAGAAATTTACCACAGCAGTCCCCTTGAACTTTCTGGATGAGATAACTGCTAATAGAGGAGAGGAATTATGCCAAGATCGACATTACTATATAGTCTGGACAAAGAACTGAATTAAGGCGAGTGTTGCTCTGCTTATAACAGTTAAATCATCATAGGAAGTGAAATAGCAGTGCACATTGGTTATAGGACACTCTGTTCCTGCGATATTCTCAGATAAGGGTGCCAGCGCCACTAAATCAGCACGCAAAGCACAGCACAGGGCGTTACACGGACTGTATGGAGCAATATTTGAGGCCTAAGTCTGCTGGTACAACTCGAAGCGGCACCAAATACGATAAGGGGAAAAGTACTCCTCTACCCGCAGGGGCACAAATGGCAGAAGGAAAGCTTGAAAAACTTGGGGATTTCTCTAAAAAGCAATTGGCTCAGATCACTATGGCAGTAAGTGCTGCACTTAACCCAAGATTTGACTTGCTAGAACGCCAAATGAGCAATATGGAAGCTACCATGGCAGATACAGTGAAGAGACTGGGGGAAGCGGAAAGCAGAATCTCAGTTTTGGAAGATACCAGGGCACAGAACACTCAAGATGTTACCCGGATGATGGATCAGCTCAAGGCACAACAAGATAAGATTGAAGACATGGAGAACAGAGCGAGAAGATGCAACTTGCGAATTGTTGGCCTACCAGAGGCAATCCCAGAGAAATCACTGGGGCACGTGTTGGAGCAGTGGCTTAAAAAAGAACTGGCTCTGTCTGATAGTTATGGAGAATTGTGCATAGAAAGAGCGCACAGGCTGGGCCGGTGGCAACAGGGGCAACAAAGACCCAGACTGGTGATAATTAAAGTTCATAACTACTTGCATAAAGAAGAAATTATGAGGAGCTTCCGTTTAAAAAGAGACACTCTGAGATATGATGGAGCCCAGATAAAAATCTTCCAAGATTACTCAGCAGGAGTACAAGAACAAAGGCGATGATTTCACCCGCTTTGCACAACCTTGGTTAACAGAAAAACAAGATTCTTGCTGCTTTACCCGGCTGTTTTGAAGATCCAGCACGAAAACAGATGGCGTTCCTTCCACTCAGTCCAAGAAGCCCAACAGTTTATAGACGTTGAACTACAGGCGCCAGACGCTGCACCAACCTGACTATAAGACCAGAGGACTCTTGTTGAAGGCTCACACAACATTTTCAAGTATAAAAGACAGAGACGATGGTGTGATCTACTAAGGTTATGTAAGGCATTTGTTGGTGCAATATTGATAAAGTACTAATATGTTATATGTTTCATTAACAAGAATAGTGGTGGTGGGAGTTTGCATACTTAAGGGTCATCATAGATCCGACCTGATCCCAAAAGGGGGGGAGCTGTTGCTGGGTCGGGGGGGAGAGCTGAAGGGAAGGGAGGGGGGGAGGGGGAACCTTGTAGCGGTAATATGTCACCTGGAAGGAGAGAAGTAATGGTTAGGGATGGAAGGGAGGGGGGGTCTAGGCAACAGGATGGGTAAAGGGAGGGGAAGACGGAGATTTGAAAAGAATCAATGTCTAAGGGAGGGAGGGTGCTCCAGAGCTATAAAGATAGGGTCTCACACACAGGCCAAGCAAAAGGAAGAAACACACTGGAATTGCATGCCCATGGTGGCGGGAACGATAGGGAAAGGATTATGTATACAGCTACTGGGGAAGGGCTGGGACCCAGGGGCTGAGTTCTCCAAGTTTACATACTGGAAGATAGCAAACCCACACGACTACACACTGTAAATTAGTCACTTGGAATGTGGGGGGCATCACGTCTCCCATTAAAAGGAAAAAGATACTGGCACATTTAAAGCACCTCAATGTAGATATAGCGTGTTTACAGGAAACAAAGCTGTCGGCAGCAGAACATGAAAAACTCAAACAGGGATGGGTAGGACAGGTGATATATGCATCCCCAGACGGGCGGAGAGGAGGAGTGGCAGTATGTATTCACCGCCGACTGGCCTGTAAGGTAGAAACGGTCCTCCAGGATCCCAAAGGGCGATTCCTTTTGGTTAAGCTATGGCTACAAGGGAGGGAATTATATTTGCTGAATGTCTATGCTCCTACCCCTCCTGACAGCTCCTTCTTCCCAGGGTTGTTGAGGCGGCTGCTACCATATGAAGATAAACATTTGATCATAACAGGGGACATGAATATATCAATAGACCCTAAGATGGATTATTCATGGGAGGGCGGCAGAGGAGTGGAGGGTTGGAGGGGGTCACAGATGCTAAGTGAGTTAGTCAACTCCCTCTCTGTAGTGGATGCATGGCGAAATTTACATCCTGATCAAAGAGATTACACACATCGGTCCAGGGCCCACGGGACATGGGGAAGATTAGACTACATATTCATTTCAACAGCCTTGTTCCATTGTGTCCGGGACACGAAAATCGAGGAAGTTTTGATATCTGACCATAGCCCCGTCTGGTTGGAGCTGGAGGCCCCAGGTGGCTTTCAGCCGGCCAGACGGTGGAGGTTCCCTGGCCACCTAGTAAAGGATAAATCTTTTCAAAAATTCTTAGTAAAAAAGTGGGAAGAATATGAATTGTTTAATAAAGAACACAAAACGAACCCACAACTATTTTCGTGCGCTGGAAAGGCGGTGTTACAGGGGGATCTGATAGCATATGTAGCAAATAAACGGAAAAAGAATGCAGCTAGCCTTTTGCAGCTGAACAGGCGGCTGCGGAATGCTAGACGTCAATATACCGAGCGGCAGTCCGTGGCTAACAGAAAGGCCTATCTGTCTATACAGGCCGCTGTAAACTCCTTATTGCACGAAAAAATGCAAAAGAATAGAAACTTTCAAAAATATAAGTTTCATCGCTTTGGAAACAGAGCAGGGGGTATGCTGGCTCGGCTGATTCGGAAACGGGAAGAAAATAGAGCTATATCGGCCCTGAAGGAAAAGACGGGAGGCCTTACTAATGATCCAGATAGGATCCTTCAAATATTACAGGATCATTTTAGTCGCCTCTACAGGGCCAATCAGCCTGCCACGGAGGCCCATATGAGCGACTTTCTCGGTAGGGCAAAAATGCCAAAATTGGGAGAGTCAGAGATAGCATGCCTAGAGGCCCCTATTCAACTTAAGGAGCTGTCTGAAGCAATAAAAGGGCTAAAGTCTTTCTCAGCTCCCGGGGTGGATGGGTACTCAGGAGAATTTTACAAATTGCTACAGCCCCAGTTGCTATGCCCATTATTTGAATACCACCAGGCAGTAATACGAGAAGGGAGATTCCCACTACATGAAAACACTGCTTGCATATCACTACTGTTGAAGCCGGGAAAATGTGGGGAGGAGTCCGAATCCTATAGGCCTATCTCGTTGATTAATGTCGATATCAAACTGTTAGCGAAGGTCCTGGCCACACGGCTCAACGCATGTCTACCGAGTGTGATTGAGCCTACACAAGTGGGATTTATCCCCAAAAGGCACTCGGTATTACACATTCGAAGAGTCTTATTGACAATGGCAAAGTGCCGGCATGAGGAAATCCCTGGGATATTGGTGAGCCTCGATGCCACAAAGGCTTTTGACAGGGTCGAGTGGACTTTCTTGTTCTATATGCTAGACTGGATAGGAATCCCTGCCGAAGTGAGACAAGCAATTGGGGCTCTATACTCTGGCCTGGAAGCTTATGTTACAGCAAATGGGGGGATCTCGAAAAGGTTTCAGATAGGCAGGGGAACGCGTCAAGGCTGCCCCTTATCCCCACTTTTGTTCGATCTTACACTAGAACCATTATTACGTCTCCTAAACTCAGATCTGGGAATTGGGGGGGGGGGTACGACTGGGGGAACAGGAGGTCCGAGCTTTGGCCTACGCCGATGACATCCTCCTGGTTTTAACTAACCCGCTGGAGTCCTTTAAGACTGCCCTAGCATTGATTAGGGAGTATGGGCAGCTATCAGGGTTTGGCCTCAACCTCTCTAAGTCCTGTGCGATGCCCATGGATAGTGACATTAAATTATGTTGGCAAGGAGAGGCTTTGCTCAGATGGGAGACAACAAAAATGAAATATCTAGGAGTGTACATAACTAGAGATGGGGCCTCCATGTACAGAGAGAACATAGGCCCATTGATGGAGATGACTAGAAATAAGCTGTTTATGTGGAGGGAGCTGCCACTTACAATCTGGGGTAGAATAGCGCTGTTTAATATGATGGTTGCCCCCAAATGGTTATACGTCTTTCAACAATTACCATTGTTTTTGAAACGCAAAGATGAAAAGCTCTTACAGCGCCTAATACAAAAGTTCCTTTGGCAGGGGAAGAAACCTAGAATTCCTTATCACCTGATGACGGCCCCAAGGGAGGGGGGAGGCATGGGACTCATAAACATCAAATTCCTGGCAATCGCAAGTTCCATGAGACACATAAATGATTGGTATCAGGGGACATCTGAATTTTCTATTACATCAGTGGAGACGTCGATGTTCCCAGACATACACTTTAGTCACCTGCTCCACTCTGGGACGTCCCTGCCTGTTGCAGCATTCTGAAGGCATCCCCTTTTGAAATCTCTCAGGGAGACATGGAGGTGGGTGTGTAGACGCTATCACTTTTCTGCCCGTACATCCCCGTGGCTGTCAATATGTGATAATCCAGCGTTCCCGCCAGGCCAAGGGGTTAGCATATTTAACAGGTGGGCATGAAAGGGGATGGTATACCTGGCACACATAGTCACAGAACAGGGACGAATCCTATCATACCTAGAGCTCCAGACCCAGTATGGGATCCCCCCGACATACCAATTTGCATATCGTCAGCTGAGCCACTATGTTACTTCCCTAGAGTGGACAGACCTCACGGAGGATGTGGTGGAGGTTCTCTCTGAGGAGTTTACTTTGGGAGCACAGCTCTCCGTACCATTGAGATTCCATCATCGGCAACTGAAGGACACAACAGCAGAACTAGATTTCCGACAGATTGCATGGGAATGGTCAAGGGATCTGGGCTGTACACTTACAGAGGAAGAATGTAGATCATATTTGAAATCCATTTATAAACAACGACTCTCCATACCCCAGAGAGAGAGATTATACAGATGGCTGTTGAGAACACACATATCTCCTCACAGAGCACAGAGAGCGGGGTTTACTGCCGAAGGAACCTGCACCAAATGTGGCCAAGGGGCGGCCTCTCTGGGGCATATGTTCTGGAGTTGTCCTTCTGTGGGGCGGTTCTGGAGGCAGATTATAGCAGGATTAGACCAACTATGGAATTGCACCCTCATCTGTGAACCCCTAATCTTATTTAACCGCTTTAAATTTACTGTAGAGCCCCCAGAGGGCTTTAGGGCATTTGCCAAGATGGCTATATATTTTGGAATAACCACAATTCTGCAATTCTGGAGGGCAAAAGAAACACCCCCTTTACAGACATGGCGTGCACAGATGGTGCGACAAATGAGAATAGACAGGTGTGGGGTGACTGATTTGGAAAGCCCCGCGGGTCTCAGGTTCAGGGCACAGTGGGAAATGCTTTGGATTACTCTCCCGGCTAAGGCACAAAGTTTACTGCTGAATTTTTGAAGCTTCCCCTGGGCTTCATAGGCCCAGTCAACAAATAGAGGGGCTGCTGATGGTGGTATAGATGGTACAATATCTATTGATAGATGGGCAGGCAGTGTGCAATGAGAGATACCACTGCCTTAGATACTGACCTTTGTGAGAACTGAAGTACCAGCACAGTTGACTTTGTAAAGGAGCAAAGGGGGGGGGAGGGTAGGGTAATGGGAGGGATGGGCAGGGCAGGGGGGTAGGGAAGGGTACTCCCCAGGATTAACACAGTTAAATAACTCACATAAATCGAAGCCGAACAAAGAAGTTTATTCAAGAATAATTTAGTCAGATGTTTGTCAATTGTTGTTTTTGTTATATTTGTAATACTAGAATGCGATAAGACATAGGGAGCACTAGGGTCACTAGGGGGGGAAGGAAGGGGAGAAAATGCAAATACTATACTGTAACTTGATAGGCTGATTCGGCCTGTTGGTTTGACAATATTATGTATAACTTTTATTTTTGACAAAGAACTATTTTATTTGTCTGTTACAACCAATAAAAATGATTTAAACTAAAAAAAAATATCCCACAAGAGAAAGTGGATATGCCTTCTACATTTGCGGGTGGTCCCTAGATCACCAAATCAGATGATCCACATTAATTTTATAAAGGTTGAATAGATCTCCCAGTATCTGGACACCAAGATACTTTAAAGAGCCCTCTACCATTTAAGAGAAAACTAACCCTCCCATTGATCCTGCAATTCTTGTTGTAAGGGCAGCGCGTCCAACTTATCCCAATTGATTTTTCATCTGGATAGTTTACCATAAATTTCAAATTCAGTCAACACTGCATGCTATTTAGTCTTGATCATCGGGGGTTTTAATTCCCCATGCTGTTCTGGCGCTAATTTTTCAGCACCGTTTGGAACAGCGCAGGGAATTTGATCATCGGCCCCCATAGTACCTATAGGGATATCTTAGCCAACTTTGACCTGTTCAGAAAGGCATTTTTGATATGACATTCAAATAAACGTTTATCGGAAAACATCTAAAAATGCAAGTCCACAATGGAAGAAAGAACTAAAAGTTTTCCGATATTTGAAATGTCAAAGGCGGTACTGGTCCCCGTGGCAACGGCAGAACGTTCCCTCCACATGCAAAATGTGCGGATATACCTCTGTACATGGAGGAACGTTCATCACTGTACATAGTCATGTCTCTGTGCAGGAAGCCAAATTTCTGTGTGCCAGAGACAGAGCTCCTGGTCCTTCTCTGTCTTTAAGTACCACCACCACCACCTGCCCCCCCCCCCCCTCAACAACGTCTCCATGATGGAATGGATATCCATCAGAGCCGCCCTGGCAAGGTGAGTGTGAAGCAGTGCCTCCCCAGGATCACAGCACCACTCATGTGCAAGCATCATACATAGGCAGCTTCACATACAGTGAAGTCCCTTTGTTGTTGCAAGCAATGCATGTTATTGATTTTTCATAAGAAAGAATAACAAAACAGTTCTGAAATCGGAATGTACAGAATATCCAATGAAAAAGTAATTATGAGGCACCCTCCACTAACCATTCAATGCTAAAATGAGGGGCTGCACATATCAGGACTCTCCCCCCAGCATCCTGCCTCATATGCCTATATACTGATGGGAACTGAGTCACCCAAAGGCACATCTGCTTTACCCCACTGCCCATCTTCACCTCCCTGCAACAGTGCACATGCTCCAAAGAAAGGCCACCATATCATCCTCTGTCCTCACGGTCACCTCAGCTCACACAGCACCTGTGCAATGCGTAGCCATCCCCCCCCCCCCAAAAAAAAAATCTGGCTGTAGCCATCTGTCACAGGCTATGTGAGAAGCATTGCACAATATGGGTGTGACACCAAGAAGGCTCTTCACCTGAACCCTGTTTCCATCAACTTCTGCTTTGCAGACGCTTCAGTATCCATCAGAACCTTGAGTCGCTCCGGCACCGGTACAGGTGCAGCTGCTGAGAAGACCCTACCCTAATCCGGGGCATGACGGAGCTCTCAGGGCACAATGTAAGTACCACAGACATAGCACCCCTATTACAGCTCTGTCCCTGATCAAGGTCCGATTATGCAGCTACTCTCATTACAGTGTGCCCACAACTCCTGTATCTACTAGAAAGGTTGGGGTTTGGCTGCAACTCAATGAGATGACATGGAAAAGAAGGGGGGGAGGGGAGAAGCCCTTTGGACAGCATCCTCCAGCGACCAATAGAAAAGTGTCCAGTGTGTCACACACACCTACCTAACACACTGCAGCCACTATGGCGGGGGATATAAAACAGTAACCTCAAATACCCACAGTAGGAATCAAACCCACGTCCACTGCACTCAGGGCACATAGCCCTAACCCCTACATCAAATACGTATCTGACAAAGGAGCATTCAAAGAGGACAGTACACTGACCACAGACGGCTGTCACAGCATCAGCTATCCCCCAAATGGATAGTTTGTCATGACCTCTAACCCACACTCATTGGATATACCATTGTCAGCTCCAAAGTTCGGTATGCTGCTCTTAAGACATTCCTCAAGCCCAAGCTGGGGGCCCCTGAAATCTCCACATTACAGTGGGCCCTGACCCCCGATATAGAGACTCCCACCTATATATACACTTCCCCTCCTCCCCCGGGCACCCCCAAACTAAGGGCATGAGTCATGGGGTGATGTGCAGCCTCTGCCATTAGTGAGGACCCTAAAATAGCTAGCATGAATACCCCACAGATAGATGCCCCCAAACCTGCCATCTGCAAACTGCTTTTCTCCGGGGGGTTCCAGCCAGGGGCGTATCTGCATGGGGCCTCAGGGGCCTGGGCCCCCGCAGATTTTGCCCTGGACCCCCCTACCGCCATCAACCCTCCCCCGCTGACGTTCTTACTTTTGCTGGCGGGGGACCCCAACCCCCGCCAGCCGAGGTCTGCTTCCACCTGCCGCTGCCGTAAAAACTTCTTCTTCAGCCGGCGGGGGACCCCAAACCCCCGCCAGCCGCCCCGCGGTGTTTAAAATTCATCTTCGGCCTCCGTGGCCGTGCTGCTGTGATAGGCGCTGTTGAAATCCACTTCGG
The DNA here is from genome assembly GCF_901765095.1 of Microcaecilia unicolor. Classification (NCBI taxonomy): domain Eukaryota; kingdom Metazoa; phylum Chordata; class Amphibia; order Gymnophiona; family Siphonopidae; genus Microcaecilia; species Microcaecilia unicolor. Next base: position 190,360,029 of record NC_044033.1, on the reverse strand, counting down.
AGTCTGACGTCGTTGTACGTTGTACGTGCTGCGACGTCAGACTCCGAAGTGGATTTCAACAGCGCCTATCACAGCAGCACGGCCACGGAGGCCGAAGATGAATTTTAAACACCGCGGGGCGGCTGGCGGGGGTTTGGGGTCCCCCGCCGGCTGAAGAAGAAGTTTTTACGGGAGCGGCAGGTGGAAGCAGACCTCGGCTGGCGGGGGTTGGGGTCCCCCGCCAGCAAAAGTAAGAACGGCAGCGGGGGAGGGTTGGCGGGGGGAGGGGGTGGAGAGAGTCATTGGTGGCGGTGGGGGCTCGGCGGCGGCGGCGGGGGGGGGGGGGGGGCTAAAATGTGCCCCCTCCCTCTGGCCCTGGCCCCCCCTACCGCCGGAGTCCAGATACGCCCCTGGTTCCAGCAGAGGTGGCCAGAAGAATGGGCAACTCTGACAGAGTCCCCGGCCATCTCCCAGCCAGCTGTAGGACACATAGGCATGGGGATGTGCACACACACTCACATCCCTGACAGAAGTGGTAACAATGGCCCCATCCGTGCAATAGTACAGTGCCATACTAGCTCCCAGCCAGTGCCTGTTCACCCAAGACCCTCCAGCAGGGTCAGAATCCATCCTGCATGTCCACAACCAGACAGCCCTCTCACCATTACCTCCACCTCAGACATGTCCCTCAGGTAACAACAACTGCCCCCAGTTGTTCCTGTCCCTAATTTCCAATGGCCAGCTGCACCACTATGCAAGCCATGTAGGATGTGTTGATCTCAACTGCAAACCTTTTACTGATACAGGGCACCCTCCAGCTGCCAAACAGCCTGCCCAGGACCAGGGCACCCCCAACAGACTGAGGGAGGAAGAGGAAATGGTCCCCATCACCCCACAGCAGGCTGAAACATCCAGAGGCCAAGGAGGGGGAAGACACCTGGAGGGGGGAGAAGGGGTGCTGGAACAGCCCTCCCTGGCAGCTACACTGGAGGGTGCAGCAGCTGAGAGCTGCCCTGAAACAGTTGCCATGCCTGCTGGTGGGATCACACAAACTAACATCCAAGTCCAGCTTCTGCTGCAAGCCTCAGCCATGCACAGAGATTTGCAACAGGAGCTGGTAGCCCATCGCAAAATAATGGGGCAGATTGTGGTAGAGTTCAAGAGGCTACCTAAGGATTGGCTGCAGCCTCATTGAGGCTCATGGGCCAGCACCACTGTACATAGTTTTTAGTGTTTTAGTATTAAAAAAAACCAATATTTACAGTTGTTCCATGGTTTAATGGGAACAGCGCCAGAATGGGTTCAGCCAAGAGAAGTCTTACCTAACCAATTTGCTTCATTTCTTTGAAGGCATGAATAAACGTGGATAAAGGTGAGCTGGTTGATGTAGTGTATCTAGATTTTTAGAAAGCTTTTGACAAAGTTCCTCATGAGAGACTCCTAAGAAAAGTTTTTAAAAAGTCACGGGAAAGGAGGCAATGTCCTTTTGTGGATAGGAATTAGTTATTGGACAGAAAACAGAGGAGGAGGGTGAATATTGGATGCCGAAGGGATCTGTACTGGGATCAGTGCTATTTAACATTTACAAATGATCTGGAAATTGGGAAGACAAGTGAGGCGATTAAATTTGCAGATGATACAAAACTATTCAAAGTTGTTAAAAAACATGCGGACTGTGAACAACTGCAGGAAGACCTAAGGAAACTGGAAGATTGGGCATCCAAATGGCAGATGAAATTTAATGTGGCTGAATGCAAAGTGATGCACGTTGGGAAGAATAATCTGAATCACAGTTATCTGATGATAGGGTCCACCTTGGGAGTTAGCACCCAAGAAAAAGATCTAGATGTCATTGTAGACAACACGCTGAAATCTTCTGCTCAGTGTGCGGCGGCAGCCAACAGGGTGTTAGGAATTATTAGGAAAGGGATGGTAAATATTATCAAGAATACTATAATGCTCTGTATTGCTCCATGGTGCGACCTCACCTTGAGTATTGCGTTCAGTTCTAGTCACTGTATCTAAAAAAAGATAGCGGAATTAGAAAAGGTTCAAAGAGAGACCAAAATGATAAAGGGGGTGGAACTCCTCTCTTATGAGGAAAGCCTAAAGAGGTTAGGGCTCTTCAGCTTGGAAAAGAAAAAGCTGAGGGGAGATATAATTGAGGTCTACCATATCCTGAGTGATGCAGAACAAGTAGAAGTGAATCTATTTTTTTTTACTCTTTCAAAAACTACAAAGACTAGGGGATGCTCAATGAAATTATATGGAAATAATTTTAAAACAAATAGGAAGAAATATTTTTTCACTGAACAAATAGTTAAGCTCTGGAACTTGTTGCCAGAGGATGTGGTAACAGCAGTTAGAGTATCTGTGTTTAAAAAAGGGTTGGACAAGTTACTGAAAGAAAAAAGCCTGTAGTCTGTTACTGAGCTAGACATGGGGAAGCCACTGCTTGCCATGGGATTGGTAGAATAGAATGTTGCTACTGTTTGGGATTCTGTCAGGTACTTGTGTCCTGAATTGGCCACTGTTGGAAACAGGATACTGGGCTAGATGGACCATTGGGTCTGACCCAGGATGGCTGTTCTTATGTTCCTGCTGCAAACCATCACCACAATGTTCCATACAGGCAAACTGACAGATCTGGGAAATTATAGACCGGTGAGTCTGACGTCGGTGCCGGGCAAAATGGTAGAGACTATTATTAAGAACAAAATTACAGAGCATATTCAAAAGCATGGATTAATGAAACAAAGTCAACATTGCCTCACCAATCTACTACATTTCTTTGAAGGGGTGAACAAACATGTGGATAAAGGGGAGCCGGTTGATATTGTGTATCTGGATTTTCAGAAGGCGTTTGACAAAATACCTCATGAAAGACTCCAGATGAAATTGGAGAGTCATGGGATAGGAGGTAGTGTTCTATTGTGGATTAAAAACTGGTTAAAAGATAGAAAACAGAGAGTAGGGTTAAATGGTCAGTATTCTCAATGGAGAAGGGTAGCTAGTGGGGTTCCCCAGGGCTCTGTGCTGGGACCGCTGCTTTTTAACATATTTATAAATGACCTAGAGATGGGAGTAACTAGTGAGGTAATTAAATTTGCTGATGACACAAAGTTATTCAAAGTTGTTAAATTGCGGGAGGATTGTGAAAAATTACAAGAAGACCTTACGAGACTGGGCGTCTAAATGGCAGATGACGTTTAATGTGAGCAAATGCAAAGTGATGCATGTGGGAAAGAGGAACCTGAATTATAGCTACGTCATGCAAGGTTCCACATTAGGAGTCACGGACCAAGAAAGGGATCTAGGTGTCGTCGTTGATACGTTGAAACCTTCTGCTCAGTGTGCTGCTGCGGCTAAGAAAGCAAATAGAATGTTAGGTATTATTAGGAAAGGAATGGAAAACAAAAATGAGGATGTTATAATGCCTTTGTATCGCTCCATGGTGCGACCGCACTTTGAATATTGTGTTCAATTCTGGTCGTCGCATCTCAAAAAAGATATAGTGGAATTAGAAAAGGTGCAGAGAAGGGCGACGAAAATGATAAAGGGGATGGGACGACTTCCTTATGAGGAAAAGCTAAAGCGGCTAGGGCTCTTCAGCTTGGAGAAAAGGCGGCTGAGGGGAGATATGATAGAGGTCTATAAAATAACGAGTGGAGTTGAACGGGTAGATGTGAAGCGTCTGTTTATGCTTTCCAAAAATACTAGGACTAGGGGGCATGCAATGAAGTTACAATGTAGTAAATTTAAAACGAATTGGAGAAAAAGTTTCTTCACTCAACGTGTCATTAAACTCTGGAATTCGTTGCCAGAGAATGTGGTAAAGGCGGTTAGCTTAGTGGAGTTTAAAAAAGGTTTGGATGGCTTCCTACAGGAAAAGTCCATAGACCATTATTAAATGGACTTGGGGAAAATCCACTATTTCTGGGATAAGCAGTATAAAATGTTTTGTACATTTTTGGGATCTTGCCGGGTATCTGTGACCTGGATTGGCCACTGTTGGAAACAGGATGCTGGGCTCGATGGACCTTTGGTCTTTCCCAGTATGGCAATACTTATGTACTTATGACAGCTCACTGACTAGAAAAGCCTAGGCAGCTTTTGGTTCACATGTAGTAGGTACTGTAAAAAGGCAAGCCTCGGTGCCCCCCACCTCCCCACTTTATCCATCCGCCTAACAGATCACAGTGTGCAGCAGCAGGTTTCCCTTAGTTCAAAAATGTATTTCAGTTTTTCTCCCTCAGGATTTTATCTTGTATTTTTTTCTTTCCAGTTTCTGGGTAGAGGCGCCTATGACAGTTTTGATGTGGCGATGAGAATCTCCGCACAGAGTGTGGTGATGCATAGGCTTGCATAGCTGTGTCTCTCTGATTTGGGCACTACAGTTCAGCAGAGGTTGGCAAATGCTCCCTGTTGGAGAGTAACCTTTTTGGAGAAAAGGTGGAGTAGGCCGCTGACCTCACCAAGAAACACACTGATATACTCTATCCTGTCGACCACCTTCGGAGTCAGATGTGTTTCAAATAAACCTAGAAGGCCTTCTTATGCATCGCAAAGGCATAAATACCTTCCTTCTGCTCTTCCATATCAGCAGCCTCAGTCCCAGTGTGCAAGTTCACAGCAGAACAGGGTCCTCAAGGCTACCCTGGCAGCCAAGTCCAAACCAGGTACTGGTTTTTGACTGTCTCCAGAAGAGTATAGCCGCTGTGCCAGTGGTCATTCCAGATAACCTACCGGTCGGAGGAAAACTCAGTTTTTTCAAGGAAAGTAGGCCCCTTATAACTTCAGACCAGTGGGTCCTTCAAATTGTTCATCTGGATTATGACTTGCATTGGAGTTAATGACCTCCACATTGCTCTCAAAGGGTGCAAACCTGCAGTTTTCAGCACGAGCAAGTGCTTGCAGAGGACCTCGCTGGTCTACTGAATCATGCAGTCCAGCCCGTTCCAGTAGAAGGGGCTAGGTTTCTAATCCAGGTACTTTCTTGTGCTGAAGATAACTGGCGGATTGTGCTCTATTCTGGACCTAAGAGCTCTGAACAAGTATCTAGTCAAAGAAAAGTTCAGAATGGTTTCTTACAGTTCTCTTCTCCCCATGATTCAAGAACACGATTGGCTATGCTTCCTAGGCTGTAAAGATGCTTATACTTATATTCTGATACTTCATGCACACAGGAAGCATCTTCGCTTTTTTCTAGGGGTGCAGCACTACCAGTTTCAGGTGCTGCCATTTTGTCTGGTGTTGGCCCCCAGTATTTCCACCAAGTGTCTTATGGTAGTCGCAGCATCACTTCACAGACTAGGGATCCATGTCTTCCCTTATCTGGACGACTTGGCTTGTGAAAAAGCATGTTGAGGGGCGGGGCTCAGCAGTTCATGCAGTGGACTATTTGACTGCTGGTGCTTCATGGCTTTGTCTTGAACTGCCCCAAGTTTCATCTGCTTCCTGTTCAACAATTGTAGTTCATTGGAGCCCTGCTGGACACGTGACAAGTGAAAAGTTTTCTTCCTCTGCCAAGGGCAGATGATCTTAATAGCTCTAGCTGCATGAATTCATGCCAGCCAGCAAGTCACTGCTCAGAAGATGTTGCACCTCTTCAGTCTAATGGCCTGTACGGTTCATGCGACTCCCGGGGCGTGTCTTCACATGCGAGCAGCTCTGTGGACCTTAGTTTCCCAATAGTCTTAGGCCTCAGTGAACCTGGAAGATCTTATCTGTGTGACACTCAAATTAGTTCAGTCTCTGCTTTGGTGGACAGTTCGGTCCAATTTGATTCTGGGGCTCCTCACGACGGATGCTTCCCACTTAGGGTGGGGAGCTCACACAGGAGACCAAGCACACTCGGTGCATGGTCAGCCCGGGAATCCTTGCTTCTGATCAATCTCCTGGAGCTATGGGCAATCTGGAATGCTCTGAAGGCTTTCAAAGATTGATTGTCCAACCAAGTTGTTCTTGTTCAAATGGACAACCAGGTTACCGTATACTACACCAACAAACAAGGGGCATGGGATCTCTTCCTCTTTGCCAGGAAGTTGTGCGAATGTGGCACTGGGCATCCAGGCATGGAATGCTTCTCAAAGTCACTTATTTAACAGGCAAATTCAACACTCTGGCTGACAGGCTGAGCAGGGTTCTGCAACCCCCGAGTGGTCTGTTGCCTGTAAGATCTTCTGGAAGTGGGGCACACCCTCGATCAATATTTTCGCCAGTCAATTCAACCACAAAGTTCCCCAGTTTTGCTCAAGGCTTCCAGCTCACAACAGACCGGTGTCGGATGCCTTGCTTCTTCATTGAGGAACTGGTATGCCTATCCTCCTTTAGTGGGAAGGACTCTCCTGAAACTCAGGCAAGACTGCGGAACCATGATCCTGATGGTCCCTTATTGGCCAAATCAGATCTCGGTCCCCCTTCTTCTGGACTTGTCCTCAGAAGAACCGCTGAGACTGGAGTGTTTCCTGACCCTCATAATGCAGAATGAGGGGTCCCTTCTACATCTCAATCTCCAGTCTCTGGCTCTCACTGCCTGGATGTTGAGAGCTTCCTTGCATCTTGAAGAAGGTGTTTTCAGAGTTTTGCTAGCTTCCAGGAAAGACTCCTCCAGAGGTGTTATTCTTTCAAACGGAAGAGGTTTGCCATCTTGTGTGTGGGCAGGTCTATAGATCCCGTTTCTTGCCCTTCACCATCCCTTCTTGAATACCTCCTTCACCTCCCTGAGTCAGGTCTCAAGTTCAACTCTGTCAGGGTTCATCTCAGTGCATTCAGTGCTTATGATCAACATGTTGAGGGTAGGCCTATCTCTGCACAGCCCTTAGTGGCTCAGTTCATGCGAGGTTTGCTGTTAACAAAGCCCTCTCTCAAACCCATACCTGGGATCTCAACATCGTCCTCACCCAGCTGATGAAACCTCCTTTTGAGATGCTTGTTTCTTGTCCTCTAAAGTATTTGACCTGGAATGTCATCATTTTAGTGGTTATAACTTCAGCTCGTAGAGTCAGTGAGCTTCAGGCCTTTGTGATGACTGCACCTTATACTAAGTTTCACCACAACCAGGTGATCCTCCATACCCACCCTAAATTCTTGCCTATGGTTGTACTGGATTTCCGTATCAACCAGTCAATTGTTCTACCAACATTCTTCCCTAAGTCTCGTGCCTATCCTGGCGAGAATGAACTGCACACTTTGAACTGCAGGCGAGCACTGGTTTTCTATTGGAAACGGACTAAGCCTTATAGGCAGTCCTCTCAACTTTTTGTATCTTTTGATCCTAACAGGATGGGAGTAGTCATTGGAAAATGTACTATTTCCATTTGGATGGCGAATTGCATATCCTTTGCTTATGTTCGGGCTGGCCTGACTCTTGCAGGTCAAGTCACGGCTTAAAGTCAGAGCCAATGAAGCATTAGTAGCCCACTTGTGGGCCTCCATTGAAGAAATCTTCAAGGCTGCAATGTGGTCTTCAGTCCATACATTTACTTCCCACTACTGCCTTGAGCAGGATACCTGTTGTGATAGTTGGTTTGGGAAGACAGCGTTGCAGAATTTGTTAGGGGGTCTAGATTCCAACCCCACCTTCCTAGCCCACTTTTCTGTTTGTTGTTACATTTGTACCCCGCACTTTCCCACTCATGGCAGGCTCAATGCAGCTTACATGGGGCAATGGAGGGTTAGTTGTATCCCAGGCTGCACACTCACAAGAATGTATATAGTTGCAATAACTTGTGTTTTCCCTTGCCGTTGTATGGGTCAGTTATTTGTTTTTTTTTTGGTGCACCTGGTAGCTAGGGATTCCCATATGTGAGAATATGGTCTGCTTGTCCTTGGAGAAAGTGAAGATACTCACCTGTAGCAGGTGTTCTCTGAGGAGAGGAGGACATTCACTCTCACATCCCTTTTTCGAGCCAGAGTATTGTATTACGCTCTAGCGACAGGCGGGAAGGCACTCGCGCATGCATGGTGGGGATGCTCCACGTGCTCTTAAAAGTCATTTAGAGCTTGTTAATGCTCCGCATCAGGCAATGTGGGTGACATCACCCATACGTGAGAATGAATGGCCTGCTGTCCTTGGAGAACACCTGCTATAGGTGAGCATCTTCACTATTTCTTTAGCACTCTTCACATAGTGGTTTTCAACATCTTTCAGTCTCAATTCCATTTCTAACCTTCCTGCTTTCTCCACTATATCTGAAAAAAGTCTTGTCATTTCTCTTTACATCTCTAGCCCTTTTTTTCTTTTGCTTGTGCTTTTGCCAGCCTAATTTCTCTCTTTGCTTCTTTGAGTTTTATCCGGTATTCTTGTGTCCTTCTGTATTTCATGAATGCCAACTCTTTTGACTTTAGTTTTTCACTCACTAATTTGGAAAACCAAATTGTTTTCCTTTTCCTCTTGCTTTTATTTACTTTCCTTAAATAAAGCTCTGTTCCCATTTTTATAAATCCTTTCAGCTGGATCACTGTCTTTCTACTGTCCACTTGTAATGACAAAGCCACGTGAAGAGTTGTACTTTGCACCTAGATACTTGAACCTCTCTGTATAATAATCCAAGAGAAACACTGGCTAGCGTTTCAGGTATCTTTTGAAGCTACTAATTTGCTTCTCTGACATGAGGAAAATTAATGTCACACAATAAAAATAGTAGTTTAAATAAGCTTACATAGGAAAAGGATTTTTTAAAAAATAACAAAACCCCACCCCCAAAACCCCTAGCCCTCATGATTAGGCTGCTATCAGGAGCATGGAATTGCAGGGTAAGACCATTATTTTTTTGCAACAGTGAATGGCAGCCCTGAAGAAAAAGTAAATTTTGAAATAAGCAGGGAAACTTAACTAGTGTGCTACTGGAAAAACACAAAGAGGCTTAGTTGGAAGAATTACTACAAAGGGAAGGGAAATGGGATTTGATATACCGCGTTTCTGAGGTTTTTGCAACTACATTCAAAGCGGTTTACATATATTCAGGTACTTATTTTGTACCAGGGGCAATGGACGTCAGACTCACAGAAAAGAAGCCTGCGCAGCCGCGTTGCTGATCTGCAAGGGCAGGCTTCTACATGGAATGTTGCTAGTGGAATAGCAACATTAACATTCCATGTAGAATCTCAAATAGTAGCAACAGAATCTCAATAGTAGCAACATTCCATGTAGAATCTCAAATAGGGAAAGGAAAATGGGATTTGATATACCGCCTTTCTGAGGTTTTTGCAACTACATTCAAAGCGGTTTACATATATTCAGGTACTTATTTTGTACCAGGGGCAATGGAGGGTTAAGTGACTTGCCCAGAGTCACAAGGAGCTGCAGTGGGAATTGAACTCAGTCCCCCAGGATCAAGGTCCACTGCACTAACCACTAGGCTACTCCACGAGGCAAAAATGGCTGCAAGACCAGTCTGACAAGCTTCCTTTTCTGAGGAAAGGAAGGGCAAAACATTAAGCAGCTGCGGGTTTTGATGACTGGAAATGATCATGCCTGCCTGCAAAGTTTCTAAGCAAGCAATGAATAATCTTCTGTGTTGGCATGAGATGGCTCAGTGGAGTCAGGTGACATGTGAGTGTGTGCATACGTGTGTGCTCATTGTCCCTGCTTGTCATCAGAGAAAAGCACTTCTCCAGTGATTCACTCAGCATATTTTAAGGGGTTAACTGCTAAGAGCCCTGTTTACTAAGGTGTGCAGTATTTTTAGCGCACGCTAACAATAGAGATACCCATAGGAATACATGGGTGTCTCTAGTGTTAGCATACGCTAATTTTTAGTGCGCTAAAAATGCTAGCGAGCCTACAACACTGCTTAGTGAAAAGGGCCCTAAGATTCAAATATATAATTAAAATTGTTAACAATTAAAGGGATTTTATACTTAATAAAAGATTGGTCACAGTTAATAGATCTATTTATTTATTGGGATTTATTAACCACTTTTATGAATAGATTATTAACCACTTTTATGAATAGATTCACCCAAGGCGGTGTACAGCAGGTACAGTTTAACATAAACTTACAATTCTATTTACAGCATAACAATAATAAAAATGACTAAACATAAATAGAATCAATGAGGTAAACTTGAGGACACTAAATTAAAACCTAATAACAGGACTACCATGAAACAGGATCAAAAATATACACACTTAACACTGAAATTCAGCTAACAGAAATGTAATGCAACGTCGGCCAGGAATGTAATGCAATGTCAGCATAATACTAATGAAACATCTAAAACATGCATTAGAACATTCAAATAACAGATATGATGCTAACGATTTTCTACAATACAGCTTACTATGTAGCCAAGTGCAGATATATGAAAATGGGGACAAGATGGTGGTACAGTCAGTTGGGATAAATAGATGGGTGGCTAAACTTAAGGCAAGTTCTTTGTACAGTTAAACAAGATTTGAGGAACTGGTCTAAGTTACAATGTGTGTAGCAAGATAGTCCAGGTGCAGAGTGGTGTATAATTAGTCACCCTATGTATTAAAGGCTTGGGAGAAGAGCCAGGCTTTCACCTACTTCCTGAAGTAGAGGTAGTATTGTGTTAGATGTAGCCCCTCTGGGAGTAAATTCAAGAGCGTAGGAGCAACTTCTGAGAAGACTCACTGGTGGGTATCACATTGTACAATTTCTTTTGATGAGGGGACATATAGTGATGCTCCTTGAGAAGATCTCAAAGGTGTGTAAAGGACTAACTTATTATTTAAGTACTCTGGCCCATTTTGTCTGAGGACCTTGAAAATTACTGTAGTAGTTTATAAAGAGTACCCCAGTAATTACCCATGTAAAAGTATGCCCTGTGAAAAGAAGGTGTGTGTTCAGGAACAGCTTTTAGGCAGATTTGCAATTTATACGCATTTTATAAAATATGCATGGACATCGTGCCTTAAATCCAGGTGCAGCTTCTGCCACTTTGGCCCTTCTATTTTATAAAGATACATACACACCTATGTGTTTTGATAAAACAGATTAAAATGAGGTGCCTTGTTACCCCCTTAACCTAGATGACCTGTTATAAAAATAACAAAATTACCCCTAAATGACAATTACAACTCCATAAAGCTCTACCTCCATTTTCTCTACCTGAACATGAAGAGTTAAGCTTAAAATCACATAAAATATTTTTTATAAGTGTTCAATTTGTTTATATGAAAATAAGTATCATATACAAATCATTTATGAATATAATGGGTCATTTATTAATAGTATGTGCTAATGCCATTAGCATATGTTATCAACTACAAAGCCCACAGGACTAAAATGAGCCCTGCAGTAGATAATGCATGTTAATGGCATTGGTGCATAACGTGAATATGCACCCCTCCCCACACCCACATACATACACACACATACATATGTGAGGTTGGAGCTTTAGAGCTGGAGTTTTTAAGTCTCCACATTCAGGCCTGTTTCCCTGATGAAGGAAGGTTGGATACAACTTACAGGAACCTCACATCCTGGTCATTCAATCTTCCACTGAAAGTACAACCTTGCTTTATAAAGGTCAAATTCTAACTGAATAATTGTAGGGCTTACACTCATTCATATCACATACCTGTCCTTGCTTGAGTCATCAATGCCCTAAAAAAATAAACAACAACAACACAAACTTAACATCAGACTGTAAGTAATATGTTTCACCTTTCCATCTCTTATCCCACCCTGATCTTATGTCTCCCCATTTACTTTTCCACTTTTGTCTTCATCCCTGCTCTTCAACTCCCCCCCCCTCCACTCCACTCTTTGCTCTCATTCTCTATCTCACTTCTTGATCTCTTCCACCTGCAGTGTGTCTTGTTATCCTGGCTCACGTGTGCACCCGGGAGACATACAGCCTCTCTTGTCAAAGCACTTAATTAAGACCCGAAGCAGATGGGCTCCTCTGAGAGCTTTTTAACTGCCTTTTGCTGGCTTGCTAAGTGGGAAGAATCTACTGTAGAGGATCTTCTTGTGCACAGACCTTTTCATGCCCATATCCAAAGGACTGTCTTCTCCCAAGAGTATAGGGCAATGAAGAGTTAATGGAACACATACTTCCTTTACAGTCCTTTGGATATGGGCATGAAAAGGTCTGTGCACAAGAAGATCCTCTACAGTAGATTCTTCCCACTTAGCAAGCCAGCAAAAGGCAGTTAAAAAGCTCTCAGAGGAGCCCGTCTGCTTCGGGTCTTAATTAAGTGCTTCGACAAGAGAGGCTGTATGTCTCCGGGGTGCACACGTGAGCTTACGAACCAATTCCCTCCAAAAACCCTGGGAAAATGCTGTGTGAAGCAGCATTTCAATTAAAGGAATTTTCTTTTGGGAGAGGGCGAAAATTAATTCCAGAGGGCACATTTAATCTTTTAAGATACATGAAATAATAAACACAGTCTACATGTAGAAATCAGGGTTAAACAAGCTGTAAGTGACCCCTACAATTCATCTGTAACTACCTTTTGACAACTCGTCCTTCCCTTCACTGAGTTGTAATAGCACAGGCAGACAGTAGTGACCTAGATTAGATTACTCTGTACCATTTCAACTAGCATAACTATACGGATTCTTTAGTAACCTGATAGAGCATAATTCTTAACAACTTCTCACATCTTTATTATAAAGTTATTCAAACAAAAAGGTTATTACCTACAACTGGTCTATTCACCCATATCTCTCCATTTTTGTGGCGTAACACCACAACCACAGCACTTTTGCTACGAAATACATTAACACATTTTACTATTAAAGGTTTCTGATTCAGTCCTAAAAACATCCAAAGTTATCTTCTATCTCTGCCTAGGTTAAACTAGACAACAGAAGGTGTTATTTGGTAACAAGACTTTGTTACTCTCAATTTAGGTCAATGTGTGACCTGCTTGACTATCTGCATGGTCATATTTGTTGGACTGCGACAGCAGAAGAGAAGGTTGAAGCACACACAGCAATGAAACAAGGGCTATCCAAGCATGGGATAATCAAGAGTCTTTTATTAGACCAGACATGGATGTTTTGGCAACAAGTGCCTGCATCAGGGGTCCGATTTGAACATACAGCAAAACAGAAATACATATAGAAACTACTGGTTAATCACAATGCAACAAAGGTAAACATATATAAAGAAGTATAAACATATATAAAAAATATAAATAGTGAGCTCAATAAAAGTGAACCATAATTCATACAAAACATATAAACCTAACAAACTGATCAAATATAATAAACATGCAGTTAGTGTATATGAATTATAAAAAAGTATATATTAAATGAATCAATTCTTACCAATAGAATCAATGTATTTTCTGTTTTGTTACATTTTCAGATCAGACCCGACTCAGGCACTTGTCGCCGAAACACGGCCCATGTTGGGCATAATAAAGCACTCTTGACTATCCCATGCTTCAAGAACCCTTAGTGCTTTTTTGTTTCTTCATATTTGTTGGACTATTATCTTACTTAAAGTAGAGGACTGCAGCTGCTGTCAAATGTTTTTATTCCATTCCAGAAGTTACAGGCAACAACTGGCAATGGCGCACACAAATAAAACATTATATACCAGCTCCCTGCCAAGACTGGGGGTGGTAGGGGAGGTTAGAAACTATGCCCTGCTGTTCACAGGTCTCACTTGCAAACATTTATTTCAAAATATTTGTTAATTCACTTAGGGGTCCTTTTACTAAGCTGTGGTGAACGTTAGTATGCACTTACCAAAGTTTAAAATGACTTAGCGCAGGACACACTCGGGCATCTTGCGGTAAGTTCCTAATCTGCACACTACCTGCACATTAAAAAAAATTACTTTTATTTTTGTGTGGAGGGGTGTGTCTGGGGGGGGGGGGGGGGTGGAGAGGGTAAAATTATGCCTTACCTGATAATTTCATTTCCTTTAGCCGCAGCAGATGAATCCATTAACCGGTGGATTATGTCCACCTACTACCAGCAAGTGGAGATAAGAGATTACAAGCTGAAGAGAGTGATACTGAACGACCACCCCTCCATCAGCCAGTATATGTCTCATTACAAGCAGAACCCGGCCACAAAACGGAAACCTTCCTCACCAACTATGAACAACAACAATCATTACAGAACTGTAAATCATGACAGACTGTAAAATCAGTCATACCATATCCTTTCTTTCTTAGTGGTCCTCTTTGTAGTCCTTTTCTTTTTGTTTTGGTAAACATTCTTCCCAGAAAAGAAACAAAACACACAGCAGAAAAAGCAATGGAAAAAGAAGGGAGAGATCTTGGATTCATCTGCTGCGGCTAAAGGAAATATAATTATCAGGTAAGGCATAATTTTACCTTCCTCAGTGTAGGCAGCAGATGAACCCATTAACTGGTGGGATATACCAAAACAACCCCTAAATCAGAAGGGAAGCCGTCGCTCAGCGTGCTAACAGTGCCGCTCCAAAGGATGCATCTGACCTGGCGGCCAAATCCACTCTATAATGCCGAAAAAAAGTGTGCAATGAGGCCCAAGTAGCCACTCGACAGATCTCATCTAGGGACAGCACCGATGTTTTCGACCACGACACAGATTGCGCCCTAGTAGAATGAGCTCGTAACGCCTCCAGTGCAACACGGCCACTAAACAGATAAGTTGAAGAAACTGCATCCTTGATCCATATGGCAATAGTAGCTTTTGAAGCCACCTCACCCCTTTGGGCATCCGAAAGAAGGACAAATAGATGATCTGACCGCTAATACTCATTAGACATCTGCAAGTAGCGGAGAAGGACTTGCTGAACATCCAAGAGCTGTAGCCTCCCGAAATCCTTGGAATAAGCCTCCTTTCAAATAGATGGAAGAAAAAGAGGCTGATTGAGATGAAAAGCTGAAACAACCTTAGGCAAAAAGGGAGGCACCCTCCGCAAGGTAACACCAGATTCTGAAAACTGCAAAAAGGGATCTCAACACAACAGGGCTTGGATCTCCAAAACCCTGCGCACTGACTGCTTCTGCCTCCTGACGATTCTTCCAGCATCAAAGTCCCCCACTGGCCATCCAGACAAGGGACAGCATACAAATAGAAAGGGAAGGGAATGTTTCTTTCTCTATAACATTAGCAAAATCTGTCCCTTCATCTCTGAGCACTCTGCCAGAACCCTTATCCACACTCTTATCACCTCTCGTCTTGATTATTGTAACCTACTTCTCACCAGCCTCCCTCTTAGCCATCTCTCTCCTGTTCAATCAGTCCAAAACTCTGCTGCGCGACTCATCTTCCGCCAAAGCCGCTATGCTCACATTAGCCCCCTCCTTAAGTCACTTCACTGGCTCCCTATCCGTTACCGTATTCAGTTCAAGCTTCTCTTATTGACCTATAAGTGTATTCACTCTGCCGCTCCCCAGTACCTCTCCACTCTCGTCTCTCCCTACGCCCCCCCTCGAGCACTCCGTTCTGTAGATAAATCTCTCTTATCCGTCCCCTTCTCCTCTACTGCCAATTCTAGACTCCGTTCCTTTTGACTTGCTGAACCTCACGCCTGGAATAGACTTCCCGAGCCTGTGCGTCTAGCCCCGTCCTTGGCCGTTTTCAAGTCCAAACTTAAAACCCACCTCTTTACCACTGCTTTTGACTCCTAACCACTACTCACTTGCCCTGTCCTTTATCCTCACCTATTTATTCCCTTACCCTTAATCGTTCTGTCTGTTACCTGTCTTTAAATAATAATTTAAAAAAAAAAAGACAGGTAACAGACAGAACGATTAAGGGTAAGGGAATACATTTTAATATAACAGACTCAACAAGTGTATCAGAAATACAAGAAATAATAACACTCCAATATCATTATATAATCAAATCAATTCTTCAGTCTATCGACCAATAAACATTTAAGGTAAAGTGATCCAAGATTAGGAAAAAGAAAGTAAAAATGAAATTTTTACAAGTAATTAAATAACGCACTATTGTTACTGCTATCAAAAAGTGTCTCGCCTCTTAGCCTATCTAGCAGTGTCGTCTGGTACTCCAATTGTCACATTAACATCCTCTTTAGAAACCAGAAAATCTATCAACTGTTTTGGATCAAAAAACTGAAACATTTTTGTTTGATACACAATTCTACATATACAGGGAAATTTTAGAATATAGTCAGCTCCTATGGCGAGAGTTCTCTGGCGTAGTGCCAAAAAAGCACCTCGCCTTTTCTGAGTTTCTCTCGCCAGGTCTGGGTATATTCTTACTTTTGATCCAAAAAAAGTTGTTTATAAATGCCTAAATGAAAGTCTCAAAACCGCATCCCGGTCCATTTCTAGTGCAAAAACAACCAGTAATGTTGATCTTTGAGTTACTACCTCCAATGAGGATTCTAGAAATGATGTCAAGTTCATACCATCCCCTCCATTGTGTTGAAAAGAATTCTCCACACGATTTTTATTTGGAAAATATTGGGCCCGCACAATAGGGGGTAATGATTCACTAGCCATACCCAATATCTCAGTCAAGTATCTTTTTACCATATCAATGGAGGAGATCAGAGGAGATCTAGGAAAGTTAGTAAATCTTAAATTCAGTCTTCTTGATTTATTCTCTAAGTATTCCAAACGCCGTGCCATATAACTCCTGTCTTTAATCATAGAATGACTAAAGACCTCCAAGGATTGTACTTTTTCTCCAATTTTCTCCACTTGAGAAACATTATTAGTGATTGTTTGAGCCTGCTGGAGGGTTACGCTTGATAAAATCTTTATATCTGACGAGTTTTTCAAAGTTTGTTGTTGTAAAGAGGCATGCATAGTGGCATTTAAGTCCCAGAGTGCTTCCAATGTCACCACGGGAGGTTTTTGAATTATACCCGCTTCTAAAGCCAAAGGGGGGGCGTTAACAATCTTGCTCAGGGTACTCACGGCACCTTCTTCCACCGCGGTCGTTCCTGAGCCCTCCAACGGCGCTAGCAAGTTCCCTCGCTGGATTTGCCCTTCCCCCTCTGGAGAGAGCAAAGCAGATCTCGCCTCGCCTTCCAAACCACTTGGCTGCAGGGGCGCCGTGTGCTCGACGGGGCTAAACGAGACTCCGTCATCACTGCTGGCCAGCCCACTAGCGCCGGCCTCGACAGCAGGGGAAGAGACACGATTTGGACCCAGAAGCAGCCCGAATTGCTCCAGAGTCGGCTGGGTCAAAAGGTGGGTCCCACTCGAGGTAAAGGGAGTCTCTCGGGTTTTCCCTCTCCGCTTTCCCATAATGGGAAATCAGTTCCTTCTCTCCTGCCGTATACCGGGCAAACGAGCGCGTCTGGTGCAGTTAACATCTCAAGCGGCCATCTTGGATCAGAAACGCCGCACCACACTTCCTGTCTGTTACCTGTCTTATCTAGATTGCAAGCTCTTTGAGCAGGGACTGTCTTTTTGTGTATGGTGTACATTTTATTTTATTTTTTGTTACATTTGTACCCCGCGCTTTCCCACTCATGGCAGGCTCAATGCGGCTTACATAGGGCAATGGAGGGTTAAGTGACTTGCCCAGAGTCACAAGGAGCTGCCTGTACCTGAAGTGGGAATTGAACTCAGTTCCTCAGTTCCCCAGGACCAAAGTCCACCACCCTAACCACTAGGCCACTCCTCCACTGCGTATGCCTTGTAGCACTATAGAAATGATAAATAGTAGTAGTAGTAGTAGGAACGGGAATGGTCTGGAACGACTAAAGGAAAGCAAATTAGAAGGTAAGCTCTAATTTCTCCTTTCTTAGTGTCTAGCTCCAGACCATTCCCTATGAGTCAGAAGTACAAAAGCAGTACTCACCGAGGTCGGGAACCGGTCAAACCCCGCTTCAGAACCGCAGTCCTAATGGCCGCCTCCCCGTAGACCTGGACATCCAAATGGTAGTGCTTCACGAAAGCATGGAGGGACGACAAGGTAGCCGCTCTGCACATGTCCACACCTGGCACCAAAGAGTGCTCCGCCAAAGAAGCTGACTGCGTCCTCGTAGAATGTGCTCTTAAAACCGGTGGAGCTTGACGTCCGCTAAGCAAACAGACAGAGGAAACAGCCTCCTTAATCAAAGCAGGCGAGGGTAGTCTTGGAAGCCGCCTCACTCTTTTTGTGGCCCGTAAAAAGAACAAAAAGTCGATCCAAGTGGCAAGACACTCAGACCTGCTCAAATAGCACTGAAGTGCCCTCCGCACATCCAGTTGATGGAGAGCTTCACCAGCCTCCTGCGTGTTGAACATGGAAAGGGAAACAGTCTGGTTGACATGAAATGGAGAGATCACCTTGGGGAAAAAAGGAAGGAACCAGGCACAACACTACCCTCGCCTCGAAAAACAGCAGAAATGGCTCTCAACACGGCAAAGCCTGGAGCTCTGAAATGAGCTGCACTGAAGTAATGGCCACCAAGAAAGTGACCTCGAGGGAAAGATCCTTCAACGAGACCAATTTGAGGGGCTTGAAGGGGGAACACAGCAAGGTGGATGACACCAAGTTGAGATCCCAGAGACGAACTACCAGCCGAATTGAAGGCTGTCATGCTGGGGTTGCTTTGGGATACTATAGTGATGATGCATAGCTCGATAGCTACCTTAACTTCTGTGGTTCTGACAGAACAAGGCACTTCTAAAACTGTTATGGAAAATGCGAAAGGTGCTTAAGTGAGACTGGCAAAAGTAAAAAAAAACAGGTTGTTGACTTGCAGAGGATCCAATTAGTTGTTATAAAAGATAAAACGCTTACCGATAGACATTAGGAGATTTTGGAAAATTCTTTTTGATATTTAAATTTGTTTTTTTTAACTTTCCAAAACACCCTATATTATCACCTGCAGAAGTTGTTTAAAAATATATGGAAGAGGTAATACATATTCCAAAGGAAGCGTTACCCCCTTTAGCTAAAGTTTATTTCATTTCCTCTAAAACTTTGCCTCAGAAGAAAAGGGACGGTTCCGTGGGTGTGGCTAATTTATCAAGATAAAACTAACAGGATTTTTGAAAAGTTCCGATTCTCAAGCAGTCAGCCATGCTACTCTTATTGCCATTTTTGTATTTCCTCAAGATCATGTTTTGAGACTGTTCTTCAAGTTTAAGTGATAACTTTATGGGACATAGGGTCTGGGTTTTCCCAGATCTTACTAAATCAACTCAAGAGAGAAGGAAGAAGTCCATGGGGGGCACTTTTCAGTTTCGATACCTATGTAAATGTGAGATTGTGTTAGCAACTACTAGATACGTATTTTTTGATCCAGACCATTTGAGGTTTTTGGCAGAAGCTAAATAATTATAAGAATTTGTTAAATAGATATATTTTCTCTGGGTGGAAGCTAATAACCCATATTTGGAAGATATGTAGTTTATTTCGACTTCGCCTCTCATCTTTACTTCAGTACCTTTTTCTTTAATTACCCTCTGTTACTTCAAGGACGCTAATTCTTCAATCTTGGATCTCCCCAAAATTTAAACCAGTCAAAATACACCTGGATATTCAATGCTGGTCACTGGAAATGGCCCAGCATTGAATATCCAGGCTCAGTGCCAATTGCACTGAATATCGGGCGCACAATTACTGATCCCTGTGAAAAACTATGAGGAAATAACTGTCAGTGTAAACAATTGTATTGTATTGCATTATTTTTACTCCGCTTTTAACTAATTAATGCAAAGCAGTTTACAATCTCAAGAAAATTTCCAGATAGAAGGAATTTACAGCAAAATTACCCACTACATTCCTATATTCAGAAAATCTTCAGCCTTAGATAAATCTAAGTATGTTGGTTTAAGAATAGATGTTTTGAGGGTCTTATGAAAGGACAGATACAATGTTATTAAATGAAGTTCTATAAGAATATTTTTCCATATCTCAGCACCCTGAAAAACAAATAAACTATTAGCCACTAAGTTGAAACTGAACAAAATTGAAGTGCTTTGGTCTAGGGTACTTTCTTTTACCTTACTATTTCTAAACTCTGATGCTTGCATCTAAACATTCATGCTTGCTTGCTTTTCCTTCTATTAGAGGATTCTGATTTAAGTGAGTTCTTGATTCATCTTTCTTGTTCCAAGTGACTAAGCTTTGGAACAGTTTTCCTTTGCATATAAGACAAATTTCTCCATACTTGAGTTTGCCATGCTTTGAAATCTTTTTATTTTGCAGAGCACCATGCTAATGTTAAATAAGTACTATTCTTTGTATTTGAATTTTGGCGTAATTTTTTTTAAGAACTGTGTGTTACTTAGAACTTGCTTCTACAAAAATGAACATGCAGGCAATCTTTATGCACTGAAGATCTCCTCTCAAATTATGTCATTTGTTTCTATTATAAAGACTTGAGTAGAGAAATGTGGTAGCCGTGTTAGTCCACTTTTAAAGGTAATCAATAAAAATAAAACATGAAAAGAAAATAAGATGATACCTTTTTATTGGACATAACTTTACATTTTTTGATTAGCTTTCGAAGGTAGCCCTTCTTCGTCAGATCGGAAATAAGCAAATGTTGGTAGATGACAGTATATATAAGTGAAACATCAAAGCATTTCAGTGACAGGATGAGGGTGGGTTAGGTGAGGGGCAGGGAGATATGCATGCAGATAAGAGGGTGACAAAGCAGTACAATTTTATGGTTTATAATGGGCTAGAAAACCCAGATCTTTGTTGTCCTGTCTGGTGGGTGGCAAAATATTGAATCATTCTGACTTCAAAGGTCTTACATTCCTGTATTGTTTTAAAGTTCCCTTTTAGGATACTTACCATAAAATCACTGGTACAGTGTTCTGGTTTTGTAAAGTGTTGTCCCACAGAGGTGACATCCTGGTTGGTACTAGCATTTTTCATATGGTGTCTATGTAAATTAAATGTAACAAAGATTTGGGTTTTCTAGCCCATAATCAAGCATAAAATTGTACTGCTTTGTCACCCTCTTATCTCCATGCATATCTCCCTGCCCCTCATCCACCTGACTTCTCCCTGTCTCTCACCTAACCCACCCTCATCCTGTTAGACTGTCAATGGAATGCTTTGATGTTTCACTTATATATATTGCCATCTATAAACATTTGCTTATTTCTGATCTGACGAAGAAGGGTTACCTTCGAAAGCTAATAAGTTATGCCCAATAAAAAAGGTATCATCTTATTTTCTTTTCCATGTTTTATTTCTATTGATTACCTATTATAAAGACTGAATGTATCTCCGATGCAGGCAGTCCAGCTGCCGAAACAACTTGAGCAATGACTGAAGCACGTATGTGGTAGGATAATATATAACACCTCATCAAGAAAAACTGCTTCTTGAAATAAATTCTTGATTTGTTAGCCACTACTTGGTTCCTCTGGCTGCTCCTTTTGGACATTTGCACCTTCTAATGTCTTACTCAATCAAGAAAGCAGTAAGCATAGCATTCTTTAGACTTCGCGCCTTTTGTCTCTCTGCACCCTACACCTGGAATAAACTTCCTGAGCCCCTACGTCTTGCCCCATCCTTGGCCACCTTTAAATCTAGACTGAAAGCCCACCTCTTTAACATTGCTTTTGACTCGTAACCACTTGTAACCACTCGCCTCCACCTACCCTCCTCTCTTCCTTCCCGTTCACATTAATTGATTTGATTTGCTTACTTTATTTATTTTTTGTCTATTAGATTGTAAGCTCTTTGAGCAGGGACTGTCTTTCTTCTATGTTTGTGCAGCGCTGCGTATGCTTTGTAGCGCTATAGAAATGCTAAATAGTAGTAGTAGTAGTAATTTTCTTTTCTTCTGATTTCTGTTCAGTTCTGCAAGTAATGGCTTTATATTACCCTGATTACTGCAACTCATTGTTCTTAGGTTTACCAGCTTCTTATTTACAGTCATTGCAGAGTCGGGTGGCAGAGTTTTCCACTACTTACAGGGTGTGGAATTAGGGAGCATATGACGCATTCAAGTCTCTTCATTGATGGTCTACTGCACAGCAAGCTAAATTTAAAGTATGCCTGCTGATTTTTAAACTGCTACAAATTCCCAAAGTAACTCCAGAATTTGTGGAAATTATTAGCTTAGTATCAACTAGTATATGCACCATGTTCTAAGGACACACATCAACTGTTGATTCTATCAGCAAAAGCAGCCAAGTTAATATATCTATGTGGGCTAGGGTATTCTCTCTAGCAGGCCCATGATAATGGAATTTATTGCCTGAAGCCATATGTGCTAAGAATAACTTGTTACAATGTTAAATAAAATATGCCCCCAATTGCTTTCAATTAAGCTTTTACTGATTAATTAGTATTTTATTAATTTTAGTACAGTAGAGTTTCAATTATCAGACGTAAATGGGACCAGCCCATTGTTGGATAAGTGAAAAGTCGGATAATATGGAAAACAATGTTTACTTTAAAAATGTTTACTAATATAACCCTGTAGGTTAGGATATGTTTTTAAATAAAAATACTTGGTTAACAGGATCGGGTTTGGGTGTTCTGGGTCAGGAGGAAGGACCAACAATGACATTGCTGTAGCTGCAAGTAGCAGGAAGGTCCAGTGGTCTGAGTCACAGTTGAGGGTTGCCGCAAGTGCTGAAATACCGCAATAAATCAGCCCATCTTTGTTCAGGCCCAACTCCTGACCTCCTTAGTGCATGCATATGGAAACTGCACATGCACAACAGAAACCCTGAGCAGCCCAACACAGTCTGCCCCTCATACTCCCAAGACATACGCTCAGTCAACCTGGACTCCTCAGGAACTATGTCAATGCGGCCCAATGCTGCCCAGTCACCGCAGTACTCCAGCACCTGCAGCAACCCTCAACCGTGAGCCTCTTCAGCCCTGATCCTGCCCGGGCTCAAACCACTGGATCTTCCTAATACCATGGCGACTTTCAGCCATGGCAATGTCACTGCCGGTCCTGCCTCCTGACTCAGATCTGATCCTGTTGACCAGGTGTTTTTTTTATTTAAAAAACATATTCTAACCTACAGGGTTACACTAACACTAATCAACAACGAAAAAAAAAAATTGTAGAGCAGGCAACCTGAGCACAAGTACAGAGCAGTGATGTCACGGGGCGTCTGTCGGATATGCCAGCTGGTAGGATAATAGAGACTGTACTGTACTTTTTTCTTCCTGTAAAATATGTGATCAATTTATGCTTTACGGGCTGTTTTACTAAAGCTTGGTAAGTGCTAATGAAATTTGTGCACACTAAATGCTGCACATCCTATTTTATGCCTATAAGCCACGTGGCACTTAGATCACGCTAAGGTCCACAAGTGCACGCTAAGCTTTAGTAAAATGGCCCCTTAATGATTAGTTGTATTTTATTTCAGATATTTTTGTGTGTCTTCATTAATATCATTTATGCTTTACGGTTTGCGATTTATTAAATTTATTATACCGCTTGACTATCAGAGCCAGTGGCGTAGCCAGACAGCCAGTTTTGGGTGGGCCTAAGCCCAAAGTGAATTTTCTCTGCTCCGCCCTCCCTCCACCACTATACCCACCATTTCTCCCTCCTCTCCACCCCTATGCCTACCATTTCTCCCCCTCCCCACCTATCTCCTCTGTATGCAGCATGTGTCCCTCTCCTCCACCTTATACACAGCCAAGCCTTCTTCCTTCCTCACCCCTCCACCCCTTTGCTGCATCTCCCTCACCCACCAACCAAGCCTCATCTTTCCATCTTCTCTCCCCCCTGTGCAGCATCTTTCTTTCCATCTTCCCTTCCCCCTGTGCAGCTGCTGTGTCCCCCCCCCCGTCTTCCCTCCCCCATGCGTCATCTTTTCCCCCCCCCCCCCCTGCAGCTGCAGCATCTCACCCTCCTTGCAGGCCTGCCCAGCAGCAAAGTTCCTGACGGCGATTCCAGTCGCAGCGATTCCCACACGCTGCCTGCCGGCTACCGCTCAACAATCTCCTCGCGCTACTAAGCGCTAACCCGGAAGTCTCTCCTGCAGAGGAGAGACTTCCGGGTTAGCGCTTAGTAGCGCAAGGAGATCGAGCGGCAGCCGGCACTGGCAGGCAGCGTGTGGGAATTGCTGCGACTGGAATCACCGTCAGGAACTTTGCTGCTGGGCGGGCCTGACTCGAAATTAGGTGGGCCCAGACCCACCCGGGCCCGCCCGTGGCTACGCCCCTGATCAGAGCATAGTGGTTTTCAAAACAAATATATGAAAGTAGTCTTTCGGTCAAGGCACAATTAAGCTCTAAATTCAGTTGCTAGAGAAAGTGGTCAAAACCAGTTGTATAGCTGAAGAGGGAGGCCACCTGACCCCATAAACTGGTAAGAACTTTACTCACCATCTGCCTGAATGCCTTGGAATCCTTGGTGCGGGAAAAGGAACGCTCTGGCACCCAGCGTGGCATCAGGCCCTCATTGGAGTTGGCACGAGCTCGCTGTAGTCTGGCTATCATTGCCTTCTCTTCTTTCTGGAATAAGAAGCAGACATTAGTCTGCTTTTGTAGGCAGCCACAGAAACAAGATTCAGACCTGAAGGATGGAATCCAAGCTCCTCTCACCCAAGGAAGGACTTACGCGTTTCTGAGTACAACCCACAATCAGGAAGGTCTCAATGTTGTTCTCCTTGAGGTAGGCATTTCTATCCCCACCATGGCCCGGCTCCACCTCATAATCTCCATTCAAGTACTGTAGGGTGGCCCTGGTGATATGTATCCTCCTGCCAAAAGCATATCACAGCACACAGTAAGTTTTGGCAGATAACGACCAACTACCCCATCCAACAGAAAAGCCTATATCACTGACACACACAAAACACATACAAACACTCTGATATCACACTCATAGCCTGTAAAACACTCAATATGCCACTCATTCTGTCTTCAACACACACGTGTGTCAACACAACCCAACTCATCCTCTCCTCGGGCCTGGAAATTGTCTCTCAAACTCACCCAGCTTTGCCGCCAGCCTCCATGTGATTGGCCAGGGTGACATCATTGGACCAGACATCAAACTGCCACTTGCGCAGCCCCAGGACACCGCAGTGCACACGCCCGCTGTGGATTCCTACTCGCATGTTCACGTTAACCCCAGTCACTTCTCGCACAAGGCTGCGGGTAGAGGGGAAGGGAATTGAGGGACAGAGAGCAAGTCTGATATCACCAAGTTCTTTTGAAGTCTGGGGGAAAGGCACTCAGCTCTGCACATAACCTGTCCTTTAACATGGAGACAGTGCTCAACCAGTGGTTCTTTATAAAATTTTAGTAAGGTTCCTTCACACCACAAAACTGAGAACACAATAGAACACAGGCTACCGCTTACAGTTTAGAGATAACACAAATCAAGCCTCTAGTGCAGGGGTTTTCAACTAAGCCTCAGGAGCAGCTTTTAAATTAGAATGGAGGGGAAAGCAGACAGTCGCATGGTTCGGAGTGAGGTATCCTTATAATAAAGCATTTAGGGAATCCCAATAGAGAGGTTTCAACAAAAGTGAAAGAAAGTCAGAAGCATTTAAGGGTAGAATAGAGCAAAGGTTGTAAATTATCTTTGTAGACGCAAAGGAAAAACACACTTTGAAGTGTCTGTATACAAATGCTAGAAGCCTAAAAAATAAGACAGGAGTTAGAGTATATATTACTACAAGAAGAGGTAGATATAATAGGTATTTCAGATACCTGATGGAAGGAGGACAATCAATGGGACACTGTTATCAGGATATAAATTATATCGCAATGAAAGAATGGATCAAATTGGAGGGGGGATTGCATTGTATGTTAAAGAGGGAATTGAGTCAAACAATGCAAAAATTCTGCATAAGTTAGACAGCAATGTGGAATCCTTAAGGATAGAAATTCCATTTGTAAAGGCTATGGGGCTATACTATTGTCTAACAAAAATAAAAAACAAAAAATAAAAATAAAAAATATATATTAAAAACGTCAAAATTAATCATAAAATATGTATTTAAAAAATAAATCCATCAAGATCAAAAATTACATAAAAAAGACGACACTTTGGATGTAAAAATGAAGAATCAACTTTATTAGCCAAACGGTAGCAGGGAGAAAGGGACTCGACACAGCTGTTTCGGCTGTACTGGCCTGCGTCAGGAGTCTATACAAATCAAAAAACACTATGATTGACAGGTGTAATTTTTATTGTCGATGTGCTGGATAATCCTAAAGAGAGATATTCACATAATCCTGTGTATGTACACTGGAATTGAATGTAAAAATTTTA
This sequence comes from Microcaecilia unicolor, assembly GCF_901765095.1. Taxonomy (NCBI): domain Eukaryota; kingdom Metazoa; phylum Chordata; class Amphibia; order Gymnophiona; family Siphonopidae; genus Microcaecilia; species Microcaecilia unicolor. Next base: position 190,333,983 of record NC_044033.1, on the reverse strand, counting down.
GGTTTATTATTTATACAATATCCCTAGCACATGGTTTTTCGTAGAAGTTAAATTATTACTGATCTTTATTAGGTTTATTTCATCACTGTGGTTGGTTTTACGTCAATTTGACTTTTATCTCACGTTTGAGATATCGCTTGCAATAGTACAATTTTTTAATATATATTTATATTGTCTCTTTACGTGACCATACGTTATTGTTTGTTTTACACTGTTTATGTTTTTTGATTTGTATAGACTCCTGACGCAGGCCAGTACGGCCGAAACACAGCTGTGTCGAGTCCCTTTCTCCCTCCTACCTTTTGGCTAATAAAGTTGATTCTTCATTTTTACATCCAAAGTGTCGTCTTTTTTATGTAATTTTTGATCTTGATGGATTTATTTTTTAAATACATATTTTATGATTAATTTTGACGTTTTTAATATATATTTTTTATTTTTATTTTTTGTTTTTGTTAGTCATCTTCGCTGTTTTGTTTCTTGTTGATTTCCTTACGAAGACTGGTTTCTTCTGTTTTTTTGTGCTATACTACTGTCTGCCAGGCCAAAACAATCAGACAGATGAAGATATGTTAACAGAAATTAGAAAAGCTAACAAGACTGGCAACAGTATAATAATGGGTGATTTTAATTACCATGATATTAACTGGTTAAATGCCACATCAGGGAGTGCTAGGAAAGTAAAATTCCTAGACGTAATAAATGATTCTTGGAGGAACTGGTCCAGGAACTGACAAGAAGGGGAGCTATTATAGATCTAGTCCTTAGTGGAATGCAGTACAAGAAGTAATGGTGTTGGGACCACTGCAAAATAGTGATCATAGCGTGATCAAATTTGACTTAATAAGTGAAGTGCAATCACTAAGGCACCCTACAATATCAGCATTTCATTTTCAAAAGGATAATTATGATAAAATTAGGAAAACAGTTAAAAAAAAAGGTTGCAAAGGCTAGGACTTCAAATCAGGAGTGGGCTTTGTTTAAATATACCATTTTTGAAGCCCCTATTTTGACAGATCTTCACTGGTTAACTAATCAGAAATGTATCCAGTTTAAAATTCTTAGTTTGGTTCATAAATCCTTGTATGGATTAAATTCTGAGGGAGTCGGGGGATTATTGGTGATATCATCTCAGGGTCGTAAACTTTGTTTCTCCAGGACTTTATGCTTGGGATATCCTTCAATTAAAAATGTATGTTATAAGTCTATTCATGAAAGTTTATTTCAGTTCAAGGAGCAAGACTCTGGAAATCATTACCTATGGACATTAAACAACTATTACACATTTTCACTTCCCTTAGCATTAATTAATTTTCTAGATGACCGGTTCCAATGTTTGTTTTTTTTTTTTTTAAGTGAAGCAAGATATGTATCTGGTAAAATAACTGTTTGTTTCTACTAATTTGTAATTCTCTCTTCATATGAAGAGTTTCTCTTGAATATGAAAACTGCCGCAAAGTTCTTTGTGAACCAATGAGCGGTGTATTAGACATAGATAGTATAGTAGTAAAATAAGACAAAGAATATTATAATGTGTCTGTATCACTCCATGGTGCGATCACACCTTGAGCACTGTGTGCAATTCTGGTCACAGTATCTTAAAGACACAGCAGAATTAGAAAAGGTTCAAAGAAGGGCAACCAAAATGATTAAGGCGATGGAACTCCTCTCATACGAGGAAAGGCTTAAAAGGCTAAGACTCTTCAGCTTGGAAAAGAGATGGCTGAGGGGGAATATGACAGAGGTCTACAAAACACTTAGTGGTGTAGAATGGGTAAACATAAATCAATTTTTTGCTCTTTCAAAAAGTACAAATACTAGGGGATATTCAAGGAAGTCACGTGGTACTACTTTTAAAACGAACAGGAGGAAATATTTTCTCACTCAACGAATAGTTAAGCTCTGGAATTCATTGCCAGAGGATCGGGTATCAGCAGTTAATATATCTACGTTTGAACAAGTTCTTGGAGATAGACATGGTGAAAGCCACTGCTTGTCCCTGGAATCAGTAGCATGAATGTTACTACTATCTGGGATTCTGTCAGGTACTTGTGACCTGAATTGTCCACTGTTGGAAGCAGGTACTGGGCTAGATGGACCATTGGTCTGACCTAGTACGGCTATTCTTATGTTCTTATGATACAACCAGCCAGTCAGGTTTTAGGATACCCACAATGAATATGTATGACATAGATGTGCATACACCAGAGGCAGTGCATGCAAATTGAATCTTATGCACATTCATTATAGGTATCCTGAAAACCAGACTGGTATGGTGTTTACCAAGGACTGGGGTGAGAACCCCTGCTCTACAGTTAAAACTAACAAAGATATGGTACCGTTCTGCAGAGGGACATAAAATCTGAGTAGACGTACCAGTCTGTCATTACTAACAAGTGTGGAGAAATTAGATCTTACTTGCTAATTTGCTTTCCTTTAGACCCTCCGGAATGGTCCAGGGATTGACTGATGGGTTATGCACCTCCTCCAGCAGGTGGAGATTGAGAACTCTGAATCTAGAGAGCCCATAAAAGCCCTAACCACGTAGCCCTAGACTCAGTATACTAGTAAAAAAGCAGGAAAAGAGGAAATAAAGCCAAGAATACCCTTCTGTGCCACTGAGCATCCAAGAAGCCATCCCATGATAAGCACAATGGGGAAAGCAAGACTGGAACACCTCTGTGTCGGTCCGTTAGAATTTTTTTTTTTTTTTTTTAATAGAATACCGCAAAGAACAAAGCAGCTCCAACCACCAACTCGAACTAGAAAAAAAACAAAATGAACATACCTACAAATTTTCCAACAGTATTTAGCAAGAAAGGGTGGGGCCTGGACCGGTCCGGAGGGACTAAAGGAAAGCAAATTAGAAGGTAAGATCTAATTTCTCCTTCCTTATCATCCCTCCGTACCGATCCAGGGATTGACTGATGGGAAGTAACAAAGCAGTGCTCTTAAGGAAAGGACCCCAGCAAGCCAGAGGAGAGAACACTAGCTCCAAAAATTGCCTCCTGATGACACTGCACATCCAACCTGTAATGCTTCGAAAAGGAATGCAAGAAAGACCATGTCGCCGCTTTACAAATGTCCAAAGGAGGAACCAAGGAGCGTTCCGCCCAAGAGGCCGCCTGCCCTCTAGTAAAGTGAGCCTTGATTCCCGTCGGAACTTGTTTTCCCGATAACAGGTAAGCAGACCCTACCATCTCTTTCAGCCATCAAGACAAGGTTGGTTTAGACGCCGCTAAGCCCTTACGGGGTCCTCCAACGAGAAGAAAGAGACAATCCAACCGTCTGAACTCCTGAATAGTCTTGAGATAGTGTTTCAAAGCTCTCCCGACATCCAGAGTCCGGAAAACCAGTAGGACGATAGATTGAGACACATGAAAACGGGACACGACCTTAGGAAGGAAAGAAGGAACCGGACGCAGCACTACCCGTTCCCTCGAGAATTCCAAAAATGGAGACCCACAGGAAAGAGCCTGCAATTCTGAGACACGCCAGGCCAATGTAATGGCCACTAAAAAGAAAGCCTTAAGCGTCAAGTCCTTCAGAGAGCATGCAGATAAGGGCTCAAAAGGAGCTCTAGTAAGAACCGATAGGACCATATTAAGATCCCAAATGGGAAAAATGGATCGAAAAGGCGGACGCAGAAGGTTTACTCCCTTCATAAACCGGACCACATCCGGAAGCCTAGCTAAGGACTTGCCTCGAATGTGGCCCTGAAAGCAGGACAAAGCTGCAAACTGAACCTTAAGAGAAGCGCAAACTAAACCATTATCAAAACCATGTTGTAAAAATTCCAGTAACTGCGGGAGAGAAGACCTTAATGGAGAAATGTTCCAATCCGCACACCACGCCTCAAAGATTCGCCAAATCCTGATGTAATTCAGAGAAATTGACTGACAACTCGACCGAAGCATGGTGGAAATGACCTTTGGTGAGTAGCCCCTCTTTGTTAACCGTGCCCTTTCAAGAGCCAGGCCGTAAGACAAAACCAAGCCGGGTCTGGATGACAGATTGGACCCTGAAAAAGGCCGGGATCTACCAGAAGATGGAGGGGAGGAGCAACTAGAAGATGCATGAGATTCGCATACCATGGCCTGCGAAGCCAATCCGGAGCCACCAGAATCACCGGGCCTCTGTGTTCCTCGATTCGCTGAATGATGCGACCCAGCAGCGGCCACGGCGGAAACGCATAAAGAGACCCGTCAGCCAGAGACCACCAGTCCTGCGCAAATTGACCCAGGCAGTGAGCACCCCAGCCCGTCAGGCTGGCATCTGTCGTTATCAGTGTCACTGAGGCGGATCCAGCGGCATGCCCTTGGTCAAGTTGAAAGATCTTAGCCACCAAAACAGGCTGGTGCGTTCCCGCATCCGTAAAGGTAATCTCTTCTGTAAAGAGTCTGTCTGAGGAGACCATCGAGACAGCAGAGAGAGCTGCAGACATCTCATGTGCGCCCTGGCCCACGGCACGGCTTCTATCGCCGTTGCCATGGACCCCAACACCTGCAGATAGTCTCGGGCGCAGGGAGCGAGTCTGCGCAATAAAGCCTGAATCTGCGACTGCAGCTTGTGTATTCTGGTGTGAGGAAGGAAAACCCGACCCTCGGCCGTGTTGAACAACACTCCCAAGTACTCGAGGGTCTGAGAGGGTACCAGATGGCTCTTGGCTGAGTTGACCACCCATCCTAGAGACTGCAGGAATTGAAACTCTCATTGTGGGACCTGTACGCTCTCTTGGAAAGACTTTGCCCGAATTAACCAGTCATCCAGATAAGGGTGAACTAAAATTCCTTCATTTCTGAGAGCCGCCGCTACGACTACCATGACTTTGGTGAATGTATGTGGCGCCGTGGCCAGACCGAATGGAAGCGCTCGAAATTGATAGTGGTGGCCTAGAGTGGCAAACCGAAGGAATCGCTGATGTGCCTGACAAAGTGGAATGTGCAAGTAAGCCTCTGTCAAATCTAGAGCAGTTAAGAACTCTCCTGTACGCACTGCCACAATAACCGAGTGAAGAGTTTCCATCCGAAAACTGGGGATTTTGAGTGTGCGATTTACCGGCTTGAGATCCAAAACAGGACGAAAGGAACCCTCCTTCTTTGGGACCACAAAGTAAATGGAATAGCGTCCCTTCCCGATTGTTCCTGAGGGACCAGCAAATGGCCTGGAGCAGAAGTAACCTGCGTAGAGTGTCCCTTACCGTACCCACTTTGATACGAGAGTGGCAGGGAGACTCTAGAAAAGCGTCTGAGAGAGGTCTAGCGAATTATAAGGCGTACCTGTCTCGAATAACCTCCAAGATCCACTGATCTGAGTAATCTAGGCCCACCTCTGATAAAACTGAGCTAGTCGAGCACCCACTGGAATCAGAGGAGGGTCTCCAAAACCTTCATTGGGCTGGATGGGCTGGAGATTGAAAGGACGAAGTGGTGTCTCTACCCCCTCTTCGAGACCCTCAAAAAACTGGTTTCTTTGAAAATAATGAGACCGTTGTGGATGCACACCTCTGCCTGAATGAAACCTGTGGAAATCTCGGCCCCGACCATGACCCATAGGAAAGGATCGTGGAGGGCCCCTAGGGTGATCCTCCGGTAGGTGAGGAATCTTGGTATCCCCCAGGCTACGGAGCAGCTTGTCCAACTCTTCTCTGAATAATAGGGCACCTCTGAAAGGAAACTTACTTAACTTAACTTAGACGCTGCATCTGCGGACCAACCCCGCAACCAAAGAGAATGGCAAGCCGCAACTCCTAGGGCCATTGATTTTGAAGAAGCCCTCAGTAAATCATACAGAGCATCCACCAGAAAAGCCGAGCCCATCTCAATCTTAGCTACTTTGGCGTCTACCGTATTCAGATCCATCTGAAGACCTCTCTAGAACTTTCTCTGTCCACCGGAAACAGGCTCTAGCCACCAATGAGCCACATATAGCTGTTTGCATGGCCAGAGAAGAAACATCAAAACTACTCTTTAAGAGGGCTTCAACCCTGCAGTCTTGACTGTCGCGAAGAGCTGTACCTCCATCCACAGGGACTGTATTGCGCTTTGTGACCGCTGACACTACCGCATCCACTACCGGTACTTTGAGCAGCAATTTGCCCTCATTTGGAACTGGATACAGTCGAACCATAGACCTGGCCAGCCTAAAGGAAGAGTCCAGAGCGTCCTATTGAGCCTGGATAATATCTCTAATGTCTTGATGCATAGGAAAGGTCTTACCCGGACGCCTAATGCCTTCAATCAGCATATCAACTTTACGCGACTCCATAGTCACGGGCTGTTCCTCCTCAAAAGGCAACGTGTTAGCTACCAAGGAAATAAGCACCTGCAGATCGTCTTTGTGGAAGATACGGACCACCGAAGGATCTTCACCTGGAAAAGAAGGCTCTGTCGCTGCTTCTGAATCTTCTGGATCCTCAAACTGAGGGTCCTCCAGCATGTCTATATCCCCCACAGAAGGGATGTCCAGGTCCTGCTCAAAATCCTGACCATCCTCTACTCTCCAGGACTCTCTCGGCTTTTTAGCAGAAACTTCCTGCCTAGAACCCCCTTCCACAGAAGTGGCATATGAGGAACCTGCTTGTTTCAAAAGAAAAGCCTGATACATCTGTAATACAAATTTTGGAGGGAATCCTCCTTCCTGCACCCCCCCTGGAGCAGGAATTACCGCCTCCGACTGCGCTTGCGAAGCAGCCACAGTTCTGTCCTCCGTGCAGGATGGAGCAGACAAAATGACCGCCATTCCTGCCCCACCCAGGGTGAGCCCCGTTTCAGACCTCCTCGAAGGAAGCGCTGCTTCTGGTCTCAGAGCAGCAAGCACTGGGGCCGGCGGAGCCGCAGGAGGCACCCTCGCAGCTGATCCCGCCGTAAGCAAAGGAGCCACCGCCCCCGACTCCTCGATCGCCGTACAAAATTTGCACGAGCCGGAGGCTCCAACCCCCCCGGTGCTCGCAGACTAGACAAAGGCACATTTTCTCGCTCATGGCCAGTCCTGCTGGTCCTAGATCTCCGCCAAGACTCCACCTCCACCCAACCAGGAAAAGCAGGGAGAGAGCGAGAGCGACCAAATATTAACTCCTTTCCAAGGAGCTCGGAGATGCTGTGCCGTTCATGATTTTTTTTTTTAACTGCTGCCTTCTCCCTGGGCTGAACTGCTCTCCTGCCGGAGAGAATGAGCCCTCCCCAGCCCACAGCACGAGGCGCTGACTGGGGGAAGTAGGAGGAAAGTCGAGGGAGGGACCCGGTGCCTCCGGGTGTAGCACCTCAGGGCTGACTAGAGTATGCACTGCACTCAGTTCCACCAAGCCAAATTACTCTGGGCACAGAAGGGAAAGCAGAAGAAAAAATTCTGTGCTATTCTAACTGAGCCAAAAAGAGGAAAAAACAATTCCTTGAAGAGACTAAGGGCTATTACCTCCTTCCACCTGCTGGAGACTGAGAATACTGACTCTAGGGCTACGTGGCTAGGGCTTTTATGGGTTCCCTAGATTCAGAGTTCTCAGTCTCCACCTGTTGGAGGAGGTGCATAACCCATCAGGCAATCCCTGGACCGGTCCGGAGGGACGCTAAGGAACAGTATATTAGAGAGAAAATGAGGAAACAGGTACTGCCTGCATACACAAGGTATTGATACAGGCTGGAATGTGAAGCTGAGTAGCCATAGTGCCAAGGGAGGAGGACAGAGATAAAACATTCATTTGGCTACAGCCCAGGGTTAAGAAACAGAGTTCAATACAGGTAAAGTACAGTAGAGTCAGGCATGGGCAGAATTCAGAAAAGGTTTGCTTCTACTTACGAGATGGCTTCAATCATGTCTACGCCCATCTCCACACAGCAGTGGGCGTGGTCTGCTCGCGCCTCTGGCAGTCCTGATACACAGTAGTAACAATCCCCTAGGATTTTGATCCGTAAACAGTGATTTTCCTAGAAACACAGAAGAAAAATTAAAATGGATGACAAACTCCTCCACAAATGCTTTAAAATTTTCCACATAATGCCATACAGCTGTGCCATGGACACCTGGCCCTACCACTAGGTGGACTAGGTTTGACTAGGGTGGCACAATTTTGAGGGTGGAGTCAGAGCAGCAATTATCAGTGGCCCTAAAGCAGAAGTTCAGAGGGGGCAGTTCTAGAGCGCACACATGTGAACAGGGCCCTGTGCTGGCTGCTCTGATTCTTCTTTAATGCTAGAGAAAGGGAGTGATAATGGAGGCACAGCTACCGTAAGCAGTGACAGGGGTAAGGCTCTGCAGAGGAACAGGGTTCTTAGATCAGTGTAGGATTTTAGAATGATGGTTCCAAAGTTAAACAGATTTAGGAGGGAAAGAACACGAGATAGAGCCTTTTATTGGCTGGCCCCTCATTTATGGAATGAACTACCAAAAAATCTGAGAGATGAAGTTAATCTGAAAAAAAAATGTAATTCCTGATATGAATTTTTCTTTTTTTTGTGAACTGCTGTGAATCCTAACAATAAGAACATTTACAAAAACAGAATAGACTAATACAGGTCCCAAATTTAACATTCATATAAATGTCTTTAGCATCTTCCTAAACAACAAATATGAAGATTGTAATCTCATATTCAAAGATAACAGATATCAAAGTTGAGCCCCCTGAAAAGTAAATGATCTCTCAGTAATTGTTTTCGCCAAGTGTTTGAGATATGTGATGAAGATGATATGAGGATTTACTGAAGATGCTGCAACTTACGAAATATAATTCTCCTGTGAATGGGTATTCTTGAGTGTATGAGAAGTCTTTTCTATATAAAAATGGCGTTCTTTTCTTTTTTATTATAATATTTATTTATTATTATTTTTTTTTTTAGTATATTGTTAACCGCCTAGATCTGGTAAAGTGTGGCGATATATACATTTTTTAATAAACAAACATAATAAGAGGGGAAATGCTGGAAATCTGAGACAGACAAGGAAGGGGATCTGGGGGCTCTAAGGACACCTTTTATTGTTCTGGGGGGGGGGGGGGGGGACGTGGGCGCGTGGGCAGAGCTCTCTCATCCCTTCCCCCAGGCAGCAGATTGCTCTAATATGCTTCAGGCGATGGGGGATGGAGGGCAGCACAGCTGAATGTATGTCCACGGTGTCAGATACCCATAAGCCAGCCCAGTATTCACTATGCATGCACAGTTGTTCACATGATGCTTCCTATGCTGGTGGTTCTAAATCCAGTCTTCGGGACCAACAAAGCCATTCAGGTTTTCGAGACAGCCACAATGAACATGCTTGATATAGCTTTGCTGGGTTCACCAGGACTGGGGTGAGAACCACTGAGATATATACACTCACACACTACTGGTCTGTCTCACAAAGACAAAGAATGGGCCACTTTGGTACATTTTCCTCACAAACCATCTGTTCACATACTCCTGTACTTGGTTTATTTATCTCATAGACACACTGAAGTGCACTCACAGCTGCCAGCTTGTCAAAGCGTGCAAAGAGCTCATTGAGCGTCATCACCAGTTCTTGAGCCGTGCACTGGGATGCCAGGCTAGTGAAGCCCTCAATATCTGCAAACAGGATGCTGTTGGAAGGAGGAAAAGAAAAGTCATCAAGGAAATGGGAGAAAGAAGGGGGCCCTCCAGACTGTTGTCCCAAGACAAAGCCTCACTTGGGCCACTCAACCAAGAGTAAAGAGCAGAACAAGAGAGTGGTGTGGAAAGGACTATAAGCCCCAACACCTCACACCCACCGAGCCATGAAGAAACCCAGGCTTAGATCTGGGCTGTATGGTTTGTGGAGGGGGGCAGGGGAGGAGGAATAAGGAATGGTTAGAGCTGCTTGATGGAGGATACAAATGCACCCTTTGGGAACCATATACTCTACTTTTTACTACCCTAGGGCACTAACATCAGCTGTGGCCGTGTATGTGTGCATATTTTTTTTTCTTTAAATAACCAGGCTGCTGCATCCTTCTCCTTTGATCACAGTTTAAATATAATTGTGTCCCCAAGTGTTGTCAGGTGGCAGGAAATTAACCCCTCTCCCCCATATTGTACAGGTCAGTCTCAGCCAGCCAAACGGCCCAGAAGAAACCATCCTCAGCTCACAAAGCAGACCTTACATTTGGATCTTAGCCAAAGAGAAGCTGAGAAGTGGCATGAACACTACACCCACTCAAAGATACTCTGGTCAGCATCCACCTGTGCCCCCGCAAACAGACTAGCTGTTCTGCTGCCTGGCATTTGACTACAGGAGGCTCTGGTCAATTATTTTTCTCTCCCCCCCTCCCTTCCCAATACATGGTCTGTCTCTCATCACTTCCCTTCTCCTACACATGTACATGGAAGCCTGCCCTCTTACCACTACCTCCCAGCTCACATACAGCCTGAGAACTCACCATTCCCTTCCCTCACATAGCCTGCCCCCTCATCCCTCTTCCGCACCTGACATTGTCATGTTTCTGAATGTAGATTTTATGGAACATCATGTCCTCCTTCTTTGTGTTGATATCTTCCTTCATCTCCATGGCAACATGCCGGGGCAACACAGACAGCAGGAGACGCTCCTACAGGCCACAAACAAAGATGTTAACAAATCCAAAACGGGAGGGAGGAAGGGGTGTTAATTCACAGAACTGCAACAGCCCCCTTTCTCCCCTATTCGCCTTCCCTGGAAGGGACCCCATATACCTGCTGCTGATTCTCCCTCTGCAGGTGCAAGCGTGCTTGAATATACCCCCGAGTCTCCTGGAAAGCCTGGCGCTGGGACACTTCAGCCGGGTAGTGGGTGCAGATCCCGATGATGTTGGTGCAGAGAAATATCAGAACGTTTGCAGTAAGCTGTGAAGGAAGAAAAAAAAAAAAAGTGCTCAGCTCTGAGAACTCAACTTGGCTAAAACTTTTCCTCTTGTCACACAGTGACAAAGCTTAACTTCAAACCTTCCTCTCTGCAGCCATCTTCCCCCTTCCCGGGCCTTAACCACAGGCCCTAAAATGTCAAATGCCCACCACTTCCTTTCAGTCTCACATTTGGCCCACCTAATCTCTAACTGCTCAGAACAGCTCCTCTGCTCAACCCCCCCGACAGGATCTCTTGTATCTTAAGGCCTAGCGCAGTGCTCAACAAGACAGGAGTTCAGGAAGGTATTAATGCTTTAGGTTTGGCTCAATGCTCCCCCTTATCCTGTGTGGTGAGGCTGGTTAACCACAGCAACCCAAGTCCTCAAGCACTGCCAAAAAGTGCTAGCAGCTCCAAGAAGCACAGAACAAGTCAGTAAAGCATCACATGCACTAATAAAAAAAAAAAGGGGGGGGGGCTTATACTCTGAAACAAGAGGAAATGGCAACATATTTATTTGCTGCCCTTTTGATGAAATTCACCCACGGGAGTTCTAACTTTTGGCTGCATATCTGTATCCTGCTAATTTTTATTCCTAGTGGAAAATTTTGTTGTCCTGTTTGTATTATGTTCTATATTGGAAAATTTTTAAAAAATTGACAAGTAAAAAAAAAATCTTTAGTAGACAGAAAAGGGAACAAATAGAGGTGGAACATATAGATAGATAAGGGTGACTAACTTAAGGAAAAACTGCACCTGCAGTCAGAAAAGGTGCGTGCAACCGATCTCAGCTTCAGTACGTGTGATAAGCAAGTCCTGCTACAGTGCAGCTAAGGTTAGTCCTCGTGTGACTGACTAGCTAGTTAGCAGGCTACGGTCTGTGCCCTGAAAATGGCAGATACAAACCAAGGTAAGGTATACACAAAAAGTAGAACATATGAGTTTATCTTGTTGGGCAGACTGGATGGACCATGCAGGTCTCTTTCTGCCGTCATCTACTATGTTACTCCAGAGAACACCCGCTAGTTGGGTGTCACATCACGCAATTTCTTTTGGAGAGGGTGTGGTTAGGGATATTCTTTGGGGAGACCTTGGTGATATGTAGAGGGAAATCCTGTTCTTCAAGTACTCTGGCCCATTTCCTTTAAGGCCTTGAAGATCAGAGTTCTAAATTTAGCCCTACAGTATATGATACTGGTAGCCAGCAAAGATTTTGCAGAAATGATGTGATGTGATCATGCCACTTACAACCTTCTATCAGCTTTGCTGCAGCATTCTGAATAAACTGGAGCTGGCAAAGCAGTTTTTAATCACACCAACATACAGTGCGTTACAGTAATCCAGGCTTGATGGTGTTAACTACTATGACAAGAGAGAGAGTGTTAACAGGCAATAAAGGCAAGTGCTTGGATTTGGGGTTCAGCATAAATGCCGAGTTCAGCTGTACCTGAAGATTCCTGACCTGTGACTTAAGGGGGAGTATGTAGTTTCCAAAAGGGATTTTGATGTTGGGCATGTGACCGCTGTGTTAGGGACATACGGGAGGTCTATTTTACTTGGATTCAAATTTTTTTGTTTCTAGACTATTTTTTAATTGCTGTTAAGACAGGAAGCCAGTTTATTCAGGGCTGTAAGTTAGTCTGGTTCAATGGGTAGGAGAAACTGCATCACATCTGTGTAGATGCAGAACTGAATATCCACCAACCAAATAAGCTTGACTAATGGCTTGAGATAGATAAATAAAATAGGTGACAATATCAATCCTTCTGGTACCCTGCAGGTCAGCCCCTATGGTAGTGATAAGATGCTGCCACACATTATGAACTGTTCCCTATTTTATAGACAGGATCTGAACCGAGCAAGTGCTGTGCTGCCGATACCTGTTTCTACCAGTCGTGTTAGTGTTATATTGTGGTCCACAGTGTCAAATACAGCTGAGAAATGGGATGTTAGATACTGGCCTATAACTTTCAAGCTTATTGAGGTCTCACCTCTGTCATTTTAATGCTACTGGTAGTTGTCCATTAACAAAAGGAGGTGTTCACAATTTTGTGGCCCCCTTCTAAGAGGTCCATGCTTGCCAGCTGTATATTATATTTGATGGGCAGGAGTCAAGGGAGCAGGTGGTCAGTCAAAGGACTCTCAGGAATAAGCAGTGGCTTTCCCAAATCTATCTGGAAAATAATGGTTCATAGTATTTTCCAAAAACTAGTGACTAATACACTCACTCAGATGCGAAAAGTAAAGCACAAATGGTGAGTGAAACAAGAGAATTGTCCACCCCACTTAAATTGATATGAGGAGAAAGACTTCAGTGGGTGCTCACAGTTTATGTTTAAATCTTTTTATTAAAGAGTATGAAAAATACAACAAAGAACCAATGATATTTTGAAGATACAATATGTGATACAGAATGTTGAATTCTCAATAAACATGCTATATAAAATTACATATCTTGTCTCCTTTGGAAGTCTTTAAGTTTTAATCTATTTATTGACTTATTATATGAAATCTGTATACTTAATGCTCGGCAGGTAGCCTTACTGATACCACAGACAACTTGTAGACCTTCCACATACATCAAATCATTTTCTTCTTTTATCCCTAGACCCCCCCCTCCCCCCTCCCTCCCTTCCTGGTGGTTTTAATGTTCAACAGATTTTATGGATGATACTGCAAAGAGGACTCTGTTATCCTGGTGCTTATACAGAACTGCAGAATATAGCAACAAACTCTGTTTCAACCATGTGATGCATCTCGTTTCAAACCAAAAAAAAAAAAAAAAACCAGACATGACCGCCTATAGTCGGTTCAGAATAAAACTTCTCGCCCTGGGTGCCAGGGACTGGATATAGGGTTCCCAGATCCTCAAGAATGCCTTCTTCCCCTTAGGGGAGGATCCCACCTCTCTCCTCTCCATCATCAGCAATTCATATAATCTATTTCTCCAATGCCAATACTCCGGCGGGTCAGAGTGTACCCAGGCCTGCAAAATCAGTTTCTTACCTACTAAACTGGCTTTCCTGATGAATTGCCTGGCTCCCCCCGTGTGCGAGACAAAAAGCTCATATTGATCCAAAAGGAGACCCTGCGGAGTAAGTGGGACCTTATTCTTTAATACCAACTCTAGAAATCCCACAATTTGCCTCCAATAATTCTGGATTTTGTAACACTCCCAAAGGTAATGGAATAGTGTGCCTTCCCTCTGCCCGCACTTAGTGCATAAAGGATCAATTCCTCCTCCGAATTTAGATAGTTGCTGCTTTGACATGTATGCTCTATATAGGATCCTATATTGACATTCCCTCATGGTCGCATTTCTCGATAGAGTAGGTATCCTAGCAGATAGTTTCTGAAAGTCTAACTTCAGGTTTGGACGCTTTAGGTCATGGGCCCATTTCCCTAATATATAACCTGTATCTCTACCTCTGCTCGTCTCTCCCAATGCTTTTTGTAATCCAGAGACCGATAAACGCTCCCCTCGTATAGAACTAAAAAATGCCCTTATTTGGCGCCCATGTCCACTACTCAATTTCCCTTGTTCTAGAGATCTGACATAATGTGCTATCTGATAATACGCAAATTGATGGTTTTGAGTGATACCCACCCCCAAGGCTCCCAGCTCCAATAGTCGTCCCTTAGAGGGTGCTCACAGTTTAAACGGAGTAGAAGAGTAGCCTAATGTTTAGTGCAGCGGGCTTTGATCCTGGCAACCTTGATTCGATTCCCACGGCAGCTCCCTGTGACCTTCTGCAAGTCACTTGACCCTCTATTGCCCAAGATACAAAAGGCTTAGATTGTCAGCCCTCTAGGGACAAAGTACCTGCATATAATGTATACAGTGTTCCAATAATCTAGTAGCACTATAGAAATGATCAGTAGTAGTAAATGCCAGAGAGCCTTACATCACACACATCACTAGTCCAAAAAACTCCTCTTAACAATTGTCCATACAACATTTTTTTAGATTATTTTTATCAATTATCTTTTGCTAAATCAGTCAAAATCCACAAAAGCACACTTATCTTATGCTTGGAAGCTCAATTCTTTTTCTCAAGTAGCAATGCTTGATGTATGCTGCTGGCTACCGTGTTTCCACACTTGTGCCATGTGGAAGTCTCTCCTGATAAAGCGATTTTATGAAATGGACAGCTCCTTAGAAAGAAAGAATTGAGCTTCCATGAATAAGATGTGTGCTTTTAAGGATTTTGATTGGTTTTGCAAAAGATCATTGAAAAAAATAATCAAAAAAATGTTGTATGGACAATTGTTAAGAGGAGCTTTTTGGACTGGTGACTTGTCCAAAGCATTCTGGCTTTTTTGCATTTAAGCCACGAGCAGCCACTGAAGTCTTTTTCTCCTCATATCAGTTTAAGTGGGGCGGAAGATTCTCTTGTTTCACTCACAGTTTGTGCTTTACTTTTTATAGAAAATTTCCTCCATAAACTTGTCTAAAGCCTTTTTGAAATCTGGCTATGTTAACTGCCTTCATCACATCTTTTAGTTACAAATTTTAAAGCTTAACTCTGTGCCAAATAAAACTTCCTCATATTTGTTTTAAAAGACATACATATTAGCTTCACTGAATGCCATCTAGTCTTATTTCTATCTGAAAGAGTATAACTGTTCCCTATTTACCTGTTTCACCCTACTCCATGATTTTATAAACTTGAATTATATCCTCTCCATCATTGTTTCCAAGCTGAAGAGCTCTACTCTTTCTTTATCCCCTTTATTTCATTTTTATTGCCCTTCTCTGAACCTTTCGATGAGATGGACAGAACTGCCCAAACTACTCAGGGTGTGGTCACATCATGAACTGATACAGAGATAACACGATATTCTATACTCCTTTTCTAACATTTCATCTGCTTTTCTCAGTCTCTACACACTGACTGAACCTTTTCCTGGGTGGTGACCCCTAATACAGAGCCCAGTTCTTATGTACTTATACTTAGGATTACTGTATGTGCATCACTTTGCATTTGCCCACTTTAAATTTCATCTGCCATATAGATGTCCAGTCCAACTCTCGTAAGGTCCTCCTGAAAGTCCTCACAATCCACTAGTGGTCTAAAAACTTTGAATAATTTTGTCATCTGCAAATTTATATCATCTCACTTATTCCCTTTTCAAAATCATTTATAAATATGTTAAAAAGAATCAGTTCCAGTACAGATCCCTAAGGGTACTTCATTCTTTACCTTCATTGAGAGAACTGCCCAAACAGGACACTGCCTCCTAGCCTATGACTGTTTAATTTCTAATGATCCAACTAACTCAAATTTCTTGTTTATACTTGGGAAAGAAAAAAAAATTTTTTTTGCTTCTTGGGCAGGTTTCTTTTCAAATTCTGTTTTGGCCTGCTTTTTCACTTCTTTACATCCTACTTGTTGGTGCTTATTTATTTCTGAAAATTGCCCTTTTGACTTTAATGGCTTCTTTCATCTCACCCTTTAATCGTGCTGGCAGTCCTTTGGTCTTTCTTTGTCCTTTTCTCATGCATGGAATACATCTATTCTGGGCTTTCAGGAAGGTATTTTAACATCATCCACATCTCATGCAAATGTTTAACCTCTGCAGCTGCTCTGGGGTGATGTCTCCAATAAAGTGCTCCACATTTTTAGAATACATCTCCCTCTTCATGTTCAGATCTTGTTTGATTGTTATGATGCTGTAGTGCCTAAACCATCTAAGTTAAAACAAACTTTGTTGTATAATATGTTTTTAATGACACAGAGAATTATCCTTTTACAAAGGATAACTTGACTCAATCAATGGCTGAACTTGATGTATGCCAGTGTTCTTCGATACAAGGCCTGGGGGCCAATGGGCAGCCCCCAATCATCTGTTTTTTTTTCTGGTACTGTCTCTCTAACCAAGCTCAAGACAGAACGGAGGAAGTGGGTAGGGAAAGAGCCACATGCTTCAAAGACGAGACATTTGTTAATAGACAAAGAGAATGTATTTGGAAATGCTCTGCTCCTTGAAGATAGACCCAATGAAGAGTATGAATGTGGGATGGTGGGATGGATGTCTGATACACACTAGTCAACGTATTGCAGCCTTGCATGAGAACAATTTGGAGACTCTCCTTTAACTCTTTTGGATCCAAAGTGGTCCGACTTCAACATTAACAAAGGCCACTGCTGTATGCTGTTATGATTTTGCAACAATACAGAGCATGATGGAATCACTCTAAACACTGGAGGAAATTCCAGCATATACGGGAACTGTGAATGCTATGCCTCACAGGGCACAAGACTGGATCCTTAAATTGTTGATTGTCAGAAGACTTTGCACTTGACCTGCTCCTTGTCCACTTTCAGACTTGGATAAGCGCACACCAACTCTGACAGTCTTTGTTTCTTTCAAAGAGGAAAGGGGTTGTAAGGTTGAAGGGAGACGTTAAAACTAACGTGCAACAACTGTTTTTGTTCTCTTGTACTGCTTGACTCTAATAAAACTTATATATAAAAAAACACACCTTTGCAACTGCTCCTTTTAGATTTTTCTAATTTCATCATTTTATCCATCATAGTGCCCCTTTTTAAAGTATGACACTATAGCGGTAGTTTTCTCTATTGCTCTTCTTTCAGAAATTCTGACAAAATTTGATCATGTCATAACATATCAAGTAACCCCACCATTGTTACTTGCAACAGGTCTTGTGTTCCAGT
The DNA here is from genome assembly GCF_901765095.1 of Microcaecilia unicolor. Taxonomy (NCBI): domain Eukaryota; kingdom Metazoa; phylum Chordata; class Amphibia; order Gymnophiona; family Siphonopidae; genus Microcaecilia; species Microcaecilia unicolor. The sequence continues at coordinate 190,316,500 of NC_044033.1, read as the reverse complement.
AAGGACTAGATACAAAATAGTTTTACCTCTTGTCAGTTCCAAATCAGCTGTTCCACTAGTTGGTCATTTATGATTTCTACTAACTTTCTTTCTCTCGCATGTCCTGATATTTGGTTAACTGAAATCTACCATTATTGCTATGTTATCAAATTTGTTAGCACTCCTAAATTTTTGTTGGTATTTCACCATCTCTCTCAACCAGAAGCTTCAGTTCTACGCGCCCCAGTACTATACTGTTTCCCATTGCATATGGGATTTCTACCTTTCCACATTTCAGTTTGTTTCCTGCTGGACTTTTTATCCTATGAGTCTATGTTATCCCCAATATAGGGAACTCCCAATTCAATTTACCCTATTATTTTATCATAACTTTACCCTGTTATCTGTGTCCCATGGATTATTTTTTTCCAATAGGTTTGGACTGCTGATCATGTATAAATTTTCATTTAGTGCCATATATTCTGACACTCCAATCTTATTGTTTTTAGACTTCTGGCATCTGCATACAGACAATTTAAAGTATGTTTTTTATTTGTATTCATAACTTGTCTAGCAGTTGATGTGATAATCAGGAATCAATTATCTCTGTCTGTTTACATAAATGCACCCGAGTTACTTCAGCCCATAAATGTAGTGTCCATGGCTGCTTAGTGGTGCAAATACGTTCTCTTAAAGAGCATCTCAAAATTCTTGCTTTTCAGCTACATGACAGCAGAAAAGGTTTTGGTGCACCACCAACTTAAGCAGTCACCCTACACCCCTGTTTCAACCTTCTACTGGGATATATTCATGTTTTGCCAGTACCTTTTGAAGAGACCTTACTCTGAACCATGTGCTCCTGCAGTCTCACAAGATCCAGTATAAAAGCTGCTCTCTCTCCTTATACAGGTTAGCACCAGCAGCCTGGTTCCATCCTGATTAAGGTGGAGGAGCCCAGCCTTTTTGAGCAGGCAGTCCATTCTCTCAAAATCTTGCCCACTTCCTAATAAATCCATATCTCTCTTCCCTGCACCAACATCTAATTCACATGTAGAAACTCTGGAGGTCAGCCTTTATAACAGAACACATGCCTGAAAATGCTACCTTGGAGGTTTTGGATTTCTTCTCTCTACCTAAAATCCTAAATTTGGCATCCAGTAACGCCCTCCTTGCATTTTCCCTATGTCACTGGTACCCACATGTGTCACACCAGCTGGCTCCTCTCCAGCAACAAGAGTAATTCTGTAAAACTCTCTCATACATAAATGGCCTGAAATAAAATTAGATCATGCCTAAAAGGTAAGTATGGTGCAAGCCGGTGAGTAGTTATACAGCAGACATGCTTAAGGGAGGAGTTTCGGTGATTGTGATTTGCACTCACACTTTATAAAGTACACAAAAGTTTGTTACACGCTAACACTGGACTAAATTCAGTAAACAGTGCCCAAATTTGGGCACAAAACAATGCGCGGAGCACTATTCTATAAACAGCACTCTGAGCTGGGTGCAAGGCACCTAGCACTGTGATGCCCCTATTTTAGGTGCGAGAATTTACACCCACTGAACCCATGTGAAAAGCCCCATGCCTAATCCCCCGAATTCTATAAAAGTGCTTGCATCTTTAGTGAATGCCCCTGACCCACCCATGCCCCTTCCATGGCCACACCCCCTTTCAGTTGCATGCTAAAGATTTACGTGTGCAACTTTATAGAACAGAACTTAGCAAAATGTGTGCATAAATCCAAATTGTTGCCAATTAACATCAGTAATTGGGTGTTACCAGGTGCTAATAGGCTTGTTAATTAAATCGTGTGCACAAATTGGGCACACACCCAAATTTGCATGCACAAGTTTAAGCCTTTCATACAACTCTCCTGTTTATGCCTACTCAGGAGCAGCTCTAGCACTGGTGTCCACTGTCTTGGTGCTCTCTCTAAAATACTAGCACAAATTCTGTAAAGATGCACAGGTAAAAATAGGCACTTTCCTGCCCTGCTATCTTAGACACCATGTTATAAAATGACCCTCCAAACTCCTATCTAGGTCCTGAAACACAGCTTTGCTAATATAGCTCAACCCTGCCCTATAGCAACCCCTGCATTCCAATTATTATCCTGTCGTCATTTATTTTTATTTTTTGGTGTGAATTATTTTTATTGAATTTTACAAACAATTTCAAGACAGCAAAACAAGAACATGAGTACATTATACAATGACCAAAGCTGAGTTTTACAAGCAACACTATGCACTACTAAGTAAGAAGTAATTTATTTATTTTATTTATCTATTTATTCATTCTTTTATCCTACAATTATCCAAAAACAAGTTTTATTTATTTATTTATTTTGGTTACATTTGTACCCCGCGCTTTTCCCACTCATGGCAGGCTCAATGCGGCAGGCAATGGAGGGTTAAGTGACTTGCCCAGAGTCACAAGGAGCTGCCTGTGCCGGGAATCGAACTCAGTTCCTCAGTTCCCCAGGACCAAAGTCAATGTGGCTTACAACTGATTAACAAGATGCGGTTACAGTGTTACATTACAGTTACAAATTGTTTTGATCAGTGGTAGTATGTTTTAGCCATAACATTTCTTGAAAAGGTAGTTTGTGATATTTCGTATGGTCTTGGGTATTGAGTTCCACCATCTGGATCCCAGGTAGCTGAAACCAGTCATGTATGTGGTTTTGTAGATTGTATTTCTGCATTTGGGTAGGTGTAGTAGAAGATAACTTCTGGTATCTGGGTTTGCGTTTCTTGGTGATAATTTGATCAAGTCGATTACGTATTCAGGTGTTATGCCGAACAGTATTTTAAAAATGATGGTGCAAGTTTTCAACAATAGCCTGGCTTTGATCGAGAGCAAATGTAGCATTGTGTGTAATGGCATTGCTCTTTCGTATTTCGACTTTTTGAAGATCAGCCTTGCTGCTGTGTTCTGAACGGTCTGCAGTGACTTCAGCAAGTTTTTTTTACACCCTGCGTATGCTGCATTGCAATAGTCTAGTTGTGGTAGAATTAATGATTGTACTACGAGATGGAATGATTGCGAGGGAAGTAGTCTCTAATTCTTCGTAGTTTCCATTGCATTTTGAAACATTTTGCTGTGACTGCTGAGATTTGATGGGCTGGGACGCTCTTACAAAAGGAGGGTTGTGCCACACGGTGGCATCTTCTAACTTGCTGCCTCCATTTGAGCTCCGTTTAGGTTTGAGATGGCTTTTATGTTGTGGTGTTTGTGTTTCAGTGAATAATTGTCAAGATGTATATGCAGTTTTTATCAGACATTGTAAACCACCATGATGTTATTTTTCTATATCAAATGCTGGTTTATCAAATACTGGATAAATAAAAATGAATAAAAATAAACACTGAGACTCGTACACAACTCTGTCAAAGCACTTCACCTCCTCCTCCCCACCACCACCCAGGTCATTCTCCAGTTCTACCTGGAAACCCTTCCCAGCAGGATTTGCCAAGGTCAGCACAAACAGAAGCCATGTAAGGTTTCCAATGCCACTTTTGAGTTTGAAGGGATTTACCTGTGGGATAGAAGAGCGATTCTCCTCCCCCCACCCACCAAAAGAACCCCTACTTTATTTCCACCCTCTAGAGCTAGTGAAAAGGAGAAACATCTCTTCTCCTGCCCACCTTTTCAGTGCTGCCATCTGATATGTGGACTCACTGTAAAAGCGATTAAAGATACCAATCACCTCAAGAATCCATCCTGTGTCAGGACAGCAAGGCCACAGCCCCAATTGTGCAAGCCTCCTAGAGCATCAAAAAGGTACTAATTCTATAAATACACAGGTTTACGTAGCTCTTCACTTTTGGGATGGACTTTTTACAGGTGTATGTCTTGAAACAAAGTAATGACCTCAACAACTGATGCACTTGGCTGTGCAACTCAGAGAGCTATACAATGCTGCTAGTGTAAGAAAGAGGGGTTTCCCCGTCTTGTGTTTTACACACCCATGCCCCTCTCCTCTCTTCTATTCACTGATGAACTTGCTTTCCTAGCACATCTAAAATCAGTGGCCCTCCCTCTGGATAATTTTGGCAAAAGTGTTGGAACTTCAGAAAACAAACAAATCACTTTCCTTCCAAATTTCAGCTAAATCCAGCCACGAGGAGGGCCCCTGACGCACATAACAGGACAAAGACAGCAGTATACCGATGAATACACACCTAAAGAAATTTTCCCAAGCTGCAATGTGGTCTAAAACTAGACCCTGTGTTTAAAGTCTGTCCAGAAAGCAGAACCTCTGATCTGGATACAATGAAAGGTGGCACAAAGGCTCTGCTATACAGGCTATATGGAGATGGAAGATCAGCACCACCAATCTCAAAAAAACTCCCTCTTCACTTGTCTGTACTTTCCTTTCCAGCATCCTTCACTTTCAGCTGTAGTAAGGAGAGAGGAAGCAGGTTCAAAATAGAGAGCTGCACAGGAATGGGGATCACGGGAATCGCATGGGGATGGAAGGGAAAATTATGTTTCTTACTTGATAATTTTCTTTCCTTTAGTTCCAACAGATCAGCCCAGAAGACTGCGAGTTATTTCCATCCCACAAGTTTCTGGACAGATCTGTGGGACAAAAAGGAAGAAGTTGCTGCAGGATTCCCACGGGAATGCAAAAAGTTGCTGCAGGATTCCTGCTGGAGTATAGTCAAGACCTTTGGTGACAGAATGAGACTTTGAATGTGCAAAGTGAAACAACTAGAATGAAGCTTGGAATGCCCAGAGAGGCAGTTGAACACCAGATTGAGGCATGGGACAATAATCGGTTGAATAGTGAATACCGCCCAAAAAAATGTGGGAGGTTATTAGGGTTGGGAGAAAATGGAGGGCTGTGAGCAAGTAATTAATAATATCAACTCCTGCAGGTATGGGAGGTGATCAAGGAGATTAATTGTGGGATGGAATGGATCTTAGCGGGTATTGGTTGATTCCAGTGGGGACAGGCGGGGATGGGTGAAATTTCTGTCCCCTGCAACTCTCTAGTTCAAAAGGGTTCATGGTTAGTTATCTGGCATGACCCAGCTGAAAATCCTCACTTGGATGAATAACATGTCTGTGCACCATGCTAGCACTGCCCAAAGACTCCATGAGGTGAGAGAAGAGGAAAGAGTGGGAAAACCACAGGTGGTGCAACTCTTCCAATCCTCACCACCTCTCTGGCACTCCTTTTTCAACAGCACTACAACTCAATACACTATGCAAATTACTACAGAGGGCCAACAATAAGCAGCACAGTAGATCATGAGATCCAGTGGACTTCCCAGAGAGGCATAGCCACCTCAATCTCCACCTGCAGCTCTCAACCATTGCCACCCTGATACTGAATTTACCTCCTGCTGTGGGCACCACTCATCACCAGATAATCAAGGGAAGTAGAATTCATGCTGCTGGTGTGGGGAGTGGTGCCACAAAGTTCTGCTGGTTCAGGGAACTACAGCCAGTGCAAGGGTGGTAGATGCTGTAGACAAATCTTCAGCCTTAAACCCACTTCAATTAACTTTCAAGCCAACAGTCTGCAGCCCATTGGTGTAGCTACGGATGGACCTGGGTGGGCACAGGCCTACCCAGCAGCAGCACCTCCCTTTCCTCTCTCCCACCGGCTGCCCAGCATCTGCCCCGTTCTCTGAACCACCCATCTCTCCCAGCGTACCTCCAAGGCATTGCTAGTGGCAGCAGTGATTCATATTCACTGGCTGCACCAGCCTTGCAGGCTTCCCTCTGCTGTCTCTCGCCCTCTCTGACATCACTTCCTGTTTCTTCACTAGCGGGACATGGCAAAGAGAAGCCTGTGCGCTGGCACAGGCAAAGAATATGAATCACTGCTGACGCTGGCGCTACCTCAGAGGTATACTGGAAACAGACAGGCAGTTCAGAGAGAGGGGCAGTTGCTGGGCTGTGGGCAGGGGGAGAGATGCAAGCATGTCGGGACCAGGGGGAATAGTTGGTGGGATGGAAGAGAGAGAGGGAAAGATATTGAGTGTGGGGAAAGAGGAGAAGGTTAAAAAACACACAACTCTGTACCTTATATATTGTGACAAGACTACATCCCCGATGTAGAGTGAAGCAGCAGAACCATGAACTACATATCCCAGAATGCATTTCCAGTCCTAGCAGTGAGATCCCAGGGGATAGGCAAGCTGGCCATATACCGTCTCTGACCACAAGAGGGAGGGTGAATGAAGGAGCCAGTTCCCGGGATCAGCAATCTGTACATCATGCTGCCCACCTGTAATAGGGAGGGGTGGGCTGAGAAGCAGGAGGAGGATTGGATGGAAGAGGGAATTAATCAGCCTGAGCATGGGAAGAGAGCAGAATGAAATGGGAGCTTGAGAGCTGAGGAGGGCAGCCCCTGAAGGTTTGGAAACCTACATGGTTTTGGAATTTATTTTGGTTTAAACCCTGCTTAAGTAGAGAAGCCTGTTTTTCTTTTGGTGAAACCTGATTATTTTGAGAACCTCTGAAGTTGGAAGGCTTGTTTATGAAGGAGGGCTGCCTGGTGGGAAGAGGGGTTCAGTTCAGGAGGAGAGGAGCAGTGCAGGCTGAAAATCCTTGGGCAAGACAGGTCCCTAAAGAACTGAAGCTATTCGCGGGAGGCGGCTTCCTCCCCCATACTGGAGCAGCGGGCCCGTTTACAATATGTACCAGGGGGGAGGGGAGGGGAGGGGAGGGGAGATTCTGAGCTATGGGGAAGGTTGTCAGAAGGACCCACCCAAGATAACAGGGATCACTCACTGTTGCAGCCCCCCTCCCCCAACAAGATTTTGACAAACTCTGCAATCGTGATCATTACATATACATCCTTTAAAATGCAGGTTAAACTATAGGCTGATTATTCTTTGAATTCATGTGATGTTAGGATCTAATGTTTTCCTTAGACTGCATCTGATTTTTTGCTGCCCTAGGTGACCACCTCATCTTGCAAATAATTCTAGCACTGTAATCGGTATCCTTGATATATATACATATATATCTACACATACACACACATATATAATTTTTTTTTCTCTTCTATACAATTTGTAGTAGACTTTTTTTAGGCATGTTTTACCCAAGTAATAGCACCTACTGGAGAGGACTCATCCAACTGCTCATCTGTGTTTGTCCGCACATCCACATACATAGGCTTGTTTGCTTTTGCACAAACTAGACTAAGGATTCTGATTAAGGAGCTTCAACTCCACAGTGGCGCTAAGTTCCAGGAGGAAAAGTCCATAATCTGCCATTAAGATAGGTTTATTAAGAAATTTGATATACCGCTAGTACAACTGTGTTGATCAAAGTGGATAACAAAGTAAAATAAAGTAAAGTCTAAAACTACCGAAAGAAAAGTAAGAACTGAATGCCATTTATAACAAGATAGTATTCATTCATCCAAAAGGAGAGATCACAGTGGTAAGATACAGGGGCTGATGTGCCCTAGTCTGTAACAAACAGGCTAAACCATTCAGCTAGATAGGGCTGAGAGCCCAAAGGCAAGTTGGAAAAAGAAAGCAATTGTTTAAACTTGGGGAGAAAAACCTCAGATCTCAATAAAGGTGGGAGGTCATTCCAAAGTTTTGGAGCGATAAAAAAAAGAAGGCAGCGGAGCGCGTACTTTTGTAGTGTGCCATTTAGGGTGAAGGTACTGTCAGCCAATTTGCGTCTAGACACCTGAGAGTACAAGTGGGTGTGTAAGGTGTGATTAGTGAAGAGAGGTAGAGAGGAGGGCCGAGATGGAGGGTTTTGTGAGCCAAGCAGAAAATTTTCAAAAAGGCCAGTAGTAAACAGGGAGCCAGTGAAGTTTTAACAGCAGAGGAAAGCATGGTCAAATCTACTGGCCTTCAATAAGAGACGAGCCACCGAGGTCTGGAGGGTCTGTAGTCTGCGCAGAAAGGATCTGGACATGAGGAAAGTCACTACTTATCCCTGGGCTCAGTAGTGTGGAATCTTGCTTCTCTTTGGGATTCTGTCAGTTACTTGTGACTTGGATTGGTCACTGCTGGAAGCAGGATACTGGGCTAGATAGACTATGGGTCTCACCCAGTATGACTATTCTTATGTTAAGTTTAAAGTGACAGTGGGGATCTCCACAGTGGGGATCTCATCTCCTGCTGACAGACGGGGAGAGGGGGGGGGGGAAGAGGCTGTGACTGACCAAGCACAGCAGAGTCTGTTAGCAGGGAACTCTTCTCCAACTGGCAGAAGAAGAGACAGAAGCAACAACCCCTCAGCGAAGAGAAGCTGAGGCAAGACCCCATCTCCCACTGGGAAAAGGGGAAGAGGCCACATACCACAGGTCCTACTTGCATCCTGAGTCCCGGAATAAAGGGTAGAAATCTGGGAGAGAGACAGGGAGGGGGATCAAAGGAGTAAAGGACAGTTAAAGGAGTAAGATGAAAAAGAAGGATAAGGGAAATGGAAGTAGATGAGTGCCTGGGCAGAAAGAAAGAAGGGGAACAGGTGATGGGGACAGGGGTGAAACCCAGGGGGTGGGATAAAGAGAGTGAGTCTGTTAAGGGGAACTAAGGGCAGGGTATGAGTGTAAGTTATCTAACAGGGAATTCAGGCAGGCTCTGAAAACTTGACTGTCCCCATATTATCTTTTTTAAAGTATTTGTGATTTAGATTTATGGAACATACAAGGGTATCTAATGTTATCAGTAAGTTGTTTTATTGGAAGCCACTTTGAACTGTTCTGGTAAAGCAGACTATAAATGCTTATATTAAATTAAATTACAGGGTGCAGCAGAAGAGGTGCTAGAAGGAGGAGAACTTGAGCGCAAAGGGTAGGAGGCTGAGATGAGTACATGGGGACAAGGGGCCAGAGTGTCTATATTGCCATGAGACACACCACATATACCTCCTCCCCACTCCTGTATCACATGTACATACATACATACACACACACACACAAAGTTGACACAAATATATAAACGAAACCTCTCATCGGGATGCCTCATACAACCCCACATCCCTTGCTACCCTGAGACATATTTTATTACCATGTCTATTTGCACCCCCACTGCCCCCCTCCCCCAAACAAGCAAGACTTTGCAAATGTAGGATGGAGAAACACACCGTTTTGTCACAGCGCAAGTATGCACTTTTCAACTTGTTACAATTGTACAGCTTATATATTATGAATCATATTGATATACTTAGGGTTACCTTACGTCCTGATTTCCCTGGACATATCCCCCTTTTCAGAGGATTGCTGGGGGTCTGGATGTTTTCCCAGCCAGCCCTTTTTTACGGGTTTCTGGGCTGGCAGGCTCACGGACGGGCTAGCTGTCCTTCTCCACACACCCCCACTGAGCCTACCGTAGTGCACCCTGGTGATCTAGTGGCCTCTTTGGGGCAGGAAAAAGCTCCACACTTTCCTGTCTGCTGCCCTTCCCGCTACTGCCGCTTCTTGAAAATGGCTGCCGAGATTTCAAGCAGCAGCTGAAGTCTTGCGAGGCTCCTGCTTGAAGTCTCAGCAGCCATTTTTAAGAAGTGGTGGCAGTGGGGAGGCCAGTGGCAGTGGGCAGGAAAAAGCAAGGTTCTTTCCTGCCCAGAAGAGGCCACTAGACCACCAGGGGCTGCAAGGTAGGCCCAGGAGGGGAGGGAGAGTGGGGGGCAAGCTGCATGTGGACGGGAGAGAGAGAAGGGGGCAAGCTGCACGTGGACAGGAGGGAGAGAAGGAGGCAAGCTGCACATGGATGGGAGGGAGAGAAGAAGGCAAGCTGCACGTGGATGGGAGGGAGAGAAGGAGGCAAGCTGCACGTGGATGGGAGGGAGAGAAGGAGGCAAGCTGCACGTGGATGGGAGGGAGAGAAGGAGGCAAGCTGCACGTGGATAGGAGGGAGAGAAGGGGCAAGCTGCACGTGGATAGGAGGGAGAGAAGGAGGCAAGCTGCACGTGGATAGGAGGGAGAGAAGGAGGCAAGCTGCACGTGGATAGAAGGGAGAGAAGGGGGCAAGCTTCACGTGGATAGGAGGGAGAGAAGGGGGCAAGCTGCACGTGGATGGGAGGAAGAGAAGGAAGCAAGCTGCACGTGAATGGGAGGGAGAGGAGGGGGCAAGCTGCACGTGGATGGGAGGGAGAGGAGGGGGCAAGCTGCACGTGGATGGGAGGGAAGGGAGAGGAGAGGGGATATGCTGCTCATGGATGGGACGGAAATGAAAGGGGAACATGCTGCTCATAGATGTTTGCTTTTTTTTGGAAATGTACATCTTTTCTAATTTTGTGTTTAGACTACAAAAGAAAATGCATTTATGTTACTTTTACTAGTATTTTCACTGCTTATAGAATCTGGCTTTCTTGGGGGGGGGGGGGGGGGGAATCAAGGTGACTGTGTGGTGAGGGGCGGGGTGGCACTTTATTTTTTGTGTCCTATTTTTTTGTCTTTGCAAATATTGTAACTGTAGATACATTGTATATCAAATTTGAGAAACATCTTGGAACAGGGAGCTTGGGAAAAGTGGGCAGATACAGAGGGAGGGGAAAGTGGGCAGATACAGAGGGAGGGAAAGAGAGCGAAAAAGGAAGAACACAGTGTGGAGTGAATTCACACGGTCAGTGTTCACCAAGTGGAAACAAGAATTTGTATGAATGATGATGTATTACAAAACAGTCAAGCACTGCTGTGCCAAAAATAACTTATCACAACCAGTCTTTCATACCCATCAAACAGACCTTTTATTTTAAAACAGTACAATCACTGCCAGGTCTCACCCCAAGAGACACACACAGCTTCCGAGAAAGACCAAGTTAAAAGAAGCACATTCACAGCAGAAGTAGCCTTAAAGTGTGTTGCTGGCCCATGCCAGAGAAATACAGAAAGCTCCAGATGATCCTGGGAGAAACAGGAGAAGCAGCAACAGCAGCAGCTGCTGTGGCAACAAAATGTATCCTGCTACAAGCCAGGAACATTCTGATCAGGGACAATATTGATCACCACCACCACAATCCAGAATTCTTCATGTCCCTTCTGTACTGTGTCAGTCTTTCCTTTTACGACTCTACATTCTAATTCGCTTGCACATACAGATTGTCATGCCAATAAAGTTTCTTGAGTGCACTGGGAGTTCCAGCATGTGTGGATGTCAATGCCCTTCTGGTTTTCCAAGTTTTAAATTCAGAGAACGTTATTGACAGAAGTTGTACATGGTTTGCAGAGTTAGACAAATGGGTCGAACGAAAGAGTAGTTTCTTGCTAGAAAATGACACGGGGATGGGGACGGGCCAAACTTTGTCCCTGTGTCATTTTCTACTTTGAAGCTTGTTAATGAACTGGATTGTTGTTTATGTTTGAGTGATGCAGACGATATTTTGATTTTTTGGAAAAACAAGTAATCATGCTGGCCACAACTAGCAAAAGTTGCATGCGGGATCCTGTACATTCCTGCTACCAGCACATCTTCCAAGAAGACATCTTCTATTGCAGAAAAAATTGTGGAAGACAGTAGAGCTAGACTGAATCCTGAGATTGTTGATAACTTATTCATCCACAGATTAAAAAATCATAACAATGCTTCATAGGGCAAAGTTCTCCTCCACTAGGGCATACAGAACAGGTTGTATTTTGTACCCCTGGACATTTTAACAGGGTGGATTAGGATTCCTTGGGTTAGTAGAAGTCAGCTATTGTTGAGGTTGGAAGGGTAGAGGGTGGTGGTGGTGGGGGGTTATTATAGTTGCTCATTGTTATTATTGTTTTCTATTTCTGATTTATAAAGAACAGTTGCACAGCATATTGTTCCTTTTTAAACTTTAATAAAAACATTTAAATATAAAAACATAAGTGTTCAAGGCTTCTGCAGATGAGGACAGAGCCCACGGGGATGGGGCGGGGGGGGGGGGGGGACGAGACAGAGACAGGGCTTGTGGAGACGGGACGGAGACAGAACCCATGGGGACGGGGCGAGGACAAACATTGTCCCCGTGTCATACTCTATTTCCTGCTCATTCTTCTATGGGAAATCAAATTTTCTCAGTCAGCTTTCAGGAGTACGCATCTCAGATCTCTTATTTCGTATAGTATAGAGGAAAATGAATGTATATTTATTTGGATATAGCTCACAGCTTTTTCGGTAGTAGCTCAAGGTGAGTTACATTCAGGTACAGTACATATTTCCCTGTTCTCTGACAGCTTACAATTTAAGTTTGTAGCCAGACAATGGAGGGTTATGGGACTTGTCCGAGATCACGAGTATATATATATATATATAATATATGGCTTGAATACTATGTGGGTGATTCTAATTGCGGCATGCAGAAGCTAGATTCTATGAGAAAGGAACCTACAGTGAGAGAAGTCCTTGTTAAGGACTTCTTTGACTGGGTGACCAAAGAACTGGATGAAGGATGTGCACTAGATGTAATCTACTTGGGTTTCAGCAAAGCCTTTGATACGGTCCCCCATAGAAGACTCGTGAATAAGCTGAAAGGGCTGAACTTAGGACCAAAAGTGGTGAACTGGAAAGGAAACTGGTTGACCGACAGGTGGCAGAGGGTGGTGGTAAATGGATCCGCTTGGAGGAAAGGAAGATGAGCAGTGGAGTTCCTCGGGGTTGGTGCTGGGACCGATTCTGTTTAATATATTTGTGGGAGATATTGCTGAAGGGTTGGAAGGAAAGGTTTGCCTTTTTGCAGATGACACAAAGATAGCCAATAGAGTGGATACCCTGGAAGGAGTAGAACAATGAGAAGGGATCTCCAAACATTAGAAGAATGGTTGAGGGTCTGGCAGTTAAAATTTAATCCATAAATAAACAATTATAATATTCATTCCAGGCCATAAATTAAAATTAAACCACCCACACCAATTATACAACCATATAAAATAATATATAGTGTAGCAAGAACGAGCAGAAAGTCTATCAATGTTTATTATTCAGAATGAATTCCACCTAACAAATATGAAACTGAGTACATACAAAGATGTTAAACTAAAACCATCTAATGAAATGGAGTAACATAACAAGCACAATCCTGCAAATGTGTATAAAAAGTCTGCATGTGAATGTTCATAATACACAGTCATCAATTTTGAAATACTTCTCACATGCATACACAATCCATAGGGACTTAACCCTCCGATGTTATAGGGTCATCATTGGTCTTGCCTCCACATTACCACGGTGAAATCCATATAAATACTGACATGTGTCTTTAACAGACCCAAAGTCATTCATCCAGGTCAAACATCATCAGATGTATGCAGCACTGCAATTCTTTCTACTCCTTAACTCATGCAGAGTTTCGCAATTACTGCTTCTTCAGAAGGATGTAACAAAAGAACATGTGCTATACAAAAGGTCCATGCTACAACAAAAAAAGATAACACATCAATGCTCCGTCCTCACTATTACCAAATACTCAAAACTACAAATAATAACATTCAAACGTAGCTTCCTACAAAATAAAATACACATGGTTTTCAATACACAAACTACTAACCTGTTTTCTTGACCGCTTGCACCCGGGAGGGATCAAACCCACCAAGCGCTCCACCAGGAGCCAGAAATGACATACACCCACGTGTACGGTCCACATTTTAAAGGCAGCAGCACACAGTCACATGACTAGACTCCCCACTTAATCTCTCTGTTCAAGCCCCTCAGAAAAGTAGTGTCCCACATGTAAATGAATCGCTGTTCCTTATACAGCAACCTCTGCATAAGGAGACCACTGAATCCAGACATCTGTAGGAGCACCACAAACAGTATATCCGACACCTTATGTTGGCATTGATGACAATGAGAGGTTAAAGGGGCATCTTGTTTCCCTGTTCTAATGTTGCTGATGTGTTCCCCTATTCTAACTTTAACCATCCTCTGCATCTGGCCAATATAATATAAACCACATGGGCATATAATACAGTATATCACTCCTGAGGACTCACATGTAGTGCTTGAATGTAAATAAAAAAAACCCGAGAATAATGAGGGATCTTCACCGCAGTAGTTTCCAAACTATAAGAACAGTAAATACACCTGCCACATTTAAAGTGTACTGGTACTCCCGACTGTGAAATTTTAGGGGTATTTAACATCTCCCCCAAATTGCACCCCCTTGCGGTAAGCAAACAAAGGTCTATCCCACAGGGGCGGATGAACAGTCAACACATGTCAATATTTTAATATTATTGATTGAATGGCTTTAGATTGCGCAGCATTATTTTCTGATTTTTGAGAGGAGTGATTGTACTCCAGAGAGTTCAAGCGGTTTATGAGGCATTTTGTAAAACATACAGCAAGGACTATCCATTGTTTCAGATACTGAACACATCTGCATCATTTTGAGTTTCATCTCATTATCAGACTACACCCATTCCAAGAGACTCCTGAGGAAGGCCCTCATGGGCTGAAAACACGACTTGAGTCGAGTCCTGGATGTTCAATAAAGGTGCAAGTTTGTACATCGTCTGCTGTTCATTTTCTTTTTTTCGTCGCCCTTGTTGTGAGTGATTTGTCTGCAAGGTGTACAGAATCCTGAGTGGTGTGGAGAGGGTGGAGGCAAATCGATTTTTCACTTACTCAAAAAGTATTAAGACTAGGGGACACTCAATGAAATTGCATAGAAATACTTTTAAAACAAATAGGAGGAAATATTTTTCACTAAAAGAATAGTTACGCTCTGGAACTCATTGCTGGAGGATGTGGTTATGGCAGTTAGCATATCTGGGTTTAAAAAAGGGTTGGACAAGTTCCTGGAGGAAAAGTCCATAGTCTTTTATTGAGATGGACATAGGGAAGCCACTGCTTGCACTGGGATTGGTACCATGGAATGGTGCTACTAATTGGGTTTCTGTCAGGTAATTGTGACCTGGATTGGCCACTGCTGGAAGCAGGATACTGGGCTAGGTGGACCAGTGGTCTGACCCAGTATGCCTATTCTTATTTTCTTAACCACTAGACTACTCCTCTACCTCTTTTTCTTGTGTTGTACTGTATACTGTCTTCAAGGAGTTTCCATTTCAGATCCTGTCTGCATGTTTCTATTTCTAGTTTGTAATCACTTATTCAGTATTTGATGAATGTGATCGAGGTGAGGTACACTGCTAGCATATGTTTTCTGTGTAGAGATTTACAGCAATCCAGCAGGTACTATCTTCCAGTCTGCATCTTCCAATAGGAAATGTACTGAAGCTGTAGGCTCAATGTAATAGTTGCGGTGCTGAGTTTCTATAGGTAGGGTTATTGCTATTTGAGCCCTGAGATTTATGAACACTTTCACAAGAGCCTAAGAAGTTAATAGATAAACTTATTAGGCTTTGCAAAGTAAGGAAGAAGGCAGAGGAGGTGGTGAGGCAGCCACACAGACCTTGACTATACTCTTCAAACAGCCAAACAATGAAAATCCACAGACCCTCCACGGTGCTGGAATGCCAACAGTCAACAAAGGTGACCCCAAGCAGCATGCACCTGTGGGAACGCGTGTGTGGCAGACATCCAGTAACATACATCAGCTGGCAGGCAAACACCTGCTTATGAAGCCAACCAATCAACCAGAGCCAGAAGTAAACGTGTCCTTTACACAGCCACGGGCATGAACATAGAGAGTGAGGTTCACTACAATTCGGCTACATGACCTGCACGCATGCTTTACTTTTTCAATTACACTTTAACAGATGTAATTAACTATTTATGGCCTCCTTTACTCTCTAATGGCCTACTTTTTCCCAACTCTATGCCCAGGAGCCAAACTGCCCAGCATTTGAGAGAGAGAGAGAGAGAGAAAGAAACTCATTCCCTGCTCAGTCTGCTATCCAAGTTGAAAATGTCTTAACAGATAGAGTGTATGACAAGTTACAAGAGGGCTTTAATTGAAGAACGAACCTAGATGACCTTGAAAACAAACACACATTTTTAGAAAAAACTGGAGTTGCTTTAATTAAAGATACCAAAAATCTCTCTTCTCCAGGATCAACATAGCTACCAGAAGTCCACACTAAATTATAAGGAGCCACGGGAGGGTCGTATGCCACACACAAATGGAGTTATGCAGTTATAACCATCTCTAAGAGTACCTTCACAAATGGCATCATATAATCCATACCTCATAACCACCCAAAGTTATCTACCTTTACTTTACTCTTTACAGAATGACCCTGCAGAGCAGAGAAAACCTTGCAGGAGGTGCTGCATTTTATCCCATCTTCTCTGGCCTTGCTGCAACCTCAGCAGAAAAGGAGGCTGTCATCACTCAGGATTAAATATTTAGAATTATGTCAACACAGCAGGAGAATGAAAAGTTAAACAAAAGAAAAATATCTAATATTTACACTGCCTTGAAAAACTTAACTCCAACTTCCTGACAGTTGGTCGCAGACTCTGTGCTTTTGCCAATCTATGCATGAAGCATGAGCAGCTCCTAAACTGGCTCCACTTGTTAAATCACAAGACTACTGTGAGAAACTGTCCTTGAGAGATTGGAAGACCGGGCATAAAAACGGTAAATGAAATTCAATGTGGAACAGGTGCAAAGTGATGCACACAGGGAAAAATAAACTGAACTCTAGATTCAGAATGATGGATTCCACAGGAGTCTCACCACCTAGGAAAAGGAACTAAATCAGTGCTTCTCAATGATTGCATGACTGCGACCCCAAGATTGCAGCCAAATAAAACTGCGTGACCCCCTGGAGGAACAGAATAATAATGCAACTATGGAGAACCTACCTAGGTTGTGACCCAAAACGTGGGTTTTGTGATCCTATTTGGGGTCTCGACCCACCGTATGGGAAGTTTTGATCTAAATGGTATCGTGAATGATATGTTGAAATCCTCTGCAGTGGAAGCCAACAAAGCAAATAAAATATTAAGAATTATTAGGAAAGGAATGAAAAATGAAACAGAATATGTCATAATGCCTCTATATAGCTACATGGTGCGACTACACCTTAAATACTGTATGCTGTTCTGGTTGCCACATCTCAAAAAAAGATATAACAGAATTAGACATCAGACGCACGCACAGAAACTTCAACACATGATCATTCAGCAAGCAACACGCCGGCACAGACGAAAACAGAACTTCGGCTGTCGGGGGTTGGGGTCCCCCGTCAGCACAGGTACGCAACGGCGGCGGGGGAGTGTTCTCGTCGGGAAGGGGGGGTCGAGGGGGGTCGCGGCAGGGGGGGGGTCCAGGGGTCCGTAATGTGGAGGGGGGGTGTTGAAATGAGATGGAGGGGGGAGTCTGGAACTCGGTGGGAGGGAGGGGGGCCTTGAACTGGGAGGGAGGAGGGAGGGAGGCAGGTCTTGAACTGGGAGGGAGGAGCGAGGCCGGCCAGCCTTGAACTGGGAAGGAGGCCTTGAACTGAGAGGGAGGGTGGGAGGGGGGTCTGGAACTCGGAGGGGACAGAGCGAGACAGCGAGGGAGGGTGGGGGATTGCCTTGCTAGCGCCCGTTTCATTTCATAACGAAACGGGCCTTTTTTACTAGTGTAATATAATGTAAACTTTACCTTA
The DNA here is from genome assembly GCF_901765095.1 of Microcaecilia unicolor. Lineage (NCBI taxonomy): Eukaryota > Metazoa > Chordata > Amphibia > Gymnophiona > Siphonopidae > Microcaecilia > Microcaecilia unicolor. The sequence goes on along the minus strand of NC_044033.1, from coordinate 190,299,068 downwards.
CCAAAACACCACTTTGTTTTTGTTCACATCGGAGTCTGCAAACGCCTCTCCAGTACTATGTAAGCCTCATTCAGCCTACAAATCGGTGGGAAAATGTGGGATACAAATGTAACAAATAAATAAAATAAATAAATGCAATGTGTCATTTGTATTCCACCAACTCCCAACTGCGGTTCAAAGCAGATCACAAAACTGGAGAAGTAAAAAAAGAAAAAAAAAGTTAAGCGAGATTAGGATAAATAGTGCCGAAAAAGGTCTTCAAGGATTTTCGAAGGAATGGTATGAAGGCATAGTTCTCAATTTTTTAGGTAGAGAGTTCCAAATTTGAACAGCCTCATAACAAACTGAAGTCTCCAAAAATGTTATGACAAATGTCAGATACTGAAGGAAAAATAAGATAAGAGTCACTTGCTCGAGATGACCTAATATTACCAGGAAAAGAAAACAAACTCATCAAATAATCCAGGTTGGTACCATCGAAGACTTTATAATATCAGACATGCCAACTGAAAATTGATACAAGCCTGTATGGGAAACTAATGCAAATGAGGTAGAGCTGGCACCAACCCTATCATATTTCTTCAAATGAAAAATCAATTTGGCCACAGAATTCTGAAGTAACTGCATCTTAGAACAAACTTTGAATGAAATAGTAGAGTACAAACTATTGCAATAGTCCAGATGGGATAGAATAAGTGCTTGAACCAAAAGAGAAATAAAGTATGAGTAAATAAAGGATGAATTCTGCAAAGTGAATGCAGTCTTAATAAAAGACAGTGCTGATAATATAATTTACTTGTGGTTCAAAAGGTAGGGTTGTATCAACCAGGAAGATCATTCCACAGGCAAGGAAAAACCATCAAAAAGGTCAATCTTAACCGGAATAATTATCAGAATGACAAAGAGTAATTTTGTTTTTTCCTTATTAAGTTTAAATTCATGAATCTTGCTGAGAGAGACTCAGTCTTTAGGATAGTGTTAGCCATTCTGGATTGTGTTATGAGAATGTTGTCATCCACTGGTACTAAAAGAAGCATATTGTCCGCATATGAGTAAAATTTCACACAAGTGATGAAAAACAGTTGTCCAAATAATTATGTGTTCTGTCCAGCAATTGTCTGTGTATGCTTTTTTTTACTTCCTATTAAAGGGGGGGGAGGGGGGAGGATATTTCTATTTTGTTTAGGATTTTGGCTCAGAGGGTCATAACAGGCATCTCTGAGACCTGGTGGAAGGAGGATAACCAGTAGGACTCTGTCATACCGGGATACAAATTATATCATAGTGATAGGGTGGATCAAATTGGTGGAGGGATAGCATTGTATATTAACAAGAGCCTCAAATCAAATAGATTGAAAATTCTGCAGGAAACAAAACACTTCTTGGAATCACTATGGATTGAAATTTCATGTGTAAAGGGGAAAAGGATAGTGATAGGAGTGTACTACCGTCCGCCTGGCCAGGATGAACAGACGGATGCAGAAATGTTAAAGGAAATTAGGGACGCAAACCAACTGGGCAACACAATAATAATGGGTGATTTCAATAACCCAGATATTGGAGGCCAAAACACATAGTAAAAATTTTTTTTAGGTATATTAAAACCAGGAAGCCAGCAAAAGAATCAGTTGGACCGCTAGATGACCGAGGAGTAAAAGGGGCAATCAGGGAAGACAAAGCCGTAGCAGAGAGATTAAATGAATTCTTTGCTTCGGTCTTCACCGAGGAAGATTTGGGTGGGATACCGGTGCCAGAAATGGTATTCAAAGCTGACGAGTCAGCGAAATTTAATGAATTCTCTGTAACCTGGAGGATGTAATGAGGCAGTTCTACAAACTGAAGAGTAGCAAATCTCCTGGACCGGATGGTATTCATCCCAGAGTACTGACAGAACTGAAAAATGAACTTGCGGAGTTATTGTTAGTAATATGTAATTTATCCTTAAAATCGAGCGTGGTACCGGAAGATTGGAGGGTGGCCAATGTAACGCCTATTTTTAAAAAAGGTTCCAGAGGAGATCCGGGAAATTATAGACTGGTGAGTCTGATGTCGGTGCCGGGCAAAATGGTAGAGACTATTATAAAGAACAAAATTACAGAGCATATTCAAAAGCATGGATTAATGAGACAAAGTCAACAAGGATTTAGTGAAGGGAAATCTTGTCTCACCAATCTACTACATTTCTTTGAAGGGGTGAACAAACATGTGTATAAAGGTGAGCCAGTTGATACTGTGTATCTGGATTTTCAGAAGGCGTTTGACAAAGTACCTCATGAAAGACTCCAGAGGAAATTGGAGAGTCATGGGATAGGAGGTAGTGCTCTATTGTGCATTAAAAACTGGTTAAAAGACAGCAAACAGGGTTAAATGGTCAGTATTCTCAATGGAGAAGGGTAGTTAGTGGGGTTCCTCAGGGGTCTTTGCTGGGGCCGCTGCTTTTTAACATATTTATAAATGACCTAGAGGGGCATAATCGAACGCGAACGCCCATCTCCATGGGTGGCTATCTGCAAGGCTGTGAGTCTGACGTCCTGCACGTACAACGTGCAGGACGTCAGAAACAGAAAGAAGCCTTTTGCGAGAAGAAGAGGACCTCGGCTCCCGGGGGTTGGGGTCCCCCACCAGCAAAGGTAGGCGACGGCAGGGGGGTGTCGAGAGGGTCAGCAGCAGGGGGGGGGGCAAAGTCAGCAATGGCAGGTGGAGGTCGGCGGCGCCGGGGGGGGGGGGGGGCTAAAATGTGCCCCCTCCCGCCGAAGTCTGGCTATGCCCCTGTGATAGAGGTCTATAAAATAATGAGTGGAGTGGAACGGGTAGATGTGAAGCATCTGTTTACGTTTTTCAAAAATAATAGGACTAGGGGGCATGCGATGAAGCTACGATGTAGTAAATTTAAAACGAATCGGAGAAAATATTTCTTCACTCAACATGTAATTAAACTCTGGAATTCGTTGCTGAAGAATGTGGTAAAGGTGGTTAGCTTAGCGGAGTTTTTAAAAAGGTTTGGACGGCCTCCTAAAGAAAAAGTCCATAGACCATTATTAAATGGACTTGGGGAGAATCCACTATGTCTGTTACACACTTAGGACTTCTTTTACAAAGCCATGCTAGAGATTCCTGCGTGGCAAGTGAGAGGAAGCCCATTCAGTTCCTATGGGCTGTCTCTCATTTGCCACACGGCTTTGTAAAAAAAAGCCCTTAATATTTTTAATAAATCACTGAAGAATTTGTCCTCAGAAAAACAATCACTTCAGTCAGATCCTCCTTCATGGATGCCCTCAAAACTGATCTAATCATTCCCAGAGCAGAGAACCACCTCTCAACAATAACCTGGGTCAGAACTCCTTTTCTGTACAAGTGTATCTTGTAAAATTCATTAAAATTACAAATAAATCAGAAAAAAAAAACAATAACCTGGGTCAGTGACAAAGCAGTAACTACTAGGGCAACATTTCTAACAATTTCAGGATAAAACATTTACCAGTACTTTAGATCCATGACAAAAATATAAGTATAAAATACTAAATTTACCATATAATGTTCTAAGTTTTTATTTTGAAGCTGGAGTTGGTACATTTTTACCGATTCAAACTCCACCCAAAACTGCTTCTGACTCCACAGCCCTGCTTCAAACAGTGGTGCAACACAAACTCAGCTGAACTCTGGCTCTTCCCTTTCCAAGTCTTTCAGTTAGGAATCCTCCGTTTCTCTCATGCCTTATTTTCAATCATTACTATTTGTGCTCACCTTCCTTCGGGGGGCAATGTATCCAAATGGGTTTGTTTTGTGCACATCATGACAGTAATAAACCTCACTCCTATGCAAGGTATGTGGAGTATGATCCAGCAGGAGTCCACTCTCTGCATTCACCAGCCTTTCTGCAAAGAAATATTCTGATGCTCCAGCTGAGTCCATCACCCCACAGCCTCACATCATGACTTAAAGCAGAAGTTCCCAAACCAGTCCTTTCAGGTTATCAACAATGAAGATGCATGAGAAGTGCATGTAATCTCATGCTTATAAAGCCCAACTGGCTGAGAGTTTCCCAGGACTGGTTTGGGAACCTAAAGCATTCTTTCTTCCAAAAAGAGAGTTCACCTCCAAAACTACTCAGGGCCCAAGAAGCTATCAGAATGTCTCTATTATAACCCTCCCCCCCCCCCCCCCTCATTTCTGAGAACTTCAGACTAATTCACATCTTTTCCTTGTCACACTTAATTCCCTTTTCCTTCACTCACTGCCCAAAAGTATGGTTTACTTATTTTATAAGAGCAGTTCACAAGATGACTCTTGCATTCTCCATTGCCTACTCTTCGTGCCTCTCCTCCTTGCCTTAAGCCGTCACGGCCTCTTCCTTTTCTGGAATCACAGAACAAGGAACTGCCCGTGTTATCTCCTCCTCCAAATACTTACCTGTCCTTCCAACCCAATTTCTGCCCCAGTCCTCTGTGCTATCTCCCTCATCATCATCCTCTTATTATTGAATATCCAGTTAAACATAAAATATTATTATCACAAAAAGTAGTGAGAAATGAGATTGCTGTTACATTGGCCTTCTTCTTAAGGTTATAGCGATCTTCTCAACCTCTACGATCTGCAAGCCAGTATTTGATGGATGTACCTGACCTGAAATACGGGCAATTACATGACACTAGAGCAAGAATATTTTCTGTTGCATTGCCAATATTGTGGAACACTCTACCTCTGAGTCAAGTCTATTTCTAGAACATTATAGATTAGAAAACATCTAAAGACTCATTTATTCCAACAAGCTTATCACGGCAATGAAGAATAATATGTAAGATGTCAGTGTTAGTGTACCTATGCTATTATAATCATTCTGACTACTGTGCTGAGAAATTACATTTTTTAAACATCATTAGGTTAGTCACTGTTTTATGATATATGTATGTACTATAATTGTTTCTGTTGTTTTTGAAATGATAATGTGTGTATGGCTGTAACCCATATTGGAAAATGCAGAATATAATTTCTTTTTAATGATTATGTTCATTAATACTATTCCCATACCAGTTTGATTTGTATTTGGAACTCTTAGCAAAGCTAATTTCTAAATTCAGAATCAAACATAATTTTTACGTATGAGAATCTGTTATGCACCTCTGTACATTTAACCAAGGTGAAAGCACTGGAAAACCAGAGTCCTTGTCTTCAGGCAGTGGTCACATGGGAATGCTGGGACACAGGAGCCTCGAATCCCACTAAGTCTCGGACTTCTGGGGTTCAGAAGAGGGTTTGTATCGATCCACATCATTCAGCGATGATCATTTTTACTGTACATTACTCTGTGGTGTCTTTTCAGGAGCAGGAAGCTTGACGTCAGTGCTAGGCAAGATAGTGGAAACTATTATGAAGAATAAAATTATGGAACACGTAGACAAACATGGTTTAATAAGACAGAGTCAGCATGCGTTCAGCCAAGTGAAGTCTTGCCTCACCAATTTGCTTCATTTCTCTGAAGGCGTGAATAAACATGTGGATAAAGGTGAGCTGGTTGATGTAGTGTATCTTGATTTTCATAACGCTTTTGACAAAGTTCCTCATGAGATACTCCTGAGAAAATTAAAATGTCATGGGATAGGGTGAATAGTGGATTGCTACAGGGATCTGGAAATTGGAACAAGTGAGGTGATCAAATTTAGAGATGATAAAAAAACTATTCAAAGTTGTGAAAAACTGCAGGAAGACCTTAGAAAACTGGAAAACTGCACATCCAAATGGCAGCTGAAATTTAATGTGGACAAATGCAAAACAATGCACATTGGGAAGCATACTTCAAATCATAGTTATTTGATGCTAGGGTCCATCTTGGGAGTCAGCACCCAAGAAAAAGATCTAGGTGTCATTGTAGACAATATGCTGAAATCTTCTGCCCAGTATATAGCAGTGGCCAAAAAAGTAAACAGGATACTAGGAATCATTAGGAAAGGTATGGTAAATAACAACAAGAATATTATAATGCCTCTGTATCGCTCCATGGTGCGACCCTCACCTTGAGTAGTGTGTTCAATTCTGGTCGCTGTATCTCGAAAAAGATATAGCGGAATTAGAAAAGGTTCAAAGAAGAGCGACTAAAATGATAAAGGTGATGGAATTCCTCCCGATTGAGGCAAGGCTAAAGAGATTGGGCTCTTCAGCTTAGAAAAGAGATGGCTGACACAAAAGGCCTATAAAATCCTGAGTGGTGCAGAATGGAGTAAAAGTGAATCAATTTTTCACTCTTTCAAAAAGTACAAAGACCAGGAGATACTCGATGAAATTACATGAAAATACTTAAAAAAAAAAAAAAAAAAAAAAAAAAAAAAAAGGAAAAAATATTTCACTCAAAGAATAGTTGTGCTCTGGAACTCACTCGGGAATTCACCGCCAGAGGATGTGTTAACAGTTGTTAGCATATCTGGGTTTAAAAAAGGTTTGGACAAGCTCCTGGAGGAAAAGTCCATAGTCTGTTATTGAGATGGACATAGGGGAAGCCACAGCTTACCTTGGGATTGGTAGCATGGAATGTTGCTACTTTGGGTTTCTGCCAGGTACTTGTGACCTGTATTGGACACTGTTGGAAATAGGATACTAGGCTAGATGGATCATTGGTCAGACTCAGTATGGCTATTCTTATGTTCTTATGGCAGTTTATACCTACCTATTTTAATAAAAATTGTACAAAATGAGCCACAGGGGTGTTAATAGGCTGTAATTTCCAACTAAATATTTCCGCAGTTTAGGTGGACTTTCACTGGCTGCCGATTCCAAGGAAAATACATTTCAAAGCATAAAATGGGAACAGATTATTTAAATCAGAAACCACCTGGGTCAGATTTAGAATTGAAATATGCTTCTGAAAGCACCTTCAATAAAAACGACAAAAAAAAGAGACATAAAAGGTTTTGAGTGCACATAGATTTTTTTTTTTTTTTTTTTTTGGGGGGGGGGGTGGGGGTTGTGTGCAATCCCTGCCTTATGGAACAAAATTCCACAGAGTAAGTCACTTGTCAATGACCTTGTGGCCTTTAGACAGATTATGAAAGCCCAAAAACCTAATCTAAAAATCCAAGTTATGTTGTGATTACTGTTGTGAGATTTTAAGTTCTAGCAGACGTGATGGCTCAGATTATTTACAGAATATAATAGTTTTATCTATGATAAGAGTCTAAAATATTTTGAAAAAATACACACATTTTCACTATTTGAGGCAATACCTGTACACAAAAATCAAATTAATTTTACATTTGTATTACTTGTTCATCTTATAACCTGTTCCAAGCATCAAAGGACAAAGGGCAGGTAAAACAAGTGGGGAAAACATGTAGAGCAGGGCTCACAGAATTCTTTTTAATCTCACAGCATGCTTGTGTGCCTGTGTAGTTGTGTTGTATCTATGTATATCTGAGTTGCAGTAGGGGTGCTCAACTCAGTCCTCACCCAACCAGCCAGGTTTACAGGATACTCACAATGAATACACGCGGGAGAGATTTGAATACAGTGGAGGTAGAGTACGCAAACCTCTCTCGTGGGTATCCTGAAAACCTGACCAGCTGGGTGTGTCCTGAGGACCGGGTTGAGAACCCCTGAGAATAAAAGGGAGAGGGAGCTGGGTTTATTCATGGGAGAGGAGGCAGCTATGTCTCACTGTATTTAAGTTTCTGTGAGGCAGAAGCTGAACTGCTTCTCCCCATAGAATGCATTTGGGCCATTTTTGGAGGATGCTTATTTCTTTGGAAACCCCAGGCTGATTATTATTTACTAGCCGTTAAGCCCGTAAAAACGGGCGGGTATTGGAATGTTTTTTTCCCCAAGGCCCCCCTCCCGTTGCAGCTGCAAAGCCCCTGCCATCCTCCTTCCCTGCCAGCTCCAAGGCCCCCTCTGTCCCTCCCTCCCAGCTCCAAGGCTCCAGTCCTCCCCCCTTCCCAGCTGCAAGGCCCCCTGCCCTCCCTCCCTCCCAGTTCCAAGGCCCCAGGCCCTCCCCCCCAGCTCCCAAGGCCCCCTTCCCTCCCTCCCACCCAGTTCCAAGGCCCCCTGCTCTCCCTCACAACTGTAAGGGGCCCCATTCCCTCACAACTGTAAGGGCCCCCCTGCCCTCCCTCCCAGCTCCAAGGCTCCAGTCCTCCCCCCTTCCCAGCTGCAAGGCCCCCTGCCTGCCCGCCCTCCCTCCCTCCCAGTTCCAAGGCCCCAGGCCCTCCCCCCAGCTCCCAAGGCCCCCTGCCCTCCCTCCCTCCCAGTTCCAAGGCCCCAGGCCCTCCCCCCCAGCTCCCAAGGCCCCCTTCCCTCCCGCCCTCCCAGTTCCAAGGCCCCCTGCTCTCCCTCACAACTGTAACAGCCCCCCTGCCCTCCAGCTCCAAGGCTCCAGTCCTCCCCCCTTCCCAGCTGCAAGGCCCCAGGCCCCCCCAGCTCCCAAGGCCCCCTTCCCTCCCTCCCAGCTCCAAGGCCCCCCTCCTTCTGAGACGTCCCATGTCCCCTCCCCCCCCAAGGTAGCCGCTACCGCCCCCCCCCCACGCCGGAGTCGCCACCACCCCCCCCCTTCACCCGGCCCGGGCCCTCTCTTCGTTATTCAACTTACAGCAGCGCCGAAACAGCAGCAAGCAGCAGCTCCCGTTGGCCTTCCTTCACTGCCTGTGCCTCGCCCTCGTGTGACGTCACATCGGCGAGGGCGGGGGCGGGACAGAGAGGGAAGTCTCTACTGCGCATTTGCAGGTGAGTCGGTCACTTGCCATTTATAGGTTTGATTATTATTTATTGCATTTGTATCCCACCTTTTCCCATCTATTTGCAGGCTCAAATAGCTTACAGAGTGTGGTTATGACATTGAACAGAACATGAGAACATAACAATAGCCAGACTCTTCTAGTTTATCCAGCTATGCCCACCCAGGATTACCTCTTGGAAAATTTGAAAAATTCCTCAATCTTCTATTCTACCTCTAAATAAAATTTATTTGCCTGTCACCTTGAAAGAGTCCCATGGTGTGGTAACAGTTTAAGGGGTTCAAAATGCTCAAATGGATTTAAACGTTATTTCTGCAATTTTAGAAGACACAGAGGCATATTTTCAAAGCACTTAAGTAAAATAAAATTGATCCACTTCTGGGAAACAAAAAGGGAGCTGGGCAGACTTCTACGGTCTACACTCTGATCGTGACTGAATAGCTAGGGATGGGCTGGAGTGTAAATTTTAAGGGCTTTCGATGTTAACTTCAGAACTTAGTACAAGAACAGTACTGGGCAGACTTCTACGGTCTGTGCCCTGAGAAAGGCAAGGACAACTCAAACTCAGGTATACATATAAAGTATCACATACCATGTAAAATGAGTTTATTTTGTTGGGCAGACTGGATGGACCGTACAGGTCTTTATCTGCCATCATTTACTATGTTACTACCGTGTTTCCCCGAAAATAAGACACTGTCATATTAATTTTTGCCCCCCAAAATGCGCTAGGTCTTATTTTCAGGGGTTGTCTTATTTTTCGGGGAAACATCGGGGTTGGCCCACCCGCCCTCCATCGCTCCCGGAACTAACCTTAAACGCCTCCTTTCACCTTCGCAGCAGCAGGGCAGGCCACTCCTTCCTTCCGTGTCCCGCCCTCACCTGACGTACTGTCCGCGAGGGCGGGGCACGGAAGGAAGGAGAGGTCTGCCCTGCTGCTGCTTGCTGCAAAGGTGAAAGGAGGCGTTTAAGATTAGTTCCGGGAGCGACGGAGGGTGGGTGGAGGGGTGGCCCGGCGACCTCGGGTGGGGGGGCGACCCGGGGGCGGCCTTGTCCGGCTCTCAGCGGCCCTGCTTTCAAACAAAAATTTGCTAGGTCTTACTTTCGGGGGAGGCCTTATATCTACCAATTCAGGAAAACCTCTACTAGGTCTTATTTTCGGGGGATGTCTTACTTTTGGGGAAACAGGGTATGTTACTCATTCTACACCACTCAGGATTTTGTAGACCTCAATCATAACTCCCCAGAACTGAATGCAATTCTCACGGTGAGGTCGCACCATGGAGCAATAATGTTAATATTTCTCTATCTCTATTTCATATTTTATTTTGTTAATTCTATTCTGAAAGCTACTTCAAGCATCAGGCAGTTTTCCTATTGGTTGCTATGTGTATCGCTAAGTAACATCTGTTGCCATGGGTAGAGCCAGAATTTATGCTGATGATAGACAGATGGGACCCTTTTTGAACACCAGAGATGATTAAATTGGTCTGGGTCAGCTGAGGCTTTTTCCTCCTTGTGTTCAATATTCTATATTGTCCTCTTATATTAAGTGTTTTGGTGTGAGGTTTGTTGTTTCAGATACTAATATTGAGTACTCCACCACCTTCCAATTATATTGTATTAGTTAAAGCCAGATTAGGCCATTGACAACTTTGCACGTTTTGTAACCACATGTTTTTTTTTGGGGGGGGGGGGGAGGTGCTGTGAGATGTACTCAGGACCAGAGAATGACACGGGGACAGATCCCACAGAGACAGGGGACAAACTTTGTCCCCATGTCATTCTCTAACAGGCTGATGCTCAAAACTCTGGACCTGTACTGAAGAGCGCCAAAAAATCTTCCCAATACTCAACACTAAATATCATTGGCTCCTCAATGGCCAAAGAATTATTTGCAAGCTATTAACACTCACCTTCAAGGCATTCCGAGTTGGCCTGCCTCAATATTTATCGAGTCTTACTGTCCCATATTCTCCTATGCACCTACTTCGGTCTTGATTTTTGTCTAGTCCTTCCCAACTCCAAACAGGTTGTTCTTGAAACTGCCAGGCATTGTGCTTTTTATTTTGCAGCCTCTTTTCACTGGAATTCTCTCCCACGTGATATCTGAGCAGAATCTACATTCAAGAAATTCAAATCTGCTATAAAGACGTCCCTCCCTCTTCCTTAATTGTCTTTCGTTTAATGTTGTTTTCTTGTTGTAGTATCTAAACTGCTTGAATGAAAGTATTATTTTCCTATTAATATATTGTAATTCTTTTCATCACTTTTAAATTTTACATTTAATATTGTACACTGCCTAGATCTATTAGTTAAGGTGATATATCAAATTCTCATAAATAAATAAAATTAAGGGGGAGGAACATGCCTGGCACATGCGCACAAGATCTGTGTGGTAATCACAGCTCTTGTGTGCATACCCTAGTGAAACTGGGGAGCAGGAAGCCCATGCAGGAGCTCCTTCCACGAATGCAGTGACTCAGGTTTTTCTTTTTAAGTACAAAAAAGCATGACCTTGCTATCAGAAACACCGCTTTTCTCTTTTTGGGTGGCTGAACTTCTCTCCAGATTTTTTGTTTATCGCACCATGAATACTGTATGCAATTCTGGTCACTGCATCTCAAAAAAGATGTGGTGGAATTAGAAACGGTACAGAAAAGGGCGACAAAAATGATAAAGGGGATGGGACGACTTCCCTACGAGGAAAGGCTGAAATGGCTTGGGCTCTTCAGCTTGGAGAAAAGACGGCTAAGGGAAGATATGATAGAGGTATATAAAATACCGAGTGGAGTGGAACGTGTAGACATGAATCACTTGTTTACTCTTTCCAAAAATACTAGGACTAGGGGGGCACACAATGAAGCTACAAAGTAGTAAATTTAAAACGAATCAGAGAAAATATTTCTTCACTCAACGTGTAATTAAACTCTGTAATTCGCTGCCAGAGAATGTGGTAAAAGCAGTTAGTTTAGCAGGGTATAAAGAAGGTTTGGATAACTTCCTAAAAGAATAGACCATAAGCCATTATTAAAATGGCCTTGGGAAAATCCACAGCTTATTTCTGGGATAAGCAGTATAAAATGTATTGTACGTTTTTGGGATCTTGCCAGGTACTTGTGACCTGAATTGGCCACTGTTGGAAACAGGATACTGGGCTTGATGGACCTTTGGTCTGTCCCAGTATGTACTTGCTGCTTCTTTTCTGATCCTGTTGTTCTGTCCCATCTTTCATGCTCCTTACTGCCGGTTCCTGCTGCTTCTTTTCTGATCTTGTTCCTTTCTCCCTCCATTCAAGCACCCTATCACCAACTCCGAGCTGGCATAGGTTTCCAGCGTTAGAAGCAGCGTTCTCTGAGCATGAAAGGGAATACCCAATGACCCCAACAGTCCTTTGCATGCATTTAAATTTCATTTGTGTTGATTTTTGGCGGGCAGGTTGTTTCTGGCGCTAGAGCACTCTGAGCATCGTGCACAGCTTAACACCGGTGCTAATTTCCTCTAGCGCTAGCTTCTGAGCATCAGCCTGTAAGAGCTTGAGACTAGGCTTAAACAGGCAGTTCTAACTAGCTGGAACAGTATCTATAAAATGCTAGTGTCCATTTGTAAAAACTTAAATACATCTTAGACAACTGGCAACTGAATTCAATGATAAAAAAAAAACTGCAGAAGCTGCTTTTGTACTTAAATGAAGCACTGTTAAATGCATCATGTGTGTCTTGTCTGCCTTTATTTATTTGCACTTTTATACCCCACTTTTTTTCCCACAGGTATGCAGACTCAAAGTGGCTTACAATGTACTGATAAGGCTATAGCCAGACCAGTTGTTATACAATTACATGAAATAGGATAGAAGGAACAGTGTTAGAAGAAATAGGGAAAGGGTAAGAGAGACTAAAAAAGGGCTATGGACATTTTATTAGGAAGGACTGTAGGTAATATGTGGAATTTCTGAAGTTGGCTTTCAGAGATAGGCTGGTCTTAGGTAGATTCCAGATGCTGAGATGGTTCAGAGTGGCATGAACAACTATCGGCAAGGCAATCCATGATGGGGAGCAGGTGTAATACCCATCCAGAACAGGAGAAATAAGCATGCCACGATTAGAACTCTTTAAGGCAGGAAGAGATGTGAAGTGGCTGGACTGGCCATGTCAAAATAGCATGTTGCAAGTGGTGTTGAAATCTGCTTCTTAACTGTCCACACCAGCTCCCTAAACGATTGATGCAGCGACCAGGAGACGTGGTTCAAAAGGCCCAACGGCGCTGCTGTGATGATCAATGATTGGTGAACGGGCAGGAGCGAACAAGAGGTAGGCTGAGTACCAGGAGACACAGACAAAGCACAGAAGAAGCAGGAAGCGTCCCGGAGTGTTGTAGAGGGAACCGGAGGTGAACGGCAACAGCTGGAGGTTGTCAATACTGGGAGAGATTGCGGCCGGCCGCACAGCTGAAAGGCTCTCGATGCAGGAGCATTGCCTGGAACAAAGGCAGACGCTGACAGCACGAACGGGTCAGGCCGCAGTTGGTTGGCAGTTGGTCCATGGAAATGTCAGCAACGAGCCAATCCGACTAGTCAGACCATAGCCCAACAGGTTCCCCACGGCACCCCGGACCAAGACAGGCACAGGTTCAGTGATGAGGAGCTGAACCACGGCCAACTGCTGGCGGATTACTTGAGGGCCCACGGAGCCAATGACTCCCCGTTCCGCTACGCGGGCACTGACGATGCGATTGGGCTGTCAGCCGGCCCACTGATACGCCGGTGATGAGCAATGTCGGCCGGTGCTCCCCTTTGATATTTCGGACCGAAAAAGGTGATAAGGAGAAAAATCAGATCTCCGCAGCAACGAAGGAAGCCGGCGCAAACAAAATCGGACCAATATACAGCCAAACAACGGTTTAGCTCCGAGATGGCATCTGGAGCTAACTGTTCTTGAGCCCGTTAATCAGCAGCCATCTTTGATATGGCAACAAGCGTCTTGTCTGCTGATCAAACTCCTACCATCTGCAACATCCTTCCATTATGTGCCCAGTTGTTCAAGCATCTTACTGTTACTAAAACAGATTCATCCATTGTTGCTGGCATCAAGGAACATTTCCAACATTTATTGACACTTATTTTCATGTTCATCCACTACACAATGTTGGTTCTCTTCTACACCCACATCTGAAAGACAATCCAATTATATTCCCGAATGATGTAAAAACACAGGCAATCGAATCTTTGAGAAGGCTGTATCAAAACCAGATTGAAATGGAAGGCTCGAGTCCATCTACCTCAACAACTCAGGATCCTCCGCAACCAACATTCCCAGAAAGCATCACATCTGTGGAAGAGCCTCCTCCAAAAGAATGAAAATGGATGTTAGTTTTATGAGCTTCCTTTGAAGACTGCTGTTAATGAATTGGACAGTTATTTATGTTTGAGTGATGCAGATGATGATGTTTTGATTTTTTGTAGAAACAAGAAAAAGTGCTAGCCAAAACTGACAAACTTGCACGGAGGATCCTGTGCATTCCTGCTACCAGCACATCTTCTGAGAGGACAATTGCTATTGTAGGAAGGACTGTGGAAGACAGGAGAGCTAGACTGAATCCTTAAATTGTTGATGAATTATTATTCATTCACAGATTAAAAAATCATAACAGTGCTTCATAGGGCATATTCCCCCCCCCCCCCCCGGTTAGGGCATACAGAACGGGTTGTATTATGTCCCCCTGGACATTTTAACAGGGTGGATTAGGGTTGCTTGGGGGTAGTAGAAGTCAGATACTGTTGGGGTTGGAAGGGTAAAGAGTGGTGTGGGGGTGTTATTTTAGTTGCACGTTGTCGTTTATAAACAGTTGTGCAGAATATTGTTCTTTTTTTATACTTTAATAAAAAGATTTAAATATAAAATCATAAGTGTTTGATGTTTATGCAGATGAGGACAGAGCTCACGGAAACAGGGATACACTTTGTCCTTGTGTCATTCTCTACTTAGGGGGTTAGAATTGCCAACTCTCTGTTTTTTATCAGACATCAGCAGAATTTTACATTAATGTCCAGAAGGCAGAAGGAGGTTTTATGACAGGTGACAGCATGATGTCAAAACGTTGAAGCCGTCTCCCCCACAAGACACATATTGTGCCTGCACCTATGGACTGCAGCTCACGCTTCAGGACCCCCCAGAGGTTAACCCCCCCCCCCTTGGATTACGTATGAGAAGCTTGCAAATAAAAAAAACTGTCAAATTAAAACACACACACTCTCACACGCATAAACCTTACAAGTTTGCTATTGTTTTCAATAGCGTCTGCAAATGTTTGGAGTCGCACAATGGTCTACCCACTGGCTTCAATCCACAGAATAAGCCAGATAGGCTCATGCCGTCTCCTGTCATAAAATCTCCTTGATGGGTAATATGTCTGGACATTGTTCTGAGTTAAAACCTCTACATGCAGTTCTTTAGTTTCCCCTGACCCTCCCCCCCCCCACCACCACACACAATCTTATATGTAAGCCTGCCCAGCCTGTTTCCATCGGCAGAGACTAAGTAGGATCCAGCCAATGGGAAGGCACCGAGCGGAATACTGAAAGGCAGCTCTAGTACCACGAAGGGAGGAGGGAATCTGGAGGAAGTTTCTGTGCTGTACAAGTAAAGTTTCTGCCTCTGGTGGAAGACAAATGAACCCCCTTCAAAAATGTCACAGTACATTTACTGTATATGGGAGAAGCAGCTCCATCAGCTGTAGTGTACACAAACTGATTCACAGTAGCATTGTGATTAAGAAATGGCACCTTTCAAACTGCCTTCCTCTCATGTTCAGATACAGAGAAAGCACGCACACACATACTCCAACAGCCAAAAACACATGCACAGAATCCAACATGTACACCCCCCCACACACATGCACACATACATTTACAAGCAAATGGTTGGAAAGATTTCCATGTGCTGTGTTCTGCTGCAGAGGCGTATCTGGGGGCCAGAGCCAGAGTGAGGGGCCACATTTTAGCCGCCCCTGGTTCTGCATGCTTTCCCCACTTGTTTTTCTTTTCAATTCACTGGGAATTGGAAATAATTGTACATGAAAGGTTGAGAATGGCTGACAGGGGGGGAAATAACTCACTGAGGGGCCTTGAAGAAAACTTTCTTTGTTGTTACCGTGAGTTTAACATTATTTTACCACAGGTTAGCAATGCAGTAAAGGTTTCAGCACAGGTGTTAACTTGTGTGGAACCCTAATTGCACACTGCATTAAAAAGAATGTAAATGAGGTGATTACCCATTCCACAACCATGCACGAAAAAAAGAAATTGGCTATCTGGCTAATGCAGGAAAACCTTTGCCAGGTCTGGGGCAGCAAAGAACGGTTGGTTGAGAGGAGGGATGTGTAACAACCCCATACCCCCACCCACAATTGAAAGACCTTCCTGTCAGTTTAGTGATCCCTCTTCCTCTCTGACCCAACCTACCTTTCCCCGACTAGAAAAAAAAATCTCTGGTCTCTAGTGGCAACCCCTCACCCCACACACACGTGATACATCATGGGAATGCACTGGGGGAGGTTAGTCTGCCATATAAGGGAAAAATTCCCTTATATGGCAGACTGGCCCTACCCCTGTGCATCCTAGGATGCACCATGCGGAGACATGATACCACCATCTTGAAAGATGGTGGTGCAGGAGACAGGAGTGAGCGGCCATTGCTCCTGTCTCTTTAAGGTACAACTGTAGGTTGGGGGTACCCAGGGGAGGTGTTGGGGAGGTGGGGAGGTGCCACTACACATCGGGGATTATTTTTTTTTGAGTCGGGGAGTGGGCTGTGGAGTCAGTATACCCAAATCTTTGACTCCAACTCCTCTATCTTTCTACTGTCTGATTAACTCCAACTGATCTTAAGTTTTAAATGTTTTGTTCTGGATCTAAAGTACTGGTAAATATAACTTTAGATCCAGGACAAAAAAAAATATATATATATATATAAACTTATCATTTTATACTTATATATTATAATGCTTTTTTTAATTTTGAAGCTGGAGTCAGTCAGTACATTTTTATAAACTGCGACCCCACGACTCCCAAAACGGGCCAAGTTCTCCTCACTCAGAGGGTAAAGATGTCCCATCGCCTTGGCCACTTTCAAGGGCCCTTCAGGGTCAGCCCATTCAGCAGAAATAAGCTCTTGGATGGAGTCATGCAAAGGAAAGGCTCGAGCAGGCTTCTTAGTACTCACCGTCCTCGGATTACCAGAGGAGGCCTCGCCTTTAACAGGATCATCAATAGAGAGGGCCTGTAAGGCATCAGAGATAAGTGCTGGCAGCTCATCGCGGTGGAAAATCCGAACCGCAGTGGGATCATCCAGAACCAGTGGCAAACCGGCACCTTCCTCTGGCTCCTCAGACCACGAAGGCCTGCCAGATCCCTCAGAGTCCCCACAGCCCGACCACGGGGGGGGGGGGGGGGGGGGGGGGTACACCACTCTCCGACGGGGAATTTACCCGTCTATGCTTAGCGTGCATCCAACACTCAGGGGAATCCACGTCTGACATCAGCCCCAGGCCATCATCAGTCGGAGGGGGACCAGGTAGCAACGCAGTGTCAGACACCTGCGGCAGAGCTCTTTTCAGCATGAAGGCTTTATGAAAAATAAGCACAAACCCGGGGAAGAAAAACTCACCCTGACCTCCCATCTCCGAATTAGGAGCGACGGGGAACGGAGCTCCTCCGGTAGCCTCGGTCCGAGGCGCCCCTCTGCTCTCAGACTCCTCCGCAACCGCGGTGGTCGAGCCATGCGGCGCTTCCAAGATGGCGCCCACTGCCAGCTCCATCGAGTGGGAAGAATCATCGCTCGCCATGCTCGTACTGGCTCTAACGTCTAAACAGCACGTTTTACAGAGCCCCGCTGCTGATCTGCGCTTGCCACAACGGGAACAGCGCTTAACTCCCTCAGCAGCCATTGCCAAAAAACGGCGGAATAAAATTCAAAATGGGGGCTTCGTGGCAAAATCACCCCGACCGGAACTCCGTCCGCGGGCCCTCCCCGGAGGAGCTGAGTACCGCTCTTACCTCAAAGGACCGAGTCCACGAGCTCCGGTCACGCTGCACAGTCAGGAAAAGCCTCAGAAATAGCAGCGGTGTCAAAGCGTGTTTTTTTTTTTTAACGCTGTGAGGAAAGTTGGAGGCAAACAGCTACAGAGGTACTCTGGAGGCAGAAGAGGGTGGGAAAGGCAGGGAAAGGGCGAACCTATATGCCTGCATCCACACAGGGGGAAGGGTAAGGCAGGGAAAGGGCGAACCTATGTGCCTTTAAAGTGGGCTCCACTTAGCCACAACACCCCCTGCTACAACTGGCAAAGGCACAGGAGCTGAACAAGCTGCGTCCAACCCTGCTGGGAGATAGAGAAATACTGAGAGGCAGATGGAGCTAGCCGTCCTAGAGGCACTATGGTTTTCAGTGTTCTCTATCTCCCCCTGCTGGTAGGTGGACACAACCCATTCGTAATGGATTCATCTGCTGCTGATGACAAGGAACAGCTGGCGGTAATTGCCGAGACACCAATAGGAATATAATGAGCGACTCCGCATTTACCACCAGCCAATTTCTACTGCGAGCTAAAAATGCTACCGCAGCTTAGTAAAAGACAACCTTAGTGAAAATTCCGGTACAAATCATAGATCACAGCCTGTTTGTCCAATGTTACTGCCTAAAATGTAACATCGTTCCCTTAAATGTAACATGGCCGTAACAGCTAAAGCTTTCTTCCCCATCCTCCTCTCTCAAATCACTGTAATTAAACACTACCATTCTCAGCATCCCCTGACCCCTCTTGACAACAGCACTAAAGTATCATTCTTTAGGCTACAAGAAGGAAGCGGAGGCAATATTTTTTCACATTTTTTGACACAAATCCTTAATATTTTTCACAGAGGTGAAACAGATGTGTTCATATGCCCTATAACCACATTTGTTTTCAAGGATGGATATTAAAGAGTTTATTTGCTATAACGCCTTCCCCAAAGTGGCTTATAAAGATTAGTTATCATAAGCAAGAACTCAATTCAATAGAAATAACTTACTGCCACCACAGGTCTGGTGGGAGCTGTTTGGAACTAGCGCGTACACTTCTAAAGAAGGTAGTCAGGTCAATGGCAGCTAGGCATCTTCCATGCCCACAAGAACTCAGACATCATCAGTTTTGGTAACTGATAGGGTTGAACGGCGAGCAGTTTTGGATTATGTATGGGAGCTTGCATGTTAAGAAATCAATAAGAGACAACAAAAACTCATTGGTATAAGGAGCGATATCCTACAAGTCAAGGGCGGACTGATAATGTTCTGGGCCCTCGGGCAATAAGGGCCATGGGCCCCTAACCACCTACCAAAGGCCATTAAATGAGATGGAATCTAGGGGAGAATGGGCTCCGCTACTGCTGTGGGCCCTCGGGCATTGCCCTATTGTATCGGTGGTCAGTCCACCCCAGCTACAAGTGGTCAAGAATCTATGTCTGGCAATGGAGGCTATATTCTCAGCAATGCAGACCATAACTAGGCACACTGGATGAACCAATGGATCTTTATGACTGTCTACTAGGCAAGTGCTTCTCAGCCCTCTCCTGGAGGCATACCTAATCCAGATGCATGTTCAGGATTACTACAATGAATATGCATAATATACACCATGCTTAGAAAAAAAAAAAGGGAACCCGAACATGTTGCCTCTTAACCTATTTAAGTCAAATTTTCAGTGAATACGCAGAAAACAAGGCAACAATAGGTTACTACACCGTAATGCTGCTGTCATACATCTCGTAAAACATACACCTCAAAAATTTGAATGAAATATAACAGTTTTCCAACGTACATTTAACAGAAATGTTGTTACTAGTCTGCAAAGAAAGTAATGAGGTTAATTTTGGTCATAGAATTTACTCAAAATGACCTCCCTGAGCGGACACCACAAGTGCCAAGATATGCACATTAACACATGTAGATCAAGTTCTTCCCGGGCAATCACTACCCTTCTGACATTCTGTTGTACCCAGTTTCATCAACTTTTAGAGACATTTATCTAAGTCCCCAGTGTCAAATTCTCTCTCAGAAATTCAGCAATAACTTGTTTCGTACCGTAATATTTAGTTTGTTGCAAAAAACCCAACAACTCTTTCCTTCAGTAAACACCCTTTTCACAGTTAATGACATCACACTGATGTCACTTTTGCACGGTAGAAAAATTAAGCCGTTAATTCTGACGGTCAGTTTAAGCAAATTGTTGCTTGACATCTATGTTGGTACAAATTACCCAGATTTGCTTAAACTATACTGTAATACAAAACACAATTTATAGGGTACAAACTTATTATTGGGGAAAGCACATCAACAGTAAAACCATAAAACCCTCATATATTCTTAATCCAAAATACTCTAAACAGGTCTTTATTGTAATTTAATTTGAAGAAAACCAGAATGCTGAAAATTTTGTAGAAAGTGCTTATATAACCAAAAGAGACTGCCAGAGTCACCAAAATGTGCCATAGACTAAACGTCTTCCACTAGATATAATCAAAGCCCTTTGTAGGGCATTTATACTTCAAGAAATTAATAATAAAATGATTTCAAGAGATTTTGGGCCTCTTTTACTAAACCACGCTAGCGATCCCCATGCGGCAAATGCGATGCAGCCTATTCAAACTGAATGGGCTGCGGTGAAATTGCCGCGCCGGGAATCGCTAGCCCGGTTTAGTAAAAAAGAGGCCCTCAGCTTCATCTATGTTATAAATTACATTGTTAACAGAGACAGATGACAAAATCTAGGGATTCCCTTTTTTTTCCCCAATCACCACGTGGATTGATAAACACTGAAGACCCACTCACTGTATGAGAATCTCTCATGCACATTCATTGTGGCAATTCTGAAAACCCAAATGGCTTGTGCCTCAAGGAGAAGGTTAGAAGCATTCAGCTATGCAAATATGGTTTGTTTTGCAGATGAAGAGGTAGGACAGAGAACGGTGGTCTGTATGCAACTAATCATGAGCTGCTGTGTGCGGAAAATACTATAACAAAGAAGTAGAAAGCTGCTCGACTTGCTTTAAAGAGAAACTTGGGAAGCTGCCCTGCACCACTGCTGGTATTAATCTCTACTATAAATACCTCCATAAACAGGATAGTTTCAGCTGAAAATAAACTTTGCAGCAACCACAGTGAGCACCTGACAGATCTGAACTATCCAAAACTAGGATCTGCCAGTACGTAAGGTATATCTGAATAACAGGTAAGGATGGATAAGCTATCTACCAATCATCAAGGTCAGCTCAATAGTTCATACTCCAGTCCAATGGTTTGTAGGTGACAGCATAGTCACAAAACCCATCCTAGCAATTCCAATGCAACTTAACAAAGCCTGCCAAACAGGTCCACACACTCCAGCTCAGGTTTTCCCCTCCTCTCTAAAACAAGCTGTATGACAGGAAATTAGCAGTCCTGCAAACCACGAACTATGGTTATTAATCTGTTAGTCCAAAAGAAGACTCAGTTAAATTATGGGAAAACTTTCCAGGCTTTGTAACTTTTCCAAGAAGCTGAATTCTCCAGTATTGCATAGAGAAGGGACTTGGAGATTTATGAAGTGCCAGAGAGGAAAATGTGACTCACTGTCAAAAAATAAAAATGGCATTTAAACTACATCAGGATATGTAAAATTAAACAGCAATCCTTCTGGAGAGGACTGAAGAAAATAATAAATAAAAGCTTCACAGCACACTTGAGCACAAATTACTCAGAGCCTGCAGCAACCTTATCTGTGGAGGGGTACTCCGAACCCAATCCCTGTATTCTGCTGAGGTGCAGAGACATAGCAAGAATACCTGTGCCTGAAACTGATACACAGGGGCTATGTGACAGGCTGCAATGTATTATTCATTTTTACAACATGCAGAGCCTTGGCAAGGGGCATTATGCCGGAGGGTACAGGAGCATTGTGACTTTAAAAGCTGGCAGTGGAAAACCCAAAAGAGAGAGTGTCAAAATGGCTACTGACAAAATTTGTCTCAAATAGGATGAGACCTCTCCAAATAAACAGCCCCACAGTCCGACTCTCCCACTAGGAAGGAAAGTGTTCAAACAAGAATGACCAATATGATAAAGGGGATTAAACTCCTCTCATAAGAGGGAAAGGTTAAAGAGGTTAGTACTTTTCAGCTTGGAAAACAGACAGCTGAGGGGGGGGGGGGGTATGATTTAGGTCTATAAAATAATGAGTGGGGTAGATCGGGTAAAAGTGAATCAATCTTTCACTCTTTCAAAAAGTACAAAGACCAGGGGAAACTCAATGAAATTACATGGAAATACTTTTTAAAAAATAGGAGGAAATAGTTAAGCTCTGGAATTTGTTGCCAGAGAATTTGAAAACAGCGGTTACTGTATCTGGGTTTAAAAAAGGTTTGGACAAGTTCCTGGAGGAAAAGTTCATAATATGCTATTGAGACAGACATGGAGGAAGCCACTGCTTGTCCCTGGGATCAGTAGCATAAATCGTACTACTATCTGGGATTCTGTCAGGTACTTGTGACCTGAACTAGCCACTGTTGGAAGCAGAATACTGGGCTAGATTGACCATTGGTCTGACCCAGTATGGCTACTCTTATGTTCTAGTTTAATGCAGGTGCCCTTCAATATATGACTGCCCTATTTGTTATACCAGTATATGACCAGATGAAGCGTAACTTGCATGGAGTGGCAGGTGCTACTCTGGCCAACTTACTAAGCAGATTAGATGGACCATGCGGGTTTTTGTCTGCTGTCATATACTATGTCATTATGAAATACAAGGACTGGGAGCCAACAGCAGCCCCCATCAACCTCCAAGGGGGCCTCCATCATCATTCTGTGGAGGATTTTTTCATACCTTAAGAAGCAGATGGGTGAAAGACCTGCATACTTGAAGGACAAAGCATGTCTCAACAGAAGAGAATGCGTTTGGAAAGGCCACCTCCTTGGGGATACCCACAATGAAAAGTCTGAAGTCAGCTGGTGGGGGCGGTTCTCATTGACACACGCTGGTCAGCAGTGATACGGCGTCTCGGTGCCCCGACTAAAAATTAGTGTAATCAAATGTAATCTAATGGATAAGTGTAATGGACTAGTGTAATCAAATGGATAAGACTAAATGGCTCAGGTTGGTTCCACCCTCCCCATCTCTCTCACCCAACTTAGCCTGAACCCCTCAACCTCCAGTTTTCTCTCCTCCTTCTCCAAGATAGCCACTTCTCAGCATTCCTCACCCTCATCTTTCTTTTTGTTCCCCTGTTCTTTCTTTTCTTACCTTCCAGCAGTCTCTGAAGTTCCTCTCCCTAGCTCTCAGCAAAGCCCCCAGTTCTCTGTCTGTCCCGAAATTCTCTCTCTCCCCCCCCACATCCAGGCACATACCCCAATTGCCCCTCCCCACCACAGCTTGTTCTGACCTACTTCCCCATCATGTGGCGAGGGGAGATGGCAAACATCCTGTACACTGGGCCACATCCTCCTACCACCTAGCTTTCTGACTGCTGATTTTAACCATAAGTCCCACATAATTCAAATCAGCAGTGAGGCCCAGGATATTCGCTTCCTTCTCTCTGTGTGATTCCTCGTTGGTGGGGGGGGGGCAAGGATCCAGGATTGCTGCCATGTATGCCTATCATTTCTGCCTCCTGCTCCTTGGACAGAACTCCGCATCACAAGAGCAGAATTTCCCCACCAATTTCATCTTCCACATGTTGTGGGCTCTTTCCCCTGCATTCTCTGGGAAGGGGCCCTGTAAGACCCCCACCTCCCAGGAAAGGAATGGGATGCTGCAGGCCTCTAAACATACCAAGCTAACCCTAGTAATGGTCTCAAAAGCATCACTAAGAAAAGGCCCGCTGCAAAATTACAGCCTGTTCCAGATCTTCTCTGAAAAAGGCCACTTTGTTGGCAGTCTGTCAAAATACTGATTTAACACAGGAAATGACAGGACAGAGAAGAGTGGGGAGGGGGGGGGGGGGGACTAGAGGGAAAGAAGGGAGCTCCTATATTCCGCACAGATCATAGGAAACCTCATCCGATTAAGAGACAAGAGCGTGAAGAAACAAGGTAAAAAAGCCAGCAGAGAAGTGAGAAACAGTAAGAACTGCCCATTAAAGACTATATTTAGAGCTTCTCCCATTCTGAAAATGAATGCCTGCAAGAAAAGAGATGGCATTAAACAGATTCCAGCTACAATGAGGTCAGGCCTGTACTGATCCTCCCCAGGAGTGCATTGTACATGTACTGTGACGGGGGAGGGGATACTACCTTTCCCTCCTCCATCACTCAGGCTTTTTTGTACAGAACTGACTGTCCTATCTACTGATCAGCATAAAGCAATTTTTGATCAGTCACCTTTCATACCTGTATAACCTCTAGAAAATTGTCAGAAACTACTAGAGGACTCTCCCTTAGAAAACCTACAAATGTTATGTGGGTGCAAAGTAGTTACATAGCCTTACAGCTCTATTTGTGAACGAGCTACATGCCAGAAAAATGTCTGCATACTTGACAATTAAAATACACTTTACTAACATGAGTAGTCCTCCCCTGTTTCCAGTACACCTCCAGAAACAACCAATTTTTGGGGGCGGCCAGTCACCTACTAAAAATGAGGAAGATATATTTAGCTGCTCAGCAGCAGGAAATTTTCCAAATTTGAAGAACCTCCCATCTAACTCCGTAGTTAGGTGGTTAGATCGCTTTGAAAGCTGCCTTCCACATGAATCACTGGCAGAACTCGCTCAAAGAAACAGCCTACCGAACCCTTAACAGCTGCATGTACAATCAAAAAATCTTCAGCTTAGACACTGACCCAAACACCATAACAAGGGCTCTATCATTTCACAGCAAATCCTACCTTACGTTCTCCCACCAACAGACACAGAAACACAGTGATGCAAAAACATTCCCCCCCTTCCTCCTGATTTTCTCTCTGATTGCAGATATAATCATTCTGAATGGGTTTTGATCCTTAAATAAAATGTGATATTAGACAAAGGGAACCACAATCTGAATTTGAATCCCATTCTGGGATTTCTAGCTGGCCACTCCAGCCACCCATCTACCTTCAGTTAAGTAAATAAGTACCTAGCCTTAGCCAGGGAGTAACAGTGAGATAAGCAAAGACAAACCACCCTTCTAATAATCTGCCAAGAAAGTATCACACAAGTTGTGACCCCCTAAGTTACTTAGGTAAAGAGCTTATTGAGTTCCTCTTGCTCACTTTTTGTTCAGCCATTTGTTATTTTATTACTAGCCATTAAGCCCGTAAAAACGGGCGCGTATTGCAGCCCTCCTCTCTCCCCTGGCCTCACTCCGTCCACCGATCCTCCCCCCCCCCCCCCATATCCAGCGACCCTCCTCTTTCCCTTGGTCCCCCCTCCCCCCATGTCCAGCAACCCTCCTCTGTGCCCTGCTCTCACCCCAAGTCCAGCAACCATGGCCTCTTCCCCCCTGCCCTCCCCCCATGTCCAGCTACCCTCATCGCCGCCGCTCCCTCCCCCCTCCGTGCCGAACCCCCTGCACTGACCTGACAGCGCCTCTCACCTCCGTGTGAAAGCGCTACAGGCAGCAGCAGTGCCTGCAGCGCTTCCACATGGAACTGAGAGGCGCTGTCAGGTCAGTGCAGGGGCCCGATACGAAGGGGGGAGGGAGCGGGGGAGGGTGGAGGTTGTTTCGCGCGATGTTCCTTTCAAGTGGCGGCGTCCGACAATTCGACTCCGTTTCCCTCTCTGTTCCACCCTCTGACGTCATGACGTCTTGACGCGAGGACGGGACAGAGAGGAAAGTCTGTACTGCGCATTTGTAAGTGAGTACAGTCACTTGCCGTTTATATGTTTGATTTTTTTTTTACATGTCCTCTACTGCTTTTCTCTGACTATTTCACTTGAATAATGAGTTCTTTTTATTTTTGTCTTATATTATGGTTCATCTTTCTCTTTTCTCTTTTTATTTTCATAGAGTTTATACTTGGTGGAAACTTGGTTTTCAATTTTACAGAGTACACCCTTGGTAGCAATCTTATCTAGTCTGTGGTAAGTGCCTACGTTTTCTTACGTAGTGGATACCATAGTTTCAAAGTATTTGGTTTATCTTCCTTGTAATTTGAAGATACAGTACATTTACATATTAGTCCATTGGTTTATTTATTTGTTGCATTTGTATCCCACATTTCCCCACCTATTTGCAGGCTCAATGTGGCTTACATTATGCCGTAATGGCAACCACCATTTCCGGAACTGAGAAATACAAAGTGGCATTGCAGTAAAATTCATGAATGATAGAGTAGATTACAAAGTGGTATTGCATTAAAGTTCATAGAAGATAAAGTGTAAAGTGAGTTAGACAGTCAAATAAAGAAAGTTCATTTCCGGCATGGGAAATGGAGTGGTAGTGTATAACGTGTAGTGCGTGTTCTAGTAAATGAGGTAGTCAGGTGTAGGGAGTTCGGCTTTGTTTAGTTTTATTAGAGTTTCGTTTAGTATTTAGGATGGATCATTGTGGTATGCCTTTTCGAACAAGTTGGTTTTCAGTAATTTTCGGAAGGTTGTTCGGTCATGTATTGTTTTTATGACCCTTGGTACAGCGTTCCATAGTTACATGCTTATGTAGGAGAAGTTTGATGCATAAGTTAATTTATATTTGAGTCCTTTGCAACTGGGGTAATGGAGATTCAAGAATGTGTGTGCTGACCTTTTTGTGTTCCTGGTTGGTAGATCTAGGAGGTCTAACATGTAGATCGGGGCTTCACCGTGAATGATTTTGTAGACCAAGGTGCATACTTTGAATGTAATATGTTCTTTTAGTGTAGTTTTTCTCTTAGGGGTTTGGTGCTTTCGTATTTCATTTTTCCAAATACAAGTCTGGCTGCTGTGTTTTGGGCAGTTTGGAGTTTCTTAATGATTTGTTCTTTGCATCCGGCGAAGATGGCATTGCAATAGACTAGATGGCTTAGCACCATTGATTGTACTAGGCTGCGGAATAGTTCCCTCGGGAAGAAAGGTTTTACTCTTTTGAGTTTCCACATTGAGTGAAACATTTTCTTTGTTGTATTTTTCAATGGCTTTCTAGTGTGAGATTTCGGTCAATTGTAACTCCAAGAATTTTCAGACTGTCCGAGATAGGAAGGGTCTAGTCTGGGGTGTTTATAGTGGTGGATTTGTTTGTGTTATATTGTGAAGAGAGGATTAGACATTGTGTTTTTCTGTGTTGAGCTTTAGTTGGAATGCATCCGCCAATGAATTCATTATTTGAAGGCTGTGATTGATTTCAGTTGTGATTTCTGTTAGATTATGTTTGAACGGGATGTAGATCGTGACATCGTCCGCGTAGATATAAGGATTGAGGCCTTGATTGGATAGCGATTTGGCTAGGGGTGTCATCATTAGGTTAAAGAGGGTTGGTGAGAGCGGTGATCCTTGGGGTACTCCACATTCAGGTTTCCATGGTGATGATGTATTCGAATTTGATATCACTTGGTATGTTCTTGCAGTTAGGAAGCCGTTGATCCATCTAAGTACGTTTCCTCCAATACTGAAGTATTCTAGGATGTTCAATAGTATTTTGTGGCTGACCATGTCAAACGCTATGGACATATCGAATTGTAGAAGAAGTACACTATTGCCAGTTGCAATTATGTTTGAATTTGGTTAGGAGAGTGAGTAATACTGTTTCAGTGTTGTGGTTGGATTGAAATCCTCATTGTGATTCGTGTAGTATTGAGAATTTATTTAAGTAGTTGGAAAGTTGCTTGGTTACCATACTTTCCATTAGTTTGACTGTCAGTGGGATGGATGGATGCTACCGGGCGGTAGTTGGTAATGTCATTTGCTTTTTTTCTTTGAGTCTTTAGGTATTGGGGTGAATAATATATTTCCTTTATCCTTAGGGAAGAATCCCTGTTGTAACATGTAATTTAGATGTGACGCGAGGTCTGTTATGAAGCGTTGAGGGGCAGATTTTATTAGGTTATTGGGACATATGTCCAGTTTGCAGTGGGATTTAGCGAATCTGTTGATTGCTTGGGCGATGGTTTCATCAGTTAGTAGATCGAAGTTTGTCCAGATTCTGTCTGCTGGGTATTCATTGGGGATTGGGTCCAGACAGTCAATGAATTTTTTGTGGTCGGTGGTATTAAGTGGTAGTGTGCGTTGTAATTTTATGATTTTTTCATTGAAGTATTTAGCAAGGTTGTCTGCTGATGGGGTGTCTATATTGATTGTAGTAACCGATGTGGTGTCTAATAGTTTGTTCACAAGTTGGAAAAGATTGTGTGTGTCTTTGTAGTCTGGCCCTATTTTGGTTTTGTAGTATGACCTTTTGGTTTGTCTTATTGTGCATTTGTTATGAATATATTTTGTGTATGCTTTGACACATGTAATGTAAGATACAGATATATAGTTTGCTGTAGAGTTGATATTATATTAATTTTAATTATGTGTGTGTTAGACAAAGTGTATGTTTTATTTTAAGTATATGTTTTATTTTTAAGTCAAACAGTATAATTTATGTTTAAATATATTTTATTGAAGAGACAACTTCCATTTTACAAATGACACAGAGAATTAGAACAATTACCTCTGCTCTCCAAGAACATTTTACATTTTTTCTTCCCTCCCATCCTCCCCCCTCCCCCCCCCCCCAAAATCTCTAGTTGTTTTTGATGGTACTGCATAAGGAACATTTTCAAGTAACAAATGGAGATAAGCCATATAGTACAAATGCGCATGCAACTCTCATTGAATAGACCAATCTACCATCAAACATTACTTCCAACCTTTCCCACCCCCTTCCCAAAAGCCCCTCATAAACTGCGTTCTACATTACATTGACATCCATGTATGACCCCCTAACATGAAACAATATTACAATGCTGCATCACAAACATTATTAGTGGAGCCTTCAACTAGCATAGCAGTATTTAAATGTCACTGCTCGAGCAGAGTGCCTGAACTCTGATGACACTCCACCCTAATTTAGAAACCATCTATTAACCCCCCCCCCCATGACCCTTTCCCACCCCCCCTATGGATGCACTTTCCCATCTTCTGTGTCTTTATGCTTCCTGACTGTCCACACAGACAAAAAAAACAAAAAAAACAAAAAAAAAAACAGTATAATTTATATTTATTATTTTATCATTTTCCTATTTCTGATTATTTCATATATGTATGATATATTTATATGTTTTTATTTTAATACTATTTGTGACCCCTGAGGCAGGCGCCTTTTTGCGCCGAAACACGAACCGTGTCAGGTCCTTTGTGCAACCAATAAAGCGCTTCTCAGCATCATCTCCCGTGTTCGTTTGGTCTGTGGTCAGCCTTTACTCCTGTTGTGCTGCCTAAACCTACCCCTCTGTACATATCTTAGAAACCTAAGCTGCTTACAATAAATCTGGGAAGTAAAGAGAAAACGAACAGACTGCGGAGGCCACAATAAAGAATGTTACAAACCGTTATATTATTAGGAAGGTGGCACTGAGGAGACCTGAAGTGAATTAAACAGCAATACTGCAAGGTTTTACATTAAGAAGGATCTAGGTATCATTCTTGATGACAGGTTGAAATCCTCTGTTCACTGGGCAGCAGTAACCAAGAAAGCAAATAAAATGTTAGGAATTATTAGGAAAGGAATGCAGAATAAAACAGATAATAATATAATGCCTTTGTGTCGCTTCATGGTGCAATACACCTTCGGCGGTATATCAAGTACTGAAATAAAGCACTGAGAGGGGAAGTTATCAACATGGGCAACTGTTGATTTATTTTCACACTAGTTGGGTTATTTTAGCACAGGGGGTGGGCAGGCATGGAGATTACTTGCCAGAGATGGGTTAAATTCCAGAGTGGATGGGCGGGGACAGGTGAAATTTCTGCCCCTGTGTAACTCTCTAGTACAATTGTGATCACCATATCTCAAAAAAGATATAGCAGAATTAGGAAAAACACAAAAAAGGCAACCAAAATGATAAAGGGGATGGGACGACTTCCCATTGGGGAATGGTTAAACAGGCTAAGGCTCTTCAGTTTGGAGAAGAGATGGCTGAAGGGAGATACGATAGAGGTCTATAAAATACTGAGCGGAGTGGAATGGGTAGACGTGAATCGCTCGTTTACTCTTTCCAAAAGTAGAAGGACTACGGGGCATACATTGAAGTTATTAATACACTTAAAACAAATTAGAGAAGCTATTTCTTCCCTCAGTGTGCAATTTTCTGGAATTCACTGCCAGAGAATGTGGTAAAGCAGTTAGCTTAGCAGAGTTTAAAAAAAGGTTTTGACAAGTTACAGAAAGAAAAGTCCATAAACCATTATTTTAATTAGAATTTTTTTATATACCACCTGCAAACCCAAAAGCTATCAAAGCAGTGTACAATCAGGTACAGTAGGTATTTTTCAGTCCCTGGAAGGCTCATAGTCTGAGTTTGTACCTGAGTCAATGGAGGGCTAGGTGACTTGTGAGCTGCAGTGGGATTTGAACTGAGCTCCGCTGGTTCTCAGCCCACAGCTCTAGCCATTAGGCTACTCCTCCACTCCAAGGACTCACCCATCTATTGAAAGCTCCTTTTGAACTGCTGGATTCCTGTCATCTGAAGTACTTAATCTGGACGGTCCTGTTTTTAGTAGCTGTTACTTCAGCTTGCAGGGTCAGTGAGCTTCAGGCCCTGGTAGTGGATCCACCTTACATGAAATTTCATCATAACCGAGTAGTTCTCCGCATACACCCTAAGTTCTTGCCTAAGGCTGTGTTGGAGTTCCATCAGAACCAATCAATCATTCTTTCAACATTCTTTTCTAAACTACATACCCATCCTGAAGAAAGCACACCGCACACCTTGGACTGCAAGCAAGCACTAGCCTTTTACTTGGAACTGACTAGGCCCTACAGACAGTCCACCAAGCTTTTTGTTTCTTTTGATCTCAACAGGATGGGGTTTGCCATTGGGAAACGTACAAATCTCCAACTGGCTGGCACATTGAATTTCATTCACTTATGCCCAGGCTGGGATGACTCTTGGGAGCTATGCCTGTGTTAGCAGCCCACTTGAGGTCAGCCTCCATTGAAGAAATTTGCTAGGCTGTGACAGGGTCTTCAGCCTACACACTCAAATCTCATTACTGCCTTGAGCAGGATACCAGACATGAGTCCGTTTGGACAGGCAGTTCTGCAGAATTTGTTTGGGGTCTAGAATTCAACTCCACTCCCCCAGGCCCATTTTGTCCTGTCCCAGGCTGCACTCTCACCCATTTGTATATAGTTTCAGGTTAATTACTATTTTGTCCTCGCCATTAAGAGGCCCAATTGACCTAGGATTGTTTTAGGTGAGCCTGGTACTAGGGATTCCCACATGTGAGAACTGCTTGTCCTCTAAGTGAAGATACTTACTTGTAGCAAATATTCTCCAAGGACAGCAAGCTATTCATTCTCACATACCTGTCTCCCCCGCCCCCCTTAGAGTTGTGTCCTTTTTATGGTATGCTATAGAATTGTACTGATGGTCCCAAGCATGTGCAGTAAGGACGCTGCGTGTGCTCATAAAGCTCTAGAAGCTTCTTTAAGCTCTGGTAACTTGTTCAAGCTCCATACCAGGCAATGTGGATGACGTCACCCACGTGTGAAAATGAATGGTCTGCTGTCCTTGGAAAATACCTGCTACAGGTAAGTATCTTCACTTTATGTGCCGAGTGGAATGGGATTATCTTTAAACATAGTGAAATTACAGACTTTTTAGAGTGACCACCCAGCTGAGGGGAGACATGATAGAGGTATATAAAATGAGTGGAGTGGAACAGGTGGACGTGAAGCGTCTGTTCACGCTTTGCAAAAATAGTAGGACTAGGGGGCATGCGATGAAACTACAGTGTAGTACATTTAAAACAAACAGGAGAAAATGTTTCTTCACCCAACGCGTAATTAAACTCTGGAATTTGTTGCCGGAGAACGTGGTGAAGGCGGTTAGCTTGGCAGAGTTTTAAAAGGGTTTGGACGGTTTGCTAAAGGACAAGTCCATAGACCGCTACTAAATGGACATGGGAACAATCCACAATTTCGGGAATAACATGTATAGAATGTTTGTACGTTTGGGTAGCTGCCAGGTGCCCTTGACCTGGATTGGCCGCTGTCGGGGACAGGATGCTGGGCTTGATGGGCCCTTGGTCTTTTCCCAGTATGGCATTACTTATGTACTAACATTTGCACTGTAAAACTACCATTACGTGAACAAAAAAAAACAAAAAAAAAGGAGCATAGTGTTAATAATGTCACAGTGATGTAGAATTTTGTACAAAGGACCAGGGGGCTTTCAAATTCGCCAGACCTAAATCCTTTGGACTTCCATGTCTGGGGAGCAATGCTAGAGGCCTATAACAAGCTCCACCCAAAGCCACAAATAATCGCTGAACTCAAGGAAGCACTGCAGATGATCTGGGACAGCCTGACACAGGGACCAATCGACAAAGCTGTTAAGAACTTCCCAAAGTGACTGAAGGCCTGTGTGTTAAAGCTGGGGGTGGACACTGAGCATTCAAAGTGACCATAGGAGCCAACTTTTCAAAATGATTGGGGGTGATGAAATGGGCTTTTTTTTTTGTTTTTTTTACAGGTGGTTGCATTCTCCCCTCCCCCAAGTTCCAGGCCCCCCTCCCTCCGAATTCCAGGCCCCCCTACCTCCTTCCGTGTATCAGACCCAACCCCAGCCCGACCTCTTCTCCCACAACAGTCCTCCGCCGGTCCGCCCTCGCCTTCCTGCGTGCCACCCAGAATTTTGTCATCTTACCTCGGGGTCATAGTGGCAGCAGTGAAAGGCGAGCAGGCTCGGTGCTTCAGCCTTCCCTTCTCTCTCAGCTCTATGCAAGGGTGGGACCAGAGCTGAGAGAGAAGGGAAGGCTGAAGCGTCGAGCCTGCTCACCTTTCACTGCTGCCGCCGGGACCCCGAGGTAAGATGACTTTTAAAATTCTGGTTGGCATGATGGAAGGCGAGGGCAGACCGGCGGAGGAGTGTTGAGGGAGAAGAGGGCAGGCACCAGGCAGGTCGGGCTGGCTGGGAAGGGAACTTCTGATTCCAACTTCCAGCGGGTAAAAATATTGGGAGTGCTCGAGCACCCCCAGCACCCAAGGAGTTGGCGCCTATAACAGTGACTATGAAATTCTGACACATTATTAATTGTATTGTTTGAATGACGTTATTTTACTATGTCTTAGCTCGAACATTTTTAATATGCAAAAATCACTAGGTAGTAACACTACAATGTCAGTAACATTAACATAGCTTAAGATAATTAAATGTTATTTAATAGTAATACTTAAGTATGATGAATAAATAAGTACGTAAAACATCTCACTGAAATTCAAAGAGGTTGCTGAGAAAACGGAAAAAAATCTAGGGGGGTAACATTTTTTTGCCTCACCCTGTATGTAAATTTGCTTCCATTTTTTTATATAATAAAGAAGGTAAAATTATGTATCATACCTGATAATTTTCTTTCCATTAATCATAGCTGATCAATCCATAGACTGGTGGGTTGTGTCCATCTACCAGCAGGTGGAGATAGAGAGCAATCCTTTTGCCTCCCTATATGTGGTCATGTGCTGCCGGAAACTCCTCAGTATGTCGATATCAAAGCTCCATCCGCAGGACTCAGCACTTAGAGAATTACACCCACAAAGGGACACTCTGCCCAGCTCACCACCGCCGAAACGGGGGAGGGGAATTAACCCAGCTCATCCCCACACAAGTGGGGGAGGGGAATCCGTCCAGCTCATCCCCGCGGAGCGGGGGAGGGACACCACACCCGCCGATGCGGGGGGATCTGGCTTATCCTGCAACCGCAGCCGCGGGAGGAGCTGACTGACCCGAACACCGCCGAAGCGGGAGGGGTACAAAGCTGCCCTACAGCCGCACGAAGCGGGAGGGAGTGCCGGCAGAATTTAAATCTCAATCCAGCCCCGTAAAACGGAGGGGAGAGGAATGCAGCAGCTCACTGTAACACAAACTCGTCTCAACTCTTGAAGAATCCAAGTGAAAAAATAACTTGAACACGAAGTCTTCCTGAACAGGAACTGAAGACTAAACTTGAATCTGAAATGCAACCAGAATATAAACAGTACAGATATCTGGGAGGGACTATGGATTGATCAGCTATGATTAATGGAAAGAAAATTATCAGGTATGATACATAATTTTACCTTCCATATCATCAAGCTGATCAATCCATAGACTGGTGGGATGTACCGAAGCAGTACTCACCCAGGGCGGGACATAGAAATCCCTGACCGCAACACTGAAGCTCCAAACCGGGCCTCCGCCCGAGCAGCCACAGTCAAGCGGTAATGCTTGGAGAATGTATGGGCCGAAGCCCAAGTTGCCGCCTTGCATATCTCATCCAAGGAGACGGAACCGGCCTCTGCCATCGAGGCCGCCTGAGCTCTTGTGGAGTGAGCCTTCAGCTGGATAGGCGGCACCTTCCCCGCGGCCACATAAGCCGCTGCAATGGCTTCCTTGACCCATCTTGCCACTGTAGGCTTAGCAGCCTGCAGACCCCTACGAGGACCTGCAAACAGGACAAACAGATGATCCGATTTCCGGAAATCATTGGTCACTTCCAAGTATCTGATGATGACTCGTCTCACATCCAGACATCTGAGAGCAGAGTATTCCTCTGGGTAGTCCTCCCTACGAAAGGAAGGGAGACAGAGCTGCTGATTCACATGGAAGCGAGAAACAATCTTGGGCAGGAAGGAAGGCACTGTGCGAACAGTCACTCCTGCCTCAGTGAACTGCAGAAAAGGCTCTCGACATGAGAGCGCCTGGAGCTCGGAAACTCTTCTGGCTGAAGTGATAGCCACCAAAAAGACTGCTTTCAACGTCAGGTCTTTCAGAGATGCCCTCGACAAGGGTTCAAAAGGCGGCTTCTGCAATGCTCTTAGCACCAGATTGAGATTCCATGCAGGCACCACAGAGTGCAGAGGAGGGCGCAGGTGATTAACTCCCTTAAGAAAGTGCACCACATCTGGCTGTGAAGCCAGGGAAACACCCTTCAGGCGGCCCCTGAAGCAAGTCAGAGCCGCTACCTGGACTTTAAGGGAACTGAGCGACAGGCCTTTCTCCAGACCTTCTTGCAGGAACGCCAACACTGAAGAAATTGGAGCAGTGAAGGGAGAAAGTGAGCCTGCTTCACACCACGCTGCAAAGGTACGCCAAACCCTGGCGTAAGCAGTAGAAGTAGAGCGCTTCCTCGCTCTCAGCATAGTGGCGATGACCTTGTCTGAGAAGCCCTTCTTTCTCAGACGCTGCCGCTCAATAGCCAGGCCGTAAGACCAAAGGGGGAGGGATCCTCCATCACCACGGGACCCTGATGTAACAGGCCCTGCTCCACAGGCAGTCGCAGAGGATCGTCGACTGAGAGCCTGATCAAGTCCGCATACCAGGGACGTCTGGGCCAGTCCGGACCCACCAGGATTATCCGGCCCGGATGCTTTGCCACCCGGTCTAGCACCCTGCCCAACATGGGCCAGGGCGGGAACACATAGAGAAGCTCTTGTGTCGGCCACTGTTGGAGAAGAGCATCTACTCCCAGGGATCGAGGGTCCCGTCCTCTGCTGAAAAAGCGCGGCACTTGGCAATTGGCCAATGACGCCATCAGATCTAGGCTCGGCTGGCCCCAGCGCTTCGTGATGTCCAAGAACGCCTGAGCAGAGAGCTGCCACTCTCCGGGCTCCAAGGTATGGCGACTGAGAAAGTCCGCCTTGACATTCATGACTCCGGCAATGTGGGCCGCTGACAGCTGTTCCAGGTTCGCTTCCGCCCACTGGCATAGATTCATGGCCTCCTTGGCTAGAGGGGCGCTCTTGGTACCTCCCTGGCGGTTGACATAGGCCACAGCAGTGGCATTGTCCGACAGGACCCGTACTGGCTTCAACGCCAGTACCGGGATGAACTCCAAAAGCGCCAACCGAATGGCTCTGAGTTCCAGGAGGTTGATAGACCACTTTGCCTCTGCAGGAGACCAGAGCCCCTGCGCTGTCCTTCCCAAGCAGTGGGCTCCCCAGCCCATCAAAGAGGCGTCCGTCGTGACGACAATCCACTCTGGGGTCACCAGAGGCATTCCTGCAGACAACTTGTCCGTCTGCAGCCACCAGCTCAGCGCCTTGCGCACTGCTGGGTCCAAGGGAAGGCGCACAGCATAATCCTCCGACATCGGAGTCCAGCGCTGCAACAGAGAGTGTTGTAGTGGTCTCATATGAGCCCTGGCCCAGGGCACTACTTCCATCATGGCCGTCATAGAGCCCAACAGCTGCACATAGTCCCAAGCCTGAAGAGGAGAGGCTACTCGGAACTGGTCCACCTGAGCCTGAAGTTTGACAATCCGATTGTCTGGCAGGAACACTCTGCCCACTTGGGTGTTGAATCGAACTCCCAGATACTCCAGGGACTGAGTCGGGCGCAGCTGGCTCTTCTCCCAGTTGATGATCCACCCCAGGGAGCTCAAAAGAGCAACCACCCGGTTCACAGCTTTGTCGCACTCTGCATAAGAGGGGGCTCAGATCAACCAGTCGTCCAGATAAGGATGGACTTGTACTCCTTCCTTTCGCAGGAAGGCTGCGATGACCACCATTACTTTGGAAAAGGTCCGCGGAGCAGTAGCCAACCCGAAAGGGAGGGCTCTGAACTGGAAGTGTCGTCCCAGGACTGCAAAACGCAGGAAGCGTTGATGAGGAGGCCAGATGGGAATATGCAGGTACGCTTCCTTGATGTCCAAGGAAGCCAAGAACTCTCCTGCCTTCACTGCCGCTATAACAGAGCGGAGAGTCTCCATGCGAAAGTGCCGCACTTTCAAGGCCCGATTGACCCTTTGAGGTCGAGGATAGGCCGGACAGAACCTCCTTTCTTTGGTACCACAAAGTAAATGGAGTAACGTCCCTTGCCAATCTGATTTTCTGGCACCGGAACGACCGCACCCAGGCGGATCAGGTTGTCCAAGGTCTGCTGCACTGCCACAGCTTTGACCGGAGACTTGCAGGGAGAGAGTACAAACCCGTCTCTTAAGGGTCGGCAGAACTCTAGCTTGTAGCCGTCTCTGATGACTTCCAGCACCCAAGCGTCTGAAGTTATTGTGGTCCACTCGCCCAGAAACGAGGACAGCCGTCCTCCAATCTGCACTGGGGCGTGGACCAAGGCCCCGTCATTGGGTACGAGACCCTGGGGGAGGACCGGAGGGAGCACCTCCGGGACGGCGGTCTCTGCGAAAGGAATGCTGCTTGGGGGAGAAAGTCCTCTTGAAGGAAGAGGGGGCAGAGGAGCCCGACCTGCCCGGGCGGTACCGACGGGCTTCCTGAAACCGTCCTCTGGAGGTACCGGAACGAGTACTAGCCCGAGCCCTGACCTCTGGTAACTTCTTGCCCTTAGACGTGCCGAGATCGGTCACGATTTTGTCCAGCTCGACCCCAAAGAGCAGCTTGCCTTTAAAAGGCAATCTAGCCAGGCGGGATTTAGAGGCGTGGTCAGCAGACCAATGTTTCAGCCAAAGCCACCGCCGCGCAGAGACTGTCTGAGCCATGCCTTTAGCTGAGGCTCTCAAGACATCATACAGCAAGTCTGCCAAATAGGCTAAGCCCGATTCCAGGGCCGGCCAATCAGCCCTCAAGGAATGATCCGAGGGGGAAGCCCGCTGCACCATAGTCAGGCACGCCCTGGCCACATAGGAACCGCAAACCGAGGCCTGCAAACTTAAAGCAGTCGCCTCAAAGGACGACCTTAAGGCCGCCTCCAATCTTCTGTCTTGGGCGTCCTTTAGGGCCGTGCCACCTTCCACCGGCAAAGCCGTTTTCTTAGTCACCGCAGTGATTAAAGAATCCACGGTAGGCCACAGAAAGGCCTCACGTTCACTTTCAGGCAAAGGATAGAGGCGGGACATAGCCCTAGCCACTTTGAGGCTCGCTTCCGGGACATCCCATTGAGCCGAAATTAAGGTGTGCATGGCATCATGCACGTGGAAGGTTCTAGGCGGGCGTTTCGTCCCCAGCATAATGGCAGAGCCAACAGGGGCTGAGGGAGAGACGTCCTCCGGAGAGGAAATCTTCAAAATGCCCATGGCCTGCACTAACAGGTTGGGCAAATCCTCTGAGCTAAAAAGCCGCGCTGCAGAGGGGTCATCCGCTCCAACCGAGCGGGGATCCGTCTCCTCCAAGGAATCCGCAAAGGACCGTTGGGAGAACTCAGATACGCTGCCCTCATCTACATCGGAGGAGACAAGGTCCTCCAAGGCCTGGGAATCAACCCGAGGGCGTTTACCTCCGGGGACCTCAACCTCTTTACCAAACGAGGGAGCAGGGGCAGCGTTTTGCATAAGGAAGGCCTGATGCAGCAGCAAAACAAACTCGGGGGAGAAACCCCCCAGACTGTGCACTTCCGCAGCCTGGGCTACAGCCCTAGACGCACCCTCAACCGGCGCTCGCAAGAGCGGGGGAGAGACATGCTGCGCATCCAAAATGGCGTCCGGCGCGACACTCCGCGAAGGAGCCGCGCGGGAAAAACGGCGCTTAACTTTAGCCGCTTTGGTGCCATCGCCCAAATTAAGGGCGTCCATGGCATTGTCTCCCTCAAGGGCGGCCCACGAAGAAGCCGTCCGAGCCGCGTGGCCGGCCAAGATGGCGGAGGCGAGCAGCGGGGGATGGGCGTTTATGGCGGGAAGAACCGCCACGCCGGAGGAAGGACCGGGACACTCATCGGTCACGAAACTGTCACCCAACAAGGGCGAATCAGACTTTAAGACCCCCGCATCCCCTCTAGAAGCGCCTAAGCGATCCGGGGAGTGACTCTTTGCGCCCTCGCCCTCCGACGCCATATGCCACGTGGAGATCAATCGGGGAACCCCCTGCCCGCTATAAAAAGGTAAAAATTACCTGCTTTCCGCTCCGAGCTGTAACGACCTGGTGTCCCAGTGAGTAGCTGCAATAAACGTTTAAATAAACGTCGAAATAAACGCCTTTAAGGACGTTCAAAATTTTTTTTTTTTTTTTTAACGGAGCCAGCGGGAGGGGGGAGAAAAGGAGGGACCTGGCGCCACCAGGTTTGCACTTGCTCAAGAAGAGCCCTCGACCCCAGGCACTCAACAAAACCTAAAAATTAGGCTTGGAGGCCTAGCCAGAGCTGCTGCTGTGTGTGACCACCACCTGCTGAGATAGAGAACATACTGAGGAGTTTCCGGCAGCACATGACCACATATAGGGAGGCAAAAGGATTGCTCTCTATCTCCACCTGCTGGTAGATGGACACAACCCACCAGTCTATGGATTGATCAGCTTGATGATATGGAACTTATCTTTCAAGAACTTAGGAGACCAGCTGGTCATAAGAACAGTCATACTATGTCAAACTGATGGTCCATCTAGCCCAGTATCCTGCTTCCAGCAGTGGCCAATCCAGATCATAAATTTATTTTATTAGCCACCTTTATGAAGACATTCACCCAAGCTGGTGTACACATGATTTTATTAATAGCATTAACAACAGCACAATGACCAAATATAAATATACATACAATCAATGAGGTAAACTTGGAAATGACAAATTGAAACCTAAATAAGACTAACATGAAACAGTATTAACAATTATGTAACAGAAACATGATAAATGTCAGTACAATACAAACAATACCGTAATAGACAACATGGAAGAATATTCAAATCACAAAGATACAATGTGATGTCAGCATGATACCAATGAAACACCTAATAAGCATGCATTAAAACCTTCAAATAACTTAGATATGGTGCTAATGCTTTTCTACAACACAGCTTACCGCGCAGATATACAGATGGCAGAATCTGAAGGAGTAGCAACATTCCATGCTACTGACCCCAGGGATAAGAAGTGGCTTTCCATATAGTAGTTTATGCACTTTTTCTCCAGGAATTTGTTCAAACATATTTTTTAAAACCCAGATACATTAACTGCTGTTACCACATCCTCCAGGAACGAGTTCCAGAGCTTAATTATTCATTGAGTGAAAAAATGTTGTCTCCTATTTGTTTTAAAAGTATTACCATGTAACTTCATGTAACTTCTCCTAGTCTTTGTACTTCTTGAAGGAGTTTTAAATCAACTCATGCTTACCTGTTCTACTCCACTCAGGATTTTGTAGACCTCTATCATATCCCCCCCCCTCAGCCATCTCTTCTAAAAGCTGAAGACTCCATAACCTCTTTAGCCTTTCCTCATATGAGAGGGAGTTCCATCCCCTTTATCATTTTGGTTGCCCCTCTTTGAATCTTTTCTAATTCCACTATATCTTATTTTTAGATATGGTGACCAAAATTGAACATAATACTCAAGGTAAGGTTGCACCATGGAGTGGATACAGTGACATTCTAATATTCTTTGCCTTATTTTCTACCCTATCTCTCTATATAAAACGCACCTCCAACGTTCTGAAGCTTCCACAAGTCCCAACGTTCTAAATGCATGGTGGTGAAACCAGGAATTCGCCCATGAGTGTTGGCCCCGCCCCCACGTAAAACATCATGACGTCGAGGGCGGACCAATGACACTCAACCAATCGCATCGCAAACCCGTTACTAAGCGACAGAACGTGACATAAGACACATCGTGGAACAATGAAAACCAGCAGCACAAAGTTGCTTCGCGACGTCAACAGCAACGCTAAAAGGACCATACAGATCTCTGCTCTCCACACAAACAACGGACACGGAGGGCATATGAGGGAAGGAAAAAACCAGCACATACACACACACTCTCACTCTTAACTGGCTATAATGAGCAACTGACCTGCCACTATCACAGGGACTGCTAGCACCTCTCTCTCTCTCACTCACATACACACGAGACACAGAGGGGATGGAAGACAAGGAACGAATTGTTGGGTATGGAGGGGGCGGCAGGGGAGATAAGGCAATAACTGCCTCAAATGTTTGTGCTGTGCTATGTACAATTATAATGCTGTCTCTTCATTTTGACCCTACCATTTCACACTCTCTTTCACACAGACGCACACACACACACTTACACTGTCTCTATCTCACACACACACGCACCCACACACATATACACACTCTCTCACACAGAAACACAAACAAGCCTCAAATGGTTCAGCTGTCCTATGTAAAATTTCACTGCTGTCTCGTCATTTTCAATCTACCTGTGCACACTCTCTTTCACACAGAGACACACACATACATATACACAGTCTCACTCTCTCTATAGCCTTGCTAGCGCCAGTTTCATTTGTTTATGAAACGGGCCTTTTTTACTAGTTCCTAATAATTCCCAATGTTCTGTTTGCTTTTTAAGTCAACCACCACACACTGAGCAGAAGATTTCAACATATTGTCCATGGTGACACCTAGATCTTTTTCTTGGGTGGTGCCTCCTAATTTGGAACCTAGCATCAAGTAACTATGATTTGGATTCTTCTTCCCAATACGCATCACTTTGCATTTGTCCACATTAAATTTCATCTGCCATTTCAATGCCCAATTTTCTATGGTCCACGTCACCTTCGGCACCTAACCTCTACACCTCTACCCAGGAAATCTAGACTGCCCAACTTGACATTTCGTTCTTTAGATTGTAAGCTCCTTTGAGCAGGGACCGTCCTTCTTTGTTTATTTTGTACAGCGCTGCGTAACCCTAGTAGCGCTCTAGAAATGTTAAGTAGTAGTAGTAGTATGGTCCACTTGCAATTTGACACAAAACTATTAAATTTATTATCTGCAAATTTAAATCACCTCATCTGTTGTTCCCATTTCCAGATCATTTATAAATAGGGCCTGTCCCAGTACAGATCCTTGAAGCACTCTAATATTTTTATTAGGACTTATTTACCGCCTTCTTGAAAGAATTCACGAAAGGTGGTATACAGTAAGAATAAATCAAACATGAGCAACAGACAATTACAGCAGTAAAAATATTCAAACAACAATACAAAGTATGGCATAGAGGGGCATAATCGAATGCAAATGCCCATGTGTAAAAACGTCCATCACCGAGAACGGGTCCGTGAAGGGGCGGGCCGAACCACATTTTCGAAAAAGATGGACGTTTATCTTTAGTTTCGAAAATATGGTTTGTGCCGGCCAAATGCATTGGATGTGAGCGTTTTTGTTTTTCAGCGATAATCAAAACCGCTGCCGGCCATCTCAAAAATGGACCAAATCCAAGGCATTTGGTTGTGGGAGGGGTCAGCATTCGTAGTGCACTGGTCCACCTGAGATGCCTCTATGCCAGCCTCAAATATCATACCTAGCTCCATGACAGCAGTATGCAGGTCCCTGGAGCAATTTTAGTTTAGTTGGTGCTGCGCGGGACCCATACAGAGAGCAAAAATCGGAGGAAGAAAAAAAAAAACATGCAAGTGCAGTCAGGGATGAGCAAATTAAAGCAATAGTAATAGGGGGCTTCGAACCAGCCACCTTCTGATTACAAGACCTGTGCTCTAACCACTGCACCACTTATTCAGTTGTTTAAATGCCCTTCCCTTTCCATTAAGTCCCTCCATGTTTCTGTCAGCTAAAAGGGAAGGGCATTTAAACAACTGAATAAGTGGTGCAGTGGTTAGAGCACAGGTCTTGTAATCAGAAGGTGGCTAGTTCAAATCCCCCTATTACTATTGTTTTAATTTGGACGTGTCTGACTGCACTTGCATGTTTTGTTTTTTTTTCTTCCGATTTTTGCTCTCTGCATGGGTCCCGCGCAGCACCAACTAAACTAAAATTGCTCCGGGGACCTGCATACTGCTGTCATGGAGCTAGGTATGATATTTGAGGCTGGCGTAGAGGCTGGAAAAAATATTTAAACATTTTGTTTTTTAGGGTGGGAGGGGGTTAGTGACCACTGGGGGAGACAGGGGAGATCATTCTCGATTCCCTCCGGTGCTCATCTGGTCATTTAGGGCACTTTTTTGGGACCTGTTCGTGATAAAACAGGGTCCAGAAAAAGTGACCTAAATTCTCGTTAAAAACGCCTTTCTTTTTTTCCATTATCGGCCGAGCGCGCCCATCTCTCCTCAGCCAATAACCACGCCTCAGTCCCGCCTTCACCACGCCTGACACGCCCCCATCAACTTTATTCGTTCCCGCGACGGAGTGCAGTTGA
The DNA here is from genome assembly GCF_901765095.1 of Microcaecilia unicolor. Lineage (NCBI taxonomy): Eukaryota > Metazoa > Chordata > Amphibia > Gymnophiona > Siphonopidae > Microcaecilia > Microcaecilia unicolor. The sequence continues at coordinate 190,256,208 of NC_044033.1, read as the reverse complement.
AGACGCCAAAAATCGGCTTTCGATTATACCGATTTGGGCGCTTTTGCGAGAAAAACGCCCATCTCCTGATTTAGGTCAAAATATGGGCGTTTTTCTCTTTCGAAAATAAGCTGGATAGTATACTACTTACAATATCAACACAATATGTAATAGAACGTTTTAATTGACAGTGTAGGATATAAGCAAAGATGGAACATACAGATAGGCAAGAGTAAGAGGAGTTAGAAAATAAGTTGACTAATTTAAAGAAATATGCACATGAGGTCTGAGAGATGGCTACCTTCCTCCGTGGACAGAAATGGCTATTTAACCCCATCTTCTGTTTTCTGTCTTTTAACCAGTTCCCAATCCACAACAGAACATTGCATTCTATCCCGTGGCTTCTTAATTTTCTCACAAGGGACTTTGCCCAGTGCTTTCTGAAAATCCAGATACACTACAGCAACCGTTTCACCTTATGTAGGTGTTTATTCACGTCTTCAAAGAAAGGAAATTGGTGAGGCAAGATTCCCCTTGGCTGAATCCATGTTGATTCTGTCCTATTAAACCATGATCATCTATGCGTCTGGTAATTTTATTCTTTATAATAATACCGGGCAAAATTATAGATGACCGCTTCTTCAGTCTGGTCTGGTGGAAGGTAGTACAACCCTACCAGTATTCTCTTTCCCTTCAAACATGGAATTTCTATCCATATGTACTTCATCACAATATGGCCTGGGCTAAGAGTGGTGATTCACTAAGGCGTCCTTTTACTAAGGTGCACTGAAAAAGGACCTGTGGAAGCGTAGGCGCGTGTTTTGGGCGCACGCCGATCCATTTTTCAGCACGCCTGCAAAAAAATACATTTTTTTGCCAAAAATGAACATGTGGCAAAATAAAAATTGGCGCACATCCGTTTTGGGTCTAAGGCCTTACCACCAGCCATTGACTTTGCGGTAAGGTCTCACGCATTAACCGGGCAGTAATGACCTACACGCATCAAATGCCACTTGGCGTGTGTAGCAGACACGTGCCAGAAAATAAAAATTATTTTTTGTATGCGCACCAAAAATGAAATTACCGCAAGAGCCACATGGTAGCTGAGTGGTAACTCCAAATTTTTGTGCGTTGGGCGCGTGTAGAGGCTTACGCGGCTTAGTAAAAGGGCCCCTAAGTTTTAATGAAACAAACATGTTGTTTCCTGCTGAATTTTTATTTTGTTAGACTCAATTCCCTCTTTAACATATAGCACCAACCCCTCCAATTTGATGCATCCAATAACTGTGAATAATTTGTACCCTGGTTACACAGAGGCATATTTTCAAAGTACTTAGCCTCCCAAAGTTCCATAGAAACCTATGGAACTTAGCCTCCCAAAGTGCTTTGAAAATATGCCTCACAGTGTCCCACTGGTTGTCCTCCTTCCACCATGTCTCTGAAATGCCTATTATATCTACCTCTTTAGTGCTATACACTCTTAACTCCCCCATCTTTTTTTTAGGCTTCAAGCCATAGGAGTCATCTTTTCAAAATTATTGGGGGGTGCTAAACCCATCACAAATGACCTTTTCTTGGACAAAATGAACACATCTGCTTAACTCTGAGGGTGCTCGTCCCCAGAGTTGCCATTTCAAATTGAGTCGTTTCTTTGTATTTACAAGCTGCTTAGAAATTGACAGGGATAATTTGTAATTTTTACACTGCTCTCCCCTTAAGGTCTTCTTTTTTTTCACCTTTGTGAGTGGAGGAGTAGCCTAGTGGTTAGTGCAGCAGACTTCGATCCTGGGGAACTGGGTTCAATTCCCACTGCAGCTCCTTGAGACTCTGGGCAAGTCACTTAACTCTCCATTGCCCCAGGTACAAAATAAGTACCTATATATATGTAAATCGCTTTGAATGTAGTTGCAAAATACCACAGAAAGGCGGTATATCAAGTCCCATTTCCCTTTGTTGCTATCTATTGGGATTCCCTATCTTGTCTCCTTCAAAGATACCTCACTCCGAACCATGTGCTCCAAAGTGACCATCAGCTTTCCCCTCTGTTTTAGTTTAAAAGATGCTCTATTTCCTTTTTAATTGTTAGTGCCCGCAGACTCATTCCATCCCAGTTAAGGTGAAGCCCATCTCTTCAGAATACACTCCTCCTTGCCCCGTTCCTTACAAATCTAAATCTCTCATTTCTGCACCATTGCTCAACCATGTACTGAGACTCTGGAGCTCTGCCTGCCTCTTGGGGTCCTGTGAGTGGACCGAGGAGCATTATGTAAAGATGAGTACTTATTATTAAAAGATATAAAAATATAAAGAGCAGTTACAAACATAAATTAATACATGTTAATCGGGTGAACAGATGAAGAGGTGGGTGCTAGACATTGATATTTCTATGTATTAGCAAAGAGCACCGCTGAGGTCACCAGAGAATCGCTTATGAGTATTTAAGTGGCTTCATAATATATGTTATTATAAACCTGGACATTTACAAGGTGATTAATTGGGTACCATTATAATATAGTGGTGTTATAACTGTGGTCCCAGAGTTAAAATAAACTGAATTGGCCATTTGATCGGTATAATGCATTCTTATGGGCATCTCTAACGTTTAGCACGCCCACAATTTTAGCACGCGCTAAAAACATGTGCGCACCTTAGTAAAAGATGCCCTTAGATCCCAAAGAACCATAAACAATTTTCCTTTTAGCTATCCTTCTGCCAAAAGTTGTAGGAGATTGAAAAATCATTAACTATTGTTGGCTTATCAAGCCCCTAAGTTTTGGCAAGAATTCGCACTATGTTTTCTCAATTTTACTCCTATGTTTTATTTAGGAGGAATCTTAAAAAAAAAAAAACCCAAAAACTTATCTTTCAGGAACTTTGCTTTGTCTAATTAGAATTATTTGGGGGGTTTTTATGATTTGAGTGTTGTAATTCCTGGGAGATTGTCCTGGTTTCTTAGCGGATATTGTGAACTGCTTAGAACTTTGTGGTTATAGCGGTATACAAATACCACTGTTATGTTGTTATATAGCCATAATCATGGAAACCTGTTTGGCTGCCAATCAAAATAAATTTCTCTCTTTTTTTTTTAATATAAACACTGAAAAGGAAACACAGAGCACACCTAGAACCCCTGGCTGAGGTCTTCCAAGGGCAGGACTACAGAACAGTGTTGCTGACTAAAGAAAAGAAAAGTTAAGACAACTTCTCCTTTTAGCGTCAGCTCCTCTGTTCTGAACCAATGGGATGTACCGAAGCAGATCTACCGGCCAGGGGAAGACAAGCCCCCTCCCCCCCCCCCCCGAATGACGGATCTGCCAAAGTCCGAGTGGGCTCTGGCCAGCACATCCAAACTGAAGTGCTTAGCAAAGGAAAGAAGAGAAAACTGAGTCAGTGCCCTGCAGATATCCTGAGGGGATATCACCTTGCAATGGAGACCTTCGAGGCCACCTGGCCCTTCTGAAGGCCATGGAAAAAGTACAAAGAGGTGGTCCGAGAGTCGTCTCCTTGAGGTACCCGAGCAGTGTCCTCTGGACACCCAGCTTATGAAGCCTCTAACTCTCCGGTGATGATCCCTGTGCCACCATGAAGGGCAAAAAAACCTCCTAATAATCACATTGGAGACACCACCTTTGGAAGAAAAGGATGGTACTGTGCGCGCAAGGACATGGAATCTTCCGAGATGGAGAGGTAGGGATCCCTGCAATTCTGAAACCCTCCTAGCAGAGGCAATGAACAGTGGAACTTACGCTAAGAAATGCTACCTTGGAGAGTCTGGATTTCAATTTTCTGCCGAAGAGCCTAAATTTAGATTCCAGGGCCTCCCTCTCACATTTTCCTATGTCACTGGTACCCACATATACCAAGATAGCTAGCTCATCACCCGCACAGTGTAAAATCTGCCACCTTCTTACCAGATAGGCAAATGACAAAGCGATTCTCACATCCACCAGCTACCCAGTTATCTACATGCCTAATGATCAAATCACCAACTAAACCTGCTTCCCTTAACCCTTCCCTCCTGAACAGAATGGAGACATATCCTCAGTGCAAAAGGATATTGCACCCCCTGGAGGGCAGGTCCTGCCTACAGGATTGATTCCTGCTTCACTATGGTGATGCTTTCCTTTTAAGTGAGCTTCCTCCTCCATGGCAACACAGGGGTTCCTGAGTTCTTGGAAAATAAGTTCCTTTTTGCACTAGAAGTGAAAGCAAGAATGATAGCGATAAGTAGACATAATTTGTTAAGACATAAAAGGAGCAATGACGAGTTCCAATGATCTTTGAGTTTAGTGCTAAAGCGGTTCAATAAGCCACCAACTGATGGTCCACTAAAAGAAAAAAAAATGCTATAATAGAGGATAAGCCTAACTTACGCTGGAAACATTTTGGCTGCTTTATTTGGATCCTGTGCAGTTTTTATATAAAAGAGATTTACATTGCCTTTAGAGAATACAATTTAGGTGGGTTCTTGGCATTTACTATTCTATTCTATGAGCGGCTTCTATACTGCCAGCTTTCCCAAAGGATTCGTAGTGGTTTACAGACAGGTTGACCTACTCAAGTAGAGGGAAGTACACGTAAAATACGTTTCTGCAAAATAGCAACACACTCCAATAAAAACATACATGTGCATGCACACACACATATGCCATTAGTGTAACTGTTAATGTGTACTTTATAGAATTACCCTCCACAAGTCTATACAGTCCCGTGTACACCTGGTAAGCTCTACACCAATGATTGCTAATTTGATGTGGTCTATTACTTCAATATGTTGCTTGTCGCTAGGTGTTAAGCAGTTTACAAAACAAACATTTCATTCATTACTGTATCAACCCTCTTCACAGCTAGATGGCTTACAGTAAGGGCATTCACAGTGCGCCATCTCATCTGTGTGTGTGGCTACATGAATATTTTAGATTTTCATTGTAGAATATTTACCCATCAAAATCTGTAAATTTTCCCGACATGGCAACTTCATAACCATGCTAAAAATCTTTTTAAAACAGTCCTCATATTGGATACCCCTGGTTTCAATGCACTAAAATACCTAAGAACAATGACAAATCTAAATATTTTCAAAGTTAACATGAACTGGCAAAGTTCTTCTTGCCAATCTAATTGCACCATAATACCGAACAAATAGCCAAGCTTTAAGGGCTTTCCAAAACTGCAGAAAGTTACTAATGCTATCACTGGAAGGCACAGAAAGGTGGTATATCAAATGCATTACCTTTACTCTTACTTAATTCAGAGTGACACAAGATGATAATCCGAAAGGGCATGATGGACTTCAAAATTCATCAGCAGAGACAGGCAACATAGGACATTCAGGGGCCCATCTGAAGTATTTCTAGAATGATTTTATGGCTTAGTGAGTCAACAGATCATAAAACAAACAGAGCCAGTGTCACCTCTTGTGCTCTCACTCATGTGCGGTGCACCAAGTCAAACCCCCAGAGACCACAACAGAGCACCAAGAGTTCACCAAAAAGGAGCAGGTGCAATCAACTCAAGCCTGAAATCTGTATGTAGGAGTCAAAGCTCAGGTCCTCTACATTACTTCCCAAATTACACCCATGAAACACAAATATGGAAAGCTAAAAAAAAAAAAATCACACACCCAGCCATATTGGAACTGCTATTTAAGATGTTTCTCTCTAGAGCATCACGAAAATAACAGAAATGGCTTGCTCAATCTCCTTTGGAAAGTGGTTTTCAGATGCTTGCATCATATTCATTGAGGATCTTCCATTCTTTAGCTAAAGTCAATACAATGTAGTTCAGCAGGACATACTAATGCAATGTTCTGAGCCTGAAACAGAGTGGCCATGACTATATTTTAAAATCAGATTTTAACATTTTCACACTTTTTTTTAACCAAACGACTAGCTTAAAAATATAATCCATAACTTGTAAACTATATTCTATGAATGTGTTTGTTAATATCCGTATATGGGAGGTGAGAGATAATACATCTGATAGGCCTTGTATGTATTATACACGTATAGACATAGTCTAACATTTCTCTTTAAAGGTGCAAACGCAGAGATCAATGAATAGAGAATGTTTGTGGGGGGGGGGGGGGGGGGCGGTTCTACATATAAATGCTAGAGGAAACAAAGGGGTCCTTTTACCAAGCCATGTTAAAAAGTGCGCTGCGGCCACTTTTAGTGAGGTGGTAAAATAGCTGCCTTGCCATATTTTTTGTAATAGCCACACGCTAATTTCTCCATTAGCATATGGCCAGTACTGCGAGAGCCCCTTACCGCCACCTATTTAGGAGGCAGTAAGGGCTCCTGCGCTAATCAGGTAGTACGCAGTGATGTGCTCTCGCTACCCAATTAGTGCAGGCACGCTTACTCTCCTCAATGGGCATCCCCCCCCCCCCCCCATGCTGGAAAATAAAAAATATTTTCCAGTGTGGGATTAGCACACGCTAAGTGGAAAACTACCGTGGGACACCTCAGCGCGTCCTGTAGTAGTGCAGTAGGCCTGTGTTAGGCCTACCACACCTTAGTAAAAGGGCCCCAAAATAAAACAGCAGAACAATCCGGTAGTCCTCAGGATTAAGCTACCGATTCTGACAGCATCCTCCATTTATTTTCACATCTACTGTGCAAATTGTACAAAGGAAAAACATAGCGTAGCAGCAGGTCATAAGACAGACCCCACGTGGGAATACTTAATAAAACTCCTGTACCTAAGGGTAATAAGATAAGTGCACAAAATGCACACAGGGCAAATAAAGAAAAAACCTAGCCGCACAAATGAAACAGCATCGTGAGATTTGCCCTTGCTTTGAAGATAAAAGGAGCATATCTGAACATGAAGGATCATCAGGTCAGTAAACATTTTTATGTCATACTGCTTTTCCAAGCAAAAAGCAGAAGGAACCCCTTGCAAAAACAAACAAAAGCAAAAAAAAAAAAAAAACTAAACCCCACAAAAGGGGAATAACCACAGATGTTCCAACACAGGGATATTTATCAAGATATTAATACAAAAACCACCCTAAGACTCAACGCAGTCCTGTGTTTCGGTGCTATAAGCACCTGCCTCAGGAGTCTAATTATTTAAGGGTAAGCCAACCTGAATTAGTACAAAAAAAATCCAACTTTAGAGAAGATCACCATTAACGAAAGCCTGCCAATTGGAACGCTACGTGTAAAGAATTTCAGCTTCCACAAGCCAAAAGCTCAAAACGCATACCGCAGTTTACAATACAGCAAGTTGAAATTCTTTACACACAGCGTTCCAATTGTCAGGCTTTCGTTGATGGTGTATCTTTAAAGTTGGACTTTTTTGGTATTAATTCAAGTTGGCTTTTATACTGCTTTTTCACCTCCATGAAGAGCTGACCATCTTTCCTGGACATAGTTTTTGATGATATTACTCATGTAAGTATATCACTCTCATTTTTAATATGTAAAAAAAAAAAAAAAAGTTCCAAAAATATTCCTTAAGCTTCCCAACTGGTGTTCTAAATGGATTTGACGTGAAACAAATCCAACCTGCCTGAAAATGATGAGCAAGTTTTTTATAAAAAGGAATTTTCCATAGATACAAAGAGTCAAATCTGCTATAAAACAGACCTCAAGTTCCATCACCTCCTCCACTTGCTAGTTCATCAGCTCTTAAGAAACACCTTTTCCCATTCTTGCTGTCAGCTCTTGCCTGCTAAAGCTTTTCAGTGAAACTGACTGGACAAATGTAGAAAGTAAAAATCTTGGAGCTGTCAGGTAGAAGGGGTAAGGTAGCAGAACAGAGGGCCATGGGTACAAAAACAAGGAGAGCAAAAAAGAATCACACAAGAGCCTTCAAGAGTGGAACAATCAGAAAGCCTTTAATAAATCGACCTGACATGGGCCGTGTTTCAGTGTGAGTATACCTGCGTCAAGTGTCAAACGTGATCAAGGAACTTGAAAAAACAGCCAAGAAAAAATTCCTTTTGTCAACCACAGGTAAAAATACCTATTACTGATGAATATGGCTTGGTTGCGAGGAGTCAATCCAACAAACGGGCAGTCAGTACAACTCACTGCGTCAAACGTGCTGACTGCCCTTTTGTTGGATGGACTCCTTGTGACCAAGCCACGTTCATCAGCGATGTGCTTAGGCAGTTTTACCTGTGGATGGAACCAGGAATTATTTATTTAAAATTTTATATTCCGCACTATCCATATTCTTCTAGGCACAGCACAAAAAACACAGGCATAAGAAGATCTAATACATAACAACTAAGCCATTAACATAAACTCAACCTAAACAAGACAGAAATACAGCTCATAAAACAAAGTAAATACAACTAAGTCCCCAGTACAAAGACCCCTCTCAGTAAACACCAGTCTGCATGGTATGCCTGACGAAACAAATGTTTTTAACAATTTCCTGAACCCACTCATCTCTTGCAATTCTCTAACACACGAAGGAAGCCAATTCCAAAACTGCGGCCCTGCAATATAAAAAATTGAGTGCCGAAATTCCTCCAACCTAAAATCCCAATAACTGGATGCATCTAGAATAGCAGAATCCATGGTACGTAACAATCTCTTTGGCTGATAACACAGTTTGACAGTAAGAATAGTACAAATCCTATCATGTAACCCTTTGAAAATCAAATACAGAATCTTGAATCAAATTCTATATTACTTAGGCAGCCAATAAAGTCGCTTGAGCACAGTTGTACTGTGCTTCAAGCGACTACCTCCCCCTCCCCCCCAAACACCCTTGCCACAGCATTTTAGGTGACATTTCCTGACACTCAGGAACAAACCACTACAATAATCTATGCTAGGAACAACCACATTCTGTACTACTGTACAAAAATTGTCCAGACTTGAAAGCGTTTAGGGCCGGGGGAATCTCTATCCTCAGACAGATTTTCCAGACCATCAGACTCAGTAGACCTCTCAAATGTTGCACTGTCTTCAGTTTACAAAATACATTTTTAATCACATTTAGCACATGATGTTTCATTGACTGTATGGTATTCTTGGTTGTTTTCAAGTTCTTTGACTACATTTGACCCCTGACACAGGCATATACACGCTGAAACATGGCCCATGTCGGGTCGATTTATTAAAGGCTTTCTGATTGTTCCACTCTTGAAGGTCCTTGTGTGTTTCTTTTTAGGTTGAAGCGGTGAAGAAGGAACAGTAGGAGATATATTCTGCTTGTGTTGTACTCCTGTCAGCCTTCTCCCTAAATCCTTGAAAAGTCCATCCACTACCTGCAGGTACACGCTCTGAGGCTCCGACAGGGATGAGAAGTATGTAGATAGATAGCTGACTGAGCAGGCAGAAGGGGGAAATGGGATGGACATCTCACATTCTGCACACTCCAACACAGCCCAAAAGAGACACTACAATAAAGAGAAAGACCCATTTTAAACTCTCTAAGTGGCCAGAGTAGTATCTCTGGCATGTTCTCCCCAACTACATACGGCTACAGGACTCCCTAATTAAATTTAAAACAGATATTAAGACCTTCCTATTTGAAGATGCATTCTCATAAGTTAATTAACTCCTTATTGAACTCAGAGCTGGTTTAAAGGGGACAGGGAGAGGGCTGGAGAGGTTAAAATATACCTCTCAGATTCAATTCTCAATCTCTTCCTCTAACTTTCCTGTATTAATGAAATTTCTTTCATCATCTCTGTATTTTAAATTTATACGTTTGTGTAAACCGCTCATATGGAACCCAACGAGCAGTATAACAAATAATAAAGACACTTGGAAAACTTAGAAACTCACAGACTTGCACAGTGATCAACAATACCAGGGAGTTAGCCATGGGGGAGCCAGGCCCACCCAGCAACAGTGCACCCCTGACAACGCTGACATTGGGGAGCAAGCTAGGTTCCTGCCGTTGTCTCGCATCTCTCTCTCTGCTTCTGTTTTCAAAGGGTGCTAGCAGCATGTAAGAATAGCTGTTAGCTGACCTGGAAGTCATCCCTCTGCCATGCCTCCTCCAACTCTGATGCAACTTCCTGTGGGAGGAACAGAAGGCTTCCAAGTCAGCTGGCAGGAGTGACCCTTTGAAAGATGCTGCATGGGGAGGAGGGGAAGGGAAACTTTTTGCACATAGGGGAGGCAGAATAATTTTTAAACATGAAGGGGGAGGGAGGGAGAATTGTTGGATGTAGGGTAGGGTAGGGTAGAGGAAGGGAGAGATGCTGCACAGGAGGGGTGATGGGAAAAAAAGGAAGAAATGATGGACCTGGGAGGGAGGGAGAAAGAAAGATGAGAGAGGGAGAAATGTTGGACATGGTGGTGGAGGAGAGGTAGAAATGAAGAAATTGTGTGTGGGGGGAGGAATGTTAGACCTGGGATGCAAGGGTGAGAGAGAAATGGTCAACAATGGGAGAGATGGAATAGGAAAAAGAGAGGGAGCAATGTTGGACATTAGGGTGGAGGACAGGGAAGGAGAGATGCACCACAGGAGGGGGAGAAGGAGGGAGATGTTGGATTGAGGGGCAGTAGAGCGTGAGGGAGATATGTTGGCCTATGGGTGGGAGGAAAGAGAGAAGGAACAGAAAGATGCTTGGGGGGGGGGCAGATTGGAAGGAAAAGGGCGATGTCAGGCTACAAAGGTAGGGAGGGAAAAGAGGGAGCAGATGCTATGCTGAGGAGAAAGCGGGAGCAGATGCTGGGCAGAAGATACTGGGAAAGGTGGAACCATGTGGGAAAGGCCAAGGGGGAGGTGGCAAGGAAATGAATGAGAGGAGGATAGTGATTACAAGGGGTAGAAATATAGTATGGGGAGTAGATGGAAGATGGAAGGGAATGGAAGGCTGGGGAAGGAGTGATAACAGGGAATGGGAGAGCTAGTGTGTGAAAGGAGAAGATGGAAATTTGATAGTGAAAAAGAGTTAGAAAGAGTGAAATTTGAGTGAGTAGAAAAGAAAAAAAAAAAGAGAGGAAAGAGCCAAAAAGGAAAGATCAATATGTCAAAGGCAAGTGTAGCGAGGAAATGGAATGAGAGGAGAGAAAAAAAAACTAATGGACTGCAGCCGCTTGAAGAAGAATTAGCAGAAGACAGACTGGAAAGTGGAAAGAGAAACAGGAACCAATATGATGGAAAAATAAAAATGTCCAGACAACAAAAGTAGAAAAGGCATTTTATTTTTGAATTTATTAACTGAAATATGTTAGCTTGGAAAACTACTGTACAAAAATTGCCCAGACTTGAAAGCGTTTAGGGCCGGGGGAATCTCTATCCTCAGACAGATTTTCCAGACCATCAGACTCAGCAGACCTCTCAAATGTTGCATTGTCTTCAGTTTACAAAATACATTTTTAATCACATTTAGTACATGATGTTTCATTGACTGTATGGTATTCTTGGTTGTTTTCAAGTTCTTTGACCACCTAAACTTCCGGAAATCACTAAAAATCAACCTGTTTAAAAAGGCATACCCTACCGATCCAACTTAAATGCCTGAACTCTGCAACACAACGAAACCAAAATGTAATGGACATAACACAACTCTTCCGCTCAACAATTCCCCAATGTGTCTGTTCCACACAAACTTTATCTTAGCACAATATGATGGAAAAATAAAAATGTCCAGACAACAAAAGTAGAAAAGGCATTTTATTTTTGAATTTATTAACTGAAATATGTTAGCTTGGGAAATGTGCATAGAGGATGTCTTTTTATTGTGTTCAGTAGAAAAGGAAATAACGTTTGTTTTTATTTCTCCGCTGTTCAAGTATATGCCATGGTTCCAATTTTAAATTCTATATGCATATTTTTATTTCTAATTTGTGATCCCTTGTTCTGAATTTGGTGATGGTCTGTATGTGATTGTAAAGGCAGATGAGGAGACTGGAGGGGAGGCAGGAAGGAAAGGGAATGTTGGGGGGGGGGGCTTCTTTATTTTCTGACCTGGGCCCTAGCATGTCTAACACCCAACCCTTGCTGTAACTGGTGGGGATCCCCAAAAATTGCTAGCTGAGGATCTCCTCTGAAGGTAGCCAAAATTCCCTTCTACTAAGCTCGGCAGATGGTAGCAGCATCCTTGAGCCACAGACAATTAAGCATGCGTGGGGTGCCGGAATCGGTGGCTCAAGGAGTTGCTGCTGCTACTGCCTGCCAAGCTTGGTAAAAGGGAGTTCTGGCCATCTTCGGAGGAAGTCTTCAGCTAAATGAACTTGGGAATCCTCATGAGCTAAAGTATCTATATTTTGAGTTGAGAGGTGCTGAGGGAAGGGTGGAGAGTGGGAGGGAAGGAGCAGAGAGAAAATTTTGTGCCCACCCACTTTGGTTCAGGCCCACCCAAAATTGGCTGTCTGGCTACAGCACTGAACAATACACACCCTAGGCAACTACATGACAGACCTCATAGACCTACCAACCAGAAACACATCCGAATCAACAAGAACATACCTAAATCTCCACTACCCAAGCTGCAAAGAGCTTAAATACAAATCAACATGCATCCAGCTTTTCCTACATAAGTACACAACTGTGGAACGCATTACCAAAAGCCTTGAAAACAACGTATGACCACCTAAACTTCCGGAAATCACTAAAAACCAACCTGTTTAAAAAGGCATACCCCACCGATCCAACTTAAATGCCTGAACTCTGCAACACAACAAAACCAAAATGTAATGGACATAACACAACTCTTCCGCTCAACAATTCCCCAATGTGTCTGTTCCACACGAACTTTATCTTACCACAACACACTTTGTATTTGTTCATACTTGAGTTAGCGAACGCCCCTCCGGTACTATGTAAGCCACATTGAGCCCGCAAATAGGTGGGAAAATGTGGGATACAAATGTAACAAACAAACAAATAAATAAATAAAACCTCTCACTTCTATGCACTTAAATCTGAAACTCTTAATAGCTGGGGGGGTCTTTTACTAAAAAATAGCTCGCGTTATCTGAGGCGCAGGGCCCACAGAAATAAAATTGGACCTGGTGCAGATAACTCGAGCTAACCTTTAGTAAAAGACCCCCTGGAGTATTTCTCACAAATGACATCACAAGCGCTGAATGAAAATACTGGGAGACTCTAGTTGTAGAACTGTAAACAGCAAGCCAGAGGGCCTTATTAACCCACATAAATGAGGACCTTATAGCTATGTTCTATAAAGATTCAAATGACCATTGAGAAAACAGGGCAGTGCCCCAGGGCCCAGACCAGTAGGGGGCCCACTCTCTCCTAGCCTCTATCTAGTTTAATCATCTTTGATAGGTGGTTAGGGGTCCATGACCCTTATTGCCTGGAGGCCCAGACCTCTGTCAGTCCGCCTCTTCACTGTAAAAATTACATCAGAAAATGAACAGCATTTTGAGCTGCTGAACTGCAACGCCTTCATTAACTAAAGGCAAAATACAGGCTCAAAAAAGCTCCCATTCGGCTTTCTAATGGCAGCAAAGAAAAAGCGGTGGACCTGCAAGCATACAGCTATGCAATGACTGACTCACAGCTGACGACAGTGCAGAAAATAACAGCAAAGGAGGATGGTGGACCAGTGTGGCTGGGACCCACAAAGAACAATTCCTGAGCCAGCTACAGCTGAAATGCTGGCTTACTATTGCTTCTTTAATCTGTATATAGAGATATTCATACCGTACTAGAGGGACTGTGCTCAAAAAACCAAAGACTTGGGAAGCAGAGTTGAGGATGCTTAAAATAAGTTGGATCAGAGCAGGCAGAGGACTTATCAGCTTGGAGAAAGGGAAGGAGGAGCTCCTGCTAAAACTAAAGGAGCTTGAGAACCGCTCCAAGTGGAACAAATTTGTGCTTCTGTGGAGTCCCAGAAGACTTGAAGATACAATACATAGTAACATAGTAGATGACAGCAGAAAAAGACCTGCATGGTCCATCCAGTCTGCCCAACAAGATAAACTCATATGTGTATACCTTACCTTGATTTGTACCTGCCTTTTTCAGGGCACAGACCGTACAAGTCTGCCCAGCAGTATTTCCCGCCTCCCAACCACCAGTCCCGCCTCCCATCACCGGCTCTGGCACAGACTGTATAAGTCTGCCCTCCACTATCCTCGCCTCCCAACCACCAACCTCTCTTCCCCCACCTGCTCCGCCACCCAATTTTGGCTAAGCTTCTGAGGATCCATTCCTACTGCACAGGATTCCTTTATGCATATCCCACGCATGTTTGAATTCCGTTACCGTTGTCATCTCCACCACCTCCCGCGGGAGGGCATTCCAAGCATCCACCACCCTCTCCGTGAAAAAATAAAAGATATCCATCTCTACGATTGCACTGAAAGGAGATGGAGCTAAGGAATAACTAACTCTCCCCCACCCCCCACCCCCAGATTTGGAGCGGGTACATAACTCATTGGGCCTAAAGAATATAAAATCAGCTGCGTGACCTAGCGGCCTGCTTCTCAAGATACCCAGAAAAACAGCGAGGCAGACTCGGATGATAGCTTGGTGAACCTGTATAACAGAAATTTTATGTCTTAATGATCACTTGGCACAACAGAAGGGAGTTAAAGGATGTAACCAAGTGTTGTGGACTGAGAGGGTACATTACAAGTAGCTTTACCCCATCGGGATAATTTTCTTCTATCAGGGTAAAGCGTGGAGAATACCACAATTGGATGATGCTATTCAGGTTCTGAAGGATGCAAGCATTGAAAGAGTGCAAGAGTTTCTGCGGCAGATGGGGGATCAAAAGGACAGAATGGCTGGAGATTTGAAGTAGAGAATGACACAGGGACGGGGAACCACAGAAACCGTGGAAATAGGGACAGGGACAGATCCCACGGGGATGGGGACAAACTTTGTCCCCGTGTCACTTTCTACTTTGAAGCCTGTTAATGAACTGGACTGTTATTTATGTTTGAGTGATGCCTACAAAGGTATTTTGATTTTTTTGAAAAACAAGCAAACATATTGGCCTCAACTAGCAAAGTTTGCATGGGGGATCCTGTACATCCTGCTACCAGAACATCTTCTAAGAAAACAACTTCTATTCCAGGAAGGACTGTGGAAGACAGGAGAGCTAAATTGACTCCTGAGATTGTTGATGACTTCTTATTTATCCACAGATTAAAAAACCATAACAGTGCTTCAAGGGGCATATTTTTCCCTCTATGGGTGTATTTTATACCCCTGGACATTTTAACAGTGTGAATTAGGATTCCTTGGTGTAGTAGAAATCACCCATCGTTGGGGTTGGAAGGGTAGAGGGTGGTGGTGGGAAGGAGGGTTATTATAGCTGCTCATTGTTATTATTGTTCTCTATTTGTAATTTATACACAACAGTTGCACAGCATATTGTTCCATATTGTTCCTTTTTATACTATAATAAAAAGATTTAAATATAAAATCATAAGTGTTCAAGGCTTCTGCAGATGGGGACAGAACCTGCAGGGACGGGGCGAGGATGGAGACAGAACCTGCGGGGACGGGGCGAGGATGGAGACAGAACCCACGGGGACAGGGTGGGGACAAACTTTGTCCCCGTGTCATTCTCTAGTTTGAAGTGACAGCAGGTTGGAAAAGGACAGAAACATCTGCAAAAACAGTCCAAAGAACCTCTGACCACCATTGTTAAAGAGTAAGGAGGAGCACAGGGGATTGGCATGAGCACACTATAATGAGACTGGGGCTGGATGGACGTACCTAGAGGGGGGAGTGGTCTGTGAGGCAGATATTAAGCACAGGGGGTGATCAATGGGGGGGGGGGGGGGTCAGCAGGGACACTCTCTTATGCCAGTGGAGAAGGGCAATTAGACACCTCCACGAAATTAGAAGCAAGTTATGAGAGTTAAAAAAAAATGTAGTCAATTCCTAGATTTTCTATGGTTACCTCTTATTGTTAACCACACTGAACCTCTATAAGTTAAACAAGGAATATAAGTAAAGTATTGTATGACTGTAAGCATGGAAGGAGGTGAGTGTATACGGGATCAATCTAAGTGGGCAAAGAAAGGATGAGCACGGGAGGGGGGGATGAGTATGGTTGATCTATGTATTGCTACCTTAAATGTTTGAGGCTTGTATACACCTCAAAAGAGGCAAATGATATTTAGGGAATTAACGTGGCTCAAGGCACAGGTAGCCTTCATACAGGAGATGTAACTCCTGAGAAAACATGAAGGTCTAGTGCAGAGTTTCTCAACCCAGTGCTTGGGACACAACCAGCCAGTCAGGTTTTCAGGATATCCACAATGAATATGCAAGAGATAGATTTGCATACAATGGAGATTGTGAATGCAGACTTACCTCCTGCATATTCATTGTGGGTACAGTGAAAACCTGACTGGCTGGGTGTGTCCTGAGGACTGGGTTCAGAATCACTGGTCTAGTGAAACTAAGAAAGGCAAGAGGGGTGGGGATGCTTCTCTCCTGGGAGTTAATACATACAAGCAGACAAGTTAAGAAAGGCAAGTCAGGGTTGGTATTTGTTTATTAAGCTACAGAATCAAACGTACACCTTCGTAAATGTGTACATTCTCAAGAGCAGGGTGCCTTTTTCAAACAAATTAGCAAACTGGTAATAAATTTGAAGGTGGCCCTCAAATTCCCAGAGGGGATTTGTTACCTTCTGGACAATTCATCTGGACAAGGTATGGGAAGTGAAAGGAAGCTAAGAAGGGTAGTCAAGTGTTTTTAGTGGATGTCCAGAAATACACTTATCCAACTGACAGATATTATACATTTTTTTGTAAATAACATTTTATTGGATTTTCAAACAACATAGAAAAGGGCTCATTTTCAAAGCACTTAGATTTACAAAGTTCCATAGGTTACTATGAGGCATATTTTCAAAGCACTTTGGGAGGCTAAGTTCCATAGGTTTCTATGGAACTTTGGGAGGCTAAGTGCTTTGAAAATGAGCCTCTATGTAACTTTGTAAGTGTAAGTGCTTTGAAAATACGCCTCCAAGAATCCCAAGAAAGTGAAAATACTCCAAAGTACATCCAAAATAACCAGTTCCTATTAGACACTAAGGGACCTCTTTACTAAACCGCTATAGCGCACGCTAAAATTAGCGAGCGCTAAACATTAGAGTCACCCATATGTTCCTATGGGCAACTTTGTGTTTAGCGTATGCTAATCATTAGCACATGCTAAAAATGCTAACGCACCCTTAACTCTACTTAATAAACAGGGCCTTAAGCTTGCTTGATCTAAACACTTCAACACTATCCCTTCTGATAATAGGGAGAATATGGTAAAAGCAGTTAGCTTAGCAGGGTTTAAAAAGGTTTGGATAGCTTCCTAACTGAAAAGTCCATAAGCCATTATTAAAATGGACTTAGGAAATATTTCTAGGATAAGCAGCATAAAATGTATTGTACCATTTTGGGATCTTGCCAGGTACTTGTGACCTGAATTGGCCACTGTTGGAAACAGGATACTGGGCTTGATGGACCTTCGGTCTGTCCCAGTATGTCCTTGCTGCTTCTTTTTTGATCCTGTTGTTCTGTCCCACCATTCATGCTCCTTACTGCCGGTTCCTTTCTCCCTCCATTCAAGCACCCTATCACCAACTCCGAGCTGACATAGGTTTCCAGCGTTAGAAGCCTTAACTCCTTCCGGAACAGCTTTCCCAGAAAGAAGGTAAGCTGATGCAATAATTTCCTTAAGCCAATGAGAAATAGTGGGCTTAAAAGCCACAAGCCCTTTGCGTGAACCTCCGCAAATGTCCTCCGTAGACTTGACATAATGCTTCAGAACTCTTTTGATGTCAAAAAGCTTCAAGAGATGCTGCTCCTCCGACCCGGAGAAAGAACCTAGATCAGGCAAGACCACCAGTTGAGATGAATGAAAATGAGTCAATACCTTGGGCAGAAAAGAAGGAACTGGTCTTAAAACCACTCAATCCAAGCTGAAGTACAAAAAAGGAGACCTACACGAAAGAGCCTGCAACTCCGAAACTCTCCTAGCTGAGGCAATAGCCACTAAAAACAATGCCTTCAGGGTTAAGTCCTTCAAAGTACAAGAAGATAAAGGCTCAAAGGGAGGCTTGGTAAGAACCGAGAGTACCAAATTAAGATCCCAGTGGGGAAAAGAACAGCAAGACGGAGGACGCAGGAGGCTAACCCCTCTTTAAAAACGGAACACATCCAGGTGGCTAGCCAGCGATCTTCCTTGAACACGACCTCGAAAACATGACAGAGCTGCAATGTTCACTTTAAGAGAAGCCAAAACAAGGCCTTTGTCGAAACCACGCTGCAGAAAATCCAAAATTTGCAAGACGGATGCGGGAAAGGGAGCTATCCCGAGCTCCTCACATCAGACTTCAAAAATCGTCCAGGTCTGAACATAATTCAAAGAGGTAGAATGCCGACGAGAGTGAAGCATAGTAGCAATTACGTTAGCAGAGTATCCCTTCTTGTCAGTCTCGCCTGCTCAAGAGCCAGGCCGTAAGACAGAATCGACCCAGATCCGGATGAAACACCAGGCCCTGAGCCAAAAGATCCTGCCTGACCGGGAGCTTGAATGGATCCTCTACTAGAAGCTGCTGAAGATCAGCGTACCACGGTCTGCGAGGTCAATCCGGCGCCACCAAGATCAGACAGCCCCTGTGCATCTCGACTCTCTGAAGTAGACGCCCTATCAATGGCCAGGGAGGAAAGGCATAAAGAAGACTGGTCGGCCAGGGAGCAAACAGATCCATCTTGGGGAACCCCCAATGGTTCACCACCGCCCGATACACCACATCACTTAGAGCCCACTCCCCGGGATCTAGCATGTTTCAACTGAGAAAGTCTGCCTGAACATTTTGAACTCCTGCCACATGAGCCGCTGACAGTGCCACCAGATGCACCTCTGACCACTGTAACAGCTGTGACGTTTCTTGCTCCAACTGCCGACTCCTTGTTCCTCCTTGCTGATTGATGTAAGCCACCGCGGTGGCATTTTCTGACATCACGCAGACTGCCTCGCCCCTCAACAGATGGGCAAAGGTCTAACTGCCCTAGTCTCTAATAGATTTATTGAGCAAGATCTCTCCTGAGGAGACCACAGGCCTTGAGCATACTGTCCCTGACAGTGAGCTCCCCATCCCTGGAGACTGGCATCTGTTGTAACCACCCTCCAGTTGGGCTGATCCAGAGGCATTCCCTTGGTCATTCTGGCATCTCGCAGCCACCAACGTAGGCTGCTCTTCACCTGAACCGGAAGTGACAATTTCTGATGTACAGAGTCCTTCTATGACGACAACCGAGAAAGAAGCGACCTCTGAAGCTGCCTCATGTGAGCCCTGGCCCAGGGCACGGCCTCGATCGCCGCCACCATGGAACCCAGGACCTGAAGATAATCCTTGGCCGCTGGCCTCGGTGACTGCAATAAGTGACGAATCTGAGACTGCAGTTTGAGGACACGAGACGGCGGAAGAAAAACAAGGCCCTGCAACGTGTCTAAACAGACTCCCAGGTACTCCAACTACTGAGATGGCTGCAGACGGATCTTTTGTGCACTGACTACCCAACCTAGGGACTTCAAGAAGTCTATTACTCGAGCTGTCACCTGAACGCTTGCCTGGTAAGTCTTTGCTCTGAGCAACCAATTGTCTAAATAAGGATGGACTAGAATGCCTTCCATTCTGAGTGCTGCGGCTACTACGAACATGACTTTGGTAAACGTCCAAGAAGCAGTCACAAGCCCGAAGGGAAGAGCCTGAAAATGAAAATGCTGGCCGAGCACCGCAAACCGAAGGAAACATTGGTGTGCCAGTCAAACGAGAAAGAATTTCCCGTTTCCTGCTGTCTCTACGACCACCCCAAAAGGAATAGGTCCTCTGAAAAAAACCTTGGATCACTGAAACGGAACTACTCTGCCTGGTCTATACCGAAAATCACAGCCCCTACCACGACCGGAAAAAACACCATGTCCAGGCATCCTGGGACAATCCTCAGGAAGCCTCGGAACTTTAGCCTCACCCAGGCTACGCGGCAGCTTATCCAACTCATCACCAAAGAGAAAAAAACCCTTAAAAGGAAATTTACTAAGCTTGGACTTAGAGGCCGCATCCGCAGACCAGCCACGAAGCCAAAGAGAGCGACGGGCTGCCACACAAAGCGCCATAGACTTAGAAGAGGCCTGAAGCAAGTCGTAAAGAGCATCCGCCAAAAAGGCCGAACCCATTTCCAACTTTGCCACTTTGGCATCTATCGCTGAAAAATCATCAGAAGAACGGTCCAAAACCTTTTCAGACCAAAGAAAACAGGTTCTCGCTACTAAAGAAGCACAGATAGCAGCCTGCACTGCCACAGCAGAAACATCAAAACTATTCTTTAACAAGGATTCTATACAGCGATCCTGGACATCCCTCAAAGCCGTCCCGCCATCTACGAGAACCGTATTTCGTTTAGTGACTGCGGACACTACAGCATCCACCACTGGAAGGCGTAAAAGATCCTTGTCTGAATCTGGAACACGATAAAGCCTGAGAATGGATCTGGCAAGACGAAAGGCAGAATCCGGAACCTCCCACTGTGCCTGAATGATGTCCCTAATATCCTGATGCATTGGAAAAGTCTTACCTGGCCTACAAATACCTTTCACCAGTAAAGCCACCTTTCTGGACTCCGCCACTGGAGTCTCCTGCTCCTCAAATCGCAAGGTAGTGGAAACCTGAGAAATAAGCTCCTGCAGGTCATCTTTATGAAAAGTTCTCACCACTGAAGGATCCTCCCCCGCAGAGAGAGGCTCCGCACCACTTTCCAGCTGACCAAGGTACTCAGGAAAATGACCTTCCGGAAACACCTATGTCTTCTCCAAGGACGACATTTCCTGGTCCAAATCAGAAGAAAAATCCTCTTCTAAATCTCAAAACTGCATGAGCCGCTTAGCAGCCGCTGCTTGGCCCTCCTGAGACCTCTTCACTGAAGCCTCTCCTGGAGCAGCTTGTGCAATAAAAAAAGCTTAGTACATTTGCACCACAAAGTCAGGCGGGAAGCCACCTTCACCTGCTGAAAAAACAGGAGTTGGAGGCAGAGCCGGTAGAGAGGCTGGTAAGGTAGGCAGGGATGCAGCATTTAGAGAGGAAGACAAAATGGCAGCATTTCCCGCTGAAATCGGCGCTGCCAGCGAGGCTGACCCGACCGCACTTAAAACTGCTGAATCGGACCTCCCCCCCCCCCCCCCCCCCCCGCTAACGGCGCCGACATTTTTACAGCCCCTGCTCCAACGAAGCATCTACTGTGGTGCAAAACTTACAAAGCACCACTCGAGCCGGCCCCCTGCCGCTGACAGACTGGCTCCGACGAAGCATCTACTGTGGTGCAAAACTTACACGCATCGCTCGAGCCGACTCCCTGCCGCTGACAGACTGAACAGCGGCGGAGCTTCTCTGCCATCGCGTCTGCCTAAGCTAACTGCAAACCAAACAGGAGCCAGAAAAAACAACAGCAAACCGTCACAGAGAGAAAACAGAAGCTGTCTTGATCGTTTAAAGAGAAAGTAAAGGGCAGAGAACCAAAATCAAAGCTTGTATTTTTTTTTTCTTGTGGCTGCCTCTCCCTGCCTCAAAAGCTCTTCCCCTGAAGAGCTTGAGGAAACTGCCTTTCTGTGCTGAGATTTCCTCTTTTTTTTTTTTTTTTTTAAACTCAAGCACAGCTTAAAAGAATACCAGGGAGGACATGGGGGGAGGGACCCAGCCACCCAAGTTTGACACCCCCGAGGCGCTAAGAGACCCCAACGGGCCTCTGCCTCTAAATAACAGGCTTTTCTTTTTTTAATATAGCCAGATGCACAGAAGAAATAAATTCACCCAAACCAAGATATTAAAACCAACTAAAAGAAAAGAATAGAATAGAATAGAATATAGCATAAAGAAATAAGACTGAAGGGCTCACTCACTATCTTCCATCTGCTGGAGACTGAGATTACTGGATCTTTCTCTTGTTGCCAAGGGCTCTTATTGGCTCTCTCTAGAGTCACAGTTTTTTCTCAGTCTCCACCTGCTGGAAGGCACGCACAACCCATCAGTCACATTCTGGGCCGGTCCAGAGGGACACTGAGGAATAGAACATTTTAGTTGACAGTGTAGGGTATAAGCAAAGATGGAACATATCGATAGGCAAGAGTAAGAGCAGTTAGAAAATAAGTTGACTAATTTAAAGAAAGGTGAACATGAGGTCAGAGAGATGGTTACCTTCCTCTGTGGACAGAAATGGCTATTTAACCCCATCTTCTGTTTTCTGTCTTTTAACCAGTTCCAAATCCACGAAAGAACATTGCATCCTATCCCGTGGCTTTTTAATTTTCTCATAAGGGACTTTGCCTAGTGCTTTCTGAAAATCCAGATACACTACAGCAACCGGTTCACCTTTATCTAGGTGTTTATTCACTAGGATATATTTTTGCTGATTTTTCCTCACAGATGAACATGGGGAAAAGAAAAGAAAAGAAAAGAAAAGTGAAGACACCTGCAATGTCAATGCCTACGGTGGATGGACTCATGGACAACATTTAGCTCCTAGTTGGCTTGCAACTCCAAGTTTGAAGGCTGCAGCTTTATCTTCTCCAGACAGAGCTTCCTTGAGCTCTGTGGATTGCATACCTTCACTTCCCTCCTCATTTTTGAAGCTTAAAGTCAGCCTTTTTGAGAAGGAAGGCATCCTGAGGTGTATGGGTGGACCCTAGTGAGTCATCAAAATCCTCTACACACATGCCAGTAGATATTTAACTGGTTGTGGTCAGTGTTTGTTTGCTTTTTTTTTTTTTTTTTAACGCTGTTGCTGATTAAATTAGCCTCAGATATCCAATGCCAGTCCATGTCTAGGCACTGGCATTGAGTATCTGGGTCTAATTCCTGTGTGGCTAACTGCCAGAGCTTATGCAGGTCCTGGCCGATATTAACCCTTTAGTGTCCAATGTTCCGGTAATACGCCATATGGGAACAGATTGATGAACCCGCATAAAGAATCTAGGAGCCCTCTGTTCCCCTGATTCTCCCTCCCACCCCCCAGAAGCAGAGAATCACAGCCCCCCCCCCTTCTGATTTTTCCTCCCATCCGTCTCCAAGAGGCATAGAAGTAGTTCTCCCCCTCCCAAATCCCTTGGGAGAATCTTCCCATGGGGATATTCAGTGGCACTGTCCAGTTAAGTGCCACTGAATCTCCCCGGACAGCTCCACACAAGAGATTTAAATCACTCTGAATATCTACCCTGTGTTTTCCATAATGGAGGCCTTTCTTAAAGGAACAGTTAGCCAATTGTGTACTTTCACAGAAGAAGCCGTTAAAACACTTGCTGCGCAGTCTGCTGCTTTGAACTCTTGAAATGCCAAGGAAGTACAGCACCCATCAATAGCCTCTTCTTTACAATCTAAGGGAACTTCAACCTTTAAAGATAGCCTCAAGCTACATCAGACTGACGCACTGGAAAACTTGTTTAGGAGGAATAATTTGCATTTTTCAATTTTTCCTCACACGCATTTGCTTTCTCCAGACATTATTTTTGCAGAAGTATTTTAAAAACTCCTGGATTAAATCAGTTTATTTCTTACGTTTACTATGTACTAAAACAGACCTCAGGTTGGCTAGGACGTTGTAATTTCCACTGGAAAAGGCAATTTGACTACCTTATTGGAAGATTCTGTGGAGGTGATTTCGATCTGCACCATCCCCTTAGTAACCGTCTCAACTGAGGCAAATAAAATTTTAGTTTTAAAACATTATTTCAGAAAGAATTTACTGTTTTATGGGCAAAATCCACATTACTCTTGATATTTCACAAAATGCGAAATTTAAATTGGAAAAAGGGGCAACTTTTTATTTTTTTACATTTTCCCTGTTTAGTGTTTAATTTCTTAAAAGGATGCTAATTACTGGTAATTATGTTTTGTATTTCTTTTTTTTTTTTTTTTAAATCTAGGTCATCTTGAGGAAATTTCTTCATTGGAAAAAAAACTTCTCTTCTTAGTGGCTGTGTTAGGGGAACTTAAATAGGGGGTAAGAAATGGTTAATCAGGCTTTCTTGGAAACTTTTTGTTTCAGAAGTTCCTGGAATTATTTCCTTTTTGAAGGTGTTTGCGTTTCCTTGATGGAGACTATTTGCTTTCAACTCTAATTTCTGTGAGTTTTTAAAAATTATTTGCTCGTCTATGTATGAAGTTGGAATGTTGCCTTTGTTTGCTCGAGGAATTTAATTTAAGAGGAGTTATTAGGGACAGGCTAACTGCCATAGACTCCAAACAAGAAAAAGGACAAAAAAGGCCAGAGGGAAAGCTTTAAGAGACACTACTACTACTACTATTTAGCATTTCTATAGCGCTACAAGGCGTACGCAGTGCTGCACAAACATAGCCCGATTAGATGCTGAGCATAAAAAAGAGGGGACTGGCTCTAAGACCTCTGTTCCAGCACTTGCATGCGGTCCGCATTGAACCAAGAGAGCTGGAAATGGGCAAAATTGGGTTTCAAATTTGTAAGCCGAAGCAAGCTTAGGGGGCTCTTTTATTGAAGCTTAGGATGCACAGCATTTAGTGTGTGCTATTTTATACCTATGGGACATGTGGCACGTAGCATACGCTAATGTCCATTAGTACGCACTAAGCTTTAATAAAAGGGCTCCTTAGTTTGAATCTGGGAATAACACTAGTAAGTCATTAGCCTTTTAGGGTGAAAAAGCTCCACGCTTGGAATAACATCCTTGTGAGGGGGGGGGGGGGGTGTTACAGAACACTGCCCCTCGCCTTAAGAAAAGCTCCCCTGATAGCCTGGGCCACCTTAAGAACAGTCCCTCTAATAGCCAGGGCACCTTAAGAGCACTGGTCCCGCCCCAGGAGGAAGTGAGCTGGGAGGGGTGGAGCCAAAACATGGGAGTATAAAAGACAGGGCTGAATCCCCAGCATATGACGCTGAAGCTACAGTTCCATATCGCGACTTGGCTGAGGTAAGCCATTTGTTACTGCCAGATTGAACCTTATAAGTTTTGCTTGAGGTCTGGTTGGAGCCAGACCTGGACCTTGGCAGAGAAACGAGAACTCTTACGGTGTGTTTGGGGTGTGGCAACACCGGCAGTCACAGACTGTTTAGCCTACCACCAGAGGCTTGCTTACAACTGAACGTACTGGACTGCAGAAGGTTCCTAACCTCTATCTCGGGCCCAGTGAAAGAAACAGGCCCAAGGATTCCTTTGAATTTTTGGTTTCATCCTTTTGTCCAGCTGTGTTATTTACCAACCCAATCCCCCAACCCTCACTTGGGTCTCACAATCCTTAAAATGAAAGACGCATTAAGGAGGATAGTAGCAGGGGAAAAAAAGATGTTAGGTGACTATGTTGATTTTTATATGAAAATTTACTCACCAGAATATACAGCATCACTTGAAGAAACATACTACTATCTAGGCATTTTAGAGCTCCCAGGGAAGGGAGAAAATTGCTGTTACACAGACCTTTTACATCTGTGGAAGTAATAGAAACAATTAAACCCTCCAGAGGAACAAGGCACAGGGGTGGGATGGATTTCTGACTTACAGTGACCTTTTAGCATATCCTCTGGCTAAAATGTTAGGGAGCAGGAAGAATTGCTCATTCATTGCGCCTAGCAGGAATCAATATCATTTACAAACAGGGGAAAGACCTGAAAGAAAGTGGCTCTTACTACCTGTGCTCTCTGTTGGGGAGGGGAGGGGGATCAAATTAAGAGATTAATGTGAGGCTAGTTCACAATGACCAATCGGGTTTTATTTTGGGTCACCTTACAAACGATTACATTGGAAGGATCCTTAATTTGTGGAGGACTAGCCTAAAGGTTAGTGCATTGGGCCGAAAATCTGAGGAACTGGGTTTAATTCCCACTGCAGTTTCTTGTGTCTCTGGGCAAGTCACTTAACCCACAAAGATGGGGGCAGACCAAAGTATTTCAAAAGAGGGATGTTTATTGACAAGCAATCAACTTTAAAAGCTAAGTAAATGTGACTCAATGCAGTCCTGCATTTTGGCGCTATATATATGCCTGCTTCAGGAGCCAAAATATCTTTGTAAAATTAAATATAACAAAAAAATATAATAGTCAACAATGAGAATTAAAAAGTAATGTAAAAAATTTAAAAAAAACCCTTGCATTTACATGATATAAAAATTACTTAAAACTTATCAAAACCACGAATAAATAAATAAACTGGAAATATGTCAAAAAAACTGCTTCTTTTAAAAAAGTGCTTCTAATTAATTTAAAAAAAGTGGGGGGATATATAAAGTTATAATGTGAGGAAAATGCATAACATACCAGCAAAGCTGTTGATAAAGATGGCAAATCAGAACATCCAGGAAATGGCTAAACCACCATCTATTGTGAAAGCACATAAATTAACAACTAAAGCAAAATGAAGAATGAAACCATGACAACAATAATACATAGTGTGAGAGGTAAAAACATAGTAAATTCATATATGGCCAAAGTAAAACGTAGCAAAACTCACAGCCCCTTTAAAAACATATAACATGGGAACCATAGACTCAAAACAAAAACAAGAAACAAATATAAGTGAACTAACTAAACAAGACTGGTAAAATTAAAATGTAATGCAAAAAGAAAAAAACAAAAACAAAAAAAAGACTTCCAGCCCCTTTAGAAACTAAATACCATGGAAACCTAACAAAACATTAAAAACTGCAAGAAAAAGAACAGTATTCAGCACTAAAGATACAAAACAAAAATCATCAAAGTAAAATTACTTAATGAGGCTGGTAAAAGCTGTAGTGAGTCGGCAGTGCAAGAAATATCATGAGGGAGTAAAACACACTGTAATACACAGCTGATGCAGCAGCGACAGTGTGCGATAATGCAACAAAGATGGTAAGAACGGCATCCAGATAAAAATATGGTGATGAAACTAAAGACCAAGCAAAGTGTAAAAAATGAGCTATGAAAGAACCAATAAGACAACTTACCAGCATATAACATTCAAAGAGTAATGTGCGGCAGCACTCTCAGCATGAAGATAGCAAGTCAGAAAGCATAACAACGTGTACCGTGTATGGAGTTAAAAAGCATTATGACCAATGAAAAGACTGGGCCAAGCCTCTCACCCTACTCGTGCAGGTCACACCACAATGCCTCCAATCTAATTTCTGTTCCTCTCCTCTCCCTTGCTCATGTGCCCTGTGGAATGTCCACTCTGTCTCCAACAAGCTTTCCTACATCCACGACTTCTTTATCTGTTGTACTCTCCATCTGCTTCTACTGAGACTTGGCTTTGCCCTGAAGATTCTGCTTCAGCTGCTGCCATCTACTCGGCACTCTCTCTCCTACTGTCATCACTTTTATCTGTCTTATCCTCAATTTTTCACTTTCCACTGCAACTGTTTGTGATGCCTTCAAACAAGCCATAATTACACCACTCCTCAAAAAAACCTTAATTGGACCCTACCTGCCCTTTCAACTATCGTCCCATCTCCCTCCTCCCTTTCCTATTCAAAATACATGAACATTCTGTCCTCCGCCATTGTCTTGGCTTTCATCTCAAGCTATTCTTAATCCACCTCAATCTGGATTTTGCCCTCTACATTCAACTGAAACAGCCCTTGCTATAAAGTCTCCAATGACCTGTTCCTGGCCAGATCCAAAGGTCTCTATACTATCCTCATCCTTTTCGATCTAACTTCAGCTCTTGACCCTGCTGATCACCACTTGACATGCTGTCCTCACTTAGATTTCAGGACTCTGTTCTTTTTTTGGCTCTCTCTTATCTCTCCCATCGCACTTTTAGTGTATGCTCTGGTGGAGCCTCCTCCACTTCTATCCCACTTTGCATTTATCCACATTAAATTTCATCTGCCACTTAGATGCTCAGTCTTCCAATTTACCAAGGTCTTCCTGTAATTTTTCACAGTCCACATGTATTTTAACAACCTTGAATAGTTTTGTGTCATCTGCAAATTTAATCACCTCACTTGTGCTTCTGATTTCCAGATCATTTATAAATATTTTAAATACAACTGGCATTCCACTATCCACCCTCCTCCATTGAGAGAAATGGCCATTTAACCCTACCTTCCGTTTTCTGTTCAATAACCAATTCTCTCATGAGGAACTTTGTCAAAAGCTTTCTAAAAATCTAGATACACTACATCAACTGGCTCACCTTTATCTGCGCTGGCACCAGGCTCTCCCAAAGATGATCAGGTCAAGTAGCCCTAAAGGCCTATCTCAGCCAGTTGTCAAACCCAAGTATATTAAGGCACCATCCTAAATAGAGCTCAAACACACTTTCTCTCCATCTAGATTGCAGGAAACATAGAAAAAGGCCCAGAAATGGTATCCCAAACTGCCATATGCTGCATTGGAAACAGTGCCAAATCGAGCAGGCTCAGATAGATGCTGAACTTCCCACCAAGCTATTCAAGAACTCTTGGGTAGAGGATACTGTGTCAAAAGTTCTTTGTTGACCATTGTATGTGACCATAGCTTCACAGAGTAATGTAATGCAAACCTGATCTGAACATATGTTTTCTGCTGGGACTGAACCAGCGTGGAATAGTCTTGGAAACACAATTTTTTCCCCCACTATGAATAAGTTCCTTTCTGGACCCGAGAGACTGCAGAATTGCTTGCTTATATGCATAGTAAAGCACCTTAAATATAACAGCTCCCGGGATATCCGTTACCTTGCGTTGGGTACCCAGTCTATGAGCTCTCTCTTCTCGAAAGGGCCCCAGACGCTCACCAAACTGTAGCGATTGTGGCAGCCAGGTCTCTAAGAAGGTCCGCAGGTCCCTCTCCAGCAAGGACACAAGGAGGCCCATGAGGTGAAGGTTGTTGTGCCACGACAGATTTTCAAGGTCATCCACCTTCTGCTCTAGCTCAGCTAACCTTTTCAGCAATTGGCTTTGGGAGTGAGTGGGTGGGCCTGGTCTTCTGGAGCAGAGCGTCAAGTTTCAAACAAAAGGAATCCAGTTGCTTGTGGGCCTCCTCTGCCCAGCCAAAGATTTGATGAAGTTTTTTGTCCAAAGCCACTTTTATCGTTGAAGTTACCCCCTGCAGTGATCTCAGACAACCATGTCAAGCTGATGACGGAACTTGGCAGGGAACGTTGAGCCGCCATCTTGCCCACAGTGAGACGCTGCTTGTCCCACTCGTTTCTTAAAGTTTTAGATGCCATGAGGGGTTGTAGCAGCATATGACAGCTTAGGAGGTTAGTCGGCACCATCCAACTATCATCCCACTCATCAAATAAAAGAATTTAGCTGGATAAACTGCTTTTTAATAGTATGGGGAAGCAGGGCACGGAGGAACCTTGCCTTTCAGTGACTGCTTGCTCTCACTACATCACGTGACTTTTCAGGTTTTGTTTTTTTTATTAAGGAAATATAATAAACTCAATAACAATTGAACCATAGCTCATATCATGAGACACCTACTATAACACAAAAAGCCAGTAGAGCTATAAAAACCTATTACAAATATTGGTTGGTATCCCTCCCCCCCCCCCCCCCCCAGTCACTTGATCCCCATAATCAACTGAGGGACTCCTAGATTCAAGGTACAGCAACAACAACAACAAAATTTAAATCCACCCCCCCTCCAAAAAAAAAAAAGTCAGCTTGGAAAGTAAGAGACTCCCATCTATTGTAGGAGAGGCCTCTCCATCGTCCATAACAGGTCCATGTCTTTTGAAATGCCACAATCCTGTTCCGATGCAAAGCAATTAACTTAAACCCTGTTTACTAAACCTTGCTAGTGATTCCTGGTGCGGCAAATGCGACGCAGCCCATTCAATTCAAATGGGCTGCGTTGCATTTGCCGTGCAGGAATCGCTAGTGCGGTTTAGTAAAAGGGGCCCTCAGTCATTAGGTATACATTGACCAACTTGGCTAATATCCACGATCTCACAGGGACTTCCAGTTTCTTCCAGGCTACTGCCAACACCATTCTACTGGCTGTAAACACTCATCACCAGTGTGTGGTCCCGAACTCTCACCCCTGGTGGACATTTTTTTTTTTTAGAATATCTTTATTGAAATGCAGGACATTCACACTCAAAGGACAAAGTGACAGTAAACCACAATTATCAACAAATGAGTAGAATGGAATATAAATAGCAACAGGAACATTAAAAAAAACAATATCCACATCTGAACATTAGGTGGACACATATTAAGCAAGCAACCTTCCGTGGTTTTAGGTACAGTGGGTCCTGTGATCTCTGTAATAACAGCAAGCACCTGATCCCAATAAATCTGGACCTTGGGCCAGGACCACCAAATATGCTGAAAAGTTCCCCTCACTCCACATTCTCGTCTGCACTGCTCAGTTCCCCTCCCATACATTCACTTCAAGCGTTCAGGAGTACAATACGCGCCTAGGACAGTGTTTCCCAAACTGTGCGCTATGACAAACTCACAGGGGTGCCACGCAAGGAGATGAGAGATAAGGGCATGCGTCATGCGCATGCTGCCACCATGTAGATGGCCTGTAGCTTGGGAGAAGGCACAAGACTGCAAGAACAGCGAATCCTTGCCCCCCGCTGCCCGAAGCACAGTTCACCCAAAGCTCAGCTGAAAAACAATGCAGCAGCAATTCATAATCATTGCCTGCGCCGGCCCTGCAGGTTTCCCTCTGCCGTGTCCCACCCTCACTGACATCACTTCCTGTTTTCTCAATGGTGGAATGTGGCAGAAGGAAGCCTGCAGGGCTGACGCAGGCAGCGAATATGAATTGCTGCTGTGGCCGGTGACACCGCAAGTGGAATGGGGGTTCACAGAGAGAGGCAGATGCCATGAAAACAACTCTCCAGCAACCCCAGGTATTTTTCTCACATTGCAAAGCTGCCAAAGCCACTCACAGACCTTCTGTCCCAACTTCCCACACCCATCCTTTCCCTCAATTCCCCACAAAATCTCCAGGCTTGGGGCTCAGCCTTGTTATTGGCCCCTTGCCTACTACTCATTTAACCACATAGGGGCCCCTAGGCTCTAATATATATGATTTTAAGACTAAATGATATTTACGAACATTATCACATTGCACTCATTTTTAATATTAAGATCGATAATATCAAAATTTTGAAGGTAGTATGCATATTGCTTGCCTCTGATATAGTAGCAATAAGCCGCCAGCAGCGGGGGAGGACTGGGGGGGGGGGGGCGACTGTTAGATATTTCTTTTAACTTAGGGGTGCTATGAAAAAATGACTGACACGCTAAGGGCGTGCACAAGAAGTAGAGGCTGACCACAGACTAGACCAACTCGAGAGATGATACAGATGAAAATACTTTATTGATTGTTCAAGGGACCCGACATGGTCCGTATTTCGACGCCCAAAGGCATCTGCCTCAGGGGTCACAAAAGGTATTCGGCGGAGAA
The DNA here is from genome assembly GCF_901765095.1 of Microcaecilia unicolor. Taxonomy (NCBI): domain Eukaryota; kingdom Metazoa; phylum Chordata; class Amphibia; order Gymnophiona; family Siphonopidae; genus Microcaecilia; species Microcaecilia unicolor. The sequence goes on along the minus strand of NC_044033.1, from coordinate 190,224,961 downwards.
CAAAGACTAAAAAACCACAACGCAGTGACCAGTGTCACCCCACATAGCAAAATTTAAATTAAAAAACTTAACGATTGTAAAATAGGATGGATATTAATTTTTGTAAACCAAAAATATCTACAGGCAATATAAATCATCATTAAAACATAATGTGTTGATAGAAGAGTCAGGGGAAATAGAAAAAAAATTAGTTGTCTCAGTATACAGATATACAGTAGTCTCGATTATCCAACCTTCGCTAATCTGATAGACACCCCACTGCATTGCCGTTAAGAAGCACGCAGCTTCTCTTCCTGTTTTCCAGCTTCACACACTGCAAGGAAGCCAAGTTTCTGATCAGAGATCGTGCTTCTTTGCAAGGGAACCTTGCGGTTCAGCTAATATTCCTTCATGCACCCCTCAAACAAGTTAAGAGGCATGTGGCTTCTACGCATGGATCTGGATCTAGGACCCTGCTTTTGCAGAGAGGGAACCGTTTTTTGATTTGAGACCATGCTTTCATGTTTTGTTTTGGGTTTGTTTGTTTTTGAGACCATGGTTGTATGCAAAGGAACTATAATTTTTGGACCTGGGACCCCACTTGTGTGGCAAGGGAACATTAGAAAAACTTTTAATCTGAGACATTGCTTTTACAGCATGGCAGCAATTTTTGGACCTGGGTCCCCACTTCCGCAGCAAGGGAACCGTTATAAAAGCAAGGTCTCGACTAGAAACTTCTTTCAGTATGGCAGCAATTTTGGGCCAGAGGAAAAAGTTGTTTGTCTATAGAGCAGAAACTTTCAGCTGCTTTCCAGCCAGGGAACCATTTCTGATCCGAGGCCTTTGTAGAAACGGAACCATGGTAAGATTCTTGTGCATAATGAGTTTTATGTAGTACTGTACACCTACTGTATTCCTGTTTGTTCACTTATATTTACAGCACTTTCTTTATTCTTACTCTCATTCTTAGATCTGGAGGGTTTCCAGTTTTAGTTCTGCTGCCTCGATTTCTGCTTCACAGTTCACACTGGTTTTGACTAGAGAAGACAACACAGTGACCTTGAGAAATGGGGCTCTGCTTGGTTCTGTATATGCAGTTGATAAATATGGTTTCCCTTGCTCAGTCCTATACGTGTAGAATATTTCTGTTCACATTGCCTATTGTAAAATTGCTGTAGCTAGTCAGTTACACAGTGAAAAATGCCAGGTCACTAGCAGAGGATGGGAAAGTTGGACAGCGAGTAGGAAATTGGAGAGGAGAAGGGGAGGAGAGATGCACGAGAACAGGGACACAGACTGAACAGGAGAGTATTTATTTATTACTAGTAAAAAAAGGCCCTTTTCTGGAGCCAATGAAATGGGCGCTAGCAAGGCTTTCCTGTGCCCCCTCCCCCCCACCGAACGCACCTTGGTTGTTAGTGAGGGCATTGCGCCGCCGTGGCCACCGTCGATGTGTGACTGTGGCCCCCCCACCCAACACACCTTCGTCTTCAGTGGGTGGCCCATTGCGGCACCCTGGCTGTCGTCGATGTGAGTGAATTGCTCCGCCTCCGCTCTCAACGTCATAACGTTTGACGCGAGGGCGGGGCCCCGAGACTGTGATTTTGTTGGCTTCAGAGCTTCGACCTTACGAACCTTGGCTTCAGTGACATCATCAGACAATAGAACGTTGAGGGTGAGTTTTATATATATAGATTACACTTGATATACCATCAATCACCATATGGCAGCTGGAACATCCTTAGGATAAGACAGCGAGAGAACATATAGCTAGTGGCAATGGGTACAGTGGAAAGAAGAGACCCCCAGGTGGAAAGGGCAGAATGAGAGGGGAGAAATTCCCCTGCCCAAAAGTTAGCCTAGGGTCCCATAAGAGGTTAAAACTGACCTGCTATTACTATGGGTCTGTAACCCAATAAGTAGCATTTACATCAGCTACTGTACCTGAAAATTGGATGCTTGCCAATTATTAATTTGGGCTCCAGGAACCTATAAACTAGTGAGCCCAATGCTAGAGTCATAAAATAGTAGAAGCTATTCTTAATCATCTAGTCATTTAATGGGAGAAGAGCCAACAAGGTGCTAACATGGAGGAGGTGCTCCAACAGCATTTGACAAAAATTCAGGAAAGATGCTCCAGGATGTTAAAATCTCCTGGGACGCTGAGTTGGTAATTAGTTAAAAAAAAGCTAGACAGTGTTTCCAGCGACAGGGGTGAATAGTGGAGTGCCTCAGGCATCTGTATGATGACCGATGCAGATCTGGAAAAGAAGCCATAAGTGAACAGATCAAACTATGAAAAGGAAAAGAAGCAGCTGGAGTTACAGCTGTGTTTGCTTGTATTGAATGAAGGACACAGCCAAAACCCTTTAGAAACCCCTTATTTTTATACCTTAATACTCATCCTCCTGCTGTACAAATTGTTTGAATAGTTTGCGGTCTATGTGCTCTTTTTTTGAAGACTTGCTGCAGTTTGCACTAACTGGTGTGTTGCTCATCCGAAACCAGCATCTGTAACCCCAGCTGCTCCCTGTCATGGCCCTGTTAAATCAGGACATTCCCGGATCCCTGATTCTGTTGTCTAATCAAAGATGTGAACCTTCTGCAACAAAGCACTTATAGCAGCCTAAGAAACTTTCATAAGATTTACAAGATTTGGCAGTGCGTTTGTATATCGATAATCTTGCTTTTTCACTTTTCTTTTCTTGTTTTTTTTTTTTTTTAAGGTGAGTGAAACATTGATGTAAATATTATTTTGTTTAAATTTTAACCCTCTGGGACTGCATTGTTTCCGATTTTGGTCTATCCACTAGACTGATATTCCTCTTTTGTTGAGGCTGGGGGCCTGGGAATCTAAGTGGCAGAAGAAACTCAAACCTTAACCAATGCAAAGTGATGCACACAGGGGAAACAAAATATTAACTTTAGGTACACCGTGCTGGGTTCCACGATAAGAGCTGCCAACCAAGAAATGATCTTGGGAGTCATCACAGACAACAGACTGAACAATCCACAGCAGTGGTCAAAATAGGATGTTAGGGATTATTTGAAAAAGAACGACAATGCTTACAGCATTAGAATGTCTCTGTACAGATCCCTGGTGCAACAGTACCTTTAGTTTTATGTGCATTTCTGGTTTTCCCATCACAAAATGAGATATAGAAGTAGGAAAAGTTCAGAGAAAGAGGGCACAGATGATAAAAGGGGAAGAATACCTCCTTCCTTAAGAAAAAGGATATTAGGGCTCTTCAGGCTGGAGAAGAGACAACATTGGGGTAGAACAGCAAGTAAAGAATACAGTATATAAGAACATAAGAATAGCCATACTGGGTCAGACCAATGGTCCATCTAGCCCAGTATCCTGCTTCCAACAGTGGCCAATCCAGGTCACAAGTACCTGGTGGAAACCCAATTAGTAGCACCATTCTATGTTACCAATCCCAGGGCAAGCAGTGGCTTCCCCCATGTCCATCTCAATAACAGACTATGGACTTTTCCTCCAGAAACTTGTCCAAATCTTTTTTAAACCCTGATATGCTAACTGCTGTTACCACTTCCTCCAGCAATGAGTTCCACAGCTTAAATATTCCTTGAGAGAAAAAAATATGTCCTCCTATTTGTTTTGAAAGTATTTCCAAGTAATTTCATTAAGTGCCCACCTGGTCTTTGTACTTTTTGAAAGAATGAGTAGTTACTCTTTCAAACGGTACTAAGGGTAGAGACACTCCTAAAACCAACAGGTGATAGACTTCATACAAATATGAGAAAATAGTCAAAACAGACACCGTCCCTCGATCAAGCTGTGAAGTTTGTTGCTGAAGGACATGGTCAAAATATTTAACAAACTTGGCTTTAGAGCAATTCCTGGAAGAAAAGTCTAAAAATCACTATTAGCTAAGTAGATTTGGGAAAAAAAACACTGCTTGTCCCCGACTCTGAGTATGAAGGACAATCTACTCTTTGGGTTCCTTCTGGATACTTGTCACTTGGATTGGACACCAAAGAGGATGCTGGGCTCAAGAGACAATTGATCCAACCCAGAACAGTATAGTACACTATGTCCATCCTCAGACTGGCAGGTAAATGGATCACATCTGATATCCTTTTAAGGGCCTCATTTGGTTTTAGACATCATGGAGCAGATAAGCACTGTATAAAAGCAAGAAGATGGTGATAGTGTGGTAGGGGAGTCCAGTTAAAAAAGGTGATGTTCACCAGGGCTTCTAGGGGGAGCAGAACAGGAGACTTTCTGTGAAACCAAAACATGAACACCAAATCCTGCAACAAGTAATATGCAACCCATCTAGTATACTGCTGGGAGGGAGCAACACAAAGCAATGGGACAAACACAGTGCTCTGGAACAGTGTGGGAAAGTATGCTGACAACCTAACAAGTACTTAAGGCTATGCCAGTGGTTCCCAAACCTGATCCTGGAGGCACCCCAGCCAGTCAGGTTTTCAGGATACCACAATGAATATTCATGAGAGAGAGTTGAATGCACTGCCTCCACTGCATGCAAATCTCTCTCATGAATATTTATTGTGGATATCCTGAAATCCTGACTGGCTGGGGTGCCTCCAGGATCAGGTTTGGGAACCACTGGGCTATGCAAAGAAATCCTGCATGTGCTGTGGAGGGATCACCTCTTCGTCCGGTATAGAAACCAGGTCAGGATGTGTGCAAACAGCACAGAGGCCACATTACCAGTCTCTCCACTGAGAAAAGCTCCTGCACTAGCAACCATTACATTATGAGACCAGCTGTAGACTCCAGTTCCCCTCATCTCATTCCATGACACTCAATTCCCCTCTATCAATATTTCTATTTCTGCTGCCACAGAGACAGCATTCACAGCCCCTAAGAGGTGGAGGAGGTAGTCCCAGCGACTCTAATGAGACATTTAGAGGCTCATTTTCAAAGCAAATAGATTTACAAAGTTAATATGGAACTTTGTAAGTCTATGTGCTTTGAAAATGAGCCCCCTAGTTAGCAGAATTGGGGTTCATGATTGTAGGGCTCTTAAAGGAGCTCCAATGCATGCCACAGGGAAATAAAATCCCCAGGTTATTACATACCAAGGTGCATAGCACTAGATCCCAGTTCCAGTTACATCAGAGCCACATGCAGAGAAGGAGAAAGAGGAAAACTACCAGTTACATTAAAAAAATATATATTATATATATACAGAAATATATATATATATATATATATATATATATATATATATATATATATATATATATATAAACAAACATACACAAAATATATCAATTTATTCTCATGCTCCATTCCACCTCTTTTGTACATTGGGATAAGTGTAGAGCTTCACCTTCTGCAGTCCACTTCCTTCCTTTGATTCATAGCAGTGCAAAGGTACCAATGTAAAGCTGATAGCCTCCTCCACCAGGAAAATCTCAAACCCTAAGTACAGCATATTAAAAAGAAAATAAAATACAGCACTCCCAATGGATTTCCATCCTCCTGTCTTCAGAGACTAATTGTATTCTCTCAGGCCAGGCTTCTTTCCCTCCCACAGCAGAGGCTACAGACCAAGCAAAGGGATGGAATAAACCATACCTCTCATTTGATCAGTCCATTCCCCTCAAAATATAAATAAAAAAAAATAAAAATATGCTCTCTAGGAGGAGCTCTGAGGCAGCCCTGCACCTCTCTCAGCCCAACTCTGGCTATTTTTAGTTTGTACACTAAACTGCTCCATCTGTTTAGGAGAAACAAAAACCTCATTTTAGGCCTGAGGCATGTTTGGCAGCATTTTCCTCAAGAGCAAAGGACAACCTGATCCCAGCAATCAGGAGCTGGCTTCCAACTGAGGATCTTTCATAACTATAGGAGAACCCTCCACTGCCCCCCTCCCCTATGAAACTATCCTCACAATCTAGTCAGGGCAAGGAATGAAACCCCAAGAACCTACTGCCAGGCAGGGATCCCTATTAATTACCTACCCTCCCGGCCCTTTCAGCTTCCAACTCATGTCGAACTGGTACCTCTACTGTTCACCACTATGAGTCAATTATACAGTGATGCTAGGGAGTATAAGAAGGTATTTCCCTCTGTTTTTATATCCCCTTCCCAGTTTTTGATGCCAGTCTTTAGCCAAAGGGCTACAAGCTACAACTCCCTTCAGAAAATGTGTTAAATATGGACCCTAACTCTGGCCTCTTAGTGGCAGCCAACGTAAACTTGCCATTGAGCGTTTAGGATGTTTCAACAAACATGGTCCCCGGTGTGGGACAGGCCTCCTTCCAGGGCTCAGTTATTTACACAAGTACGGGAATGGGGTAGGGTGAGCAACTTAGGATGGGTTGGGTAGGTGTTGTCATTTCTTTTTGGATTGTTAGATCACTCTGAAGAAATCACACTGGTAATATAGAAGCCTACTGCACAGTTCGTCGGGGGCTTGTTTGGGTACTTTGTTTTCCTAAAATGACAAAAATACTACAAAATATTTTTGGATGCCACTGAACAGTTTATGGTCAAGAAATGTATGATTTTTGGTAATGTATATTATATTGTACTTCAGCTCCTTGTGACTCTGGGCAAGTCACTTAACCCTCCATTGCCCCAGGTACAAAATAACTACCTGTATATAATACGTAAACTGCATTGAATGTAGTTGCAAAAAAAAACCACACAAAGGTGGTATATCAAGTCATAGTAACATAGAAAGTTATCACAGATAAAGACCTGTACGGTCCATCCAGTCTGCCCAACAAGATCAACTCATTTTACTTGATATAGAAACATGACTGCAGATAAAGGCCATATGACCCATCCAGTCTGCCCATCCTCTGTAACCCCTAATTCTTCCTGTTCCTAAGCGATCCCACATGCTTATCCCATGCCTTTTTAAATTCTGGAACAGTCCTAGACTCCATCACCTCCACCGGGAGCCCATTCCACGGCTCCACCACCACCCTTTCTGTGAAATAGTACTTTCTAGGTTACTCCTAAGCCTATTCCCTCTTAACTTTGTCATATGCCCCCTCATTCCAGAGCTCTCCTTCATTTGAAAAAGGCTCTCTTCCTGTATATAAATGCCCTTGAGATATTTAAACGTTTCTATCATGTCTCCTCTCTTCCAGCGTATACATGTTGAGGTTCATAAACCTGTCCCTATAATTTTTGCATTCAAGACCGCTTACTAATTTCGTAGCCGCCCTCTGGACCGACTCCATCCTGTTTATATCTTTCCGTAGGTGCGGTCTCCAGAACTGCACGCAGTACTCCAAATGGGGCCTCACTAGAGGCTTATACAACGGCACTATCACCATCTTTTTCCTGCTGGTCATGCCTCTCTTTATGCACCCAAGCATCCTTCTGGCTTTGACCGTTGCTTTTTCTACCTGTTTGGAAGTTTTAAGGTCATCAGACAGACACAAACACCCCCAAGTCCCGCTCTTCCTTCGTACACTGAAGCATTTCACCCCCTATACTATACTGTTCCCTCGGATTTTTGCGACCCAAGTGCATGATCCTGCATTTTTTGGGATTAAACCTTAGTTGCCAAATATCGGTCCATTCCTCCAGCTTCGCTAGGTCCTTCCTCATGTCATTCACGCCCTCCAGGGTGTCCACCCTGTTAAAAGAGTTTAGTATCATCCGCAAAGAGACAAACCTTACCAGACAGCCCTTCCGCAATATCGCTCACAAAGACATTAAAAAGAGCCCCGATCCCTGCGGTACTCCACTGATGACATCCTTTTCTTCAGATCAAGCTCCATTTACCACTACCCTCTGTCTCCTACCATTCAACCAATTTTTAACCAAATCAGTTCCTCTAGGTCCCATACTGAGGGCACTCAGTTTATCAGTCGCCTGTGTGGAACCGTGTCAAAGGCTTTGCTGAAATCCAAGTATACCACATCAAGCGCCCCTCCCACATCCAACTGTTTGGTCACCCAGTCGAAGAAGTGTGTCAGTCAGATTCGTCTGACACGACCTGCCACTAGTGAAGCCATGCTGCCTCGGGTCTCGCATTCCATTTAATTCAAGAAATCTCACAATCCTCCTCTTTAGAAGTGTTTCCATTAGCTTACTCACCACCGAGGTCAGACTGACAGGTCTGTAATTCCCAACCTCCTCCTTACTTCCACTCTTGTGCAAAAGAACCACATCCGCCCTTCTCCAGTCCACCGGGACCACTCCAATTTCTTAGGAAGCATTCAAGAGGTCCATCAGCGGAGCCGACAGAACTTCTCCGAGTTCCTTAAGCACCCTCGGGTGTATTCCATCAAGCCCCATCGCTCTACTTGTAGTTTGGCAAGCTCCTCAAGAACACAGTCCTCCGTAAACAAGTCTTGGTCTACCATATATCCATCCCCTTTAGCCTTTGTTTTCTGCAGCCCTACCCCTGGTCTTTCATTCGTGAACACAGAGCTAAAATAATTGTTAAAAGCTCAGCTTTATCCTTATCTTCCACATATTTCTCTCCCTCAGCTTTGAGCCTCACAATGCTATTATGGCACTTCCTCTTGTCACTTACATATCTGAAAAAAGTCTTATCCCCCAATTTTACCGTATTAGCTATCTTTTCCTACATTTGCCGCTTTGCTTTCCTGATAGCTTTTCCAGCTTCTCTTCGCTTATTTAGGTATTCTCTCCTGTCTTCATCTTTCTGAATCTTCTTTTAACATGCAAAGGCTAGCCTCCTTATCCTTATCTTTTCAGCTAGTACATTCGAGTACCAGAGAGGCTTTCTTTTCCTCTTACTTTTATGTAATTTTCTAACAAAGGTTTGTTGCTTTTAATATAGCTCCTTTCAGTCTTGTCCATTACTGTTCTACATCCTTCAGATGTTCCCATCCCGCTAACTGTTCCTTGAGAAATTCCCCCATCTTGGCAAAGTTAGTTCCTTTGAAATCCAGGACCTTCAATCTCGAATGAGCCCTCTTTCCTGTTTTAATATTGAAACACACCATACGATGATCACTAGATGCCAAATGGTCTGCCACCTTAACGTCAGAAACGTACTCTCCATTCCTAAGCACCAGGTCCAGAACAGCTCCATCCCGCGATGGTTCCATTACCCACTGCTGGAACAATTCTTCCTATAGGGAATCTAAGATCTCTTTGCTTCTAGATGACCCCGCAGCTGGGGCACCCCAATCCACATCCGGCATATTGAAGTCACCTATCAGTAGTACTTCCCCTTTCCTAGCTATCTTGCGGATGTCTTCAATTAAGTCCATGTCCATTTCCTCCGACTGTGAGGGTGGTCTGTATATCACTCTGATATAGATACATTTTCTTTTCCCTCTTTCCAGTTTAACCCACAGTGCTTCTTCCATACCCCATACGTCCTGCAGTTCTGCCACTTGGATATCATTCTTAGCATATAATGCCACACCTCCACCCTTTTTTCCTACTCTGTCCTTCCTGAATAGATTATAGCCAAGTATAGCAACATCCCAGTCATGGTTCTCCGTGAACTACATCTCCGTGACTGCCACTAAATCCAAGTCCGCTTCCATCATTGTAGCCTCTAGATCTAGAAGTTTGTTTCCCATACTACAGGCATTGGTATACAAGGCTCTCCAGATTTTACTCTTTTTATTCTCTTCTAAAGAGGCATTCGATGTCCTACCTTCCTTGGGGTTAATTATGGCTTCGTGGCCTTTTATACCCATCCCCATCAATTTTAGTTTAAAGCCCTCTTTAGTACTTTAGTCAGCCTGATGCTGAAGACACTCCTTCCCTTCCTTGACACATGGACACCATCACCGCTCAGTACCTCTTGGAAAATTATCCCATGGTCTACGAAACCAAAGCACTCTCGTTGGCACCAACCACACAGCCACGCATTTATCTCCAAGATGCGAGCTTCTCTCATTCGACCTTTACCTTCAACAGGTAGGATCGACGAGAACACTGCCTGTGCACCTAGATGCTTCACCCTCTGACCCAAAGCCACGAAGACTCGTATGATATGTTCAGTAGGATATTTAGCTGTATCATTTGTGCCAACATGGATGAGTAGCATAGGAGCATGATCTGTAGGCTTGATGAGTCTAGGCAATCTTTCCACAATATCGCGAATCTTGGCACAAGGCAGACAGCACACTGGTACGATACTTTATATGTATACCAGAGTTTAATTTGTCCTTGCCATTCTCAGGGCACAGACCATAAAGGTTTATCCAGCACTCTTCTTGTATTAAAAGTTCTGAAGCTAACGTTGAAGCCCTTAAAATTTACACTCCAGCCCATCCCTACCTATTCAGTCACGATCAGGGCGTAGACCGTAGAAGTCCCTTTCCCCTTTAAGTAATGTTAATAAAGATTAAAAAAATTTAAAAACCTGCCATAGTTAATGGATTTACAATGGCTGTACAGAGAATTCAGGGAGCAGTTTAACCTACTACTGATTTTATCAAGGTACTTTATAGTACTGTCCCAGACTATTTTAAGGAGGATTTACATAAACATCAGCCAGTAAGAGCTTTAACATCTGTTTCAAACGTTATCACTTACTCCTTCACTAGGAGAACACCAACTGTCAGAGAGACAGTCACATGTATTTTCTATAGCAAAACCCTCATCGCAGAATAAGACAGAATATTAAAGGTCTGGATAATGCTATAAAAGAATCTCTTTTTAAGTCTGCCCAATACCTAATTCAAACTTCTAATAGCTATAATTGAGTATCTAAATTATTATAAAACTACTTTTTTTGATTAGTTATATTTGTGAACCTTGGATTGCAAAAACACCGAGGGAAGGAGCAGTGACTGATGCCAGTGCAGCTTTCCTGACCAACCCTGGAATTAAATTCAAGGTCTCTCTGCATGGTAATGCACAGCAATGGATGCCAGGCCTGCCCCAAACAAATTAATGATGAGTATCACACACAAATGCCCAGTTCCTGCAAGACATCACAGCTCCTTGCAGCTCACACCTCCACACCTTTCTCAAAACAGTCATAGAAAACATGTGAAGGAGACCACATCCTCATCGTTGAATAGTTCTTATGCTGGTTGAATAGAAACACATCACAACCTATGAATACACGGACAGTTGGCACCTCTTCACAAACACCTCAGGGAAAAGTATAAGATTTCATGCTTTCTATATTATCTAGACCTGCAGACTTTCCCTTTTTCACAACAGCTCTGGAGTTTTGTACTGACTGGGCTTTTATAGGAAGCAGGACAGGATTAACCCTTTGGTGGACCTACGGGTTTGTTTGTTTATTTAATATAAAATTATTTTTATTTGAAACCACAGAGAAAACTACAGAACTCCATCTTATGTCAATTTCAGCACAAAATAAACAATAAACTCCATTTCTATATCCATATTATCATGTAATGGTTTTCTTTGTTTTAAATCAAGCCACAGAACTATAAAAACTCCCATGTCCACCATAGCATGAGGTCTGGATCACACACGCAATTCCTTTGTTGCCTTAGCCTCTACGTTTAAATAAAGTCACATTAATATGGGGATTTGAAGTACCTCCACACTCCAGCAAGCATTCTCCCAGCCTCCAAAACTCACAACACCCCTTTGGCTGCTTCCTGCTCTATCAGATATTGCAAGTTTGCTTTGGAGACCGAGGATGCCAGCTGGCCAAAGGGGGCCTGAAGGCACTGGGGAGAGAAAAGTGACAATATGCAAAGACAGTTAATGATGACACCATCTTATATAGACCAAGTGACTCTGGGGGTGCACCGATGACACCATGTGGAGGAGTGGCCTAGTGGTTAGGGTGGTGGACTCTGGTCCTGGGGAACTGAGTTCGATTCCCACTTCAGGCACAGGCAGCTCCTTGTGACTCTGGGCAAGTCACTTAACCCTCCATTGCCCCAGGTACAAATAAGTACCTGTATACAATATGTAAGCCGCATTGAGCCTGCCATGAGTGGGAAAGCGCGGGGTACAAATGTAATAAAAAATAAAATAAAAAAATATACAGGCTGACATAGCAGCTATGACCGATAACATGATCTGTTTTCTGTATGGGGACAGGTAGGGCCAGATCAAGGTATATCTGACATTGAGACTCCTGTCTATGCTTTAATCCTCCACACACATACTGGGGCCCGCCACCCTGCAAAAGCTCAATGGACCATCAAAGGAAAGAGGTGGCACGCCATATTTGAAAAGAAAAAATTCTATATAGTTATGACAAAGTCATCAATCCGTTAGACTCTTTTGGAAATATCAAGGTTTCCTCCAAAGAGGTATCCTTTTTCTTCATCCCAGGGGGAGGCAGGATAAGGAAGCCTGCCAGATCAAAGCCCCTCTCCACCTGAGCAGTCTAATCATCATAGGAAATGTAGTCTAGAAGGGCTCCAACCCGGCAGGCAATTTTTATTTATGAGGCATCAGAGTGGTAAAGACGCTTGTGAATCCTAACTTGCAAAACACGCTAATTGCATACGAAATAATTTGCTACGCTGTCTTAACTTGGAGGATTCTGGTAGACCAGCCATTGCTCTCTCTTACCTCTTCATTTACAGTCACCTGTGTGGTATTTCCAAACTAGTGACAAAATACCGCTATTCCCCCTCCCCCACTCACCAAAGGAAACACCCCCAGACTAGGTAGCAAAAGAACTTTGCCACAGTCCCTCCTAGTACCCCTGCAAACAACTTTCTCCGCCTTCCTGGCCTTCCCCACCAGGGACCTTCTTCTTGTAGAAATGTTCCTCCACTCATTCCTACTGCTGCTCCCCTGGAGAACAGAGATTCAATCCCATCAAAGCCTCTGACCCTGATCAATCATCCCCAGCAGGCAGGCTGCAACTTGCAGGTCCTGGTACAGCCAAAGGTTAATCATTTCTCTAGAAGCCCATAAATCAAATAAGGCAGCAAGCTCTTGGTGGCGGCTCCTGGCACTTCTCAGGAGGACAACCTGGAGACGCCCACTGAGTGTTAGAAATAGATCCAGGAGCTGATGCCACAAAAGGTGACAGAATCCAAGATCTGGCTCCTACTGAACTCTCCAAAAACAGCATGCCAGACCCTCAAACTCCCACGGAAGGGCTCATACCGCTAACATTTCTCCCCATCAACGTATTCTGCATTAGCAGCGAGGTAGAAAAAGTGCAAAATATACAGCATTGGTCCAAGCAAAAATAGTCTAGGCTACTAACTTTATATAAGCACATGCTATGGAAAGGGCTGTTTGAAATGCAAATACATGTGAATAAAAGAGAAAGATTTCTTGGTGCTTTGCAGCTTTTCAGCACTGCACAGCTCTGAGTCGGGGCACAAAGGCCAAAGAGCCACATCTCCTGCTCCTGACACTGCACCCCTGGGCTTTCTCAGGCACAATCTTGCTTTGGTACTTGATCATGAAGCAACACTGGGTTAAGTCACTGCTATACAACATACTGTTAGGACCATTAGAGAGAGAACACAGATCTCTCACACTGTGATACACAAAAGAACATTGACACCCCTGCCAATAACCAACAGAGCATGAGGAGCACAGGAGAGGGGCGGGAGGGGGAAAACACTGTGTGGAGCCCTCTCCTTGCATCACTTCCTTTTCTAAAATTGGAGCTGTGCAGGAATCCAGCCTGCGTTTACTTCCTGATCCTGAGGAACCGGAGTTCTGTGCAGGCCACCCCCACATGGCAGCTGAAGTTGTCGGACCAGATGATTAGCAAGTCCCAGCAACACGCCCTAAGAATCAGGGAGCACAAGACAGCAAGAAGGACTCCTTCATACCCAAACAGAAAACTCAAGGGGTTGGGGAGCAGGAGGGAAGACCCGTTCACCAGTCTCTCCCAGTAACAGAAAAAGTCCCACCCATCCTACCTGCTTCCAGAGGAAGGAGTCATCCACGTTCATCCACCACGATATGATCAAGTGTAGTGTGGACAGCACGATCCCACTGAGCACTGCCGCCCTCATCCGGATGGGAAGCAAAGTATAGATTATGTAGATGAAGAAAACACTCCACCAGATGCCCTCCGAAGCGCTGCGGGGAGACACCATCCACACCCCCAGCACCTGCACCACAAACAGCACCGTGATCACCAAGTAGCTGACAATCCACATGTAGTCCTGGTGGAAGCCGTTGCGGTTGCACACCACCATGAGGGAGACAAAGAGCGCCATGGCGACAGCCAGCACCGAGACGTAGGGCACCTTCGGCTCCCCGTGAGCACAATGGAACACCAGCATCACCAGGCACACCAGGACCAGGACCCCCATCAACATGGTTAGGCTGCTCTGGTTCATCTGAAAGAAGTAGCGCTGGTACAGGCGCTCCAGCTTGGTCGACTGGAACTTCTTGGAGCGGAACACCTGCAGCAGCCTGGCCCAGCATTCGCTCAGCGACAGGTGATCGCCTTCTTCCAAACTGGCCCCTTCTGTCGAGCTAAGCATCTTAGCGTCTTTCAACTCCCCATCCTCAAATCCCAGGTCCACAGATTTTAGAGCCAAGTCCCCACAAGGGCCTGAGCTGTGGGCAAGCCCCTTTTTCCCATAATGATCCTCCTGCCAGGTGCAGTGCAGGCTGAAGTTGGTCCGGCTGTTCCTCTCCATCTCGGGATCTTGCAAGCAGCTCATGTAGCGAGGGCCACAGAGGGAAGTGCCCTTCCGCTTGCTCTTCTTCCCATTGCGCTCCCCCCACGCTGTCTTCCGCTCATCCACTTTAGGTACCAAGATGCCACTAAACCACGACATTCTACGAAACAGAAAGAACAAAGTTACCAGGACATGCACCCTGTCCCAAGCTGCTCCCCCTCCTCCCCCCCACAATCCTGGATTGACTGAAGTCTCCAGAAGTCCAATCATGAACCAGCAAAATCTTTCCTGGGTTATGACACAGCATTTCTACATGGCTGATCTTGGCAAAGCCAATGACCAAAAGATTCCAGCTCTCTGAAAAATGCACAGTACAGCCATCCTCAATCCAGTTTACTGCTCTTAAAACCACTCTAGGGCAGTCGTTTGCAACCAAGTCCTCGGGACACACCTAGCCAGTCAGGTTTTCAGGATATCCACAATCAATATGCATGAGATAGATTTACATAGAATGGAAGTAATGCATGGAAAATTATCTCATACATATTGATTGTAATCCGCAATAACTGAGCTCTCTTAATTTTTAGGGGTTACCCTATATAATCAAATATCTTCCAATTAAGTAACCACTCTGAATGATTATAAAGAACATATATTTATATTTTATTATGTGTATGTACCAATTTTTTCTAATACAAAATTTTTATTTCTTTTTAGCATATCCTGCTTCTTCTTCTAACACACGTCATTCATACTCATTCATGAATGAGTGGTATGAATTACTATTACTACTACTATTTAGCATTTCTATAGCGCTACAAGGCGTACGCAGCGCTGCACAAACAGAGAAGAAAGACAGTCCCTGCTCAAAGAGCTTACAATCTAATAGACAAAAAATAAAGTAAGCAAATCAAATCAATTAATGTGTACAGGAAGGAGGAGAGGAGGGTAGGTGGAGGCGAGTGGTTACAAGTGGTTACAAGTCAAAAGCAATGTTAAAGAGGTGGGCTTTCAGTCTAGATTTAAAGGTGGCCAAGGATGGGGCAAGACGTAGGGGCTCAGGAAGTTTATTCCAGGCGTAGGGTGCAGCGAGACAAAAGGAGCGAAGTCTGAAGTTGGCAGTAGTGGAGAAGGGAACAGATAAGAAGGATTTATCCATGGAGCGGAGTGCACGGGAAGGGGTGTAGGGAAGGACGAGTGTGGAGAGATACTGGGGGGCAGCAGAGTGAGTACATTTATAGGTTAGTAGACGTGTGTTAGAAGAAGCAGGATATGCTAAAAGAAAAAAAAAATTGTATTAGAAAGAATTGGTACATACACATAATAAAATATAAATATATGTTCTTTATAATCATTCAGAGTGGTTACTTAATTGGAAGATATTTGATACATATTGATTGTAGACATCCTGAAAACTTGACCAGATGAGTGTGTCCAGAGGACTGAGTTGAGAACCCCTACATCCCTGATCCCCATTTTCCTATTGTCACATCTTAAGAGGCCGCCAAGACTGCCCTCATGCTTCAAAGAAAAAAAAATACACCACTAAGGCGGTAGCACTGGTATCCACTCTCACATCCAGGAGGCAATTGCTGTCTTCTGGGAGAAGGGAAGATAGCTATAAGAGATCCCCCATTGCTGTGGTGGGGAGGAGGGCATGCAGTTCTGGGCTCAGTAACATCCCAATGCAGGCAAGACGCTTTGCGCAGTGCACTATTTACCTTGTCCGTCGGTGGGGAGACTTCCTCCCAAGGGCCCCTGGCTGGGTCGGTGAAACACGGCATTTATTCCTGCGTGTAGACAGGTGGGAGGAGACGTCTGCTTCTATGCTCAAGTTCTCCACGGCATCAAGGGGAGCTATCTCGGCGAGACATGCCGTTGTCTCACTTGGGGACCTGGACGAAGATGACGAAAAAGTATAAAAGTCACCCAGACTCCAGAGGCAGAAAGGAAAAAAATCTAAGTAGGAAATCCTGAAGAAAAGAAAATTTTCACAGCACATGGTAAGACATCACCCACCGCTCCAGCACACTATATCAGGAGTAAGCAAATCTGTCCCTCGAATGCTACAAGTCAGTTTTAAATTCAGGAAATCCATCATAAACGTGAATTTGCATGCATAAATGCACTGCCACAGCTGTATGCAAACACATCTTTTACATAGTTGTTGCAGATATCCTGAAAACACCACAGGCCTGCAGCACCTGAAACCAGATTTGCCCACATGTGAACTCCAAAAGGTGGCTCCCCTTTGGGCACAACCCATGCGTTGAGACTAGCAGTAGCCATAAATCTTGCAAAACTGATATTATTATACCCAACAGTGTTATCCCCAGGACCTTTTAATTCGGCACACCACCCAATCGATTTTACTGACCACCTGGCTAACTTAACAGAAAATGTTATAATACTGCACAGTACTCCCCCATTCCCACCTGTCTACTCCTTCATGCCACCCAGCCTGGGAACACAGTGCCCAACGTATCAACTTATTAGATACGAGGGTCATTCCTGTCATGACAGGTGCACAAACTCACTGGACTGGAATTTCCTACGTGTAATAAAATAATACTGAATAAGTCTCCCTTCTACTCAGAGGGAAGGCGCTCCCTCACACAGGCAGGCTGCAGACTTTCAGCTTTTGAAAAAAAAAAAAAAAAAAAAAGATACAGGGGGGGGGTTAACTCTCTTCCTCAGGAGCCTAAACAGATCTGGTTCTCAAAATATTCACAATGACTAGGCCTAAGAGATATTTACTGTACAGGTAGTGCTTGTGTCTCTCTCAGGCCTAGAGATTGTGGCTATCCTGAGAACCAGGACCACAGCTGGTCACTCATGATACTGTGTGTCACTTATAAATGGGTCCGGTTTCCCATCAAACAGGTAGGTAACACAGGGCACTCTGGAAACCTAACTCCCTTGGGGCGGGAAAAGGGGGAAGTTAGGCACAGGATCTTCAGTGCTTAAGGGCATATGAAATGTGAAGTTGGCCTAGATCACAGAAAAGAATCTTTAAAGTGGCCAAGCCAATTTTTCAGACTATATTGATTGTAATCACCAAACAAGGCCTAATGCTATCTTTGTGCCTCACATGTTCAGCTCTCGATGCATACTTTTCAGCATTACTATTACTGGCAAAAAAAAAAACAGTATATTTTATTGGGGGGGGGGGGGGATGGAATAGAGAAAAAAAAAAAGAGGAGTAAAGGATTCATCGATGAGTGAGTCAAGCCTCCTGCCTCCATCTAAAAGTTTCACTGCCAGGCTTCCATGGATGTGTCATTGTACATTATGGATTATTTAGGAGCCTCGAGAGCAATTCTTTCAACCATCATTTTAACAAAGCACAAACGCATTTGTGTTAGTCATTATTAACATTCTAGTTACAGGTTTTCTATACATAATTTAGGAGTTTCCCCCCAATTAAACTGCCCTGATACAGGGGCAGAAGGTAATGAAGTTGTGGGTCTCTGTGCTGGAAGATGACAGCCGTGCATCTCCATGCTGGAGGATTATGCAGTCTGGGGCTCTCCATGTTACAAGAGAGCAGTCTTCATGCAGAAGAAACCTCTCTCCCCCCCCCCTCCTAAACTACCAAATCCAACTGGTCAAGGGCTCTCTCCCCAGTGTCCACGCCAGCCCTGATCATATTACACCTGCTGAAACCTAAACCACAAGACAGGGAAGAGGGAATTATTCCAACACAGGGAGAGGATCGCCTTTATTACCAGAGTTTGGTTTAAGAAAAAGCTGTAAGCACAGCTTCAAATGTTTCCTGAAAATCATTTCAACAACTCTGCCAAACGAAGGAAAATCTGCACAGATTGTTTCACATCTAGTCCTTCAGCACCACTGCAAGGGAAAAGGAGATGGAAACAGAAATATGAGGCAGATAAGAGTCAAATGGCCCATTCAGTCTGCCCATCCACAGCAATCACTATCCCCTCCTTTCCCTAAGAGATCCCACATGTCCATCACATACTTTCTTAAAATTCAGACACAGTCCTCATCTCCACCGGGAGATGATTCCACACATCCACCACCTTTTCCATGAAAAAGTATTTCCTTAGATTACTCCTGAGCCTATAACCTCTTAATTTCACCCTATGCCCTCTCATTCCAGAGTTTTCCTTCATTTGAAAGAGGCTCACCTAATGTACATTAATGCCACGGAGGTATTTAAACGCCCCTATCTTATCCCCTCTCTCCGTCTTTCTTACATATTGACAGCCTTACGAGAAAGTAAAAATCATACTCTAGTGAGGCTGTCATAAATGACTGGATGCTCCCTCTCTGCAGATGTTCAAGTCCCCTCCCATAAACTTGTCACCCTAAGCAGGGCCAGCCCAACCATTAGGCAGGACTAGGCAGCCACCTAAGGAGGTTGTAAAAAGCAGCTGAGGTCTAAGCAAACCAATAGATGCCGATGGCTGAACAAACTGAAAGAACTACTAGGGCATACTTTCACCTGCATTTTTAACAGAATTTTTGTGTGATCATGACTGTTACATAGTAACATAGTAGATGACGGCAGAAAAAGACCTGCATGGTCCATCCAGTCTGCCCAACAAGACAAACATATGTGTAAACCTTACCTTGATTTGTACCTGCCTTATTCAGGGCACAAGTCTGCGCAGCAGTACTTCCCGCCTCCCAACCACCAGTCCCGCCTCCCATCACCAGCTCTGGCACAGACCGTATAAGTCTGCCCTCCACTATCCTCGCCTCCCAACCACCAACCCCTCTTCCCCCCACCTGCTCCGCCACCCAATTTCGGCTAAGTTTCTGAGGATCCATTCCTTGAGTTACTTAGCAAAATCTTCAGGGGGGCCCCCACTGCCCACGCACAGACCTCCAAGAGCCTTCAGCATTCTGGCTTAACTATCGATATCCAGTGACCCTGTTTAATAATACATATCAGAAAGCAGGATGGGCAGCTTCTTTACTCCCCAGGCTGCTTCTCCTCCTCCACATATCTTACGATTCTTGCACAGATTTTCAGAGAAGCCGAGCCCTATCAAATCAGCAACATTTCTCAGTTTCCCCTAGCAAAACAGGGCCCTGCTGTACAAGGCTAAACTAAGAGAGAGAATGTCTATAGCTCACTGTGTACCTGCTCACACATGGATTCATCCCTCAGCTCTCTCTTCACTCTTTCTAGGGAGGCGCTGCATCTGCTTTGTGCTCCCACGCATGGATCATCTCCAGCTCAAGAACTGGGAGGATCCATCGTCATCACCATGACGTCACAAGCTGGTATTAGAGAACTTGCAGCAGCCCTAGCAGCAGGGCTGTTATAAGGCATCAAGCCCATGGGAGCACCACACCACCCTTTTTGAATCAGTCTGTGTGTCTGCAAGCAGGCAACCTCCCCTTCTCCCCCCCCCCCCCAAAAAAAAAAGAGGAAGTGTTAAAAGCAACCCTTGCCCTGGGCACCATTTTATCCAACAACTTCCCCTCCAAAGTCCTGCAACCCCAGGCCACCATATCCAATTGCCTCAAGGGATAATGTCCCAAGCAATGCATGAGCACGCATGCAACATCCTGATTCCACTGCACAGTGCAGGAACAAATAAACCCCAGAAAAGACCGAAATGAATAACCCACAGATGGTATGAAACCTGGATGCAAGCTCACTTCCTCATTGCATGCAGTGCTAGGAGACAGACTGAGCCCAGTTCCCAATACCCTCCAAAAACACCTTGCCACAGTGAGATAAGTTCCCTACCTCCTCACACCACAGGGTCAAAGAACAGTGAGCGCTCTGTAAACCACTCCTTTCCCCCTAGCAGCATCCCAGAGAAGAAGAAATTCAGTCCACAGCATGCACCCTTCCTACCACAGGGTCAGACATCTCCTTGGTAAAAACTGCACCAAGCATCACCACCTTTAAAAGGCTAATGCTCCCCTCTAGCAGTGAGAGAATGTTGGTGGCACCAGACATAGTATTCCTCCCTGATCCTGCAAGTACTCTTCCTTCTTGATTAAGACAAGACAGAAATGATGTACCACGCTTGGGGTACAGTAGCTGCAGACAAGGCCAATCCTACCACTGACCAACTGTTTTCATTGTACAGGGCCCCGCTTTCCAGACCTTCCAGACTAATGCGAGTGAGGCCCCACGTGCCCTTCAGGCTGTCAAAAGGCATCAGAGAGGGATAGTCTCCAAAAGGAATAAACTAAGGGGATATGGAGGTAAACAAGGGTCAGAACACTGAACGGAGGGGGTGCAATGGAAGAAATGACAGAAAAATAAAAGAGAGGAAGGAGAGAACCAGTCAGGGGGTGAATATGCACCCCCTCCCCCCATCTGTATCCTCTATTTTAAAATCTAAATCTGCCCATGGGTCATGTTTGACATTTAGTTAAATTTCATATCCATGTACGGGCAGAATGGAAAAACACAACTGTGTGTCCTGTTCTGGATTTAGCAGGACAAAGGGTAATTTCGGGGGGGGGGGGGGGGGGGGGGGGGAGAGACAGCTACAGACTGTGCTGTCTAAAGGAATCACATCCCACACCTCCGCACGGAGGTGAAGTTGGAGGATATATGAACATGAACAGCCCCCGCCCCCCTCTCTCTCACTTGCATGAGATGGGTCGGGGGATGTTTGCGCCAGGGCAAACTTACCCACTTCCACGAGAGAGAGGGGGAGCAACATACCCAACCCCCACCCGGGGGGGGAGGCCAAACAAAAGCTAGATCGTGTGTCCAGACCCCATCGCAGGCTGGCGATTCGTACCGGAGGAGTCGGGAATGCATGGGAATGCCAGAGCCCCTGCCCTCCCCTACCGCTGATCGCCCCCGTCTCTGCTGCCACCAACCTGCCGCCCTCCTCCGTGAGCTCAATGGCTGGAGCTGGGGCCGGGTCCGATCTGGGCAGCGGCGGTGGGCGCTCTCTCTCTCTCTCTCTCTTCCTACCGCTCCGGTTCCTCCCTCCTCAGGCTGCGCAGCCTCTCCCCACTCTCGCTCGCTCGCCTGTTCCTGTTGAAATTCAGGGAAAACGCCCTCTACCCCGGATCCAGAAGGAAGGAGGGCCCTGAAAGGCGGAGTCCGCGCCCGGCCAGCACTGCCAGGGTTAATGCACCGTGAGGGAGGGGGGACGGGGGGTTGCACAGTTGGGTTTGGGTTTGTTTGACAGTGCAAGCGAGCCAATAAGGAGGCGGCTTCCCCTCCCCCTTTCTGCTAGGTGAGGCCCGGGACCGGGACGTTCGGTTTGACAGCGATCCAAAGTGGAAAGTTGGTGCAGCAGAGAGTCGGTGCTGGTGCCCCCCCTCCCCTTGCAAACTGATAACCAGGGAGCAAGTAGAGCCCTCGACACCTCTCCGATCCCAGAGCCAGGCTGCGGCCAAAGACACAGCAACCTTCACAACCCGTGCACTGCGCTGAAATGCACAGCCGCACATGTTAGACGAGCTTCCCGACTCTTGTGCGTGTATCAGCCCGGCAACATTCTTAACCAAACAGCTGGAGGCAGTCCTTACACAGCAAAAGCCTCAGCCGCTGTCATGTGTCTTGATTCTTTTTATGTTTATTATTGTCTTGGTTTCTAGGACCCCCGTGTGTGCCTCGGGCATATTCGAAACGGTCAGGTACTGCGAATACTCACGGGCAGATGATTGAATTCCAACTCAGATCTTCACCAAGACTTTAGTTCCCCTTCAGTTCTGTCGGGCTTCTGAACTCCAATGCTCTTTGTGTCCAGAAGAGGGCCTGCTATATGTAAACTTGGCAAATATCAATCACCGTATTTTGTTTGCATTTCTCTTTAAGGACATGCATTTGTATTAACTGGTATTTTTTTTTAGATTGTTTTTAAAGTAGGATTATGGATGGGCAGACTAGACAACTCATATATCTTGTATCTGTCATCATTTTAAAGGCAATCACTAAATAGCCCCAGTCTTATTGAATACAAAATATCTTTATTAAACACGTGTGCTTCAAAACCTGCTCACGTGTATTTAAAACCTTTATTCACAAACAATATTCTCTTATATCTTTCATGCTCATTCACACCTTATAGTACCTGCATAGAAAATCTATAACAAGGAGGATTTATATATACATGACTTTCTTGAATATCATTACACACTGTGTCAAAGTTCATGATATCTCGTCTCTCAAAGAGGCATCACAGAATTAGAAATAAGAAACCTTTGCATATGTCCATTCACTCTGCTCTTCCGGTTTCCGGTTTCACATGAAGTTTCATGAAAGTTCAAGACAAACCCCAACACACTTCTCTGGGGGTAAACAACTCCACTTGCAATAGATTTCAGGCACTACATTAGCGGGATGAGACTTTTCAATCTCATAACTGCTGTTACTCTAGTCCTTAAGCAAACACGTGTTTAATAAAGATATTTTGTATTCAATAAGACTGGGGCTATTTAGTGATTGACAATACGAGTGCTCCAGCAGCTCTATTGAGTCCCTAATTGTATAATATTATCATTTTAAAGGGTCATGGATTTGATATACTGTCTTTCTGTGGTACAATGGTTTGCATTTATTATATGCAGATACTCTGTAAAGGTGCACATTTTCAAAATGCTTAGGGGTCTGTTTACTAAGGCGCGTTAGGGTTTTCAACGCGCCTACAATTAGCACACGCATTACCCATATAGGTGCTTACATGGTTAATGTGTGTTAAAAACGCTAACGCGCCTATAATGTGGCTTAGTGAACAGGGCCCTTAAAATTTAATAGGTTGCTATGTAAGTCTAATTGCTTTGAAAATACACCTATTCTATGTCCCTAGTAGGCAATGGAGGGTTAAAGTGACTTGCCCAGAGTCACAAGGAGCCACAATGGGATTTCAACCCAGGTTCCCATGTTTTCAGCCCACTACGCCACTGTTCTAAAGGCTGTGTGTTTATGGCTTGCTCCTAATGACTTCTGTTTGATATCCCAGATATCCCATCACTATCAAATTTTCAGGACATGTCTAAGAGGGCATGTCACTTCTCATCCCTGGAATAAGCAGCATGGAATTTATCTACATTTTGGGATCCTGCTAAATACTTGTGACTTTGATTGACTAATGTTGAGACAGCATTTTGGACTTAATGGACCTTTGGTCTGACCCAGAGTTAATACAGAAAGCCTCACAGTACAGCTACACACCAATTGCTGAGCATGTGGCTTCCACTGCGAGATTAACAAGAAAATATTCTGTGGCAATGCTGTAAGCTGATGAGCTGCAAATTCAACATGTGCAGAACTTGTGCGCTAATCAGAGAGAGCCTGCCCAGCATAAATATTGCCATACTGAGACAGACCAAAAGTCCATTAAGCCCAGTATCCTGTTTCCAACAGTGGCCAATCCAGATCACAAATACCTGGCAAGATCCCAGAGCAGTAAAACAGGTTTTATGCAGCTTATCCTAGAAATAAGCAGTGGATTTTCTCAATTCCATCTTAATAATGGCTTATGAACTTCTAGGAATTATTCAAACCTTTTTTAAACCCTGCTAAGCTAACTGCTTTTACCACATTCTCTAGTAACGAATTCCAGAGTTTAATTACACATTGAGTGAAGAAATATTTTCTCTGATTTGTTTTAAATTTACTACTTTGTAGCTTTATTGCGTGCCCCCTAGTCCTAGTATTTTTGGAAAGAGTAAACAAGCGATTCACCTCTACCCGTTCCACTCCATTCATTATTTTACAGACCTCTATCGTATTTCTCTTCGGCCGTCTCTTCTTCAAGCTTCAACTTCACCATACGCATGTCTGAAGAAAGCTAAAGTACATCTGTTCAAGAACCAGAATGTTGTTCTATGCATAAATATCAACCTTGCAAAAATGTGATGCCTCCCCTTCTGTCTGAAGAAGATGACAGTGGCAGCACTCATCTGCACACAGATATTAGCCTTACAAACATTTCTTCCACATAATATTTTTGCAAGGCTAATATTTAGATGTAAAAAGAACAGATGCAAATATTTGCTGCCACTTTTGTTTTTGTTTGGACCAGTGGCATCTCAAGAAAGAAATATTAGGGGTGGCAACAGGGAGGCAAGCTAGGTTGGGGGGGAGGTGGTAAGTGAAAGTGACCCTTCATAATTTCCCCTCTACAGCTTTACATAGTCATAAAAGACATTATGGTTATTATTTTTAAAGAGCTCTTCTAAAATGAACAATGGTATAGCTTGTATGGAAATACAGGAATCACAAATGATTTTCAAAAATAAGGAGGAAAAGACCTCATAACATGTGCTGTGTGCCTTAAGCTAAAGTACCATTTTATCTGCACTATCATAAGTATGACTATTATTATGGTTCTTTTTGACATGTGATTGTTTGGTAGACATTATTAAGGACAATTAAAGTTTTGTGTATCATTGAATCTACTAAACAAGATTTTTTTCTTGGGCGTTTTTTCTAGACCAATGATTACTTGTTGACCAATCACATTAAAAAGTGGCTGCACTTCACGTGAGCCGAAGCATTGTTGATCTTGATTGTTATGAGGTTTTTTTCTTTCTTATGTTTGAAAATTATTTGTGATTCCTGTATTTCCATACAAGATATACCATTGTTCATTTTAGATGAGCTCTGTTTTTTGCATGTTACAATTGATCCTTTGTTTTTCTTTGTTGTGAGACTTATTATTTTTAAAAGCTCTGTTCGTGTTTTGGATGTCTGAAAACTGGCATTTAAAAATCCATATTGCACCTTGGGCCATGTGTGGTTGTTTAATCTTCATAGTCTAAGGTTGGAGGATGGGGGAGATTGTAGAAATGTTGGATGAGAGCTGTTAATGGGAAGCTGTGTTTTCAACATTTAATAAAAAGATTCTTTAATAATAAAAATCAATATTGCATGGATGTCTACATTTTGATTTTATAAAGCCAGGATATGGATGTCTAAAACTGCAGCATACACATATGGCAAGAGGGCATGGTCTGGGTATGTTTTGGGTGGGGGGCCAAAATATGAACATCCAGCTGTGGAGGGATTAAGGCAAAATACTTCTTTAATCCCCCAGTAGCTGCTGGCTCCCTCCCTCGAATGTGAAACTGGCAATGGATACCGGGCTCTATGACAGCTTCAGGAACTGTGGAAGTTATTAGTACTAAAATCTGTTTTAAATTAACTTCTTAATCGGCTTCTATGAAGTGTTGAAGAGTATTCTAATGGTTAGTGCAGTGAGCTACAAACTAAAGGACCCAAGTTGAAATTCCAGTTCAGCTCTCTGTGCTTATTTATTTTATTATTGTGAGCCCTCCAGAAACAGAAAAATACCTACTGCACCTGAATGTAAGTTTCCAAGTTTATTTGTATTTGCTGTACTTCATAAAGTATTAACATCTACACTGTGTACAATGTTGTTAAAAGTACTCATAAATAAAAAAAAAAGAATGCCATTAATAATAATAACAATAAAAGAAAGAAATCCATAATTCTGTCAGTTCTGAAACCACAGGTCACGCACTTCCTTCATATTTTATTATATGGAGAATCAGTCAAAAGTTTTATCTAACAGATACCTGAAGGCTAGTGAAGCAGCGTACATTTCAGGTAGAGCAGGTATTTTTCTGTTCCTGGAGGGCTCACAATTTAAAAAAAAATAGCAAACAGCTGAAGTGGGATTTGGGCCAGGTTCCCCTAGTTTTCAAGCCACTACTCTAACCATTTGGCTACCCCTCTGTTCTGCATGAATAGCTGTGTGGCTGTTTTATAACAGTCCAATGCTGCCACACAGACATCCATGTTCCTTGTTTTCCCCATTCAAAATTCGGACAGCTCAGTTTATGAACTGGATGCTCATTGCTGGACATCACCAGCACACATACATCCATTTCTCATGTATTTTAGAACAAGCTGTATATCAGCAGATCCTGCTCTAAAATACATGATGAATGGACGTCCTTTCTAAAATGCTCTTCCACAGGTCCTCAAGCTAGATTCAGCCACCCAGAAAATTACCATTGTACCTGATTGCATTATTTCACAAATTATTCTGTACTAGTAAAAAAGGCCTGTTTCTGACACAAATGAAACGGGCGCTAGCAAGGTTTTCCTCGGAGTGTGTATGTTTGAGAGAGTGACTGTGTGTGAGAGAGAGTGAATGTGCGAGTGTGTGTGTGTGAGAGAGAGAGTGAGTCTGGGTGCGAGTGTGTGTGAGAATGAGAGTGTGTGCAAATGCGTATGTGAGACAGTGTGTGAGAGAGAGAGAGAGTGTGTGTGAGACTGAGTGTATGAGACCAAGAGAGTGTGTGAGTGACTGTGTGACACATAGAGAGTGAATGTGATACAGTGTGAGACATAGCGTATGTGAGAGACAGTGTGTGAGAGTGAGAAAGACATTGATTGTGAGAGAGAGAGTGTGTGTGTGACAGAGATACCTCCACCCCCTCTCTGGTGTCAGGCCCCCCTCCCTCCCTCCCTCCCTCCCTCCTCTCTCTGGTGTCAGGCCCCCCCCCCCTCTCTCTCTGGTGTCTGAGCGTTACTGTGCAGGACGCTGAGCTCTGGCTGTGCTTCAAGGAACTGACCAATCCTATTTAATAGAATGCACCTCCAACATTCTGAAGCCGAGAAACCTCGTGTGGTTGGTCACTTCTGCTTGTGATTAACCCAGAAGTACGTGATGTCAATTCAGGAGATGGATACAGAGAGCAGGAATGCCTCAGCCATGCAGTCAGCTTCAGAATGTTGGAGGTGCGTTTTATTATATAGGACTAGCCGTTAAGCCCGTTAAAACGGGCGCGTATTGGAATGTTTTTTTTCCCAAGGCCCCCCTCCCATTGCAGCTGCAAGGCCCCCTGTCATCCTCCTTCCCTGCCAGCTCCAAGGCCCCCTCTGTCCCTCCCTCCCAGCTCCAAGGCTCCAGTCCTCCCCCCTTCCCAGCTGCAAGGCCCCCTGCCCTCCCTCCCTCCCAGTTCCAAGGCCCTCCCCCCAGCTCCCAAGGCCCCCTTCCCTCCCTCCCACCCAGTTCCAAGGCCCCCTGCTCTCCCTCACAACTGTAAGGGGCCCCATTCCCTCACAACTGTAAGGGCCCCCCTGCCCTCCCTCCCAGCTCCAAGGCTCCAGTCCTCCCCCCTTCCCAGCTGCAAGGCCCCCCGCCCTCCCAGTTCCAAGGCCCCAGGCCCTCCCCCCCAGCTCCCAAGGCCCCCTTCCCTCCCTCCCTCCCAGTTCCAAGGCCCCAGGCCCTCCCCCCAGCTCCCAAGGCCCCCTTCCCTCCCTCTCTCCCAGTTCCAAGGCCCCAGGCCCTCCCCCCCAGCTCCCAAGGCCCCCTTCCCTCCCTCCCTCCCAGTTCCAAGGCCCCCTGCTCTCCCTCACAACTGTAAGGGCCCCCCTGCCCTCCCTCCCAGCTCCAAGGCTCCAGTCCTCCCCCCTTCCCAGCTGCAAGGCCCCCTGCCCTCCCTCCCAGTTCCAAGGCCCCAGGCCCTCCCCAGCTCCCAAGGCCCCCTTCCCTCCCAGTTCCAAGGCCCCCTGCTCTCCCTCACAACTGTAAGGGCCCCCCTGCCCTCCCTCCCAGCTCCAAGGCTCCAGTCCGCCCCCCTTCCCAGCTGCAAGGCCCCCCTGCCCGCCCTCCCTCCCTCCCAGTTCCAAGGCCCCAGGCCCTCCCCCCAGCTCCCAAGGCCCCCTTCCCTCCCTCCCTCCCAGTTCCAAGGCCCCAGGCCCTCCCTCCCAGCTCCCAAGGCCCCCGGCCCTCCCTCCCTCCCAGTTCCAAGGCCCCCTGCTCTCCCTCACAACTGTAAGGGCCCCCCTGCTCTCCCTCACAACTGTAAGGGCCCCCCTGCCCTCCCTCCCAGTTCCAAGGCCCCAGGCCCCCCCAGCTCCCAAGGCCCCCTTCCCTCCCTCCCAGTTCCAAGGCCCCCCCTGTGCCTTCTTCCCAGCCAGCTGGAAGGCCCCCTTCAGTCCAGCCCTCCCAGCTCCAAGGCCCCCCCTCCTTCTGAGACCTCCCATGTCCCCTCCCCCCCCAAGGTAGCCGCTACCGCCCCCCCCACCCCGGAGTCGCCACCACCCCCCCCTTCACCCGGCCCAGGCCCTCTCTTCATTATTCAACTCACAGCAGCGCCAAAACAGCAGCAAGCAGCAGCTCCCGTTGGCCTTCCTTCACTGCCTATGCCTCGCCCTCGTGTGACGTCACGTCGGCGAGGGCGGGGCACAGGCAGGGAAGGAAGGCCGACAGGAGCTGAAGCTGAGCTGCTTGCTGCTGTTTCGGCGCTGCTGTAAGTTGAATAACGAAGAGAGGGCCCGGGCCGGGTGAAGGGGGGGTGGTGGCGACTCTGGGGGGGGGGGGGGCGGTAGTGGCTACCTTGGGGGGGGGGAGCGGTAGCGACGTCAGCGTTTCCCTCCCTCCCCTTCCGCGCAGTTTCCCTCTCTGTCCCGCCCCCTCCCCCGTCATCACGTCTTGACGCGGGGGCGGGACAGAGAGGGAAGTCTCTACTGCGCATTTGCAGGTGAGTCGGTCACTTGCCATTTATAGGTTTGATAGGAGTGAAATCTGGATCCCATACTGCATCGAGCAGAATCCAGACATGCCAAGTTACAGAGCCAAGAAGGAGATTTTTTTTTTTTTTAGTCCTGGTTTTGAATTTACACCCCAAAGCTGCCTCAAAGCAGCGTGAAAGTTATAGATTCCGATTCTACCCATTGCAATCCATGCTGCAGGTCCCATAATGCATCAGTATAGGGTTGTCAGAAAGCCAGAAATGGCCTAAAATCTCTCTGCTAAACTGGGTAATTTGGCAGCTATGAGAATCTCACTATAAACCCAGAACCTGCAGTTTTGTAACACACTCCACAGGCCCCAATGATGGAGCTACGACCTTTCCCCATACAACTCACCACTGTGAGAACCAAAGGTGAAGGGAAGGAATTCTTAGTCTTCTCCAACCCTAATGATACCCTTGAGCAAAACAGTTTCACCACTGACCAGATAACTTATCCCCTAGAAACTAAATTAAAAATATTAGGAGTCATCATCAGTGGCGATCCTAGCCGGCATGACACCCGGGGCAGAGCGCCGATGCGCCCCCCCCCCCCAGCGAAATGACACCCCCCCCGGGTGCACGCCGCTGGAGGGGGGGTGCCGCGGCACGCGCCTGTCAGCTGACTTCGCTGACTTCGCTGCAGCTCCCTCTGCCTGGCCGGAACAGGAAGTAACCTGTTCCGGGGCAGAGGGAGCTGCAGTGAAGTTAGCGAAGTCAGCGAACTCAGCTGACAGGCGCGCGCCGCGGCACCCCCCCAGCGGCGTGCACCCGGGGCGGACCACCCCCACCGCCCCCCCCCCCCTTGGTACGCCACTGGTCATCATGTGTAGATCAGGTTAACTGTGGTCGCTAAGGCATTTAATACTCTCTGGAGACTGAAAAGACCAAAACCATTCTTTGCAACTAATACCTTCCGTTCACTTATTCACACAGTGGTATCATCACAATTAAACTACTGTAATGCCATCTACCTAGAAAATAAGGAATTATTAATGAGGAACTTACAAACAACACAAAACACTGCTGCTTCAACTGGTTTGCAAAGTCTCTAAATTTGAAAGGGCATTACCACTCATTAGACTACATTGGTTACCTATTAAAGCTAGAATCATTTTCAAAACATGTATTTTTATTTACAAAATCATTTACGGGATGGCTCCAGACTATATGTGTGACATGATAAATCTCCCAACTCGAAACTCAACTTTAACTGCAAGGGATTATGTCATTCTATACTTCCCTAATTACAAAAATATCAAATACAAATCCACTCTAACTCAAGATTTCTCTCATTTAGACACTAAATGGTGGAATTCTATCCCAACGAAAATAAGACAACTCAGTAACTATCAGTAACAGCTCTGGGAGTATATGCAAGGAGATCCCACACAAGTAACTATACAGGAAAAAAACTTTATTGGCACCAGTATGGTCCTGACATGGGGCCATGTTTTGGTGAAACAAACTCGCCTGCCTCAGGGGTCGTAGAAACACTTATGAATGTTAGATATTGGTATAAACATATAATCCTGGAGTAAGTAGCATATGGAAATGTAGATGGATGCAGGAAAAAGCAAAGCTTAAACAGCCGCAATGAGCAACAGAGTCACAACAGGATGCCATGGCAAAAACCAGTCATAAAAGCAGAAATAAGGAAGAGGTTGAGAACTCCAGGCCTGTCAATCTGATCTCTGTGGTAAGTAAATTAATGGAAAAGCTTCTAAAACAAAGAATAACAAGGTTTCTGGAATCCAATGGATTGCAGGACCCGAGGCAGCATGGTTTCACTAGAGGCAAATCTTGTCAGACAAATCTGATTAATTTTTTTGACTAGGTAACCAGAGAATTGGATTGAGAGAGAGCATTAGACGTGGTGTATTTAGATTTTAGTAAAGCCTTTGATGTGGTTCTAATAAATTGTGTGTCCTAAAGTGACTGACTGGCTTAGGAATTGTTTGAGTGGAAGGTGACAGAGGGTAGTGGTAAATGGAGCTCACTCGGATGAAAGGGATGTTACCAGTGGTGTGCCGCAAAGTTTGGTTCTTGGACCGGTTCTTTTTAACATTTTTGTAAGCGATATTGCCGAAGGGCTGTCTGGTAAGGTTTGCCTCTTTGTGGATGATACCAAAATCTGCAATAGGGTAGACACCCCTGATGGTGTAGATAACATGAGGAAGGGCTTAGTAAAGCTAAAGAAATGGTCTGGAATTTGGCAGCTTAGATTTAATGCTAAAAAATGCAAGGCCATGCATTTGGGCTACAAAAACCCAAGGGAGAAGTACAGTTTGGGGGGTGGGGGGGTGAAGTACTTCTGTGCACAAAAGAGAAACGGGGATTATCATATGTGATGATCTTAAAGTGTCTAAACATGTAAAACAAAAAAAAAAGGTGACAGCGAAAGCCAGAAAGATGCTTGAGTGCATATGGAGAGGAACGCCAGCAGAAAAAAGAATGTGATAATACCTTGTATAAGTCTTTGGTGAGACCTCATTTAGAGTACTATGTACATTTCTGGAGACCACAACTTCAAAAATATGTAAACAGGATGAAGTCGAGTCAAAGGGTATTTACTAAAATGGTCAGCTGTCTTCATCATAAAGCATATGGGGACAGACTTAAAGATCTCAATATATATGCTTTGGAAGAAAGGAAAGAAAGGGGAGATATGATTGAGACATTTAAATACCTACGCAGCATAAATGCACAGGCGGTGAGTCTCTCAATTGAAAGGAAGCTCTGGAACAAGGGGGCATAGGATGAAGGTGGAAGGGGATAGACTCAGAAGTAACCTGAGGAAATAAATCTTCACTGAAAAGATGATGAATTTGTGGGACAGCCTCCCATTGGAAGTGCTGGAGACCAAAACTGTATCTGAATTCAAGAAAACTTGGGGCAAGTAGATAGGATCTCTAAGAGAGTAATAGGGAGAGTAGATGGCATGGATGGGCAGACTGGATAGGCTATTCGCCTTACTTAAAGCCCACCTCTTCAATGCTGCGTTTGGCACCTAACTCTTACCGTTCAGGAAATCCAGACTGCCCCGATTTGACTGCCCCTATCGGATTGACTGTTCACTTGTCTTTTAGACTGTAAGCTCTTTGAGCAGGGACTGTCCCTCTATGTTAAATTGTACAGCGCTGTGTAACCCTAGTAGCGCTTTAGAAATGTTAAGTAGTAGTAAGTAGTAGTAGTAGTTATTTTCAAAAGTGATGGGCGCCCAGATTTCAACCCAAATCGGGAGATGGGCGTCTTTCTCCCGTGGGCGCCCAAATCGCTATAATCGAAAGCCGATTTTGGGCGTCTTCAACTGCAATCTGTCGCGGAAACGGCCAAAGTTGATGAGGGCATGTCGGAGGCGTGGTGAAGGCGGGACTGGGGCGTGTTTATCGGCCGAGGAGAGATAGGCATCCTCGGCCGATAATAGAAAAAAGAAAGGCGTTTTTAACGCGAATTTGGGTCACTTTTTTGGACCCTTTTTTTTCACGAACAAGTCCCCAAAAAGTGCCCTAAATGACCAGATGGCCACCGGAGGGAATTGGGGATGACTACCCCTGACTCCCCCAGTGGTCACTAACCCCCTCCCACCCAAAAAAAAAACCCAACTTTAAAAACTTGTTTTTTTCCAGCCTGTATGCCAGCCTCAAATGTCATACCCAGCTCCATCACAGCAGTATGCAGGTCCCTGGAGCAGTTGTTAGTGGGTGCAGTGGACTTCAGCCAGGTGGACCCAGGCCCATCCCCCCCTACCTGTTACCCTTGATGTGGTAAATGGGAGCCCTCCAAACCGCCCCCAAAACCCACTGTACCCACATTTAGGTGCCCCCCTTCAGCCATAAGTGCTATGGTAATGGTGTAGAGCTGTAGGGAGTGGGTTTTGGGGGGATTGGGGGGGCTCAGCACCCAAGGGAAGGGAGCTATGGACTTCAGAGGTAGTTAACTTTAGTTTTTTAATTGTTACAAGTGCCCCCTAGGGTGTCCGGTTGGTGTCCTGGCATGTGAGGGGGACCAGTGCACTACGAATCCTAGCCCCTCCCATGACCCAATGCCTTGGATTTGGTCATTTTTGAGCTGGGCGCCTTCGGTTTCCATTATCGCTGAAAAACGATACTGCCCAGCTCAAATCCGCACAAATCCGATGCATTTTGCTGGCACAAACTGTAGTATCGGATTAAAGATGGACGCCCATTGTTTTCCAAAATACAGTTTGCCCCACCCCTTCATGTACCCGTTCTCGGAGATAGACGCCCATGGAGATGGGCGTTCACGTTCGATTATGCCCCTCCACATCACCTATCTGCCTTCATTTTTCTCTGTTTCTATATCTATGTAAATTGGGATGTCATCTCAGGAACAACTACACAGTCTCCTTCCATTGCCAGCCACTTAGTGAAATAACACAAAATCCCGCAAAAAGACATTCAGAACCTATATAACAAATTTATCAAACTGCAACAATACTACCTGTGAACAGAATGCACTATATATTTCACACTGGACTCTGGACTACCCATACACCTGCTATTGGGAAACTAGGAAAAGCTGTTTTCTACTAATCCCAAGATAAACTGCACATTAGCATAACTCATCACACACAGAACTCAGCCAGAACCTCACCTAATACAGAGCAAGAAGCCACAAATTAGACATACAAAAATGTGGACAAAAATTCAAATGGAAACAAGAAAGCCAGACCCTATATTCAGTGCAGTGCTAGAAAAAGAGAACGTTTCCTCTTGAACTGTGAAACATGCAACAGAAAGGATGCACATTTCCCACAAAACCCATTGACTCTCCCCTCACAATGAGTGCCAAGCAAAAATAGGACATCCCCCAGAGAGCTCACCATACAAAAAAAGTTTTGATTTTGGAATAATCTCAGTAACAGCAACATAAACCCTCTCCAATACCAGGCATATTGTGAAGAACCTGTAATACAAACCTTACAAAAATCACTCGGCTGATATTCAGACTGTGGAAGGTAGCCAGGCTGCCTCCTGCGATCAGCTCCGAGCCCAGATATTCAATGCCAGGCGATTTCCGGTGATCAACATTGAATATCCAGTTTATTTCTGGCTGGGTACCAGCAGAGCCAACAGCCACACGACTGCTCCATGCACCCCAGGTGGTGAGAATGATGTTTTTCTAGGGGGAGTGGGGTGATGTGCCAGGGGGGTACAATGTGCTGGGGGGGCATAGTGGCTACCTGCCCTAGGTGGCAGCCAACCTAGGTACTCCACTGAGTTGAAGTCTTCTAAATGCAAACTATTGTTGAAAGAAATGCGGTTCCTAGGTTACATGGTTTCGGAAAAAGGGGTAACTGCTGACCCAGAAAAAACAAAGGCTGTGGAAGTTTGAAAAATTCTTGTAATGCCATGAACACATGTTGTACTACCACAGGTCTAAATTCCGACTTAGACGTTTCTTTCAAAAAATGCACTACCCAAGCTGCAAAGGACTCAAATACAAATCAACTTACGCGTCCAGTTTTTCCTACATAAGCAAACAACTGTGGAACGCATTACCAAAAACCTTGAAAACTACGAACGACCACCTAAACTTCCAGAAAACACTAAAAACTAACCTGTTTAAAAAGGCATACCCTACCGATCCAACATAAATGCCTGATCTCTGCAACACAACAAAACTAAAGTACGTAATGGACATAACACAACTCTTCAGTTATACGATGCCCTAATGTGGCTGTGCCACATGAACATTATCTTAACCACAACATCACTTTGTATTTGTTCACACCGGAGTCTGCAAACGCCTCTCTGGTACTAAGTAAGCCACATTGAGCCTACAAATAGGTGGGAAAATGTGGGATACAAATGTAACAAATAAATAAAATTAATTAATTAATGCATGCCCTCCGGGGACTGGGAAAACAGCATAAGCTAAATCAGTTTAAAAATTAATAACCAATTATTAAGAAAGCTTTTATTGTAAGTTTCCAAAAGATGGGCCTTCTTCGGAGAAAGGACCAACAGCTATGACTTCCCAGAGGAACAAAGGGCCCCTTTTACTAAGCTGCATAAGCATTTACGTGCGCACAACGCGCGCCAAAATGGAGTTACCGCACGGCTCTTCCGGTAATTTCATTTTTGGTAATTTCATTTTCGGTGCTCGTCTGATACGCGCATCTGAAAAATAATTTTATTTTCGGACACGCGTAACTTAAGCCAGCCAAGTGGCATTTGACGCGCGTGGGTCATTACCACCCAGATCTTTTACTGCTAGGTCTATGGCTGGTGGTAAGGTCTCAGACCCAACATGGATGCGCAGCAATTTTGATTTTGCTGCACGTTCATTTTCGGCAAAAAAAAGAGGCCTTTGTTACAGGTGCACTGGAAAATGGATTGGCACGCGCCCAAAACCCGCGCCTACAGTACCGCAAGCCATTTTTCAGTGCGCCTTTGTAAAAGGACCCCAAAGTTAACATGATGCCATCTAATCTATGATACCGGACTTCAGACTGTGGGACGCCTCAGCACAAATGACTTTAAAGATTAATGCAAGGGTTTGTATTTGATCCACTACCCAATGGTAAGCTGATGACAGTCTTTTAATGAGGAAGTACTGTGTTCACTGAGGCAGCAACCTGTAATGAGAGGGGCAGCCATATTTCAAACCAAGATGAAGGACCCTACTTACAGAAGTAGTGAGTCCTAAACAATGGAGTATTTGTGTTCAATCTATTTCATTAGTTTTGTGCAATTACAATCGAACAGACAAAACAAAGCAGCCAAAAGGAGAAATCAGCAGAATGATGTAACATGTTAATTGTTCACAGCCACAGATGTGTCTGAGACCAATTATAGTTCTGCATTATAAACATTACAAATTGACCCACCCTGTTATATCTGTCTGCAGCAGCCACTTCATACTTGTGAAATATTACTACAGTGTTCCATCAGGAACATAGATCCAATTTGCTAATAGCTTTGTGGTTTACCAGATCCAACTGTGAGGCAATACAAGTTAGGACGTGGAGTGGAGGAGTGGCCTAGTGGTTAAAGTGGTGGACTTTGGACTTGGGGAACTGGGTTCAATTCCCACTGCAGGCACAGGCAGCTCCTTGTGACTCTGGGCAAGTCACTTAACCCTCCATTGCCCCAGGTACAAATAAGTACCTAAGCCGCATTGAGCCTGCCATGAGTGGGAAAGCGCGGGGTACAAATAAAAAAACAAACCACTGTACCCCAGATAGGGCTGCTTGGAGTGACAACAATTTTAGAGCTCTGTTTACTAAGTCGCGCTAGACACATGTTAGTGTTTTTAGCACACACTAACCGTGTAATTGCCCGTAATATTCCTATGAGCGTCTACATGGTTAGCATGCGCTAGTTGTTAGCACGCACTAAAAACGCTAGCACACCTTAGTAAACAGGGCCTTTAGGGTTTCTTTTACAAAGCCGCACAGCAAATGAGATGACGCCTGTAGGAATTGAATGGGCTTCCTCTCATTTGTCACACCAAGAATCGGTAGCGCGGCTTTGTAGAAGAAACCCTTAGTGCGTAATTTCCTTTGTTAATCCTAATGTAACAGGTAAGCATCCTAAATTTGTAAAAGGCATGGCCTAGAACAAGATCATCCCTCACTACCCGACTGTAAGCCTTCCATGGTACTCCAGAGTGGGCGCATATTTGGTCTTAGCCAATCCCCGACGCTCACAAATCTAGATGCCAAGTAATACAGGTGTATATTTGGTAGACCCAGCCCTCCACAATCCCAGGGAAGGGGCAAATACAGTGCACTCCATTTAAGTGCACGTCGGATAAGCGCATGCTCTGTTTAACTGCATGCCGTACTTCGGTCCCGTTTTTGGCGCCATCAATTTTTATGGTGACAAACTTTGGTTTAGCGCACCACTGATAAGTGCAAGATTCGCTTATATGCATGGTTTAAGACCGCTCCTCTGCAGGAAAGACTCCGCATAAGCACGCGCACGGAATATGGAAGCCGATAGGCGCCTGACAACCAACAAGATTTCAAATTTACTGCCCCTTTAACTGCCACAGGCAGAATAAGTGAAACAATGTTGTTAGAGTGTACACTGGGGTTGTCGTCATCGTCGCGGAGGAACTGTAAGACTTTAACACTGGCTGAACGAATAGAAGTTCTTAAAAAATTAGAAAACAAACAAAGTCAAGCATCTATTGCTAAAGAATATGGTGTCAATCCCAGTCAAATTTCACGTGTCTTGAAGCAGAAAGACCAGCTTCTGGAAGACTGGCAAAACAATACAAATCCACAACGGAAACAAAAACAGGTGGGAAAAGCTGAGGAGGTAGAAGATGCTCATCTTCGGTGGTTTTCTCAAGTCAGGAGCAGACAGTTTCCTGTCAGTGGTCCACTGCTTATGGAGAATGCTATCCAGCTAGCTGAAAGTCTTGGACTAACTGATTTTAAAGCCACTGTTGGATGGTTGGAAAGATGGAAGGAGAGGAACAACATCAAATTCAAGAAATAGCATGGTGAGAAACAAGACGCTGATGACTTTGGTGCTGAAAATTGGGTTGTTTCAGTTCTTCCTACCATCTTGAACGAGTTTGCACCTCGTGACATTTTCAATGCTGATGAAAACGGTATCTACTGGCGAGCGATTCCTGATGGAACACTTGCATTCAAACAAGCCAAAACTACAGGAAGTAAAACGTCGAAGGACCAACTGACGATCCTCCTTTGCTGCAATATGGATGGGAGTGAGAAGCTGGAAACACTCATCACTGGAAAGAGCAAACAGCCCCGTTGCTTCAAGAATGTTAAGAGACTTCCTGTGTCATACGAGGCTAACGCAAATTCATGGATGACTGGGGAAATTTGGAAGCAGTGGCTAAAGAAGTTAGACACTAGAATGCGGGCACAAAAGCGTCAGATTTTGTTGCTTTGTGATAATTGTGCTGCACACAGTGATGATGTCAGGCTGTCTAACGTCAAGGTGGTCCTCCTGCCACCAAACACTACCTCTCTGATCCAACCTATGGATCAGGGCATAATAGCCAATTTCAAACAACATTATAGGGCTCTAGTGCTACGTTGTCTGATGAGTGTTATGGATGACCAGACTGGCAAGGATAAATGTGCTGTTGAACTGGCTTGTAATCTATCACTGTTGGATTCCCTACATATTTTTTTTGTTACATTTGTACCCCGCGCTTTCCCACTCATGGCAGGCTCAATGTTTTATTTATTTATTTTATTTACATTTCTACCCTGCGCTTTCCCACTCATGGCAGGCTCCATGCGGCAGGCAATGGAGGGTTAAGTGACTTGCCCAGAGTCACAAGGAGCTGCCTGTGCTGGGAATCAAACTCAGTTCCTCAGTTCCCCAGGACCAAAGTCCACCACCCTAACCACTAGGCCACTCCTCCACTCCTCATATGCAGAAAGAAGCGTGGAATCATGTTACACAGGCAACCATTGTGAACTGCTACAAGTGGGCAAGCTTTGTTAAGGATGTGGAGAGGGACGAAACAGGTGCAGCTGTTGCAAACGCGTGGGATGAACAGGTTATTGACATCCCAGCCAGTGTTACTGAAGAGGAGTTTCATTGCTATGTAGCTGTTGATTACGATCTACAAACAGCTGATGACAGCACCCCGGAAATAGCGCACGCTCGGAGCGGGACTACCACCGGTGGTCACATTGGACTGGCAGTAGTCCCGGAAGGGTGACTGGTAAGCCCGCATTGGGCTTACCATCACTCTTTAAAAGGGCCCCTAAGTTCACTGAAAATTAGTGGCGAAATAGGCAATTTAACCAGCCTGGAGCCGGTTTTGGCCAGTTAAATCTCATTGAATATTGACCCCCATAGCAACTAGGGAAGGACCAGCATCTTAACCAGACTAACTCTACCCAACAATGAAGCACTCAACGAATCCCAGCTTTCTAGTGATGCTTTAATTTTTGCAATATTGGGGGATAATTCAAGTTGGACAGGTCAGAATCATAACCAGATATACTAATTTCAAGATGGAAAATGGGCCCAGTAGTGAGTGTACAGGTACACAGATAGTCCATAACCAGTGCTTGGGACCTATCTGCAAGATCTGAAATTGAATAGCATTTTTCTAAAACACAGTCAGTTCATCTGCAGTGGTTTTAAGAAACATAGGTAGAGGCTTTTGAACTCAGTGAGTTTTGCATAGAGTATTACAAAAATAAGCTCATTTTAGAAAGAGAAGGGCGCCCATCTTTTGACACAAATCGGGAGATGGACGTCCTTCTCCCACGGTCGCCCAAATCGGCATAATCGAAAAACGATTTTGGGTGCCCTCAACTGCTTTCCATCGCGGGGACGACCAAAGTTCCCGTGGGCATGTCGGAAGCATAACGAAGGCGGAACTGGGGCGTGCTTAACACATGGGCGTTCTCAACTGATAATGGAGTGGAGTGGAGGCGTGGCCTAGTGGTTAGGGTGGTGGACTTTGGTCCTGTGGATTTTGGTCCTGGGGAACTGAGGAACTGAGTTCAATTCCCACTTCAGGCACAGGAAGCTCCTTGTGACTCTGGGCAAGTCACTTAACCCTCCATTGCCCCACGTAAGCCGCATTGAGCCTGCCATGAGTGGGAAAGCGTGGGGTACAAATGTAACAAAAAAAAAAAAGAAGCGCTTCCCTGACGAACACTTGGCCAACTTTACTTGGTCCTTTTTTTATGACCAAGCCACAAAAATGTGCCCTAAATGACCAGATGACCACTGGAGGGAATCGTGGATGACCTCCCCTTACTTCCCCAGTGGTCACTAACCCCCTCCCACCCTAAAAAAATGTTAAAATATTTTTTCCAGCCTCTATGCCAGCCTCAAATATCATACCCAGCTCCATGACAGCAGTATGCAGGTTCCTGGAGCAGTTTTAGTGGGTACTGCAGTGCACTTCAGGCAGGCAGACCCAGGCCCATCCTCCCCACCTGTTAAACTTGTGGTGGTAAATGTGAGCCCTCCAAAACCCACCAGAAATCCACTGTACCCACATGTAGGTGCCCCCACTTCATCCCTAAGGGCTATGGTAGTGGTGTACAGTTGTGGGGAGTAGGTTTTGGGGGGCTCAGCTCACAAGGTAAGGGAGCTATGTACCTGGGAGCTTTTTCTGAAGTGCACTGCAGTGCCCCCTAGGGTGCCCGGTTGGTGTCCTGGCATGTCAGGGGGGCCAGTGCACTATGAATGCTGGCTCCTCCCACGACCAAAGAGCTTGGATTTGGTCCTTTCTGAGATGGGCGTCCTCGGGTTCCATTATCGCCAAAAATTGGGGATGACCATCTCTAGGGACGATCATCTCTAAGGTCAACCTAAATGTGGAGATTTGGGCGTCCCTGACCGTATTATCGAAACGAAAGATGGCCGCCCATCTTGTTTTGATAATACGGGTTTCCCCATCCCTTCGTGGGAACGTCCTGTGAGGACGCCCTCAGGAAAATTTGGGCACCCCGTTTGATTATGCCCCTCAAAGTCATTAAAATACCACGGACTGAGTGAGCTTTGGCATGGGAATAAGTGACAGTAAATTAATCTTGCCTTGATAAAGGAAATTAATCTCATAACTGAAAACTGACAAAAAATGGACTGAGTGAGTTCTGAGAAAAGGCTCTTCAATTCAGAATAACTGATCATGTGACTGAAAGACCGTACTCTGACAGCAGGTCCATGAGCTAAAGAGCAGACTGGGGCAGCTTTGGTGATAAGTAGAAGAACATTGTTCAGGTAGACAGATTTTATGGCAATGTGTTCAAAAGTAAAGCTCTAAATCACTGGAGCTGATTTGATAGCATGTGCCAGCAGTTCCAAGGCTAAGTTAAATAGTAGAGAGAGAGAGAGAGAAAAAAAAAAAAAAGAGAACAGGAAAGAAAGATACATGAGGGCTACAATAAAGCACCTGAACCCAGCAAAGGAAATCCTTGGAAAAGCCAAAAGTTTTAAGGACCATAAACAGGAAGGGTCATGAGATCCCGTAGAAGATCATCTCTACCAGGGGTGTAGCCAGACACCCAATTTTGGGTGGGCCTGGGTCCAAGATGGGTGGGCAGAAGAACCTTGCCCCATCCCACAGGTGATTTCGTCTCTCCTCTCGCCTGCATGCAATATGGTCTCTCAAACATACCCCCTCTCCCGTATACCTTTTAAATAGCATATTTTCACCAGCAGCGAGCAGCAACTAATACACACTGCTCATGTTAGCCCTACACCCTTCCCTCTGATGCAACTTCCTGTTTCCACCTTGGCAGATATGCATCAGAGGGAAGGCTGTGGGGCCGGTGCGAGCAGCATGTATGTCACTGCTCACTGCAGGTGAAGATCTGCTACTTACAAGGTATGCAGGAGGGACACTTGTTGGGAGTTTTCGGCTGGTGGGGCTTGGGGATACCTGCCAGCCACATCAGAGGTATGCTGCTACTGGGTGGGCCTAAACTCAAAGTGGGTGGGCCTGGGCCCACCCAAGCCCACCCTTGGCTACGCCACTGATCTCTACATTTCACAAAACGACCAGACCAGGGTGAAAAGTACTAGCTTACCCTCCTCAGGCCTCTTACACATGCCAACTGGGAACTGCAGCAAATTTGTTTTTCAGAATCACAGGACTGTCCCATATCCATTCACTCTGCAACTGGACTAGCTTGCTGCATGCCCTGTAACCGTTCCTCATATTTTGTTTAACTTGCCTTCAGTTTAGCCACCCGTATATTTATCCCAATGACTTTCTCCTACCCAGCTTGTTTATGTGTCTCAACTGCACTTGACCCTTGACAATCTGTTTGGATGTTTTGTTGCATTGTACTGGCATTATGAGCATCATACCTATGTTATGTGAATATTCCAATGTGTTCCTATTCAGGGATTTCATTTATATTGTGCTGACATCATATCTGTGCTATATGACTATGCTGCCTAATTATGGTATCATTTGTATTTATCATATTTCTGATTGTTCTATAGTGCTGTTAAATATGTATATTTCTGACACAGTACCATATTTTCCTATTTCTAGGATTCAGTTTACTATCTCCATTGATCGTATTTATGCTTGTGTTTGATCATTTCACTACTGTTATGCTGTTAACAAAATTATAAGTTGAATGTCAAGCTGTACCTGCTGTACAGTACACCGCCTTGGGTGAATCTCGTCATAAAAGCGGTTAATAAATCTCAATAAATAGTAAATATGACATATGAAGAGGAAGTAAGAAGGTGACCATCAGCCATAAGCAAAGAACATGGCACTAAGTTTAGAAAATCAGCATTCACTTGTCATGTACAAGGTCTCCACTGATTAGTCAGTTGTTATATGGAGTCTCCGACTGCCTGTACAGCAGTGCCAAACCGTACTGCCTCATGTGCCAGTGAAGCCAGCCTAGCACCCTCAAGGCAGCCTCAGGTATGAGCCTCTAGTTTCTGGACCTCTTGGGCCTGCAACAGCACTTCAATGTGTCTCTTGCCTTCTCTCTCTCTCTTTAAAACTTTATTGCAATTACAATCCCCAGGCAGGGATCCCTTGAGTTCTAAGGCAGCATATGTTTGTAATTAAATTACTGCCTGGCCTCAAGGGACCCCAATCCGATGATGCCCAGGAGGGGAAAAAGTGCTTAGCTAAACAATGAGCTGAAGAGAACCAGAAAAAGAAAAACCTCCTGCCTCTGCAGGGCAAGGCTCAGTCACAATCCAGCCAGACCTACTTCTGCCTTGCTGCAGCAGTCACAACTTCTTCTCTTGCTGGGAGAGAGAGCAATACTGGATGGCTTCCCTACTGCACCAGCATATATAAGGAAGACAAGGGGTTTTGTTCTGTCACCACCTACTGAAAAGAGGGCATATCCCACTGGTCTGGCAAGTTTGAAGAGGAAGATTGTTTTAACGCAGCAGTAATTTGCATGCTCGTTGATTACTGCATCCTGCGGCAATTTTTTTGCAGGAACCCCGCGTGTCGTGTGGTCAGCAGTTCTAATGTTCTGCTTTCTGCATCGGCCCCTCAAAGATCTAGCAGGCTGAGAACCAGAGAAGTCAGGGTTCAAATTTCACCGACTCTCCTTGTGAGCTTGGATAAGTCACTTATATGTCATAATCGACTGTATCAAACACAGCAGTCAAATCAAATTGTAATAAAATTACTGATTTACCATAAGAAAATAAAGATTTTGTCGCAGGACAGATTCTGTTGAGTGGTATGGTCTAAAACCAAATTGTAATGGATGTAGACAATCAAATCTCATTAAATAATCTGACAGTAATTCAGATACATATGCCTCAGTCAGTTTAACAATCAACAGAATATTTGCCACAGGTCTATAGTTTGCTGCTAGACTTGTGTCCAGTGTGGCACTCTTTATAAGAGGAGTTAAAATAATACCACCCATAGTAGATAGAACATGCCCTTCATTGAAAAAAAAATTCTGAATTTGGGCAAGCCATTCAACTATTTGAGAAGGTGGATCTGTCATTAAGGGCTCTGTTTACTAAGGTGCGCTAGTGTTTTTAGTGCATCCTAAAAATTAGTGCGTGCTAAACGCTAGAGATACCCATATATTCCTATGGGTGTCTGTAGCGTTTAGCACACGCTAATCATTAGCATACGCTAAAAACAGTAGCGTGCCTCTAGCGTGGTTTAGTAAACTGGGCCCTAAGTATGCAGGACAACTATCCCCTATACAAGATGATTTAGACCATCTTTTCAATAAGGTTTTAATCTTACTGACAGTGATAAGTGGCCCAATGTCTATCTGCTGGGGAAGTCTCAGCAATACAATCTACAGAAGAGCATACTGCCAAGGGGTGTAGCTACGTGGGGCCACGGGGGCATGGGACCCCACAGATTACGCCCTGGCCCCCTCTACATTTGACCCCCCCCCCCCGCCGTTGCTGCCCGCCCCGCCGCCGCATCAGGTACCTTGTTTGCTGGCAGGGGTTCCCAATCCCCGCCAGCCGAAGAGTCTTCTTCAGCGCCGGTCGACTCCAGCGCCTTCATTGTGGGATCATCTGTTTCTGACGCCTTACGTCCTGCACCATGCATGTAGCCCTGTGCAGGACTGTTACATCTGTGCTTTCCTTGCCCTCTGGTGGCCAGAACGGGTGGCTGCTATGGGCCATCACCCGTTCCAGATTTCAGCTCAGTCCAGTCCGGAACTTCCAGGCTGCCAGGTTTGCTTGTGTTGTTTGAGCCTGCACAGCACCCGTAGCTGCCT
This sequence comes from Microcaecilia unicolor, assembly GCF_901765095.1. NCBI lineage: Eukaryota > Metazoa > Chordata > Amphibia > Gymnophiona > Siphonopidae > Microcaecilia > Microcaecilia unicolor. Next base: position 190,180,854 of record NC_044033.1, on the reverse strand, counting down.
GGTGATTGCAGCAGCTGAGCCTCAACTGCTTCTGGGCTTATTAGCCATCTTGAAACATTTCTGCTTTGCCTTTGCATCGTCTAAGGCCCTTGTATGTTGGGGTGCTGGTGCGCTTCTGCTGTTTCCAGTTTCTAGTTTATTCCTGCCTTGATTCTTGTCTGTTCTTGCTAGTCTGTGGATAGTTAGATTAGATTGTTGTTTGTTTGCTTGTCTTGTCTCCAGTGGCGTTCCTAGCTTGGATTGCACCCAGGGTGGATCGCCGATGCGCCCCCCCCCCCCGGGTGCAGTGCCCCCCCCCGCCTGCGAAATGACCCCTTCCCCCCCCCCCCCGGCGAAATGACACCCCCCCGGGTGCGCGCCTGTGGGCTACGACTTCGCTAACTTCCCTTGTTCGCTGCAGCTCCCTCTGCCCCGGAACAGGAAGTAACCTGTTCCTAGGCAGAGGGAGCTGCAGCGAATGAATGAAGTTAGCAAAGTCAGAGCCCACAGGCGCACGCCGCAGCACCCCCCAGCGGCGTGCACCCGGGGCGGACCGCTCCCACTGCCCCCCCCTTGGTACGCCAATGCTTGTCTCTGAGTTGTAGTTCTGTGTTAGTCCTTGTCTGTTTGTATCTTACTGGCTGCTCTGCAGCTTTTAGTTTTGTGTCTTGATAGTCAGTGTTTTGCTTCCTGTTTTAGTGGCTGTTTATAGCTTTCAGTCTTGTCCTTTATTTTACCCATTCCTTGCCCTGCTGTCCCTGTAGGTTCCTTTCCCCTCTGACTCTCAGTTCCTGTCCTGCCCTGTCCAGTAAGTCCTGCCGGCCACCTGAAGCCTGGAGCTCAACTCTTGGTGAAAAGTGGCCAGGTGCAGGTGAAGCCTAACTGTTTGTCAGAGATCTGCCCAGGCTCTAGCATGGGGTGGTTTTGCCTGCCACTGCCTCTCCTCGGCAGTTGCCTAAGGGCTCACAAACCCTGTTCCAGCTTTGAGTATGAGACAAGGACGTAAGGCATCAGAAACAGATGATCCCACAACGAAGGCGCTGGAGTCGACGGGCGCTGAAGAAGACTCTTTGGCTGGCAGGGATTGAGGACCCCTGCCAGCAAACAAGGTACCTGATGCAGTGGCGGGGCGGGCGGGCCGGTGGTGGTGGGAGGGGGGGTTGCGGTTGCAGCTGCGGTCCAAAGTGGCAGAGGGGTTTGCAGTTGCGACGGCAGGGGGGTCCAAAGTGGCAGGGGGGGTTGGCGGAAGGGGGAGGCGGCTAAACAGTGCCCCCCACCTCGGGCTCTGGCCCCCCCTCCCGCCGAGGTCTGGTTACGCCCCTGATTTACTACCTCTTCTAATTTGGGAGGATAGCTGATCTAATTTTCAAGATCTTCTCTGAAAAATACTGAGCTACTGCTTCAGCAGAAAGACATGAATTTCCATTACCATATTTCTTTAAAGGTTCAGTTGCCAATGAAGAAAATAGCCTGAACAGTTTCTTTTGATCTAGACAGTTATCCCTCAATCTGTAAAGAATAAAACGTCCGTTTAGCCACTTGAAATGGCAATTTTATGCTGTTTAAAAGCCACCCTCCATTTTAATCTATCAGTCTTATCCTGTGATCTTCACCAAATGTGTTCTAACTTACAACAAGACTTTTTTAAAGTTTTGCTAGCTCACTACTATACCATGGTATTTGATGTGTATTTGGTCTAATCTTACTGATCACAGGAGCTAGCTTATCAATTGTCGAGGATTCCAGATTTTTGTCTTCATATCTCTATTACTGGTCTGATCCCTTGTTTCATATTTTTGAAGTGTCTGTGTTTTGCACATGTGAGTAAGGTGTGTTATTCTGCTAGCATGTAGTTTCTGTGCAGAGATCTGTAGCAGTCCCATTTGTTCTGTTTTCTCACTAAATAGTGGGGTTTTACGTCTGGTGTAATACTTACAGTGCCTGGAGCACACTCTGTCAGCATTGCTGCCTGGACCCAAAAGGCCCTGTAGCATCCTTGGCCATAACAGAGATGGGTTTCACCCAAGACCTTCCTCCGGCCTACACAGCCTATGCCAATGTGTTCTCTAAGAAACAGGTGGAAATTCTTCTGCCCCACTGGGAATACGATTGTCCCACAGATCTTTTACCAGGCAAGATACCACCCCGTGGTAGGATGTATCCGCTCTCTGTCTCTGAGACCCAGGCCATGTCAGCCTATATTGCTGAGAACCTGCAAAGGGGCTTTAGTTATCTCTCTATGTCCCTGGCGGGAGCTAGATTTTCTTTGTGGGGAAGAAGGATGAGACTTTACACGTGTGGAGGAGTGGCCTAGTGGTTAGGGTGGTGGACTTTGGTCCTGGGGAACTGAGGAACTGAGTTCAATTCCCACTTCAGGCACAGGCAGCTACTTGTGACTCTGGGCAAGTCACTTAACCCTCCATTGCCCCATGTAAGCCGCATTGAACCTGCCATGAGTGGGAAAGTGTGGGGTACAAATGTAATAAATAAATATATAGATTACTATAGACTGAATGCAATTACAGTCAAGATCAAGTACCCGCTTCCTCTGATTTCAGAACTGTTTGATCACCTACAAGGGGCCCATATCTTTATGAAGCTGGATTTGAAGGGAACCTATAATCTGATATGTATTTGCCAAGGCGATGAATGGAAGACAGCCTTTAATACCAGGGATGGTCATTATGAGTACCTGGTAAAATGCCATTTGGGCTCTTTAAATGCCCGGGCCGTTTTCCAAAATGTTGTCAATGACATCTTCTGAGATTTGCTACAGAACTTCATCCTGGTTTACCTATATGACATCTTAATTTATTCCAAGATGCTCGACCTACATTGGGAACAGGTCAATCAGGTCTTGCAATGCCTGCAGTAGAATCGCCTGTATGCCAAACTGGAAAAATGCATCTTCGAGCAGAAAGAACTACCATTCTTGAGCTACATCGTATCCGATCGAGGCCTGAGAATACAGGGGTGGACTGACCATTCGGGAAACTGGGCAGGGCCTGAGGGCCAAAAGACTCTAGAGGGCCCAGAGGCTCTGCTTGGTTGCCCACCACCTATACACACGACAGCCCTCCTCAGTGGTCCTACCTTGAAGGGCCCTGGTGGTCTAGTGGCCTCTGTGGGGTAAGGAATGAATCCCATTCTTTTCTGCCCACCAGCACTACTCTGCTTGGCGCTGTTGTTTTTTAAAAATGGCTGCCAAGACTGCCGAGACCTGCAAGACTACCGTGGGAAGTCTCGGCAGTCATTTTGAAAACATGGTGGCAACCGCCCCATGCAAAATAGCGACAGCAAGCAGGAAAGAGTGGGATTCTTTCCTGCCCCCAAAGAAGCCACTAGACCACCAGAGCTCTTCAAGATAGAACCCACTTTGGCTCAGGCAGGGGTATGTAGTTTATAGAAGGTGGCAACTGCAGCGGGGGGGGGGGGGGGGGTGTAATGTGCAAAAAGAGGATAGCGGTGCAGTGGTGGGGCAGTGGGGAGTGGCCAGGGGAGGGGCTCCAATGACCTCTACTGCCCAAGGGCCATGACCACTGTCAGTCCGCCCCTGTGAGGATGGATTTGGCTAAGCTGTCCGCCATCCGGGACTGGCCTCAGCATCAGTGGTGTCAAGCCTTACAATGCTTTTTTGGCTTTGTCAACTACTACCACCAATTCATCTAGAACTACTCCACCATTGCTGCGCTTCTCAGAGCCCAAACGCAGAAGGATGCCAACTCCCGAAACTGGCTAGAAGAAGCAATTTGCTTTTGACCTTCTGAAGCGTGTCTTCATGTTGGCCATGGTGCTCCACCATCCTGACCCACAGAGGCCCTTCTTCATTGAAGTTGACGCAACCTCTGTGAGAGCTGGTGCCATTCTTTCTCAATCGAATAACAAAGGCAAACTGTTACCCTGTGCCTTCTTCTCGCAGAAGTTCTCACCTGCAGAGAGGAACTACACTATCGAAGATCGGGAATTGCTAGCCATCAAGTTGGTCCTGGAGGAGTGGCAGCATCTGCTGGAAGCAGGGGTGAAGCCAGACCTGACATTTTGGGGTGGCTCAGAGTTAACATGGGGGGCAGTAGGCATATAGGCGCGAGTAGTGCTTGGTATATTCCTAAATAATGCCTTAGAGTGCACTTGATAATGAATTGCTAAGTAAAAACAGTCTGTCCTGCATCAATATAAACCACATGCACACTTATGGAAACCTTGGAAACACTGACATTTTTAAATGAAATTGTGTTATCCCATAACTTAAACTTCACCATTATAGTAGACTTGAGTCTGGCCAACCTCTCAACACACATCACAGTATCCTGGAAAATAATTACTGCAGTGGCACATTTTCCTCAACTTTACTTTATAACAAATATAAAATTCCTTGTTAAGCTGTATTAATAGAATACATCTTCTTGTCCCTTCTTCTGGTTCTACTGCTGTCTCTCCTGTCTGATGCTGACATTAACCAGTTCAAGTCCCTGGAGTTCCTGACAGTGTTCCTTCCACCCTGCAAAGAAGCTTCTCAGAGCCTATGTAGCAAGCTTAACAGCACCAATTTTGAACACACTAATATCAGTAACTGCACCTTTAAAAAGGCAGCAGTGAATATACCGAACTGTAATATGCTTCCTATTGGAAAAGCCAGACGTCGGACTCCTATGGATTCATGCACAAATTACGTGCCAGCAAAATTTCTCACAGAACACAGACCAATCCTCACCAATTACAGAGTAAAGAACCAAAATTAGAAAAGGAAACACTGAGAAATCACATTCTCTGTAAGCAGTACAGTATAGGAGAAATAATAATAAAAAGGGATCATCTACTATAGGGAGCAAAATGCAAGATCACTTTCTACCCCAAAATAAAACCCACAAATAAATGATCTGGATACTCATGAAAAGTTAAAAACTAGTGGGACAACAGTAAGCTGTATTTTCAAAGCACTTACACTTACAAAGTTACGGGGAGGGGGCATTTTCGAAAGAAATGTCCAAGTTGCAATTTGGACGTCCTTGCAAAACAGCAAAATTCAGGGGAGGGGAAACCCGTATTTTTGAAACAAGATGGACATCCATCTTTCGTTTTGAAAATACTGTCCCTAGATTTGGACGTCCCTAGACAAGGATGTTTCTGACTTTTGACAATGTTCAAAACCAAAGACGTCCATGTCAAAAACGTCCAAATGCAAGCCATTTGCGCGTGGGAGGAGCCAGCATTTGTAGTGCACTGGTCCCCCTGACATGCCAGGACACCAGCTGGGCACCCTAGGGGGCACTGCAGTGGACTTCAGAAAATGCTCCCAGGAACATAGCTCCCTTACCTTGTGTGCTGAGTCCCCCAAAACCCACTACCCACAGCTGTACACCACTACCATAGCCCTTAGGGATGAAGGGGGCACCTATATATGGGTACAGTGGGTTTATGGTGGGTTTTGGAGAGCTCGCTGAGCTTTGGACTGAAGGATTGCGTTTGCTCAATCTAAATATCTATCTATTTTGCATTAAGGGGGTCATACGAGGTTGCAGTATATCGCTTTTTACTTCATTTTGTTCCTCATAATACTGCCGCATGTAGTCAGTTATTTCTTGCAACCCCTGACGCAGGCGCTGGCTGCCGAAACACGGACCGTGTCGGGTCCATTTAAGTACTGTTTCATCAACGTATACCATGAAAGACTTGATCCCTTTTCTTTGGAGGCCCTTGGTGCTTTTTGTTTTGTTTTATGGACCTGAGTATGACATCTGAGGCTGGCACGACATATTTTTAAAAATTTTTTGAGGGTGGGAGGGGGTTAGTGACCACTGGGGGAGTAATGGGAGGTAATCTCCGATTCTCTCCAGTGGTCATAGGGTCATTTCAGGCACCTTTTTGTGCCTTATTCGTAATAAAAACACGTCCGGGTGAAAACGTCCAAGTGTTTGTCAGGGACATCCTTGTTTTTTTCGACTAAGTTTCAAAGACGTCCAAGTGTTAGGCATGCCCAAGTCCCACCTTTGTTACTTCCCCTAGCCTGTGCCCTTCTGTACCTGATGTATTATATTGCAATTGTGATGAAGTAAACATCCATCTAATGCTTTTACCATTGTTTTCCCTTTTCTCCTAAGCACTATATACCATTGCTGATTCATTCAATTTGAAAAGATGACCCAGCTGTTTGTAGCTCCTTCCTGGCCCTTACCAATGTTGTTTGGTTGTGGGTAAGGTTGTCTGCTGAACAGAGAGCAAATGATAGTCTAGGCACTGCCTATGGTTATCTGTAAGTTTGTACTTCGCAGATCGAAAGTGCTAGACAAGATACCTATTATTTACACAACTCTTTGCTGTGGGGCTCTATGGTAAGGGCAGAGAGGCTGGATGGGCATTTCTGTTCCTCAACAGAAATGTCCACCCAGCCCCCCCCCCCCCATACCATACAGCCATGCAATTTGGAAGGAACAGGTGGCCTTCTATATGGCCACACTTATGACATATATGTACCAAAGTTTCTCTGTCACAGTTGACCTGTCATGCAACCCAGATTGCTGACTACTCTCACATCAACCCCAGCATTTGATAATACTACATAAGTAGTGCACAAAGTACAGACACAGACCCTGGTAGGTGAAAAAGTGTAACACTGTAATATATTATAAACAAAATAAACTATTTACAAAATATTTTTTTGGTCCATCATTGAGGGTTCTGCCTTCCCTCCATGACCCTTCTTACAAATTGAATCAGCACCAGCAGGACGTGATCCTGGATTTCCAGTCACTGCTGGACAGAGTGCCACAGTGCTGCCACCTCCAGCAGCAACTAGTGTAGGATAGCACCCTGTTGCTGCAGGAGTTAGTACTGCGGCACTGTTGTCCAGTGGTAGTGGTGCTGTGGCAGCTGGTGTTGGTGGTGTTGCTGGGGCTGCTGGTGATAGTGGTGTTGCTGGGGCTGGTGCTGGTGGTGGTGTTGCTGGGGCTGGTGCTGGTGGTGGTGCTGGTGAGTGCTGCTCCTGCTCCTCCTCCTCCCCCTCCAGAGGAGGCATATCTGCCCATTCTCCACCTTCTACAATCACAACTTGTGGTTGTTCCTCCTCTTCCTCCTCCTGCTGCACAGCCTCGGCCTTTAAAATCATGCTATGATATCCACTATGAGTAGGACCTCAGACAGGAATACCATGAAACAGTATCCACCCCAGAAAGGGGGATACAGAAGTGAGGCATGTCACCTCATTCATCGCAGAGAAGGTTAGTTGGAAGTTGCAGCCACACTCATGGGAGGGCAGCTGCAACCTCAGGCCTTGATCTTGGACAGAGGTGTTATGACTTACTTATTTGCCTATTAGCCACATGGAAACTGATATGGTACATGACATTTGCATTATTAAATAAATACATTTACAAATGACTACAGGTGTCCTGTTTACAATACTTATGTCGAGCCCTGAGGTGCCATCACACTGTCCTGATTATTTCAGGACTTTCCCACCTTATCCTTCAGAACCTGCACCATAGGGATTCAAGGTCCCTCCTTATGCCATATCTTCTGCAAGATACAAGTTTGTACACCAGGAGTCAGGGGATGGCCCTTCTTGCCTTCACCACACAAATACATTTGGAAGCCAAATTAGAGAGACACACAACACTGATGGGGGGTGGGTGGACACGACGACATTACATTGGTACAGGTGATGTCATTGAGGTGGATATGAGGACAGAGAAGTTTCTAGGCTGTAATTCAAAGTGCATCTGACACTGGATCAAGAATCCTCTACATGCTTGAGGGTTACCGTCAAAGCAAGGGGGATCCGGTATGCACATCGGAGCGGATGACGGAAGTGCAGGAGGCTGAGCTCTAGGTGGAGATGCTTGCAGAGCTGTTAACTGTGCACAGACATTTTGCAGAACTCCCGAGAAGTGTTATAATTGATTTTGTTGTTGTTGTAGCACCTGGGCAAGTTCTGGAAGAGTAGGTTTATCAGTGGAGCTCATGGCTTTGGCAATCTGTATTGACCAGCCCTGGAGCTGGAGGAAGTGAGCTCTAAGTCCTAGTCCAAGTGGACTAAAGATGGCCAACAAACCCCTGGGTTCTTCACCTCAACCAACTGCCATAGCCCCAGATGTTGAGCCCCCAGGTTCAGGCAGCCAGCGGGACTAGTCCACAGCCAGGAAATGTTGGTGTCTGAAAACAGGCAGAGTTCAGGGAGAAATAAGGCTGGCATCAGGTAGCGATCAATAGTCAGTTCAGGTCAAGACAGGCAGCATGGTCAGAAGGCAGCAAGGGTCAAGGCAGGCAGCAAGCAGCATAGTCAGAAGTCAGCAAGTGTCAAGGCAAGCAGTATGCAGCGTGATCAAAAGTCAGCAATGGTCAAGGCAGTTAGCAAAGACAAAGCAGTCAGAGAAATGAAAGCGCACTCAAAAAGCAGCTAAACGTTGTTGCCAAAGCTCCGAGGAAGCCGCAAAGCTAGCATAAGGGGGAGCACGTAGCTGACGTCACAAGCTGTCTGATGCCGTCAAAGATGCGGGACGGAGTCCCCTCCCTTCACTATGGAGACGTACATGTCAGAGAAAGGAAGACGTGCCGCAATGCCCCCTGCCAGAGCATGCTGCCATGAGCAAAGGACCCCGAGCCTCCATACAGCCAATCACCAGCGCCGCCTGCCATCATACACCCCCCCAAAGCGTGCCCATCGCACCTCCAGGTATGAGGACGTGACAGTAGTTAAATGCTAACTGATATTAGGAAGACTAACACGTTTGGTAACACAATGGGAGATTCCAAGTACCCCGATATTGATTGGATAAATGTCTCATTGGGACATGATAGGGAGGTCAAATTTATAAATACCATAAATGACTACTTCATGGACCAAACCATTGACGACAGATAAAGACCTATATGGTTCATCCTCTCTGTCTACCTCCCCCCACCACCACCACCACCAAGTTCCCAACATCTTCCTTGCCTTTCCTCCCACTCCCCTCCTCCTCCAGGTTTCCAGAATCTTCTCTTGCCTTCCCCATCCCTCTATGTTTCCAGCATTTCCCCTTGCCTTCCCTATACGCCCCCTCCCAGGTTTCCAGCATCTCCTCTTGCTTCTGATACTCTTGCCCCTGCTGCATTCAGCATCTTTCCCACTTGGGGCCCACTTCCCTTCTCCTCTGAGCGGAGCGGGAGACTTTCCGTCTGCCCGCAGCGGATTCCTTAATCACTGCAGTCACTAAGAAGACTGCATTGCCGGTAGAAGGCAGCACAGCTCTTAAAGATCCTCAGGATAGGAAGTTGGCAGGGCCGGTCCTAGGGTCTCTGGTGCCCTCCTGCAGACTATCAGTTGGCACCCCCCCCCCCCCCCCCCCCCGTCTAGCATCTCCTTTCTCTCTTCTCCCTCACTCTTCTCCCACCCTGCCTCCTTTTTCAGCCCAGTGCCTTAAAAGGAGAAGAACAAGGTTCCAATCTAATTCATGTTTAATGTGGGATAAAATGCTATAAATAAGTAAATAAATATAAACTTTTAACGTTGAGCACCTGATTCTCAAGGTGGACATATTCCAAACACTATAATGAAAATAAAATGATTTTTTCTACCTTTGTTATCTGGTGACTTTGAATTTCCTGCCTGTCAACCATCAATTCTCTCCTCATCTCATCCCGTCCCTCCTCCCTGCACTATCTCTCGCTCTTCCTCGAAACATCTCGGTGCTGTCTCCCATAAATCCCCTGCTCGTCCTCCTGCTCTCACCACTTCTCTCCCCCACATATCCCCTGCGCTTCCTCACACCTCAGAATCCGCCCCTCTGCTCTCCGCACTGTCCCTCACACAACCTCTGCTCTCTCTTTCGCTCGATTCGCTTACTCGGGGTTTTTAGACACATACAGTTTGCACCTGTCTTCCACTTGAGTACCGCAGTCCCCGCGGGAGCCCGTTTACCTCATGGTTAACATGACTCCGAGCCTCAGAAGCAGGAATCCGGCTCACAGACACAGAGATTTGTCTTTTCAGTGATGGCAGGTCACCCTCCCAGCTCCTCTGTGTACCTGTCTTCGGCTCCTGTAGGCCACCGTAACTCAACCCAACTTCCTTTCACAGGCAAAGAAACCCACTCGCCCCCTGCCCGTCTCTAGCCTTCCCTCCCTTTGTGAGTTTGTTCCCTCAGAGTCCCGCCCTCGTCGTTCCCTCAGAGTCCCGCCTTCTGATGTCATTTCCTCTTTTCTCGAGGGCGGGACTCTGAGGGAACGACAAGGGCGGGACTCTGAGGGAACGAACTCACAAAGGGTGGGAAGGCTAGAGACGGGCAGGGCTTTGAAATGACACGTCCACTGTGACAGAGGTAAATAAAAGATTTAAACCCCCAAGGGCGGCGTGGTATGACAGCGCAGCACCGCAGCGGCACCCTTGAAGGCAGGTGCCCCCCTGCGGTGCTTACCCTGCTTACTGGATTTGACCGGCCCTGGAAGTTGGAGTCTTCATTGAAGATGTCTTTTGAAGTGGCTGCATTGTGTATGCAGGCTTCTGTCTGCGGTTCCTATGCAGCCAGAGCGAGTCTGTCCTGGGTGCAGAAAGCGGCCTCCCCGGAGGAGCTCGTGGAGTTTCTGCCTTCTCTCGAGGTGGGCCTAGCTTACCTGGCAGATTTGCTTTATGATCTCCTTTGAGCCTCAGCTAAGGGGGTTTCGCTTTCAGTAGCGGCTCACCGCTGGTTATGGCTTTGTCACTGGTCTGCAGATACGGCGTCTAAATCTCGTTTGGCGCGTTTGCCATTCAGAGGCAAGCTTCTGTTTGGGGAAGATTTAGACCAGATTGTCAAGGATCTGGGGGATTCTAAAGGCCGCCGCTTGCCTGAGGATAAGCCTCGTTCTGGTTCCCATGTGGGCAGCCCCAGTCCTGATTTAGGGATGCCCGCCGGTATCGTCCGGGTAGATCTGGATCTTTCGCAAAATCGCGTTTTCCTCAGAAGCAGCAGCCGTTTCGTGGAGACCGCTGCCTCGGCAGTGCTTCTTCATGACCAGCCGCTGGAGCTCATCTCCAGTGATGGGATCTTGGCTCATCTCCCGGTGGTGATAGGGGGATGGCTGTCCCTTTTCCTCGGAGGATGGGCCAAAGTGACATCAGACGAGAGGGTCTTGGAGGTCATCCGAGACGGTTACAAACTGGAGTTTTCTCAAACCCTGGCAGAGTTTTCGTGGAGTCTCCTTGCAAGGCTCCACACAAGGTAGCAGCGGTCAAGGAAACTTTAAGAAATCTGACCCAGCTCGGAATAGTAGTTCCCATGCCTCTGGAGCAGCGAGGTTTAGGCCACTACTCCATTTACTTCGTGGTACCCAAAAAAGGGGGATCATCTCGTCCGGTACTCAATTTAAAGGGCGTGAACAAGGCCCTACGAGTACGTCATTTTCGGATGGAAACTCTTTGGTCTGTCATAGCCACCGTTCAGCCAGGGGAGTTCCTTACCTCACTTGATCTCAAGGAGGCTTACTTGCACATCCCTATTTGGCCACCTCATCATTGGTTTCTGCGGTTTACGGTTCTGGGCCAACATTTTCAGTTTCAAGCCTTGCTGTTCGGCCTGGCGACTGCGCCCCGCACCTTCTCCAAGATTATGGTGGTAGTTGCGGCTTATTTGCAGCGAGAGGGAGTACAAATACACCCTTATCTAGATGATTGGCTGATAAGAGTGCCTTTCTTCCAGGAGAGTGTGCAGGCGACGGACAGGGTTGTCAGTTTACTGCGCTCATTGGGTTGGATAATCAACTTGGACAAGAGTCAGTTAATACCTTCTCAATACCTGGAATATCTCGGAGTGCGGTTCGATACTCAGTTGGGCACAGTGTTCTTGCCGGAGAATTGGACACTTAAGCTCCAGTCTCAGGTTCGGAGTCTGTTGGAGCTTCAAGCACCCAGGGCCTGGGATTACGTCCAGGTGTTAGGCTCCATGGCAGCCACGCTGGAGGTGGTTTTGTGGGCCAGGAGTCACATGCAGCCTCTTCAGAGGTCACTTTTGAGTCGGTGGTCCCCCTTGTTGGAGGATTACACTGTTTGCTTTCCCTGGGAACCGTTGGCCAGGCTAGTGACGTGGTGGTGGCTTCGCCGCGACAAGCTGGAGATCGGCATGCCCTTGGCAGTTCCGGACTGGGTGGTTGTGACCATGGATGCCAGCCTCTCAGGCTGGGGAGCCCATTGTCTGGTTCAGGCTGTGCAGGGGCTGTGGACCCCGGAGGAGGCATCCTGGTCCATCAACCGTTTGGAGCTGAGGGCGATTCATCTGTCCCTTCTGGCCTTTTGTTCGATTCTGACAGGGAGGCCGGTTCGGGTTCTTTCCGACAATGCAACAGTGGTGGCTTATGCCAACCATCATGGGAGCACCAGGAGTGCTGCTCTAGCCAAGGAGGCATCTCTTCTCTGTCTTTGGGTGGAGGAGCACTTGCCCCTGCTATCAGTGGTTCACTGTTATGCTGTGAGTCCCTGTGCCCAGCGAAGCACAGATGAGACAAGTTCGGACCTGAGCTCCGCAGGACGGCCGAACAATTCCGAAATTTCACCTGGAGTGACCCCTTCCCCCGGGGGTTGAGCCCCGAGGACCGGGGGCCGACAGGACTTCCAAACTCCAACCGGGAGTGGTCAGACGACAGGCAATAATCGAGGCAGGCAGCAAACAAAGAGGAGGTCCTGAGTCAGGCAATGGTCAAGGCAGGCAGCAAACAAAGAAGTGGTCAGGATTCAGGCAATGGTCAAGACAGGCAGCAAACAAAGAGGTGGTCAGGATTCAGGTAGGGATCAAATCCGCAAAACAACAGGAAACACCATGAACTCCACCAAAGTAGAAGCTGAAGCAAACTGATGACAGTGTTCTGTTCTTAAATAGGCCTCTCATCAGGAGATCCCTGCCACAGCTGACAGGCGAGGAACCTCATTGGGCACACCCATAGGAATAAGCCTCTCAAGATGGCTGCCCCTCAGGAACCAATGCAGATGCTCTTCTCAAAATGGCTGACCTTCAGGAACTGATATCGATGAGCCTCTCAAGATGGCCGCCCCTCAGATAAATCTCTCAATATGGCCGCCACCAGGAGCAGCAAGATAGGAGTGTAACACTCACATAGCAGGGGCGTTGAATGTTGACACGGACTTTCTAAGTCGTCACGTACTGGACCCGGGGGAGTGGTAGCTATCCGTTCTTGCTAATCACATTCAGGTGGGGAGTTCCTGCCACAGATCTCATTGGCTCGAGGAGTCAATGCGAAGGTTCCGCAATTTTTCAGCAGAGGCAGGGATCCCTTTCTCGTGGAATCAATGCTCTTCTTCAGCCGTGGCCCATGTCCGACCTCCTGTATGTGTTTCTGCCTTGGCCCATGATAGGCAGGCTAATAGGTCGTGTGGCTCGTCACCCTGGTTGGGTGATTGTCATTGCTCCGGATTGACCCCGGCATCCGTGGGTTGTTACGTCAGGGTCCTATCGTTATGGAGGATCCCTCCCCGTTTGGTCTTATGGCCTGGCTCTTGAGATGGCAAGATTGAGAAAAAAGGGCTATCCTTTGTGCTCTAAAGTGTTTGGACGTGAGATGGGTTCTCATCAGGTACTTGGAAGTCACGAACAACTTTCATTGTTCGGATCATCTTTTTATACTGTTTGCAGGTCAGAAAAAAGGGCAGCAAGCCTCTAAGGCCATGGTGGCTCACTGGGTTCGAGAGGCTATTTTTTCAGCTTACATCACTTCAGGGAAAGATCCTCCCGCTCAGTTACGGGCGCATTCCACAAGAGCGCAGGCGACTGTTATGGTTTAATGAAGGTTTGAGTGAATCTCTTTACTTGCTGTGAGCTGCATGAGTTCCTCCCAAGTTTGCGGTTGCAGGGTAGTAGGAGTATTTCTGAAGTCAAAGGAATACAATTTAAGTGGGGAAGATCCACGTAGCTTTGGTATCGACAATACTGAGGTTTGGGTGGCTACACATGACCACATATAGTGAACCTCAGAAGTTCTCTCTATCTCCACCTGCTGGCAGAGGGACATAACCCACCAGTCTCTGGATTGATCTGTCGGGACTAATGGAAAAAAAACCCCAATATAAATCTCACAAGTTTGCTATTCTTTTCAATAGCGACTGCCATTGTTTTGTTTTGACCAATAAGATGGCAAGCTCCGCCCACTGCCTTCAGCCCAGATAATGGACCAGACAGGTTCATGTGTCTCCTGTCATTAAACCTCCTTGGGAGAGAAGCTGAGAGAGATTTGAAGAGGCAGGATGTGTTGAGACAGTGTGTGTTGAGACAGTGTGTGTTCATGAAGAATAAAAAGTTAATAGAATTAATAGGATTTGATTGGTACTCATTTAATAAGAACTGTTTAAATGAGAAATAGAGTAAAAGCAGATATTTTAAAAGTAGTTTTAAATAGAATAATACTTTTCTTTATTTGAGATAGAAAGTGAGAGGTGATTGTTGAATTAATATTTAAAATAGATCTAATTAAACAACAGATTATCTAATATCTGTCAATTTAGAAAAAGGAAAATCTATTTCACAGAAAATTGTGGTTAAGTACAATTTCTGAGTTCAACGATTTTAAAGTGAAGGAAAACTATAGAGCTTATTTTATTAAATGAGAGGTTAACTCATTTTAAATGAGATAAATAGTTGAAGTATAAATTCTGAAGACTAAGGACTTTATAATAAAACTTGTCTGGGCTAAGACAGATTTTTCTAAAGGAAGGTAAGGGCCCCTTTTACCATGCTGTAGTAAAAGGGGGCCCATGCTGACATCGGCGCATAGGTATGGTGTGTGTTTCGAGGCCCCCTTTTACCGCAGCGAGTAAAAGATTAAAAAACAAACAAACAAACAGGAAATGGTCATGCAGTAAGTGAACCTCTTGCCTCATGGCGATTTCCTAGGAAAAAAATCCACAAAGCAGTTGTACGGTGTCTGCGTTCAACAGGGGAAAAGTCTCAAATACTGCAGCCTCCTGTTTTGTTCTCGGGATGGCGTGCAGAAAAAGTCATCAGTGACTGAAAAACCCCTGAATTGATAATTTCTTTGTTTATTATTTTATTTTATGTTCATTTTATGCTACAAAAGTTTCTGAGTCAAACATTCAAATAGACTGCATAACTTATCTTGTCTATTTGTGATGGACTCCAGCTTGCGTGTTGATTCCAACGGTCCCGTTTCGTTATCTTCTTCAGGGAACCACACCGCAAGTATCTGATAATCAGTGTTTACTGTCATAAACAAAAATATTTGTAAAAATTAGGAGCATGAAAAGCCAGGTAAAAGTTGCACATAAAATGAACTGTTGTCATTAAATGCAATCATCAGTCGCACAGACACAATGTCCAAACACTGTTACTCACTCGCTGGAGAGCCTATGCACGACTGACGTCGGCAATATAGGACAGTGTTGCTATTTAATTCCATTCAACCCAATCACTTGCTTTCATGTCATGAATGACGTCTTACTGGTCAACTGTCAAACTAATCAGCTGATAACGCTGCAGCAATGTAAGTGATTAGACACATTAGCCAATCAAAGGAGTCTAGCCTAAGTCTGTAGAGTCTAGTCTAAAATTCAATAAGTGATTTACAGGAAAGCCTTACCGCCACCAAATTGGGAGGTGGTAAGGGCTCCTGCGCTAACCTGGTGGTAACTAGGCAGTGAGCAGGGCTGCCTGATTACCACTGGGTAAGCCCCCAATGCTAAAAAAATAAAAGTAGTTAAGTAGTTAAGCTAAGTGAATATTGGTGTCTAATCGCACTCAGATCTTAGCCGGAGCTTTTCTGATGACGATTCTGTACCGTTTCCCATTACAACAGATTATGGTCTGTATTGGGTAGGCAGCAGTCTGCTATATCCGGGAACAGAATCAGGGCGAAAGCAGTGAATCTGAAGTCTTTCCTCCTCCGTATCAAAGCAGAGAATTTGAAGTCTCTGTATCTTAAGAGAGATTCATCCTTGCAAACTTATTGATTGGAAGATGTTTAGCTATGCAATTTGTCTGCAGTGTGTCAAAATCACAAGGGGGCATGTTGGGGGCATTTAGGGGGTGGGCTTAGGACATTCCTAACACATGGACATTTTACAGCCACAGTGGAACAAAATGAAAATGTCTGGGACTGAATGTTCAACATTTTGGTCTAGACCTGTTTTTAGAACAAATAACTAAGGGCCCCTTTTATCATGCTGTAGCAAAAGGGGGCCTGTGCTGACATTAGCACATGTTTTTGATGTACGCTGAGGCCTCCCTTTACCACAGCAGCAAGTACTTGCCGCACGGCCATATCGTGGGAGCCCTTACCACCACCCATTGAGGTGGCGGTAAGGGCTCCCACGCTAACCGGGCAGCAAGCGGCACTGCCCAGTTACACACCAGCGCTACAAAAATATGACGCATGCTGTGGGTGGGAACTACTACCGGGTTGCTGTGGTACCCCAGAAGTACTTCCTTTTTAGCAAGCGGTAAGCCCGCATTGGGCTTACCGCCACTTTGTAAAAGGGGCCCTAAATAATCTGGTTACCACTGGAGGGAATCAGGGATGCCCCCCCCCTTTACTCTCTCAGTGGTCACTAACCCCCTACCACCCCACAAAAATGTGAAAGAAACAGTACATACCAGTCTCTATGACAGCTTCAGATGTTATAGCTAGGTCTATTAGAACAACAAGCAGGTCCCTGGAGTAGTGTAGTGGTCAATGGAATGCACTACAGAAAGGAGGACCCAGGCCCGTATCTCACTCTACCTGTTACACTTGTGGTGGAAAGTGTGAGCTCTCCCACACTCCCCCAAAACCTACTGTACCCACATATAGGTGACCCCTTTACCCATAAGGGCTATTGTAGTAGTTTACAGTTGGGTACAGTAGGTTTTTGCTGGGTTTTGGAGGGCTCAGCATTCCGTATGAGAGGGTAATGGTGAAATGTGTACCTGGGAGCTTTTATATGAAGTCTACTGCAGTGCCCCCTAGGGTGCCCCATTGCTCTCCTGGGATGTCTGTGTGGCCAGTCTACTAAGAATGCTGGCTCCTCCTATATCCCAGTGACTTCACTTTCTACGTTTTTCATTTGGACATTTTTATTTTTTTTTTTCAAAAATGGACCAAAAAGATAAATGCAAAGAGCACGAAAACATCTTGCATATGGCCATTTTTGGAAAAAAAAAAAAAAAAGATAGACGTTTTGCTGTTTCGAAAATGGCCATATTTTCTATTCAGATTTGGGATGCTTTAGGCAAAACGTCTGAAGTCCAATTTAGCTGTCATATCAAAAATGCCCCTCCACGTATAAATGAATCTTTGTTCTTTTTGAACCAAAATCACAGACACATTCCCTCCACTTTTCAATTTTACTTCAAGCAAAACTGCAAATCCGGAACTTGATGACTGGCTTGCTGCCAATGCTACAGCAATGGAGCCTCATGCAGTTCAAACAGAGATTACTCAAATGTTCTGCTATATATTGTTTAATCTTCCGTTTGGTTTATCTAATATGCCATAGCTGACAAGGAAATTTTATTGCATACAGCACTTATTGGGAGTTGTAGTCCATGTATGAGTGCAACTGAAATAATTTTCCAGCTTGAGAATTTGTAACATTTGAAGTGATGATGGCTTATTGACACAGGGCTGCTGAGAGCCTGGGCTGGGCCCCGCCCCCCCCCCCCCCCGAGGTTCACCGCTGCCGCCGCCCCCAAGGCCACCGCGCTGCAGTCCCCAGTCTCCACCTGCCCACCCCAGCCCTGTCGACAGCCCCCCTCCATCCACCACCGGGCCTCCTGCATTCAAATCAAAGCACCTCACCTCTGTATGAAAGCGCAGTGGCAGATCTCCTCTCTTCGGGCCTTCCCTCCCTGTGTCCCGCCCTCGTCTGATGTAACTTCCTGTTTCCGTGAGGGCAGGACACAAGAAGGGAAGGCCCGAAGGGAGGCGATCTGCTGCTGTGCTTTCACACGGAGCTGAGGTGCTGTGATTTGAATGCAGGGGGCCCGGTGGTGGATGGAGGGGGGCTGTCGACGGAGCTGAGGACAGGCGGGTGAAACTGGGGACTGTGGCGCCGGGCCCCCCTTGGAGGCCTGGGCCTGGGGAATTTTGTCCCCCCTGCCCCTCCTCGCAGCAGCCCTGTATTGACAATATACACATTGATGCCCCTAAAATGTCCTTTCATTTCCTGGTGTTCTATTTCAAAATCCCTGTTAACTGATAACATTTTACCTAAATTATAACTTCTAGGATAAGCAAATTTAGGTGAACTCTCAAAAATTGAATGTAATCTCAAAACTGGCCTATATGTAGAAATCCATAAATGAATCTTTTCTTGTGACATAGTCTCCCCCACTCTTCTCCTTTTTTTCTCTATATGTAGAAATCACCTCCTAATATGATTTGCTTGCTGAGAATAAGGTAAAACATATTTGATCTTCCGTTCCAATGCTTTCTTAAAATCCTGGGCCTTATTCAATAACCAACACCTATATGCATTGAAAGCTCTCTTAAGAGCTTTCCCCTGGATTCTACATTGCGTGACCAAAATTGCACATGCAAATCCGGTTGTATTCTGGATTTGCGTACGCAATTTAATTACTTAACAAGCCAATCAGTGCCGATAATTGCCACAAGCAATTATTGACACTAATTGGCATTGATTAGAATTTACATGCACAACTTGCTAGGCGTATTCTGTAAAGTGGTGTGCATAAATTCTACTGCATGCTGCCAAAAAAGAGGGTGGGCTATGGGCATGGAATTATGAAAATCTACGCACATGGTTATAGAATACACCTGTTCCACGCCTAACTTAGGCACCTGTATTTACATCAAGTAGAGTTAGGCGCAGGCATATTCTATAAATTGGTTAGGCATATTCTACAAACCATGCCTAAATCTAGGCATCTAGGCGCGGTTTACAGAATACACCTAGGCAGAAATATTTTTGGCACTGATTTTTCAGGCACTTTATATAGAATTTAGTCCTTTATGTTTAATTTTAATAGGATATCACTGTTGCTTGAATCTGCATTTGTACAAACAGATCTCTAAATGTCTCCAAATTAATGTACAATCTTTTCAACTGCAAAAATTGTCCAACTGGCATACTATCTCGTAATGTTTTGGGATGATAACTTTGATAATGGAGGATAGTATTGCAGTTCGTGGTCTTCCGATAATCTGAAGTTATGAAATTCCTTTGTATATACTGAATATGTATATCCAAAAATTCTAGCTCATGATAACCTATATGAGATGTGAAGGATATATTGGGATCACAACCATTGAAATAATTCACAAAGACAGTGAAGCCATGTCTCCTGACCAAATGAGAAACGAAATGTTTCTATATGATGATATTGTCCACATAATTTGAATGATATCAAATGTCTTCAAAATTTGCCAATTACAAACTACTGTTGTCCTCGTCGCTACTCCTTTTACCTGAAGATAAAATTATTTATTGAACAAAAAGTAATTTATTTTAATGACCAAATCTGCCATTTTACTTAAAAGCCTCACCTGCTCTAAAGGTAATTCTGTCTGTTGTAAACACATTTCTATGAGATCCAATACTCTCTGCTGTGGAATATTCGTAAATTAATGAGTCACACAAGCTGCTCATTTGATAATATTAATTGTTCCAAATATTGTATTAAATATGCAGAATCATTAACATAAGATGGTATTCATGTAACCAAGGGTTGACGGTGAATATCTAAATATTAGGATCACGGTTCAAATAAAGAATTTTTACCAGAAATGATAGGTCTCACTGGAAGGTCCACTATAGATTTATGAATTTTTGGAATAAAATATATTATTGTGAGGAGGGAGGAAGGAGTTTTGTAGGGGCACTGCCTCCTCCAGCTCAATGCCCTCCTATTACTCTCTGGAATAAGGATAACTTAGGAAAGCCAGTTGAAAATAGACTTGCAGCCAACAGAGGGCGCCTCAGTTCTTATAATAAAAGGTTGCTAGGCACCCAAAGAAAGAAGGTTCAGGAAAAATCCTGGTTACCCAATGGGGAGGGAACTGCCTGAGAAGGAGGAGGGCTTTAAAACTTCTTGCACCTGGGACTGGGAGAAGGAGCAGTTTATCCAGCTCATGGCAGTGGAAAATAGCAATGCTCCAGATAAAGACAGGGAAGAGCCCATGGAGCTTGAGAACCTAGACCCTGCACCACCTGAGAAAGGTGAGAAGATGGGAATAGAAACTGACATTTAAAAAGCCACTAGAAAAGTTAAGAATTAATCCAGCAATTACCCTGTAAGTAAAAGGTTTTCTTTTGTTTGGGTGGAAGAATTTTTTTTTTTAGGGTGGGGGGGGGGGGGCATAATGGAATTCAGGCCTCTCCATTATGAGTGATTGTGCATGGGATCTGTTAGCTGTTTGAGCCCTAGGCTGGTTATAGGGGCCAAACAAAAAAACCTAAAAAGATATTTGGGGGGGGGGGGCGCTGGGTAGTTGTGTTTTCTATTAAAATAAGACTGTTTGGGGGACAGGGAATTTTTGAGGACTCTCCCTTATGCATAAAGATTGAACCCTAGTCTGTTGCTTGGATAAAAACTTTGTTCAAGCAAATGGAAGAGGCATTAAGTTTAAGCAAAAGAAAGATAATTGTTGCCAAGCAGTAATAGGAACTGCCACAAAGGGGCTAATTTGCATAAAGCTCCCCTAGGTCCTTGGTTAGATTTATTTTTCTTTTTATTTGAGCACAATATATGGTAAATGAAACTGAAACCTAAATATTGCAAAAAGGATACAGGTAGCCACCAAGAGGTGTGTTTATTCCTTTTTAGTTATAATACTTGAACTATGTGCTTTTATTTCACCCTAAATTAAAATGGCATTCAAAAGACTGACCACGAAGAATGGAAGTTACCTTTGCTGTGTATTATTCTACTTATTTTTCATTGTAGAGAGTTCTTATTATTTCTGTAATCCTTTCCCCCCCCCCCCCCCCCAACCTTGGCTGGGAGGTGCTATATCACACTGTTATAAATAGCTTCCAGGTAACTTGAGAGACTATACAAAAAGAATTTACAAAAGCAAATTTGGTGAAACAAGTCTTAATTAATTTATTATTTCAAGTTACACTCTTGCAAGAATGGGTGTCTTTGAAAGCAAGCAGGCACACCCTTCCTTAATTTTTACAGTTTATATATTCTTTCTTTCTGGTTACATTAGGTGTCTGCCCTTAAGTTTCTCATTGGATATTGATCACATTTACCCCCTATTACATCAGTGCTGGTTATCATATGGTAGTCACTTCTGAAAATTTTCCATAGACAGAGCCTCTATTCATTGTTAGTTCTTCTGCTCGGTTTACATTTTCTTATCTTCAAACCTTCATGTGAAAACTGCATTAGTAGTTTCATACATGGTATGCTTCACCTTCCCCCCTCCCAATCCCTTTTTCTTCTATTCCTTTTGTTCATAGTTTCACAGTTTCATGGTCTCATGCCTAGTTACATTTTTATTTCAGCTGTAAGGCCTGTCCTTGAAACTTTCATACATCTCTGTCTCAGCAGTTTGGGCTTGCTTCTTTCTCCTCCTGTCTCAGCATTCCTTATCAATTTGCACATGTCTCTTTAAACTAACACAGTTCCTTTGTTTAGTAATTTAGAGAGCCATAATGTGGTCTGTTAGAAAGGGCCTACACAAATATAGTTATACCCTTACCCCTAAAGAGTTCCTTTCTACCAGGGCATAAGCTATATATTCTATCTTTGCAATTATGTTAAGTGAAAAAGCAATATATTTACACATTTTTCACCTTGGTGGAGGTTATTCCCTGATTATTAGCCTCGAATAAAAACATCAAAGACTAACTGTTGCTAAATAGTAGTAGGGGTCCTCTGGTAGAAGTCTATAAAATTATGTATCAAATAATGATCTCATAGCTTCTATTATATATTTATTTCTAATGTGTACCACTGCTCCTCCCACTTGACTGCTCTCATGATGACAATAGACCTATTTCCCTGTAAATCTCTTAAAGCCTGATGTTGAGATTTAGTTACGTTTTGATGAAGAGAACTCATGTTATTTTCTAACTCTATTATTTCTCTTAACACTAATTGTTGAACTGTGTCAAGCACTGAATCTAATGGTCCTGGTGGACTCCAGGTAGAAGGTAATTTAAATGAACTAACCAAAGACTCCTGACTGGGATTGATTTCACTGTCATAGTCTCTGATCTTCTCAAAATAAAATTGTAATCGCAATTTTGTAAACAATTTTGTGCAAATAAACCCTATTAAGATAAGTATCATATACACGAGTGGGCACAAATGATAATCCCAACTCTAATACCGACATCTGTGGGGGAGTTAAATTCTTAGATGACACATATTAAATGCTGCTATTGACTGTTTCAAAGTTGTCAGTGTAGTCTGACTGACTTGAGCTGAGGAAGCACTGGAACTGACTGCATTGGTAGTGGTGTTATAAGCTGCAAAAAAAGATGAAGCAACTGCTACCGTTGAGACCAATGGACCTATCACATTGCCATTGACTGGAGCTGGATCAGCAACCTCCAGAGGTGTAGCCAGGTTTTGACATCAGGGGGAACAGGCTTTTGTAAAATAGGCTGAAGGGCTGGGAGAGGGAAGGGTTAAAATCCACATAGGTATACAGTATGCTGTTAGTGACTCAGCTGTTTCGAAAAACAAAGGTGGGGTTGGAGCAGGGCTAGTTAAAATCCTTAGCGTGGGGGCAGCACCCATGTCAGCAGTAAAAGGACAGTGGGGGTACTTTTGAGCACAGCAATGAAGGACCCCTTCACTGTGTCTCTGGTGCAACTGCACCAGCTATTTCCCCCTAGTATCTCTACTACTGATGGTATTATGTACACTGAATACACTCTAGGGAATTATGTGCCGAAAAACATCAAAATAATGTAACACAAATTATTAAAACAATAATAATATTTGCACTATTCTGGAAATACATGTAGGTACTTTTAACACTTGGCTCCAAGTCAGTCCTAGATCCCTAGTCCAGCATCTTCCTGTTCGACATGTGAACAGAGATGTTCTGCAGCACTGTAACAGAAATCCTGTGGTTACTGGCAACCATAAAATTATTTGCCAATCAAATTCTTTGGTAAGTTGTCAAATGGCCACCAGGCTTTAGATATGCTGGTATTTTGTTTACTGTAGAGTAACAAAACATGTTTGAAATAGGTATTAGCTATACCTAATGGTCAGAGAAGTGGTCTGAGAACCAGAGAAACCAAAGTTCAAATCCCACAGCTGCTCCTTGAGAGCTGCCTCCAGACACAGGAAAATACTCGTGGTACCTGAATGTAACTCACCTTCAGCTTCTACTATGAGGTATAAGCTAAATACAAATCCAATATCCAGTACCAAGTATACTGTGAAGTAATACAAAACCCTATAAAAGTCACTCAGGATCTATAGAGCAATTTTAGCACACCATAACAGCGCTAACTTCCAGGAATCGCACAATAAGGGCCTATCTTGGAAAAGGCAGCACCGTAAATATTGTAATGGATACTAGAACATCAATACACCTACTGGAAAAACTAAACAAGATGTATTAGTACACATTGATCCTACATAGAAATTTAGTACTTAACAAAACACCTGGCCTCTTTCACACACACAGAACCTCGCCAAATACAAAATAAGTAACCATAACCTAAAAATAGAAATAAGTAGATAAAAATGTATCTGAACCCTCAAGAAGCCAGACTCTGCATACATTGCAACACCAGAAAAGTAGAAACAATGATGCATGCCCCCTGTACTGTGCAAAACAAAGATAGTAGCTGCATATTTAAAAAAAAAACAGACATATTCCAATCACTATATTAGAAATTAACAAACACAAATAAAACAAAAGAAAAGAAAATAAGGTGATATATTTTTATTGGACTAACTTAATACATTTTTTTATTAACTTTCAAAGACTAAAATCTCTTTGCTCAGATCAGGGTAGTATAATGCTTTCATGGTTTACTGCCCTGACCTGAGGAAGGAGGTTTTGGCCTCTGAAAGTTGGTCAAAAAGTTTGAGTTGGTTTAATAAATGTATCAGTTAATTTTCCATTTTTTGTTTAATTTTTATTAACTTTTAGAGTGGACTAACATGGCTACCACCACACTTTATACTTTATAATCCGACTAAATTTTCACACTATTTCTAGGACACACCAAGAGGGGCATAATCGAATGAAAACGTCTATCTCCATGGGCGTTTATCTCCGAGAACGGGTCCGTGAAGGGGCGGACCGAACCGTATTAAAAAAAAAAATAGACGTCCATGTTTTATTTGACAATTTGTGAGCTGGGCGTTTTTGTTTTTCAGCGATAATGGAAAATGAAAGCGCCCAGCTCAAAAACGAATAAATCCAAGGCATTTGTTCGTGGGAGGGGCCAGGATTCGTAGTGCACTAGTCCCCCTCACATGCCAGGACACCAACTGGGCACCCTAGGGGGCACTTTTACAAAAACAAAAAAAACGGTAAAAGAGCTCCCAGGTGCATAGCACCCTTCCCTTGTGTGTTGAGCCCCCCAAATCCCCCTCAAAACCCACTGCCCACAAGTCTACACCATTACTATAGCCCTAAGGGGTGAAGGGGGGCACCTACATGTGGGTACAGTGGGTTTGGGGGGGGGGTTGGACGACTAAGCATTAAGCAGCACAATTGTAACAGGTGGGGGGGGGGGGGAATGGGCCTGGGTCCACCTGCCTGAAGTCCACTGCACCCCCTAACAACTGCTCCAGGGACCTGCATACTGCTGCCAGGGAGGTGGGTATGACATTTGAGGGTGAAAATAAAAAGTTGTAAAACATCATTTTTTGTGGTGGGAGGGGGTTAGTGACCACTGGGGGAGTCAGGGGAGGTCATCCCCGATTCCCTCTGGTGGTAATCTGGTCATTTAGGGCACTTTTTGGGGCCTTATTCGTGAAAAAACAGGGTCCAGGAAAGTGCCCTAAATTCTAGCTACAAACGCATACTTTTTTTCCATTATCGGCGAAAGGCGCCCATCTCTGTTCGGGTGATAACCATGCCCCAGTCCCGCCTTCACCACGCCTCCGACACGCCCCCATCAACTTTGTACACTTCCGCAATGGAGTGCAGTTGAAAACGTCCAAGTTCGGCTTTCAATTATACTGCGTTATTCGTTTTTGTGAGATAAACGTCCATCTCCCGATTTAGGTCGGAACTTAGGCGTTTTTCTCATTCGATTATAAGCAGGCAAGTGCCCTAAATTTAATCACGGGCAATTAAGCCAACTAAATCTTGGTGTAAATCCCAACACTTAAATTAGGTGCGGAACTGGTGTATTCTATAACCATGTGCACAGATTTTAGAAATGCCCATGACCTGCCCCCATTTCAACTATGTGACTTAGAATTTACATGCATCACATTATAGAATACACTTACTGTTGTGCACATAAATTCTAATTAATGTCAATAATTGCTTGTTAATTGGCAATTATTGGTGCTGATTGGATTGGTAACTAATTAAGCTGTGTGTACAAATCCAGAATATGGCTGGATTTGCATGTGCAACTTAAATCATGCTATACAGATTCCAGGGGTATGCATGTGGACGTACACTTAATACTAGTGCTACTAGATATGCAGGTACTTTCTATGTCCCTGGTAGGCTCATAATCTAAGTTTTTGTACCTAGGGCAATGGAGGTTTAAGTGGCTTGCCCAAGGTCATAGGAAGCTGCAGTGAGAATTGAACCCAAGTCATTAGGATCAAAGCCCGCTGTACTAATCATTAGGCTACTTCTCCACTTAGGCTTGTAAGTGCGAGCTGGGCACTAAGCAGTACTCTGTGATACTCTTTGACTTGCTTAGTGTGTGAATGCAAGGGACGTACATGTGGAGGGAGCATGAGCAGGGCTTTAGCAGGGCTCCCATACGTGCATAACTTATAGCATACCGTAAGTTGGGAGAGCCCTTTGCCTATCCCTGGAAATGAGCTATGAGAAATAGATCTGTCTTTTGGGCATAGATTGACTACTATGGGAGACAAAATGCTGGGTTCAGTGGATCCTGGGTCTGACTCAGGGGAGAAACAGGGGTGACATGATATAGACGGTCAAATATTTGAAAGCTATTAATCCGCAAGTAAACCTTTTCCAGAGATGGGAAGGTGGTAGAACTAGAGGACATGAATTGAGGTTGAAGGGGGGCAGACTCAGAAGTAATGCCAGGAAGTACTTTTTTTCACGGAAAAGGTGGTAGATACATGGAATGCCCTTCTCACGGGAGGTGGTGGAGATGAAAATGGTAATGGAATTCAAACATGCGTGGGATAAACACAGGGGAATCCTGTTTAGAAGGAACAGATCTATGGAATCTTAGCGGAGATTGGGTGGCGATGCCGGTAATTGGAGAGTAAAACCAGTGCTGGGCGGACTCCTATCGTCTGCGCCCTGATCATGACTGAATAGATATGGATGGGCTGGAGTGTAAATTTTAAAGGGCTTCGATGTTAGCTTCAAAACTTGTAGTACAGGAACAGTGCTGGGCAGACTTTTATGGTCTATGCCCTGAGAAAGGCAGGGAAAAATCAAACTCGGGTGTACATATGAAGTACCACATACCATGTAAAATGAGTTTATCTTGTTGGGCAGACTGGATGGACCATTAAGGTCTTTATGTGCCGTCATTTACTATGTTACTATGTTAAGTTACGTGCTACATTGTTGTATTTAGGCTCATTTATGCCTGCTGTTGGCATGGGTTAAGTGGGCGTGCCAAAAGTAATTACATGGATGTGAATTTACATTAGTATTCTATAATGGAACATTGGCACTCAGATGTCATTATAGAATTAACCCCCCCCCCTCCCTCCTGATATTCAAAGGCTAGTGGCTAGCCGGTTATAGCTGCTAGCGGCTATAGGGTAATATAACCAGCTATCCGCCAATTTTTGGTGCTTCGCTGATTCACTTTAGCAGCTATATTTGGCTCCGTGTACCATTCCAATCTTTGGCCGGTTTGACTTTGACCAGCCAGCGCTGAATATCGGCTTAGCCAGACAAAGTCAAACAGGCCAAAAGTAAACCAGCTATTCAATGCCAGTCAACGAAAACAGCCCGGCATTGAATGTCCTGTTTTTGGGAGTTAGCCCAGCTAACTCCTGCGGTCTGAATATCAGCCTCTTAGCACTCAGTGAGCTGCATCTAGGTGACTGACTTTGACATCCTGTTATGGAATTGCCCCATACTTTAGGCACTGAGGGAGGGCACTTTTCAGTCTGGAAACATAAGCGAATAACCGCTTAGTTACCTGGGCAAATTCCTTTGAAAATACTCGGCATTACAATCGACTGCAACCTCACATTCGAGAGCCAAGTGAATTCCACAATAAAGAAAATGTTCCACTCAATGTGGAAACTTAAGCGTGTAAAACCTTTCTTCCCAAGGGAAATATTTCGCAACCTAATACAATCAATGGTACTAAGTCACGCAGACTATTGCAATGGAATCTATGCTGGATTCAAAAAACAACTCACTAAGAAACTCCAGATCGCTCAAAACACAGCAGCTAGGCTCATATTTGGCAAATCGTGCTTCGATAGTGCCAAACCCCTCCGAGAAAAACTGCACTGGCTCCCAAAGAACGCATTATTTTCAAAATCTGTACCCTGGTCCACAAAATCATCTATGGCCAAGTCCCAAGATACGTGACAGGCCTTATAGACCTCCCACCGAGAAACGTAACCAGATCATTTCGAACAAACCTAAACCTCCACTACCCAAAATGCAAAGGACTTAAATACAAAGCAACCTATGTGTCCAGCCTCTCCTATATAAGCACACAACTATGGAATGCACTACCAAAAGTTGTGAAAACAACTTACGACCATCTAAACTTCAGGAAATCACTGAAAACTTACCTGTTCAAAAAGGCATATGCCATCGATCCAACATAAATACCCACACTCTGCAACACAGAAAAATCAAAGCTTGTAATGGACTCTTTATAACCTTCCCTCTCCTCGACCCCCTCTGTATCTGAAACACAATATCTTACTCGACCACAATATCAACTTGTATTTGTTTCTTTACCGGACTGGCACACACCTTCACGGTATTATGTAAGCCACATTGAGCCTGCAAATAGGTGGGAAAATGTGGGATAGAAATGTAGCAAATAAATAAATAAAATAAAATAAAATAAGTGTTTCCTATTGCCTCTTCTCTGACTGTTTATATCCTTGCAGGAGCACTAAAGAAAACAAATATCATTTTATGCTGTTTTTTTTCATTTGCAAAGAATAGTACAGTTAAATCTTCTTAGATATATACCATCTAAAAAAAACACCCCTCATTCTTTCGGGTGGTAAATTTTGCGCTTTGGGATGGTCCACCCTTGACATCTCTGGGAGCGTGGGCAGTCTCACTATACAGAGAGGGATGACAAGCAACTAAAAAGCAGACCTAATGGCTACCAGTGATCTCCACATTATTCATGTATTCAGTGCCTCCACCTATCCATGTAGCAGTACTGAGTGTATGGATTTTTTTTTTAATGCTTCTGCTGGCATTTAAAAAAATTGGTGACCACAGGAACTGAATATTGACCCAAAAGGTTTTTAGTCTATAGGTCATTTTCACCTAGAAGGAAAATAAAATGGCTTAATTGATCAAATATTTATTCTATGTACCATCCAAAGGTTTCATTTTGACAGAGTGATTTTGGTCTGAGTGGTTGAATACTTCAGATTTACTGTTGCCTGGCAACACTGGTGCTTGTGTCTAATCTTGGATGAATGTGTGTGCAGACCCGTATTTAGGTATAGCCAACGCAGGCCACTGCCTTTGATGCTAAATTTCACGGGTGCACTGCCATGCCTCTATCTGGGCTTGCCCCCTCTATTTTTTGGCTGGAACTTCTGGACTAAAATTCAGCACAGGTCAGCAGCACAGGTCCTGTGAGGTGTCACATGTTCACAAGCCTCCAGCAGTCTCACTCCTTGCACAGGTTCCCATGGTAACAGGAAGCCCATACAGGAGGACAGGGCTAGGCCACTACAAGGCCTATGAGCATGTGGTGCCTCACAGTCCCCACTCTGAATTTTAGTCCTGCAAGGCATCCTGTCTGAGGTGAAGGGACAATGGTCAAGGGGTGAGGAGAGGATCTGGCTAGGGGTGATGGAAGGGGTACAGGGCCTTCCCTCCCAGCATCCTCTGATAATTGCTGAGGGGATCCTTAACCTCCTATTGCCTGTCAGCATTAAAATTTAAAGGCTGTGTGTGTGTATCTATCTATCTATCTATCTATCTATCTATCTATCTATCTGTGTGTGTGTATTGGGTGCATGTTTATTCATCTGTCTCTGTGTTTCTTTGTGATTATTTCTATTTATCTTTCTTTCTGTGTCTCCTGAACAAATTGATTCAAGTTAACATGTGAATGCTTTACTATGACTAAGAGCACTAGGAAGAAGAGCACCCAGGCCAGCTGAGACCTCAGCCTTTCACACTGCAGCAAGAGACATCAGGACCTTTGCCCCAGGGGATCAAAATGAACATGTTTCCAGGAATGGGAGGAGTGGTGCACAGTGTGACAACACTGAGAGGTCCCTGCACTAAAGAAGGGAAGAGACTGAGCATGTACACTGTACATATACGTCTAACTTTGTGGTGGTTTTGATTGAACAATCCAGCTGCATTTTATTTTCCTCTTAGAAAGAATGTGCAGTGATAGTGTTGCTTCAAAAGGCAGACAAATTAATCCATTTCAGAAGTTCCATTTATTTCCAAGCTCTTATGCCCTCTGCTGGCACTTCTCTGCTATTGCTAGCACCACACCGCTGAGACTGGGAACAGGGACATCAGCATTACACATCACACTGCAGACCTGAAAATGCTAACTGCGTGCATAATTGTAACTACAGTTACCTGACACCCAGAGTCACTGCTGCGTCACAGAGAACCTGAGCCTCTGGAAAATGTCTGAAGTACTAAATAAGCATCCACATGTTTTTTAGTTTGTGGGGGGTTTTTTTGTAGTGAAGGAAGAAATAGACAGTGGACAGCTCTGCTATTAAGTATGTGCTCCTGACAGCTAGAATATCAGTCAAAATAAGCAAACAGGGGGCTGGCCTGCTGATTCCTGGATTCAGTTCCCAAACCAAGCTTCTCTCTTGTGATCACCTGGGGGTTGGAGAGGCCATAGAGGTGGCATTCCCAATCCCTGGAGGGAGGGAAGGCAACCCAGCCCTCACACAACAGCAGCACTCAGGCGTGCAAGTGAATAGTTTTAGAAGGAGCCTAGAGAAATTATACAACAGTTTTTTTTTAATTCTGCATATTTTATCCACCCATATAACACAATGTAATCTCTGTCTTTGAGTAATATTTAAGAAGCAACACAGAAAAATGAGCTCTTATTCAAAGATGCAGAATGTTTAACTTTTTTGTACAGATTTTTCTCTCCATCTTAAGCACAGGGCCTCCCCTTCCCAGTTAAGCACCTCCCCATCTCTTCCCCCTTCAGCCAAAACTTCTCCCTGTGTGATTACCTTCAACTTCCTATTTCTCTGTACCCCCCTCAAGCTCATATCCCATCATTCTTTCTGCCTCCCTCATTCTCTTTCCCTTCCCACCACGGCAACACCCCAGTTTTCTCTCTTTCTGCACTGAGGGTAGAGAGTATGAATCTGGGGGTAGGCTCTCTCTCTCTCCCCTTGCCCTCCAGCAACAACCTCAGCTGGTTGGCTCTCTGTATCCTTTCCAGGCTTGACTCCCACTTCTCTTTCTCTCACCATTCCCAGCTCACTTAGCTCTGACTCTGCTCCTGACACTTTCTCTTACTTCTTCCTTTCTGCTGTGCAGACTGACACCACTACTGCAGCCTCCTTGTTTTCCCATCCTTGTAGCCCATTCTGCCTTTGCTTTCTGGTTGCCCAAGGATGATGCCAATGCTGCTGCTGCTGCTGCTTCCTCATGAAGGCCCACATGGAGGGGCATAATCGAAGGGGACGCCCAAGTTTTGCTGAGGACGTCTTCGCAAAACATCCCGTGGAGGGGCAGGGAAACCCGTATTATCGAAACGAAAGATGGACGTCCATCTTTCGTTTCGATAATACAGTCGGGGACACCCAAATCTTGAAATTTAGGTCGTCCTTAGAGATGGTCATCACTAGACTTGGTCGTTTCTGATTTTCGGCAATAATGGAAACCGAGGATGCCCATCTCAGAAACGACCAAATGCAAGCCCTTTGGTCGTGGAAGGAGCCAGCATTCGTAGTGCACTGGTCCCCCTGACATGCCAGGACACCAACCGGGCACCATAGGGGGCACTGCAGTGGACTTCAATTGCTTCCAGGTACATAGCTCCCTTACCTTGTGTGCTGAGCCCCCAAAAACCCACTACCCACCACTGTACATAAGCACATAAGCACATAGCCCTTATGGGTGAAGGGGGGCACCTAGATGTGGGTACAGTGGGTTTCTGGTGGGTTTTGGAGGGCTCACATTTACCACCACAAGTGTAACAGGTAGGGGGGATGGGCCTTGGTCCGCCTGCCTGAAGTGCACTGTACCTACTAAAACTGCTCCAGGGACCTGCATACTGCTGTGATGGACCTGAGTATGACATTTGAGGCTGGCACGAAAGATTTTTAAAGATGTTTTTTGAGGGTGGGAGGGGATTAGTGACCACTGGGGGGAGTAAGGGAAATTGATCCCTGATTCTCTCCGGTGGTCATCTGGCCAGTTTGGACACCTTTTTGTGACTTGGTTGTAAGAAAAACAGGATCAGGTAAAGTCGTCTAAGTGCTCATCAGGGATGCCCTTTTTTTTCCATTATGGGTCGAGGACGCCCATGTGTAGGCACGCCCGCCTTCGCTACGCCTCCGACACGCCCCCGTGAACTTTGGTCGTCCCCGTGACAGAGTGCAGTTGGGGACGCCCAAAATTGACTTTCGATTATGCCGATTTGGGCGACCCTGTGAGAAGGACGCCCATCTTCCGATTTGTGTCGAAAGATGGGCATCCTTCTCTTTCGAAAATAAGCCTGATAGTCAGTGCTTCCTCCTGCCAACCACTTTGCTGGTAGTGCTTTGTGCTAAATTCTGCCAGGCAAATGAAGAATTTTGTACAGGAGGGGAATTCTGCATTGTGCAGTTATGCAGAATACCCTTGGGAGAAAAAAATCTGTGGCCCCTGGATAAAGCTTGTTTTATACTTTTTTGGATACCCAGACCACATTAGAACTTTATAGGTCTTAAAAGGGTTTAAAATCAATCATTGGCATAAAAAACCTCCTGTGTACTCTTCTTTTTAATTTATTCAAAAATGTAATGAAGAACTTTATTCAAAATATTTTTATCAGTACTTAACATTTTGAAAATCCCTTAGAACATTGCTCCTATGTCTGACAGTGGCCAGCATTTCACTTACTCCTTCAGGGACACGCGGTATAAAACATCCATTGGCCAATCTATAAAGAATAACACAGAATTAATCCAAAAGATAAAAATATTCACTAGTATATCATTATTATTCCTCTTACTTTGCTGATTCTGAGGGTGTTGGTAATTCTCCCACTCTCGTTGATCTCACAAACATGTTTGAACTTTTATATTCTACGTTACGCAGTGCTTTTTTTGTGCCGGTACGCGCCGGTACGGCATACCGACACCTTTTTAGTGAGGTCCAGTAGTGTGCTGGAGCCAGCTCACACCAGCTCACAAGAGCAGGTTGTTAAATTTTTTAACATCTTGCGAGCCGGTTGTTCTGCAGGGTCATCCGGCTCCGGTAAATGAGGTAAGCATGGCAGGAGGGCACCACAAGCCATGCTTACCCCGTTTACCTCACCTCTCACCACTCCCCTCGTTTGCCTGCATCACCCAGCGATTCTCCTCGTTCCCCTGCCCCCCCTCCAGCCACCCATACCCAGCGATTCTCCTCGCTCCCCTGCTTACCTCCATCGAAGCGGCCACGTCATTGAAAGCCCTGCCCATCTCTAGCCTTCCCTTCAAGTTCGTTCCCTCAGAGTCCTGCCTTCTGACATTTCCTCTTTCGCGAGGGCTTCAGAAAATACTATCCTAGAGGTTCTGGATTTGAGCTTTCTACCTAAGAGCCTAAATTTGGCTTCCAGAACCTCTCTCCCACATTTTCCTGTCACTGGTACCCACATGTGCCAAGACAGCCAGCAACTCCCCAGCACTATCAGCACTATCTAAATTCCTATCTAGTTGACACGTGAGGTCCACCACCTTCGCACCAGGCAGGCAAGTCACCAGGCGATCCACCAGCCACCCAGCTATCTATATGCCTAATGATCAAATCACCAACTTCAACAGCTGTCCTAACCTTTCCCTCCTGGGCAGCACTTGGAGACATATCCTCGGTGCGAGAGGATAGTACATCTCCTGGTGGGCAGGTCCTGGCTACAGGAGTACTTCCTACTTCACCAGGGTGATACTCTCCTTCTAGGAGACCTCCCTACTCCAAGGCAGCACAAGGGCTACCAGACTGGAGGTGGGACTTCTCTACAACATCCCTGTAGGTCTCCTCTATGTACCTCTCTGTCTCCCTCAGCTCCACCAAGTCTGCTACTCTAGCCTCAAGTGAACGGACCTGTTCTCTGAGAGCTAGGAGCTCTTTGCATCGGGCACACACATATGTCATCTCACCAACTGGGAGATAATCATACATGTGACACTCAATGCAAAAGACTGACTGCTGGACTGCTGACTCCATCTTAGTATTTTTGAGTTTTTCAATAATTTAAAACTTGCTAAAGTATTAAGGATATTAGACTAATATAAAAATGTATTTTTATATGATATATTGTGTGATTTATTTAGTGTTTCCTTCTTAGATGGTAATGAAATGTATTTAAAATTCTGTAAGAGCACTTCCTGCTTGTTATCCTAATTATAAATGAAGAGTTGTCCTAGGGGTTGACGGGTATTGGGAAAGGTGGGCAGGAAGACTAAACTAGATCTTGCAGTGCCTGTTAATGATGTGGTACAACGTTCAAGTTTTAAAACTAAGGGGAAAACACTATGGAAATTAGTTGATAAAATTTGCTTTTTTATATTTTTATTCTGCCTATCACTAACCTACAATTCCTCCTTTAAACCCCAATCTTTCCCAAAGCACAAAGCAAAATATTGTTCACTTACCAGAGAAATGTCCTCTTCTCTGAGAACTTCTCAGAAGTTAGTCTTTCAGTTAACTATTTTACATTATTACTTAAAAAGCTTCACCTATACAGCCGAGCTGACATTCCCTGCTCTCCCCCTTGCCTCAGTGCCCAGAGATCAGGTCTCTGCATTTGCTGTGATGGAGGAGCTCCTTGGCGTCGATACAATTCAGGCAGTGTATTGGCACCAGACCACAAAGGCATCGACCATGCACAGCCTGCTCGTTCAATTGGTAAGTAAGGATTTTCTCCATCACTGCATACTCCAGAAAAAGGATGTCTGTGTTGCCTGCTCTCTCCCATACTGTATGCTTGGAGATCAGGATTCAGACCATATGTGCACAAGGCAAATTCAATGCCAGTGCTAAAGCCGGCACCGATATGCACCATTCAACAGGAGGTGCAGAGATCTCTACATGTCATTTTCGGCTCCTACCAGCTTTTCGATGCTGAGCATCTTCCTATACTATGCTGACACTGAAGTGCAACCACACAAAGCTTCCTAATGCTGACATTAAAATGCTCGACTCCATTCTCTGCCTTTTAAGAAACCTCAATACTAAGCTCCCTACGGCATCTAAAGCAATTTCAGAGCTGTCCTGATAGCCTCAAATCTAGAGCTTCAATGCTGAAACTTTTGATGCCGAATCCATACTTCTAGTATTGGTGATCAGACACCATGCCTATCACTGTAATTTTTAACGTAGATAAGCATAACTCTAGCAATAGCATGCAAGCATGACGTCAGAAGCAAGTCATTGGATTCCACTGGTGACCTTGATTAAGGCCGACATCAGTGCCGACACCATCAGCACATGGTGCGGTATATACATAACACTACTCCTACATCTTGGAAAGGCAGGTCTTTCTTCCCGGCCTTCCTTTCCATTTTCTAAGGATCACTCATATCTATTAAAGTGGGAAATCGCAATGAAAGGCAAAAATTTCCTTTTGCAGTAGTATCCCTTCTTTCTCCATACAGATCCAACTTTTTGATTGCATTCTTCAAACTGACATCAGTAGTTCGTAGGCATGCCTACCTGTGCCGAGACTTTGGCAGTCATGTTACAGATGTACCCACTTAGTAAGATCCTGCTGCCCTCCCTCGTTGTGACAAAGTGATCCTAATATAAAATTAGCATTCTGACTTTCTTCGATATACAGTTTGAGCAGAGTTTCCTATTACGGACACAGCTCATCCATCACACCTTGGAGCCAATCAATTCCCGAAATCTCCATCTTATGGTACTTACCCTCTGACACATTTAATTTTTGACTTCAACATGAACAAACAGGCATCCGAGGTATCAAAGAGATCGATAAAATTCAGGCTCATTGGTGCCATTTTCTACTCTCTCTCTCCCCTGCCAATCTGGGGTCCCTAGGAGATCAAGATAAGTTGAAATGCCATTCACAGTTCTTGGTACTTAAGTAACTTGCCATCAGTGTGCACGACTACGATATAGATATAAATAAACATTTATCAAATCAGGACAGATATCACAATCTTGATGATCACAGAGCACAAATAATATAAGCACCAACCTGAGGTGGGGTGTTTTCTCCATAGACTATGCCCAATTGCTAGAAGCCGTTTTTCGTTTTCAATTGTACATCTGTCACATATTCAACTCTTCTGTTTATACTTATACTTCAGCTGCCTCATACATTCATTTCTCAGCAGCAACAGCAATCTGGTTCTATGTCCTGGTATTTCAATGACTGATGAAACCAGAGCATTCTAAAGGTTGGCAGATTAATTCCTCTTTTCATCTCCAAGAGGTGCTTTATCTATCTCAAAACATTCCTTCGAACACTGCCTTGATGGCTTAAACAGTCTCAGGTTTTCTCCAGATATATTTAAAAATCCATACCTCTTATGGTTTTTTACAACAAATGCTTATGATTCTGTTACTTCTTACAGCCTCTTGATCAAATACAGAGTCTTCGATAGAAATGTCAGCTGATGGCATATTCAAGTTCACCACATACAAGAAGACCAACTCGGGGAAGCCTAAATACTACATGCGGTGTTCTAGATATCTTTCCCCATGTTAACAACTATCTTCCCATATTTCTCTGTTTTCCATTTAGCACTGAGGAATACTACACAGTTACTATTTGTACAGATTGCCTTCTTATAGAACAGATGCAGAGTCTTCATAAATAAACGCAAGTATCACTCCTCTATATGTGCTGCTTGGATCAAGTTTCATAACTTTCATTGTTGTTTAACCATCTCATTCAAATTGAGAACTTATAGTAGTATTTTTCTTCAGAAGTCTATTCTACCGCTGATCTGAATAACAGTATATCGGACAGCTGATATACATCTCCCTCTGGAAGTCTGTCTTCAGCATTTCTGTATTGTTTACGGATCAGTCAATACTGTCAACTTGCTACTAACGCTGTGGAGGAGTAGTCTAGTGGTTAGTGCAGCAGACTTTGATCCTGGGGAACTGGGTTTGATTCCCACTGCAGCTCCTTGTGACTGTGGGCAAGTCACTTAACCCTCCATTGCCCCAGGTACAAAATAAGTACCTGTATATATGTAAACCGCTTTGAATGTAGTTGCAAAATACCACAGAAAGGCTGTATATCAAGTCCCATCCCCCCCACCCCCATATACATCTTCTAACAGTATGAGGATCTCAATCCATTGCAGTTCATGAGAAAAGAAACCTTTTTCTTGTGCAGGTGTTGGACATCAGCTACCGGACCACAATTTTTGCTGCCTTCTGGTTTTGGATACCTCTTATGCAAGTGTGCACACTAGCAGGCTCATTTTCGAAAGAGAAGGGCGTCCAAAAAGCGACACAAAAGGCACATGAGCGTTCCCGTGAAAGAAGGTCGCCCAAACCCAATAATCGAAACAGTGCTGTAAGGACGTCCTCAGCGCGAGGATGTCCATCTATGGTCGTCCCCACAGGGGGCGTGTTAGGGGCAGCATTACGAGATGGGTGCCCCCAACGTATAACGGCTAGCGAAATGGTTTCGCATGGGTGGGAACATGGGCATCCTTAGTTAGACCTGAAATAAAAGTGACCAGGGTAAAGGGGAAGTCGTCTTTAGACCAATTAGCGATTTTGTGCAGTTGGAGAGTGGCGAGAGCGTTGTTGGGAGAGAAAACTGAGAGTTTGTTCAATACCTGTTACCTTTGTCTGCGTGCCATAGTCGGAACGTTTTCATCCTCACCTGCCTCATTTGAGTTTTACCTTTTCAGCTTTCCCTACCCCTTCTAGCCCCCAAACCCAGACACCACTACTCCTTCCTCTATCTCCCCCATCCCCTCTCCCTATTCTTCGTGTTTGTGAAGACTGTCGTTTGCTGCTTGGAGAGTGAGTGGCTAGAGGGTGTGGCAGGAGAGTTTGTAGTGGGTCAGAGAGTGCTTGCAGTGTGGCTCTGCTGTGTGTTACCGCATTGTTTGTCGGTGGTGGGAGAGTGAGTGTCAGCTTCTGTTTGTTACTGCTGTGTTTCACCAAGTTGATAGGGAGAGATGAGCACTGGTGTCACTGTATTGCACCTGTAGTGTGGGGAAATGGAGGCACTAAATGCACAGGTGGCTTACATGTTGGAGGAAGAGGGGAGGCACCGCAGGAGGTACTCATGCCCCAGAGTTTTCAGGCCCCTTAGTAGTTTCCTAGACCTCACTGACCTGCAGTGTCTCACTAAGTACTGCTTTGATAGGGCTGCCATTCAGCACCTTTGTGACCAGCTCCAACCCCTCCTGCAGCCCAGGATCCGTAGGAACAACCCCATCCCTGTGCACCTAAAGATACTGCTTCTCTATCTTTTCTGGCCACTGGGAGTTTCCAGTTTGTCGTATCTGTGAACACGGGTCTCACCCAGGCTTCCATTTCTAACTGCCTCACCCAGTTCCTTGATGCCTTCCTTACCCACACCTCTGAGTACATCACCTTCCCCACCACCCCCCAGGTCCTGCAGAACAACATGGCTGATTTCTACGCCGTAGCTTGCTTCCCCTCGGTCATAAGCGCCATTGACTGCACACATGTCGCACTCAGACACCCCCCCCCCCCGGGCATGAAAGGCCACTTATAGGAACAGGAAAACATTCCACTCAATATGCAAGTTATGTGTGACGCCCAGGGGGAGATTCTAGACGTATGTGCCCGATACCCAGGTTCCACCCATGTCGCCTATATATTGCAGCACTCAGGAATCTTCCGCAGGTTTGACCGAGGGGAGATCACCAGCGGATGGCTCCTAGGTAAGTGTAGCATGGATCTGCCCAAACTATACCTCCTCCACCGGGCAACCCTCAGCACTGTCTCCCGCCAGCTCACTCCACAACCCACTATTCCCCCCCCCCCCCCCAACCTCCACAAGGTACCTGCTCCAAAAAATACACACTTATCTTTCTCATCCTGCTTCTCCCCAAATGTAACAGAGGCTACCCACAGTGGAGTTGGCTCATGACCCCCATAGTGCACCCACAAACAGGGACAGAGGAGAACTACAACAGTAGACATCAGACCACCCGTGGCATCATCGAGCGCATCTTCGGACAACTTAAGAACGGATTCCAATGTCTGGATCGTTCTGGAGAGGAGCTTCTATACAGCCCCCAAAAGGTGGCAAAGTTATTCCTGGCTTGCTGCATGCTACATAATTTGGCAATGCGCAGAGGACAGGCCCTCCCAGAAGAGCCACAGCCACCACAGCAGCAGGCCCCAGATGAACAGGATGAGGAGCCCCCTCCACCTCCCACCCACAGAGCAGAGCAGAGTGCACACCAGCTGGGGGTCAGAGCCAGGCAAAGACTCATCGAGACAAGTTTTGTGTGAGAGTAAATTGGCATTTATTGCTATCACATAGTACTTACACACCACCACCCCCTCCCACCACCATCACCCACTCTATGCATATTCCCCTCCCTCCAACCTTCACCCCCCCACCGCCCCAGCATGTCCCATCACTTTCCCCCACCCCATCCCCTGGCCCGTCCCCTCCTACCCCTCCCACCCCTCCCACCGTTTTCCTTTGCAGCTGGTGCTGCAGGGGAACTCTGTTGAGAGTCCTCTGATGAGCTTCCACTCTCCTCCTCTGTGTCCACAAGGCAGCCTTCTGCCTCGTCTGCCCTGTGGAAGTCCAGCCACCTTGCAGTCTGTGGCTTGCCCTGCAACCTGGGCACAGGACCCAGAAGGGGAGCTGGTGTGGTGGATTGCTGAACCAGTGGCTGGGGAGGCCGAGGATCTCAAGCTCTTCTTCTTTGCGGGTGGTTGCTGTGCAGTGGTGGAAGTAGATGCCACTTGTTGCTGCATCAGGGCTGTACTAGGTGCTTTCAGGTCACGGCGTAGACCCTCGATGCTGTGCTCCATCCGTTGGAGCTGCTGCACCACTTCACGTTGGGCCTGTACCGCTTCCCGTTGCGCTCCAATTTCTCCAAAACTCCAAGTGGCCAGAAAAGATAGAGAAGCAGTATCTGGTGGCCCAGCAATTGTGTGGCGAGGCGCAGTAGCTGCCTCCTCTGGCTTGATGGCCTCTGCTGAGGAGGTGCCCCCTCTTCTGCATCTTCTTCTTCTTCAGTGCCACCATCGGCAAAGCCTACGGGTGGTGGAGGGAGAGCCTCTGCTGCGGGTGGTGGAGGGAGAGCCGGCGCTGCTGCTGCTGGGTCCTGTGGTTCCACCCAGTGGCGTACCAAGGGGGGGGCGGTCCACCCCGGGTGCACACCGCTGGGGGGTGCCGTGGCGCATGCCTGCTCCGAGTTCGCTAACTTTGCTCGTTCGCTGCAGCTCCCTCTGCCCCGGAACAGGTCCTGTTCCGGGGCAGAGGGAGCTGCAGCGAACAAGCGAAGTTAGCGAACTCGGAGCAGGCGCGTGCTGCGGCACCCCCCCCAGCGGCATGCACCCGGGGGGGGTGTCATTTCACCGGAGGGGGGGGAGGTGTCATTTAGTGGGGGGGGGGGCGCTGCATCCGGGGGAGGGGCGCATCGGCGATCCGCCCCGGGTGCCATCCAGGCCAGGAACGCCACTGGTTCCACCCCATGGTCCTGTGTGTTTCCTTGTGCAGGCCCACTGGTTTGCTGCTCTGTGTGCTGGGACTGGTGGCCACTAGGGCCAGCTTCTTCCTCTGACTGGCTGTCATCACCTGCATAGCAAAAAGGGAGGAAGTGTGTTGGTCAAAATAACCCACTTTTGTTTTTCAGCATTCATATACATAGCCCCACATGCATAGACTCAGCAAAGAGATGGTGAGGAATGGGATTGGCAGGCAAGCTACAGTTGTCATTGTACATGATACAGAGCTGGAGACGAGGAGCGCAGTGTGCTACAGAGACTGATGTGCAAGAGAGCCACACAGGCAGCTGGATAGACATAGAACTGTGGAAGGAGTGCAGAGGACACAGTGGCTACAGCACAGAGGTGTGGGAAGGAGATATGCAGAGTTTGGTGATGGGGAAAAGAGGAGGGAGTGGGGAAGGCCCCCAAAGCTGTGAAACAGTGGTAACCTACACACACATTGTGGAAACCCTCCCCCCGGCTACTCCCTGTGTCATGGTCTGTAATGAATAGTGATTTGTATTGCATGTGGTGTTCTCACCCCTTCCCCTACTGAGGAGCACCACACTGTCCCCCACTTGTGTAAAACAGAGTGTAGTGTAGCACAACAGATACCCCAGCTTCCTAATGGTCAACCTACCTGAGCCCTCAGGCTGTGTTGATGTGTCCATGGACCCAATACTGTGGATCCCCTCCTGGGGCAAAAGCCCATGAATGATGCGCTCGATGGGGGTCACCGTTAGCGGTGTCATCTGCTGGGGGGTTGGCACCAGCCTTCCTCCTGACATCACGCCTCAGCCGTTTGCAGTCTTCCACATCCCTGCCACAGTGGAAGACCGCATTGAGCCAGTCCCTTACTGCCTCCCATTCTCTCTGCTTCGTTGTAGCAGCCAGCCTCTGGCCCGTGGGAGCAAAGAGATGCGTGTGCCTCCTCTGGATTTCCTGAACCAGCAGGTCAATTTCAGGGTAGCTGAAATTACCCTTGTGGGTGGGTGGTTGCTTTGGTGCCATTGTACCAATGCGATGCAAAGAATTGAAAATACAGAGAAGGGTGCTTAAATACTCTCCCAGGAACGCCCATGTAAGAATGCGATGGGCGTCCTAATTTCGATTATTGACAAAATTCCTAAATGTCCCCAGCTGCTCTGGCAATTTGGGCATCTTCATTTCGATTATGGCTGGGGAACTATGGGCGTTCCAAGCTGCTCTGTGTTTTGGGCATCCTCATTTCGATTATGGGTGAAAATGATAAACATCCCCAGCTGCTATTCTCATTTGGAAGCTTGCATTCCCTTTATTGGTGCCTCTTTAAAACGGCTTTATCTGTGCTTGCACTTTAGAGGTTTTTCTTTAGATTATGGGGTGGTATTTCAAAGCATTTTAGCTTCAGTTATAGTAAACCTTGTTTTTGCCACTGTATGCTTTTGTACACCTGTTTGTTTGTTTGTTTGTTTGTTTGTTTTTTGGGGGGGGCTTTGTACCTTTCCTTTCCAAAAGTTTCAGACTGGGTGTTAACTGGTAGCTTAGCATATACTCTCCATTCTCTACCCTCCAGGAGCTGCTTGCTGTGTGTGATATGCTCCCTCACTGTCAAGCCTCTTAAGACTTGTTACTGTAAAGTCCTAATATCTTGAAGTATAACCTTGGCACACCAGAGCACACCTAAAGTCTCTATTATTTTCTGAAGTTTCCTTTTATTGAATGAATACAGATAATTTACTCACAGTCATGATGTTCAGAAGTGTTGCCCCAGGGCACTGAGACTCCGTAATTCTGAGAGGTGTATCAGTGGTTGGAGGTAGAAATCTGAAGAGAAGCAGCTTTATTGCAGAGGTGGGAAATAGTTGAACAGATAGAAGTATCTCAGAGCTGGGTGACTGGAAAGTGCAATATCTCATTTAGAAGATATATTCAAGGTTAAAAACCAAGTTCGTTCCAGGGAGTTTGAAGCAGGACAAGTGCTGTCTGAAGCAAGATGGAGAATGCCTCATGGCAAGATAGACAGGAAGGTCAAGAAGGCTCACACAGGTCCAAGGAGGAGGATGTAAGGACTAATGGGAAAAGAGCTTGCCACCGGGTGGCAAGGGTGGTCCTAGAGGACGGCCCTCGATTGGAGGGAAAGATCATACCTGGCTGACCTCTCAGGACAGAGATAGTAAGAATGACCAGGAAATGATAGCAGGTAGATAAAGGAGCCAAGCTTGGCTGAGAAAGAGAGGAAGTCTAGGCAGCAGCACAACCAATAGTACAGTTCTTATACAGATAGGCAAGTGTGGCTGCATCGCCTGTGGACTACGTTACGCACAATGCATTGCTCACGTATCTTTGCAGTGAGAACAGCAGCAATGAAAGTCCTTAGAAATGAGAATAACAGTAAAAGCATTAAACACATTTTGGGGGAGGACATGAGCTGAGTAGCAACGTGTTGCTGAAGCTCCTGAGACTCCCCGCCCGGAATTGAATCAAAGTGCAGTAACTTAACGAATTTTGGCGCAGACCCTACAATTAAGACTGCCCTAGTTTATGGACAGATATTTGCGGAAAACGGCTGGAACAATGGCGCAGAGATCCGGGAAAAAAGAGAAAATTAAACTGAGCGACACGGAATCCAAAATGGCGGACGAAACAGACAAATCTCCTGGAGAATTCTCAGAGGCGCAACTTATACAACTCACCAAAGCGGTGACAAATGCGTGGGAGCCGAAGTGGGCAACGATGGAAGAAAAGCTAGAAAACCTAGCCACGCGAATGGATGGCATAGGGACGAGAGTGGGAGACTTGGAGGCACGCATGTCGGCTCTGGAGGACGAAGGGAGAGGCTATGGCCCGGACATAGCGGCTTTAACGCAACAACTGAAAGGCTACCGTGAAAAGCTGGAAGATCTTGAAAACCGCTCGCGCCGGAACAATATACGGGTGGTAGGACTTTCTGAAAACATCCCGGACCGGAACCTCACGCCTTGGCTTGAAAACTGGCTAAGTAAGGAACTGGCGATCTCAGACGCAACAGGCCCGCTGGTAATAGAAAGAGCACACCGAGTAGGCCGCAAGCACGAAGGCAAGACGCGGCCGAGGGTGGTAATGGCCAAGATATTCAACTATCGCCACAAAATGGAAATTATGCAAGGATTTAGAACACGCAGAGACACCTTAGCTCACGAAGGGCAGAAAGTGTTAATATTTCAAGACTTTTCAGCTGAAGTACAGCTACAGAGGAAAAAATTCCACCCACTTTGCTCAGAGTTAGCTCAGAAAGAGGTGAAGTTTACATTGCAATTTCCAGCTACCCTACGAATCTTAATACAAGGACAGTGGCATATGTTTAAAGAAGTGGCAGAAGCAAGATCAGCGGTGCTGGAAGCGGGCCTGATCGACAGAAAGTAAAAAGG
Organism: Microcaecilia unicolor; assembly: GCF_901765095.1. Taxonomy (NCBI): domain Eukaryota; kingdom Metazoa; phylum Chordata; class Amphibia; order Gymnophiona; family Siphonopidae; genus Microcaecilia; species Microcaecilia unicolor. Next base: position 190,137,364 of record NC_044033.1, on the reverse strand, counting down.
GAATGCTGTGAACAGGGTAATTATAAATGAAGCTGTTTATCTCACAAGGGTCAGTCAAGAAAAGGGCGGGGGTCCCATGTGCTCGAGGTCTCACTACTTGATCTTCTGGGGTGCCAGAGGATGGAGGAAGGGTATAATCGGGTTGGGGAAAGAGAGATAGGGGGGGGGAGGGAAGGGGGGAGGGGGAAGAATTAAAGACGTTAAAGACAAGGGGCATTGTCACTTGAACTATGGGACACATCAGGAACAAGAGAGAAATCTAATAAATACACAACCAAAGTCCGTTGACACTAGACGGATGGGAATAAGACCTAGAGGGGGGAAGATGACCAAGTTATGGGAATTAGAATTGGCGATAGCAGAGATGAGAGGTAGATGCCTGTTAGAATAACAACATGGAATGTTGGGGGGGTTAACTCCCCAATAAAAAGAGCAAAAATATTGAAAGCCCTGAAGAGGTACAAATCAGATATAGCGTGCTTACAAGAGACACATTTATCAGACACAGAACATGATAAGCTGAAAAAGCAGTGGGTGGGAGAAGTCTATTCTGTTCCAGCAAGAGGGAAGAAAGGAGGGATAGCAGTCCTCTTCCGTAAAGGGCTAGCTTATAAAACGACGAAAGTAGCCACAGGGGAAGAGGGAAGATATATTATAGTGAAGGTATGGATGCCAGGGTTAGAGATCATTCTGGTAGTCCTATATGGCCCTAATGTCTACACTCCAGAGTTCTTCAGATCCCTAGTGGGTAAATGCAATGTTAATGGTAAACAAAGGTTGGTAGTAGTAGGAGATTTCAATCTGGTGCATGATTCCAAACTGGACTGTTCGAATAATTGCTCGCCCCATTACCAAGGGAAAAGGGCCAGAGAAATGACACTATTTGCTAGAGAATTAAATCTAATAGACACCTGGAGAGCATTGCACCCGACAGAACGTGAGTATACACACAGATCAAGGGCCCATGGAACACAGTCCAGGTTGGACTACATACTAATTGACAGGGCAATGTTTCCACAGGTCATAGCAACTGATATAGGCCCAGAGGCAGTGTCAGACCATTCGCCGGTGTGGATGGACCTGGAACTGCAAGGGGATATAGGGAAAGGAAGAGGATGGAGATTCCCAGCGTATTTATTTTCGGACCCCAAATTTTCAAAATACCTTACCCACAAATGGGCAGAATATAGCAAATATAATGATGGGCATGCCCGGGAACAACCCGTTTTGTTCTGGTCGGCCTCTAAAGCAGTCCTGAGAGGGGACATAATTGCGTTTTGCAGTAAGCGTAATAAATGTAGAGCGGCCGGGATACTGTTGTTAGAATCAAGATTAAAAAGAGCGCAAAAGATGTACGCGCACAGACCGACGAAAAATAATCAAGAGAATTTAAAAGCAGTACAGATAGCCCTTAATACCTTATTACATGAATTAGAATTGAGATCAGCATTATTTTATAAACATAAATTACATAGGTATGGGAACCGGGCGGGACGCCTGCTTGCAAGAGTAATAAAAAATTGGGGAGGGCCCAGAACAGTGGCCACACTTAGAGACGGAAATGGCGGGTTGACTAATGATCACCACCAAATAGGTCAAATTTTCACCACATATTTTGCCACGCTATATAAAAATCAGGGGGAGCCCTCGGGGGAAGCACTAACTGCATACCTCCAAGAGACGCAGTTACCGCAACTGCATAATAACCACTTAGACTGGCTAAATGCGCCAGTGACAATGGGAGAACTGCAAAAAGTAGTGAAAGCACTGAAATTGCGGTCAGCCCCCGGCCCAGATGGGTTCTCTGGGGAGTATTATAAGTTGTTGCCCCCCGGGGCCCTAGTAAACCTACTTAGCTACTTTGAGGAGGTGGTGGAAGAGGGTAGATTGCCACTATACGCTAATTCAGCCCTCATAACGTTAATCCCGAAAGCAGGCAAGTCCCCAGAAAGACCAGGATCATATAGACCAATATCTCTCCTGAATGTGGAAATAAAATTATTATCTAAGATACTGGCAGAGAGATTGGCACAATGTTTGCCAGACTTGATAGGGACAGAACAGGTCGGATTTATAAAGAAAAGGAGAGCAGTCCACAACGTTCGGAAGTTAATGCTTGCTATGGCGATGTGCAGACAAAAAAACATACCTATGTGGGTATTAAGCCTAGATGCAGAAAAGGCGTTCGATCTAGTACACTGGGATTACCTCTTCCAGGTGTTGAAGGCAGTAGGAATATCTGGATGGTTTTTAAGGGCAGTGAATACACTGTATAAAGAACCTAAAGCCAGTGTAATTGTTAATGGAAGACGAGGACGAGAGTTTTCAATACAAAAAGGCACCAGGCAGGGCTGCCCGCTGTCACCCCTATTATTTGTGTTGGCAGTGGAACCCCTGCTAGAAAACTTAAGGCGGGCGCAAGAGGTGAAGGGGGTGAGGGTGGAAGCTAGCCATCTGAAGGTGTTCGCATATGCAGATGACCTGTTACTGACCATAACAGACCCCAACAACTCTCTAATGGGGGTACTGGACAGGGTGGAGAGATTTGGAGGATTTTCAGGGTTTAAGTTAAATTACACCAAGTCCTATATTCTCCCAATGACAGAATCAGACCTGAAACAGCACAGGGGCCCCCAGAAGCTGACTTGGACTACGGGACCGATTAAATACTTGGGCATTTGGCTCCCAGCAGACCTAACCACCATGTATAAAGAAAATATCAAACGATTGTTGAAGGAAACTGCTGAGAGATTAAATATGTGGAAGGCATTACCTGTGGCGCTATTAGGACGAATAGCCTTATACAACATGTGCATTGTACCAAAGTGGTTGTACGTATTCCAAACAGCACCTTTATATCTGACAAGGAAGGATGAGAGGAAGTTAAATAGACTTTTGCAGTTATTCCTATGGCAAGGCAAGAAGGCGAGGCTCTCAATGACAACACTGACAACCCCAGTGGAATATGGTGGGTTGGGCCTCTTAAGTGTGAGATACTTGACAGTGGCATGTGGAATGCGCCACATCAATGACTGGTTCGGGGGACCGAGGATTTTTCTAATACCAAACTAGAACTCCAGCTGATGCCAGAATTGCACTTTACAAATTATCTACATGCAGGGGGGGGACAGATTCCAGACATTTTGAAATATTCAATGATAATGCCAGTGGCAAGAGCGACGTGGTCCTGGATATGTCGTCTCCACAAATTTTCAACAAAAATAACACCTTTGCAGACCATCTGCGGGAATGCACAGTTTGCACCTGGGATATTGTACCCAGCATTTCAGAAGTGGAAGCGTAAAGGAATAATATATCTGCAACATGTACTGGACCGAGAAGGCAAGATCAAATCATTTGTGGAATTACAAACTGAGTTTGACCTTCCCGATACAGATAACTTTCATTATATGCAACTCAAGCACTACACCACATCCTTGGGATGGGAACCGTTGGCAGAGGATGTGCAAGAGGAATTGTCATCAGCATTTTCTCTAACAGCCCAGCAAGAGGTTCCACTCACGTACCACCATAGACATATAAGAGACACGAGAGAGGAGCCTGACTTTAACAGACTAACAGCACAATGGAACAGTGAGCTCCACATTAATATTTCAACCGCACAATTCAAATCTCATATCTTAACTATTAGACGTGTCAGTGCGGCAGCGAGACATTGGGAAGTGCAGTACAAGTTTGCAATGCGAATTTACGTGGCCCCTAGAAGAGCTTTTCACATGGGAATGTCCTCTTGGGGCGAATGCCCCAAATGTGGAGAAACTGGAGCAACATTAGGCCACATGTTTTGGACATGCACGGCTGTGGGGAACTTTTGGAAATCTATGTTGTCTGCTGTGTCCAAGATTTGGAATACAAAATGGTTCTTTGACGCTGGGTTATTGTTTGGAAGCCCCAGATTGTTGAGGCCCAGTCCTAAAGGATTTACGAAGTTTGTGGCCAGGGCAACCATCATTTCCAAACAAGTTATATTAACAGAATGGATTTCGCATCAGGCACCTGAGCTGCAACAATGGCGGACCCGTATGCTACTGTTGATGCGACTAGAACGTGCTGGACTGTTTGATTTGGAATCGAAAGAAGGGAGGGACTTTCAACAATGCTGGGGTCCTTTTTGGATGACGCTAACACCTAGAGCACGAAGCCATCTGTTGAATATATAAGTGTAGAGACATGTGTATAAAATAAGACTGGTTTGAGAGAGGATGAGTCCCAAGGGAGAAAGATCCACCCGGGGGGGGAAAGGGGGGGGGGAGGGGGTAAAAGATATTATAAAATGTTTGATGGTATTATGTTGTGTTGTTAATATCACAGCTGGTATTTCTTGAAGAAGTTCATCAATAAAAATGATTTAAACATAAACACATTTTGGGGTCACATTATAAACTAGTGCAAGGCTGTCAGAGGACAGAACACTCACTGCCCCCCATTCTCTCTCTCCTTTGTTGAAGCAGGCAGCCTCTGGTCCCTTGGAGCCAACAGATTCTTGCACCACAAGTTCAAGGTACGTTCATACCTCTCAGCCACCTCTTCCCTTTCTGCTATATAGGTGCTAAACAAACACTTCTTGCATCTTGCAGCAGTGGCGTAGCCAGACCTGACTTTTTGGGCGGGCCCAGAGCTAACATGGGTGGGCACTATGTATATAGGCATGAGTAGTGTTTCTTGTTTCTTGGGATACTACAAAATAATGCCTTAGAATGCTGCCCAACAGCTGCCCTGCATCAATAGAAACCACGTAAACCGATATTTGTAAATATAATTGCATTATGCCATATCAAACTTGACCAGACATGTCTACTATAATGGCAAACTTCTCAACGCACACGACAGGATCCTGAATTATAATTACATATAATAATGTATTCAAATTCTGGTAGCACCTCAATAATAGCAATAAAATCCTGTCACTGCCAGGTACTTTGTGAAGTAACACTAAATCCTGCAAAGAGGCTTCTTAGAGCCTATACTGCAAACCATAACACCAGTTCTAATAACAGTACCTTTAAAAAGGCAGAAGTGAATATACACAACAGCAATACACATCCCATTGGGAAAGCCTGACAAGTCAGACTCATAGATCCCCATGTAAACCACTTGCCAGCAGAAACTCTCATCTGCTCGTGGTCACATGCAGACCACAGACCAACCCTCATCAATTACAGAATAAAGGACCAAAAATTAGAAATGTATTGATTTTCTAAATTTCTATGTCACACTATCTCTGCAATTTTAAACGGATCACAATTCAACACACATCATTTTAAAACATATTACAAAAACATAAAAACATTCCTTTCCCTACCCCCCCCCCCCCCCATCCATCCCAGCAGCCTGGCATCAGCTTTTCCCTTCCCTACTCCCTATCCATCCCCATAGCTCAGCATCAACCCTTCCCTGCTCTACCTTAACCCCCCCCCCCCCATCCATCCCTGCAGCCCAGTATCAATCCTTCCCTTCCCTATCCTACCACCTCCCTGTAGCCTACCGTCAATCCTGTCCTACTCCCTACCCACCCCCCCCTCCCATGGCATTAAATATAAAAGACTTTTTTTTATGTCCTGGACAATGCAGAGCCCACCTCTGCACCAGTCCACCCAGAGAAAACCGCATACACTTTTAAAAAAATGTTTAACCTCTAGGCACTGCAGAGACCGTCCCCACCCAAAAAAACTACCAAAATGAAAGAAATAGACAACTTTTTAAAAATTAACCTGCACTATTAAAATTTATTGTTGGTGAATTTCTGGGTGGGGATGGGCTCCTCATTGCCTAGGGCAAAAGAGATATATTTAATGAATATACTTTTTGTTATTGCCCTAGGCAGTGAAGAGTCCACCCCCCACCCAGAAGCCCACCATCAGAGCCATCATTTTTATTACAAGAGTAATTACAAGAGTAATCAAAATGCTAGCTGATGGTGGGCTTCTGAGTGGGGGGTGGGCTCTTCACTACCCAGGGCAAAAAAAGATATATTTTAATCATTAAATATATCTTTTTTTGTCCTAGGCAGTGAAGTGCTTACCCCACCTAGAAGCCCACTACCACCAGCCAGCATTTTGATTTGAGTATAATTACTACATGACATGTAAAAAAAAACTTGTAAAATATATGTATTTATTACCTGGCTTCTGTAGCAGTATTGTGGGGCCATGGGGGAGTGCTGCTACTGTAATCAATTGACTCCCCAAGAGAACCAACTGAAAAAAAAACATAGACCCGGCCGGTAGGCAGGGAACCAGGCACATGGCACAGACAGGCACAGTGTGGAGGACTAAGGAGCCCCATGCACTGCGACACAGCCAGGCCAGCAGCCTTCCCATGCGGCACTGTGTGCAGCGTGACGCCATCTTGCCCGGCATGCCATGTGTACTGCAGGCCCCGGCAGGGTCCGGGAGGAGGGAGTAGGTAGTGCAGCATGGCGCTTGCAGCTAAGGTTTCCCTTACTAGCGGCGGCGAGACTTTATATCAAAATTATATGAGCGGTGTGGCGTCGCTGGCTGGACACGGCGTAATGCAGGGAGCGCTGGCCGAGAAGAGGATCGAGAAGAACTGCCGGTAAGTGCTGACTGCCAAAAATAAAGCAGGTAGGAGTGGGTGTTGGCTGAGCGGGCTGCTACCATGACGGCAGACGAAACTAAGGCTGTAGTAGCTGCGCAGTGGCAGAATTGACAAGCGACTGCAGCCTAGCACCTAGAAGATCCTCCTGATTGGAGGATTAGGACAAAGTGGGTGGGCCTGAACCGAGATTGGGTGGGCCTGGGCCCACCCAGGCCCACCTGTAGCTTCGCCCCTGTCTTGCAGGACAGCTGGTCAAGAGGATTGCAAGAGACAGCAGTAGACTGTAATACACTGCACTCTGAGAGCCATGATTGTTTCTACCCAATTCATTGTATAGATGTCTTGTTCTCTATTTGGTAAGTCTAGTAAGATGGACGTCCTTCGGTAGTTCTGTGAGAAACACGTCCTTGTTACTGTACTTTACACTTATTAATGTTCCTTATATTTTCCGTACCTGGATGTCCGCAACTACTTGCACTGTACTTGCAGAACAACCAAGTACATCAGAGAAGTCCAAAGTATAGTAATAAGGATGTCTTTCTCGTATAACCAGCAAAGGACATTGATAAGACAAATTGGCAAGTACAGTGAATGTTTTAGGGACGTCCTTTTGCGGTTCTGGAAGATAGGCGTCCTTGTTGCTATACTTTGGGCGTCCCTGATTTGGGCATTTTGCACTGCGATAAAAGAATGTCTAAGGATGTCCATACTATTTTTCGATTATACCTACTTGATTTTGGCCAACTTCACGAAGGCATCCTAATTCATACTTGGATGACCTTTCGAAAATGCCCCTCTAGGTGACTCACATCAGCGATCCATTTCTTTAGAGTGCACTCTTGTTTTTTCCAGAGCTCAACTGTTAGTTAATTTTAGACCAATCTTTGTTGGATGCCTTTTTATGTCTTCCAGATCACTGTATCTATCTTACAGCCTATGTTTTTTCCTAATATTGGCAGTACCTATTTGCAACCTGTATACAAGCAATCTAATCATCACTACGTTGGCGTCAATATAATTTCCACTCTTTATGGTACAGATTTTCATCTTACTAATTCCACGTATTTCAACTGTTACTATTCTGATGCCCATAGTCCTTCTCCTGTTGTTTGATCATTTGGCATGTTACATCTTGTTCTCCCTAGACAAGGCTTCATGACAGATCCAATGCCAATGGCACCTCAAGTATCAGGGCCACATTTTCATTATCTTTCACCTCAAATGCTCACTGGAGTTGCGAGTCGTCTGGGGCTCTATAACAATCATTTAATTTATTTTTGGTCAATTTTTTGTGTCGCTACATCTTACTAATTACTGATACTTCTAAGCAAAACTGAGAAAGTACTTTGCACCTTACGTGTGCTCAGACTAATTAGATGTGAGGGAGTAAGTGCGATGCATCACTCTCTTAGCACTAGGGGCTTTTCCTTTAGTTCTTTGTGTTTTCATAACATTAAACAATTTGTTTGCCAAGGCTTATGTAAATCAGCGGAGCAGAATTTACACTTCTTTACTCTGCAAAGAATCTATTGAACACTGAATATTCCACTAAAAAAAAAAAATTGTGATCTCTTCAAGACGTTCACTCTTTAATTCTACCATTCATCTTCAGAAAGTATGGTTAGACCTCTATAGATTTGTTTTTTTTTCTTAAGTACAATTTCACAGCTTTTATTTCAAGGTGACTCAATCACAAAGTGCAAAAATACCACCAGCTCCATTCTGTTCTTCACCCATTCTGTTCACCTGGGCTTCAGAGTTTTGGAATACCTACCATCAAATTACTTTCATATATATAGTATTACTGGATACTCAGCACAAATCCAGTAACTAGTATTGATTTTCATACCTCACTGTCAACTGATCTTGAAAGGGTATAGACTCTCATTCCACAAACCCAACTAATGCTGTTTTTCTTCACAGGCAGTGGCGTCGCTATGTTGGCTGCCACCTGGGGCGGATCACCGCTGTGCACCCCCCTGGCACATCACCTTCACCTCCCCCTGATGCGTCGCATGGCTGTCGACTCTGCCAGTTCCCTGTACCCCCTTGCAGCGTGCACCCGGGGCGGACCCCCCCCCCCTTGGTACGCTACTGTTCACAGGTTTGACGTCCCTTTTAGTAGCAGTCAAGCCTTCATCAGTCGGTTACTTACTTCAAAGGGAGCCGATTGATATTGTGTATCTGGATTTTCAAAAGGCGTTTGACAAGGTACCTCATGAAAGGCTACAGAGGAAATTGGATGGTCATGGGATAGGAGGAAATGTCCTATTGTGGATTAAAAACTGGTTGAAGGATAGGAAACAGAGAGTGGGGTTAAATGGGCAGTATTCACAATGGAGAAGGGTAGTTAGTGGGGTTCCTCAGGGGTCTGTGCTAGGACCACTGCTTTTTAATATATTTATAAATGATTTAGAGATGGGAGTAGCGAGGTAATTAAATTTGCTGATGACACAAAGTTATTCAAAGTCGTTAACTCGCGACAGGATTGTGAAAAATTACAGAAGGACCTTACGAGACTGGGAGACTGGGCGGCTAAATGGCAGATGACGTTTAATGTGAGCAAGTGCAAGGTGATGCATGTGGGAAAAAAGAACCCGAATGCAAGGTTCCATGTTAGCAGTTACGGACCAAGAAAGGGATAATATACTGAAACCTTCTGCTCAGTGTGCTGCTGTGGCTAGGAAAGCGAATAGAATGTTGGGTATTATTAGGAAAGGTATGGAAAACAGGTGTGAGGATGTTATAATGCCATTGTATCGCTCCATGGTGCGACCGCACCTTGAGTATTGTGTTCAATTCTGGTCACTGCATCTCAAGAAAGATATAGTAGAATTGGAAAAGGTGCAGCGAAGGGCGACTAAAATGATAACGTGGATGGAACGACTTCCCTATGAAGAAAGACTAAGGAGGCTAGGGCTTTTCAGCTTGGAAAAGAGACGGCTGAGGGGAGGCATGATAGAGGTATGTAAAATAATGAGTGGAGTGGAGTGGAACAGGTGGATGTGAAGCGTCTTTTCACGCTTTCCAAAAATACTAGGACTAGGGGGCATGCGATGAAACTACAGTGTAGTAAATTTAAAACAAATCGGAGAAATTTTTTCTTCACCCAACGCATAATTAAACTCTGGAATTCGTTGCCGGAGAACGTGGTGAAGGCGGTTAGCTTAGCAGAGTTTAAAAGGGGGTTAGACAGTTTCCTAAAGAACAAGTCCATAAACCACTACTAAATGGACTTGGGAAAAATCCAAAATTCCAGGAATAACATGTATAGAATGTACGTTTGGGAAGCTCGCCAGGTGCCCTTGGCCTGGATTGGCCGCTGTCGTGGACAGGATGCTGGGCTCGATGGACCCTTGGTCTTTTCCCAGTGTGGCATTACTTATGTACTTATGTCATTGATTATCAACAATAAAGGAAAGGCTGGCAGATCTGAAGACTGGTGACCATTTGGTAACCTACTAGGCAAATCAGATTATGATTGCTGGCAACCACAGGATTTCTATTACAGTGCTACTGAACACTACTCAGTCTGAACCTGACCAGTTGCATGTTTTCTCCTCTATTGGGTACTTTACTTGTCTTTTCAATAGTAGTTTCTATTTCCTTTCTGAAGGAATGTTTAACTTCAGTTTGCAATGTTCCTTGACCCCATAATTTGCAGTATATGGAATACTAGTAAAAAAGGCCCGTTTCTGACACAAATGAAACGGGCGCTAGCAAGGTTTTCCTCGGAGTGTGTATGTTTGGGAGAGTGTATGTGAGAGTGACTGTTTGAGAGTCAGAGTGAAAGTGTGATTGTGTGAGAGAGAGCGTGAGTCTGGGTGTGAGTGTGTTTGTGAGAGAGTGTGTGTGTGAGAATGAGAGTGTGTGCAAGTGTGTATGTGAGACACAGTGTGAGTGAGAGTGTGTGTGTGTGGGCGAGAGAGAGAGTGTGTGTGAGACACAGATTCTCTGTTTGAGTGAGTGTATGAGACCAAGCGAGTGTGTGAGTGACTGTGTGGCACATAGAGAGTGAATGTGATACAGTGTGAGACAGAGTGTGTGAGAGTGAGAGTCAGAAAGACATTGTATATGAGAGAGAGAGTGTGAGCCGTGCCCTCCCAATCCATGGCCATCTGTCTCCTGCCCCCTCCATTGATCCTTTTCCAGCAATTCCCCTCTGTCCCTGAGCCCTGCCCTCCCAATCCATGGCCATCCATGTTTGTCTGTCACCTGCCCCTCCATTCATCCCTATCCAGCATTTCCCCTCTCTGCCTGAGGCCTGCCCTGCAATCCATATCCATCCATGCCCATCTGTCCCCTCCATTCATCCCTATGCAGCAATTCCCCTCTCCCTGAGTCCTGCCCTTCCAATCCATGCCCATCCATGCTCCTCTGTCACCTGGCCCCTCCATTTTTCCCTATCCAGCATTTCCCCTCTCTGCCTGAGGCCTGCTCTGCAATCCATATCCATCCATGCCCATCTGTCCCCTCCATTCATCCCTATCCAGCAATTCCCCTCTCCCTGAGTCCTGCCCTTCCAATCCATGCCCATCCATGCTCATCTGTCACCTGGCCCCTCCATTTTTCCCTATCCAGCATTTCCCCTCTCTGCCTGAGGCCTGCTCTGCAATCCATATCCATCCATGCCCATCTGTCCCCTCCATTCATCCCTATCCAGCAATTCCCCTCTCCCTGAGTCCTGCCCTTCCAATCCATGCCCATCCATGCTCCTCTGTCACCTGGCCCCTCCATTTTTCCCTATCCAGCATTTCCCCTCTCTGCCTGAGGCCTGCTCTGCAATCCATTTCCATCCATGCCCATCTGTCCCCTCCATTCATCCCTATCCAGCAATTCCCCTCTCCCTGAGTCCTGCCCTTCCAATCCATGCCCATCCATGCTCATCTGTCACCTGGCCCCTCCATTTTTCCCTATCCAGCATTTCCCCTCTCTGCCTGAGGCCTGCTCTGCAATCCATATCCATCCATGCCCATCTGTCCCCTCCATTCATCCCTATCCAGCAATTCCCCTCTCCCTGAGTCCTGCCCTTCCAATCCATGCCCATCCATGCTCCTCTGTCACCTTGCCCCTCCATTTTTCCCTATCCAGCATTTCCCCTCTCTGCCTGAGGCCTGCTCTGCAATCCATATCCATCCATGCCCATCTGTCCCCTCCATTCATCCCTATCCAGCAATTCCCCTCTCCCTGAGTCCTGCCCTTCCAATCCATGCCCATCCATGCTCATCTGTCACCTGGCCCCTCCATTTTTCCCTATCCAGCATTTCCCCTCTCTGCCTGAGGCCTGCTCTGCAATCCATATCCATCCATGCCCATCTGTCCCCTCCATTCATCCCTATCCAGCAATTCCCCTCTCCCTGAGTCCTGCCCTTCCAATCCATGCCCATCCATGCTCCTCTGTCACCTTGCCCCTCCATTTTTCCCTATCCAGCATTTCCCCTCTCTGCCTGAGGCCTGCTCTGCAATCCATATCCATCCATGCCCATCTGTCCCCTCCATTCATCCCTATCCAGCAATTCCCCTCTCCCTGAGTCCTGCCCTTCCAATCCATGCCCAATCCATGGCCATCTGTCACCTGGCCCCTCCATTTTTCCCTATCCAGCAATTTCCCTCTCTCCCTGAGTCCTGCCCTCCCAATCCATGCCCATCCATGCTCCTCTGTCCCCTGCCCCCTCCATTCATCCATTTCCAGTAATTCCCCTCTCTCCCTGTGCCCTGCCCTCCTAATCCATACCCATCCATGCTCCTCTGTCCCCTGCCACCTCCATTCATCCTTTTCCAGCAAGTCCCCTCTCGCCCTTCCATGACCCCCCCCTCGCATCCATGCTACGCTCTCTCCCATGTCCCAGCCTGGCCCACCCTCTTCTCCCCCCCCCTTCGCATCCATGCCCCCCCCTTCGCATCCATGCCTCGCATCCATGCCCCCCCTTCGCATCCATGCCCCCCCCCCATTCGCATCCATGCCCCCCCCTTCGCATCCATGCATCCCTTTTTTTTTTTAAATTCTTTTTAACTTACCTCCGTGGCGGTTTGTGCAGCGAAGCGTCAGGGAAGGAGGCGGCGCTCCCGACGTCTAGCTTTCCCTTCGCTGTGTTCCGAAGGCGGAACACAGCAAAGGGAAGGCTAGACGTCGGGAGCGCCGCCTCCTTCCCTGACGTTTCGCTTCCGGATTTGTTTGTTTTGTCGCGAGGGCGGGGCAGAGACGGCTGGGAGTGACGTCAGATGGCTTCAAGGCTTCAGGCTTCAAGGCTTCAGGGCTTCAAGGCTTCAGGCTTCAGGGCTTCACAGAACGTTGGCTTCAGAACGTTGAGGGTGCGTTTTATTATATTAGATGTCAGGTTTTGAAATGTACACCTGCTATTTTTATATTTTGCACAGTGTAAGAGGACACACTACAGTCTGGTGGTGTATTGTCTGTAAAGTCTGGCATCTTGGGCGTTCAGCTTAATTTTTGTCTACATATTTCTCTTTTTAGTTTGTAGTTACTTATTCTGTATTTGGTGAGGGTCTATCTGTGTTCTGCATGTGTGGAACAGACCAGGTATTCTGCTAGCATTGAATGTCTGTGCAGGATCAATCTGTACTAATCTGGCTCGTTTAGTTTTCCAATAGGTGTATTGATGTTCTAGTGTCTACCACAATGTTTACGGTAATATGTAATTTATCCTTAAAATCGAGTGTGGTATTGGAAGATTGGAGGGTGGCCAATGTAACGCCAATTTTTTTTTTTAAAGGTTCCAGAGGAGAGCTGGGAAATTATAGATTGGTCAGTCTGACATCGGTGCCGGGCAAAATGGTAGAGATTATTATAAAGAACAAAATTACAGAGCATATTCAAAAGTATGGACTAATGAGACAAAGCCAACATGGATTTAGTGAAAGGAAATCTTGCCTCACCAATCTATTACATTTCTTTGAAGGGGTGAACAAACATGTGGCGAAAGGTGAGCTGGTTGATATTGTGTATCTGGATTTTCAGAAGGTATTTGACAAAGTACCTCATGAAAGACTCCAGAGGAAATTGGAGAGTCATGGGATAGGATGTAGTGTCCTATTGTGGATTAAAAACTGGTTAAAAGATAGAAAACAGAGAGTAGGGTTAAATGGTCAGTATTCTCAATGGAGAACCCTGGAATGGGAAGAGGTAAACTAACTGTTAGTCCCTCAACCCTACCATAGGCAGGTCATGCAATTAGCTCACAGTCACCTGTTAAAAGGTCACCTGGGGGGGGGGGGGGGGGGGGGGGATGGGGAGAAGATCCAGTAGCGGATTTTGGCCCATTTTTTTCTTGCTGGGTATATTCAATCAAATTGATCTCTTTTGTCAATCCTGCCCAACCTGCCAGCAGAGTAGCTCTGTGAGGCTTCTACCTGCCTTTCTCATGCCCATGCCCCTTGTCAACACCCCATTTGAGAGAATAGCAATGGACTTCTTGGGACCCCTGGAACGCACCACCCAGGGTAACAAGTATATTCTGGTCATCTTGGATTATGCCACTCGCTACCCAGAAGCCGTTGCCTTGTTTAATATGAAAATTGCTACAGTTGCTAATGCTCTGTGGGAAGTCTTCTTCTGGATGAGGATCCCACCAGAAATACTGAGTGACCAAGGTACTATCTTGCTAATAATTGGGTTTCTGCCAGGTACTTGTGACCTGGCTTGGCCACTGTTTGTAAATGGGATACTGGGCTAGATGGACCATTGGTCTGACCCAGTAAGGATACTCTTATGTTCTTATGTCCCGTCATGAAACAAGTGTGTACCTTGCCAAAAGTGAAGACCTTTCAGACATTAGTTTATCATCCATAGACAGACGATCTGGTTGGACACTTTAATAAGACTCTGAAACAGATGCTGAAAAAGTTTGTAGCTGAAGATGGGAAGAACTGGGATTCCCTACTCCTATATATACTGTTTGCATTCTGGGAGATGCCCCAGAGTTTGACAGGATTCTCTCCATGAACTGTTATATGGGAGGAGAACTAGGGGAATCCTGGATGTGGTTCTGGAAGCTTGGAAAGAAGAACCCAGTCCGGGAAGGAACTTGATTGAATATGTGCTCAGTGTGCAGGAAAGACTAAGGAAAGCTTGTGAGGCCACTAAGCTCTGCCTAGAAAAGGCTCAAGCAGGTCAAGCCCAAGCAGGTCAAGCCCAAGCCTACAACCAGAAGACGATACAATAAACCTTCCAGCCGGGGGACCAGCAACTATCACAAGTTTAGCACAGGCCAAAATGTCAAACCACAAATTTCTACAGACTTAGAAAGGTATTTTTCAGAAAAAACACATTTATAATTCTTTTGCAACTCTTTAAGTCTGCTCTCAGCTCAAGAGAAGCAAAATAGCTTATATTAAATCTAAAAATATGTATGGTTTGCACCAGTGGCATAGCCACAGTTGGGCTTGGGTGGGCCAAGGCCCACCCATTTATGGCTCAGGCCCACCCAACAGTAGCACATGTTTAGTGGTAATTGGTGGGAATCCCAAGCTCCGCCAGCTGAAGATTTTCCCCTAATGGTAACGAAAACGCTACGCTCCACGACACCGGCACCTGCGCATGCTCAGTTTTCAGTGCATGCCTGCTGCCAAGGTGGAAAGAAGCGTTTTCCCACCTATTAGATTGTAAGCTGTTTGAGCAGGGACTGTCTTTCTTCTATGTTTGTGCAGCGCTGCGTATGCCTTGTAGCGCTATAGAAATGCTAAATAGTAGTAGTAGTAGCAGCTGAGATAATTTTTTTGGGAGGTGGGGGAGAACACTTGATGCCCGTCCAATTCTTGCCTAGGCCCGCCCAAAATCTCTTGTCTGGCTACGCCCCTGGTTTGCACCTTTTCATGGCCTTTATGATATACAACAGTGCAGGAGGAATGTTCTTTGGTGTTGCACTATGCAGTGTGACAGCTTGGGGTTTCAGTTCAATTTGTCTATTTCTAGCTTGTGGTAGCTTATTTTGTACATGGTGCAGGTCTATCGGTGTTCTATGTGTGTGACTGAGGCCAGGTATTCTGTTAGCCTGGAATTTTTCTGCAGGGCTGGCTATAGGGGAATGCTTCCAGGGCAATCTGCATGGACCCCAATGCCATAGAGGACTATTCAAAGTCGTTAACTCGCGAGAGGATTGTGAAAAATTACAGAAGGACCTTACGAGACTGGGAGACTGGGTGGCTAAATGGCAGATGACGTTTAATGTGAGCAAGTGCAAGGTGATGCATGTGGGGAAAAAAGAACCCGAATTATAGCTACGTCATGCAAGGTTCCACGTTAGGAGTTACGGACCAAGAAAGAGATCTGGGTGTCGTTGTAGATAATACACTGAAACCTTCTGCTCAGTGTGCTGCTGCAGCTAGGAAAGCGAATAGAATGTTGGGTATTATTAGGAAAGGTATAGAAAACAGGTGTGAGGATGTTATAATTCCGTTGTATCGCTCTGTGGTGCGACCGCACCTTGAGTATTGTGTTCAATTCTGGTCACTGCATCTCAAGAAAGATATAGTAGAATTGGAAACGGTGCAGCGAAGGGTGACTAAAATGATAGCGGGGATGGGACGACTTCCCTATGAAGAAAGATTAAGGAGGCTAGGGCTTTTCAGCTTGGAGAAGAGACGGCTGAGGGGAGACATAATAGTGGTTTATAAAATAATGAGTGGAGTGGAACAGGTGGATGTGAAGCGTCTGTTCACGCTTTCCAAAAATACTAGGACTAGGGGGCATGCGATGAAACTACAGTGTAGTAAATTTAAAACAAATCGGAGAAACTTTTTCTTCACCCAACGCATAATTAAACTCTGGAATTCATTGCTGGAGAACGTGGTGAAGGCGGTTAGCTTGGCAGAGTTTAAAAAGGGGTTAGACGGTTTCCTAAAGAACAAGTCCATAAACCACTACTAAATGGACTTGGGAAAAATCCACAATTCCAGGAATAGCATGTATACAATGTTTGTACGTTTGGGAAACTTGCCAGGTGCCCTTGGCCTGGATTGGCCGCTGTCATGGACAGGATGCTGGGCTCGATGGACCCTTGGTCTTTTCCCAGTGTGGTATTACTTATGTACTTATGACTCCAACCCTGCCTAAAACACAAGAGAACACAGCCTGCCAATGGGTGTTGGTGCCCCCTGTCAAGTTTATGCCCTGGGCTCCTGCATCTATAATACTAGCCTATGTAGGGATCTGTAGTAATGTGGCTTGTTCAGATTTCCCAATAGATGTATTGATGTTCTAGGGTCCACTTCAATATTTATAGTGCTGCCTTTTCCTAGATAAAGGTGCTCATGTGAGTTCTAGCTTTTATGAAATGGTAGATTTGTTCTGTAGTATGTGAGTGACTTTTGTAGGCTTTTGCTTTACTTCATAATATGCTGGTACAGGAGAGGGTTTATGTGCTGTATGTATGGTGAGTTCTATGGGGAAATGTCCTAGTTCTGCTCTGCATTCATTATGAGGTGAGGGGTGGGGGAACCATATTTAACACCATGACGGTCCAGTGTGCAGGGACTGTGATTAATATATTTTTGCACTAGAGTCCCCAGCTACATCATTTAACAGCTACAGTTTTTGCTCAGTATAGCTACTGATTGCAAAGTTTTTATTTTTTAAATATTATATATTAGTGATTTAGATTTAGAAATAGCCTGGGAATGTTAGTTGCGCTCTTTATTCACGGGGCAACTACCTGTATTCTAATGCCCAGATGATCAAAGCAAATGCCGGTGCTAGTGGCTGTTAGCGCCATACTAGCACTGGCGTTTGCTACCGCTTCATGATTAGAGCTGTCAGGTTCTCAGGTTCAGAGCCCGCGGGGCCGGGCTCTGGAGCAAACGTGAGCCCTTGGGCTGCTGACGAGGAGCGACAGCAGCAGGCAAAACCCACCAACCAATGCTGGGCAAGCACACCGGCACCGGCAGGGACTGCAGGCACCGCCCAGTGAGCCGGAACACATGGACTGGAATCCCCCGGACTGGAGGACACAGAACTGGAACACTGGACTGCAATCCCCCGGACTGGAACACACACCGGACCGGAACACACTGGACTGGAGCACACCAGACTGGAACACCCTGGACTGGTCCCCCGGACTGGAGGACACAGGACCGGAACACGGGACTGGAGCACACTGGACTGGTCCAACAGCTTCACCTGTACTTAGCTACTAAACCCCCCAAGAGTTGAGCTCCTGGGTTCGAGTAGCCGACAGGACTTACTGGATACCGGATGACATAGGGACCAGGACTGGAAACAGAAGTGCTCCTAAACCTAAACTGATCTACTTGCTCCCAAGCCCTAAACCAGCAGGAGTGTTCCTAACAGTAAACTGACAAAAGGACTTCCTAAGCCCTATACTAAACAGGAGCTCCTAAGCCCTGCTCAAGAAAGGGACTTCCTAAGCCCTAAACTAACAGAGCAGGGTACTAAATACAAAGCTAACACAGGTGCTACTAAGCACCAAGCTACAAGCAGAGCTTTACACTAATAAGCTAAACACAAAACTAAACCAGCTACCTAAGCACTGCTCTAGCAAACTAGATACAACTAACAAGGTGCTTCCTAAGCACTACTCTGGCAAGCAACCAGAAGAGCTCCTAGCACTAAAAGGGAAGATAGGGGAGCCACAAGGAGGGAAGCTAACACATAAGCCAAAAGTGCTTCTAAAGCACCAAACACCAACAGCAAAGACTGCAATGCTCCCAATAGCACAATCCCAGAAGTACTTCTAACAGCAAACTCTGCAGTGTTCCTAACAACACCAAACCCCGAAGTACTTCTATCAACAACAGAGCTTCCAAAGCCCTACACACAGCAATGCTTCCAAAACCAAGAGGGAAAAGCAGGGGGACCAAACACACTAACACTAACCTGGACCTTAGCAAAAGCAAGCAGGGACCCTAGACACAATGTCAGAAGTGCACACTGCACCACCCTACCTAAAGCAAACACAACTGTTGCAAAGGCCCTGAAGGAAACAACACCACTTCCTTATCAAGGCCCTCCCTGATGATGTCACACTCCCTAGACCTAGGCAAAAGCACACTGACCCAGAGAGGCCCAACCCACACCAATGCAAAACTGTGAAACCCTTGAAGCCAGTACACCCAAAGAGAGTTAGAGCAGCTCAGGCAACACACACACAGCTGTAGTGAAGTGAGACAATTAACCCCATGCTGCTGGAAGCTGCCAGCACAGAGAGACAGAGCCAGCTCAGAAAGGAAAGAGAAAAGAAACAGAAGCCAGCTAAGAAGCTGACCCCCAGGAAAGAGGTAAGTTTGAGAGGGGTTCAGACCCAATCATAACAGCACCTCCCCCTCAAGGCTCCCGTGTCCCCACGGGAGCCCCAGGTCTCAAAAGACAATTTAGGTCTCCATGGGTAGCTGTGATGAAATCTCCCAATGGGTTTCACAACATAAATCTGGGCGGCTGGGCAGGACTTGACAAGTACATCTGGAACTAGGAAACCAGAATGGCTTTGGCCGCCACGAGGCTCTTTAGAACGGCTGCTAGGCAGGATCAGAGTCTTGGATGCAACAAGTGGAGTTCTATTCAACAGGAACCATCTCTTGAAGGAATCCACAACTTCCTTGACTTCCTGGCACTCCACTGTAGCAGCCAGAACTGGGCTAGAGCCCACACCCATCCTGGAATCTAAAGCCGGACAGGAACTCGAACAGGACTTCAGACTGGACCTTGCCTCTTGGCTGGAGCTGGAACTCAGGAGGGGTTCAACGTCTTGGTTGAAGTGGGAACTCAGAGTAGACTCAGCATCTTGCCTGAGACTGCAATCTGATCCGGCCTCAGCATCTTGGCCGGAACTGCCACTCAACTCGGCCTCAGCATCTTGGCCGGAACTGCCACTCAACTCGGACTCAGCATCTTGGCTGGACTTGGTACTCAGCATAGACTCAGCATCTCGGCTGGCACTGGAACTCGCTCCGGACTCAGCATCTTGGCCGGAACTGCAACTTGACCCGGACTCAGCCTCTTGACCGGGACTGCAACTTGACCCAGACTCAGCATCTTGCCTGGGACTGGAACTCCAGCTTGACCCGGACTCAGCATCTTGCCTGGGACTGGAACTCCAACTTGACCCGGACTCAACATCTTGACCGGAGTTGCAACTTGACCCGGACTCAGCATCTTGCCTGGAACTGGAACTCCAACTTGGCCCAGACTCGGCATCTTGGCCGGGACTGCAACTTGACCCGGACTCAGCATCTTGCCTGGAACTGGAACTCCAACTCTCACCGGACTCAACATCTTGACCGGAGTTGCAACTTGACCCGGACTCAGCATCTTGCCTGGAACTGGAACTCCAACTTGGCCCAGACTCGGCATCTTGGCCGGGACTGCAACTTGACCCGGACTCAGCATCTTGCCTGGAACTGGAACTCCAATTTGGCCCGGACTCAGCATCTTGCCTGGGACTGGAACTCCAACTTGACCCGGACTCAGCATCTTGGCCGGGACGGCAACTCTCACCGGACTCAACATCTTGGCCGGGACTGTAACTTGACCCGGACTCTGCATCTTGCCTGGGACTGTAACTCAATTCTGATTCGGCATCTCGGCTGAACTCTGCACCCGGTGCAGACTCAGCACTCATCGTGGACTCATCATCTTGGCTGGGCTCTGCACTCGGTGTAGACTCAGCACTCATCGTGGACTCAGTATCTCGGCTGGCCTCTACACTCAGCGCAGACTCAGCACTCATCATGGACTCATCACTCAGTGTAGACTCAGCATCCCGGCTGGGACTGCAACTCGATCCAGACTCAGCATCTTGACTGGAACTGCAACTCGATCCAGACTCAGCATCTTGACTGGAACTACAACTCGATCCAGACTCAGCATCTTGACTGGAACTGCAACTCGATCCAGACTCAGCATCTTGACTGGAACTACAACTCGATCCAGACTCAGCACCTTGACTGGAACTGCAACTCAATCCAGACTCAGCACCTTGACTGGAACCGCAACTCAATCCAGACTCAGCATCTTGACTGGAACTCCAACTCGATCCAGACTCAGCATCTTGACTGGAACTACAACTCTCAGCATCTTGACTGGAACTACAACTCGATCCAGACTCTGCATCTTGACTGGAACTCCAACTCGATCCAGACTCAGCATCTTGACTGGAACTACAACTCTCAGCATCTTGACTGGAACTACAACTCGATCCAGACTCTGCATCTTGACTGGAACTGCAATTCGATCCAGACTCTGCATCTTGACTGGAACTGCAATTCGATCCAGACTCTGCATCTTGACTGGAACTCCAACTCGATCCAGACTCTGCATCTTGACTGGAACTCCAACTCGATCCAGACTCAGCATCTTGACTGGAACTACAACTTGCTCCAGACTCAGCATCTTGACTGGAACTGCAACTCGCTCCAGACCCAGCATCTTGACTGGAACTGCAACTCGATCCAGACTCAGCATCTTGACTGGAACTACAACTCTCAGCATCTTGACTGGAACTACAACTCGATCCAGACTCAGCATCTCGGCTGTCACTGCTGCATCTCGCTCCGGACTCAGCATCTGGGCTGGAACTCAAAACAGACTCAGGCACTGGGCTGGAACTCAGTGTGGACTCAGAAGCTTGGCAGACAAAGCCCTTCAGGCTGGACTCAGAAGTTTTTCGGGAAAAATCAGGAAGCCACCTTCTTTCAGCTTGGGCTTCAGGAGTATCCCGTAGGGTTGGCTCCGAGAGGAGTTGGAAGCGGTAAAAGAACAGCTTGGTAGAGGGATCAATAGCAGAAACTGGGTTTTCTTCGAACCCAAGCCAGGAGACACGCCTTCTTTCCGCTGCAGCTTCAGGAGTATTCTTCAGGGCTGGATCAGACAAAAGTGCAACCCGGTAATCCTGGAGTGTCAGAAACGGATCCAGATCAAAAATGGGGTTGGAACTGGGATCCAAACTGGTACTAGGAGGCTTGGTTTGAAGCGCCACTTGAACTGGACACAGAGACTTGGCTTGAAGCGCTGCTTGGACTGGAATCGGAGACTCAGTCAGAAGCATCCCTCGGACTGGACTCAGAGGCTTGAGTGGAAGCGCCACCTGAACTGGGATAGGCGACTCGGTTAGGAGCATCCCTTGGACTGGCCTCTGAAGCTTGGCTGGACGTGCTGCTCGGACTGGATTCAGAGGCTTGTCTGGGCGCGCTGCTTGAACGGGACTGGACCCCTGCTGGGCCCAGAGCGTGGAATTCCCAAGACGTCTCCTCTCAGCGACAGCTTCAGGAGTATCCCACAAAGCTGGATTCAAGACCAGGCTGCGGCGATATTCAGCGAGCGTCATAAAAGGGTCCATATCTGAAACTGGGTTTTCAGCGATTCCAAGCCACCGGACACGTTTTCTCTCAGCTGCCGCTTCAGGAGTCTTCTTCAAAACAGGATGAGACAAAAGTTTCCCACGATACTGACGAAGAGTCATAGAAGGATCAAGAACAACGATGGAGCTGGACCCCAGCTGGGTCAGCTGGGCGGGGGTTCTTGCCGGGCTCATGGCCTTTGCAATCTGTCAGGTTCTCAGGTTCAGAGCCCGCGGGGCCGGGCTCTGGAGCAAACGTGAGCCCTTGGGCTGCTGACGAGGAGCGACAGCAGCAGGCAAAACCCACCAACCAATGCTGGGCAAGCACACCGGCACCGGCAGGGACTGCAGGCACCGCCCAGTGAGCCGGAACACATGGACTGGAATCCCCCGGACTGGAGGACACAGAACTGGAACACTGGACTGCAATCCCCCGGACTGGAACACACACCGGACCGGAACACACTGGACTGGAGCACACCAGACTGGAACACCCTGGACTGGTCCCCCGGACTGGAGGACACAGGACCGGAACACGGGACTGGAGCACACTGGACTGGTCCAACAGCTTCACCTGTACTTAGCTACTAAACCCCCCAAGAGTTGAGCTCCTGGGTTCGAGTAGCCGACAGGACTTACTGGATACCGGATGACATAGGGACCAGGACTGGAAACAGAAGTGCTCCTAAACCTAAACTGATCTACTTGCTCCCAAGCCCTAAACCAGCAGGAGTGTTCCTAACAGTAAACTGACAAAAGGACTTCCTAAGCCCTATACTAAACAGGAGCTCCTAAGCCCTGCTCAAGAAAGGGACTTCCTAAGCCCTAAACTAACAGAGCAGGGTACTAAATACAAAGCTAACACAGGTGCTACTAAGCACCAAGCTACAAGCAGAGCTTTACACTAATAAGCTAAACACAAAACTAAACCAGCTACCTAAGCACTGCTCTAGCAAGCTAGATACAACTAACAAGGTGCTTCCTAAGCACTACTCTGGCAAGCAACCAGAAGAGCTCCTAGCACTAAAAGGGAAGATAGGGGAGCCACAAGGAGGGAAGCTAACACATAAGCCAAAAGTGCTTCTAAAGCACCAAACACCAACAGCAAAGACTGCAATGCTCCCAATAGCACAATCCCAGAAGTACTTCTAACAGCAAACTCTGCAGTGTTCCTAACAACACCAAACCCCGAAGTACTTCTATCAACAACAGAGCTTCCAAAGCCCTACACACAGCAATGCTTCCAAAACCAAGAGGGAAAAGCAGGGGGACCAAACACACAAACACCAGTGCACACTGCACTAACACTAACCTGGACCTTAGCAAAAGCAAGCAGGGACCCTAGACCAGGGGCGTATCTGGACTCCGGCGGTAGGGGGGGCCAGAGCCAGAGGGAGGGGGCACATTTTAGCGCCCCCCCCCCCCCCCGCCGCCGAGCCCCCACCGCCACCAATGACTTAGTCTCTCCACCCCCCTCCCGCCGCCAACCCTCCCCCGCTGCCGTTCTTACTTTTGCTGGCGGGGGACCCCAACCCCCGCCAGCCGAGGTCTGCTTCCACCTGCCGCTGCCTTCAAACCTTCTTCTTCAGCCGGCGGGGGACCCCAAACCCCCGCCAGCCGCCCCGCGCTGTTTAAAATTCATCTTCGGCCTCCGTGGCCGTGCTGCTGGGATAGGCGGCGCTGTTGAAATCCACTTCGGAGTCTGACGTCGCAGCACGTACAACGTACAACGACGTCAGACTCCGAAGTGGATTTCAACAGCGCCGCCTATCCCAGCAGCACGGCCACGGAGGCCGAAGATGAATTTTAAACAGCGCGGGGCGGCTGGCGGGGGTTTGGGGTCCCCCGCCGGCTGAAGAAGAAGGTTTGAAGGCAGCGGCAGGTGGAAGCAGACCTCGGCTGGCGGGGGTTGGGGTCCCCCGCCAGCAAAAGTAAGAACGGGCACGGGGGAGGGTTGATGGCGGTAGGGGGGGCCAGGGCAAAATCTGCGGGGGCCCAGGCCCCTGAGGCCCCACGCAGATACGCCCCTGCCCTAGACACAATGTCAGAAGTGCACACTGCACCACCCTACCTAAAGCAAACACAACTGTTGCAAAGGCCCTGAAGGAAAAAACACCACTTCCTTATCAAGGCCCTCCCTGATGATGTCACACTCCCTAGACCTAGGCAAAAGCACACTGACCCAGAGAGGCCCAACCCACACCAATGCAAAACTGTGAAACCCTTGAAGCCAGTACACCCAAAGAGAGTTAGAGCAGCTCAGGCAACACACACACAGCTGTAGTGAAGTGAGACAATTAACCCCATGCTGCTGGAAGCTGCCAGCACAGAGAGACAGAGCCAGCTCAGAAAGGAAAGAGAAAAGAAACAGAAGCCAGCTAAGAAGCTGACCCCCAGGAAAGAGGTAAGTTTGAGAGGGGTTCAGACCCCAATCATAACAAGAGCCCTCGAGCGCATGAAAGAACGCGCTCGAGGGCTCTTTGCGCAAGTAGCAAGCAAATGCATGCTAAACAGGGCATTAGGTATTCCTCCCTTACACGGTCTGTAGCCCCGCCCAGCGCATCCCAGGATGCAATGGGCGGGGCGGGGCATCGCAATTTTGCGGCATCGTCAACAGAAGGAAGAGGAGGGAGGCAGGCTGCGTCCCTCCTCCAACTAAAGGTAGGGGGGCCAGGATGGGGGTTGTCCTTACTACTACTATCGCTACTATTACTTATCCTCATGCTGGACCACTAGGGATCGGTCGGACAATGCTGTGGGGGGGGGGGAGTTGGGGTGGGCTGGAGGTCACTCGCTGGGTGGGACGGTGGGAGAGGGTTTGGCCGGCAGCCACTTGACATTTTCTGGGGTTTGGGGGGGCTGGAGACCCACTGGATCTCCAGGCCTCCCTGAACCTGGAGGGATGGGATCGTCGGGGGGACTGGAGGTCCGCCGGACCTCCAGCCCCCGTTGCTCGGGGCAGGGGTAGACAGGGCCTGGTGGTCCCATGGACTTCCAGCCCTGTTGATCATGAGGGTTTGACAGGTTTGGGCTTTTGACAGCCCCGACCGTCAAACAAGTGCAGGAGGATTATGCTGAGCGCATGCTTGGCACAATTCGCCCACACTTCTACCCCATGATCAGAGATAATTGCGCTGCTTAAATTTGCATGCATTATCTCTGATCATCGGGGCTTTTGATCATGACCACCTCAGTGAGGAGATCTCCCTCACCTTCTTGTTCCTGGCTGGGGAGGTGCCATCTCATCCCTCATCTCAGGCAGCAGATTGCCTCAAACTGTAAATTTAGTGGAGGAGTGGCCTAGTGGTTAGGGTGGTGGACTTTGGTCCTGAGGAACTGAGTTCGATTTCCGGCACAGGCAGCTCCTTGTGACTCTGGGCAAGTCACTTAACCCTCCATTGCCTGCCGCATTGAGCCTGCCATGAGTGGGAAAAAGTGCGGGGTACAAAAATAAAAAAAATAAAATAGTTGCTAATGTATTTAATTGATGACCTTTAATTTGGTGCTAAATAGGTATTTATGGCCAGCATGAAAGCAAGTCCTGCTTCCTCACTTGTCCTCCAGGACTCTTTCCCTAAGTCTGCAATAATGATTTCTGCAGGCTCGATATTTAGACCATAGAAGGCAGCCCGCATAAATGCTGTGATCGGCGCTGAACCTGGATATTCAATGCTGGGCTGTTTCTGGACCAGCATTGAATATTCAGGAGGTTTTTTTGGCTGGCTCAAACTTAACCGGCTAAGTGAATATTTAGTACTGGCCGGTTAAGTTTATAACAGCCAAAGACGAATATTCACAGAGAGCCGGCTATATAGCCAATTAGTCACAATGCGCTAACCGTGAGTATTCAGCAGACAAAACTGGCTATCTCCTGCTGAATATTAGCACTGAACCGACTAAATGCTTTTTAACCAGCCAGGAGCTATTCCTGTGCGGTTAAATAGCGCTGACTACTACTACTATAAATCATTTCTATAGCTGGCCAATGTCTGGCTACTGGGAGTCACCTTTGAGCAATGATCTCTCTGCAAGGTACTAAGACCCAGCCACATAGACTACTGCAATGGAATTTATGCAGGATGCAAAGAGCAAACCTTAAAGAAACTTCAGACTGCTCAAAACACGGCAGCTAGGCTTATATTTGGAAAAACGCGATTTGAAAGTGCAAAACCGCTCAGCGAAAAACTACACTGGCTCCCAATCAAAGAACGCATTGCTTTCAAAATCTACATTCTGGTCCACAAAATCAGCCCCAGGATACATGACAGATTTGATCGACTTACCAACCAGAAACACATCCGATTCAACATGACCATATCAAACCTGCACTACCCAAGCTGCAAAGGACTTAAATACAAATCAACTTACGCATCCAGTTTTTCCTACATATGCACACAACTGTGGAACGCATTACCTAAAGCCTTGAAAACGACATACAACCACCTAAACTTCCGGAAATCACTAAAAACTAAACTGTTTAAAAAGGCATATTCTACCGATCCAACTTAAATGACAGATCCCGGCAACACAACAAAACCAAATTATGTGACGGACATAACACAACTCTACTGTTGAACGACTCCCAAATGTGGCTGTGCCACATGAACTTTATCTTACCATAACATAACTTTGTATTTGTTCACACCGGAGTCTGCAAACGCCTCTCTGGTACTATGTAAGCCACATTGAGCCTGCAATTAGGTGGGAAAATGTGGGATACAAGTGTAACAAATAAATAAATAAACCTGGGGAGCAGAGGAGCAGATGTGGGTATTGAACTCGAGGCCTTCTGAATGGCAATGCCACTGAGCCACCCGGCTGGCTCATGTAATGGTGTTTTCAATGTAAAAGATTCATGGCCATTCTACATTTGATGAAAACCACCAATTCCTTACATAACCCCCCCCCCCCCCCGAAGGAATGTGAGAAGTTCTGAGAGCGGAAGCAATGGGGTTTAATGAAAAGGCAGCTCAGTTTGAGGATAGTCTGTTTAATTCTCTCTCCACTGCTCCAAGAAAGCCCTGCCCTTTTTTTTTTTTAACCCATTTAGAAAATAAGTCTGTGCTTGTACTTTCTCCCAGACCAGTTGGTCAGGCCATGGCTCTTTTAATAAATAAGAGAGGAGAAAGCATGTTGCTCAATTTCTTACAGCAAAACTCTCTGGCTGGGATGTCGGTTAATGGATTGCAAGAGTCCCCCAGGGTGTAGTGAAGATGTTTTGAGTTTCCAAGAAGTGGAGCAAAGATGCAGAAAGAGCCCCTGGCTCCTCTCGCTTTCACTGAACTAACAGTCCAGGAAGCCTAAAACTGAACTTGCTGGTTTTAAATAGAAGCACTGACATTCATTCGTGTATAATCCTGGAGGAGAGTCCAGGGCGTTGTCTATCATTGTTTTGATGCTGGACAGTAACAGAGTCCTTTCCTCTGCCTGAGTCTAATGCACCCCACTCTCTCTTGCCTCTAAAAGTTTTCTTCTCTGAGGCCCAAGGATCTCCTTTTAAGTGGTATGATGTCAGCTCTTTGGATATTCCATGTAGCTAAACTTTTCCTTTCAGTTTTCTAAGATGTAAGATGAAGCTGCTGCACGTCTGTAAGAGGGTGTCACATCGAATCTGTAACTGCTAATGCCCCCCCCCCAGCAGAATGGAACGTTCCTTTCTCCTCTTACATTGATTACACTTTGATAAAATGGGGTGGAGCTTCTTTTTCACAGTAGGATAAGATAATAATTGTTTGGAAATTGTAAGAATTATTTCCCATACTGTGTTTGGCTGCTCCTGGCGGGGGGGGGGGGGGGGGGGGGGGGAGATGGTAGTCCAATGGCATAAGTTCAAATTATGGGTCCTCAACTGACCATTTCAGAAAGAACCCCCAGAATGGGGAAGTGGGTCCACCTCAGAAGAATAGGAAGCATTGCAGGGGATATTTGAGTGGAATCTACACCACTGGTTTAAACTCAAATACTGTAATGCATTGCGTTAAGCGCAACATTTCAAAATACGATTGCAATGGAAGTAAGGTGCTCCATGGGGTATGGGGTGTCCTGGCCTATCTTTCTCCAGTATATCTGTGAACAAATTCTTACTTTTGGCTTTCACTGCCTCTCTCAAGAATTGATTAGTTACTGGAGGTCTGTTTGGAATGTCCTTCCTCTGAGGCAGGAAAGATGCTGGGCAAATTTGTCTCATGTATTTTAAATGTGTTTTATTTATGTAATTTAATTATTTATGCATCCTTTGCCTAGGATCTTCATATAAGTTTTGCCCATAAGTCTTATATATGCATTTTAGGTTATTTTAATTATTTAAGAATTTAGTTGGCTGTATCTAAATGCATTTACTTATTTTTAATAGCTGGCTGTACATGTTTTTCACATACTGTCTGTTTTATATATATATATATATATATATATATATATACATACATACATACTTTGTTGTCAATAAAAATTGATATACAGTAAAATGCTATGGGGGGAGGGTAATGGGATAGGGTTGGGAAGGGGGTAAGTTAGGAGCTGGAATTGTTTAAAAAGTTAAGAAATGAGACATTGTATTCTTTACTTGAATGTTTATTGAAAAATTCTTCAATAAAAGAGATTTAACATGAGCTTGTACAAGTTCTCATTAGTTATGCTGTTATCTGATTTGATTCCTTCCATAGAAACAGCCTTTCAATTACTCATAATTATGATTTGTTCTTAAAAATGGGTGATTTCAAGGCTGTTTCTATGGAAGGAATCAAATCAGATAACAGCATAACTAATGAGAACTTGTACAAGCTCATGTTAAATCTCTTTTATTGAAGAATGTTTCAATAAACATTCAAGTAAAGAATACAATGTCTCATTTCTTAACTTTTTAAACAATTCCAGCTCCTAACTTACCCCCTTCCCAACCCTATCCCATTACCCTCCCCCCATAGCATTTTACTGTATATCAATTTTTATTGACAACAAAGCATAGGCTCACTTTAATCCCCAGTTTCATGGCTGTCAAACGCTCCATCCATAGCAGAATGTGCACATGATTTTCTCCATAAAGTGCAAGTGGGTGTCTCAGACTGTTTCCAGTGCACTAAGATACACTTTCTTGCAGACGTGTGAACAGTTCTTGTGCTACTGATCCAGTTCTACATAAGTACATAAGTAATGCCATACTGGGAAAAGACCAAGGGTCCATGAGCCCAGCATCCTGTCCACGACAGCGGCCAATCCAGGCCAAGGGCACCTGGCGAGCTTCCCAAACGTACAAACATTCTATACATGTTATTCCTGGAATTTTGGATTTTTCCAAGTCCATTTAGTAGCGGTTTATGGACTTGTCCTTTAGGAATCCGTCCAACCCCTTTTTAAACTCTGCTAAGCTAACCGCCTTCACCACTTTCTCCGGCAATGAATTCCAGAGTTTAATTACACGTTGGGTGAAGAAAACTTTTCTCTGATTTGTTTTAAATTTACTATACTGTAGTTTCATCGCATGCCCCCTAGTCCTAGTATTTTTGGAAAGCGTGAACAGACGCTTCACATCCACCTGTTCCACTCCACTCATTATTTTATATACCTCTATCATGTCTCCCCTCAGCCGTCTCTTCTCCAAGCTGTATAGCCCTAGCCTCCTTAGTCTTTCTTCATAGGGAAGTCGTCCCATCCCCGCTATCATTTTAGTCGCCCTTCGCTGCACCTTTTCCAATTCTACTATATCTTTCTTGAGATGCGGCGACCGGAATTGAACACAATACTCAAGGTTCGGTCATCAGCTTATCTAAAACACACAACTCCAAAGTTCTAGGCATCTTTTGTTTCAACATATTTTCCCTATTTATTTTGTAATGTCTTAAACAACAACAACTCAGGAGTATCCTCATCCAATAGGTGTCATAGAATAAAAATACTCTTACCCCCACCATCTATGAAAACCCATGCCTGTAAGCCAGGGAGAAAAGTACCATTGCTAAATGTGGGGAACAGGCTGGTATCATGCTATAATTTTCGCTCAAGGCTGTTTTAAATGATGTTAAGCATTAGTTTCACCTATAAATGTTTACCCATAGAGTTTTGTAGCTTATGAAATCACTGGAACGCATACATGAGGTTGGAACGTATATGCATTTCATAGTGGAATGCATGGTTGTTTTTTTTTTTAGCTTTTACTGTTCATTTAAGTTACTACAATGAAATTTTATATATTTTTTAATATTTGCAGAGGTAGATGAAAGTTTTATTTTAATAAGTTCTGGACATTGATTTGTAGTTTTAGTTGGTTTTGGAAAACGATCATAAATTATGAGTGTTTTTTTACTTTTGTTGTATTCATTCGTTTTTATTTCCTCATGATATTGTTTGACTTCATATATATGTAGGATATATGGAGGAGCATTTTCGATATGATGGCTAAATCCAACTTTTGGATGTTTTATGGAAAATGTCCAAAAATCCAATAGTGAACATAGCCATTTTTGAACCTGAAAAAGTATTTTTTTTCTTTCAAAAATAGCCATTTCCTAGACGTTGTTGTGCTCAGTGTGTCTATCTTTTTGGATCACTTTCGAAAAATGCACAAAATCAAGCCATTGGTATTCTGACACCCTGAGCGAGGGTTGAGAGTGGGTCTGTGAAATAACACAGCCAGACAAAGGGATATAAATGAAAACAAGTGTTTAATTAATTGAATTCTGAGGCCTGTTATGCCACAGGACCAGGAACAAAAGATAGAACGTCTCTGTAGTTCAATAAGCAGTCTTAAGCAGGCCTCAGGCTGGTAGGGCGGGGCAGGCCTACCCCAAACATAGCCTGTGAGTCTTTCTCGGTTCTTCTCCGAGTATTAGGGTCTGGCTCCAGCCAGACCTCAAAGCAAGGCTTGTCAGTCTCAAACAAGAAGCGATAGCAGCTTACCTCAGCCATAGGTGGTAGTCGCCTACTTTGGGGCGTCAATTCCTTCTTCTCTCTGGGCCTGCTTAACCTCAGTCAGGCCCTATTTTATATACTTTCTGGTTTAGGCCCTACCACTCCTCCTGGCTCACTTCCTCCAGGCGGTACTAGTGCTCTTAAGGTGGCTCAGGCTGCCTAAGGGACTGTTCTTAAGGGTGAGGGGCAGAGTTCTATAAACCCCCTCACATACCTCTCCCCCTCAGTTCAACCAGACCAGGTTGAGTGCCTGCCATATCAGGGTCCACCTTCCAGGACAAAAAGTCTGCATTAGCATGCTCGTGGCCCGTCCAATGTCTCACCTGATAGCTAAAAGGCTGAAGGCTAAGGAACTAGCGCAATACACATGCATTGGAACCTTTATGTCGAGCCATCCATTGGCCTCGGTTTCCATTATCAGCAAAAACCGAGGCCGACCATCTCAAACCCGGCCATCTCTGACATTTGGCCAGCCCCAACCGTATTATCAAAATGAAAGATGGCGGGCATCTCGTTCGAAAATACAGTTGGCCCTGCCCTTTCACGGCACCATCCTTGGAGATGGGCGTCCTTAGAAATGGCCGGCCTCGTTCGAAAATGCCCCTCCATGTCATCTATGTATGCAGCTGTGTAGTTGCCATGGGGTTTAAGTAGGCAGCTGTGTAGTTGCCATGGGGTTTAAGTAGGTGATCCACAAGGTGCTGAAGGTAGCTGGAGCTCCATGAAGGTCAAATGGTAGCACCATGAACTGGAACAAACCCTGGGGTGTTGAAAAAGCTGTTTTCTCCTTGGCAGCAGGGGGAGAGGTACCTGCCAATATCCCTTAGTTAGGTCCAAGGTTGAAATGAATTGAGTTTCTGCTTGCCGTTCAATGAGTTCATCCATTCTTGGCATGGGATAGGCATTCACCTTCCAAAAATCAATACAAAACTGAATGCTCCCATCCGGATTTGGTACCAGCACAATAGGAGATGATCAATTACTGGTTGACTCTTCAATAACACCTAGTTCTAGTATTTCAGCAACCTCTTTATCCACAGCTGGCTGACAGGCTTCTGGGATTCGATAAGAACATTGCCAAACTACCACATCTGGTTCGGTGATAATGAGTTGCAAGGTGGGTCCACCCGGCACTCCAGACACCACATCTTCATTCTGGCATATCAACTGCTCTAGGTTATCATTCTGCAAGACAGAGAGCTGGTCACCAAATGGAACTGGCTAGGGTCTGGATTCTGTCTGGACTTGCGGCCCAAAGTCGTGTCTTTGGACTAGGGCTGCAGTCATGGTGACCCACTTCCTCAATAAATTAATATGGAAGATCTTCGCCTTGTCACTCGTCAGGTTAGTCCACCTTATAATTTATAGTCCCTTCTTTTCCACCACTTCATAAGGACCTTGCCACTTACATAATAATTTACTCTCGGAGGAGGGTAAAAGGACTAGGACTCTATCCCCCGGCTGGAAGGTTTATTGTACCATCTTATGGTTGTAGGCTTGGGCTTGACCTGCTTGAGCCTTTTCTAGGCAGAGCTTAGTGGCCTCACAAGCTTTCCTTAGTCTTTCCTGCACGCTGAGCACATATTCAATCAAGTTCCTTCCCGGACTGGGTTCTTCTTTCCAAGCCTCCAGAACCACATCCAGGATTCCCCTAGTTCTCCTCCCATATAACAGTTCATGGAGAGAATCCTGAAGAACTCTGGGGCATCTCCCAGAGACAATCAGAAGGAGAAGTGAGTGGGTGTGGGCAAAACTGTAAGGGTGGAGGGGGCTAGAATGATGACTGTACATACCAAGGACAAAGGTCACCCCATATCAAATGAAAACTTATGCTTATATGCATGACAGGCCCTAACTGCCAATATAATAAGGGAATAAATGATAGAATTTGATTCATAATAGGAAACAGAACTGAGGATGGTGAGCCTCAATGTGCCTACACTAGCAGGTGGACATATTGACAGCTCCCAGGGAAAAATGTACTTTTATTTGCTACATATTATACTGTATTGTGAGTTTATTTGTTACTATTTTAATAATTACTTATTGGCTTCTTTGACAATTTGAATAAACATTTATTATGTTTAATACTTATTTAGTAGCCAGAGTTTTTCTTGCCTGGAATTCTACCTGGGGGAGTAAAGATTTTACTCCTTCAGAAGGTTACTTCTGTCCCAGAGGCAAGTCAGAAGTTACAGTGTGGAAACACAGCGGGCCCCCAAAATTCAAAACGACATAAATGGCCAGGAGAGGCTCGGCCTGTTCTCTGCCCATATTAAGAAATAAAGGTGAAGTAAACTCTTTTACACTCCTCAGCACGCGGTTCAGCTCCCTGTAAGTTTGAACATCACAACGATGGAACTTCCAGCTGGTCTCAAGATTTAAGTCTTGCAAGACTTCAGTCCATGAGCCCAATTGTAAATTCCTGCATTTCCTGACTCAAACAGACAGAAAGCCAAACTGTGCAGTGCTGAGAAGAGAATGTAGGGCCTGATATTCAAAACGACCGGGCTAACCCAGTATTTTCAACAGCACTTAACTGGATACTGCCACTGAAAATGGCTGGTTAGCACCCAAGACAAAACCAGCTATTATGTTGGCGTTCAGAGATTGGAGTCAGCACTCAACTGGCTAAGATAACCGCATAAACAGGACTGCATAGAACGCAGTCCTAGCTTTATGCAGTTCTCCATAGCCAGTTAAGTGCCAAATATCACACTGAATCAGCTATGCTTTCGCTGTCTCTAAATACCTGGAAATTCAATGCTGGAGGTCAGACATGGTCCACCATTAAGTTTCTGGGTACAATGTTGGCGGCGGTCAGGCCCAGCAGATATAAATTCCTAGACCTGACATATTCCAATCATGGAAACAGATAAAAATTGGATCCCCAGATCTCCACCTTAAATAAGATCAATTGGATCAGCTGGTTTTGTTTTTACTACTCACACGGATTGTTGACACTAGGTTATTGTTTTGACTGCACTGATCTGGCTTTTACCCATTGCCAGTAAATACTAGGTGCGGAGGATTCATTGGAGATCCTAGGATCCAGAGGTCAGATTTAAAACAAATAAATTGGATTTAAGGCTCCTGAGGCTCTGAGCTGCAAACAATTACAAAGACTCCCCCTCCCCCACAAAATACCCCATCCAAACATACCTATCTCCCATACTTCAACAGATAATGTGAAATTTGAGGTTAACATTACATCTCCAATTTGTAAAACTATACAACTATATATAATGGAACCATTCAAATAACTGAATAATCAGGAGTCCTCCATACCTAAACCAAACCCTCTCCCCCATTTCTCTGACAAAACCCTGCTACCCTACCTATCATAAGAATTACAAACTTCCAAATCATTACAAAACAACAAGACCACAATCACTCCCGATGCCCATTGAGCTGAAGAGGGCTTGGACTCTTATAACCCACCCCGACTTAAAATTGCTCAAGGGACCATTGTCATTTCCCCTACCTCAACGCAAGCGGCGTCCTCGGGCTGCGCAGGGTCCCGTCGACACGCACACTTGACAGGCACAGCCCTGAGCCATGTGTGTGTAGTTCTTCTCTGGGTTTGTTCAGAGAGACGGTGGTTGCAGGCTCCTTGATTGCTTTGCTTCCATGCACCTGTGTCTGCTCTCTCTCTCTGCTTGGCTTCCAGGCTCCTTGATTGCTTTGTTTCCACGCACCTGTGTCTGCTCTCCCTCTGCCTGGCTTCCCTTGCTTCTCTCCTATTGGTCTTCCGGTTCCTCCTCCCCCTGCTCTTGTCCTATGGCTGTGCTCCTTCTCCCTGCTGATGTCAGACGCCACCACTTTATCAGCTGAGCTCTTCCTGGACTCCATGCTTCAGCTTCTACTTTGGTAGGTGTTACTTACTCAGTAGTTTGCATCTTCTCTGCTTTGTTCCTCGTTGCTGACTTTGCCTGTACCTGGATTACTCTCTTGCCTGCTGCCTGCCTATTGACTTTGTCTGTACCTGGATTACTCCCCTGCCTGCTGCCTGCCTGTTGACATTGCCTGTTCCTGGATTACTCCCCTGCCTGCTGCCTGCCTATTGACTTTGCCTGTACCTGGATCACTCCCCTGCCTGCCTATTGGCTTTGCCTGAACCTGGATTACTCCCCTGCCTGCTGCCTGCCTGTTGACATTGCCTGTTCCTAGATTACTCCCCTGCCTGCTGCCTGCCTATTGACTTTGCCTGTACCTGGATCTCTCTCTTGCCTGCTGCCTGCCTGGCCGATACGTTCACCACCCCGCTTCTAGCTCTGTCTCATAAGTTCTGTAGGCCGCCCGCGCCTAGGGGCTCAACCTCTGGGGAATGGCTGTCAGCGTAGGTGAAACCTGGGGTTGTCCGGCTGCCAAGCAGAACCTGGTCCGAGTACCGGGCTCAGCAGCGCCCTACTTGGTACAAGAACTCACAAGTCTGACAACCATCCTCTCACATTCGTTATTAATTACTTATGCTTGCCTTCAAAGGGCATACACCTAATGCTCCTGCCTATTTACACAAACTTTGAGTCTCTTACTCTCCCTCACACCACCTTCGGTCTTCCTCTGATAACCTTCTGTATGTTCCACCCCCTCCATTCTTCACCTGTCTTTCAGCTATCTTGGGCCCAAATTCTGGAACACTCTTCCTTCCTCTCTTAGGGTTGATATGCCAACTCAGGCTTTTAAGGCTCTCCTCAAAACCTTCCTTTTCTCTTCTGCTTTTCCTCCCCCTCCCTTTAGTCCTTTTTCTTCTCCATCCCTCCCCCCCCCCCCCAATCTCAGCACAAGATGCCTGCTGTTTTGATTGTTGTTAACCGCTTAGACACCTGTTGGGGTTCAATTTGCAGTATATCAAGGTCCAATAAAAAAAACCCCAACATATCTCTACCCTGGTAAACCATTCTTTCCCCTTAAAAATAACAAAACCTATCCCTCCCCCCCCCCCCCCCCCCCCCCACCAAGAACCCATGCCCTCAGTGTTATAAGTTCTAGAATCTCCTCCCAAAGAGTTTATCGCTAAACTCCGTGCCTGTGGGGACAATGTCTAAACATATGGCTCTCTCACCTGTAGGTGCATCAGGGAGAACACTTAGCCTCTTGGAGAACTACTGTGTGCAACCTGTTACTCCACTTTGAAAAGGAGGGAGGGGCTTCCTGTGCCCAGGTTCCAAGGATACATTTAAGAGCAATCATTCTAAATTTTTGAACTAATAACTTGGCCCATCTTCCAACTACTTCCAGATCTACCTCCCTCCCCAACAAGAGGCCCCAGGGCTTAAATTTAAGGGGTTGACTAAGAATGCTCTGCAGATATCATACAGCCCCAAAAAACACAAATTCTGTAGCAGCACCAAAACGCATGGCATAAGTCCCCTTTAGTATCAATGCATTTGGGGCTCTCAGAAGATGCCACACAACCTGCCATATATGCCCTGGCTAGAGAAAAGTAAGCACTATGGAGCAATCAGAACCACCATTCCCTATAATCAGCATTTTGCATGACTTCTGGAATACGTCTAATAATCTTAGCAAAGTCAAAACTTCCAGGATCAATCCTCAACTCTAGCTTCCACTTCCACATGTCTTAAATGGTCCTATAGTGGATAAAGCCTTATGTAAAGAAGAGACTGATGGAGGATTTAGATCTCTCTGACCTAAAATAACTTGTATAAAATCCAAAGTTAGTGCTCTAGTCTAGTCAATTGACATAATGTGCTACTTGACAATAAGTAATGCAATCTCCAGGATGAACTCCTACCTTCTGTCTCCATGTCTAGGGACAAACGTTTGCCTCCATCTTGCACAAGATGCTCCAACAGAAATATCCCTCCAGTTTTCCACCATGAAAAACCACATTCTCATTTCCCAGAGGAAATCTGCATTACCCTGCACTGGAAGGAGCAAGGAACAAGTAGGCTTCAGGTGTAATACTCTCCAAACATCCCGAATGGGTTGTAATAATATCCCATGTATCCTAATACTTTTAAATAAGCTGAGCATCTGTGGGAGTTGGTAAAAAAAAAAACCAAACCAGGATCTCTGCTTTTTAATTAAGGTGGAATCACATAGATCTAGTAAACCCAGACTTTATCCACTCCCTCCAATCACTAAGCTGAAAATAAAATTCTTCCTATCTACTCTATTGTGTTGTAATTGAAATGCTTATACTGTATTAACATTTTACTATTTTATTTTATTACATTTTTCTTCTCTTTGGTTAATTTACTTTGGTATAATGTGTAATAGGTTTATAGTGTATGTCCTTTTTCTTATTTCCACCTTCCTATTTTTTTTTCTTGTTGCATTTAAAATTTTCCATAAAATTACTGAACAAAAAAAGAAAGAAAAGAAGATTATTTTTCTACTTTTGCTGTCTGGCAATTTCATTTTTCTAATCATGTTGGTCCCATTCTCTGGATTTTGATTTCCTCTGTCTTCTCTTTGCTTGGATTCTAAGGTCTCTGTTCATTTCACATTTATTTTTTCCTCCTATCTTCTTCACTTCCTCTCCTATATCCATCTGACATTGGTCTTTCACGTCAGCTTTCTCATGTTTATTTTTCTTCCTTTCTACCCACTCAGATTGCACCCCTCACCGGCTTCAAGATCCCTCTTTTTACTACATTACCTAAAGCTTTCAATCTCTTTCTTTTTCTCCAACATTTCACTAACTGACTTCCCCCTCTCATATCCAGCACATTCACTATATCTCCACCAAACTCCACACATCCAACGATGTAGCTTCAGTTGCGAAGGGGCAGATAAGTCTTCTGGGAATCCTGCAAAACTGGCCTCCAATTAGCAACTGTGATATTGCTGCACCGCTTCCAATGATAGGAACACTGGTGGAAGACTACTAAGCACCTTAGAAGGAATGTTGGTTTTAAAGCATTTTCCCATCCCTTTGCTTCCCCCAACCCCCTCAGCCCCACATCTTCTCTCTTTTTTTTCTATCTGTCTGAGTCCAACATGTCTTCTTTGTTTCTCCCCAGTCCCTATTCCAGCATCTCCACTCTCTCTTTCCACATCCTTCTCCCAATCCCCAAGTCCAGCATCTACTTGTGCTTCTTTTCTCTTCCCCGTCCCCCTCCCCCTATTAGTTCCCCTTCACTTTCCTTCCCCATCCGCTTAATGCCACCATTCCAGACAGTTATGTTTCCCCACCAGGTAAATGGCCCCAAGCACCATCCCATGGAATAAGGCCCATCTCTACACCTTGACTGCTTCCTAACACAGGAGGTATGACCCCGTGCCTCCCTGCTTATTGATATAGGATATTACAACCTGTTTTCCTGTTTGAACTAGATTAACCTGATTCACCAACCAATCTCTGAAAATCTTCAGAGATTCCAGATTGCTCTTAGCTCCAGAAGGTTTATCGACTGACGTCTTTCCTAAGTAGACCTAGACCTTGAGTATGGATCCCATCTACATGAGCCCCCTCCCCCCACCCCCATCCCAGACTGAATTAATCCATTGTCGATGCCTTTTGAATTTGTGGCCAGATTGGAGTGCACTACCCACCAGAACAGAGACTTCTTATGGCAGATATCATCCCCTGCAGGTTTCGCCTGGCCTGTGACCATTGGGAAGTCGGGGCCCATTGAGATTGCTTACACACTACGGAACATGCAGTAACTGCTCTGGGACCTCGTCCAAGGTCTATTTCTCTGTGCACCTCTTCCTCTTCTGTTGCCTCTTCCTCTCCTTTGCATTCTTGTACCTAAAAAACCACGTCCTTCACCCCATTGGATAAATCGTTGCTGCTGCTGGATGATGAGGAATTGATAAGTTGAAAATGTTTACTGCTTGCTACTTTTGTGGATACATCTTCCTCTTTCTGATGTGTCCATGGATAAACATTGTTGCTTGAATAATCTTTTTCATCACGTGAAAATTTTTTTAACTTTGACTTTTTGACAGTGTCTCTGAACTTGTCTATATTATCTTTTAAAGACTGATGTTGTTTATTAAATTCATCTATAGAACTACTATTTTTCAATTTTTGTATGTCAGTATCCAACACCTCCTTCAGCTTGTTGGTATAATTCTGACTTTTTTCAATGATGAGTAACATTAAATCAAAGGAGCTTTTGTTTAAAATTCTGTTCCATTTGTCAATAAAGTCTTTATCATCATTGAAATTCTGCGGGGCTTTGTTCTTTCGCAAGCCTCTCGCTATTCTTTCCTTCTTACAGTACTCTATAAGGATATCACAGTTTAATTCCAACTTGATAATGTTCCTATTCTTATAAATAACCACATTCCAATCATTCTTAATAGCAGATCCCTCATGTTCTAAATTGTATTCTGAGGGAACATTAAGTAAATCATTAGCTTGTTGTGTTGAAAAACTGAAAGCTGAGTTCCACGGGTTGGTAGACGTGGAGGGGCATAATCGAACGAAAACGTCTATCTCCATGGGCGTTTATCTTCGAGAACGGGTCCGTGAAGGGGCGGACCGAACCGTATTTTCGCAAAAAATAGACGTCCATGTTTTATTCGACAATTTGTGAGCTGGGCGTTTTTGTTTTTCAACGATAATGGAAAATGAAAGCGCCTAGCTCAAAAACGAATAAATCCAAGGCATTTGTTCGTGGGAGGGGCCAGGATTCATAGTGCACTGGTCCCCCTCATATGCCAGGACACCAACCGAGCACCCTAGGGGGCACTTTTACAAAAAAAGAAAAAAGTTAAAGAGCTCCCAGGTGCATAGCACCCTTCCCTTGTGTGTTGAGCCCCCCCTCAAAACCCACTGCCCACAAGTCTACACCATTACTATAGCCATAAGGGGTGAAGGGGGCACCTACATGTGGGTACAGTGGGTTTGGGGGGGTTGGACGACTAAGCATTAAGCAGCACAATTGTAACAGGTAGGGGGGGATGGGCCTGGGTCCACCTGCCTGAAGTCCACTGCGCCCCCTAACAACTGCTCCAGGGACCTGCATACTGCTGCCAGGGAGGTGGGTATGACATTTGAGGGTGAAAATAAAAAGTTGTGAAACATCATTTTTTGTGGTGGGAGGGGGTTAGTGACCACTGGGGGAGTCAGGGGAGGTCATCCCCAATTCCCTCTGGTGGTAATCTGGTCAGTTAGGGCACTTTTTGGGGCCTTATTCGTGAAAAAACAGGGTCCAGGAAAAGTGCCCTAAATTCTAGCTACAAACGCATACTTTTTTTCCATTATCGGCGAAAGGCGCCCATCTCTGTTCGGGTGATAACCATGCCCCAGTCCCGCCTTCACCACGCCTCCGACACGCCCCCGTCAACTTTGTACACTTCCGCGATGGAGTGCAGTTGAAAACGTCCAAGTCCGGCTTTCGATTATACCGCGTTATTCGTTTTTGTGAGATAAACGTCCATCTCCCGATTTAGGTCGGAACTTGGGCGTTTTTCTCGTTCGATTATAAGCAGGATACTGCTATAATACAAAATTGCTCAGGAAAAGTTTGATAAAAGTTGCACTTTAATTTGGGCACTGATATATGATTAATGATAAGAATTCACAGCATCACAAGTGAAAAATTAATTTGCAGTTTTTAGCCCTATGATAGAAACTAAAATGCTGGTTAATCAATTAAACCGCGTTAAACCAAGGATTGTTTTCCTATGGCTTCTGAGGGCTTTTCTCCAATACAATATAGCAGAATCAACAGCTATTCTTGAATGATTTATACTAGTGTGATTCAGTATTAGGTTACCCATTGAGATTGCCTCAAATTGAGACATGCCATGGGAGTTACATGATCAGTGGAAGCCTTGTGGTCTAACATTCTCAACCTCTACCAAGCTAATACCTGCTGACTCTGCCCTACCTCTGCAACTACTGAAGTCAGAGA
The DNA here is from genome assembly GCF_901765095.1 of Microcaecilia unicolor. Classification (NCBI taxonomy): domain Eukaryota; kingdom Metazoa; phylum Chordata; class Amphibia; order Gymnophiona; family Siphonopidae; genus Microcaecilia; species Microcaecilia unicolor. The sequence continues at coordinate 190,096,734 of NC_044033.1, read as the reverse complement.
TTCTATCCACTACTCTGGGATAAATGCGCATCGATATCCCTTGGTGCTGACAAGGACATGGATGAATCCTTCCTTGGGAGGAGATCAGAGGATGCTCAATTCCAATGGCCTCTGTCAAAACTCAGTTTCAAGGGAGGTTGAGATCCTTTCAGTGCCAATGTGTCTTCGGTGTCTGATGCAGCTCCTGGAGCCATGAAGACTGGTGCTCCTGATACCAACATCAATGGACCAGACTTCTTGGTGCTAAAAATCGTTTTCCACTGCTTCTCATGATCTCTGATGCCACTCCTTGACATCTGCAAACAGAGTTTACAAGAAGAAGAATCATATCTGGTCCCAGATATTGCTAGCATCAGTTATGGGTGTCCGTGATGGACATGGTCCTCTAGCATTTGATACACTTTTTAAATCCTCTTCTATGAATGCAGTTAGAAAATAGAAAATGATATTCTGTGGAAAGGACTAGCCAGTCGATATTCAGCCCGTGGCGGTCAGTGATTTTTTAAACACTGAATGATGTCACCTGCCTGGGGTTACCCCACGGCCATTTAAAGGTCTATCCCCAGAATAGCCCAGGCCCACCTGCACCTGCCGCTTGTGCTCTACACTAGCACCCTCCTCCCACCAACTGGGTCACAACCGCCTCTGGGTGAGTCTCTCACTCTCAAATTATCCCCAGTGATTTCTAGGTTACTGGGGGCTACACTCCCAGTGGTCCCACAGTTCCCAGAAAGCACTCACAGACCCAATACACAAACCATCAGGATTCTTTATCAGTCCAGACAGAGAGGCAATAAACTAAATATTGTTTATTGTCTTTTCAAAATCGAACAGTGGAACAAAATAGTGCAAATAACAAACAATAACAGGAAACTGAAATGTGGCTCAATTATAACATTATCTAAACATTTGTATATGGTCTAAATAGTACCTGGGGAGATCAGGACATATATCTGTTCACAGAGCCTTAGCAAAGGGATCTGTCTCTCTCTTCTCCCGGGCTAAGACTGAATCAACAGCCAGCAACTGCCAGGTAATTTTTCAAACTTCAGGCCAATCAGAGCCCAGTCAACAAGTACTCTACTACTTGCTTCCTGCTTGTGTTAAAAAAAAAAAAAAAGAACATTCAGTTCCCTGTAACAGCTTTACAGCAAAGAAACACCACCTGCTGGCCAAATAGGAGAAATACACTTCAGACATAATTAAGACAGTAAAATATCCACAGGGCCAGTCTTAGCAATTGCGGGGCCCTGTGCAGACCAGTTCGGTGGGGCCCCCCCCAGTCCCACCTAGCCCTGCCCCTTGTTGACAAGATATGTTTTAAACATTTTCTTTTATTTCAAATAAAGACAAATCAAGCAAAACTTGTATAGAAAAACTAATTCAAACATGTAAAATGCTATAATAGGAAACCTTTGTGTTTGAAAAGCAAAACCATGTGCATGTAAGAACTGGATAAATGAATTAAAACGAATCCCCTTAATATGTAATACTTGGTAGCAATAATGAAACAGTGATTGAATATTCAGATGGCAAGCAGCCTGAGCCAACAGATTAATTTTCCACTGAACATAATTAACTTTGTATGAACTTGGCTGCTAATAGTGTGATGAATTGGACAATGTTGGCACATTTAGCCATATCCTTTTACCAGCCATGGCGCATATAAACAGTAATCACTGAAAATATTATACCAGTACAGGAGAAGAAAAAAAACCTTTTTTCATTATAAATAATTTCTGTAAGCTGTTACAGCTCCAGTATACCCAAAATGACACAAACCAAATTAGCATACAGACTCTGCATGCAGCACAATACCAGAAAAATAGAAAGAAACACATTGCTATACATTGCAAAATAAGATAGCAGGTGTAAATTCTCAAATTGGACATATTCCAAACACTAAAATGAAAATAAAATGACTATTTTCTACCCTTGTTGTCTTTGTTTTTCTGATCATGTTGTCCCAGTCTCTGATTCTGCTGCTCTCTATCTGCTCCCTTAACTCCACTTCCAGGGCTTCCTTTCCATTTATTTCTTTACTTCCTCCTTTCTTCTTCATTTCTTGCCCTACAACCATAATTAAAAGCTGGGTCCTCCATGGACTTGACTGGAGGAGGTATAGAGTGGATCCAGCTTTTGCCTATTTTCTCCAGCCATGTGCAGCTTTTCTTCTCTTTTCCCCTCTTTTCCACTTCCCTCATCTCTACCAGAATGCATCTCCTTCCTCTTTGTTTCCTCTCCTCCATCTATGTCCAGCATTTCTCCTCTCTCTCCTCGCCTCCATCCATGTTCATCTCACTTCATCTCACGTCCTCTCTCTTCCCTCCCCTCCATCCATGTCCAGCATTTCAACTCTCTCCCCTCCCCTCCATCCATCCATGTGCATCTCCTTCCCATCTTCCCTCACCTCCATCCATGTCCAACATTTCTCCTGCCCTCCCCTCCATCCATCCATGTCCAGCAACTCTCCTCTCTCCCCTGCCATCCCCTCCCATCCATATCCAGTGATTCTCCTCTGCCCTCCCCTTCATGTCTAGTGACTCGCCCCAGCCCCCAATTTCCCCCCCTTTTCAGTCCCCGAGTTTCAGTTCCAACACCAGCCCCACCTGCCCGCCCTCAGCTTTCCCACAGCCCTCCTTTCCTTCCTGCTGCTCTGCGTTTAAAAAGTCAGACTCGCAGCAGCTGCAGTGAAAGCAGCAGGCTCGCCTCTACCTTCCCTTCTCTCTCAGTGTCCCGTCTTCACGGAAACAGGAAATTGCATCAGTAAAAGGCGGGACACAGAGAGAAGAGAAGATAGGGGCAAGCCTGCTGCTTTTGCTGCAGACACTTCAACTTTTTAAATGCATGGCGGCTGGAAGGAAAGGAGGGTTGTCAGAAAGCTGAGAGCGGGTAGGTGAGGAGAGGATCAAATTGCGAGGAGCGGGAGTTAGCGGCGCGGGGCCCTGTGCGACTGCTCCTGTTGCCCCTGCCTAAGACCGGCCCTGAATATCCAATACATTTTACAGGTTTAAAACACACTGTTTCTTCACAGCCATGAGTAGATTTTGCCCCGAATATACAATGCCAGGCCATGCCTGGCACTGGTATTGAATATTCGGGGCTAAATAATGTTCAGGAAGCTGCAGGGCTTATGCAGGTCCTGGATGATATTCAGCCAAGATCCACATATGACACTTATGCAGGCCCTGGCTGAATATCGGCTGGGACCCACATAAGGTGCTCTCTGCTCCAAACAATCTTCACTCCCTCCCCCATGATCCTGATCCCTCTCCCTCCCACCCCATATATATTCTATAGTGGCCTGAGGCCCCACACCCGTGATGAGCAGGAGAGAGTGGGCATTGCTCTTTCCCAAAGGATCCCACTGGACCACCAGGTATTCACGGGTAGACTCGGGGGGGTCTGTGGGGGGGGGGGGGGGGGCTCAAGTCTCCTTAGAATATGCATGGGGTGAAATGGATGGGAAATCAGGGTCACAGGGGATGCAGGACAGCCAATATTCAGTCCAATGCCTGGTTATCTTTGTAGTTAAAGTTAGACCAGCCTTTTTGCTGCCTTGATTTTAGTAACTTACGTAACTAGTTAGGGGTTTTCAACCCAGTCCTCGGGGCCACCCAGCCAGTTGGAGTTTTCAGGATACCCCCACTAAATTAAATGAAGGTATTCTGAAAACCCTGACTATTTGGGTGTACCCGAGGACTGGGTTCAAAACATTTGGGTTAGCGGTCTGAATATGGCTGCTAACTGGTTAGGTCCCAGTTTTTCCTATGCTCTGCCCATGGACTGCCCTGGCAATAACTGGACAGTGCAGGAGTGGTTTGTGGGGATATTCAGCGGCACTGTCTGGTTAACTGTCACTGAATATTTGCACTTAGGTGGTCAAAAGTGATTCAACTGTGCAGGAACCTCTCCTGCCCGATGAAATCGCTTTGAATATCAGGCTCAAGACATCTAATGTTTTGTCTATTAGCAGATAGTGAATCAAATGTGTTTTGTGGTGAAGAGTGCATCAAGTGAACCAGATAAAGCTGGGACAGGTCCAGCTGCAGGGCCAGTATTTAGCGAGTTGACCAGAGAAGGAAATAACATAGACTGACATGGGATATTAACTAATGCTGAGGCATGGACAGGTGAACTGTACATATTTGGTGTCCAAGAGGTATCCCTGCAAATATACATGAGAATAAAAGTGGCATAGGAGTTCCCCTGAGGAACACCAGAAAGATTGAACTTAAGTTGGAGCAAAAGAAAAAGGAAACCGATATGGTTCTCCAAGCAAGTGGCTGAGAAAATAAAGGCTAAAGAGTTGGCGTTCCAGAAATACAGAAAAACTCAAAAAGAGGAACACGGAGAGGAATACCGGATGAAACTGAAGGAAGCCAAGAGAGAGATACGTCTGGCGAAAGCGCGTGCGGAAGAACAAATGGCTAGAAAGGTAAGGAGGGGTGACAAAAATTTCTTCAGGTATATTAGTGAAAGGAAAATGACTAAAAAGGGAATTGTAAGACTGAAAGATGCTGCGAACCGCTATGTAAAAAATGATGAAGAAAAGGCAAATTTGCTAAATAGATACTTTTGTTCTGTTTTCACAGAGGAAAATCCTGGAGAAGGACCAAGATGGACTGACAAAAGTACATGTGAGAGTGGAGTGGATTTAGCACCGTTCACGGAAGAGAGTGTGTATGAACAACTAGGAAACCTAAAGGTGGACAAAGCCATGAGACCGGACGGGATCCATCCCAGGATATTGAGGGAGCTCAGAGAGGTTCTGGCGGGTCCTCTTAAAGATTTGTTTAATAAATCCTTGGAGACAGGAGAGGTTCCGAGGGATTGGAGATCGGCGGATGTGGTCCCTCTTCACAAAAGTGGAGATAGGGAAGAAGCTGGAAACTACAGGCCGGTAAGCCTCACTTCGGTTATAGGAAAAGTAATGGAAGCGATGCTGAAGGACAGGATAGTGAATTTCCTGGAAGCCAATAACTTGCAGGATCCGAAACAACATGGTTTTACCAAAGGGAAATCGTGTCAAACGAAACTCATTGAATTCTTTGACTGGGTGACTAGAGAATTGAATCAAGGACATGCTATGGACGTAATCTACTTAGATTTCAGCAAAGCTTTTGACACGGTTCCCCACAGGAGGCTCTTGAATAAACTGGACAGACTGAAGATAGGACCTGAAGTGGTGAACTGGTTGACGGACAGAAACCAGAGGGTGGTGGTGAATGGAATTCACTCGGAGGAGGGGAAGGTGAGTAGTGGAGTGCCTCAGGGATCGGTGCTGGGGCCGATTCTGTTCAATATATTTGTGAGTGACATTGCCGAAGGGTTAGAAGGTAAAGTTTGCCTTTTTACGGACGATACTAAGATTTGCAACAGAGTGGACACCCCGGAGGGAGTGGAAAACATGAAAAAGGATCTGCGGAAATTAGAAGAATGGTCTAAGGTTTGGCAATTAAAATTCAATGCGAAGAAATGCAAAGTGATGCACTTAGGGAGTAGAAATCCACGGGAGAAGTATGTGTTAGGCGGGAGAGTCTGATAGTTACGGATGGGGAGAGGGATCTTGGGGTGATAGTATCTGAGGATCTGAAGGCAAGGAGTTGGGGGGGGGGGGGGGGTTCAGGATCTGCCCTATTAGAGCCACTACAATCTGGCTTTAGCCCTCTACATTCTTGCCAAAGTCTCCAGTGACCTGTTCCTGGCTAGATCATGGGTCTTTACTCAGTCCTCACCCTTTTTTACCTTTCTACTGCTTTTGATACTGCTGATACACTGTCCCCATTTGGATTTGGGGACTCCTGTGTTGGTGTTCTTCTCTCTCATTGCTCTGGTGGATCCTCCACTGAAATTCCACTATCAGTCGGTGTACCTCAGAGCTCTGTCTTGGGACCTCTTCTCTTCTATACACCTATTCCCTTGGTGCTCTGATCTCCTCCCCTGGTTTTTCAGTATCATCTTTAGGCTGATATTTCTCTCCACACCATAAATTTCAGCAGGAATCCAGGTGAACGTCTCAGCTTGCTTGTCTGACATTGCTACCTGGACATCCCGCCAGCTGAACATGGGCAAAACTGAGTTTCTTACCTTTTCGCCTAAATCATTGGTGTAGCCACGGGGGACCTTGGGGTCCTGGCCCCCCAATTTGGGTTTGGGCCCCCAAAGTCTTAGTAAACAGGGGGGATAGAGTATTGTAACTCACTTCTCTTGGGAATTCGGCACGTCGAACTTTGATGTCTGCAACCTACTACAAAATACTGCAATAATAATATTTGCAAAAAAATGGGACCACGTAACCCCTTTATTCATAGAAGAACACCGGCTTCCTGTTAAGTATAGAATCCAGTTGAAAACACAATCTTAATATATAGAATTCATAAACAAGGAATTCCAGATATCTCATACCATACACTCCCTCTAGAAGCTTACACTCCTTAACTCAGAACTCACCATGCCATCCTTTTGACTTTTTCACCTACAGTCCATTCGTGATTCTGTCTACAGTATCATAGGCCCCACACTTTGGAACCATCTACCCCAATATGCCACCTCAATGGGTGGCGGTAAGCAGTGGCGGTCCGCCCCGGGTGCATGCTGCTGGAGGGTGCAGAGAGCAGCCGCAGGACTGTTGTCTCCGCTGGTTCCCTGCTCCCTCTGCCTCGGAACAGGTTACTTCCTGTTCTGGGGCAGATGGAGCAGGGAGCCAGTGGAGCCAACAGGTGCGCAGCTGCACCCTCCAGCAGCCAAGAATGCACCCGGGGGGAGGGCTTGATGTGCCGGGGAGGGGGGTATCATTGTGCCGGGGGGGGGGCTTGATGCGCTGGGGAGGAGGGTGTCATTGCCCACGGGGGGGGGGGTGTCATGCTGTGCCCTGGGGGGACAGACGCTGCTGCACCCGGGGGGGGGGGGGGGGTGCGCAGCGGTGATCTGCCCCGGGTGGCAGCCGACCTAGGATCGTCACTGGTGGTAAGGCTGCCCGTCGCATGGCCATGCGGTAAGAGTTTTCTTACCGCATGGCCATGTGTGCCTGGGGTCTTTTTACCCACTGCTGTAAAAAGGGCCCTAGCGTGCGGGGAGAAATGGCCCCTGCCGCTAGCGCAGGGCCTTTTTTTCCTGAAGCTTGGTAAAAGGACCCCCTCAGAGCACCATTTATAGAACAATGCCCAGGGCTTATTTTTTTTTTTTCGGCACCCAAATTGGGGTGTCATTTACTGAATTTAGTCCAAGATGTTTCTTATAACTATGTTATACATACCAATACACTTTCTTTGAAGAAACTACAGTAACATATGAACAACAATGTCTGCATAAAAACTGCAGTTTATGATCTGAGAAAAGAACTGTGTGACAGCTAAGAATTCTTAGCAGTTTTATGGGAAAACAAAACCTTGCATGCTTACAAAAGCTCTGCCTTATATAAACAAACTGCAAAATCAAACATAGTGCCTACAAAGAGGCTAAGAAAGCAAACAGAGTGTTAGGAATTATGAAGAAAGGAATGGAAAACAAAAATGAGAATGTTATAATGCCTTTGTGTCGCTCCATGGTGCAACCGCACCTCGAAAATTGGGTGCAATTCTGTTCACCGCATCTCAAAAAAGATATAGTGGAAGTAGAAAAGGTACAGAGAAGGGCAACAAAAATGATAAAGAGGATGGGATGACTTTCTTATGAGGAAAGGCTAAAGCGGCTAGAGCTCTTCAGCTTGGAAAAGAGACGGCTGAGGGGAGATATGATAGAGGTCTATAAAATAATGAGTGGAATAGAATGGGTGGACATGAATTGCTTGTTACTCTTTCCAAAAATACTAGGACTAGGGGGCATGCAATGAAGCTACAAAGTAGTAAATTTAAAACAAATCAGAGAATAATTAAGCTCTGGAATTCATTGACAGAGATTGTGGTAAAAGCAGTTAGCTTAGCAGGGTTTAAAAAAGGTTTGTATAATTTCCTAAAAGAAAAGGCCATAAGCCATTATTAAGATGGACTTGGGAAAATCCACTGCTTGTTTCCAGGATAAAATCTGTTTTACTGTTCTAGTATCTTGCCAGGTACTTGTGACCTGGATTGGCCAATTACATATAACAATATCTCAAATCAACTCAAAATCTCAAATCATCTCAATTCAAATACAACCCATATTATGGAGATCACGTGGTGCAATGAGCTGAGCAGACGCGTTTTGCTGCAGCTCGAGGGCCCTCACCCCGAAATTGCATTTGCATCGCTTCATTAGCGCCTAAAAATCAACAGCTGGCCACAGCGAGACTATATGGACAAATATATAAACAAAACTCCAGTCGGAATGGCGCTACGCACCGGGAAAAAGGAGAAAGAAAAGAAAAAGTGCCTACCCCGGAGTTCAAAATGGCGGGCGAACCGCTGCAGGCTGACCGGGTTTTTTCAGCATCGCAACTTGAACAACTGACAACGGCGGTAGCAAAGGCCTGGCAGCCGAAGTGGGACGCTTTAGAGAATAAGATAGACGCCTACCATACCAAATTAGAAGGTTTGGAGACTCACATGGAGGATCTTGCAACAAGGGTCTCGGCCCTAGAAGACGATTCACAGGGGTACAGCGCAGATATTCATGAATTAAAACAACAACTCCGGGAGCACGCAGATAAACTAGAAGACTTGGAAAATCGCTCCCGGAGAAACAACATAAGAATTGTGGGTATATCGGAGAACATTCCAGATAGAAATATAGTGACATGGCTCACGGACTGGTTAACCAAAGAACTGGCACTGTCAGACTCTGTGGGGCCTTTAGTACTTGAGCGCGCGCACCGCGTGGGACGTAAAAATGATACCCAGACGAGGCCACGAGTGATAGTGGCACGGATACTTAATTATCGCCACAAATTGGAAGTTTTAAATGGATTTAAGATCCGCAGAGGGGATCTAAAGCACGAGGGGCGACCAGTACTTATGTTTCAGGATTACTCCGCCGGGGTCCAGGAGCAACGAAAAAAATTTCATCAACTATGCGCAGCATTGGCGCAGAAGCAAATTCGCTTCATACTCCAATATCCAGCATTATTGAAAGTCTCACTACAAGGACAATGGCGCATGTTTAAAACTCCGGAAGAAGCTAAAGTTGGATTGCGAGAACAAGGTATCTCTGAGGAGGACTGAGGGCAAGTTTAACATCTGCTGTGAGACAGCGTATTAATATAATATAGTTACAGTAAGTAAGGAATTACATGTTACAAGGGGTGAAGGGCTCTCTGCTAACCAGGTGATCTCTAGCTGAAACCAGGCATTGGCCCGGCAGATGGCTAAGGGTTGGATAGAGAGGGGGGAGATTAGAGGGGGGGGGGGAAGACTAGAAAATGGGTCAAAGAAGGGAACCAGAGGGACCAAAAGTTTGGGCAGGAGGCAATTTGGGGTCACTAAGGTTTACAATGGGGCCAATATTAAAGGGGACAGATGGAATGAGCGAACCTGGAGCTGGGGGGACCATGAAAAATTTTGGAGAGGGAGTAGAATCATAAAAATGAGGGGCAAATTTGATGAGGATAGTGAAATGGGACAAAATGACCACTAGAATAATATCCTGGAATGTTGGTGGTATAAGTTCCCCGATTAAAAGATCCAAGATTTTAACCATGTTAAAAAGGTATAAAGCTGACATAGCGTGCTTACAAGAAACACGCCTGACAGACAAAGAGCACCTTAAATTACAAAAATTATGGGTTAGCGAAGTGTTTGCGGCCCCTCCTCAGGGTAGGAAAGGGGGAGTCGCTGTCTTATTTCGTAAAGGTCTGCCGTGTAAAGCCACAGTACTGGACAAAGGAGTCAAAGGAGACTTCATTCTATTAAGAGTATGGCTGTCAGGGAGGGTTCTGTTGTTGTTAGTCCTCTACGGGCCCAATAACTTTGATGCAGCATTCTTCAAAGCTTTAACTGGGAAATGCTTGCAGAATGGGGGAGGAGATTTGATAATAGCAGGAGACTTTAACGCAGTAATAGACCCTCATCAGGATTGTTCCAACACTATAGCTTCTCAGTATCGAGGGACGCGGGCTCGAGAATTCCAAACTTTTAACAGAACCCTTGATCTGGTAGATCCGTGGAGGATATTACACCCCGGAGAGAGCGATTATACGCACAGATCAAGGGCTCATGGTACGTTTGCTAGAATTGATTATATCATGTTAGCTCGCTCTCTTTTTCATCTAGTAGACGCAGCAGTTATTGGCCCAGAAGTAATATCCGACCCTGCGATAGTGTGGGTAGACCTCAAACTCACACCAGACCCAGGGGGGGGGGGGAGAGGGTGGAGATACCCAGCTCATTTGCATTTTGACCCCCATTTGCGGGAGCATATACAGAAAAGCTGGGGACAGTATATAGAGCATAACAAGATCCATGCAGATTCCCAACCTGAACTGTTCTGGTCAGCTTCCAAAGCTGTTCTACGAGGTGCTATAATAGCCTATTGCAGTGTGTAAGAACTCGTCAGCAAGCACCGCTCCGTGCTGTCTGCTCTCGACCTGCACCTCTCCGTGCTGTCTGTCTTCACCCACACAAGAGCTTGTGAGCATGACACAGGAGACCTCGTGGCACTCTGCTGACTTGCCTCTGGAACTCGACCGCTCCCACTATCCCCACTCAGGAGAACTCCTCTGGAGACTGACGCCTTTTCCACTCAGCTTCACTTTGAGTTCTCTAGTCCCCCAGAACCCGCCTGTAGTCAGTGGGCCTTTCTGCACCCTTCCCTGGGGATACAATTATTGCCTGGGTCCCACCAACCCTCTGCTCTTCCCTTGGTTTCAACTTTCAGTCACTGTTATTCAACTGTCAAGGGTAGCAGGGATTCTCTGGTGTCCTTGTCTTCAGGGGGTTATTCAACAACAAGGTCCCATCTGGGATAGTGCCCTTTGTAACCCCCACAGGGGCCCTCCAGTGGCTCCTGCCTGGCCTCACCAGCCTTTTGCCTCAGGGAACCACCTTGAAACCAGACTTCTCTGTGACTACATTCATTCAGGCCTCTAGGTTTGGTCCTCCCCTTTCCCTCAGGGTGACCTCTTCCTTAACCTGCAGTCCTGGCCTGGCCTCCCCGCTGTATCACCTGGTAACTGACCCACCTTACCAGTTCTTCTGGTGGGGCCCCCAGGTCACCCTTCTCTGGAGGATCTCACAGCTTCCTCTGCTTGCAAAAATATGCAAATTAGCTGGTTGCATGTAAATTCAGTTTATTAGCTAGGTTACAGTCTTGTGGGAACCTGGCTTGCCCACTATTAATCTGTTACTGCGATTCACCCCTGAGACCATTTACTGGGGACATCTGGGTCTCAGGGTGTAACAGCCTCCTCCCCTGGATAGGACCTTCTTTATTCACCTTAACCTTACGGTCCTATCCTCCACCCCACGGCTGTTTGTTCTTTTAAACACTTCAGTAGCAATTGTTCACACCCCTAGTACCCAGTGCCTGGTCCCCACCAGGTAAGTATCTCATTGGGTTTGGAGGGAACCTTCTCCTAACCTTTCTCTTGAGCTCTACTTCAGCAGGCCTCTTTCCTCAGTCTTCCTGCGAGTAATCCTCAGGCTCTGGGTGTTGTAGGTTCCCCCATCTTCTCTCCACTCCAGGGTTGCCAGGTGGAAAATTTTTTTCCAGCCTAAAGGAGCCCAAAATCCAGCCCAAAACCCGGCCAAACTCAAACCCCGCCCCTGACACCCCCGCCCCCGCCGTCATCGGCCCCGCCTCCCCCGTCATCGGCCCCACCTCCCCGTCACTAACCCCGCCTCCCCCGTCACTAACCCCGCCTCCCACGTCACTAACCCCGCCCAGAAATGTCATTAACCCCGCCCACTGCGGCCGAAAAAAGCCGGCGAAAAAACCGCAAAAGCCGGCGAAAAAACCGCCCCGAAGCCAAAAGGAGCCCAAAAAACCGCAACCCGCCGCGGGCAAAAATTTCCCGCGGCGGGTCGCGGAAAACCGCCCAATTGGGTGGTAAAACCGCCCACCTGGCAACACTGCTCCACTCCCTTGGCTTAGAGGATGCTTTTATAGGGTGCCCAATAATCCATCCCCCCTCTCTTTAGGCCTCTCCCCCTGCTTCCAGAAAGGTCCGCACCCAGAACTCTCTCCACCTTTCCGGCTTCCCCTCAGAGAGTCCCCCTGGTGGCCTTCCCAGGGAAGTACAGGTCCTATGCCACGAGCACCCCCTAGCCATTCCTTCTGGTCACTACCATGGACTATACTCTTTGGCTCCCTCTAGTGGCCAGAATGGGCATTTTCCCGGTTTTCAATGGGAGAGCGCCCTCTGGCGGCCTCCTCAGGTAAGGGCAGACACTGTGGTTATCACAAGTGTCAAAAATAAAAGGAAAGCAGCCAGCATCCTGCTACTGGAGAGACAGTTGCAGAAGGCCAAAAGAGGACACTTGCGGCACCCCACGTCCACCACCCTAGAAAAATTGAAAGCTACCCAGATAGCATTAAACAGCTTGCTGCATGAGAGAGAAATGAAATCAACTTTGTTCTATAAATATAAGCTGCAGAGGTTTGGAAACCGGGCAGGTAGGATGTTGGGACGTTTAATAAAAAATGTAGGCGCGCCAAGGGTGGTGACCTCACTTAAAGATCCCATGGGTAACCTCATCACAGATAGCAAAAAGATAGGGCAAGCATTTACAGAATACTTTACAGGCTTATATCAGGCAAATCCGCCCCCCAATGAACAAAAAATGCAAGAATATTTACAGAAGATAGGCCTTCCTATGCTGACAGAGGAACAATTAGAGATCTTAAACAAACCCCTAGCAATGTCTGAGCTACAACAAGGGATTAAAACTTTAAAATTGTGGTCGGCGCCAGGCCCGGACGGGCTATCCGGGGAATACTATAAAATCTTACCAGGGGAAGCACTGGCGGCACTCCTAGAGTACTATCAGGAGGTCATAGAGGAGGGAGGTTTCCCAAGGCACGCTAACACAGCGCTGATAACATTAATCCCTAAGCCAGGGAAGCCCCTCGACAAAGTAGAATCTTATAGACCAATATCCCTGTTAAACGTTGACATAAAGATACTGGCAAAAATGATGGCGGAGCGTCTGGCGCAATGTTTGCCATCGTTGATAGGCCCAGAACAAGTGGGGTTTGTGAGAGGCCGTCAGTCAGCTCACAATGTCAGGAAAACCCTACTGGCTATAGCGTCTAGCCAGCAAGCTGAGGTGCCCACCTTGATCCTGAGCCTGGATGCTGAAAAGGCCTTTGATCGGGTCGGGTGGGACTTCATGTTTCAAACATTAAAGGTAATGGGCCTGGAGGGATGGTTTATGCAAGCCATAAGAACACTTTATGATCAACCCCGAGCGGGAGTACTAATGAATGGCATTAGAGAATCAGAGTTCCAGATTGGGAGGGGTACAAGGCAGGGCTGTCCCCTGTCCCCATTGCTGTTCCTCCTGTCCCTGGAACCCCTGATACGGACGGTCCTCGCAGCTCCAGATCTTCAGGGGGTTACTTTGGCGGGTCACACCATAAAGATTTTAGCTTATGCAGCAGGGGCGTATCTGAACTGCGGCGGTAGGGGGGGCCAGGGCCAGAGAGGGGGGGCACATTATAGCCCCCCCCCCCCGCCGCCGCCGCCGCCGCCATTGCCGATCCCCCTCCCCCCAGCCGCTGCCATTGCTAACCCTCCCCCTCCGTTGCTCGCCTACCTTCGCTGGCGGGGGACCCCAACCCCCGCCAGCCGAGGTCCGCGTCCTCCTGCCGCTGCCGGCTGCCTTTGGTCCTTTCATTCTTCCATTGAAGCTGGCGCCGACGAAAAAGTTTCTTTTGAATCTGACGTCGCTGCACGTTGCACGTTGTACGTGCAGGACGTCAGACTCAGAAACAATTTCTGAGTCTGACGTCCTGCACGTACAACGTGCAGCGACGTCAGACTCAAAAGAAACTTTCGTCGGCGCCACTGCTTCAATGGAAGAATTAAAGGACCAAAGGCAGCCGGCAGCGGCAGGAGGACGCGGACCTCGGCTGGCGGGGGTTGGGGTCCCCCGCCAGCGAAGGTAGGCGAGCAACGGAGGGGGAGGGTTGGCAGCGGTAGGGGGGTCCAGGGCGAAATCTGCGGGGGCCCAGGCCCCTGAGGCCCCACGCAGATACGCCCCTGTTATGCAGATGACCTGCTGGTGGTGGTGAGGGAGCCCTCTAGAACTTTGGGGAAACTGTTGGAGATTATTGAGCTATATGGGGGATATTCAGGCTTTCGACTAAACCTGCACAAGTCTATAGCCCTTCCAGTGTTCCCGGAGGTGCGCACATCATGGCCTGGGACCTTCCCTCTTCAATGGGCACAGACTTCTCTGAAATACCTGGGAGTGTTTATCCCCATGGATCTGTCTAAGCTTTATGAAAAGAACGTGTTGCAGTTGTTATGGGACACTAACAAGCAGTTGCTAGCTTGGGGACCACTACCGCTTTCCTTGCTGGGTCGGATAGCTCTGGTCAACATGGTTATAGTCCCCAGGTGGCTATACACATTTCAAACTCTCCCGCTATTCCTAAAGAGGATAGACGAGCAGAGGCTGATAAAAATAATACAGGCTTTTATATGGAAAAAGAAAAAGCCTCGCCTTCCTTACTCCATGCTGTGTATACCGAAGGAATATGGCGGTCTGGGACTCCTGAATATCAAGCACATGACTGTGGCCAGTGGTATGCGCCACATAAATGACTGGTTTAGAGACACCCAAGACTACACAAACACGTCCATAGAGCTGCAGATATATCCTGAAACCCATTTCAGCAGCTACCTGCACACAAAGGGTCCCCCGATACCTTACATATTGAGAAGAACTGGAATAATGGGAACAGCAAAAGCAGTATGGAAATGGATTTGCAAACTTCATAATTTCTCGGCAAAAACCACTCCGTACCTATCAATATGTGGAAACCCAGACTTCAGACCGGGCCTGCTCTACCCAGCGTTTCAGCGATGGAGGCGGAAAGGGATGGTGTTTTTATCACATGTCATCACCTCTGAGGGAAGGCTCAGGTCGTTTGAAGAACTACAAAAAGAATTTGCACTACTTCCTACAGATAAATTCCACTACCTCCAGCTGAGACATTATGTACAATCCCTGCCGTGGGAGGACCTGACAGAGGATGTCCAGGAGGAGCTGGCTTCGGCCTTCTCTCTGGCGGCGCAACAAAGGGTCCCACTTAAATTTCATCACAGACATATCAGAGATACTGCTGAAGAACTAGATTACGCTAGATTGCTGGACATGTGGCAACAGGACATACCAATAGATCTGACGGTCTCACAATTTAAAACACACATCCTAACGATATGCAAGCAGTCTACTTTAACCTCGCACTGGGAAACACAATATAAAGTGGCGCTCCGTCTATACATTTCCCCGAGAAGGGCCTTCCACATGGGACTTTCTCCCTGGGGGGAGTGCCCTAAGTGTGGGGGAGCTGGAGCCACACTGGGACACATGCTTTGGACTTGTGGGGGCTTGGTTCGCTTTTGGACAAACTTGACTCATTGCATTTCAAAATTCTGGAAGACAGAGTGGACATATGACTCTGCCCTATTACTGGGGCGTCCGAAACTTATACACCCTGTCCCGGCGGGGTTTACAGCTTTTGTTCATAAGTCTATCATGGTTGCTAAACAAGTGATATTAGCGGAATGGGTGTCCCGACAAGATCCCACTTACTCGCAATGGCGGACACGAATGATAACACTGTTGCGGTTTGAAAGATTGGGAATAGCAGATTTCAAATCCAAGACTGGACTACAGTTCCAGAGCATCTGGAGCCCGTTCCTCAATACAATGTCTCCGACTGCCAGGAGTAGACTTGTTAACTATTAATGGTACCCTAGTGGCTGACTAAGTAGAATGGGAAGGATAAGGGGGGGGAGGGGAGTATAGAGATAAGAAGGAGGGATAGGGAGGGAAAGGGAAGGAAAGGGGAGGGCGTTGGTTGGGGGGGATATTGATAAAAACAAGTTTGTGATAATTGCGCTTTTGTAATGTCATGTTTTTTTTTTCTGCAATAAAAATGATTAAACATACAACCCATATTATTTAAGAACTAGCCATTGAGCCCATAAAAACGGGCTAGTAAAGGAAGGGGGGGTTAAAAGCCCCTCCCCACGGATGGGGTGCCGCCGCCGCCCCTCCCACCCCCCCACCCCGGAGTCCCCTCCGCCACCCCTTCACTCGGGCTGGGTACCTGGCTTCACTATTCAAACCGCCGGAACGCAGCACACAGCTCATCTGAGCTGCCGTCGGCCTTCCTTCTTCTCTGCGTGTGTTCCGCCCTCGTGTGACGTAACGTCGGCGAGGGCGGGACACAGGCAGGTAAGGAAGGCCAACGGTAGCTCAGATGAGCTGTGTGCTGCGTTCCGGCGGTTTGAATAGTAAAGCCAGGTACTCGGGCCGGGTGGAGGGTGGGTGGCGGCGGCGACTCCGGGTGGGTGGGGGGAGCGGTGATGACAGCAGTTCCCTCACTCGCAGGTGCGCAGGTTTCCTCTCTGTCATGCCCTCATCATCACGTATTGACGCGAGGGCGGGACAGAGAGGGTCTCTACTGCGCATTTGCGAGTGAGTACGCCTCTTGCCATTTATATGTTTGATTGTCAGCTAAACTCATACCATAAGACTGTTCAAAAAGAAATTTTTGTAATGCTTTCTTAAATTCTTTTTCTGTTTGACGCTCTCAAATATTCTAAGGTAACGCATCCCACATTTTCGGACCCACTATGAAAAACATAGCGGACCTATATTCTTCCAGTATGATGGAATTAAACAAATGTACATCCAGTGGTTTTTTTATTTGCTGACCTCAGTGATCTTGGGGACTGATAATTATTAGCTATGAGGAAACCAGGACCAACACTGCATTATTCAACACCTTAAAAACCAATAGTAAAATTGCCAATTCATATGTGCTTGTAATTTGCATATGTTTTATGTTTTCACTGGAATTTTGATATGCTCTCAATGAGACAGTTTTCTAATCATAACACGAGTATGAACTTCATTCCCCCATGTTATCATAAGGAAGTTAGTATCATATGTGATGTCCTCAATTTGCTTTTTTGACTGCCTGCCTTTTCACACTGAACAAAGGATTTCAATGTATTGTCCACAATGACTCCAAGATCCTTTTCCTGGAAGGTGAAATTGGCATCATGTACTTAATTTAGGATTATTTGTCCCTATCTGTATCACTCTGCATTTCAACACATTTAATTTCATCTGCCATTTAGATGCCAAGTCCTCCAGTCTTGCCAGGTTCTCTTGTAAATACTCACAATCTGCTTCTGATTTAACAACTTTGAATAATTTTGTGTCATCTGCAAATTTTATCATCTCACTTGTTGTTTCTTTTCCAAATCATTTAAAAAATATAATAAAAAGAACTGGCTCCAGTCACTGGCATAACCAGATGGTCAATTCTGGGTGGGCCTTAGCCTAAGGTGGATGGGCATGCAATTCTCTCTCCCCCTACTCTACCTGGTCTCCTCCGCCTTCAGCTCCTGAAAATATAAATACCTGAGCTGGTGGGGATCTCAAGCCAAGCCAAAGACCTCTCCTGCCTGAGTCGTGCCTGCGTGTCGATTCCCAAAATAGTCTCTGGTAGAAAACTCAGTAATCACTAACAAAGAACCAGTGTATAACCTTAAGGAGAGAAAACAGTGAAAGGATTGACCCAGTTAACATATAAAGAAAATGGCCCCTTTAGTAATGCATTGTACCAAACATAATCATCAATTCACACAATTAAAATGGCTCACTATAGATCAGGTTGTACGTCCCATCAGGGGCGGAGACATGGATCAAGCTTTAAACAAGAAAGAACAATTTTGGATTTTTGAGTTAGATACGATAGTTCCTAATGGACTCAAATCATGTCATTGAATGGAACACTCATTTAAATTTCTGCATATGAACCAATATGTAATCAGTTTGTAGTAGGATGCTTGCAGATTACTTTGCGAATTAATCCAAAACGTAAGGGAGGAGTGATGACATCATTTCCTGCCAGGGAACATATAAAAAGCCTTTCCTCTTACCGAGCCGTGCACCATTAGAGTAGGGGCACTTTTCTCTTTTGTTAGTGAAACTTTAGCAATTTACATCTCGAGTTCCTGAAGAAACCCTGCAGAGTCGGACTCGCTATGATTCTGCTAAAGAAGGCAACACATCGAGTCGAGTAGCGTAGGGATGTTGGGACGCTGAGACACAGAGAAAATTGGTATTGCTCAATGTCGAAGAACGCAGTACCGGTGTGCTGCCTAAGGAAGAAGAAAGACGCGGACACGAACTGGAAAACATCCGGGTGTGTGCACACACCCGATAAAATTAAGTTAAGTGTGCCTATAGTTATTATTGCTTATAGTTGAAATTACTGAGATGAAAGGTTGACTTGATATAGAGTTAGCACACAAGTGTGATCAAGAGTATATAAGAGTTGTATACTACTACTACTACTACTATTTAGCATTTCTATAGCGCTACAAGGCGTACGCAGCGCTGCACAAAACATAGAAGAAAGACAGTCCCTGCTCAAAGAGCTTACAATCTAATAGACAAAAAATAAAGTAAGCAAATCAAATCAATTAATGTGTACAGGAAGGAGGAGAGGAGGGTAGGTGGAAGCGAGTGGTTACGAGTCAAAAGCAATGTTAAAGAGGTGGGCTTTCAATCTAGATTTAAAGGTGGCCAAGGATGGGGCAAGACGTCGGGGCTCAGGAAGCTTATTCCAGGCGTAGGGTGCAGCGAGACAGAAGGCGCGAAGTCTGGAGTTGGCAGTAGTGGAGAAGGGAACAGATAAGAAGGATTTATCCATGGAGCGGAGTGCACGGGAAGGGGTGTAGGGAAGGATGAGTGTGGAGAGATACTGGGGAGCAGCAGAGTGAGTACATTTATAGGTTAGTAGAAGAAGTTTGAACAGGATGCGAAAACGGATAGGGAGCCAGTGAAGCAACTTGAGGAGAGGGGTAGTATGAGTAAAGCAACCCTGGCGGAAGACGAGACGGGCAGCAGAGTTTTGAACCGATTGGAGAGGGAAGAGGTGAGTAAGTGGGAGGCCAGCAAGAAGCAGATTGCAGTAATCTAAACGAGAGGTGACAAGGGTGTGGATGAGGGTTTTGGTAGAGTGCTCGGAAAGAAAGGGGTGGATTTTACGGATGTTGTAAAGAAAGAAACGACAGGTCTTGGCGGTCTACTGGATATGAGCAGAGAAGGAGAGAGAAGAGTCAAAGATGACCCCAAGGTATATCTGCAACTTCATTGAAAGTTGCTAGATAAGGTGAATTGTGTGCATGAGGTTAATGGAGAAAGTGACAGGATTGACCTAGCAATTAAGTTAACATTAATATTCCTTGTAGGTATAAAGTTTATTATTATTTACAGAAGAGCACTGGTGTGTATTTGCTCACATAAAAAATTAAAAATTCTGTGGGGAAGTTCTATGATCGAGAAACTTGTCCACCCTTAGAGGCATAATTTACTTTGTAGTGATGCCCCGCTTGGGTGAGTTAACAGATATAATTTGAAGGATGCAATAACTAGTCTTTATTCACAAAAGTTTTCTTTATACGTTAACTGGGTCAATCCTTTCACTGTTTTCTCTCCTTAAGGTTATACTCTGGTTCTTTGTTAGTGATTACTGAGTCGTGCCTGCAGCAGGACTTATTCCACAGGTGTGCTTCGCTGCTAATGCCGGCTCTCCCGCACGTGCCTAGACCTGGACTGAGCATGCGCGAGACAGCCGGCATTAGTGGCAAAGCATACCTGCTGAATAAGTCCTGCTGCAGGCACGACTCAGGCAGGAGAGGTCTTCAGCTGGTTTGGCTTGGCATCCCCACCAGCCAGGAAAGCATAGGGGTCTTGAGCTGAATGTGAGACCTCCCCCCCCCCCCCCCCCCCCCCCCCCCCCCCCCCCCCCATGGCTACACCACTGGTTTCAGTACAGACTCCAGGGCACTCCACTGAGAAAATTGACCGTTTAGTTCCACTGTTTCTTTTATATCTTTTAGCCAGTTTCCAGTCTACATTAAAACATTGTTTCCTATCTCATGACTTTTAACTTCCTAAGGAGTCTAACAAGAGCGACTTTATCAGATCCCTTCTGAAAATCCAGATACAGTAAATGAACACCTTCAGAAAAGTAATATCTAACATATTGGTAAGGCAAAATTTCCCTCTGCAAAATCCATATTGACTCTGCTCAATTAAGAAATGTCAATCCAAATGGCCAGTGCTTTTGTTGTTCAACATAGTTTCTACCATTTTGCCTAGCAATAACTAGTCTATAGCTTCCCAGATCACCTCTGGAGCTCTTTTTAAAGCCTACAAATATATTGACCAACATGAAACCATTAGGAACCATAGCTGATTTTTATATCAGGAATGAACTTTCAATTTTGAACTCTTTCAGAACTTTGGGATAAATATCATCTGGTCCTTGGGATTTGTTACCCTTGAGTTTATTATTTGCTTCATTACATCTTTCAGGTTTTGATGTCATTCAAGGCGTCTTTTACTAAAGCTTAGCTCAAGTTATCTGCAGCAGGGCCCATAGGAATAAAATGGGCTCTGCTGCAGATAACTCGAGTTACGCTTTAGTAAATGACCCCCCTCAGTTACTTCAAGTCATCACCATCAAAGAAGGTCTCCAGCACAGTATCTCCCTGATATCCTCTTTAGTAAAAACCAACGCAAAGAGTTAATTTCATTTTCCTATTAGGGCCTTGTCCCTCCTGAATGCCCTTTTACTCCTTGATCCAACCACTTCCTTACAGCTTTTTTGCTTGAAATGTGCTTTAAAAAGTTTTTATTATCACTTCTTGTATCTATGGCAAGCTCCCCCCCCCCCCCCCATCTCTTTTGTCTGTCTTATTAACATTTTACCTATAATTTGACATTGTTTACATGTTTTCCTATTTTCTTCATTGTAGATATAATTTCCTGTTTTTGAAAGATGTTGTTTTACTTTAATAGCTTCTTTTACATCTAACCATGTTTGCGGTGTTTGTCTTGCACTGACCTTTTCTAGTGCACAGAAGAGACTGTTTAAAAATATCATTTTAGAAACCCAGGGAAAACAAGATGCTTGACTGCTACAGGCCAAATTGTCGGATGCAAATTATCCAGTGAAGGTATTTATCCCCAGAAAATTCCTTGCCCAGCATGTACCAAAAGGACAGCCTATTGGAAGTTATGGTGCTTCTGGTTCCAATACAGTATAATCTATGCCAACCACTTCTAATGGATAAGTGACTTTGAAGCAGTTCAGGAGAGTCTTCTCCTTTGGGGCCACATCCCTAGCCAGCAGGCATCATCTGCAGTTTTGCTCCACTGGTATACATCCTTATCCAGTAATATTTTTGTTGTGCTGCCCTTGTTATGCTCTCTTCTGCCCTATGGCCCACCTCAACATGATATGTCACCAGAATTTCATCCTATAGAGAGGCTGGAAGAACTAGCTGGTGTATTAGCTCCTGGTCTCGAGGGCTCTTTATCACCCGGTACAGCAGGCTATTGTCAAGTTTCAATTTATCTCTCATTTTCCAGTACCGCCTGCTATCCTCATGCCAGTCTTAAATGTGGGAGGCAGTGGAACTCAGTAGCCTCAATCACAGGTTGCAAAACTTTTCTTTCCTTTGCATCTCTCGCTCAGACCGCTCGGAAAGATATAACAGTTCGTTTTGGGGGGTCTTCTTTCTAAGTGGCCCTTACGCCAGCCTATATTTGTTGACTTTTATCTTGAAACCTCCTCTGTAATTCTTCTGCAGCCACGAGTAGAGGCTCAGAAGGATCTTCTTCTGGTTCCACTTCTCAGAGAGTGGAGGTATGATGAGCCTCTTGTTTCCCAGTAACTTTACAAACCCCACTGATCCTGGTGTCTCTCTTCTGCCCTATGGCCCACCTCAACATGATATGTCACCAGAATTTCATCCTATAGAGAGGCTGGAAGAACTAGCTGGTGTATTAGCTCCTGGTCTCGAGGGCTCTTTATCACCCGGTACAGCAGGCTATTGTCAAGTTTCAATTTATCTCTCATTTTCCAGTACCGCCTGCTATCCTCATGCCAGTCTTAAATGTGGGAGGCAGTGGAACTCAGTAGCCTCAATCACAGGTTGCAAAACTTTTCTTTCCTTTGCATCTCTCGCTCAGACCTCTCGGAAAGATATAACAGTTCGTTTTGGGGAGTCTTCTTTCTAAGTGGCCCTTACGCCAGCCTATATTTGTTGACTTTTATCTTGAAACCTCCTCTGTAATTCTTCTGCAGCCACGAGTAGAGGCTCAGAAGGATCTTCTTCTGGGTCCACTTCTCAGAGAGTGGAGGTATGATGAGCCTCTTGTTTCCCAGTAACTTTACAAACCCCACTGATCCTGGTGTCTCCAAGCTTTGATAGTCTCTCTGTATCTAGACAACAATTTTGGAAACTCATTTGACACTACTGTTCCTCTCGCAAAATGGAAGGACTTATGAGAGCCCATCGATTTCCTTTAACACCTTGGTTCCATTCAGACCGAGGACCTTACTATCATTCACCAGGAGGCTTATTTTCAAAGCACTTAGCCTCCCAAAGTTCCATAGAAACATATGGAACTTAGCCTCCCAAAGTGCTTTGAAAATATGCCTCAAAGTCATCCCTGTTTATGAAAACAAATCTTTTTGGGGGTGACTTGGCCGAAACAGGATGTGTCCACCTCTAGGCAGCCAATAACAGGGATTTCTAATCTGTTTGCTGCTATCAGCTTGATCCACATAACATCCAATAGTTTCTGGCCCGACTTCATCTTTGTGTAGAAGTAACTGGCGGTGATAGTTGAGACCTCTGAGCCGGTATCTAGCAGACAGTTTACTGGGAGTCCTCCAAAAAGTGCTTCCACAATTGGCTTTGGTCCAATCGCATTATCCTTCTTGCTGCTGTCAAAAAAGCAGATCTGAGTGTCTATATTTATCACTCTTCTCTCATCACAAGACGTGGTAGATATCAGAGTGCTTCTCTCTCTTTTTTTTCCCTCCCCACTCTCTAATGAAGATTCTGTCCTCTTCCTGTCCTTTTTCTTGGGCTTTTCTCTTCATGATTTCCCTTTAATATTTTCTGGCATTCTTTCACTTCTGCAATATTTGCTAATGTGGCCTGGTTCCTGACATCTATAGTGAATGAGTTGGCCACTCTTGTTCCTTCAGGGCAGGACCCTTCGGGAAGTAGTTCTCCCACTTGAATATGGCCGGCTTCTCTGTTCCAGCTTCTAGTTCACCACTTGGAAGAACGGCGCTCGACTACTGCGCTTAGCTGTTGTACAACTTGGGACATTGGGTCAGGATTTCTGATGCCGTCTCTCATGCTGGCCTCACTTTTCCTTTAAAGAATCTTCACATTTGCTTCTCTATCTATGGCTAGATTGTCCTCTTCTTCAGACCTTTTTATAGCAGGGACAGCAAAGCTCCCTCTCTTTTCAGGGCAAGAGTTCGGACGCGGGCTTCCTCTCTCTTCAGGGCAGGGGTTTGGATGTAGGCTCTCTCTTCTCAGGGAGGAGCTTGGATGCAGGCCTTCTCTTCTTCAGGGCAGGGGCTTCCTCTCTCTGCAGAGCAGGGGCTCAGACGCAGGTCCTCTCTTTTCAGGGCACCCAGAAGCCTCACTAGCTGCACAGCACACTGCAGTCCCTCTGGCCCAGCTCACACTTCCTTAGGGCCCTCCTTCTAAGGTTTGGGTCTTCAGCTACACAGCTCTTCCCCAGCCAAGCATGCCTCGCTTCACTCTACCCAGTGCACACCAACTCCCTCTTCTCTGCTCCTGGCCACCCCCTCTACCTGTGCTGCCTGCTGCCCCCTCCCCCAGGCCCTGTTCAGGACTTATCCCTCCAGGCTTGCTTCTCCAGCTCTCTCTCTCTCTCTCTCTCTCAAGGGATCCAGCCTCAAGGGATCAAGCCTCAAGGGTCAGTCCACCAGTGGCGTACCAAGGGCCCCAACTTGACATTTCGTCCTTTAGATTGTAAGCTCCTTTGAGCAGGGACTGTCCTTTTTGTTAAACTGTACAGCGCTGCGTAACCCTAGTAGCGCTCTAGAAATGTTAAGTAGTAGTAGTAGTAGTAGTAGCCTGCTGTTTCTCTCTCTCCTGCAGTTCAGCTCTTTCTATAGCCTACTCCTCCTCTTTTCCTCCTGCCCAGGCTTGTCTCTGCTGCTGCTGCTGCTGCTCTTCTCAGCCCAGGGTCTTACCTTAAGCTTCCTTCTGGGCTTGCATGTTGACAACCTCCTCCTGCTCCTGCCCATGCTTCTGCTCTCCTGTCCGAGTTTGCGTGAACTTCCCGCTGTGGTTCCTGGCCCAATCCACTCCCGGGGCTGCTCCTCCTCTTCTGCCCAGTGATTGGCATGATTTTCCTGCTGATCCAGGGCTCCCTCATCCTCTCTTTTCCTATTGGCTCCTTCTCTGTTCCCTCCTGTGCATGCAACCTATTCTTGTGTGCATGGCTGCCACCTTGCCTCCTACCTTTCCTGCAGCATCAGAGAGTGCCAAAAGTCACCCTGCTGCCTGCATGCTTCCTGGCTCCCTCTTTCTCCAGGACAACCCCGCAGCCCGGAGTGCAACCGTGACCCGTGGTCTGAAGCACTTCTGGGTTCACGGGGCAGCTGCTCTCCCTCCTCCTCTTGGCTGCCAGCTGCTCCCAGAACTGGCAGCCTGCACAATTGGGCTCCTGGCCACCTTCTCCCGTCTGACACCCAGCACCCTCCCAATGCCAGCAACGCCCCAGGGAAGAGCCAGATAAACTTTCTTCTTTTTTTTTTCCTCATATTTACAATATCCCCACCATCATACCCTTCCTCGTGACAGAGTAATTTTTATTTATAAGGACTATACATTGCATTTTCTTTCTCACAGGACTTTTATCCTGTTTGACTGCATGCCATCTGTAACATATAGCACTACCCCCCCCCCCCCCCCCACCAATTCTTATAGTTTGTATCCTGGTTTCACAACATCTGATTGGTTATCCTACTTCCACGAGGTCTCTGAGGTGCCTATTATGTCTATATTTAAATGTGGAGAAGCATCTTATAAAGGTCCTACAAATTGGAATTGCGATGCCTGATCAGGACATCTCAAGTTGCATTAGTATTTTAGAACAAAATCTGCTAACAAAGAGCCTGTCGTAAAATACACTGAGGAATGGATATTTATGCACTGGTTACATGTGGCAGCATCCATTTTAGAACCATAAACATCTAAATTATGAACGGGGCAACAAGACCACGTAAACATGCATGTGCCAGCACATATACAAGTATCAGGGGCGGCTCAAGGTAATCTGCTGCCCGATACAAGAGATGAGATGGCACCCCCCTTCCCCTGGCACCAGGAATGAGGGGGGGGGGGGCTGCTCCTCAGAACTACAATCAGCGCGTAAGGGGGTTGAAAGTTATAGAAATCAGCAAAGTGACAGGAATGAAGCAACTAAGTTTAGGACAAAATTATGAAATTAGAAACATACCCCCCCCCCCACCCCCACCGATATTCAGCCAGCAGCGGCTGATCGTTGCTGGCTAAATTAACCCCCGATAGTCGGGGCCAGGCCATGTCTGGGCAGCAGCACTGAATACTGGGGGCTAAATGTGGGCAGGCAGGCTGTTGGAGATTATGTGGGCCTGGCCAATATTATTATTATTATTATTATTTGTAGCATTTGTATCCCACATTTCCCCACCTATTTGCAGGCTCAATGTGGCTTACATTTGCCGTAGTGTCAGCATTATGTTGTTGCTCAGGTATCGACATTAGGGTGAGAGTGATAGTGTTTGGCAGTGAGGTTAGTCAGCATTATGTGGCTCTATAGTAATCGATTTTAGATTAGAGTTTGTTCATTAAGAGCATTGAGGTTACTCGGTCGCGTGGTTAAGGTCGATCCAGTCTTATTCTTCATTCTTATTGTTTAGTAATTAGGAAGGTTGTTTATTGTATGCCTTCTTGAATAAGTCAGTTTTCAATAGTCTTCGGAAGATAGTTAGGTCTTGCGTTGTTTTTATGGTCTTCGGAAGTGCGTTCCATAGTTGCGAGCAAATGTAGGAAAAACTGGTTGCGTATATGGACTTGTATTTTAATCCTTTGCAATTGGGGTAGTGGAGGTTGAGGAATGTGTGTGCTGATCTTTTTGCGTTCCTAGCAGGTAGGTCTATAAGGTCTGTCATATAGGCTGGAGCTTCCCCTTGTATAATTTTGTGGACCGTGGTGCAGACTTTGAACGCAATGCGTTCTTTTAATGGTAGCCAGTGTAGTTTTTCTCTTAAGGGTTTGGTGCTTTCGTATTTTGCTTTCCTGAATATGAATCTGGCTGCTGTATTTTGGGCTGTTTGAAGCTTCTTAATGACTTGTTCTTTGCACCCTGCGTATATTGCATTACAGTAGTCTAGGTGGCTTAGCACCATTGATTGTACTAGGCTGCGGAATGTTTCCCTTGGGAAGTAAGGTTTGATTCTTTTAAGTTTCCACATAGCGTAAAACATTTTCCTTGTTGTATTTTTCACATGGTCAATTGTAACTCCCAAAATTTTTAGGCTATCAGAGACCGGGAGAGTATAGGTTGGAGTGTTTATAGTATTGTTTTTATTTGGGTTGTATTGGGAAGATAAGATGAGACATTGTGTCTTTTCTGCATTTAGTTTCAATTGGAATGCGTCTGCCCATGAATTCATTATTTGGAGGCTGTGTTGGATTTCTTTTGTAATTTCAGTTAGGTCATGCTTGAACAGGATGTATATCGTGACATCATCTGCATAAATGTACGGGTTGAGACCTTGGTTGGATAGAGATTTAGCTAGAGGTGTCATCATTAGGTTGAATACGGTTGGTGACAACGGTGATCCTTGTGGAACTCCACATTCTGGTGTCCATGGTGTTGATGTTTCTGATTTTGAGATCACTTGATAGGTTCTAGTTTCTAGGAATCCTTGAAACCACTTTAGTACGTTTCCTCCAATTCCGAAGTAGTCTAGGATGTTCGAGAGTATTTGGTGGTTAACCATGTCAAACGCGCTGGACATGTCGAATTGAAGAAGCAGCACACTGTGTCCGGTTGCTATTAGTTGTTTGAATTTAGTTATGAGGGTGGTTATCACTGTTTCTGTACTATGGTTGGATCTGAATCCTGACTGTGATTCATATAGTATTGTGAATTTGTTTAAGTAGTTGGTAAGTTGTTGTGTTACCATACTTTCCATTACTTTGCCAATCAGGGGGATGGATGCCACTGGTCGATAATTGGTTGTGTCGTTTAATTTTTTCTTTGGGTCTTTGGGTATCGGTGTGAGTAATATGTTTCCTTTGTCTTTGGGGAAGAGTCCCTGTTGTAGCATGTAATTCAGGTGTGTCGTGAGTTCTGTTATGAAGCGTTTGGGGGCGGACCCAGTGGCGTACCAAGGGGGGGGGGCGGGGGGCGGTCCGCCCCGGGTGCACGCCGCTGGGGGGGTGCCACGTCCCTGTTGGCTCTTCGTTTTCATGCTCCCTTTGCCCCGGAACAGGTTACTTCCTGTTCCGGGACAGAGGGAGCCTGAAAACGAAGAGCCGGCAGGCGCGCGGCACCCCCCCAGTGGCGTGCACCCGGGGGGGTTCTTTCGCCGGGGGATCAGGGGTTCTTTCGCCGGGGGGAGGCGTCGTGCTGTTCTGGGGGGCGCTGCACCCGGGGGGTGGGGCGCATCGGCGATCCGCCCCGGGTGTCAGCCCCCCTAGGAACGCCACTGGGCAGACCTTACTAGATAACTGGGACAAGTGTCCAATTTGGAGTGGGTTTTGGAAAATTTGTTGATTGCTTGAGAAATGGTGTTTTCGGTTAGTAGATCGAAGCTATTCCAAATTCAATCCGCTGGGTATTCACCGGGGGTTGGATCCATGCAGTCCATAAATTTGTCGTAGTCAGTGGTATTAAGTGGTAACGTGGACCGTAATTTTATGATTTTCTCATTGAAGTACTTGGCAAGGTCATCTGCCGTTGGGATGTCTGTACTGGTTGTTGTAATTGGTGTAGTGTCTATTAGTTTATTTACGAGTTGGTATAGTTTGTGTGTGTCTTTGTAGTTAGGTCCTATTTTGGTTCTATAGTATGCTCTTTTGGTTTGCCTTATTGTGTATTTGTATTTTCTTTGTTGTTGTTTCCATTCATTGAGTGTCTGTTCGTCTTTCCTTTTCTTCCATGTCCGTTCAGGTCTTCTGACTTGTGTTTTTAGTATTTTCAGTTCTTCATTGAACCAAGGTATTGAGTTTTTTCTTCGTGTAGTCTTTTGTTGTAATGGTGCAATTTTGTCTAGTGTGTTCTTACATCTGTCGCAGGGGCGTAGCCAGACACCCAATTTTGGGTGGGCCTGGGCCCAAAATGGGTGGGCAGAAGAACCCCACCCCATCCCATCGGTGATTTGGTCTCTTCTCTCGCCTGCATATCATATGGTCTCTCAAATATCCCCCATCTCCTGCACACCTTTTAAATTTCAGATTTTCACCGGCAGTGAGGAGCAACTAATACACACTACTCATGTAGGCCCCACATCCTTCCCACTGATGCAGCTTCCTGTTTCCGCATAGGTGGGAATACGTCAGAGGGAAGGCTGTGGGGCCGGTGTAAGCAGTATGTATCAGTCGCTGCTTCCAGCAAGTGAAGATCTGCTATTTATAAGGTATGCAGAAGGGATAGTTGTTGGGAGTTTTCAGCTTGGGAATCTCTGCTGGCCACTTCATAGGTGTGCTGCTACTGGTGGGCCTGAGCTCAAAGTGGGTGGGCCTGGGCCCACCCAAGCCCACCCTTGGCTACGCCACTGATCTGTCGTCCCAGTTTTGAAGGAAGTGTTTGGAGTCTGTTTGTGCTGTCCATTCGTCACTGTAGATCTCTTGCCAGAATGTTGCAGGGTCAATTTGGCCTCTCATCATATAGGTTGTGGGGTCTTGTTTGGGTTGTGTGCCTTTTTTCCGCCATAGTAAGTTAAAGTTTAGTTTGTAGTGATCTGACCATGGTATCTCTGTCCACTTTGTGTCTGCTATTGTGATATTTAAGTCTGAGGATAATTTGTATGTGATGAGATCAATTGTGTGTCCATTTTTGTGGGTGGCTTGCATGCTGGGTCAGTTAAGGTCCCATAGCTGGAGGAAGTCCATGCATTCACGTACATTGGTTGTGTTAGGGTCTTCAAGGTGTATATTTATGTCACCGGTTATTATTATGTTGGCGTTAGATACACAGGTATTCGATATGAAATCCGTAAATTGCGACTGACTTTCTTGCCAGTTGCCTGGTGGTCTGTAGAATAGGACAATATTTAGGTTGTCAATTAGATCTGTGTGGTAGATTCTAACTGAGGCAATTTCGAGTATCGGTGTTATAGACTCGGCAGTTGTTGTTACCGTAAAGTGAGATCTGTAGATTAGTGTTATTCCTCATCCTCTCTTTTCTTTCCTTGTCCAGTGGGTGATTTTATAGTCTGGGGGACAGAGTTCCAGTATTATGGGATCTTTTTGGTCATGGATATTCAGCCGGGGCCTGCATACAACAGTTATATGGGTGCCAGCTGAATATACAGACACCCACACGTAATAATAAAAATAGTTTTTAAATTGTTATGATCCCCCTCCTGGCCCCCTCTCCTTCCTTCCCACCCTCCCCAAATGAACAGATTCCCCAATGATATAGGGAGGAGGTGGTAGGTGGAGCCTGACCCTGTTCCCTCCTCCTGGGGATGATCCTCCTCCTGTTTCTCAGCTAACTCTTCAGGGCCAGCCAGGTTTAGGCCTATACTGTGTGATCTCTCCTGGGCCTCTACATTAGTGGCTCTAATGGGATTACACATTTCACACCAGCCTAAAGGTGGCCTGGGGCGTTGTGAACATCTGAAAGTCAATCTGAGGGAGTATCTCTCTCAATTGCCAACCTCCTGTTCGGTAGAATCAGATGAACCATAATGGTAAATGGGACAGCCAGAACACTAACCCTAGATGGCAACTCTTTTTGTAAACTTCCAGCCCCTTGCCAAATGTTCCTCACTCAGAATTGCACAGAATTGACTAAATTCATTATATATTGTTAGTTTCTTCTTAGAAGAAAATGTAAAATAAGACATTTTACTTTGTTTTTGTTATCCATACCCATGACCAGTTAGATGACCATTTATAAAGGGTTTCTCTGGAACATTTCATAGCCTGCAAATTCCTATGGTGATTTTTTTTTCCCGAAATCTACAACTGTTCAAATATGGGAACTCTGTGAGACTTTGAGGGATGGATTTGTGCACTGCCCTGTGTGTGTTTGAAGGAAGGATTTGTGCACTGTCCTGTCAGAGTTTGTGGGGTGCATTTATGCACTGTCCTGTGAGTGTTGGCGGGCTGTATTTGTGCTTTGCCATGTGAGAATTTGTGGGGTGAATTTGTGCACTGTCCTATGAAAGTCTGTAGGCTGGACTTGTGCACTCACTGTCTTGTGAGTGTTTGTGGGCTGAATTTGTGCAGTGTCCTGTGAGAGTCTATGGGCTGGATTTGTGCACTACCCTGTGAGAGTTTGTGGGGTGGATTTGTGTGCTCTCCTGTAAGAGTGTGTGTGGTGGATTTGTGCACTGTCCTGTGAGTGTTTGTGCACTCAGTATCCTGTGAGAGTCTGTGACCTGGATTTGTGCACTGTCCTGTAAGAGTCTTATCGCACCTTATGCCTGGAATAGAATCCCTGAGCCATTACGTCAAGCTCCATCCCTGGCCGCCTTCAAATCCGGGCTAAAGGCCTACCTGTTTGATGCTGCTTTTGTCACCTGCTCATAACCTTTATCTTGTCTTCCTCTCTTCAGTTGTCCCTTTCCCCTTATGTCCTATCTGTCTGTCCTACCTTATCCCTTATTTGTCCTGTCTGTCTGTCTTGATTATCCCTTATTTGTCCTGTCTGTCTGTCTTGATTCAGATTGTAAGCTCTTTTGAGCAGGGACTGTCTTTCTTCATGTTAAATTGTGAAGTGCTGCGTACGACTGGTAGCGCTATACAAATGATTTATAGTAGTAGTAGTAGTCTATAGGCTGGATTTGTGCTCTGCCCTGTAAGTTTGTGGGGTGGATTTGTGCACTCACTGTCCTGTGAGAGTTTGTGGGGTAGATTTGTACTCTGTCCTGTGAGAGTCTGTGGGCTGGATTTGTGCACTGCCCTGTGAGTCTTTGTGGGGTAGGTTTGTGTACTCACTGTCCTGTAAGAATCTGTGGTCTTGATTTGTGGGCAGGAATTGTTCACTACCTTGTGAGAGTTTGTGGACTGGATTTGTGCACCGGCTTGTGAGTGTTTGTGGGATAGATTTGTGCACTCACTGTCTTGTGAGTGTTTGTGGGTTGGATTTGTGCACTCACTGTCTTGCGAGTGTTTGTGGGATAGATTTGTGCACTCGCTGTCTTGTGAGTGTTTGTGGGTTGCATTTGTGCACTCACTGTCTTGTGAGTGTTTGTGGGTTGCATTTGTGCACTCACTGTCTTGCGAGTGTTTGTGGGTTGGATTTGTGCACTCACTGTCGTATATTTGAGGGCTAAATTTGTGCATTTGTGCACTTTCCTATGAGAGACAGTGGGCTGTATTTGTGCACTACCCTGTGTTTGTGGGCTGTATTTGTGCTCTGCCATCTGAGGATTTGTGGGGTGGATTTGTGCACTGCCCTGTGAGTGTTTGTGGGATAGATTTGTGCACTCACTGTCCTCAGGACTGATCTTAGCAATTGTGGGGCCCTATGCAGACCAGTCCGGTGGTGCCCCCCAAGTCCCACCTAGCCCCACCCCTTGTTGACAAGATGTGTTTTAAACATTTTTTTGTTTCAAATAAAGACAAACCAAGCCAAACTTGTACAGAAAAACTAATTCAACTTTGCACAACGCTATCATAGGAAGCCTTTAGGTTTAAAAAGCAAAACCAAGTGCATGTAAGGACTGGATAAATGAATTAGGAAAGAGCGGGGTATAAATGCTACAAATAAATAAATAAATAAATAAATAAATTTAAAAAATCCCCTTAATATGTAATACTTGGTAGCCATAATGAAACAGTGATTGAATATTCACATAGCAAGCAGCCTGAGCCAACAGATTTATTTTTCACAGAACATGATTACCTTTGTATGAACTTCGCTGCTAATAGTGTGCTGAACTGGACAATGTTGGCACATTTAGACTAACTCTAGACAGTTCTGCATGAAGGAAACCCTTCCCTCATTAATCAATACCTTCTCTGTGAAATAGTAATAATAATTTAAAAAGGCAAGTGCATTTTTATAATGTACCACTGCATTCCACAAAGCAAAAGGAGCAGGTTCCCACGTGCCATCTATTTTTCTTTTGAGGTAGGCACAGGGGGAAAAAAAAAACTTTTAAATGCTCCCAGGTTTCAATCTAATTCATGTTTAATGTGGGATAAAATACCTTAAGTCAATAAATAGAACTCTGACTGTTGAGCACCTAATTCTCATAAGATGATGTCTGCTTAGTGGCCCTTTACCAGGAGAAAAATCTCTGCATGAATTTAATAGTACTAGGGTGTCCCTTTAACCAGCCCCTCCAAATGACACAGATATTACCTTGATTTTTTTTTTTACAGTATGCTTCCCTCCCCACCCACCTACCTACCTATTCCAGACCTCCTCCCCACTCCCCCAAGCCGCAGGGTGCCCTCACAGCACATACCTGAAGCCACCCTGGTGGTCTAGTGGAGTCTTCAGAGCAGGAAAGATCCCCAGTCTTTCCTGCCCGCTGCTGCTGCTGACCCTCTAGCTGCCGCACCTTCTTTAAAATGGCTACGAGACTTCCAGTGGCGACCTCGCAAGACTTCAGTGGAAGTCTCGCGAGGCCGCCGCTGGAAGTCTGGGCAGCCATTTTTAAAGAAACAATGCGGCAACAGGGGGGCTAGCGCTGGTAGTGGGCAGGAAAGACTAGGGTGGCCTTGGGTATGTGCCGAGAGGGCACCCTGCGGCTCGGAGGAGGGGAGGTAAGGAGTCACATGTCAGCAATGGTGGAGAGAGGGAAGGAGCACCGCAGGGCCCCTGGAGGCACGGGGCCCTGTGCAACTGCTCCTGTCGCCCCTGCCTAAGACCGGCTCTGACTGTCCTGTGATAGTGTTGTAGTCTGGATTTGTTCACTGTCCTGTGGGCTGGGTTTGTGCAGTACCCTGTAAGAGTTTGTGGGGTGGACTTGTGCACTGTCCTGTGGGTGTTTGTGGGTTGGATTTGTTCGCTGTCCTGTGAGAGAGTCTGTGGGCTGGGCATTCCAGGCGTGTGATCAGGGAGTGAGCTGTTTGGATGATGCTGGCAGTTAGAGTTCCAGTTCAATCTTCTTGCAGTCTGCAGGGAAGCAGCTATCTTGCATGTCGCTTTCGAATTCCAGTGTGTTCCTGCTAAACGAGGTAACAGCTTGTGTCACTCAGGGTATCTTTGCCTATATTCCTTGTCACCAAGCTGGATGCATGGTCTTACCCGTTCTGAATAGAACATGTTGTGCTGTTCTATGGGTGACTCTTAAAGGAAGGTTCAGAGTTGTTTAAGGTCAGTCCCTGCCTTCCTTGCTGATTAATTTACAGTTCCTAGTTCAGGTATTTGTAGGGAGGAAGAGAGCTGCTGAGCAAGCTATACTGAATTCTATGTAAAACAGAACTTGGGTACCTTTAATATGAAGAGACATAACTTTGGGTTGAAGAAAGTCAAGTTGGATGCTTCTTTGACATATTATTTTATGACGTTTTCTTTTCCTGGTTAGTACTGTCGATTTGTTTTTCTGGGAGCGCCTCACAGCAGATCCCACCACAGTGTCATTCCCTACAGTACCTCCTACAGGGAATGGATGGGCCTGCAGGGGCTCTGAGAGCTTACCCTTCCCCTCTCCCCTCTGTCAACCCCCCCAGGCAGTGCAATCCTCTCTGTGCAGCTATTCCTGAAGCAGAATAGACTGGAGGAAGCCAGGAAAACTGAAGTGTCTATGAATATTTCATTAGCATGCATTCTGAACTGCCGGAATAAGCTGTACTTCTGGGCCATTCGTTTCTCCTTACTTAGCAAGTTAAAGTGCTGCAAAAAGTGCTAGGTGAGCTTTTTGAAGACATTTGAGCATTGTAGCCAAAAGCCGCTGCCATGAACGCTGAATTCTGAAGCCCTGCAGAAAAAAAAGAGGGTTTGAGAAGATGGGCCTCAAGCTTCTCCACTCTACAGCACCCATAAAGGGCTGAGAGAAAGGTGAGGCCCTTGTGGAACTGGATTTATGAACATTCATCTCTCTTAGAAACAGGTTTGGTTTTGTTAATAAAAGGAGAGATCTGGTGCAAACATTTCAAGAGCTCCTCTCGGAGAAGGTCTTGTCAATGACTGGCCTGACAGGGTGGTGAGGCTATTGGGAGGATACATGTCCTTTGCCAAGAAAAGCTTGAAGGGCATCACATCCACTCTCAGCCTTTCTTTTCTACTAAAACAAAATGTATCCTGAATCTTTGCAATCTCAGTAAGGCATTCTCTGGTTTGTTACTGTAAGCCATTAATATGGTTATAGTGCCCTTAGACTTCTGTGGGTCCATTACTTGAACCACACAAAGACAGAGGGAGGGAGGGAGGAAGAGCAGAGGGAGGGATGAGGAAAAGCAGGGGGAGAGAGAATGTGTGTGAAAGCCAGAGAGCAGCACAGATACAGAGACTGAGAGAGAGAGAGGGAGGATTTGAAGCTGCCTTGGGCTGGAGGAGCCTTTTGAGAGTACAGCCCTGAACCTTCTATGTCTTTTTCTGACTCCAGTGCAACATTTCTGCTAAACGAGGTAACCATTTACAGTATTTCCATTTCATAATTGCTATGTGGCCAGGGGGGGGTGGGGGTGGTAATGTCTCAGGAACCGCATCCTCCTTTATTGCTGTGCGCTGAAGCTTTGATTTTGTTTACTGTGATTCGAAAAAGCTCTTCCATTTCTGTTCAAAAAAAAAAAAATTAAGCAGATAGCTAGCCACAAATTGAGTGGGAGCTGAAAAGGTTAGGAGGAGGGCAAGAAAGGAAAGAAAGGAGACGGGTGAAAAGAGCCCCTGGAAAATGAAGCAGACGGCTAGGGGAGAAATCTGCTCCAAGCACAGGAATCGAATCAGAGAAAAACAAAAAGGGAGAGAGAAGAAAGGAGACGAGCCAAGGAGTGATGGATGGAGATGCACCGAGAGAAACTGACAGAAAGTGAAGGAGGGAGACATAGCACGAAATGAGTTAAATGGGAGAAAGACGGGGAGGGGGAGGGGGAAGAAGGAGCAGGGAGAAGAGCAGAAATCACCGATTTTATTTTATTTTTTTAAAGATTCCTATTAAGATTCAATTGGAAAGGGTTTTGCTATGGGGAGGATTATTTCAGAAACTTTCCTCCAATGCTTATCTCTGGTATCTGGCCCCAGGAGCAAGGCCAGTCCAGAAACAGTCCAGATTTAAGATCAGCTCAGCAAATTTTCATCTGGTTTTTCAGTACTCCCCTTCCTACTACCTCCCACCATCACTGCATTTCTCTGGGAGAGGTGGAGGGAAGCCAGGAAGACTGGTCCCTGTCATTATGACAGCACTGCTTCACTAATCAGCCATCAAAAGTCATTCTGTCACAGTCACAGTCATCACCCTGTCCCCCTTCTCCTCTCTTGTGCTGTCACGTACAATTTGTCAGCTCAACTAACACTGCCATTCCCAATTTGAGGCCAGTTACAGCTTAGGAGCAGTTTACAGTTCACTGCCCCAGACAGCTTAGAATCTAAGGGCTAGATTTGTTAATGTGTGAACACGAGATAGTGCACAAGCGCACGTTAATGCGATTTAAAACGTGTGAACACAGAATAATATACAACAGTACATGTTATTGTGATTTAAAGCATGTTTAAAGGCACAACAATACACAATACCATGTGTTAATGTGAGCATATGTAAACAATAATGCACAACAGCACACATTTATGTGATTTAAAGCTGTGTTAATGCACGATAATGCACAACACATGTAAATGTGATTCAAAGCATGTGTGAACAAAAGATAATACACAATACCATGTGTTAATGTGATTTCAGTCATGTGAATACAATAGTGCACATCATATGTTAATATGATTTAAACATGTGCGAATGCACGATATTGCAAAACAGCACATGTTAACGTGATTTAAAATACGTGTGAATGCACGATAATGCCTAACACCATGTGTCAATGTAATTTAAATGTGTGAACACAATAAATGCACAACACCACATTTTAATATGATTTTAAATATGTGTGAATGCACAATAATGCACAACAGCATGTGTTAATGTGATTTAAAACACATGTGAACACTATAATGCACAACACTACATGTTAAGTAAATTTACAGCATGTGTAAACACAGTAATGCACAACACTATATGTTAAGGAAATTAAAAACGTGTGAATGCATGATAATACACAACCCCAATTGTTAATGTGATTTAAAACACATGGGAACACAATAATACACAACATCACATGTTAAGGAAATTTTAAGCATGTATGAACACACGATAATGCACACAAAAATAATCAAGGAAATCTAAAGCATGTGTGAACATGATAATGCACAACACCATGTGTTAATATGATTTAAAGCATGTGTGAATGCACAGTAATACCCAACAACTCATGTTACGGAAATTCAAAGCATGTGTGAACCAGGGGCGTATCTGGACTTCGCCGTTAGGGGGGGGGTCCAGAGCCGAGGTGAGGGGGCACATTTTAGCCCCCCGCCACCTCCACCATTGCCAACACCCCCTGCCGCTGCCAGAACCACCTTCAACAACTATGGCCCACCCGCCGACGACCCCCCGCCCGCCGTCGCCGTGACGTCGCCTACCTTTACTGGCGGGGGACCCCAACCCCCGCCAGCTGAAGTCTTCTTGCTTCGTTTGGTTTCTGAGTCTATCTGACGTCTGTCTGACGTCCTGCAGGACGTCAGACTCACAGAAACAGAACAAAGCTCTGCAGATTGCAAGGCTTCGTTCTGTTTCTGTGAGTCTGACGTCCTGCACGTTGTGTACGTGCAGGCTGTCAGACAGACTCAGAAACCAAACGAAGCAAGAAGACTTCGGCTGGCGGGGGTTGGGGTCCCCCGCTAGCAAAGGTAGCAGACTGCGATGGCAGGTTGACGGTGGGTTGGCGGCGGGAGGGGGGGTTGAGAGGGTCATTGGCTGGGGGATCCAGGGCCAAATCAACGGGGGCCCTGGCCCCTGTGGCCCCATAGCAGCTATGCCCCTGGTGTGAACACATGAAAATGCACACCATCACATGTTAATGTAAAGCAATAATGCACAATACATGTTAATGTGACTTAAAGATGCATGAATACACAATAATACACAACTCATGTTTAGGAAATTTAAAGCACGTATGAACATATGATATTACACAACACCATCTGTGAATGTGATATAAAGTATGTGTGAATGCATGATAATACACAACGCCACATGCTAACGTGATTTAAAGCACGTGTGAACATAATAATGCATAATACCACATGTTAAGGAAATTTAAAACTTGTGAATGGACAATAATACAGAACAACAGATGTTAATGTGATTTAAAACATGTTTTCTAAAGACAAACAGAACATTCTCAGTGGGATCTATTTACTAAGAGCATAACATAACATGTATTACTAAACTATTTCTAAGTTTGCATCTGAAGCAGTGAAGGCTGAAATGACTGGCCTAAGGAGCATCAGTGGAATCTGAACCCAGATTCTCTAGTTTTCACAAAGTTCAGTCTTCCAGCACCCTGTGGAACAATAGAGAAAGGAGTCTGCGGTGTGAAGACAGCATACCAAAAATCACTGGCACAGCCATAAGGGGACAAGGCTCTGAAAATAGCCCTGTCCTCCCACTGTTTAAACCAGTGTTTCCCAAGTCTGGTCCTGAAGTAATCCTTGCCAGTCCACAATGAATATGCATGAAAGAGATTTGCATATAATGGAGGCAGTGCATGCAAATCAAGTTAATGTATATTCATTGTGGATATCCTGAAAACCTGAATGGCACGGGGTACTCCAGGACCGGACTTGGGAAACACTGGTTTAAACTATCTCAATAACTCCCTGTCCAGTGGCGGTGTTCACCCCAAGGTAGCAGGCATGACATAAAGCGGAGCAGAATTTCATGCATCTCCAAGCCATAAACAAATATTATTTCAGTGTTGCCGTATAGGTAACTACTCAATCAGGTTCACTATGAGAGCTGTAAGAAGGCACTGTTCACTTGCTGCTCAATTTCACAAAGTTTTTATCTCCCAGAAGGATGCAGCATCCAGCTGTCTCTTAGCTCACATTTATACACTTGATGTGTGGGTGGGATTTGTGAACGTTTAAAACAGGTCAGCCCTAAACAGTAATGTTGAGCTCTCTTGTCTCTGATTCTGTTCCACATTTACTACACTGGGGGGGGGGGGGGGGGGGGGGCATGCAGTATGTTTTGCAGCACTCTACTGCGAAATTACCACTAAAAAAGTACTATGGCATGCAATAATCAGTGAGTATGCTAATTACTGCTGTCTTAAAATCAGTAAATGATACCTTCCTGTCACTGCGTGAGGGTGACAGGAAGGGTGACATTGAAGAAAAAAAAACCTGCCAGTGCCCTGACCCAGCTTTCTGTTGAGCTTCTGTCCCAGTCTAGCGGCCTCCCTCCCTCCATCTCCCTTTCCCTCCCCCGCCCCCCCCTGGCATCCTCCAACAGTAAACATAAAATACCCTAGTGGTCTAGTGGCTCCCCTGATCCAACCACACCCCCTGCCCCCAACATCAACACAAAGGTCCCTGGTGGTTTAGTGGCTCCCTCCCTCCCCCCCCAACCACTCCCTCATCCCCAATTTTACAAGAAATAATTCCTGGTGTCTAACGGCACCCCCTAACCCTCCAGACCCGTAACTTAAAGAGGTAGCAGCTATGTCTACTCGCCTCATCTTCAAAGTGGCAGTGCCCTGCCCCACGTGGTGCATCCTGAGATGCACAGGGCAGGGTCAATTTGCCAGTGAGCAAATGGACATTGTTCCTGCCTCTTTTGAGGGGGGCTGGGGGGAGCTAGGGGAAGGGTTGGGGTGCCACTAGACACCAGGGATTTTGAAACTGAGGACCTTGGTTCTGGTTGGGGGGGGGGGGGGGGAACCACTAGACTAGTAGGAATATTTTTGGAAGGGGGGAAGAAGGAGGCCACTAGACTACCAGGGCAAGGTTTTTTTTTTTTTTTTTTTTTAATATTGGAGGAAGAGGGATCCGGTCTGGGTCGGGTTAGGGGGAGATGGCAGAAAGCAGTCCAGGGCAGAATGGTGAGGCTGGAGGGAGAGAGGAGGTGCTGATAGATTCCCACTCCTCTCAACCAACCCTTCTATGCTGTCCTGGACCTGGCAAAAAGATTCACTTGCTAAATGCATGTGAAAAGTGGTTTTATTTTTAATTCATGGTCCTGGAATTCTTAATGACTGCAGTCTGTAGTAATGGTTTCCATGCCAGTTAACACTCATACAGAATTTCACACAGGAATCAATGTTTCAGAATTATTGAGGGTGCTAAACCCAATGGAAATGACCTCTCCTTGGACATAATCAAGGAGTTTGTTCAGTATTGGGGTGCTCAAGCATCCACAGAGCTGGATCCTATGCGTTGAAACCACGGGTTTTACTGGCTGAGTAATACAGTAGTGATAAAATGGTTACTGTATTACTCATATAAGACAAAAAAGTGAGGAGAATAAGTGAGGATACCAAGAAAAATGTTTATTCACATAAAAAATGACCCGACACGGCCGTGTTTCGGCCCAAAGGCCTGCCTCAGGGGTCTTTATAACCTCAGGTAGTCTGATGTGAAACGTGCACTCTGAGAAAAATAGTGTAGCTGAACCCTCTTGGGTCTCCTCTCCTCTAGACAAATTTTTAGATATTAACCAGGAACTAGCCTGTTATACTCCTCTCGTAAAAGCCGTTTGCAATCGTAAACGGCTTTTACGAGAGGAGTATAACAGGCTAGTTCCTGGTTAATATCTAAAAATTTGTCTAGAGGAGAGGAGACCCAAGAGGGTTCAACTACACTATTTTTCTCAGAGTGCACGTTTCACATCAGACTACCTGAGGTTATAAAGACCCCTGAGGCAGGCCTTTGGGCCGAAACACGGCCGTGTCGGGTCATTTTTTATGTGAATAAACATTTTTCTTGGTATCCTCACTTATTCTCCTCACTTTTTTGTCTTATATCTCACGTTCCGTGAGGGATTTTACCTCCTTTTTGTTTTTCCTTTACTGTATTACTCAGCCAGTAAAACCCGCTGTAAAGCTGGGTTGAAACCATGGCAATGTTTTCTGCATGGGCCCCTGGGTCTGATATTTATATATGTATATGTATAAAGAACTCTTTATACTTACTGCTTAATCTACCATGTCAATCATGATCTTATTGTAATACCACCTGTATCTCTCACTCCGGAATTGGCAATCGCCATAATGGAACAATGTAAGCCACATTGAGCCTGCAAATAGGCGGGAAAATGTGGGATACAAATGCAACAAATAAATAAATATTAACCAGGGACCAGTGGCATATTTATTGCAGGTATGTGTATTGTGTACGCAACCCCTGTCGGACCTCCCCCCCCCCCCCCCGTGCCTTAAAATCATCTCCCTACAGTCTACGCTTGGACAGTAGCAGCGGCACTCATAGGCTGCCTATGGCCTGCACTGGGACTTTCTCTCTGAACCATCCTACCCTTCACAAAACAGAAAGTTGCGTCAGAAGCCACGGGACAGTTCACAGAGAAAGCCCCACTGCAGGCCACGAGCCAAAGTTTAATGACAGGAGACAGCAGGATGTCACAAGACTGAAGCTGGTATCCACCCACTCCACCCAAGGAGGTTTTAACTCTCCCCAATGCAGCCACCGCCATCTTGGTACACCCAAAACAATGTAATTGATAGGGTGACAAACTCCACCTACTAGTTTCAACCCACATAATGGGCCAGATAGGCTATGTCGTCTCCTGTCATTAAGCCTCCTTGTCACAGTCAGCCTAGGAGTGCCACTGCCCGGGCAAAGACTGGAGTGGAGGGAGGTGATTTTAAGGTACTGTGAGGTGGGGGGGGGGGGGGATGCACCCCTTGTTAAAAGTTTCTGCCTATGCCGCTGGCTGTGCTTTTGTGAGTCCATAGAAGGTAATTCTAGAAAGGGTGATAAATATAGCCTGAGTAACTATTCTACACTACCATAAGTCAGCAGCAATGCACCAACATTTAGCGCGACCACTTACGCCATCTCTATAGTTGGTGGAAATGCATGTCTAAATGCTGGCACCAATGCACGCAACTTACAGTGTTCTATAAATACAATATGTAAGTG
Source organism: Microcaecilia unicolor (assembly GCF_901765095.1). Classification (NCBI taxonomy): domain Eukaryota; kingdom Metazoa; phylum Chordata; class Amphibia; order Gymnophiona; family Siphonopidae; genus Microcaecilia; species Microcaecilia unicolor. Next base: position 190,055,389 of record NC_044033.1, on the reverse strand, counting down.
TGAGACAGGGGCGTAGCTAGACAGCTGATTTTGGGTGAGCCTGAGCCCAAGGTGGGTGGGCACAGAATTTGTCCCCCCTTCTCCACTCTCTGCTGTCCACCTGTTCCCCTGCATGCCTGCAAGCCCAAAATATCAAATACCTGAGTTGGCAGGGATCCCCAAACCCCTCCTCCTTCTCCGGCAGCCAGTGTTCTTCCAAATGGCAGCCAACAGCAATTGTCTCAAGCTGACGCTGCTGCCGGCAGGCTGTGCATGCTCAGTATTTGCACATGCACAAAAACTGAGCATGTGTAGAGGGGCTGGTGCCAGTATTGGCTGAGGCAAGTGCTGCAAGAGGTTAGAAGAGTGTTGGTTGCCCAAAAGGAAGAAGTCTTCAGCTGGTGGGGTTTAGGGATACCCGCCAGCCACAGCAACAGTGCTACAGTTTTGGGTGGGCCTGAGTCCAAATTGGCTATGCCCATGACCTACCCATGTCAACGCTTGTTTTGTAAATGTGCACTATAGAAGTTAGGTGATAACCCCCCCCCCCCCCGATATTCAAAGCGATTTAAGTGGGCTGGTGGTCCTGGTGGGGTCAATGGGGGAAGGCGCAAAGCAGGCATTTTCAGGACAGCAGCTTCAAGGGGCAGGATATTTCCAGGGCCTGGAGGGGGATAGGGGGCTCTTTTGAAGGATAACTTTTTATGCAGGCCCTAGCTGAATATCAGCCTCATAAGTCCCGGTAGCCACCATAGGGCAAATTAGTCCCCGATATTCAGCGCCAGTGCCCAGACATGAATGAGAACTGAAAAACTGGGACTAATCTAGCCAGCAACAGTTAGCATTTAAAAAAACAGCTGACCACCGGCGGCTGAATATCAGCCAGTATGTTTAAAGAACAGAGTCATAAGTCAGTTACGCATGTAATTGCAAATTAGTGCCAATTCATGTTTGTTAAAGCTAAAATATTGGTACTTATTGCCAGCTGAGTGCCAATTTAGCAGCAGTTAACCAGGGGCGTAGCCACGAGTGGGCCCGTGCCCATCCAGTTTGGGCTCTGGCCCACCCAGCAGTGCTGCACCTTTAACATAGCTGGCATGGAGGGGATCAGGCTGGGCTCCTGCGGTCCTGCATCTCCCTCCCTGGCAGTGGCAAGGGCAGCAATTCCCACATGCTGTCTGCTGGTGCCGCTAAGCTGGAAGCCTCCTTTCTGCTACGTCCTGGCCCCCTCTGTCACAACTTCCTGTTCTCACTAGGCGGCAGGACGCTGCAGAAAGGAGGCTTCCGGCTTAGCAGCAGGCAGCATGTGAGAATCACTGCCACTGCCGGAGACCTGTTCACACAAAAGCAACGCATAAGGGAGGGAGATGCAGGACCGTGGGAGCCCAGCCTGCTTTTCTCCACACTGCCGCTGCTGTTGCCAGGAATCCGATCATAGAAAGGTGTGAGGTGGGGTAGGGAATGTGAGATGCTGGGGGGGGGGGGGGGGAGGGTGTCATACAGGAAGAATTGTTGGATCATGGGAGGGCAGGGGATAGTTAGTTGGACATAAGGGTGGAGGGGAGGGTGAGATGTTGCATGGAAGGTGAGAGGGATGAGGGAGAAATGTTGGACATAGAGTTGGAGGGGAGGGAGAGAGGCTGTATGGGGGGTAAGAGGGAGAAATGTTGGACATAAGGGTGAGAGAGGAGGGAGAGATGCTGCATGGAGGGTGTGAGGGATGAGAGAGGGAGAATTGTTGGACAGGGGATGGGAGAGGAGGATTGTTGGACATAAGGTTGGAGGGGAAGGATGATGCATGAAGGGTGAGAGGGATGAGAAAGGGATAAATGGACATAGGGGTGGGCGAGAGGCTGCATGGAGGGAGAGAGAGAGGGAAAATTGTTGCAGGAGGGTGAGAGAGGGACAACTGTTGGACAAGGGGAGAGGAGGGGAGAATTGTTAGACATAAGAGTGGAGAGGAGGGTGAGATGCTGCGTGGAGGGTGAGAGAGGGAGAAATGTTAGACATAGGGGTGGAGGGAAGGAAGAGATGGTGCATGGAGAGAGAGGAGAAATGTTGGACAAGGTATTGGACAGGAGGAAGGGGAAAATGCTGCATTGGGAAGAGGGATTTGGGGTACAAGGGAGGGAAAGAGAGAGATGGTGGACAATAGAAGAGAGGGAGAGATATTGGAAGATGAGAGGAAGGGGGAAGATGAGAGGAAGGGAGAGGAGAAAAAGAGGGAGATATTGGATCCAGGAGCAGAAGGGAGTGATGGAGAGATGCTGGACAGTAGGGAGTGAGGGGAGAAATGCTGGAGAAATGGGGGAGCAAGCAGGAGGGAAGAGAGAAGGGACAGGGAGGTGTCAGGCTACGAGAGTGGAGATGGGGAGAAAGAGGGAACAGTTGCTGGGCTAGAAGGGTGGAAGGGATGGTGGAATCATGTGGGAGAGGCCAGGAGGAGCTGGCAAGGAAATGAATGAGAGGATAGTAATTACAGGAAGTAGAAATATGGTAATGCGTATTAGATTAAAGATGAAAGAGAACTGAGGACTGGGGAAGGTTTAAGAGCTACTGGGTGAGAGAAGATGGGAATTTGATAGATGGCTGAAAAGTAAAAAGAAGGAGAAGGGTGATAGAGGGTGAAATTTGAATTGACAGACAGCAGAAAAGAAAAAAAAAGAGGAAAGAGCTAAAAAGGAAAGATCAATATGTTAGAGGCAGGTGTAGTGAGGGAATAGACAGCAGAGGAGAAAAGACAAATGAACATCAGCCACTTGAAGGAGAATTAGCAGAGAGGAAAGCAGAAAAGAGAAATCAGAACCAACATGATGGAAAAATAAAATGCCCAGACTACAAACATAGAACAAATTTTATTTTGAGTGCTTTAAAAGGAATATGTTAGCTTCGGGAAATGTGCATAGTAAATGTCTTTGTAGAAAAGGAAATGCATTTCTGTTTTTCTTTCTCCAGTGTTGTGGTGCGTGCTAGATTTATCTCCCTGGGGTTCCCAGTTCAATTTTTGTGTAAATATTTTTATTTCTAATTTGTGATCCCTTGTTCTATATCTGGTGAGGGTCTGTCAGTGTGTTGATCAAGTCTCTACAATGCTATAATCTGCATTCTCAGATACGTGAACTGGTCGTTGTTTTGTTGTCTTTTTTTTTTTTTTAAGTGCATTTTTATGTAAAAGATAAAATGAGACATTGGATGCAAAGACATATTGGAGAGCTTCGGATCTAGAATAGCTGTGTGCTATAGGAGAACCAGTATTTTATTTTAGAGCCATATATGCTGCCTCGTCTTTAAAAATTAAACAAAAATTACATATGTAGATGCAATAAATTGGTTCATAGTGTATTTGGTTAGTAAGCATTTTGATACTGTTACCACTTAGTGTGCACTCCTGTACCCTTTGTGGTGTGATAGTAATGGCAGCCGGGGAAATTGGAGGGGAGGCAGAGAGGAGAGGTGTTCAGGGAAGGGGGGGGGGGCTCTCCTCTATTTTCTGACCTGGGCTCTAGCACGGCTAACATTGGTCCTGACCCTTGCTGGTGGGGATCCCCAAGCATCCCCAGTTGTAGAATTCATCCAAAGACGGCCAGAACTCCCTTCTCCCAAGCTCTGCAGTCGACAACAGCATCCTTGAGCCACCGACAACTATACGTGCGTGGGGTGCTGGCATCAGTGGCTTAGGAATGATGCTGATGCCTGCCAAGCTTGGTAAAAGGGAATTCTGGCCACCTTCAGAGAAAGTGTAATTTATATTTTGAGGTGGGGGTAGGGCGGGGCAGAGAAAATGTTGTGCCCACCCACTTTGGGCTGAGGCCCATCCAAAATTGGCTGCCTGGCTACACCACTGCAGTTAACTAAGGGGTCCTTTTACAAAATGGCTTGCGGTAGTGCCATTTTTTTAGCGTGCCTGTAAAAAAGGCCTCTTTTATTTTTTTGCCAGAAATGGACGTGCGGCAAAATCAAAATTGCTGCACGTCCATTTTGGGTCTGAGACCTTACCACCGGCCATAGACCTAGCGGTAAAAAATCTGGGCCATAATGACCTACGCGCATCAAATGCCATTTGGTGCGCGTCCATTACGCATGCCAGAAAATAAAAAAATATTTTTTTCAGACGCGCGCCGAAATTGAAATTACCGCAAGGGCTATGCAGTAACTGGGCGATAACTCCAATTTGGTGCGTGTTCGGCGCCCATAGGCGCTTACACAGCTTTGTAAAAGGGGCCCTCAGTTATTCACATCACTGGTGCTATTGTATCACTGGGTATCCAATTGTGCATTATGTAGAATGAGGGTGACAGTGTTCTGTTCAGAAACAAAGGTAAAAAGAGCCTCTGTAGCCAGATTCTGAATTTGTCAAACTAGGGCAGAGTTAAACTGAGCTTCTAATATCAAACCTAAAAGTACTGGTAAATCAGGCCCTAAATTTCTCATCGAACGTTTTCTTCTCCCATGCAATTATCTGTATCAGGGTAGGAGAAACGTTTGTCATCATACCTTTTTTCTCCAGAAGATACTGCGCAGGACTGCAAGAGCAGTGTATAGAGACCTTTCTGAAGCACAGGGACACAAGCTGATCTATTTACCCAGACAAGCCAGGGAAATCACTTCACACAAGCATTTCTGGCCTGAGCCTGGAAGTGAATTCACATGTACAAACAGCAGTGATTGACAGCAATCTGTGTGCGATGGTAGAGGGCCAGCTGTGGTGCGCCGACTGCTGAAGGTCCCAAGGCATCAAACCCTGCATAGCTCTGAATCTGCATCTGCAACTGGTAACCGATGAGTTCAGATTCAGTTCAGTTTGAACGTAATAAAAGGAGGAAAAAAAGAGAGAGACATACAATAACAGTTCTAATCATTGTGAAATCAAATTTTGGGGTAAAGAGAGGGCAGTTCCAGGTTCTGGTTAAATTTCTGGTCTAGTGACCGAATACAGCTGCTGTAAAGTAGGGGCCCGATGCACAAAGCTTACTGTTCTTGCAATGTTTTCTTTAGACCGGTCTCAAGCAAACATTTAGGCCCTCATGATCAAAAGCAAACTCCGGCGCTAGAGGCTGTTAACGCCATACTAGTGCCGGAGTTTGCTGCCGACCCATGATCAGAGCCCTTGAGCGCCTGAAACAATGCACTCGAGGGCTCTTAGCGCAAGTAGCATGCAAATGCATGCTAAACAGGGCTTCTAGTACAATTAGCTTGCAAATGCATGCTAATCAGCGCTTAACACATTCATCCCCAATGATCAGTTGCCAGCGTGCCAAAGATTGGGTCGCTGGCCACGGCAAAATCAACGCCAGCTCTGAGCTGGCGTTAGACTTTGTGGATCATTGGAGAGGAATGGTGAGCACTGTCCAGCATGCAGTTGCATGCTGGCAGGCCCCCGTTCCCCCCCAAAGCAAACACAAACAGGGGGCTGGAGGTCCGGTGGACCTCCGGTTCCCCCCGACAATCCCCCCCACCCCCGTTCAGGGAGGGCTGGAGATCTGGTGGGTCTCCAGCCCCCCCCCCCAAACCCCCAGAAATTGTGGAGTGGCCGCCTCCGGCCAAACGCTGTAAAGCGACGGGGGGGGGGGGGGCTGGAGGTCTGGTGGGTCTCCAGCCCCCCCAAACCAACCAGAAATTGTGAAGTGGCCGCCTCCGGCCAAACGCTCTCACACCCAGCGACGGGGGGGTGGGGGGGCTGGAGATCCGGTGGACCTCCAGCCCACCCCAACTCCTCCCCCCCCAGCGTTCTCCTTTCAATCCCTGGTGGTCCGTGGTGACATCCCCCCTCCCGGCCCCCCCTACCTTTCGTTGGAGGAGGGACGCAGCCTGCCTCCCTCCTCTTCCAGTCGACGCCGCTGCAAAATGGTGGCGCCCAGCCCTGCCCAGCGCATCCCAGGATGGGTGGGAGAGCGTTTGGCCGGAGGCGGCCACTTTACAATTTCTGGGGGTTTGGGGGGGGGCTGGAGACCCACAGGACCTCCAGCCCCCCCCCCCCCCCTGTCACTGGGTGGGAGGGCGGGAGAGCATTTGGCCGGCAGCGGCCACAACATTTTCTGGGGGTTTGGGGGGGCTGGAGACCCACCGGACCTCCAGCCCCCGTTGTTCGGGCCTCGGGGCAGGCTGTTTGACAGGTTTGGGCTTTTGACAGCCCAGACCTGTCAAACAAGTGTGGGAGGATTGTGCTGAGCGCAATTCTCCCGCACTTCTACATGATAATCAAAGATAATTGCGCTGCTTAGATTTGCATGCATTATCTTTGATCATCTATGCAGAAAAGCCCTGCGCTGTTCCAGCGCTATTTTTAGAGCGCTGTTTGGAACAGCATGGGGCTTTGGATCACGAGGGCCTTAGAATCTAATGCACAAATGGGATCTGTGTCCTTTTTACTGTTCACCCTAAGAGCTACCAATAGCCCTATGCAAATGTATTACAACAAGGTCATCAATATTAAAATGAGCATTCCCAGCAATGCAGAGACATTCTGAGCACCTAACTGTAAGGTGCAAGATTTTCTGTCAGATCTGGAGCTGTCCTTGTTGGAGCAGTCTGCTTGCACTACAGTTTGCTAGATTGTATACAGTACTTGTGTTAAATTGCCCAGCCTTTGGCAGACATGTGCTAGCAAATGTAAACAAATCAAAAAACACCCCCCCCCCAAAAAAAAAAAAAACCCCTCCACTTCAACTGAGCAAAGGATTCACAGACAAAGCATTTTCTTTGTAAACTTTGTAAACGTACCTCCATCCTGACCCCAAATTCCTAAGTTACCGCAGCTGTTTTGCAATTGCCTTTTAAATGAAATAAACAAGCTTAAACACACATATACTTTTTATGTTTTAGCTGGTCATGTGCACTGTAGGAGTGGAAAGCTGAGCTTTGAAACTGGAAGTGCATGTGCAGAGCATCAACGCTTACCAAGAGACTGTTTTGCGCATGTGCTAGGCGCTTTCCCTACTGAACCGCTTACAGATTTTCTGTGCATCTCATTTGAATGCGATTTCCTTTATGCATCAGTTGCTGTTTCAAAATCGCTAAGTTCACTAGCGGATATAAACATGTACGGTATTTAACGGCGACCTTTATGCATTGGGACCTAGCTTGCTCTCCTATGGCTATGACTGCAGCAATTATTACAAAAATCGGAGAGGAATCCCTGGTGAACTGTAGGACACTAAGAAGGGCGGTGGCCAGTTATCCGTACTATGCATACTGTCCCAGGCCACACATGGTGGCGATACAGTGGTAAGAATCACATTGCATTGTTGCCCTGCATAATCAAACCACAAGTCTGACCCAGGAAGAAGGAAAAGCACAATAAAGGATCGGAGGAGGGGGAGAATGAAAAAGGTTTGAGGATGGGAGAACAGGTTTATAAATTCAGGCGAAAATGATTTATTATGATCAAAAGAAATAGAAAAATTTGGATAATTTATCTAAAGGTCTTTTTAAAATAATGATTTAACATAATTGGGATTGTAAGTGTTTTTTGTTTTATTGCTGTATGAAGTCAAGTTTCTTGTTCTCTTACCTTTACTTTGCTGTATTGTACTTGACAGTTAACTTTGCCTAGTCGTATTGTTCAGGTGATTGTTGTCTGGTTCTGCTGGTCCCAAATAAAAACCATTCAAACATAAAATATTTAATGATTTAACTAGAACAGATAAAATACTTTTCATTCTGGAATTACTGCAACCTAAAGCTGAGCACCTTGAACATTTTTTTCAATCTAAAGTAAATACGATTAAGCAATCGTTTTCTTTGAAAGAGTTTACTTTCCTTCATCATGTAACTTAAATAATCAAATCATTAGTATTCCGGGCAACACGATGTGGCATGATTTTGATAACGTTCCTTTAGAATCAGAAAAATCTTGAAGAGGTTTGTTAGCAAACCATGTCCTTTGAATGCATGCCCTTCTTATCTGTAAGAAACAGCTCCTGTGCAAATTGTAACCTGGCTTCCTGAATTTGTGAATTTATCCTTACAAAGAAGTCATTACCATGATAACTTAGCTAATACAAGCAAAAAAAGCCCGTTTCTCCAAAAATGAAACGGGCCCTAGGAAGGCATCGTCTAAGCAATTTCTCCTCTCTCCCCTCCCCTTCCCTCCCATCCCATCCAATCCAATCCATGTCCAGCGATTCTCCTCTGCTCTGCCCTCCCTTCCCATCCCATCCCATCGATGTCGAGCGATTCTCTCCTCCAGTGACTCGCCCCAGCCCCCACCTGCTCCCCTTTTAAGCACCCGAGTTCCAGTTCAACCCCAGCCCTCACCTGCCTGCCCTCTTCTCCCACAACAGCCCTCCTTTCCTTCCTGCTGCCCTTCCTTTAAAAGTTTTATTTTACCTGAAGTTGCAGCGGTGTCAGTGAAATCGGCAGACTCGGCCTACCCTTTCCTTCCCTCTCAGTGTCCTGCCCTCCTCTGACGTAATTTCCTCTTTCCGCGAGGGCGGGACACTGAAAGAGAAGGGAAGGCTGGAGGCGAGCCAATTACATAGTAGCTCATTTGCATGCGGTTACAAACCCAGCCAACCAGCCATCCAGGGACGCAGATTGACCAATTATTATATAGAGAGAAAGGGGACTCTTTTACTAAAGGGTTAGTGTGCGGCAATAGGCTTTCTGTGAGCCAATCTGGAACTACCGAAGGAGCCCGACAGTAGTTCCCATCTCCAGCATGTGCCATTTCCGGTGCTACAAAAATATTTTCTATTTTTGTAGCGCTGGTGTTTACCTGGCGGTAATTGGGCAGCGTGGATATTGCCAGGTTAGCGTAGGAGTCCTTACCACCACCTCAATGGGTGCCAGTAAGTGCTCTACCCCCCCCCCCCCCAAAATGGCCGTACAGTAAGTGTTTCACTTACCGCATGGCCATTTCTTTTTGAGAAAAAAAGACAGCCTTTTATCCACTGCGGTAAAAGGGGGACTCAGTGCACGTCAAAAACACGTACTGACGCTAGCGCAGGCCCCCATTTACCACAGCTTAGTAAGAGGACTCCCATAGTATTGACTCAATACCAGAATCCTTAGGGGCAGATCTTAGGGCCGTAGAGAACTGCAGGACGGTAGCCAGCATTCCCTGGATTGCCAAATTGATGGAGTTTTTGGTAAATGAATAACTACAGGCTTTTCTTGAATCTTACAATGTTTACACTATATACAGCATGGGTTTAGATCGAACCATAGCACAGAAACATTGCTTTTAGTGCTTGCTTCAAAGGTTAAAACTATTTTGAGCAGAGGAGAACAGGTTGTCCTGCTTCAATGTGATATTTAGGTTTTGTGAACCAGGGATAACGGGTACGGTATTGACTTGTTTTGAGCAATTTCTCACAAAATGAATCTATTGTGTATGAGGAAAATACTCAATGTTATCAATGCGTGGGATAAACATAAAGGAATCCTGTGCAGAAGGAACGGATCCTCAGAAGCTTAGCCGAGATTGGGAGGCGGGGCTGGTGTTTGGGTGGTGGGGCTAGTTCTGGGCAAGACTTCTACGGTCTGTGTCCTGAAAATGGGGCTAGTTCTGGGCAAGACTTCAATGGTCTGTGTCCTGAAAATGGCAGATACAAATCAAGGTAGGGTATACACAAGAAGTAGCACATATGAGTTTATCTTGTTGGGCAGACTAGATGGACCATGCAGGTCTTTTTCTGCCATCATCTACTATGTTACTATGTTGATGGAATCCAGGCTGTGGAGTGTCTCAGGGCCCACCTTCTCTCGCCTCTTTTGTTCTGTGTTTGTCTTAGCTCTTTGGGAGCACTGTTTTTGGATTTTGGTATTACCATCTTATTGTGGGGGATTCTGATTAATCCAGTTGGGGTGTTATTCATTCAGAGCCCTCCCTCTCCTCCCCCCTTGAGCCAGGTGGAATCACAGCTCAACACAGAAGGAGCTGCTTGGAGTTCTCCATCGGAGAGGCCTATGGGGCCATTAACATCTGTGCTTTGGATCTCCAATTTACCATCTGAGGAGTGATCTGATTTACCTTCTAGGAATGAAGTAGTGCATCAAACGGGAGAGCTATTTGGGGTCTCCTCACTAAGCTGGAATTGACTATTGTGAGTTGCTTATCTGATATTGGTAATTTAAAACTGTCTTGTCCAACTTTGGTATAAAAATGTGAAACAGAGGTTGAGCATCGTGAGAAGTTGGAAAATATGGAAAAATCTCTGAAAGATAATATGGAAACGGTGGCGTGCAGACTTCAATTAAGGATAAAACTGTGATTCATCATAAGCTGGAGCAATTTGAAACTCAATTTAGACATCTGAAACTTTGACTGCTTCATTTTCCAAAAGTGTCTACAGCCATTAGATACTTTTAAAAGGTATTTAATAGAGGTTTTGAGTTTACCACCAGAATCAATTCTTCTGGTTAATAGGGTGTTCTATTCTAGTTACCAACTAGAGCACTGGCTGAGAATGGACTATCAAATGGGTGTATCTGCAGTGGTGTACCAAGGGGGGGGGGGGGGCGGTGCGGGCGGTCCGCCCCGGGTGCACGCCGCTGGGGGGGGGGTGCTGCGCGCCGGTCAGCGTCGTTGGTTTCCATGCTCCCTCTGCCTCGGAACAGGAAGTAACCTGTTCCGGGGCAGAGGGAGCATGGAAACCAATGACGCTGACCGGCGTGCGGCACCTCCCCCAGCGGCGTGCACCTGGGGGGTTCTTTCGCCGGGGTGGGGGGTGTCCCTTCGCTGGGGGGGTCACGCTGCACGGGGGGGCGCTGCACCTGGGGGGTGGGGCGCATTGGCGATCCGCCCCGGGTGTCAGCGCCCTTCGGAACGCCACTGTGTATCTGCTATTTTGGACTCTTCTCAAGAGTTTGTCTCAGATCATGCCGCTATACTTGCTAATTTTGTTTTTGAGCAAGATTTAAATATGATTATATGTTTGTATATTTGCAACTTACAAATCTCAGTTTTATGGACAGAGAATATGGATATTTTCGGATTTAGTGAGAGTGACACAAAAAAGATGTAAGGCTTTTCTTTCTATGAGGTAGAAAGCCTTGTCCTTGAGTGTCATTATGCTACAATATCCTTGCAAGTGCATAATTAAATATTTAGATATTAGGTACATATTATTTATCCCAGAACAACTATGTTCCTTCTTGGATTTGAAGAAGCTCTCTCCAAGTACTATCCCCCCTCCCTCCGAGATCCAGGGTCCCCCCCTCCCTCCGAGATCCAGGGTCGCCCCCTCCCTCCCTCCGAGATCCAAGGTAGTCCCCTCCCTCCCGCTGCATGGGCAAGAAGACCATCTGATCGCTGCAGTCTTCAGGACGTCTCTCTCCTTCCCTGAACTGGGCCCGCCCCCATCTGACATAAGAAACCTACATCAGACGGGGGCGGGCCCAGGTCAGGGAAGGAGAGAGACGTCCTGCAGCGATCAGATGGTCTTCTTGCCCGTGCAGCGCCTTCATACAGAGGTGAGAGGCGCTGCGCGGGCCTGGTAATGCGGAGGGGGGGCCTGGTGGAGGGGGGAGCGGCGGCGACGACCTCAGGGAGGGCGGCAGGGGCGGGGCAAGGGGGCGGAGGATGGCGGGAGGCTGAGCTGTGGGAGAGTAGAGAGAAAGGAACAGGAAGGGAGGGGGCCGGGGCTGCTAAAATTTGGAGTTTTCGTGCAGGGGGAAGCGGAGAGCAGCGGGGGGGTGGGGGGCAAGGCCGTCCATACAGGACGCTCCTGACGAGCACCTTTGCCCCCTCCCGATCCTTTTTTGATTTTGTTTTCATTTTCTATTTTATGCAGAGGGAAGCGGGGAGCCACGTAGTTTGTGTTTTTTATCTCACTTTTGTTTTTAAACATGCCAGCTTGGATTTTTATGCTGCAGGGGGAAGCGGGGAGATAACAGCTCAGGCCTTAACGACAGCTCTGACCTCACATTAAATTTATCACGGTAAATGATTCGGTGCAATCGTCAGTATGGTTAGTGCATCCCGAATTGTCCACATTTCAATGGTAGTTACTCGTTTGCATTCCGTTTTCGTTAGCTGCTAGTGTCGTCGGAAAATGGCCTTTAATGCATGCTACGGTTGAAAATTTCTTCATTAAAGGGTCGTTAAAGGGTCATTAAGGTTTAGTGCATCTGGGCCTTGGTTGTAGAGGAGTGGGGTGATGAAGGCTACAACAGTAGGTGGGGCATGGGTGCAAGACAAGGGAAGGGCATAGGTGGGGCAGGTGTCAGGTTTTTCTTTGTCGAAAAGTTGGCAGCCTTAATTGTTAAGGATACACTGTGCTGAAGGGCATTTTGGGTAAAAGCATTTTGACAAAGATTTCAAATCAAAATGACCCAAGTACAGAATAAATTTGAAATAAAGCTCAAAATCAGTAAGCCAGTTGTGAAATATGTGAATTGCAAGTCCACGGGAAGAATTAATATATAGATAGGGTTTACAGACTTTGGTACTTAGGCTTGAGTTGTCTATCCGGTGTTACTGACCACAGTAATAAATACATGAAACCAAGATGGGGACATAAAGACTCTTCCACAAATGGTGGCCTTGGGGGTGCAGAAGTCGGGTGACACATATGCGCATTGCCAGCTCAAACACTATATACGAACTTTAAACAAGGAAGCATTGAATAAAAAACTGGGAGATAAAATTACAAATTTCTTTGTCGAGATATCTGAACACGCCCCATCGGTTTTTCACATACACCAGAAATTGTGGGAACTGGCGCCTGGGAAGGAGTTAGCTCAGCTTCGGCAAAAATGGGAGAAAGATGTGGGGTGGGAACTGGAAGCTTGGGATATTGTGGTGCAGATAAAAGATATTCCACGGGTAATAGGGGGAGCAGCTCTTAGGGAATGTGCATTTAGGGTGATTCATAGAGCATATTTCACCCAAGTACAACTGTATAAGTCAGGGGGTATTGGGTCCGCTTTATGTTTGAAATGTAATCATAGTAACATATAACATAGTAGATGACGGCAGAAAAAGACTTGCACGGTCCATCCAGTCTGCCCAACAAGATAAACTCATATGTGTATACCTTACCTTGATTTGTACCTGTCTTTTTCAGGGCACAGACCGTATAAGTCTGCCCAGCACTTTCCCATCCTCCCAACCACCTGCCCCGCCTCCCACCACCGGCTCTGGCACAGACCTTATAAGTCTGCCCACCACTATCCTCACCTCCCAACCACCAACCCCTCTTCCCCCCACCGGCTCCGCCACCCAATTTCGGCTACGCTCCTGAGGATTATCGGTATGATAATACGTTTTATCATGCGCTATGGGACTGTGTGCTAATACAGAGATATTGGAGACAAATAGTATTTTATCTTTCTCGTGTAATGCGTAGCAGATTGGAAGTTGAATCCTCTGCAATTAATATTAGACTGGAAAGAAGCACGCCCGAGACTGAATGCAGATAAGGTTCTACTATATTGTAAATTGTGTCTGGTTGTGAGAAAATGTATAATGAAACACTGGACCACGGCTGCCCCGCCGACATTTTGGCACTGGCGCAATCAAGGGCATCAATTGTTGGCATGGGAGGCGAGAGAGGCCAAAGGTTCCTGCAAAAGAAAAATTAGATTTCTCAAAATATGGGGATGCTATTTGGATGGAATGACTCAGAAAGGTAGAAGTTTAATTCTCAATACCCTATAATAACATAGAACGAATAAGGGTAGCTGTATATTATGTATGTTAATGGGTTGACTTGGGGAAGGGGGGACACAGGGGAAGAATAGGGAGAGGGAAGTGAGAGGGAACAGGTAAACAATGGGAGGAATGGGTAGAGGGTAGGAAGATGGGAAATGGGATAATAACTGTTATATATACCATACTGACATACTGTTAAATTGTGATGTTTGTAAATCAAAAACAAACTTGAACTATGGAATGTTAAAGCTGTTGAAATATCAATAATAAAAATGTTGAAATATAAATACATGAAACCTAAGATTAAATCAACATCCATCAGCAAATGATTTTTGATTTAGTAACTGAAAAAGATACAAAATCACTTGAATATATGATTTCAAATCTAAAATCAAGGTAAAAGTGATTTCAACTAAAGAAATCATACAAAATGATTTTAAAATCATCATTTCAATTCACTTGATTTGAAATCATATCCAACGCTGACCACCAAGTAGTTTTATGGGGTTTTTATTACTCGTACAAACATTGTATCTGGTGATATTGAAAGGGGAGGGGGAGAACTACACAAAAGTGAATCTTGAGACAGAAAGGGCCAAGAGACTACAAACCACAGCGCTATAGGGACGTTTCCGGGCTCACTTGAAGTGCCTTGGTTGTTCAGCAGAGGGCGCCCTTTCCCTGGGAATAAATGGGGCGGGGCAGCCTTTTTAATATACTGATGGAGATGAGAACCGCAGATTTGTGGAGTTCTCTTTTGCACACTTTTTTTTTGTTGTGAGGGAGGAAGAAACAGAAACCGAAAGCTGCTCAGGAGACCCTTTCTGTAACAGCCCCCGGTTCCCAGCAGCATCCGTCTGCCTCACGTTCATACACAGATCTGATCAGCGATAGGGAACTGGGAAGCTCGGGCATCTGCTAGCGACTCCATGCCTTCCTCTTGCTAATCATAGAATACACGATTCCCCTACAGCTTTTGCTTACTATTTCTCTTGCCCACTCCCCCCTCCCCTTGACTTTTTCTTGCCTCTCACTTTCTCAGCATCTGGAGGCTCCAGCTGTGCAGCCTCAGACTCCGAGCAAGCCTCTGCCAATCAGAGAGCCTCGTCTGCCTGCGTGTGACTGCCAGAGAGGAAGGTGGGTGGATGCTATTGTTCCCTGGCTCTCCTCTGATGCTTAAGCGAAGTGGTGGGGAGGAAAAAAAAGCTGCTTTCCTTCAAGCCAGCTTCCAGGGTGTGACCACAAGCTTTCCACGTCCAGCTGGACCTCGGTGCTTTCCCTCCCCTCCCCCATCAGGCCCCCATGGTCCCTCCGCCCAACCTTTCATTTTAGATTATGTACGACGATCCCTATCTCCATGGATTCGAGGATTCCGAGGTGGTAAGTGCGGGTGCGCTAAATGGGAAGAAATTAGGCTGATTGGCTTCTTTACTGGTCTCGTTTAAAGCTCTGTGTTTTGAAAACCTGTTAGCAGATTCCAAGTATTTCCATCTGCTCTGAATTTTTTTATTTGATCTCATTATATTTCTTTTGCGTGTGAGGGTATATATATATATATAGAGAGAGAGAAATCTTTTGTATAGGGCAGTGGCACTTCCTTCTGATTGTGTCTGAGGAAAGTTAAAGGCTGGTGGTGGTGTGTGTGTGCAGGCAGGCAGGCACAGGGCATTCTGCAAAACTAGCAGCTTGGTATTGTTTGTATAATAAGTGAGATGTGAAGTTCACACCCGCTGATGGTTAATTCTCACCTCCCAGAACCTGATGAGGTGGCGTGAGAATGGGCTGAAGCATGTGCAGGTACCCTTAGCTTGTGTGCTCTGATCACAAGCAAGCCAATGATGCGAACCTCACATCCAGGACCACCACCATGAAATAAATTAGCTCTCTAAAGCTTAGATCGGTGCCAGCTATTCCATAAACTCAGTATGTTACGAGAAAAAAAAAGATCCCGCTTCCACCCAACCTGCTGCTGCATAGTGACACTCAGCGCTACAGGCCCCTCTCCACATCAGCAAGAAGTACTGGTGAACTGGGTTCACCAGTACTACTACTACTACTATTTAGCATTTCTATAGCGCTACAAGGCGTACGCAGTGCTGCACAAACAGAGAAGAAAGACAGTCCCTGCTCAAAGAGCTTACAATCTAATAGACAAAAAATAAATAAAGTAAGCAAATCAAATCAATTAATGTGAACGGGAAGGAAGAGAGGAGGGTAGGTGGAGGCGAGTGGTTACGAGTCAAAAGCAATGTTAAAGAGGTGGGCTTTCAGTCTAGATTTAAAGGTGGCCAAGGATGGGGCAAGACGTAGGGGCTCAGTACACCCCTTGTTGGTTCATCACCATTCAGGACTGCAAGAACCTCTTCTTTGATGAGCTCTTGGCAAAGTCTTTCCAGATGCCATCTTTCCTTCTGCCTTGGGGGAGGGGAATGGTCCTTGATATACTGCCTTTCTGTGGTTACAATCAAAGCAGTATACATATTATATATATACAGGTACTTATTTTGTACCTAGGGCAATGGAGGATTAAGTGACATGCCCAGAAGCAGAAGGAGCTGCGTACGCCTTGTAGCGCTATAGAAATGCTAAATAGCAGTAGTAGTAAATGGTAAGGAGCTGTTTTGGGAATCAAACCCAGTTCACCAGGATCAAAGCCCGCAGCACTAACCACCAAGCTACTCATAGTGCTCTTATTTTTTTTTTAAAGATATAGTTCAGGCTGAGGTCCACAGACAGACGTCGAACAAGAACAACCCAGGATGGAGTCGGTAAAAGTCAGATAGCCACGGTTCAGTTGCTTCCGTCACACTTTAGACCTGGTGATATAATGTACCGTTATGAGATACCAAAGAACCACAAAAGGGTCTTCTTTGTGGTCCTACAAGGGTATGTAAAGCTTAGAAAGTACAGCCTTAATTTTTCCAAGGAGGACACATTGTGAAGCAAAAAAAGAAAACATGTTCTTGCCTGTAGTTTCCAAATTTAGAACAAGGGAGGGGAATTGCAGAAAGCCACATACGGTAGAGCTGCATGCTAATGGCTTAGTGTGTAGCTTTTACCACAAAATTAACTACAAAATATACCATGGCAATGCAATAATCTATAAGCCTTCAAATCAAATTACTGCTGGCTGCATTAAAAACAGTATATAATGGCTTCGCTATCATGCCTGGTTTTGTATTTTGCTGTTTGTTTTATCTTTTCAATAAAGCTTTTTTTTTAAAGAAAATGTTGCAGTAATCTACAACCCCAAATGCTAAACCAAAGATAAGATTCCACTGATGAGGAAAAATAGCACCTTACTCAAACATACAAACATTTTTTAACATTTTATTTGTATGTTTATATGTGTATGTGGCTTAAAATCTTTTTTTTTGAAGAGAGCCCTCAGATCAACCACCACTTTTAAGGCAACTCATTTCTCCTTGCCCGGTGGAATAGCACCTCTTTCATCGGGCAATCTCTTTTAAATAAACATATGTGCTATTACACCAACATAACAGTGCTCTAAAGTGCAGTGTGCTCCAAAGTATAACATACAGTGGGGGAAATAAGTATTTGATCCCTTGCTGATTTTGTAAGTTTGCCCACTGACAAAGACATGAGCAGCCCATAATTGAAGGGTAGGTTATTGGTAACAGTGAGAGATAGCACATCACAAATTAAATCCGGAAAATCACATTGTGGAAAGTATATGAATTTATTTGCATTCTGCAGAGGGAAATAAGTATTTAATCCCTCTGGCAAACAAGACCTAATACTTGGTGGCAAAACCCTTGTTGGCAAGCACAGCGGTCAGACGTCTTCTGTAGTTGATGATGAGGTTTGCACACATGTCAGGAGGAATTTTGGTCCACTCCTCTTTGCAGATCATCTCTAAATCATTAAGAGTTCTGGGCTGTCGCTTGGCAACTCGCAGCTTCAGCTCCCTCCATAAGTTTTCAATGGGATTAAGGTCTGGTGACTAACTAGGCCACTCCATGACCCTAATGTGCTTCTTCCTGAGCCACTCCTTTGTTGCCTTGGCTGTATGTTTTGGGTCATTGTCGTGCTGGAAGACCCAGCCACGACCCATTTTTAAGGCCCTGGCGGAGGGAAGGAGGTTGTCACTCAGAATTGTACGGTACATGGCCCCATCCATTCTCCCATTGATGCGGTGAAGTAGTCCTGTGCCCTTAGCAGAGAAACACCCCCAAAACATAACATTTCCACCTCCATGCTTGACAGTGGGGACGGTGTTCTTTGGGTCATAGGCAGCATTTCTCTTCCTCCAAACACGGCGAGTTGAGTTCATGCCAAAGAGCTCAATTTTTGTCTCATCTGACCACAGCACCTTCTCCCAATCACTCTCGGCATCATCCAGGTGTTCACTGGCAAACTTCAGACGGGCCGTCACATGTGCCTTCCGGAGCAGGGGGACCTTGCGGGCACTGCAGGATTGCAATCCGTTATGTCGTAATGTGTTACCAATGGTTTTCGTGGTGACAGTGGTCCCAGCAGCCTTGAGATCATTGACAAGTTCCCCCCTTGTAGTTGTAGGCTGATTTCTAACCTTCCTCATGATCAAGGATACCCCACGAGGTGAGATTTTGCGTGGAGCCCCAGATCTTTGTCGATTGACAGTCATTTTGTACTTCTTCCATTTTCTTACTATGGCACCAACAGTTGTCTCCTTCTCGCCCAGCGTCTTACTGATGGTTTTGTAGCCCATTCCAGCCTTGTGCAGGTGTATGATCTTGTCCCTGACATCCTTAGACAGCTCCTTGCTCTTGGCCATTTTGTAGAGGTTAGAGTCTGACTGATTCACTGAGTCTGTGGACAGGTGTCTTTCATACAGGTGACCATTGCCGACAGCTGTCTGTCATGCAGGTAACGAGTTGATTTGGAGCATCTACCTGGTCTGTAGGGGCCAGATCTCTTACTGGTTGGTGGGGGATCAAATACTTATTTCCCTCTGCAGAATGCAAATAAATTCATATACTTTCTACAATGTGATTTTCCGGATTTAATTTGTGATGTGCTATCTCTCACTGTTACCAATAACCTACCCTTCAATTATGGGCTGCTCATGTCTTTGTCAGTGGGCAAACTTACAAAATCAGCAAGGGATCAAATACTTATTTCCCCCACTGTAACTAAAAATACTGAAACGAGAACTTATCTTTACTCGTTGTTTGTTCCCGTTATCATTGATTCTTTAATTCTTCCTTGTCTCACTGTTGTTCTTACAACCCTTGCCACTCTCAGTCCATGACGATCAATACTCCAAAAGATGTAGTCCGCGAGGCTTCCCAGAGTAGCGCCCGACGCCACGGGTTTCACTGTTTTCTTCAGGGACTTGGGTTAAACGCCCAACGCTGCTGTTCTAAGATGAACTTATTTCATGACTGAGGCTCCCTGGCCCCCACAAAATCTCTGGTATCTAACAGCACCCCTGCCCCTCCAGACCCCCGGACTCCCCCTCCCCACGCATACATACCTTCAAGAGGTAGGCGTGATTCCCACTATGCTTCTGCCTCCGTGCCACCACTTTGAAAAATGGTGGGCACCTGACCTTGTGTGGTGCAACTTGGGATGCTCTGCATGGGGTTAGTCTGCCAAATAAGAGAATTTGATAATCCAGGTAGACTGTCAACTAAGGAAAATTCCCTTATATGGCAGACTGACCCCAAGCAGGATGCACCAAGCAGAGTCAGATGCTGCCATTTTCCAAGATGGCAGACTGGAGGCAGGAGTGAGTGAGCATCACTGCTGCCTGTTGAAGGTAAGCAGGGGGATCAGGGGTCAAAATGATGAGGGTGCCACGAGACACCAGGGATATTTGTTTGGGGGTTCTACTAGAAACCAGTGATATTTTGGGGAGTCATCTCAGGGGAGGGGTTAGGCTACCAAAATATTTTGGATGATTAGAAGGATTGAGATGCTAAATATTTTGGTTTTTTTTGGAAAGGGAGATTGAGGAATCAGAGGTCTGGAAGACCCAGGGAAGAATATTAGCTTTTGTGCCCTGATGCAGAAGGCTATGTGCTGCCTCAGACCTGGTGGTAAAATTCTCATGTTGTGCTTGCCTTAAAATCAGCTGAGTACTTCTATGCATTGGGATCGGAATAGCTAATAGCTTGATCTTAATGTGCTAAGCACTTCTCCCATGATAAACCCATTTCTGTATTGTGTGGCCAGTAACAAGCACGCATACCTTGTGTTAACCACACACTTCTTCCCACAATATCTCTGTGCATTGGCTCCAAGAGTGATTGCTTTAAAGATACTAACAAATCGCTGGTTGTGTGTGAGGTTCTGTTTCTGTGTGCCCACAAGTGTTCTATCCTGGGCAATACTGTGCAGGGCAGTTCAGCCCTATGAAGGGAACCTAGAAAAAAAACAGTCCAAAGGAAGTGCCTTGTGCAGAAATAGCACTCCCAAACCATTCACTACACAACAGTTGCAGTTACCCAGTTCAAGGAAGAAGACATTTTGCCCAGTCCTGTTTTTAAACTTAAATCCCAAAGCAGGGAGGTATTTGTAATCCCCGATTCTGTCTATTGAAATTAGTGCTACAGGTTCCATAATGCATCGGGGTGAGGTTGTCAGTAATCCAGGACTGATCTAAAATCACCCTCCTGGATCCAGGTAACTTGGAAGCTCTGGTACATTTCCCTCTTTCTCTTCCTTTTCTCTATAAACGGTTTACAGGTTGTGATACCTTCTTACTCTCTTGTGAGTCATTTTACACAGATTTCCATTTCTTCCAAGATTGCTAGGTTTACTAGAACTCTGCATATTACACAGAGGATGAATTGTTTTATGTACAATATCCAGTGCAATTTGATTACCTGGTTTTGCTCCTGGAAAGCAGATCAGTAACAGCATCAGCCAGAAAGAGAGAAAAAGGGGTTGTTCAGCCTTTGGAATTATTATTATTCATCGTATTTCATTCAAACAATAGCACCTGTTAGGGAGGGTCTGTATTTCTGTCTGTTTGTGCATCCATCTGTATGTATAGGTTTGTTTGCACATACATGAATAAGCATTTGTCGGGATAAAGGCAGGGGGCAGCAGGATGGAAGGCAAATTGGGCCCCTCCACCCAAAGATGAGCAGAAGCAGTGAGAAGACAGTCAGTGATGCAGGGCCCTGAACCGCTGTGGCACATTGAAAAAGTGAAAAACTTACAGCAGTGTGATCCACAAGACAAGATGAGGATGGAAGGATGCAGCGTGCTATTGGGGACCCAAATCTCATCGGGATAAGAAAGCTGCGCCAAAGAGGTGTGCAGTGTTCCGGCAGGGAACCAACCTTCATGGGCACAGGAAGAGATGGCAAGCACTGTAGTGGCGGATGAGCCAAACCAGAGGCTAAATATGATAAGAAGCTGTGGGAGATGAGGAGGGAGGAGGAGAGAAATGCAAGGGAGGCGGGGGGGGGGGGGGGATAGAGAGAGTGCAAGGCAGGAACGGCATGGATAGACAGACAGACTTCCATACAGAAATGCCTCGGTCTGTGAATGGAGGAAGGGGAACACGGTGTGTCAGACTGTATGTGTGTACTTTTCAACATTAATATTGAAGCTGTTGCCAGATCTCAGTCACATAATTATGTGCTCAAAATCCTTCCATAGAGCTAATGAAACCATAACCATAATGGCACATGTCACTTTTATAGCGCTCGTTGACGTAAGGGGCATTGTATGAACAGACACGGGACAGGCTTTGCTTCATAGATCTTACAGACAAACTCAGGAAATTAGTAGTTAAAACCATCAAGGCTGGGAATGGAAGAATCAGGGGTTAAGATTTAAACATAGCCTCAGAAAGGTGGGCTCTTACACTAGATTTACATAAGATCCAAGACAGATCATGACACATCATCTACTATAATAAAACTCACCCTCAAAGTTCTGAGGACACTGACGTCAGTGAAGCCAAGCCCTGACTTCCTTCAAAAAGGTTCGAAGGTTCGTGGTGGTGAAGCCACCAGAATCGCTCTGGGCCCCGCCCTCGAGGGCAGAGCAATGGCAGAACAACGAAGGGGTTGGCAGGGAGGGAGGCAGAGAGGCGGGGGGTGGGGTGGGAAATCGCTCCGGGCCCCGCCCTCGCGTCAAACGTCATGACGTAGGGGGCGGAGCAATGGCAGAACAACGAAGGGGTTGGCCAGGGAGGGAGGGGGTGTTGGCGACGAAAACCTTGCTAGCGCCCGTTTCATTTGCTCTGAAACTGGCCTCTTTTACTAGTAAGTACATAACAATAGCCATACTGGGTCAGACCAGTGGTCCATCTAACCAAGTATCCTGTTTCCAACAGTGGCCAATCCAGGTCACAAGTACCCGGCAGAAACCCAATTAGTGTTACCATTCCATATTACCAATCCCAGGGCAAGCAGTGGCTTCCCCCATGTCTGTCTCAGTAACAGACTATGGTCTTTTCCTCTAGGAACTTGTTCAAATCTTTTTTAAACTCGGATCCGCCAACTGCTGTTACCACATCCTCTGGCAACAAGTTTCAGAGCTTGACTATTTTTTAAGTGACAAAAAATTTCCTCCTATTTGTTTTAAAAGTATTTCCATGTCCCCACTCCTGTTTTTGATCTACTTGGAGCCCCTGTTGCGCAACATCATAAAAGACCCAGATGTAAGGGGAGTTCAGCTGCCGCAGCTTCATATCAAAGTATTGGCTTACGCGGACGACATTCTCCTAGTGTTGACGCACCCCCAGACATCGTTGCCAATAGCCTTAGATCACATAGCAGAGTTTGGATACTATTCGGGTTTCCAACTTAATTCACAGTCTGAGGCGCTACCAATACCCCTTTCAGTGCGGGAACGCTGGGAGGGACGGTTCCCGTTGAAGTGGACCACTGACTACCTGGTTTACTTGGGGATTAGATTACCAACATCGTTAACACAACTTTACAAAACCAACTTAGCCCCCTTGTGGAAAGAGACACAACACACCTTAGAAATGTGGCAGCGCCTTCCCCTGTCTTTGTGGGGGCGCGTAGCTCTGTACAATATGGTCTTGGTCCCTAAATGGTTATATGTGGTCCAAGTACTGTCTCTATTCTTCTTACATAAAGATGAGCGGAAACTACATAGGCTACTAGCTAGATATCTATGGAAAGGGAAAAGACCCAGGATTACATTAAAGCAGACATACCTTCCAATACATAAGGGAGGGTTGGGTGTACACAGCATTCAACGTATGTCAGTGGCGGGCTGCATGAGACACCTTACAGATTGGTTTAGGGGCACATCCTATTTTTCTTTTCCTGTTTCTGAAACTAAAATGGTGAGCAAGTATCACTTTAGTTATTGGCTGCATGCGCCAACTGGCAAAGCACCTACTGCCAAGGGATACGCCCCTATTTTTGCGCCACTGAGACGTACATGGCGATGGCTGTGCAAAACTGGAGGGTTTGAGTGCCACTCTTCCCCCTTCCTACCGATTGGAGGTAATGCGGATTTTTCAGTGGGCACGGATACTGGGACCTTCCAGGCATGGAGAGAGGGGGGGACAATATTCCTGTTCCAAGTACTAACAAAAGAGGGCAAATGTAGGTCCTTCAAAGACTTGTGCGAGAACGTTGGACTTCCAGCACGGGCTACCCTCTCCTACTTACAATTGAGTCATTACATTGCCTCCCTCCCCCGAGTTTCGTTGACCTCGCAGAGATGGAGGCAAATCACAGATTTGCTGGATCTGGAGGCGCAGCTTTCGGTTCCTCTTAAATTTTACCATTTTAAACTTAAAGAGCTTTGCCCGGAGATACCATATGACCAGATCGCTGGGGCTTGGACTGGAGATTTGGGCTGTCTTATTACTGGCGCGATGGTACAGGCTAATCTGACAATTGGATATAGGACCTTTAAAGATGTGATACTACAGGAATCCCAATATAAATTCACTATGAGAACATATATCTCACCACATAGAGCGTTTAGAGCTGCCCTACGACCTTTGGATGACTGCCCTAAGTGTGCGGGATCTGGGGCGCACTTGGGACATATGTTCTGGTTGTGCCCTCCGGTCCGTGCCTTCTGGATACAACTTTGTACATTCGTCTCGACTATCTGGGGGTTGCAATGGTGCCCCTTGCCTACTCTTTTGTTTGATAAATACAAAGTGAGGGGGAACCGAAGAAGGGGCATGTTGCCATTCCTCCGCAGGGCGACTGCTATGGGAAAAAAAACGATCTTATTGAATTGGATCTCATCGGAACCACCTTCTGTGCCACGATGGCGATCCCTTATGATTTCCCTAGGTGCCCTGGAACGTAGGGAAGTAAATGACTTAGCATCCCCAAAGGGAGATCGACTATTACAATGTTGGTTACTGTTTTGGGATACCCTGACCCCCACGGCTCGCAGTAGAATCTTGAACGGGTAAGCTCGCGGGGAGGAGGGTGGGTGGGAGGTGGGACGGGGGGGGGGGGGTTAGAAGGGCATAGGATGAAAAATAAAATCATAGATGGCCATTTTGAATATGTTAGATGTTCATCAGACTATTGGAACACACTTGTAATGCAATGCTTTTCTCACTTTACTGTCACTTGTATATTTTGGTCATCAATAAAAATGATATATAAAAAAAAAAAAAGTATTTCCATGTAAGTTCATTGCATGTCCCCTGGTCTTTGTACTTTTTGAAAGAGTGAAAAAATCAATTTTGCTTTTACCCATTCTATACCACTCAGGATTTTGTAGACCTCAATTATAACCCCCCCCCCCCCCACCACCACCACCAATCCGTCTCTTTTCCAAGCCCTAACCTCTTTAGCCTTTCCTCGTATGAGAGGAGTTCCATCCCCTTTATCATTTTGGTCGCTCTTCTTTGAACCTTTTTTAATTCCACTATATCTATTTTGAGATATAGCGAACAGAATTGAACGCAATACTCAAGGTGCGGACGCACCATGGAACGATACAAAGGCATTATAGTATTTTCGGTCTTATTCACCATCCCTTTCCTAATAATTCCTAGCATCCTGTTTGCTTTTTTAGCCGCTGCAACACACTGGGCAGAAGATTTCAGAGTACTGTATACGATGACACCTAGACCTTTTTCTTGGGTGCAGACTTCTAAGGTGGACTCGATCATCAGGCAACTACGATTCGAATTATTCTTCCCAATGTGCATCACTTTGCATTTGTCACATTAAATTTCATCTGTCATACGGATTCTCAGTCTTCCAACTTCCTAAGATCTTTTTGCAATTATTCACAGTCTGCCTGTGTTTTGACAACTTTGATTAGTTTTATGTCATCTTCAAGTTTAATCACCTCACTCGTCATTTTGCTTTTCAGATCATTTACAAGTATGTTAAATAGCACCAGTCCCAGTACAGATCCCTGTGGCACTCCATTATTCACCCTCCTCCATTGAGAAAAATGGCCATTTAACTCTATCCTCTGTTTTTTGTCCAATAACCAATTCCTAATCCACAGAATGACATTGCCTCATATCCCATGACTTTTTAATCTTCTCAGGAGTCTCTCATGAGGAAGTTTGTCAAAAGCTTTCTGAAAATCTAGGTACACCACATCAATGGCTCAACATTATCCACATGTTTATTCACGCCTTCAAAGAAATGAAGGAAGTTGGTGAGGCAAGACTTCCCTTGGCTGAACCCATGCTGACTCATAAGTACATGACTACATAAGTGTTGCCATACTGGGACATATTGATGGTCCATCAAGCCCACCATCCTGTTTCTAACAGTGGCCAATCCAGATTACAAGTACCTGGCAAGATCCCAAAACAGTACAATACATTTTATGCTGCTTATCCTAGAAATAAGCAGTGGATTATCCCCGTCCATGTTAATAATAGCTTATGGACTTTTCTTTTAGGAAGCTATCCAAACCTTTTTTATATCCTGCTGAGCTAACTGCTTTTTCCACATTCTCTGGCAACGAATTCCAGAGTTTAATTACACATTGATTGCAGAAATATTTTCTCCGATTTGTTTTAAATTTACTACTTTGTAGCTTCATTGCATGTCTCCTAGTCCTAGTATTTTTGGAAAGAGTAAACAAACAATTCACGTCTACCCGTTCCACTCCACTCATTATTTTATAGACCTCAGTCATATCTGCCCTCAGCCATCTTTTCTCCAAGCTGAAGAGCCATAGCTGCTTTAGCCTTTCCTCATAGGGAAGTCATCTCATCCCCTTTATCGTTTTTGTCACCCTTCTCTGTACCTTTTCTAATTCTACTATATCTTTTTTGAGATGCAGTGACCAAAACTGCGCACAGTATTCGAGGTGCAGTTGCACCAAGGAGCGATACATAGGTATTATAACGTCCTCATTTTTGTTTTCCATTCCTTTCCTAATAATACCTAACATTCTATTTGCTTTCTTAGCTGCCACAAACTGAGCAGAGGGTTTCAACGTATCATGAACAACGATGCCTAGATCCCTTTCTTGGTCAGTGACTCCTAACATGGTACCTTGCATTATGTAGCTATAATTCGGGTTCCTCTTTCCCACATCCATCACTTTGTAATTGCTCACATTAAACGTCATCTGCCATTTGGATGCCCAGTCTTGTAAGGTCCTCTTGTAATTTTTCATAATCCTCTTGAAATTTAACAACTTTGAATAACTTTGTGTCGTCAGCAAATTTAATTACCTCACTATTACTTCTATCTCTAGATCATTTAGAAATATGTTAAAAAGCAGTGGTCCCAGCACAGACCCCTGGGGAACCCCACTATCTATCCTTCTCCATTGAGAATACTGACCATTTAACCCTGTTCTCTGTTTCTATCTTTTAACCAGTTTTAAATCCACAATAGGACATTACCTCCTATCCCATGACTGTCCAATTTCCTCTGGAGACTTTCACGAGGTACTTCATCAAATGCCTTTTGAAAATCTAGATACACAATATCTACTGGCTCACCTTTATCCACATGTTTGTTCAACCCTTCAAAGAAATGTAGTAATGTAGTAGATTGGTGAGGCAAGATTTCCCTTCACCAAATCCATGTGGGCTTTGTCTCATTAATCCATGCTTTGAATATGCTTTGAAATTTTGTTCCTTATAATAGTCTCTACCATTTTGTCCGGCATCAACATCAGGCTCACTGGTCTATAATCTCCTGGATCACCACTGGAGCCTTTTTAAAAAATCGGCGTTACATTGGCCACCCTCCGATCTTCTGGTACCATGCTTGATTTTAAAGATAAATTACATATTACTAACAATAGTTATGCAAGTTAATTTTTCAATTCTATCAGTACTCTGGGATGAATACCATCTGGTCCAGACGATTTGCTACTCTTCAGTTTGTCAAATTACACCATTATATCTTCCAGGTTTATAGAGATTTTATTCAGCTTCTCTGACTTGTCAGCTTTGAATACCATTTGAATACCAAATCTTCCTCGGTGAATACCGAAGCAAAGAATTCATTAAATCTCTCCGCTATGGCTTTGTCTTCCCTGAATGCCCTTTTTACCCCTCAGTCATCTAGCGGTCCAACTGATTCTTTTGCCGACTTCTTGTTTTTACTATGTGTTTTTGCCTCCAATGCAATCTTTTTTTCAAATTCCCTCGTTGCCTTCCTTTTCGGCGCTTTGCATTTGACTTGACATTCCTTATGCTGTTTCTTATTATTTTCAGTCAGATCCTTCCATTTTCTGAAGGATTTTCTTTTAGCTCTAATAGCTTCCTTAACCTCACTTTTTAACCATGCCGGCTGTCGCTTGGCCTTCCTTCCTCCTTCCTCTGGCCCATTAAACCATGTTTGTCTATGTGTTCCATAATTGTATTCTTTATAATAGGTTCCACTATTTTGCCCGGCACTGAAGTAACAGGCTCACCAGTCTGTAATTTCCCAGATCACTCCTGGAACCTTTTTTAAAAATTGGCATTACTTTGGCCACCCTCCAATCCTTAGGTACTCCCGATGATTTTAACAACAGGTTAAAGATCTCTAACAGCAGATCAGCATCAAATCAAGAAGCATGTTTCAAGAGCATGGTCCAGTCAAGGCCGGTATTACCATGCTCGGGCTCGGAGCAGAAACTTGGAAAGGGCCCCAAAGCCCGTGGGCAGGCTGTACCTTCTTGAGTTGTGGGCATGTTTGAGGCACCCTGAGGAGTGCAGGTGTAGAGAAATTTCCCTGGTTGTCTCCTCTAAAGTTGGACCTGGGTGCCACAAGATGAAAGGAATTGGGTACTGGTGAAGGAGAAAGGCATAGATAACAGCTCCAAGGAGGTTATTTCTAATGTAAGCAAATTTACTCCCTCCCCCGTTTTACAAAGCCGCACGGTAATGCCGACACAGCCCATTCAAAGTGAATGGGCTGTGTCAGCATTACCGGGTGGCTTTGTACAAGGAGAGGTTTAGCGGTCCTTTTACTGAGCCGTGTTAAGCTCTAATGTGGGCTTAACACAGCCAAAATAGTCTTAACACAGGATACACTAAAGCAGTTCCAAATTTTAGCCACCCCCCCGGTGCCGCTGACCCCCCCCCCCCCCGCCATTTTTAAGCTCCGAGTTGCCACCACAACCTTTGACCCCCCCCAGCACCAACCCTTTCGACCCCCTCTTCCCACAGCTACCAACCCTCCCCCGCTTCCAGGTACCTTTGCTGGCAGGGGTCCCCAACCTCCGCCAGCCGAAGTCCTCTTCTCCGGCTTGGCCGCATTGCTGATCTGCAAGGGCAGGCTTCTGTTTCTGTGAGTCAGACGTGCAGGACGTCAGACTCACAGAAACAGAAGCCTGCGCGGCTATGCCAGATAAGAGGACTTTGGCTGGTGGGGGTTGGGGACCCCCGCCAGCAAAGGTACCTGACGGCGGTGGCGGGGGAGGGTTGGTGGCAGGAGGGTGGAGTCAAAGGGGATGGTGGCGGGGGGGCCAGGGCCAAATCTACGGGGGCCCATGCCCCTGTGGCCCCACGTAGCTACGCCCCTGATTAACACACACTTCTGGCTAGTGCATAGATAGCATGGGAGTCCTTACTGCCTACAAAATGGGCGGCGGTAAGTGCTGCTGGGATAACTTTTAAAATGGCCATGCACTAATGGCAATAGCGCATGCCCATTAATGAAATAAATAGACAAAAAGGCTATTTTATGGCAGGGGTAAAAAGGACCTTAGCGCCCCCTTAGTGAGTCTTTCTTGTGCGCTAAAGCCAATTTTTACCACAGCTTAGTGAAAGGACCCCTGAAATTGTGAGTCCTCCAGGGTCAGGAAAATATGTACTATACGGTACCTGAATGTAACTCACCTTTAGTTCCTACTGGAAAGGTGTGAACTAAATCCAAAATTCCTTCCCTTATTAGAAATTATTTTTTCACAGTTTTGCAGTACCTGAGACATTTTCTTAGTTTCTTCCATTGCAAAATCTTAACAATAAAAAAATAAAATGACAGGTACTAAAAATAGAAAATAAACAAAATCTTTCTGTTGCTAATACACTTTCCAGATGCTTGAGAGAGAGTGTACAGAAGTTTTATAGCTTAAAATCAAATACATACAGTATATCATTGCTTCAACATGACAGATCATAAATCACTTTCATAATAGCAGGGGAAGGAAAAGCGTTAATTACGGATTGAAATAGGGCTGCTGAAAAGTGTTTAATGAAACCGAACGGTGAGAAGGCATTAGAATTAGTGCAGAGTTCAAGAGATGAGATGTGCAGCTGAGGGATGGAGAGTCAAGTGGAGGCCTAGGACTCCCTCTAGGAGTTACTACTTCAGAGAGGTTCTTTTGTAGTGAACCAGTCTGCTGTGGATAGAAATTAAATCATGTATCTTGGTATTCAGGAGAAATAGTGGAGGCCAAGGGAGCACTTCACTGTGCAGATTAAAAATGGAGAAAGCAATTACTGTATTGGCTGAGGCATAGGGCTCTGTTTGAGCAGGGTGATAGAAGTACACTCGGTCATGGAATGGACGCCTTTCTGAATCGATTTGAAGTGTTGAGCTCATTGGTGAGAAAACCAGAAGAAAAGACATTAGCAGGTTCGATTAAACCAGACATATTTCAAGGTTGTTTTGAATAAAAATTATTTAAGTCTCCAGGCTTCTTTACCACCAGTGGATTTATCTGTGTGGGAGGAGCCTAAGCACTTGTGGCAGGAGTCTCTCCCAGTGGGTAAAAGGTAGTACTATCTATGACTGGGAGAGTGAAAACGAGTTTTCACTCTAAATGCCTGTACGGTTGGTTTTGCAAGCAACATAAACATGAGTTTGCATCAAATACTGTTAGGAATTGTGAATTCATCCTAAAGTGAGGGCATGTTTCCAGTTCAGTTCAAGAAAGCTGTTGCTTGGCCATTTTTAAAGATGTCCACAATTATTGTCCCACTGCTAATCTCCCTTTATTGAGAGAGTAGTAGAGCCTAGAAACAGAGAAAATGATGATAGATAAAGACCACATGGCCTATCTGGTTGACTATCCATATCATCCACCATCTCTTCCTCCCCCTAAGAGATCCTGCATGCCTATCCCATGCTTTCTTGAATTCAGATACAGTCTTCATCTCTAACACAACCAGGAGGTCATTCCGTGCATCTACCACCCTTTACATAAAGAAGTTTTTCCTTAGATTACTTCGGAGTCTATGCCCCCTCATTCCAGAGCTTCCTTTCAGTCGAAAGAAACTTGCCTCCTGTGCATTTATGCCCGCAGAGATATTTAAATATCGCAATCATATCTCCTCTCTCTCATCTTTCTTCCAATGTGTACGTATTGAGGTCTATGAGTCTGTTTCCTCTGACCATTTTAGTAGCCGCCCTCTGGATCAACTCCATCCTATTTATATCTCGTGTCAGTTGAATGGTGTTTTGATGGAGAGAGCTTCTCTGGATCCTTTTCAGTTTGGATTTGATGTAAGGTGTAATGTGATCTCTTTAGACCTGTGTACTTTTGTGTTTAAGATATTTTATGGAGATGCTCCTTTATATCTGAAAAGATTTGGTTAGTCTTTTGCCCAGATCTAGGGATATCTTCTCTAGAAATCCTCTGCTTTTACAGTTCCCTACTTCACAAGGAATTTGTTCTAAACTAATTTTTTCGGCTACTTTTCAGTATTTAGCAGCTCAAGTCTGGAAGTCTCTTCCGTCTAGGATTAGAGTTATTTTGAATGATATGGCCTTTAGGAAACAGCTAAAAACATTTCTTGTTAATAAATATTTTATGTTCAACACTTTTATTGATGACGTACAAACAGATACAATTATAAATCTTGATATACAAAGTTCCAAATTATCAGATGTTATAATAAAAGGTCAATAAGATAAAGTCCGTCATCAGCTTGTTTTCTGTTTTCCCCTCTCCCCTTTTCCAAATCCCCTTTTATGACAAACGTTTTTATCCGTGGGAAGTGGGAGTACAACAAAGGCAGTAAGGTATCAAAAGCGAAACATTATAATAACCCAGTCCATCCTGTTTCCCATCCCCCTCCCCCACCAACCCACTTCCAGCTGTTACCATGAATACAGAAGTCGTTCCAATACAAAATACAATCCCCTATCCTCCTTCCCACCCCACACTTAAACCTATACTATGTATTTCTTGTTAATAAATATTTTGATTAGTTTAGGAATGATTATGTGACATTCTTACTGGTTTGTAAATCTTTTCGGTTTTGTCTGAATTCTTTTGATTGATATAATCTGCACTGAACTTAACAGTTGTGGAATGTAAGCATGTATCAGTATCTGTAGCTGTACTATACTTACATCAATAAAAAAACAAAGGGGTCGATATTCAGAGCCATTTAACCAGCCAGAAATGGTTAAATTGCTTGTGCAGGGGCTAACTGCTGATATTCAGAGGCACTTAGGGATCCTTTTACTAAGAAGCATGGAGGGGCATTTTCGTAAGGTCCTGGAAGAAGAGTCAATAGTCTGTTATTGAGGTAGACATGGGGGAAGCCACTGCTTACCCTGGGACTGGTAGCATGGAATGTTGCTACTAACTGAATTTCTGTCAGGTGACCTGGATTGGCCACTGTTGGAAACAGGATACTGGGCTAGATGGACCATTGGTCTGACCCAGTGTGGCTATTCTTAAGATATGTTCTTACGTTTAAACATAGGACAAATAACAATACTCAAAATATTTACAGGAGGTTTTAAATACCAGTATTGTCCTGTAAGATCTCTTTTCTGTGAAAGTCACCTGCTTTTGATTGTCCTACCTTCCACGGTGCTCCAGTCGATGAGACCTGTGCTAGTGCACTGTCAGTCGTCAGTCCTTGCTGCCTTTTTTTGTGAAGAACAGAATTGGGTATACTGTAAAGGATTTAAAAAGTATCTGTTAGAGGCCGACTGAATTTTGGTTACAGTGCTGAAACTGGCCCAAAACCCTTTTTCTGCTCGGTTTCAGTTTTAGCCAAAAGACTACGGCCATGGTTTCTGTTTCGGCCAAATCGGTGGAAGCTGAAAAAATGTATGCTTTGTCCTGTTCATCTCCCTCCCTCCCCCTCCCTCCTCCCGCTGAACAGGACTTGCCTCTTCCCTCTGCACCTGTAAGACCCGAGTAGGGGTACCATCTTATAATCCCTGGTGGTCTAGGGGTGTAGTCGGCAGAAATGATCCCCAGTTGCTCCTGCCTATACTGATACTTCTCTCAAAATGGCTTCCATGAACTAGGGTAACCATATTTGGTCCCCCAAAAGAGAGGGCACATGCCCCGCCCCACCACACCCTGCCTGCCCCTTTCACACCCTCGCTCCGCCCCCTTTCAGACCCTCACACCGCCCCCTGTCACATATTCCCCTCCCCCCTGTCACACACCCCTCCACTCCCCTCCCAGTCACCTCCCTTCCCTTACCTTACTCTACTGCCCTGGTGGTCTAGTGACCTCTTCAGGGCAGGAAAGAGCCCCCTCTTTGCTGCCTGGAGTGCTGCCCTGCATCCTGTTGCTGATCTTGGCGCTGATTCAAAATGGCCGCCGAGAGTTGAAGTCTCACGAGGTTGCTTCAACTCTCAGCAGCCATTTTGAATCAGCGCCGATATCAGCAACAGAATGTAGGGCAGCACTCCAGGCAGGAAAGAGAGGGCTCTTTCCTGCCCCGAAGGCAGAAGAGGTCACTAGACCACCAGGGCAGTAGAGTAGTAAGTAAGGGGAGGGGAGGGCTGGGAGGCTAGCATAGGATGGCCCGCCCACCCGCCAGCCTGCCCGTTTGTCCAGAAATCTGGACAAATGGGCAGATTGGCAAAACCCGCCCGGTTGCCCGGAATGTGCTCAAAAAGAGGACATTTCCGGGTAAATCTGGACATATGGTAACCCTACCATGAACTGTAGTGGCAATCTCGTGAGACTGCTGCAAGAAGTCACAGCAGCCATTTTGAGAGTAGATCTGACATGAGCAACAGCGACTGGAGATCACTCCTGCCCTGAATCCATTAGGGATTATAAGGTAGTCGGGGGGGGGGGGGGGGCACTCTTTGCATTCTTTTTTTTTTCTGTGTAATCTGTTTGCAAGTAATATAGTTATGATCTTGCATAGTAATCTATATGGTAAATAATGCTCCGAATAAATGCTTTTCAAACAAAGGTTTAGCAGGAAAGTCTATAAATTTGGGATGATGAACTCCTTAGGAATTAGCCTCTCTGTAACTCCAAATGTGATGCAAAGTCAGCCATTGTAAAAGCAAACTAAGGGGGTCTTTCACTAAGGCATGCTCACGTTTTTGGCACGCGCTAAAATTGGACACGTGCTAGACTGTAGAGATGCCCATAGGAATGCATTGGCATCTCTAATGTTTAGCACGCACCCAATTTTAGCGCGCGCTAAAAACATGAGCATGCCTTAGTGAAAGACCCTCTTAGTTTGTTTTCATTAGCTGAGGTCCATGTGTGCGGTGGCAATTTTTCTTGGAGGTACAATATGGCATAGCTGCTGAGAGGGGGGGGGGGCAAGGGAGACGAAATTCCCCGGACCCGGGCTTCCAAGGGGGGCTCGGCGCCGCAGTCCCACCCACCCTCTGTCACCGACCGTCTGCCCCCTGCATTGAAATCGCAGTCTCACCTCCGTGAAAGCAGCGCTGCAGGCAGCAGAACGCCTGCTTTCGGCCCTCCTTCCCTCCCTATGTCCTGCCCTCGTCTGACATAACTTCCGCAAGGACGGGACACAATGAGGGAAGGAGGGCCGAAGAAAGGCGTTCTGCTGCCTGCAGTGCTGCTTTCACAGAGGTGAGACTGCGATTTCAGTGCAGGGGGCCTGGCCCGGTGGCGGACGGAGGGGGGGAGCGGCGGCGGCGGCAGCGACCTCGGGGGGGGGGGTTGGAGGGGGAAGCAGTGGCTGCGGCGACCGGGGGGTGGTGGAGGGGGGAGCGGCGGCGGCGAGGGCGGTAGGGGGGGCCCGGCCAAGTCTCTCGGCAGCCCTGCAATATGGCCTTTCATTATGTAAATAATTATATATATTCTGACTTGGATACTGTTTGGGCGATTCTAAAGAATTTCCAGGCTCTGCTGGGTATGATGAAGATGCAACGTTTTAATTAAACTTGCAGTGTGCAGAAACTAAGGGGTCCTTTTACTGAGGTGCGCTGAAAAATGGCCTGCGGTAGTGTAGATGCGTGTTCTGGGCGCACGCAGAATTATTTTTTAGCGCACCTACAAAATATGCCTTTTTATTTATTTATTTGTTACATTTGTATCCCACCTATTTGCAGGCTCAATGTGGCTTACATAATACTGTAAAGGCGATCGCCAAGTCCGGTATGGAAACAAATACAATTTGATATTAGGGTCGGGTAAGGTTAGTATATTCCGGTACATAGGGATCGAAGATAGGAAGGAATATATAGTGTCCAATACAATCTATGGTTTTGCTGTGTTGCAGAGTTGAGGCATCTAAGTTATGTCGGTGGGGAATGCTTTTCTGAATAAGTAGGTCTTTAATGATCTCCTAAAGTTTAGATGGTTGTAGATTGTTTTCACAGTCTTTGGCAGTGCATTCCACAATTGTGTGCCTATGTAGGAGAAGTTGGATGCATAGGTTAATTTGTATCTGAGTCCTTTGCAGCTTGGGTAGTGGAGATTCAAGTAGGTACGTGATGCTCTGGTTCTGTTTCTGGTTGGGAGATCGATCAGGTCGACCATATATCCTGGGTCTTCACTATAGATAATCTTGTGGACCAAGATGCATATTTTGAAGGTGATACGTTCCTTGATTGGTTGCCAGTGCAGTTTTTCTCGGAAGGGGTTTGGCACTTTTGAAACGTGTTTTACCGAATATCAGCCTGGCTGCTGTGTTTTGGGCTGACTGGAGTTTCTTTGTGAGTTGTTCTTTACATCTCGCATATATTGCATTGCAGTAATCTGCGTGGCTCATTACCATTGATTGTATCAGGTTGCAGAATATTTTTGAAAATTTTTGCCGAAAATGGATGTGTGGCAAAATGAAAATTGCCGCGAGTCCATTTTGGGTCTGAGACCTTACCACAAGCCATTGACCTAGCGGTAAGGTCTCACGCTGTAACCAGGAGGTAATGGTCTATCGCATCAAATTCCACTTGACTTATGTAGCTGCTACACATCAGAAAAGAAAAAGTATTTTTCAGACGCGCGTAGCGGACGCGCGCCAAAATTGAAATTACTGCAAGGGCCATGTGGTAACTGGGCGGTAACTCCAATTTGGCGTGCATAGGCACCTACACGGCTTAGTAAAAGGGCCCCTAAATTCTATGAGAGGAACCTGCAGTGATTGTTTTTCAGGCACAAGTACTGGTCAGCTTATAGTGTTAGAAGGGAAATGATGTGAAACCTTATCTCCCCTTGAATACCTTCCGCAGCTTGGTACAATCCACGGTACTCACCCATGCTGATTACTGTAATAGTATCTTCGTTGGATGTAAGGCCCAAATTATGAAAAAACTTCAGACTGCCCAGAACACGGCAGCTAGACTCATTTATGGGAAGCCTAAATTCGAAAGTGCAACACCCCTCCGTATGAAACTTCATTGGCTCCCTATTAGAGAACGAGTCAACTTTAAGGCCATCACACTAATCCACAAGATCATCCATGGAGTATCACCAAGTTAAATGGTCAATCTATTAAACCTTCTGTCCAAAAACATGTCAACATCTTCACGATCATATCTTAACCTGCACCTTCCCAATTGCAGAGGACTAAAGTACAAAACCTACCATGCATCTAACTTCCCCTACCTGGGATCCCAACTCTGGAACGCTCTACCCAGACACATTCGGTCAATTAGTGAATATCTTCCCTTTAGGAAACTATTGAAAACCCATCTATTCAAACAGATTTACCCAAATGACCTGACATACCATAAGTAGCCATAAGCAACCATAAGCAATCCATCTATTTACCGGTTCAACTAATTATTAACTTCAATGACTCAGAAAATATCTCCTATCAACCTTATTACCCTCCATGCTCTTCCCAATTTCTCCTTTATCGCCCCACCTCCTTACCTATCCCTATCCTTTCTCTCACACCTCTTCTATCCCATTTACTCCTTGTTCATTTGTCCTATCACATACCTCCTTTGTTGATTCTGATACTACAGATTGTATTCTCTTGTAAGCCGCATTGAGCCTGCGATAAGCGGGAAAGCCCGGGTTACAAATGTAATAACTAAATATTACAGTGAAATTAAGTTTATCTATTAGAAAATAATAAAATGTATTACTTTTGATTTTAATTTTTTCAGAGCATATAGTCCACGCATTCAGTAACATCATTGTTTCTTTTTAACCTGGATTACATCAGACTGGTAATAGTGTCCACAGTGTAGACCAGTGTCTGGACTCTTTTACCCTATTGTAGGAATCATTCTTGTCCTTAAATCAGTTTTATAGCTAAATACTAGCCTGCATGGCAAGTAAAAAATGTAATTGTGATTAATCAGGGGCCACAGGGATGGATTAGATATCATACCTTTGCTGGTGGGGATGCTGAAGCCCTGCTAGTTGAAGAAATCCACTGCCAACGTGGCCCCCTTCCTCCTTGTGCTGCCTCGGAAGTGAGGAAGTCAGTAGGGTGCCTCCAGTCGCCGATGCTGGCAGTCCCCGAGCATGCTCAGTTCATGCACAAACTGAGCGTGCTTGGGGAATGCAAATGGTGGTGGCTGGAGGCAGCCTTCTGACTTCCTCGCTCTTGAGGCAGTACGAAGAGGAAGGAGGTAACTCAGGCAGTGGATTTCTTTGGCTGGTGGGGCTTCAGCTGTCCCACCAGCCATTGAACAGGTACTGCAGTTTTGGAAAGTGGCCATTCTCTCTCTCATAATGTACTTCCCACTGTCACCCATGCTCTCTCTCTCTCATAGGTGCCCTCTGTGCCATCACCCATTCTCTCTCTCATGTGTCCCCCTGCGACAGGGGCATAGCCAGACTTGACTTTTTTTTGGGGGGGGGGGCAGAATTAACATGAGGAGGGGGGTACTAGGCATATAGGGTTGAGTACTCCTAAATAATGCCTTAGCATGAACTTTATGATGGATTTCTAAGTAAACAGTGTGTGCTGCATCAACACTACTACTACTACTACTATTTAGCATTTCTATAGCGCTACAAGGCATACGCAGCGCTGCACAAACATAGAAGAAAGACAGTCCCTGCTCAAAGAGCTTACAATCTAGTAGACAAAAAATAAATAAAGTAAGCAAATCAAATCAATTAATGTGTACAGGAAGGAAGAGAGGAGGGTAGGTGGAGGCGAGTGGTTACAAGTGGTTACGAGTCAAAAGCAATGTTAAAGAGGTGGGCTTTCAGTCTAGATTTAAAGGTGGCCAAGGATGGGGCAAGACGTAGGGGCTCAGGAAGTTTATTCCAGGCATAGGGTGCAGCGAGACAGAAGGCGCGAAGTCTGGAGTTGGCAGTAGTGGAGAAGGGAACAGATAAGAAGGATTTATCCATGGAGCGGAGTGCACGGGAAGGGGTGTAGGGAAGGACGAGTGTGGAGAGATACTGGGGAGCAGCAGAGTGAATACATTTATAGGTTAGTAGAAGAAGTTTGAACAGGATGCGAAAACGGATAGGGAGCCAGTGAAGGGTCTTGAGGAGAGGGGTAGTATGAGTAAAGCGACCCTGGCGGAAGATGAGACGGGCAGCAGAGTTTTGAACCGACTGGAGAGGGGAGAGGTGACTAAGTGGGAGGCCAGCAAAGAGCAGATTGCAGTAGTCTAAACGAGAGGTGACAAGGGTGTGGATGAGGTGACAATCACATTCAAACTTACGGAAACTTTGGAAACACTAACATTTTTAAGTCTCTTTCTTCAGTCACTCACAGAACACAGACAAACCCTCACTAATTACAGAATAAAGGACCAAAAATTAGAAAAGGAAAGAGAAATCACATTCTCTATAAGCAGTACAGCACAGGAGAAATAAAAATAAAAATGCATTCTCTACTGTAGGAAGCAAAATGCAAGCTTACTTTCTACCCCAAAATAAAACCCGCAGATAAATTATCTGGGTACCCATAAAATGTTAAATATTTGTGGGACACAGCATCTCCAGCCAAGGTGTTTAAATATATTCTGCAAAGACGCGCCTTGTTCATTAGGAGGGTATTTACCGAATATCAGTTAGACAACATACTAGCGTACACTGTGTAAGTGGATACATACTCATCTATATGTTAATATTCTGAACATTTATACCTGTTAGAAAAATAAAGCACCTCTTGCCCAACCAGGTCTGTCAATCTGAATGCAAGTAAATCAGGGGAAGTGTGGGGGAATACAGCTGAGCCGATCAACATTACCCCAGCCCCCTTAGCATTAACACCAATAAAACATGCACATAGGGAAGTAGATAAAATCCAGATACCCCAGACCCATCAGATCCAGTCTATATCACCTTAAATCAGGCTTCAATAAAAAATCAGGCTTTTAAGCAGTCAGCCACATCCTCCGATTTCTATGTAATTAGTTCTAAATCATAAACATTGTGTCATTTGGAGGGGCTGGTTTTAAGGACTCCCTGTATTTGTGCAGAGATGTTTTCACCTAGTAAAGAGCCACCAAAACAGACATCATGTTATGAGAATCAGGTGCTCAACAATCAGACTTACTATTTATAGGTACAATTTATTTTAAAAACATTAATTAGGTTGAAACCTGGGAGCATTTAACATCTTTTTTTTTTCTGTGCGTGCATCAAAAGATAAAGATGGTATATGGCAGCTTGCTCCTTTTTTTGTGGAATGCAGTGGTATATTATGAAAATGCACTTTTTTTTATTACTACTATTTCACAGAGTGGTATTGAATAATGAGGGAAGGGCTTCCTACATGCAGAAGTGCTGCCCGGAGGCAGTCTAAATGTGCCAACATTGTCCAGTTCAGTACACTATTAGCTGTCAAGTTCATGTAAAGTTAATTATGTTGAGCAGAAAATAAAAAGTATCAATAAAAGGGAGGGTGAGCAAATAAGGTGAAAGGACGTTGTATTTCACTTAGTGTAAGAGAGACGTCACTAAAAATATATATTATCAGTGGAGAATGGGACCAGAAGAAACTTAAGACATGGTGTCATGATAAGTCAACAAGTGAAATGAGACCGGAGGGAGATTGAATCAGAGTAATAAGGGGTATACACAAATGGCATGTGCTTATAGTGCAGAAATATATCTGTAGGTATAAACGAGGTAAAGTGGGTGATGCCGTATATAAAATATCAAGGAAAATTGCTATAAAGGTGCAAAATGTGAAGAATTACCAAAGCTCTTGTGATACGTGGGAAAGAAAACACATTTTCAAGTAATTAACGCAGAGGAACAGGAGATGCTTCAATAATGAAAGAACTTACTTAACATAGTAACATAGTAGATGACGGCAGAAAAAGACCTGCATGGTCCATCCAGTCTGCCCAAGACAAACTCATGTGTGTATACCTTACCTTGAATTTGTACCTGACCTTTTCAGGGCACAGACCATATAAGTCTGCCCAGCAGTATTTCCCGCCTCCCAACCACCAGTCCCACCTCCCATCACCGGCTCTGGTACAGACCGTATAAGTCTGCCCTCCCCTATCCTCGCCTCCCAACCACCACCCCCTCTTCCCCCCAGCTGCTCCGCCACCCAATTTCAGCTAAGCTTCTGAGGATCCATTCCTTCTGCACAGGATTCCTCTATGCATATCCCACGCATGTTTGAACTCCGTTACCGGTTTCATCTCCACAACCTCCCGCGGGAGGGCATTCCAAGCGTCCACCACCCTCTCCGTGAAAAAATACTTCCTGATATCTTTCCTCAGTCTGCCCCCCTTCAATCTCATTTCATGTCCTCTCGTTCTACCGCTTTCCCATCTCCGGAAAAGATTTGTTTGCGGATTAATACCTTTCAAATATTTGAACGTCTGTATCATATCACCCCTGTTCCTCCTTTCCTCCAGGGTGTACATGTTCAGGTCA
The DNA here is from genome assembly GCF_901765095.1 of Microcaecilia unicolor. Lineage (NCBI taxonomy): Eukaryota > Metazoa > Chordata > Amphibia > Gymnophiona > Siphonopidae > Microcaecilia > Microcaecilia unicolor. The sequence goes on along the minus strand of NC_044033.1, from coordinate 190,015,464 downwards.
GCAAGCCTCTCTTCATACGTCTTGGAACGTAAATCCCATACCATCCTCGTAGCTTTTCTTTGCACCGTTTCCATTTTTTAAACATCCTTCGCAAGATACGGCCTTCAAAACTGAACACAATACTCCAGGTGGGGCCTCACCAACGTCTTATACAGGGGCATTAAAACCTCCTTTCTTCTGCTGGTCACTCCTCTCTCTATACAGCCTAGCAATCTTCTAGCTACTGCTAAAAATAAAGATAAAAAAAATATATATAATACAGAAATAAAAAATTACAAAATCTAAATCAAGGAGATGGAAAATAGACATATAGCTCTATTGTTTTAACCTTTAAAATAAAGTGCCAAAAATGATGTCAGTGAAAGTGAGATGTAGCAAACAGAGTAATATCAATATTCTTGTGTAAGTGTGAAAATTGAAGTAGAGAAAGTATGGGAAAGGTGATCTATGGATTAATCAACTGTGCATTTAAGTAGGTGAACACCATGTAAAGTGTGGGTCAAGAAAACATTGGCTGTGACAATCTGAATCCCTGGATGGCTGGATGGCTAGGTTCGTAACCGTATGCAAATGAGCTACTACATAATCGCCTCGCCTCCAGTCTTCCCTTTCCTTCCCTCTCAGTGTCACGCCCTCACGAAAAAAGGAAATTACATCAGAGGAGGGCGGAACACTGAGAGGGAAGGAAAGGGAAGGCTGGAGGCGAGTGGAGCTGAGCTGAGCCTGCCACCGTTGCGACTTGAGGTAAAATAAACGTTTTTAAGGCAGGGCGGCAGGAAGGAAAGGAGGACTGTTGTGGGAGAACAGGGCGGGCAGGTGAGGGCTGGGGTTGATCTGGAACTCAGGTGCTTAAAAGGGAGGTAGGTGGGGGCTGGGGCGAGTCACTGGACATGGAGGGGAGGGCAAAGGAGAATCACTAGACATGGAGGGGAGAATCACAGGACATGGAGGGGAGGGGAGGGCAGGGGAGAGAGGAGACATCGCTGGACATGGATGGGAGGGTGGGAGAAAGGAGAAATCGCTGGACATGGAGGGGAGGGCAGGGGAGAGAGGAGAATTGCTGGATATGGATGGAGGAGAAGTCTTGGAAGAGAGATTTAAAACATAATTGCGATTAGACGATAGCCTTGCTAGGGCCCGTTTCATTTTTCACGGAACGGGCTTTTTTGCTTGCATGAAATAAAGCGGAGACCTTTTCAACATCGGGTGATATTGAAAACCAGATAATGAATAAACAGAAGTAAGATCAGTTAACCGCAAAAATAAGTAGCACATGAGTAGTGAAAGGTATAAGCCGTGACATAGGGAAAAGAGTACACCAATATCAAATTTGCACTGTGTAATAAGTGGTAGGGGCGCATAATAGTGTGGAATGAAAATGCTTACTCACTGAAAAAGCTAAAAAAAGAAGCTCAATGCGTCTGAACAAATGCAAGCTGTGTATCAAACCAAAAAGAGAAATGAGTGAAGTAATGAGAGCCAAGAAAAGAAGATGTGAGTGAAATGAAAATTCAAGAGGTATCTGTATGTTTTATCTATACATGTTTTCTATATTTATGATACATTTCTTGTGAAACACTATCAATGTTGACCTGGAGTGCTGTGCCAAAGTTCGTTTTATATATCGAGCCTTTTGTTGTTTTTAATAGTTTTTTAATATTTTCAATGATAAATTTTATATTTATTGTGTGTATTCTTTATCATTTATATACTAGTAAAAAAGCCCCGTTTCTGATGCAAATGAAACGGGGGCTAGCAATGTTTTCTTCTGTGTGCATGTGGGAGTGTGTGTGTCCCTGCCCTCTGGCCTCTCTCCCCTCCCCCCTCTGAGTCCTTCACTGTTACAGAGCCAGCGATTTGATTTCGTGCTCTGCTGTTTTCCTTCACTGACTGTGTTACAGAGAGGGCGGGGCAGACACTCATAGGGAAACCGGATATCTCGCCCCCTTCACACTTCCGGCTGGAGGCTTCATAGAACGTTGGTGTTGCCTTTTATATAGAGAGAGATTTTTATAACAGACTCCTGATGCAGGCCCTGTTGGCCAAAACACAGCTGTGTCGAGTCTAGTTTCTTCTACAAATTAACTGTTAAATCATCTGCAGCATCGACTACTTTTCCCCAAGTCATCTTCGCTGTTTTGTTATATACTGAATAACTGTCTGTACATGTGGCTATGATTTCTGAACATGCAGCATCATTAAAGGACAGACTTTTAAATTCCCAGTTGGGTATCAATGTTAATCTCAACTTTGTTGCATGTTTCAGACATATCCATCTACTTGCTCCCATGATGTCACTGAGTTTTATCATTCTGTCTCACTGTATTTTCAAATGTAAGCCACATTGAACCCAAGTTTGCTTGGGATAATGTAGGATATAAGTGTAAAAAAACAAAACAAAACTTTATTCTCCACATTTTAAGGCACTGCCTATCCAACTGGATGGTGATGTCACAAGGAAAGCAAGTTTGGTCCAGTGAAGACCAACTCAAAATAACCTGTTCCTTAGCTGGCCTCTAGTATTACCATATTTAAAATGTGACCATACCATGCCTCTGTGGTTATGTTCACTAAATGCTAAGTAGTAGTTGTAGTAGTAATAAGTTAAACAATTAACTGGCTTTCTTGAAAGGATTATATAACCTTTGGATGCATGATTAGGAACACAAACATACACGTATTTATTCAATATCATAATTCCTCATGCACAGCCACAACACAACCTTTTAGGGTGGATAGTGTTCACAATAAGTTCCTTTTATTATTGACCATTTAGAAGAGATAAGAGTGTTCAGTTTTGGCACAGTATAAGTCAGCACAGGAACAAAATATAAGAAAGCCAATGGACTGCATTTAAGGGCTTATAGCCCTTATGTTTAAACAAATGAGAGATCTGCATGAAACAAAATATTTCTTTTTATTTTGACTTATAAAACCACTTACCACTGAAATATGCTCAAAACTGAATAATCCATTTGTGTATTTAATGTAAACTTCTACAAAACAGATGAAGTGAAGATGTAATCCTTATCCTAGAAATAAGCAGTGGATTTTCCCCAAGTCCATCTTCATAATGGTTTATGGACTTCTTTTAAACTCTGCTAAACTAAACGCTTGTACCACATTCTCTGGCAGTGAACTCCAGAGTTTAACTGATTTCTTTTAAATTTACTACTTTCAAGCTTCGTGTGCCCCCTAGTCCTAGTATTTTTGGAAAGAGTAAACAAACGATTCATGTCTATCTGTTCACACATTATTTTATAGATCTTTTTGCCAAGCTGAAGAGCCCTAGCCGCTTTAGCCTTTCCTCATAAGAAAGTCGTCCTATCACTTTTCATTTTCATCACCCTTTGCTTTCTAATTCCGCTATATCTTTTTTGAGATGCGGTGACCAGAATTGCACACAGTATTCAAAATGCAGTCGCACCTTAGGGCAGAACAAAGGCATTATAATGTCCTCATTTTTGTTTTCCTTTCCTAATAATTCTAGGATTCTATTTGCTTTCTTATCTGCAATATTCAACCAGGACCCGTATAAGACCCAATAGCTGGTGCCTGGACATGGCCCAGCATTGACTATCTGGGCTAATTCTGCCCACGGCAGTCAGCATTTAAAAAGACACTGACTGCCACGGGCTAAATATCAACCGGTATGTTTTCAGAAGATATGTTTATGTTTATTAGTGATTTGATGAATCACCAAATCCTGGGAAATCCCATGTTTAAGTGATTTACAAAATTTCACAAATATATAATCAAATATTATAACATATACATCATTTACAGGATGGCTCCAGACTATATGTGTGACATAATAGATCTCCCAACTCAAAACAACGTTAACTGCAGGGAATTATCTCATTCTACACTTCCCTAATTACAAAAATACCAAATACAAATCCACTCTAACTCGAGATTTCTCTCATTTAGGCGCTAAATGGTGGAACCAGAACATACCAAGTAAAATCAAACACAAATATATCATCACCGTGGAAAGCAAACTGCGGAGTACCTCAAGGATCACCATTATCACCAATACTCTTCAACATGATGATTATCCCAATGGCAAAGTCCTTGTCCAATCGAGGTCTCAACCCCTTCATCTGTGCAGATGACGTCATAATATACATTCCCTTCAAACAGGACTTGACAGAAATAACCAATGAAATTAATGCTGGCCTTAACATCATGGACTCCTGGGCAAACTCATTCCAACTGAACACTGAAAAAACACACTGCCTCATCCTCTCATCACAATACAACAACTACAAACCCGCAACTATAATTACCCCAGGACACAAACTCCCTACCTCAGAAAGCCTAAAAATACTCGGTGTCACACTCGATCAGAGCCTCACACTAGAGAACCAAGTAAATCTAATATAATAAAATGCACCCTCAACGTTCTGAGGATAACGTTCTGTGAAGCCCTGAAGCCATCTGACGTCACTGAGGCTGTAGGGTTCGTGGATTCGTGGTGTGAAGCCTTCAAGCCAGCCAGCCGTCTCTGCCCCGCCCTCGCAACAAAACAAACAAATCGGGAAGCGAAACGTCAGGGAAGGAGGCGGCGCTCCCGACATCTAGCCTTCCCTTCGCTGTGTTCCGCCTTCTTTTTAAGGCGGAACACAGCGAAGGGAAAGCTAGATGTCGGGAGCACCGCCTCCTTCCCTGACGCTTCATTGCCGGAAACGCCACGGAGGTAAATTGAAAAAGAAGAAAAAAAAAACAAAACGATGCATGGATGCGGGGGGGGGGGGGGGGGGGAAGAAGAGGGCGGGCCAGGCTGGGACATGGGAGAGAGAGGAGCATGGATGCGAGGGGGGGTCATGGAAGGGAGAGAGGGGACTTGCTGGAAAAGGATGAATGGAGGCGGCAGGGGACAGAGGAGCATGGATGGGCATGGATTGGAAGGGCAGGACTCAGGGAGAGGGGAAATGCTGGATAGGGATGAATGGAGGGGACAGATGGGCATGGATGGATATGGATTGCAGGGCAGGGCTCAGGGAGAGAGGGGAATTGCTGGATAGGGATGAATAGAGGGGACAGATGGGCATGGATGGATATGGATTGCAGGGCAGGCCTCAGGCAGAGAGGGGAAATGCTGCATAGGGATGAATGGAGGGGCCAGGTGACAGAGGAGCATGGATGGGCATGGATTGGAAGGGCAGGACTCAGGGAGAGGGGAAATGCTGGATAGGGATGAATGGAGGGGACAGATGGGCATGGATGGATATGGATTGCAGGGCAGGCCTCAGGCAGAGAGGGAAAATGCTGGATAGGGATGAATGGAGGGGGCAGGTGACAGAGAAACATGGATGGCCATGGATTGGGAGGGCAGGGCTCAGGGACAGAGGGGAATTGCTGGAAAGGGATGAATGGAGGGGGCAGGGGACAGAGGAGCATGGATGGGCATGGATTGGAAGGGCAGGACTCAGGGAGAGGGGAAATGCTGGATAGGGATGAATGGAGGGGACAGATGGGCATGGATGGATATGGATTGCAGGGCAGGCCTCAGGCAGAGAGGGAAAATGCTGGATAGGGATGAATGGAGGGGGCAGGTGACAGAGAAACATGGATGGCCATGGATTGGGAGGGCAGGGCTCAGGGACAGAGGGGAATTGCTGGAAAGGGATGAATGGAGGGGGCAGGGGACAGAGGAGCATGGATGGCCATTGATTGGGAGGGCAGGGCTCAGAGAGAGAGGGGAATTGCTGGAAAAGGATGAATGGAGGGAGCAGGGGACAGATGGCCATGGATTGGGAGGGCACGGCTCACACTCTCTCTCTGATATGCAATGTCGTTCTAACTCTCACTCTCACACACTCTGTCTCACACTGTATCACATTCACTCTCTATGTGCCACACAGTCACTCACACACTCGCTTGGTCTCATACACTCACTCAAACAGAGAATCTGTGTCTCACACACACTCTCTCTCTCGCCCACACACACACACTCTCTCTCACACTGTGTCTCACATACACACTTGCACACACTCTCATTCTCACAAACACACTCACACCCAGACTCTCTCTCTCACACACTCACACTTTCACTCTGACTCTCAAACAGTCACTCTCACATACACTCTCCCAAACATACACACTCCGAGGAAAACCTTGCTAGCGCCCGTTTCATTTGTGTCAGAAACGGGCCTTTTTTACTAGTACTGTAATAAAGAAAATGTTCCATGCAATGTGGAAACTCAAACAAATAAAACCTTTCTTCCCGAGGGAAACTTTTAGAAACCTAATACAATCAATGGTCCTAAGCCATGCAGATTACTGTAACAGAATCTACGCGGGATGCAAAGCACAACTCACAAAAAACTTGAGACCGCCAAAAATACAGCAGCCAGACTAATATATGCCAAACCCCTACGAGAAAAGCTGCACTGGCTCCCAATCAAAGAACGGATCATCTTCAAAATCTGCACCATGGTACACAAAATCATCTACGGCGTAGTACCAGGTTACATGACAGACCTAATAGATCTACCAACCAGAAACAGAATCAGATCATCAAGATCATACCTAAACCTACATTATCCAAACTGTAAAAGACTAAAATATAAAACAACCTACGCATACAACTTCTCCTACATAAGCGCACAACTATGCAACAGACTCCCAAATAAAGTGAGAACAATCCATGACCATTTAAACTTCAGAAAATCACTCAAGACTCACCTATTCAAAAAAGCCTATCCCAACGATCCAACATAAAATCCCAGCACCCAGCAACACAGCACAACTAATGATCATACTGGACAATTTATAATCTTCACCTCTTTCGACCCCTTGATACCTGATCCAAACCTACCTCATCTGATCACAATATAACTTTGTATCTGTTACCAACCGAATTGGCAATAGCCTCTACGGTACTATGTAAGCCACACTGAGCCTGCAAATAGGTGGGAAAAAGTGGGGTACAAATGTAACAAATAAATAAATAAAATTCCATGTGTCCCAATGAAAGGAGAGTTTAATTTTACTTCTATTTAATTTCAGTATATTCCATCTTTATAACACCAGGCTTCCCAAGGCAAGAGTGGAAGAGTGGCCTAATGATTCCTGGGTTCGATTCTCACTGCAGCTCCTTGTGACCCTGGGCAAGTCACTTAGAGGCCCTTTTTACTAAGGCGCCTAGGCACCTACCCGCGTCAGTTTGGAACTACTGCCCGGCTACCGCGTGCCTCAGGCGGTAATTCCATTTTTATGCGTGTCCGATACGCACGGAGAAAATATTTTATTTTCTACTGCGCGGCGCTAACTGGGTGGTAATTGGCAGTGTACGCATGCTGATGATTACCACCCGATTAATGCATGAGACCTCACTGCTAAGTCAATGGGGTAAGGTCTCAGGCCCAAAATAAACGAGTGCCAATTTTTATTTCGCTGCGCATCTATTTTTGGCCAAAAAAAAGGCCTTTTTTGCAGGCACACTGAAAAATGGACCTTCTTGCACCCAATACATACGCCTACAACAGCACAGGACATTTTTCGGTGCACCTTAGTGAAAGGATCCCTTAACCCTCCATTGCTTCAGATACAAAAACCAAGATTGTAAGCCCTCTCTATTTCCCAGCCCCCCAGTTCCTTCACCTATTCTTTCTCTCTCATGTGCCCCCGTGCCATCACCCATTCTCTCTCTCTCTTTGCCCCCCTGCCATCACCCATTCTCTCTAAAGTGTGCCTCACCTCATCTCACCTTCCCTCCCGCGGTTCTCTCTAAATGCCCGCCAGCACTCCCTCCCTCCCCCCATCGCCTGCACGGTCAGTCTGGCATCTCTTCCTCCCCTCCCTTCTCAGACCGCCAGCGGTTCTCTCTCCCCTGCCTTCCCCTCTGAAACTTCATTTCATTGTAATATTTTTTCCCTTTTAACACTATTAGCTGACCAGTACTTGTACTTAAAAACAATCACTGCAGGTACCTCTCATAGAATTTAACTTCTGCACACTGCAGATTTGATTAAAAACACTGCGTCCTTTTGATTTTCAGTAAGTCTTCGCCATTCAGCGGCAGCAGGACTGAAATGCTGCCTCAGCCTGCATCGTGCCTTTCCTTCTGACCTATTCCGCCCCCTTCTGAAAATAGGAAGTGGCATCAGAGGTGGGTGGGATGGGTCTGAGGGAAAAGCCCGGTGAAGGCCCAGGCAGTGTTTCAATCTGGCAGCTGCTGCTGCTGCTGCTGCAGGTCAAAGACTTACTGAAAATCAAAAGGTGAGGAGGGAGGGGAGGGGAGAGAGAGCCACCGGTGGTCTAGGAGGGGAGGGAGAGATGCCGGACTGGCCATGTGCGCTGGCAGGGAAAGAAGGACAGTTAATTTTTAATCGTGGCGTTAATCATGATTAACGTGCAGTCTACTAAATACAAAACAGGAAACATCTCAAATTCTACTTTCTGTTGTTACTTGTGCACACTTTGAGTAAGAACAAAAAGCTGGTAATCCCAAAGTTCCTGGCTCAGCGAATATTTAATTACATCTGCACTGATTTGAGAACCTAAACATGCCAGACTTGTTGACAAGTCCTTGTTAAAATGGCTCTCCCAGTTGTCAGTCTGTGCTTGCAGTTGCTGGGGCAGGAGGGTAATCATCTCCTGTGGGTTTAGCAGAGGGCTGCCAACGACAAGCTCTGACAATCCCTAGTGGGCCTCATTGGTTCATATTCATACAACCAAGCTTTAGTTTTCTTTGGCTGAAACCAGGCAATACGTTTCGGTTGCAGATTCGGTTTTGGCCAAAAGTGTTTAGACCAGGCTAGTCAGTGGCGTACCTAGCTTGCTTGCCACCCGGGGCAGGTCGCCACTGCACCCCCCCCCCCCCTCCGAGGCGTATCAACCCCCCACTAAAGTGCATCACCCTCACCACCCTTCTAGCAAGGGGGTGCATGGACCAGTCACTTTGCTCTCGACTCTTCCGGTCCTTCCCCTTCTGACGTTACTTCCTGTTCCGGGGCAGGAAACCGGCAGAGCTGACATGCTTGTGACTGCTCCATGCACTCCCTTGCTGCCCGCACCCAGGGCGGCCACCCCCCTGCCCTTGGTACACTACTGAGTCCAGTAGCACCCACTGCAATGTGGAAGTTTCTCTGCTTTTCTTAGCTCTGATTTCATGTATTAGTACTTGAGGATCTGCTCTTTCTCCACGCACAGTTGTATTTATTCTTGAATTTGATTATTTGCTTTCAGTTTAAACAAAAATCTCAAAGTGAAGCATATAGTACAAATCACAGTTAAACATACATACAAATTGCATGCTACAGTATAGTAAATAAAGCATTCTCTTCCTCCCACACAGTATAGTCACTTGTGCCGACATATCCATTACCAACGCTGTTCTTGTGTTTTTCTCCTTCACCACATATCCTGTTTTCTTGCAGCTTTTTATTGGTGAGAACTGGAATGTCGCAGGTGAGCACAGCTTTTTCAGTGCTCTTAATTGTGTTAGGATTGTGATCCCAGTGTTTTGCCAATACGGTGATGATATGGTGGGGAGACAGTGGGAGCTTCGGTAATGAGGTATAGAAACAGAGGCCCCGGTGCTCAGCAGCAAATGCTGGTGCTAGAAGCCATTATTTATTTAGTTGTTACATTTATATCCCACATTTTCCCACCTATTTGTAGGTTCAATGTGGTTTACATAGTACCGGAGAGGCGTTCGCAGACTTCGGTGTGAACAAATACATAGTGATATTGAGGTAAGATAAAGTTCATGTGGCACAGCCACACTAGGGAATCGTACAAAGGAAGAGTTGTGTTATGTCCATTACGTTCTTTAGTTTTGTTGTGTTGCAGAGATCAGGCATTTATGTTGGATCGGTAGGTTATGCCTTTTTAAACAGGTTAGTGTTTAGTGTTTTCCGGAAGTGCTGGACTAGCGCCTGCATTTGCAAGCGCAACTGTGCTCGAGGGGAAACGCGGGAAATAACCCACCCGCTGAAGAGCAGGGCAGTGAGCATGCTAATGAAATCAAAAGAATGCAGAGGAGGTCATTTCATATTCCCTCAGGGGCGTAGCCAGACCGGCGGGAAGGGGGTCCAGAGCCCGAGGTGAGGGGGCACATTTTAGCACCCCCTCTGGCACCGCCGAACCCCCCCCCCCCCCCCCGCCGCCGCCATTGCCGACCCCCCCCCCCCCCCCCCCCCCGCCACCATCACCAACTTTGACGACCCCTGCCTATGACCCTCTCGACTCCGCTCCCCGGCCGCCATGGGCTACCTTTGCTGGCGGGGCACCCCAATCCCCGCCAGCCGAGGAGGTCCTCTTCTTCCTACGAAGAAGAAGAGGACTTCCTCGGCTGGTGGGGATTGGGGGTCCCCCTCCAGCTCAGAGCTGGCATTAGGGTGTTGTGCCAAGCCTGCACCGGGGTCTGCACGGCCTGAAACCTGAAAGAACTGCATCCCGGGCCCCGGGGTGGCAGAGGTGAGCGGTGGGCGGACGCTGCTCTTATTGGGGAAGGGTGAAGCTTTTGGTTCTGTTAGCTGAAGGAGGGGATGTGTTGCCGATCCGAATGGCACTTCGGTACTACTAGAAGGGATGTGGTGGTCTGTTACAGGGGCAGAGAACAGCAGTGTTCTCACTGCAGTGAAATGAGCTGCTTGCAGTGTTTTCCCATGGATCAGTTCTTTTGTGCTGTATTTCCCAGTTGCACGATAATGGTACTCACTGTGCTATAGATCTAAAAATCCCGTTAATAATTTCGGCCTTTAATGCTTCCGAATTATGAGAAGCGGCAATGGTGTTTTCATTTATTCTGTAAACAGAATTTAATTTTTTTGTTCTTGGTTGTCATTCTAATTTTTCTCTCTGACCCGACTGAAAAGACCCACGGAAGCTCCACAGCCTCCTGACACCCTTTGTGTGCATGTGCTGGGCATGTCCCTCCCCCTCATTACTTCCCAATGCTCGGCGCTAACAGCGCACATAAAATTTACATGCAATTAGCGTCAAGCATTGGGAAGTTGTTTTTTGGTGCAGTTTTGTTTAGCAACAGGGGCCAGAATTCCAGGTAACATAACATAACATAGTAGATGACGGCAGAAAAAGACTTGCACAGTCCATCTAGTCTGTCCAACAAGATAAACTCATATGTGCTACTTCTTGTGTATACCTTACCTTGATTTGTATCTGCCGTTTTCAGGGCACAGACCGTAGAAGTCTTGCCCAGCACTAGCCCCGCCTCCCAAACACCTGCCCCGCCTCCCAAAATAGCCTTTTTCCACCTCTGATAATCTCTTTGCAGAGGAAGCTTGGGGGGGGGGGCGGCAAAGGTTTAGAAATGTATAGGAAGTCAGTATTGCAGAATGGGAAAAAGTCCTGGAGGTTAGAAAGAGAGAACGCTTCCTTTCTTTTAATTAGGCTTACAGAAGATGAAAGGACACAGGCATTTAGTTCCATGAGTGGGTTTTTTCCTTTCAGGTGAACTGGTTAAGCTGATAAATGCAAAGCCCAGGTAGACTGGAAGGCTTGCAGCAGAGTTGGGCACCAGGAGCTGGAATGCAGAATGCACTAATGTTAGCAACTTCCAGCAGGAGGATATGAATAATAAATAGGGCTGAGTGTTTATTCTCTTCCCATCCAACAGCTAGCATCTTGCTAATTAGGCTTTGGCCAAATGCTTTATGCTAGTTTCCGTCTAGAATTGGCTGCCCAGGGAGGGTCACATCTGCTGCTCTGTCACCCAGTCTCTGGGCTTCAAAGCTGGAACCATCACTGAGAGAGCAGCAGGGGGGAGAAAGGTGGAGTTTGGAGAGTCAGTTGAAAACAAAGGCCCATGCAGTTGTGTTCCAGGCATACTCTTAACATCAGGAGTCCTAACTTCACCATTCATACATGTCACCTATAATTGGAATGGACAAAGGATTTTTTTTCCCAATTTCATCATTAGTCGCATGCTGTTCTTCATCTAAAATGCAAGGTGACATGGAAGTGTCTCCTGCTCTCTGATTCAGTCACTGAACAGGTTAGAGGCAGAGGTATGGCAGCAATACACTGTTGCAGTGGTGGACTTATCACTCAGCTAACCCTTATCAGTAATTGCGTGTTATACTGCTACTCTGTATGCTTCTATTTTACATTGTTTATGTCAGCGATTCACAAACCTGGTGCTGGAGGCATCCCAGCCAAGTCAGGTTTTCAGGATATCCAGAATGAATATCCATGACAAATATTTGCATGCACAGCCTCTACTGCATGCAAATCCTGCTCATGAATATTCATTGTGGATATCCTGAAAATCTGACAGGCTGGGATGCCTCCAGGTCCAAGACCAGGTTTGGGAACCATTGGTTTGTATGTTATGCTGCCACCTGCTGACCTTTCCAGGAAGCTGCATCAACAGCTTTATAATCTGGCTGGGGCTAGAGAATCACTGGGGGGAGGGGGGTTTCTCCTGTGAGTCAGATTCTCCATTTTGTGGGCAAAAATTATGGAAGCCCTGCAACTCAGACTCTCTAGACCCTTCAGACGACATTAGTGTTTCATACAGTCATTCAGTACTTCTGACAGTCTGAAGATGTAGAGATTTCATCACCCAGCAAGCTGTATACTCTTGAGTTCTGTTATCTGTTCCATAACATTGTGGAAATTAAGAAATGACAGGGGGGCTGGAGGTCCGCTGGACCTCCGGTTCCCCCGACAATCCCCCCCCCCCCAGTTCAGGGAGGGCTGGAGATCCGGTGGGTCTCCAGCCCCCTAGTCCCCCAGCAAGAGGTCCCTGGTGGTCCAGTCTCCCCTACCTTCTGTGTTGGAGGAGGGAGGGTAGCCTGCCTCCCTCCTCTTCCTGCGATGCCGCAAAATGGTGGCGCCCAACCCTGCCCATTGTATCCTGTCATACACTGGGCAGGGCTGGGCGCCTCCATTTTGCGGCGTCGCAGGGAGGGAGGCAGGCTACCCTCACTCCTCCAGCACACAAGGTAGAGGGGACTGAACCACCAGGGACCCTTTGTTGGGGGGCTGGAGGTCCACCGGATCTCCAGCCCTCCCTGAACCTGAGGGGGGGATTGTTGAGGGGACCGGAGGTCCAATGGACCTCTAGCTCCCTTGTCACTGGGGGGGAGGTTGGTTGGTCAGGGACCTTTTGCTGGGGGAGTTAAGGGGGGATGGAGACCCACCGGAATTTCAGCCCTCCCTGAACATGGAGGGGGGTCTTTGGGGGGACCAGAGGTCCGCTGGACCTCCAGCCCCCTGTCACTGGCAGGTTTGCTGCTGGGGGAATGGGGGCCTGCCAGCATGCAAAAGCATGCTGGACAGGGCTCACCATTCCTCCCCAATGATCTGCAAACCCTAACGCCAGCTCCGGGCTGGCATAGGGTTTGCCATGGCCAGTGACCCAATCTTTGGCGTGCTGGCCGCTGATTATTGGGGATGAATATGTTTAGCCCTGTTTAGCATTTGCGTTCAGAGCCATTGAGCGCGTTGTTTCACGCGCTCGAGGGTTCTGATCATGTGGCGTTAGCAAACGCTGGTGCTAGTATGGCGCTAACAGCCTCTAGCACCGGCGTTTGCTTCTGATCATCCCCCAGCAGGTGAATATAGAGAATGAAACACTGAACCCATTCACAACATGGACCCAGTGCCTGAAACCATACATTCCAGGCCTCATTCTGGTGCTCCAACTGCCTCTCTCTGTACGTTCCAAGCCTCATTCTGGCTCTTCAGTTTCCTCTTGCATGCATTCCAAGCCTCATTCTGAAGTTACCAAAGATTTGACTACACTCCCGTGGGAATCTCATGGTAACTTCTTACATCCCCATGGAAATCCTGTAACAACTTGTTCCAGCCCTGTGGGAATCCCATGGTAACTTCTCCATACCTGTGGGATTCCCGCAGCCCTATTCACTGTCACATTACATTACATTAATTGCTCTTTCTAACCCACATTAGCTGTCAAGTTCACTATGAGCTTACAATTAAATAGAAACAATCAGAAATACAATAGATAATCAAAGGGAGAAAAAAATCCCTATCGGCAGATGAAAAAATTTATAACATAACACCATAAAATTGCGAAATAGAAAGGTTTTTAACATTTTCCCAAACTTGCCATAATTTTCCTCAATCCTCCAGTGGTAATAAATTCCACAATCTAGTTGCCTAATATACAAAATGGGGCTGAATGCTTGGTTTTATATACAATTTTCCTGCAATTAGTTTAGTGAAGAATTAGAAATTCCCTAGATCAGTGTTTCCCAAGTCCGGTCCTGGAGTACTCTTTGCCAGTCAGGTTTTCAGGATATCCACAATGAATATGCATGAAAGAGATTTGCATATAATGGAGGCAGTGTATGCAAATCAAGTTTATGCATATTCATTGTGGATATCCTGAAAACCTGACTCCCAAGGGGTACTCCAGGACTGGACTTGGGAAACGCTGCCCTAGATAGGCTAGTGTTTCTTTCAGACAAGTGACTTAGACCCTGCAGGAGCTGCAGTGGGGATTGAACCCAGTGCCCCAGGTTCATAGCCCACTGCACTAGTCATTAGGCTACTCCTCTATTGCTCTGGGGATATTTGTAAAACAGAAGCTGTCTGTAGAACAGAAAGGTCAGAAGCTCATATGCCTGATTTGGTTGTAGCTGGGCGGGGCTACAACCCATGTAAGGGAATCTTACATGGTCTGTAGCCCCGCCCAGTGTATCCCAGGATGCAATGGGCGGGGCTGGGCGCCGCCATTTTGCGGTGTCGTCCACTGGAAGAGGAGGGAGGCAGGCTGCGTCCCTCCTCCAACTAAAGGTGGGGGGGGGGGCCCGAGAGGGGGGTTGTCACTACTTCGACTCACGCTAGACCACCAGGGATTCGTATGACAACGCTGGGGGGGGAGGGGGAGTTGGGGTGGCTTCGCTCGCTGTAGGGGGGCCAGGAGGGGGGTTTTCACTACTCCTCACGCTGGACCACCAGGGATTGGTACGACAACGCGGGGGGGGGGGGTGAGTTGGGGGGGACCTCCAGGCCCCCCCCCCCCCGGTCGCTCGCTGGGTGGGAGGGTGGGAGAGGGTTTGGCCGGCGGCGGCCACTTGATATTTTCTGGGGGTTTGGGGGGCTGGAGACCCACCAGATCTCCAGCCCTCCCTGAACTTTGGGGGGGGGGGGGAGATCGTCGGGGGGACCGAAGGTCTACTGGACCTCCAGCCCCTATTTTGCCTTGCTCGGGGCAGGGGTAGTCAGGGCTTGGTGGTCCCATGGAACTCCAGCCCCTGTGGTTGACAGGTTTGGGCTTTTGACAGTCCAGACCTGTCAAACAAGTGCGGGAGAATCAGGTACAATTCTCCCGCACTTCTACCCCTTGATCAGAGAGAATTGTGCTGCTTAAATTTGCATGCATTATCTCTGATCATCGATGCAGAAAAGCCCTGCGCTGTTCCAGCACTATTTTTAGAGCGCTGTTTGGAACAGCGCGGGGCTTTGGATCATGAGGGCCTGATAAGGGGTTAGGGAGACCATTTAACATGTCATGAGGAACAGAGGCTTATTCTTTGAAATGCTTTGCCAGATTCTTTAAGGGTGGGACAGAATTAGCCTACATTCCATAAACAATAGAAATTGTCTCCTTAGTTCTGCATTTGGAAGCTGAAGTTTGATCCTTATGTCATGGATAATTTGGCTCCTTGATGAGGGCAGGTGGTTGGTTAGGCAGTTGTTTCAGTATCTGTGCTTTTGTGTATCTTGTACACTGCATAGATCAACCCTGTCTGGATGAGATGTTTATAAACCTGTCTAAATAGTGATTTTAGGTTAATAGGTGTAGAAGGCTCTATGCAGAACATGAATGACACCAGACTTAGCCAGTTCAATAATTCTATCCCCGGTCTCCGTGGAGGGAACGCAGGGGACCTATCCTTATGTATGATTTGGTAATGTTCTAGAGTTAACATGTTCTGGAAAAAATATTTTACATCTGTGGGATTCAATATCCTGAGCACGCAAATCAACGTAATGGGCCGCTCAATCCAGAATTCAGTTCTACAAAAGTACATGTGGAACTAGTGCCTTGGAGTTATCCTTCATGTCTTAACAGATGATGCTGGAAGATTCTAGGCTACACACCTTTTATAAAGAATGGTACATCTTAATGTCCTGGCAGCACCACGTTGGGTGAATCTGAGCAGTTCTGAACCCATCAGGTTTGGGAAGATAAGTTGGTATCAAGTTTGATGGGATTTGAACTGACAGCTCTAGAAGGCAGAGGCTGGGGAGCTGCAGTACAGCCACAGAAAGACCAGAGGACATTTAGGGTTAAATGTTCAGGTTATTCAGTGCAGAGGCATGTTTGGGCAGTGGCATTGAATATCCGGTTATGTGCAGCTGGCAATCACACGGTTAAGCGCGGGATAAACTCAAAGGAATCCTGTTTAAAAGGAACGGATCCACGGAATCTTACTGGAAATTGGGTGGCAACACCGGTAATTGGGAAGCAAAACCAGTGCTGGCCAGACTTCTACAGTCTGTGCCTTGATCATGACTGAATAGATACGGATGGGCTGGAGTGTAAATTTTAAGGGGCTTTGACATTAACTTCAGAAATTTTAATACAAGAACAGTGCTGGGCAGACTTCTACGGTCTGTGCCCTGAGAATGCCAAGGACAAATTAAACTCAGGCATACATATATAGTATTGCATACCATGTAAAATGAGTTTATCTTGTTGGGCAGACTGGATGGACCGTACTGTGTCATTTCATTTACTATGATATTCAGCACATAACCGCCTAAGTTAAACTGGATGTAGATAAGACCGAGTTTTATATGGTCCAGTTTGGTTAATTTATGTGATTAAATGCTAAATATCAGTACATAACCACATAAGTACCGACTCCGCCCCAGAGCACCTACTATGGATTTAGCAGTAAGTTTGATATTCAGCGGCACTAACAGGTTAAATAACACTGATTATCAGCGGATAGCCCTGCACAAATGATTTCACTGGGCAGGAGGCTCCTGGATGAATCAGTCTGAGATCAAAATTCAGCAACGTGGAGCACATATAATTTGAAACATGGACAGGTTCAAATTATACATACAGTATATTCATGTATTGTTTTCTTATATAGCCAATGGTCAGGAGAGAGGAAGCAAAAAAAAAAAAGGGAGGAAACCAGTGAATCGGGTCTTTATTGCCTCAGAAATAATGTAAGCTGTGTGGCTGACATTTAAGAGTATAACCGCTCTACACATCTCACGCTAATGTGTACTATATTTGTACCCGTTCACGGGTTACACAATTGTTTATGTGGTCAATAAGATAAGGCTCCTGACGAAGGCAGCATGTCTGCCGACACAGGGCCCTGTTATTTCTGAGGCAGTAAAGACCTTTTGTTTTTTTTGCGTCCTTACTCTTGACTGTTGGCTGTACGTGCATCTGTGAGGTTTAAAGATTCTCCTCTGTTTGTTCCTTGTTTTCTTACATACAGGGCTTTTTTTGAGGGGGTACTAAGTACCGGCACCTTTTCCATTGTCTGCTAAAATTGACCCATGCAAGATCTCAGGCTCTACACACCAATTCTGCCTTGTCATAGATTCTGTGACTGGTTGCAGGGGGCCTGGCTATTGTGGGGTGGGTCTCTCAGTGATCACCCCATCCCTGAAGGGTGGCCTGGCATTTGAGTACCGGCACCTTTTTCGCTAGAAAAAACACAATTGCTTATATACCACCTACAAGTCTGAGAGCTCTAGAAGTGGTGTAGAATCGGGGACATTAGGCATTTTCCTGCCCCTGGAGGGCTTTTACAATCTTAAGTCTGTACTTGAGACAATAAAATGTTTAAGTGATTTATTCAACATCTTAAGCAGTCACGGTGGGATTTAAACTAGCTTCCTCTGGTTCTCAGCCTGCAGTTCTAACCATTAGACTACTCTTCTACTACTGAATCTCTATACATAGGAGTTGAAATATCCAATTTGGACATTTCAGGCTATTCCTGGTATTTTCGCAGCCCATTTGGTTGTCTATTTTAAATGTTTCATGGATGCATATCAGCATTTAGACATATAAATTGCAGGTCTCAGTGCACTGCCTCGGAACGCTTCACATCCCATCCCCTTTTTAGACAGATAATTTGTGATGAAAAAATATTCAAACTCTTAAAATTATCTTTTTGGCCCCCCAGGAATTAAAAAAAAAAAAAGCACTCATGCAGCTGGTGCAGCAACCAATTGTATATAGGGCTGGATTAAGGCACAGGCAAACTAGGAGGGGCCTGTCAGATGTGCTGAGGACATAGGGTGTTTGAAGAAAGGATTTCTCATGATTCTTTCTTTAAAATCAGCCATTTTTTATATAATTTGGAAGCAGAAGGAAGCCCTCGTGAGCCCCTAAATGCTGGTAGTGAGAAACGAATGTGTTTTAGAGGTAGATGCACTAAACGTTTTTCATCGTTAAATGAGCCCTCAGGGAAGAATTTCCTATCCTTTCCATGCACTTAAGCCTATTTTCCGACGACAGTAGCAGCTAACGAAAACGGAATGGAGATGAGCAATTAGTGTGAAAACCCCATTGAAACGACATGCACTAACCTTTTCCGATTGCCTTTACGCAGGAAAAAGGCAGGAAAACTAACGAGAGGTCTGGACCTCTCGTTAGGACAGCTCCGTGGCAGGAAAAAGTGTTAAGTGAAAAAATAAACAAACTTTGAGCCAATCCCAGCGCATTAGCAGAGCTAAAAGCGCTGTGATTGGTCCAAAGGACCTCAGAAAACACATAAAAAATAAAAATAAAAAAAGGATCGGGAGGGGGCAAGGGCGCTCATCAGGAGCGTCCTGTACGGACGGCCTTGCCCCCCCCCCCCCCGCTGCTCCCCACTTTCCGCCGCTCCCCCCACCCCGAAAAAGCAAACTTCTAGAAGCCCCTGCCCCCCTCCCTTCCTCACTACTCTCTCACCTCAGCTCCGCCTCCCGACATCCTCCATCCGTGCCCCGCCCCTTTTGGGGTCGTCGCCGCCATTCCCCTCCTCCATCGGGCCCCCCTTCCTCTTACCGGGCCCGTGCAGCGCCTCTCTCCTCTGTCCGAAGGCGCTGCACGGGCAAGAAGAAAGCTGAATCAGCTGATGCCTGCCTTCGCGATGGCGCGTCTTTCTTCTGCTGCGCCCGCCCCTGTCTGACGTCAGTAACCTACGTAGGTTACTGACGTCAGACAGGGGCGGGCCCAGGAGGAGAAAGACGCTCTATCGAAGCTAGGCGAAGGCAGGCATCAGCTGATTCAGCTTTCTTCTTGCCCGTGCAGCGCCTTCGGACAGAGGAGAGAGGCGCTGCACGGGCCCGGTAAGAGGAAGGGGGGCCCGATGGAGGAGGGGAATGGCGGCGACGACCCCAAAAGGGGGCGGGGCACGGACGGAGGATGTCGGGAGGCGGAGCTGAGGTGAGAGAGTAGTGAGGAAGGGAGGGGGGCAGGGGCTTCTAGAAGTTTGCTTTTTCGGGGTGGGGGGAGCGGCGGAAAGTGGGGAGGGGGCAGGGGCTGCTAGAATTTTGCTTTTTCGGGGTGGGGGGAGCGGCGGAAAGTGGGGAGCAGCGGGGGGGGGGGGGGGCAAGGCCGTCTGTACAGGACGCTCCTGATGAGCGCCCTTGCCCCCTCCCGACCCTTTTTTTTTATTTTTGTTTTTATTTGGGAGCCATGTGCTTGCGATTTGACTGTGTTTTGACTGTTTGTGGCATGCGCAGAGCAGCTAACATAACGCTTGGCTGCTCTGCGCATGATTTGGGGGCCGATTAACGATGTGTATTGTGATTCTTTGATACATTGTACGTTTCACTACCGATCTCAGCATGTGTGACTTTTTTTTTTGGTGCATTTTTCGTTATTTTAAAATCGTTAGGGACTTTAACGATTTAGATTTTTTTACGTTTGGTTGCTGCATCTGCACGGGCAAGAAGAAAGCTGAATCAGCTGATGCCTGCCTTCGCCTAGCTTCGATAGAGCGTCTTTCTCCTCCTGGGCCCGCCCCTGTCTGACGTCAGTAACCTACGTAGGTTACTGACGTCAGACAGGGGCGGGCGCAGCAGAAGAAAGACGCGCCATCGCGAAGGCAGGCATCAGCTGATTCAGCTTTCTTCTTGCCCGTGCAGCGCCTTCGGACAGAGGAGAGAGGCGCTGCACGGGCCCGGTAAGAGGAAGGGGGGCCCGATGGAGGAGGGGAATGGCGGCGACGACCCCAAAAGGGGGCGGGGCACGGATGGAGGATGTCGGGAGGCGGAGCTGAGGTGAGAGAGTAGTGAGGAAGGGAGGGGGGCAGGGGCTTCTAGAAGTTTGCTTTTTCGGGGTGGGGGGGGGCGGCGGAAAGTGGGGAGCAGCGGGGGGGGGGGCAAGGCCGTCCGTACAGGACGCTCCTGATGAGCGCCCTTGCCCCCTCCCGATCCTTTTTTTATTTTTATTTTTTTATGTGTTTTCTGAGGTCCTTTGGACCAATCACAGCGCTTTTAGCTCTGCTAATGCGCTGGGATTGGCTCAAAGTTTGTTTATTTTTTCACAACACTTTTTCCTGCCACGGAGCTGTCCTAACGAGAGGTCCAGACCTCTCGTTAGTTTTCCTGCCTTTTTCCTGCGTAAAGGCAATCGGAAAAGGTTAGTGCATGTCGTTTCAATGGGGTTTTCACACTAATTGCTCATCTCCATTCCGTTTTCGTTAGCTGCTACTGTAGTCGGAAAATAGGCTTAAGTGCATGGAAAGGATAGGAAATTCTTCCCTGAGGGCTCATTTAACGATGAAAAACGTTTAGTGCATCTACCTCTTAGTCAGAGAAAACCTGAAAGTGAAAGCACACCTTGGTGCCTGTTTCCTGTGTCTAAATATAAGCCTTCCAAGTAAAGAACAACAAAATGGAAAAGCTTATATTTAAAAGACACAGAAAGCAGGCACCAATGTGTGCTTCATATTTGGGTTTGCCAGGCGCATGTGCACAGGAGCTGAGTTTACTGCAAAACTCTTCTGCGCATGCACCAAGCACATTCTTGCAAAAAAAAAAAAAAGCACAAATGGGCCTCCAAAACTGGAACAATGGTACAGTCTTTAATGGAATGGACCCGACACAAGCTGTGTTACATCAGGCGTGGATGCTGTTCAAAAACGCCATTCTGGAAGCCCAGGCCAAATATATTCCATGTATTAAAAAAAGGAGGAAGGAAGACCAAATGACAGCTGGCATGGTTAAAAAGTGAGGTGAAGGAAGCTATTAGAGCTAAAAGAAAATACTTCAGAAAATGGAAGAAGGATCTGACTGAAAATAAGAAACAGCATAAGGAATGTCAAGTCAAATGCAAAGTGCTGATAAGGAAGACCAAGAGGGACTTTGAAAAAAAAGATTGCGTTGGAGGCAAAAAGGCATAGTAGAAATGTTTTTAGGTACATTAAAAGCAAGAAGGTGGCAAAAGAATCGGTTGGACCACTAGATGACCGAAGGGTAAAAGAGGCGATCAGGGAAGACAAAGCCAGGAAAGATTAAATTAATTCTTTGTTTTGGTCTCCACTGAGGAAGATTTGGGAGAGGTACCGGTGCCAGAAATGGTATTCAAAGCTGACAAGTTAGAGAAAATGAATAAAATCTCTATAAACCTGAAGGATGTAATGGCACAGTTAGACAGATTGAAGAATAGCATGGACCAGATGGTATTCATCTCTGAGTATTAGAACTGAAAAATGAACTTTGCAGAACTATTGTTGGTAATATGTAATTTATCTCTAAAACCAAGCATGGTACCGGAAGATTGGAGGGTGGCCAATGTAACACTGATTTTTAAAAATGTTTCCAGAGGTGATCTGGGAAATTATAGACCGGTGAGCCCGTCGGTGCCAGGCAAAATGGTAGAGACTATTTTATAAAGAACAAAATTACAGAGCATATTCAAAAGCATGGATTAATGAGACAAAGCCAGCATGGATTTAGTGATGGGAAATCTTGCCTCACCAATCTATTATATTTCTTTGAAGGGGTGAACAAACGTGGATAAAGTTGAGCTGGTCGATATTGTGTATTTGGATTTTCAAAAGGCATTTGACAAAGTACCTCATGAAAAGCTCCAGAGGAAATTGAAGAGTCATGGGATAGGAGGTGGTGTTCTATTGTGTATTAAAAACTGGGTAAAAGATAGAAGACAGAGGGTAGGGTTAAATGGTCAGTATTCTCAATGGAAAAGGGTAGATAGTGGGGTTCCTCAGGGGTCTGTGCTGGGACCACTGCTTTTTAATATATTTATAAATGATCTAGAGATGAGAGTAACTAGTGAGGTAATTACATTTGCTGATAACACAAAGTGGGGCATTTTCGAAAGGGACGTCCTTGCAAAACGTCCTGATCCAGGGGCGGGGAAACCCGTATTTTCGAAACAAGATGGACGTCCATCTTTTGTTTTGAAAATACCATCAGGGAAGTCCAAATCCTTAAATTTGGTCATCCTTAGAGATGGACGTCCCTAGACATGGACGTTTCTGATTTTCAGCGATTTTCGAAACCAAAGACATCCATGTCAGAAATGACCAAATGCAAGCCATTTGGTCATGGGAGGAGCCAGTATTTGTAGTGCACTGGTCTCCCTGACATGCCAGGACAGCAGCCTGGCACCCTAGGGGGCACTGCACTGGACTTCATAAATTGCTCCCAGGTACATAGCTCCCTTACCTGGTTTGCTGAGCCCCCCAAAACCCACTAACCACTACCATAGCCCTTACGCATGAAGGGGGGCACCTAGATGTGGGCACAGTGGGTTTGTGGTGGGTTTTGGAGGGCTCGCTGTTTCCTCCACAAACGTAGGGGGAGGGGTGCTGGGTCCGCCTGTCTGAAGTGCACTCACCCACTAAAACTGCTCCAGGGCCCTGCATTCTGCTGTCACGGACCTGAGTATGACATCTTATGCTGGCACGACATATTTTTAAAGATGTTTTTTGAGGGTGGGAGGGGGTCATCCCCGATTCTCTCCGGTGGTCATCTGGTCAGTTCAGGCACCTTTTTGTGCCTTAGTCGTAATAAAAACAGATCCGGGTGAAAATGTCCAAGTGTTCATCAGGGACGTCCTTCTTTTTTTCCATTATGGGTCAAGGACGTCCAAGTTTTAGGTATGCCCAAGTCCCACCTTCGCTACGCCTCTGACACGCTCCATTGAACATTGGCTGTCCCCGCGACGGAGTGCAGTTCAGGACGTCCAAAATCAGCTTATACCGATTTGGACATTTCTGGGAGAAGGACGTCCATCTTCCAATTTATGTCGAAAGATGGCGACCTTCTTTTTCGAAAATGAGTCCAAAAGTTATTCAAAGTTGTTAAATCGCAAGAGGATTGTGAAAAATTATGAGACTGGGCATCCAAATGGCAGATGACGTTTAATTTGAGCAAGTGCAAAGTGATGCATGTGGGAAAGAGGAACCTGAACTATAGCTATGTAATGCAAGGGTCCACATTAGGAGTCACTGACCAGGAAAGGAATCTAGGCTTCATCATTGATGATAAAGTTGAAACCCTCTGCTCAGTGTGCCACGGCGGCTAAGAAAACAAATAGAATGTTAAGTATAATTAGCAAAGGAATGGAAAACAAAAATGAGGACATTATAATGCCTTTGTATCGGTCCATTGTGCGACCGCACCTTGAACATTGTGTTCAATTCTGGTCACTGCATCTCAAAAAAGATATAGCGGAATTAGAAAAAGTACAGGCAAGGGCGACGAAAATGATAAATGGGGATGGATGACTTTCTTATGAGGAAAGACTAAAGTGGCTAGGGCTCTTCAGCTTGGAGAAGAGATAGCTGATATGATAGAGATCCATAAAATAATGAGTGGAATGGAATGGGTAGACATGATTGGCTTGTTTACACTTTCCAAAAATACTAAGACTAGGGGGCACGCAATGAAGCTACAGAGTAGTAAATTTAAAACGAATCAGAGAAAATATTTCTTCACTCAACATGTAATTAAACTCTGGAATTCGTTGCCAGAGAATGTGGTAAAAGCAGTTAGCTTAGTGGGGTTTAAAAAAGGTTTGGATAGCTTCCTAAAAGAAAAGTCCATAAGCCATTATTTAAAATGGACTTGAGGAAAATCCACTGCTTATTTCTAGGATAAGCAGTATAAAATGTATTGTACTGTTTTGGGATCTTGCCAGGTACTTGTGGCCTGGCTTGGCCACTGTTGGAAACAGGATGCTGGGCTTGATGGACCTTTGGTCTGTCCCATATGGCAATACTTATATACACTTTACTCTTTTTTTCTGTGCTTTGGAGTTTTCTTGCCAATGGTGGTACCTCTTTGCCTCTCTCCAAGTCTTAATTGTACTTGTTGTGCTGCTTTGCCCTTTTCTATACCTCTGCTCCTTTTGTGGTCCTTACAGCTTCTGTTCGATGGAGGTTGTTCATGCTCCAGATGCACAAACAAACCTATGTCTATGGACAAACAGATAGACAGATCCTCTTCAACAGGTGCTATCACTTGAGCAAAATGTGCTTGAAAAGAAGGGGGTAATTCCCAGAAAATGGAGGCCTAATTGGAAAATATGCACCTACTTTCTTTTGTAGAACATTTGCATAACTGGGTATATGTGCGCATATGTGGTTATGTGCGAACACTTACAATGCTGGAGATAGGCACACAACTTACTGTATTCTATAAGTTATGCATGTAGGCTCCGCCCATATGTAATGCCCACCCATAAAATATGTCCTATGGAAGAGATGTGTGTATTTTATAGAATAGCACATAGCTGGAGTTTTGGCATTGATACACACATGTGCCGGTATTCTAGTCATTTATTTGTGTATTACATAGAAATATAGTATAAGGCAGCCAGAGCCGCACCTGCCTCTCTATGCAGGTTACACTCCGTCATGATCAAACTCTAGAATAACAAATAGGGCAGTCATACAATCACAGAAAAGTGGTTTTATAATTTTAGATACTCGCATTTATGGTCAGTAGCCATGCAGCAAAGGAGTAGGTGTGGGGATGGCACTTTTGAAATTCACAGAACAGACCAAAAGATCTTCATGTGCAAGGTTTCTTGAAGGAATACCAACAGATTTGATATGGCACTATGTTTCGGTGCTTAAGCACCTGCCTCTAGGAAAGCACATATGGGTAAATTAAAAACATAAAATAAACAACTAAATTAATAATTTTTGTCCCTTATAGATAGATGATTTCGTGTTTTTACTTTTTAGATTTTTACCCTGTTTTTTAAGAATTATTTAATGTCCCCTTACATTTGTGTGTTTTTAAAAACATTTTATATGTTTATGATATTTCTTTTACACGGTAACACAGTAAATGATGGCAGACAAAGACCCACATGGTCCACCCAGTCTGTCCAAGGTGGCCAGAGCCGTGCCTGCCACTCTATGTGGGGCCCCAGCTGCCCATGCTTAAACACTGGTTGTCAAATCTCCACTATGCCAACCTTGTAGGCAGTCAAACACAATGGGAGTCTTGGCTAAAAATACATATCATATTCTATGTATTGCTGACAGTATTCAACTTACCAGTCAAGATATCTTTTCTTCCCCAAGCTGCACAGCACCCTCACTACAATAGGGTGATCTACGACACTGGAGTTGCTGAAACGTCACCTGTCTTTTCCCATTTGCGGGACACAGACAGTAGAAGTCTGTCCAGCAGAGGCCTCGGTTCCCACAGTGCAACTTGGAATATAAGATGTACTCAGTTCTTAATTTCCTCAATGTTATGGAACAGATAACAGAACTCAAGAGTATACAGCTTGCTGGGTGATGAAATCTCTACACCTTCAGGCTGTCAGAAGTACTGAATGTCTGTATGAAAAACTAATGTCTGAAGGGGCTAGAGAGGCTGATTCACAGGAGTACCCTCCCCCCCCCCCCCCCCCCCCCCCCCCCCAATGATTCTCTTAGCCACTTGCCCCAGCCAGATTATAAAGCTGTTGATGCAGCTTCCTGGAAAGGTCAGCAGGTGGCAGCATAACACATAAACCAATGGTTCCCGAACCTGGTCTTGGACCTGGAGGCACCCCAGCCAGTCTGGCCCCCAGGATATCCAATGTTAGTTTTATGAATTATGTGTTATGTTAATTTAGTTTATTTTATGTTTTTAATTTACCCATATGTGAACACCAGTATCTTTTCATCTTGTGGTTTTTCAGAAGTGCCATCCCTACACCCTACTCCTTTTTTGCATGCACAACATTTGAGTAAATCAGCAATCCAAACTGACATTTTACTCGTATCAACCTTTAGGTGAATGTGACAGAAAAAAAAAGACACACAGCTGCATAAACATTAGCACCACTTTATAGAATGACCCCCATTGTGTCCAATTCTGGGGGGCCTTATCTCTGAAAGGCTGGAGGGGGTCCAGAAAAAGCTACTACAATGATGCAGGATCTACATCAAAAGTCATACAAGATAAGAAAAAGACCTAAATCCTAGGGAAAGGAAGGATATGATAGAGACATTCAAATATGTCAAATAGAGACATTCAAATATGTCAAATAGAGACATTCAAATATGTCAAAAAATATAAAGCAGGCAAAGGAAGCAGACCTTTTTCAGAGGAAGATGAGAGGTCCAAGTATGATGTTCTAGTGGTTAGAGCCAGGAGCAATATCATACAAGTATTTCTTCACAGAAACAAGAACATAAGAATAGCCACACTAGGTCAGATCAATGGTCCATCTAGCCCAGTATCCAGCAGTGGTCAATCCAGGTCACAAGTACCTGGCAGAAAGGGTGATGGATACATGGAATGGCCTCCTAGTGGGATCAGCAAGGAGGTTGAAGAAAACAGGAGACGGGATGATGTCAAAATGTTGAAGCCACTTAGGATAGCCTTTGTTTCCTCTTCTCCGCACAGCCTTCATCTAGTACACTCAAAGCAAGCAAACCTATGAGCTGCTGCATTCTCGTTGGCATTCTTTATTGTTGGTAGCATTTTTATTTAATCTCACTTATATTTCAAACATGCTGGCTTGTGCAGCATACAAACGTACATAGAGGAAGTATTGGTTTCATCTGTTAGAGTACTAATTTATTCTATATTTTAAATTTTGTCATTTGGAGGGGCTGGCTATAGCCACTCCCTATATTCATGCAGAGATGTTTTCATCTAATAAAGGGCCACCAAAATAGACATCATATTATGAGAATCAGGTACTTAACAATCAGACTTACTATTTATAAGTACAATTAAAAAAAAACATTAATTAGGTTGAAAGTGGGAGTATTTAACATCTTTTTTTCCTGTGCTTACATCTAAAGAAAAAGATGGCACGTGGGAGCTTGCTCCTTTTTTGTGGCATGCAGTGTTACATTAGAAAAATGCACATGCTTTTTTTATTATTATTATTACTACTATTTCACAGATATATATTGAATAATGAAGTAGGGGGCTTCCTTAATGCAGAAGTTCTGTCCAGAGGCAGTCTAAATGTGCCAACATTGTCCAGTTCAGCACACTATTAGCTGCCAAGTTCATACAAAGTTAATTTATGTTCAGTGGAAAAGAAATCTGTTGTCAAGCTGCTTGCTATGTGAATATTCCATCACTGTTTCATTACCAAGTATTACATAGTAAGGGTATTTGCTGTAAACTTTGTTTTAATTCGTTTATCCAGTCCTTACATGCATATGGTATTGCTTTTTAAACCCAAAGGTGAATCCTACGGGTGGTGGAACAATTAGCTATAAACTGTAGTGGTGGTGGTGTTTGTTTTTGTTTTTTTTACTTGTTTTGGAGTGCTTTGGTCCTGCTGATCTGTACATCTGCTGTCTGGAACTTTGGAAGATGGAAATGAGAAAATAAAAATAAAATTTTGGATGTACTCTGTAGAAGTTGTTTACTTTTGCAGTGTGTGTATGGATGCGTGTTCTGGTGTTTATGCATGTGATAATATTTGAATAACTATCTATATTTATGGCTATGATTTCTAAATATGCAGCATCGTTAATGGACAGACTTTTAAATGCCCAGCTGGGTATATATGGTAATCTCATCTTTGTTAAATGTTTCAGACATATCCATATAGTTGCTTCTATAATATAACTGAATTCTCGTGTTCTGTCTCACTGTATTTTCAAATGTAAGCCACATTGAACCTGCGCTTTCTTGGGATAATGTGGGATATAAATATATTTTTTTTTTTAATCCGTTATCCTCCACCTTTTAAGACACTGCCTATCCAGCTGGATGGTGATGGCACAATGAAAGCCAGTTTGGTCCAGTGAAGACTAACTCAAAATAACCTGTTCCTTAGCTAGGCCCTAGTATTACCACATTGAAACAAAATATTTATTTTTATTTTGACTTATAAAATCACTTTCCCTGAACATGCCTAAAAACAGAATAATCCAGTTGTGTATCTAAAATGCAGACTTGTACAAAACAGATGCAAATGTGATTCCATGTGTCCCAATGAAAGGAGAGTCTAATTTTACTTCCATTTAATTTCATTATATTCCGTCTTTATAACATCAGGCTTCCCAAGGCAGTTTACAACAACAGTTAAGATGAACCCATCAAGAAACAGGATATCTTCACTGAAATCTGGCCATTTGTATTGTATAGAACAGTGTAGAAAAAGAAACACAAAATAGAGGTTATAACTGCTGTTTCTACCAGCTATAATAATTTTTTTTAAGTTGTTTTAGTGATATTCAATTTTTATTACATGATATTTATATCTAGATATGGGAAGCTTTCAAAATAAATTAAAAAGCTGTCAAATAAGTAAAAAAAAAACAAAAAACAAACCTTTTGTCCTCCACCTTTTAAGGCACTGCCTATCCAACTGGAACAGCGTTAGACTTTTTACAGATGGACCACGCATTTATTTTTTAATAATCTTTTGCTATTGTTTTGGGTGAACTAAAGCTCCACCTACTGCCAGCAAGCTCCGCCTACTGGCTTCAGCCCGTAGAATGGACTAGATAGGAGCACCCCGCCTCCTGCAACCTCCTTAGAGATCAGTGGCGACAAAAATGGTAACACTTGAACAAAATGTGTCAAAGAAGTAAACGGGATATAAGAGGTCAACTTACTGCATCAGGAACGAAACGGGAAACTCAATGGGTCTCACAATGCTTATCTACTATAATAAAATGCACCGCCAACGTTCTGAAGCTGACTCCGTGGCTTCAGGGTTCATAAGTTTGTAAGGGTGTCACATCTCTCTCTGCCCTCGCGTAAAAACGTGATGACGTTGAGGGCGGAACAGTGAGAGTGAAGGGATGTCACACGCAAAAGCTGACCAACCAGAGGTGGGAGGGCGGACGCACAGCGGCGAATCGATCTTCTAGCGTTCACTGGACCTGCACGCTGAGCTGTGCACGGCAGCGGAGAGATTTGGCCAGTATCGTTAAGGGCAGGGGAGACAGGAGATTCGTTTAGTGGCTGGAAGGGGGGGGGCAGGGGAGAGAAGAGCATTGGTGGGTGGCTGGAAGGGGGGGTCAAGGGAAAATGGAGAATCGCTGGGTGGCTGGAGGGGGGCCAGAGGAAAAAGGAAAATCACTGGGTGGCTGGAGGGGGGGCAGGGGAGAGAGGACAATCGCTAGCTGGTTGGAGGGGGGCAGGGGACAGGACAATTGCTGGGTGGCTGGAGGGGGGCAGGGGAGAGACGAGAATTGCTGGGTGGCTGAAGGGGGGGCTGGGGAGAGAGGGGAATCACTGGGTGGCTGGAGAGGGAGCAGGGGACAGAGGAGACTCGCTGGGTGGCGGGAGGGGGGCAGGGGAGAGAAGAGCATCCCTGGGTGGATACAGGGGGGAGCCAAGGAAAAACCATAATCGCTGGGTGGCTGCAGGGGAGAGAGGAGAATCCGCAGGGTGGCTGGGGGGGGGGGGCAGGGGAGAGAGGACAATCGCTGGGTGGCTGGAAGGGGGGGCAGGGGACAGAGGAGAATCGCTGGGTGGCTGCAGGGGGGGCAGGGGAGAGAGGCGAATCACTGGGTGGCTGGAGGGGGAGCAGGGGACAGAGGAGAGTCGCTGGGTGGCGGGAGGGGGGCAGGGGAGAGAAGAGAATGCCTGGGTGGATGGGGGGGGGGGGCAAGGAAAAAGGATACTCGCTGGGTGGCTGCAGGGGGAGCAGGGGAGAGAGGAGAATTGCTGGGTGGCTGGAGGGGGGCAGGGGACAGAGCAGGCACACACAGCAGTCTATCTCTCTCTCACACACGCACACTCGCACATTCACTCTCTCTCACACACAGTCACTCTCATACACACTCTCAAACATACACACTCCGACAAAAACCTTGCTAGCGCCCGTTTCATTTGTGTCAGAAACGGGTCTGATTTACTAGTCTTTTAATATTCTGTTTAGGCTTCTCTATGAAGTAGGCACACTAGATAGACATGGAGGTTTAATTCTGTTCTTCCTGTCTAATGTTTCAAGCAGTAAACGAGAAAATAAAACACTGTACCACTCAGTTGCTAGAGCAGAGAGCTGCCTCCGTTAATCCTGGTTGCTGTGGCAGTGTTTGAGTTCTCTTGAGGGCCTGTGTGCTCTCTCTCCATCTCTGAGGGGAGGAGGAGGAAAGCTGCAGAGCTGTGCTCCGATTTCTGCAGAGAATTCAGTGATACGTCCAAATATATGACAGACCGCTGAAAAGGTGCCACTAGTGCCAGACTACCAACAGACACATATTCCTTTTTCTCATCCATAGAGTAGGAAGATTTGTCCTAGAAAGATGAATTACTAAATTAATTTGGAGCTGAAACTGCTGGTTCAGACTGTGTTTACTAAGAGCAAGCTGTTGGGGGAGATAACATATTTTGGTTTCTATCAGCAATATCGCAGAATTTCTGTAAGAAATCATCTTGCCTATTCCTTGTCGTTCTCCTTTGGTTTTAGGTCTCCCGTGTACTAATAGATTTTGCTATATTTTCACACATTTTATACCAGGTGAGTATTCTTCAGTGTGGCCATACTCTAGTTCATAAATATTGTATTCCCAGAGCTCATCCCTCAACAGTATGTGCTGGTTTAGGTGTACAGATGGTTGTTGGGGATGCTACTACGGCGGTGTTCATAGCCTCCAGGGTGGATGGAATCATAGTGATCATTCAAGGGTGACACCTAGTGGGCAAACGTAGGGTCCATGATTGCAGGGTTTTGCAAGGTGCATTGGTACCTGCACCTCCCCCCCCCCCCCCCCCCCCCCCCCCCCCCCCCCCCCCCCAGGTTGAGGTCTGTCACAGCAGTGATTGGACTAAACATAGAAAAATGTAGGCAGATAAAGATCATATGGCCTATCCAGTCTGTCCATTCATTCCATCTACTCTCCCTATCACTCCTATATACAGTGGGGGAAATAAGTATTTGATCCCTTGCTGATTTTGTAAGTTTGCCCACTGACAAAGACATGAGCAGCCCATAATTGAAGGGTAGGTTATTGGTAACAGTGAGAGATAGCACATCACAAATTAAATCCGGAAAATCACATTGTGGAAAGTATATGAATTTATTTGCATTCTGCAGAGGGAAATAAGTATTTAATCCCTCTGGCAAACAAGACCTAATACTTAGTGGCAAAACCCTTGTTGGCAAGCACAGCGGTCAGACGTCTTCTGTAGTTGATGGTGAGGTTTGCACACATGTCAGGAGGAATTTTGGTCCACTCCTCTTTGCAGATCATCTCTAAATCATTAAGAGTTCTGGGCTGTCGCTTGGCAACTCGCAGCTTCAGCTCCCTCCATAAGTTTTCAATGGGATTAAGGTCTGGTGACTGGCTAGGCCACTCCATGACCCTAATGTGCTTCTTCCTGAGCCACTCCTTTGTTGCCTTGGCTGTATGTTTTGGGTCATTGTCGTGCTGGAAGACCCAGCCACGACCCATTTTTAAGGCCCTGGCGGAGGGAAGGAGGTTGTCACTCAGAATTGTACGGTACATGGCCCCATCCATTCTCCCATTGATGCGGTGAAGTAGTCCTGTGCCCTTAGCAGAGAAACACCCCCAAAACATAACATTTCCACCTCCATGCTTGACAGTGGGGACGGTGTTCTTTGGGTCATAGGCAGCATTTCTCTTCCTCCAAACACGGCGAGTTGAGTTCATGCCAAAGAGCTCAATTTTTGTCTCATCTGACCACAGCACCTTCTCCCAATCACTCTCGGCATCATCCAGGTGTTCACTGGCAAACTTCAGACGGGCCGTCACATGTGCCTTCCGGAGCAGGGGGACCTTGCGGGCACTGCAGGATTGCAATCCGTTATGTCGTAATGTGTTACCAATGGTTTTCGTGGTGACAGTGGTCCCAGCTGCCTTGAGATCATTGACAAGTTCCCCCCTTGTAGTTGTAGGCTGATTTCTAACCTTCCTCATGATCAAGGATACCCCACGAGGTGAGATTTTGCGTGGAGCCCCAGATCTTTGTCGATTGACAGTCATTTTGTACTTCTTCCATTTTCTTACTATGGCACCAACAGTTGTCTCCTTCTCGCCCAGCGTCTTACTGATGGTTTTGTAGCCCATTCCAGCCTTGTGCAGGTGTATGATCTTGTCCCTGACATCCTTAGACAGCTCCTTGCTCTTGGCCATTTTGTAGAGGTTAGAGTCTGACTGATTCACTGAGTCTGTGGACAGGTGTCTTTCATACAGGTGACCATTGCCGACAGCTGTCTGTCATGCAGGTAACGAGTTGATTTGGAGCATCTACCTGGTCTGTAGGGGCCAGATCTCTTACTGGTTGGTGGGGGATCAAATACTTATTTCCCTCTGCAGAATGCAAATAAATTCATATACTTTCCACAATGTGATTTTCCGGATTTAATTTGTGATGTGCTATCTCTCACTGTTACCAATAACCTACCCTTCAATTATGGGCTGCTCATGTCTTTGTCAGTGGGCAAACTTACAAAATCAGCAAGGGATCAAATACTTATTTCCCCCACTGTACTTGTCCCAAGCTCTTTTGAATTGATACTGTTTTTGTCTCTACCACTTCCACCAGGAGGCCATTCCACAAATTCACCACCCTTTCCATGAAGAAATATTTTCTCAGGTTACTTCTGATTCTATCCTCTTTCTCCTTCATCCTATCCACCCTCATTCCAGTGATTCCTTTCAATTGAAAGAGACTTTTCTTCTGTGCATTTATGCTGCATAGGTATTCAAATGTTCTATCATAGCTCTCCTCCCCCACCTTTCTTCCAAAGTATACATATTGAGTTCTTTAAGTCTGTCTTCTTACGTTTTATGACAAAGACCACTGATATTTTAGTAGCCGCCCTCTGGACTGACTTCATCCTGTTTATATCTTTTTGAAGGTACGGTCTCCAGAATTGTACACAATATTCTAAATGAGGTCTCACCAGAGTCTTATACAGGGGCATCATCACCGCATTTTTCCTACTGGCCATTCCTCTCCGTATGCAACCAAGCATCCTTCTAGCTTTTCCCATCACCTTTTCTACCTATTTGACCACCCTAAGACCATCACATACAATCATATCCAAGTCCCGCTTCTCTTTCATGCACAAAAGTTCTTCACCCCCTAAACTGTACTGTTCCCTCGGGTTTTTGCAGCCCAAATGCATGACCCTGCATTTTTTAGCATTAAATCTAAGCTGTTAAATTCTAGACCATTCATATAGCTTCACTAAGTCCATCCTCAAATTATCCAAACCATTAAAAGTGTTTACCCCATTGCAGATTTTGGTATCATCTGCAAAGAGGCAAACTTCAAGACCTTGCTCTCTTCCTCAGGATGGCTCAAGGCCCAAACCCCAACCCTGCATAAGCTAGCATCTTTCCTTCCTCTCTCTACCACCCAGGTGGCCAGAATCTTCCTTTCCATTCCCTACCCTCCAAATGTCCAACATCTCCCCTTTCCCCTCCCTACTTCCCAGGTGGCCAGCATCTTCTTTCCACTTCCTACCCCCCCCCCCCCCCAAGTGTACAACATCTCTCCATCTCAAGGAGCCCAGACTTTCCCTTCTCCCCACTTCCAATCATCCAGCCTCTCCCCTTCCCTTCCCTATCCTACCCTCTGAGGTGTTCAGCATCTCCTCTAACCCCCATCCCTATCAAGGTGGCCAGAATCTCCCCTTTACCTCTCCAGGATAGCACTATTTTTTTGGGTGGGGGGAGTACCATTCTTCTCTTCCCTACCCCTTCCATGACAGCCCAGTTTTGGGAGGGGCAGCACCAGCGTGGCAGTCAGCACCTCTAAACAAGACTTAGCACAGCCGGCATGAGACTGTGGACGTGCAGTGTCCTATCCCCTCTGAACTTGCTGTTTTGGAGAGGGTAGGACACCGCTGTGCAGGTGAACAGGGCCCTGCCCTGGCTGCACTGGTGCATCCCTCAAATTACGTCGCCCTAGGTGACTGCCTATGTCTACTGGTTAGGCCAAAACCAGTAATCCTACATGAATACAAGGCACTTCAACTTAAACCATAATATTTTGTGATGACTAATTCTGTGTTTAGAGCAGAATTGATGTGTGTGACAAAACACTGCTTTGATTTGCACTGAGATCATTTGTCTCCCCAGTATGACTTTTTTCTCCTGCAATAATTGAACTTTCCTTTAAGTTAGCCTGAACAACTGGGAAGATTGAGACTGGTGGGGTCAAATCTGGGAGGGGGCTGCAGGGGTTGAGAGAGTAATAGAGTATGTGCGAGTCAACGTAGGTGTCTGAAAAAAAAGAATTAGTGCCAGCAGGTATAGAGAAAGCTAATACTGGGGGTGGGGGAAGAAAGCAAACAAAACAAGCAGAAGTATTCCTTAACAACAAATCACAAAAAGTGTAGTAAAAAGAAAAAGTAGGGGGTACACCAAGAGGCATATTTTCAAAGCACTTAGCCTTCCAAAGTTCCATAGAAACCTATGGAACTTTGGAAGGCTAAGTGCTTTGAAAATATGCCTCCAAATATGTATCGAAACAGTGGATTTATTAAAAATATACAAAAACTAAAGCAGACTTGACACAGTTCTGCGGTTCAGCGCCTATTGCGCCTGCCTCAGGAGTCAATCAAATACTCTCAGCCCATGATGGTAACAATAAATAATAGGCTAAGACATCAAAAGGTACAGCATAAACAATGTGATAAGTCATAGGATCACCAAGTGAAGCATGCAGTATGTCGCAAAGGACAGACATGTATATTTGGTCTACCCCCTACTTTTTCTTTACACTTTTTTGGTGGGGGAAGAAAGTTCATCCTCCTCCTGTGATGCTAATCTGGCTTCCCTCAGCTTGAAGTAGTTTTGCAAATGCTTACTGATATATCCTCCGCTAAACCAGAAGCTACGCTACTGTGATATTCACCATATAGATACTGGTAACCCTAAACCACTGAATCAGATTACTTATCAAATGTTTGTTGAGTTTGGGAACAAGGAAGTAGATGAGACATTAAGAGGGGCATAATCGAACGGGGCGCCCAAGTTTTCCTGAGGATGTCCTCGCAGGACGTCCCGGCGAAGGGGCGGGGAAACCTGTATTATTGAAACAAGATGGGCAGTCATCTTTCGTTTCGATAATACGGTCGGGGACGCCAAAATCTCCACATTTAGGTCGACCTTAGAGATGATTGTCCCCGGTTTTCGGCGATAATGGAAACCGAAGACGCCCATCTCAGAAACGACCAAATCCAAGCCCTTTAGTCATGGGAGGAGCCAGCATTCGCAGTGCACTGGTCCCCCTCAAGTGCCAGGACACCAACCGGGCACCCTAGGGGGCACTGCAGTGGACATCAGGAAATTGCTCCCAGGTACATAGCTCCCTTACCTTGGGTGCTGAACCCCCCAACCACCCCCCAAAACCCACTACCCACAACTGTACAAGTTTTGAATGGCTCACATTTACCACCACAAGTGGAACAGGTAGGGGGGGATGGGCCTGGGTCCGCCTGCCTGAAGTGCACTGCACCCACTAAAACTGCTCCAGCGACCCTCATACTGCTGTCAGGGAGCTGGGTATGACATTTGAGGCTGGCATAGAGGCTGGTAAAAAATATTTAAAAACTTTTTTTTAAGGGTGGGAGGGGGATTAGTGACCACTGGGGGAATAAGGGGAGGTCATCCTTGATTCCCTCCAGTGGTCATCTGGTCAGTTCGGGCACCTTTTTGAGGCTTGGTTGCAAGAAAAAATGGACCAAGTAAAGTCGGCCAAGTGCCCATCAGGGATGCCCTTCTTTTTCCATTATTGGCTGAGGATGCCCATGTGTTAAGCACGTCCCAGTCCCGCCTTCACTATGCTTCCAACACGCCCCGGGAACTTTGGTCGTCCCCATGACGGAAAGCAGTTGAGGGGCTCAAAATCGGTTTTCGATTATGCTGATTTGGGTGACCCTGGGAGAAGGACGCCCATCTCCCGATTTGTGTTGAAAGATGGGCACCCTTCTCTTTTGAAAATGAGCCCATAAGGGGCTCATTTTCAAAAGAGAAAAACATTTTAAAAGTGTCCTAAAGCAACATTTGGATGAAAATATTCTCAAAATGTCCAAATCAGTATTTTCAAAACCTGTTTTGCAAACATACTTGAAATGTGAAACTTCTTTGTTATTGCCATTCAGGATTTCGTGCTAAGCATAGCACGGAATCGACACTGTTATCCTTGATGGATGACTTGCATAGAGGGTTGGATGATGGCAGTGATTTGGTGCTTACTTTGTTGGGTTTGTCTCCAGCCTCTTGCACTGTGGACCATGGGATTTTCTTATCTTTAATGTTGGGGTGTGTGTCATTGGCTCAGTGCATTCCTGGTTCTCATTCTATTTAAAAGGTTGTTCATGAGGTGTGTGTTGAGGAGCATCTTTTTCAGAACCATGGAGCTGGAAGTCTGGGTTGCCCCAGGGATCTCTTCTTTCTCCATCATTATTTAATATTTACATACAGCCCTGGGCTCAGCTTATTGAGGAGGCTGGTACAGGTTATTTCCAATATGCATACAATATTTAAGTTAGGCTGAGAACATGAGAACAGGACAGATCAGCTAAGTGTCTGCCTTACCAAAGAGCATTGGCTAAAGATTAATAAGCTAAAGCTGAGTTGCGAAGCAAATTGCGTTCTAAAGTTATAGAATACTGCTTAGCGCCCTACCAGCACTTCCATGTATAAATGTAATCATTTCACAGGTAAATGCCAGCAAATGGTGCTTCTGGTTAGGAGCTAAAGAGGTTATAGAATGAGGTAGATGTAAACAGGCACCCTGAACCATCTCCAGAAATACACGCATTTACACCTATATATATATTAGGATTTATTTACCGCCTTTTGTATATATAATACTAGTAAAAAAGGCCCGTTTCCGAAACCAATGAAACGGGCGCTAGCATGTGACTTTTTTTTTGTGTGTGTGTGTGTCACAGAGTTATTTTGTGTGTGTGTGAGTGAGTGAGTGTTTCTTTCCCCCCCCCCCCCCCCCCCCCCCTCGGTCTATTTTTGCACATACCCACAGCAGGAATATTCTTCTCTCGTTCCAGCGGTGGTTCTGTGCTCTCCGTGCTGCACAGATAATGAGCCATTCTGCTGGGGAATGCTCCTCCCTTAATATCACGTAGTTTCCTCTGATTGGTCCGCCTTACGTTGCCTAGTGTTGCCTGGGAACAGTGTTGTGATGGTCCTTTGTGTTTCAGAATGTTGAGGGTGTTTTTTCTGATTGGTCCGTCATGCGAGGGCGGGGCAGAGAGACATGGTCAGTGTTGTGGCTTCACCACCATGAATCCATGAACCCTTCAGGAAGTGATTGAGTGACTTCAGAACGTTGTCTTCAGAACGTTGAGGGTGAGTTTTATTATAGTAGATATAATCTACAAAGTTTAACATTGAAAATATAGGACTTTATGTAACTGCACTTATGCAGGCAGCATGTATTCTGCTTTGTCTCCTGATAGGCTCTCTACTCAGGAGATCAGCATGCTAGGGCCGCCATTCGATCCTCACCTGCCTGCTCTCAGCTTTCTGACAGCCCTCCTTTCCTTCCAGCTGCCCTGCGTTTAAAAAGTCGCAGCGGCTGCAGCGAAAGCACCAGGCTCGCCTCTGCCTTCCCTTCTCAGTGTCCCGCCTTTCTCTGATGCAATTTCCTGTTTCTGTGAAGGCGGGACACTGAGAGAGAAGGGAAGGTAGAGGTGAGCCTATTGCTTTCACTGCAGCCACTGCAACTTTTTAAACGCAGGGCGGCTGGAAGGAAAGGAGGGCTGTGGGAAAGCTGAGGGCGGGCAGGTGGGGCTGGGGTTGGAACTGAAACTCGGGGACTGAAAAGGGGGGCAAGTTGAGGGCTGGGGCCAGTCACTGGACATGGATGGGAGGGGAGGGCAGGGGAGAGAGGAGAAATGCTGTACATGGAGTGAAGGGCAAGGAAGAGAGGAGAAATGTTGGAGGGAAGGAGAGACAGAGGAAGCAGATGCACACGAATGGAGAGGAAAGGAGAGAGGAGAAATGCTGGACATGGATGGAAGGGAGGGAAGACAGAGGACGTGAGATGAAGTGAGATGAACATGGATGGAGGCGAGGAGAGAGAGGAGAAATGCTGGACATGGATGGAGGAGAGGGAATAAAGAGGAAGGAGATGCATTCTGGTAGAGATGAGGGAAAGGGAAAAGAGGAGAAAAACTGCACATGGCTGGAGAAAATAGGCAAAAGCTGGATCTACTCTATACTTCCTCCAGTCAAGTCCGCGGAGGACCCAGCTTTTACCTATGGATGTAGGGCAAGAAATGAAGAAGAACGGAGGAAAGTAAAGAAATAAATGGAAAGGAAGCCCTGGAAGTGGAGTTAGCAGATAGAGAGCAGCAGAATCAGAGACTGGGACATGATAAAAAAAAACAAAGACAACAAAGGTAGAACAAATTATGTTATTTTCATTTTAGTGTTTGGAATATGTCCAATTTGAGAATTTACATCTGCTGTCTTATTTTGCAATGTATAGCAATGTTCTGTTTTTCTGGTATTGTGCTGCATGCAGAGTCTGTATGCTATTTTGGTGTGTTTCATTTTGGGTATACTGGAGCTGTAACAGCTTACAGAAATTATTTATAATGAAAAAAAAACAAGTTATTTTTCTTCTCCTGTACTGATGTAATATTTTCAATGATTACTGTTTATATGCAAATCTCTTCGGCTAATTGTTGAAATAATCAATAGTGGGAGTCCAAAAACACTCTCTTTATATATTATCAATGACTCCCTCTCCTCCACTCATGTGTTCAGTATATACATATTTTCTTCCAATCATTAGAATACTCTTATAATCATTTATTTTTATTACATTTATACCCCGCGCTTTCCCACTCATGGCAGGCTCAATGCGGCTTACATGGGGCAATGGAGGGTTAAGTGACTTGCCCAGAGTCACAAGGAGCTGCCTGTGCCTGAAGTGGGAATCGAACTCAGTTCCTCAGGACCAAAGTCCACCACCCTAACCACTAGGCCACTCCTCCACTCCAATATAATAGCTCAAGGAACCTCAGTTGTGCATATTGCCAACTCAATATGCACAACTGAGGTTCCTTGAGCTATTATAAGAGTATTCTAATGATTGGAAGAAAATATATATATACTGAACACATGAGTGGAAGAGAGGGAGTCATTGATAATATATAAAGATACTGTTTATATGCTGGTGGAAGGGTGTGACTAAATGTGCCAACATTGTCCAGTTCAGCATACTATTAGCAGCCAAATTTTGTTCCTCTTTCCCTTCTCTGACGCTAATTCCTGTATTTTGTATTAATGTTGTTTAATAGACTATTGTACGCCACATTGAGCCTGTCCATGGGCGGGAATAATGTGGGATATAAATGCCATAAATAAATAAATAAATACAAAGTTAATTATATTCAGTGGAAAATAAATCTGTTGACTCATGCTGCTTGCTATCTGAATATTCAATCACTTTTCATTATTGCTACCAAGTATTACATATTAAGGGGATTCGTTTTAATTCATTTATCCAGTCCTTACAGTTTTGCGTTTTAAACCCAAAGGTTTCCTATTATACCATTTTACATGTTTGAATTAGTTTTTCTATATAAGTTTTGCTTGATTTGTCTTTATTTGAAATAAAAGAAAATGTTTAAAACATATCTTGTCAACAAGGGGCAGGGCTAGGTGGGGGTGTGGCTGGGTGGGACTGGGGGGGGGGCGGCACCGAACTAGTCTGCACAGGGCCCCACAATTGCTAAGACCGGCCCTGATCATGCATTAACCAGAGTATATAGAACATTACTATGAAGACTCAGAGCTCTTGAACTAAATCTTCTTTAATGCAAATTCTTAACTTACAGTTCTGTAGTGGTGCACAAAGAATCTCTGCCCTGCAGATTGGGAGTCTGTTCTCAACAAGCCTTCATCCTCTAGCATGCATAGAGGGGCTTGAAGAAATCCAACGCTGTGCTGGGAGTGAATGCTGTCAGTACTTTTAAACTGGTGAAAACCTGGCTATGTACAGTAGCTTGAAGGAACAGTATGCCCTGAAGCGGAGCCAGGTTGAGCCTGATTGACGCCGCGGGGGGAGCGAGAGTGGACTTCTGCCGGTGCCGGTGCGAAAGTTCAGTGCAACTCAACTAGAAAAAAATAGGTGCCAGCGCCGGCAGAACTCCGTTTGGGGGAGCAGCCACTCCCCTGGCACCCCACCTAGCTACGCCACAGGTACAGCAGAATTAGCTTACAGTCCTTAGAAAACCATGCTGCAGACACACACTAAACCCCAAAATGGCAGGGACGTAGCCAGACAACAGATTGTGGGTGGGCCTAGGCAAGTAGTGGGTGGGCACCAAGTGTGCTCCCCCCCCCCCCCCACCACCACCACTACCATCACCACCACCCAAAAAATATCTAAGCTGGCAGGAAAACGCTTCTTTCCACCTTGCCAGTCTGCAAAGGCATGCGCTGAAAACTGAGCATGCGCAGGTTCCGATATTGTTGAGAGTAGTGTTTTTGTTACCATTAGGCAGAAGTCTTCAGCTGGCGGAGCTTGGGATCCCCACCAGCTACCGCTAAACTTATGCTACTGTTGAGTGGGCCTAAGCCCTAAGTAGGTGGGCCCTGGCCCACCCAGGCCCACCTGTGGCTATGCCACTGCAAAATGGAAAGAGATGGGGCAGGGCTACAGTCCACATACACAGGGACAAGAGGCAGCCAATAGAAAAAGACCCAGAAGGCATAGGGAACAGGAACAGATCCTCAGGAAGAGCCTATCACAAGAGAACTATAATTTTGTCACTTTTTAGTCCTATCCTACTTAAAGAGCACAGAACACATATATACAACAAGCACCCTGCCTCCATGAATATGGGGGCAGAACAAGTAATGCCAGCTACATTCGTACTTTTTTTTTTAACTATGTGGGCCATATATATATATCTGGCTTTGGCTATTTATCTGGTAAATGGCTAAAGTTCTATTATAAAAAGGACTAGGGGTCTTTCTGGGTCTGGCATAATAAATTTCATACTTTAATGATTTTTGAAAGCCAGCAGGCCCGGAAATCTCCTAAAGGGAGGACCGAGGAAGGCCTTTTTGTTGGTCTAGGCAGGGGCATACCTTCAGTCACTATCCCACAGGGCCCGAAGTGGGGTTTTAAATACGCTCTAGATCCTGACATAGAGCAAGCTCTCCTTTTTTTTTTTTTTTTGAGAGTTGAAGGGGGAGGGGGGTTCAGCGTGCTGAGAAAGTAAATCATTTGAGCTAGAGGAGGGAAGGCCCTTAGAGATCAGGCCTTCTCAAACCTATTCAAGTATTGATGCTCCAGTGCTTGCTTTTTGTTATCCTTGTTCATAGTTTATCCAAAGACATGTATAATAAGTGTAATGTATACTTGGGAAGGGAGGGTTGGTGGGAAGGTGGGGGGGCAGAATTACATTGTAAAATGATGAACAACAACTGAATACGCTTTTGTATGTTCTTTATTACATGTTCAATAAAAAGGACTAGGGGAGTTCTGAGGCTGTCCAAAAATGTTTCAGCTATTAAACGGATAACTTGCTCATTTAAGTGGTGCTGCACAAACGGAAACTATAAAGTTAAATGGATATGATATCCATTTAACTTTATCTGTGGATTTTCAGTGGTACCTCCTAAATGAATAGCTCCACTGAAAATCCACATAACGCTAAACAGATATCTGTGGAATTTTATATGTCGGCTCCTGGCTGAAACCTGACATAATGACCTGTGATAGTATTTTACAGGATTACTGAGTGAGGGATGATCATGTATGTTGAGTTTTATCAAAATCTCAGTGAAGGAGACCTGGGGCTCAGAAAGTTCTTGTAAGGTCTGAAGGTTCACCTTAGACACCCAGTACCTGTGCACTGGCCCTGACTTTGAGAGTGAGGAAATGGTTATCACTCATAATCAAGGTCTTGTCTTTCAGACTTTCCTTTAAATACAGTAAAAAGGAAAAATGTCTAGGGTATTTCCTCTCGGCTAATGACTAGCTGGGCTTTTACACCAGGGAACGCCTGATTCATTCATGGTAACTGGAAATACAGCAATTTGTTTTATTTTGGTTTTGACAAAAATAAAAAATGATGAAAGGGGAGGAATCCTTATTGAAAACCTGGTGATTTTTGTTGGTTTAATACTAAATCTATTCTATCTGCTAAGGGCAAGTAAATAAACTAGTGAAGACCCAACTTCAGTGGTGATCATGGATCTGAGGCTTGGGAACTATAAGTGGCTCTTCAAGGCCTTCAGTGTGGCTCATTTTTACAACATTACAGGCTGGCTTGGCAAAGTATCATGATTGTCCTTCCCTTAAGATAGCTGGATATGTGGAAATAAGAGTCAACGAACAATTTATAGGTTCCGTGACTGGTGTCACGATTGTTGCAGTTGTCTGGGTCTTGTTGCGTCTGAGTAAGTGGAACCGACGTTTCAGCCATTGCGTTGTGGCTTTCTTCAGGGTGAAGAAAGCTACAGCACTCTGGTTGAAACATCAGTTCCACTTACTTGAACATGGCAAGACCTAGATAGTCACAACAATCGTGACACCTTTTCATTGAGCTAACTCAGTACATCTGGACTAGCTTTCAAGGACTATGCTTCCTTCATCAGCTCGGTGAAGATAGGGTGCAGGTACATGAATGTAAGCAGAATTATTGGAGGGAACAGAGCCCTCGAAAGCCAATCACAGATGTACTGAGTCAGTTCAATAAAAAAAGATATCTCCTGCCCAGTTTGCTTGCTTGCTTGCTTGTTGATCCTTCTTTCCAGCTTCTGGTCAAATTATAAGGTTTAAAAAACCCCATTTAAATGTTTCTTAGAGATATGACTTGCTGTTGTTGCTCACTGATTAGCAATAGAAGAGAGGGTTCAAAAGTACACAAAGTCAAGCAGCAAAAAGAAGCACAAAAGGGCCTCAAGAACTGGAACAATGGTACAATCTTTAATAAGATAGGACCCGACATGGACCGTGTTTCAGCACCCAAATGCGCCTGCCTCAGGGGTCAAACTGAAGTCAATCTTCACAAGTTTTAAAGCCGACTGTACCAGAATCCGTGTATTCACTTTCAACGTTCTTTTAAAAGAACCGCCAAAAAAGAACATTGAAAGTGAATACACGGATTCTGGTACAGTCGGCTTTAAAACTTGTGAAGATTGACTTCAGTTTGACCCCTGAGGCAGGCGCATTTGGGCGCTGAAACACGACCCATGTCGGGTCCTATCTTATTAAAGATTGTACCATTGTTCCAGTTCTTGAGGCCCTTTTCTGCT
Organism: Microcaecilia unicolor; assembly: GCF_901765095.1. Taxonomy (NCBI): domain Eukaryota; kingdom Metazoa; phylum Chordata; class Amphibia; order Gymnophiona; family Siphonopidae; genus Microcaecilia; species Microcaecilia unicolor. Next base: position 189,971,863 of record NC_044033.1, on the reverse strand, counting down.
TCTTTTTGCTGGTTGCTCACTGAATAACAGAGACTGAACTCCTTCTGATCCTGTATGGCAGGACTAATGTAAGGATCTTTGCACATTTAATTGTTACATGTCAGGTGAGTGGTGATCCTCTGCTCGGATCCCAAAAATATTCAGGCTGTCACCTGCCTTTTGCTAACTCCCTTGCATGTGCATTCCCTCTGCAGGGTTCAGCCGATTCCTACACAAGCCGCCCATCTCTAGATTCCGACGTGTCCCTGGAGGAGGACCGCGAGACTGCCCGCCGCGAGGTGGAGAGGCAGGCGCAGGAACAGCTGGAAAAGGCCAAGGTACCTAGTACACGGCTCTTACTTTGAACCCAAAGAAGATGGTTCAGGGATTTTTTTTTTTTGACAAGTCAAATCCTCCCTCACAGTCCTGGTTTGTCTGGTGTCCAAACTGTTTTCTGCCATCAGTGAGTTTGGACAGCAGGGCAGTAATCCCCTCAGTGTCAGCCATAAAGAGACTATTCTCAGTGCGTAGTGCAGACCAGTTCATTTTGGACCTGAGCCAGAAGTCTGAGAAGGGAGATGGGGGCACTGAGTTGTTGGGGGCCTGAGCAGCTGTCACTTTGATGTTACACATTGCTGGAGCTTTCTAACCTAAATAGCAAATTCCTTGGAGTGAACCACAAACCCTCAAGAGATCGCACACAAAGACATTTTTAGAAATCAAAGCAAGATTAATTTCTTCCAGATTCTGTGGGAGGAATTTGAGTTGGGGGAGTAGATACACCATATACAATTTCTTATTCATAATAGGTTTTCTAAATGTTAAACCTCCATAGTTATCCCAATATATCAAAAACATAAGAAAGTAATTTATTGTAAGAATCCAATTTTACAATGTAAAATTGGATTCTTACAACAAATTACTTTTTAATGCATTATTCTTTGTTATGTATCCTATACTGTTTATTGTAAGCCACATTGAACTCAAACTTGTTTGGGATAATGTAGGATATAAATGTCACAAATAAATAAATAAATGTATATACGGCTTAAACCTTATGTCCAGTAGCACAGGAGGTAATTCTATAACTGGGATCAAAAGTGCTTCAGTGTGCGAAGGAAGAGTAGGACTTGGGGGTGATTGTGTCTGATGACCTTAAAGCTTTCAAACAGGTAGAAAAAGCAACGGCCAAAGCCAGAAAGGCATGACCAGCAGGAAAAAGGAGGTGATAGTGCCGTTGTATAAGTCTCTGGTGAGGCCTCATATGGAGTACTACGTGCAGTTCTGGAGACCGCACCTATGGAAAGATATAAACAGGATGCAGTCGGTCCAGAGGGTGGCTACGAAATTAGTAAGCAGTCTTCAATGCAAAAATTATAGGGATAGGCTTATGAACCTCAACGTGTATACGCTGGAAGAGAGGAGGGAGAGAGGAGACATGATAGAAACATTTAAATATCTCAAGGGCATTTATGTACAGGAAGAGAGCCTTTTTCAAATGGAGAGCTCTGGAATGAGGGGGCATATGACAAAGTTAAGAGGGAATAGGCTTAGGAGTAACCTAAGGAAGTATTATTTCACAGAAAGGGTGGTGGAGGCATGGAATGGCCTCCCAGTAGAGGTGGTGGAGCTTAGGCCTGTTCCAGAATTTAAAAAGGCATGGGATAAGCATGTGGGATTGCTTAGGAACAGGTAGAATTGGGGGTTACAGAGGATGGGCAGACTGGATGGGTCATATGCCCTTTATCTGCCGTCATGTTTCTATGTTTCTAGTTGTGTGCATTAATGTACAGAAAACTTGTTGCTTATGGATAAACGTACACTTACCTGCTTAAGTGGCAACAAACCAGTTAAACACTATTCTGTGAGGACGTACATAACTGGCATAGGGGTCCTTTTATTAAGTTGTGCTAACGAATTAGCATGTGTTAAGTTGTATCCAGCCCCTAGCTATACAGTGGGCTGCGCCAGAAGCGTAGCCAGGTTTTGATGTTGGGGGGAGCTCACCTTTTGTAAAATAGGTGCCAATGTGAGTCTGCAGGCCCAATCCACAGATTTGGATGGGCTGGAGCGGGACTTTGATGACAGCTTCAGTAGTTGGAGAACAAAACCAGTGCCGGGCAGGCTTCTATAGTCTGTGCCCTGAAATTGGCAAGGATGAATCAAAATCAAGTATCTATATGTAGTATCGCATCATACCTGAGAAGAAAGGAGGTGTTGATGTCCCTGTACAAATCATTGGTGAAGCCCCACTTGGAGTATAGTGTTCAGTTGTGGAGGCCGTATCGTGCTAAGGACGTAAAAAGACTTGAAGTGGTTCAGAGAAAAGTGACAAAAATGGTATGGGGTTTATGTCGCAAAATGTAAGAGGAGGACCTGAACATGTATACCCTGGAGGATAGAAGAGATGGGGGGGGTGATATGAAACAGACATTCAAATATTTGAAAGGTATTATTTACAAATAAACCATTTCCAGAGATGAAAAGGTGGTAGAACTAGAGGACATGAGTTGAGGTTGCAGGGGGGCCGACCCAGGAATAATGTCAGGAAGTACTTTTTCATGGAGAAGTTGGTAGTAGATACTTGGAATACCCTCTCTTAGGAGATGGTGGAGATGAAAACGGTAACGGAATTTAAAAATGCATGGGATAAACACAGAGGAATCCTGTATAGCAGGGGCATGGCCACGGGTGGGCCTGGACAGGCCCAGGCCCAGCCAGTTTCCCTCCAGGCCCGCCCAGCCCCGGGTGTCAGCAGGTGGGGAGGGGGGTGCTCTGCTGGCGCTGCAGTCCCCACCTGCCTACCAGCTCCACGATCGACGAGCAGACGACCCTCGTCTTCCATCCGGCATCGAGTCTTAAAAAAAAAAAAAAGCCCAGAGAAACGCCTCGCGTCTGCTGTGCACTGCTGTAAAGCAAGCAGCAAATCGTCTCGTCGGTCCTTCCTTCACTGTGCCCGCCCTTGCGGAAATAGGAAGTTACATCAGAGGGCGGGACACAGTGAAGGAAGGACCGACGAGACGATTTGCTGCTTGCTTTACAGCAGTGCACAGCAGATGCGAGGCGTTTCTCCGGGCTTTTTTTTTTTTTTTTTTTTTTAAGACTCGATGCCGGATGGAAGACGAGGGTCGTCGATCGTGGAGCTGGTAGGCAGGTGGGGACTGGGTCGTGCAGGGGGGCTCAGATGGGTTGTCGGGGTTCAAATTTATAGAGTTTAACTTTTAAAGTTCATGGGGGGGGGGGGGGGTAGAGAAGGGAAGAAGAAATGCATGCCCACCCAACCTACCCACTGGCCCACCCAAAAATTACATTCTGGCTACGCCACTGCTGTATAGAAGGCATGGAACCAAACAAGCTTAGCAGGGATTAGATGGCAACACAGGTAATTGGGAAGCAAAGTCAGTGCTGGGCAGACTTCTATGGTCTATGCCCTGTAAAATGACCAGGATAAATCAAGATCAAGTATACGTATCATACCTTATACTATACTATACTTATACTATACTATACCACACCTCAAAAAAGACATAGTGGAATTGGAAAAGGTGCAGAGAAGGGCGACAAAGATGATACAGGGGATGGGATGGCTTCCCTATCAGGATAGGCTGAAGAGACTGGGGCTCTTCAGCTTGGAGAAAAGGCGGCTGAGGGGAGATATGATAGAGGTCTATAAGATAATGAGTGGAATGGATCGGGTCAATGTGGAGTGTCTGTTTACACTTTCCAAAAATACTAGGACAAGGGGGCATGCGATGAAGCTGCAGTGTGGTAAATTTAAAACAAATCGGAGAAAAGTTTCTTCACTCAACGTATAGTTAAACTCTGGAATTCACTGCCGGAAAAGGTGGTTAAGGCGGTTAACTTAGCGGACTTCAAAAAAGGGTTGGACGGCTTCCTGGATGAAAAAGCCATAGAATGTTATTGAATGAACAAGGGAATACAGTATTTCTAGGATGGGCGGGACAAATTGCTTGTTCTTTTGGCCGCTGTTGGTGACAGGGTGCTGGGCTCCATGAACCCCTGGTCTGTCCCAGCATGGCGATGCTTATGTACTTATTTACTATGAGTTTATCTTGTTGGGCCGACTGGGTGGATCGTACAGGTCTTTATCTTCCATCATCTACTATGTCACTATGTTATGTTACATAGACGCTGTTTCATTCAGAATCCATTTGGGGGAGCTGCTGCTCCTCTTGCATACTCCCCCTCCCTCCGGCTACACCTTTGGGCTGCGTGGCATCTAGTGTGCACTAATCATTAGTCTGTCTTAGCAAAAGGACCCCATGGTGTGTAAATGCAAAGGAGGAATTGCTGTGGCTAGAGCTTGGGAGAGGCAGGGGTAATTTTGCCACTGTGAACACCACTTACACAATCCTACACGTTACATGCGCTCTTCCTACATTTAGGCATCTACAGTTGCAGCAGGTCTATGGCTGGTGTCTAGACTTTAGGCATCCTGACACCCTAATTACACTAAGAGTGGAGGAGTAGCCTAGTGGTTAGTGCAGTGGACTTTGATTCTGGGGAACTGAGTTTGATTCCCACTGCAGCTCCTTGTCTCTGGGCAAGTCACCTAACCCTCCATTGCCCCTGGTACAAAATAATATGTAAACCGCTTTGAATGTAGTTGCAAAAACCTCAGAAAGGCAGTATATCAAGTCCCATTTCCCTAATATTCTGTAGTGGTTTCTGGGGGTTCTCACTGTGCAGCATTGGGGAGCCTAAGGAGGTGCCTGCATGAACGCAGTCAGTGCCATCCAGTTTAAGCCTGAACTAAATGTATAAAATGGCAAAAGTACATATGAGAATGGAGTGAATAGAACACCGTTCACGGAAGAGAGTGTGTATGAACAATTTAAAAATCTAAAGGTGGACAAAGCCATGGGACCAGACGGGATCCACCCCAGGATATTGAAGGAGCTCAGATTCTGGCGGGTCCTCTTAAAAATTTGTTTAATAAATCCTTGGAGACGGGAGAGGTTCCATGGGATTGGAGAATGGCAGAGGTGGTCCCTCTTCACAAAAGTGGTGATAGGGAAGAAGCTGGAAACTACAGGCCGGTAAGCCTCACTTCGGTTACTGAAAAAGTAATGGAATTGATGCTGAAGGAAAGGATAGTTAATTTCCTGGAAGCCAATAAGTTGCAAGATCCAAGACAACATGGTTTTACCAAAGGGAAATCGTGCCAAACAAATCTCATTGAATTCTTTGACTGGGTGACCGGAGAATTGAATCAGGGACGTGCTATAGACGTAATCTACTTAGATTTCAGCAAAGCTTTTGACACGGTTCCCCACAGGAGGCTCTTAAATAAACTGGACAGGCTGAAGATAGGACCTGACGTGGTGAACTGGATTAGGAACTGGTTGACGGACAGACGCCAGAGGGTGGTGGTTAATGGAATTCGCTCGGATGAGGGAAAGGTGAGTAGTGGAGTGCCTCAGGGATCGGTGCTGGGGCCGATTCTGTTCAATATATTTGTGAGTGACATTGCCGAAGGGTTAGAAGGTAAAGTTTGCCTTTTTGCGGACAATACTAAGATTTGTAACAGAGTGGACACCCAGGAGGGAGTGGAAAACATGAAAAAGGATATGCGGAAGCTAGAAGAATGGTCTAAGGTATGGCAATTAAAATTCAATGCGAAGAAATGCAAAGTGATGCACTTAGGGAGTAGAAATTCACGGGAGACATATGTGTTAGGCGGTGATAGTCTGATATGTACGGACGGGGAGAGGGATCTTGGGGTGATAGTATCTGAGGATCTGAAGGCGACGAAACAGTGTGACAAGGCGGTGGCCATAGCTAGAAGGTTGCTAGGCTGTATAGAGAGAGGTGTGACCAGCAGAAGAAAGGAAGTGTTGATGCCCCTGTATAAGTCGTTGGTGAGGCCCCACCTGGAGTATTGTGTTTAGTTTTGGAGGCCGTATCTTGCTAAGGATGTAAAAAGAATTGAAGCGGTGCAAAGAAAAGCTACGAGAATGGTATGGGATTTGCGTTACAAGACGTATGAGGAGAGACTTGCTGACCTGAACTTGTATACCCTGGAGGAAAGGAGAAACAGGGGTGATATGATACAGACGTTCAAATATTTGAAAGGTATTAATCAGCAAACGAACCTTTTCCGGATATGGAAGGCGGTAGAACTAGAGGACATGAAATGAGATTGAAAGGGGGCAGACTCAAGAAAAATGTCAGGAAGTATTTTTTCACGGAGAGAGTGGTGGATGCTTGGAGGTGGTGGAGATGAAAACGGTAACAGAATTCAAAAATGCATGGGATAAACATAAAGGAATCCTGTTCAGAAGGAATGGATCCTCAGAAGCTTAGCGGAGATTGGGTGGTGGAGCCAGTGGTGGGAGGTGGGGCTGGTAGTTGGGAGGCGGGGCTAGTGCTGGGCAGACTTCTACTGTCTGTGCCGTGAAAATGGCAGATACTAATCAAGGTTAGGTATACACAAAAAGTAGCACATATGAGTTATCTTGTTGGGTAGACTGGATGGACCGTGCAGGTCTTTCTCTGCCATCATCTAATATGTTACTATGTCCACATAATGGCTGAATATTGCTGCTAGGTGGATAGTTTATTGGTGTTGTCCATGCTCTGCCCTCTCTCTTCCCCTTCACTGTACAAATAGTGCAGGGGTGATTAGATGTATTTTTAGCACTGAAATGTCCATGTAGGCTTTTACTGTGGAAATTACATGCCACGAGCCACTGATAAATGTATAACTTTCTTTGAAAAATGACTTCTTAAAGGATATCTATGGGTTAGATATGCAAAAAAGCAAAGGCCAACCGAAACGGGTGGGTTTGGTTTTGACCAAAACTGAGTCCACAGCCAAAATTTGCACTCAGTTTCGGCCGGAACTGAAGCCAAAACCAAAATGTATTTATTTATTTATTACATTTGTACCTTGCGCTTTCCCACATACAGCAGGCTCAGTGCGGCTTACATTGTAAAAGAAAGCATCTAGCATGGTATAAAATAAAGCAAAACAAGAAAATGTAGGAAGAGTATTATAAACTGTGATGATCATAACTACTTACATAGTGAAAAAGCATTACAAAGGACATGTGAAAAGAATATTATGAATTGAGAAAAAACACAGTGGCAACAGCGCCCAGGAATATATGAGTGGAATAGGGAAGGTAGACAAGGATAGGATAGATAAAAGGGAAGGAGATTGGGAGGGAAATGGTAAAAGGATGGAGGGGAGAAGATAAGGGATTGAGTATAAGGGGATTTGAGAATGCCCGCCTTCCCCCTTCCACAGAAGATGGGTCCCTCCAGGCTGCTGCCACTGCCGCCCCCCCCCCCCCCACCCTAAGAAGAGACCTGGCCTCCTTGGCCACCTGACCACCTGTAGGCCCTCCACATGCCTACCTTAAGAAGCTCTTGTAGTCTAGTGGTCTCTTTGGGAGCAGGAACAAACCCCACTCATTCCTGCCCAGTGCCGCTGCTCAGTCAAAATGGCTGCTAAGACTTCCTTTGGCAGCCTCCCGAGATTACCATGGGATGTTCTGGTGGTCATCTTGAGATTGGATCTAGCATAAACAGGAGCGACTGGAGATTGCTCCTACTTATGTCAGTTCCAATCTCAAAATGGCCAGCAGCAGTGTCGGCATCCATTTTGACTGAGCAGCGACACCAGGCAGGGACAAGTTATTTTGGATAATTGGAGGAATGGGCTTAAGCTCAGCCTTACTTGAGAGAAGCTGGGCAAATATTTTGTAAAAATTAGGACTCCGACAGTCAGTATTAATCTAAGCATCGTGAACTTTAACGTTTTAAAGAGAGCTTATGTGTTATAAGCACAGACAGAAATTTGTCTGAAGTGTGAGAACAAGGTTGGGACTTTACAACATACACTTGGACTGTGCAGGAAAGTACATACTGTTTGGGTGAGACGGCATGATATTTAAACAGACTAGTTGAGCAGTTAGGATATGATTTTTGACAAGATATCTGGCATGATTCTTAAGGGCAAGAAAAAGGTATCGTTTATTAGGAAAACCATAAACAAACAAACCAAAAAAAAAAGTTCCTCTAGAGAGCAAAAAAGAGAAAAACTTAACTAAAAAGGAAGGAAATGCCTCAAGGAGCTCCAGGTCGGTACTGATCACAAGAATCAACTCTTCATCATTGGCAAAAACCTTCCATTTTTCAGTGTAGAGTCCCAACTTCTAGTCTGGTCACTGGTGCATATATGGAGCCATTTGTTTCTGCCACTGAATAAGAAAATCTAAGCATGTCATCAGTGGGGAGGGGGTTTGTGGAGGGTGACCAGCTACCTGAAAAAAACAACAGGTTAATGGGTGGGTGGAAAATAGCATAGGGGAAAGGCGGAGGGAAAAGGGGGAGTGTTTTTTTGGATTATGTAATGTGGGAGTTTTGTATTGAGCATAAAGTACTGTTGTAAAGGTATTTGAGTTGTTCAAGCTTAATGTTATAAATTGCATATATATTTTCAATAAAAATATTGAAAGAAAAAGAGCATCTAAGCAGAGTGCATACAGCTTGAAAACTTCATAAAAACTATCTAGCAGTCTCCGAATTCTTGGGATAGCTCAACGCATATTGAGTGTTCATTCAAAGAAAAGGGAAGAGGAGCAAGATCTTGCTGGCCCTTACAGCAGTAAGGAATTTTCTAATGGGCTCAGGGCTGTCCTGCCTGACAGACATTTTAAACTAATTCAACATTCAACTGCCAGGAAAATATTGCATAGAAGCCCAAAAGAGAGCGTGAGATCTGAGTGCTATACCCTGATCTTGGAGTCCATTTGGCAATGATGTTTCCTGTCAGATAATCTATCTCAACCCTTGGATTCTTTGGACCTAAATCTGTCCTACTTCCCACTGAGCGCAATGCTGCTTCTCACTGACTACTTAGTATTGACTTTCCCATATTCTCATGTCTTGCAGCACAAACCAGTAGCATTTGCTGTTCGAACCAATGTCAGTTACTGTGGAGCCCTGGATGAAGAGTGTCCTGTTCAGGGGGCAGCTATCAACTTTGAGGCTAAAGACTTTCTGCACATTAAAGAGGTACAAATAAAGAGCAAGAACATCCGAGTCAGCAGGGGGAGACAAAGTATGCAGAAATTAAAATCTGAGGGCCCGGTATTCAAAGGATTTATGCTCCTAACTTTGAGAGTTTTGCTCATAAATTGGCCTCTTTGAAAATTTACTACGGCTGAGTGCATACATTTTTACCCAAAATTTACTCTTAAATTTAGGAACATAAAAAGCAGGTGGATTTAGGACAGGGAAAAGAAGTTAGGAGCGTAAAACTGATTTTCAGCAGTAGGATCATAAATCTAGGCCTAAATTTATGAGCATAACTTTTAAAGCTCCTAAATTAAGATACATTTTCAGCTGAAATGCTATGGTTCTAAATGTGGCTGAATATAGGGAACAAATTTAGGAGGCTGTCTTAGGAGCATAAACTTAGGAGCTCAGCATTTTCTGAATATCGGGCCCTGAGTGTCTGGTGGAGGCAGGAAGGGAGGGGGTTGCAGCCGTTCCAGGTTGCTTGGGAGATTTTCTTTGCTTTAGATGTAGAAACGTGTTCCAAAAGATGGCGTGAGTCACAAAACATGTGAAGACGTCCTGATGGTCTGGAAAGCCTGTCTGAGTATAGATACCCCGATCAGTCCCTCCTCACTAGCTGACAGGAGACAGAAAAGGAAGTAGTAACATATAAAGGGGCTCCAGTCTAACATAAGTTCCTAACACAGCCTCTGATGTGTTGTCTGAAACTGTCTTACCACCGTCACATGGCTAAGTATAGGAACAACTCACATAAGTTTATTGTGAATTTCAGAATGTGCAGCATAGCCCACAACTTAAACTCCGCAGTTTAAACAGAGTCTGTACTGAGTCAGACCATACTGCATGCCACCGGGTGGGTAATCAGAGCTCAATTCCTAATCCCAGCTTCTCTTTCCCAGGCTGATGGGGCTTGGAGATGCTGTAGAGGGAGTTGCAGTCAGTGCCTTCCTATGATATGTAACGCTCTCTACTCAGAGCCGCACACATACTGGAATCCAGAGAGGGCACCCATCTGTGTTCTAATGAATCTGTTTCTTGCTTACCGTCAAACACTCTGAGCGAGTTACAGCAGAATCAGATACAACCTAATCTGATGAATCTGTAATAAACACACCCACCCAACAGCACCTCTTAACCAAACTCACAATCCCCCACAAACATAACTAACCACATTCAGGAACTAACAATGCCGTTAAAAATTAGATAGTTAAGTAAGCATCTAGACACCTACACTCTGAGCATAACCTACAAGAAGACAAATTCTAGACATTAATATAGCAATAAAACCCATGAAATAGGGCTAGACCTTGCCCCAAGCACAGAGCATAATTGACTAAAATCAACTTCCCATTACAGTCCTAAGAACATAAGAATAGCCATACTGGGTCAGACCAAATGGTCCATCTAGCCCAGTATCTGCTTCCAACAGTGGCACAAGTACCTGGCAGAATCCCAAATAGTAGCAAGATCACAGGGATAGCAGTGGCCTCTCCCATGTCTAGCTCAATAGCAGACTATGGACTTTTCCTCCAGGAATTTGTCCAGACTTATCCTCTTTGATTTACTGTCAACAGGGATCGGATTCCCTTAAGGCCCAAATATATCTATCAGCCAATAAGGCTTCAGCTGCAACATTCAGGGTATTCTGTGTGGCTAGAAGTCATATAAGAGGCAAGCCTCTTCCAAAATAGGACTCACTGATATTCTGCACAGATCTATCCCTCATAGCATGAGCATTCCAGAAGCCAGAAAAAAAAAAAGATAAAACCAAATAACAGTTAGCCACAATCAAGTAGATGACCTTATGGGCTAGCAATCAGATAAACCATATTGTAGAAACAGAGAAAATGATGTCAGATAAGGACATATGGCTCATCCATATCATCCGTTATCTCTTCCTCCCGCTAAGAGATCCCAAATGCCTGTCCCATGCTTTCTTGAATTCAGATACAGTGTTTGCTTCCACCACCTCCACCAGGAGGTCATTCCATTCATCCACCTCCCTTTTGTAAAGAATTATTTCCTTAGATTAAACATTTCCCTATGTAAAACAGTCTTAACTGATTTGTTACCCTGGCTGCAGAATCATCACTATAATGGTTAGACTGGGTGGAGGGGGGATTAAAAGTAGGGAACATCCATGGGTATTTGCAAATGAAGGCTCTGGGCACCACTGCCCACTACAGGATGATTCCAACTAAACTGGATGCCCAAAGGATCAGAAGGAAACTTCTGGGCCAGACTCCCCCAAAAGTCAAAATAGGATCTGCATTGCAGTTAATACTGTATTTTCTGATTCTGATATAAATCTATCTTTTAACTTTGTAGAGAGTGTATTTCTTATGGTATTTTTAAACACTGGGCTTCAGAAATGCCCAGGTGTTGTGGATACAGGTGAACAATGTCCTCAGAGATATTTCGTTATAGTTGTCAGATTGAGTTAACAGATTTTATTTGCGTGTGCCTACAGAAATCGCAAGGGCTTCTACAGCAGTCCAGGGGACAAGCACATATTTAACTGTGTTGTCTTTCAGAAATACAACAATGACTGGTGGATCGGGAGGCTAGTCAAGGAAGGGGGGGACATCGCCTTCATCCCAAGCCCCCAGCGGCTGGAGGCCATGCGCCTGAAGCAAGAGCAAAAGGCAAGGTGAGAGGCGTGATCCCCTCATGATCTCAGCTTTGAAAGAAAGGCAAATTGGTCTGGTGCTTTGACTCTGCTTTTCTCATCCTCAGGAGGTCCGGCGGGAACTCCTCCAGCCTAGGAGATATGGTCTCAGGAAACCGGCGATCGCCACCCCCCTCCATGGGTAACTTTAAGAACTTATCTGCTACACACTGCAGTGCTGATGATTTATAGCTAGCTGAAATCCACATAATATTTGCCATCAAGTTAATGTACAGAGTTTCAAGTAAGATTTTATCAGAATCCAAAGCAGGAAAAGATCAGATTGAGAGGGTAGGGAGGATTAGAATTCTGGGCGGGACAGGGAGCGACATGTCCCTTCCTTAGCACTAGTTCTTATTACATCCACATCCCATTTTCTTTCCCCTCTCTACCTCTAGACCTTTGTCTCTCCATTTTAACCCCCATCCCTAATACTGTCTCAAATGCACACCTAGCTCTGATGCCAATTCCCTGTCTCAAACACACCCAGCACTGATCATTTCTCCCTCTCACATACCCTTTAGAGGTGATCTTTTCTAACCTTCCACCCAGCTCTCCCCTCTCTCTAGGATTAGATTTACATGGGCTTAGGGTAGAAATTAAGGAGTAGGCCTAGCAAGTTCCAGGTGCCCTGAAGCTCTTCTTCAAGACATCATTGAATTTCATCAAGGGGCCCCCATTAGTGCAGGGTCCCCATGCAGTTTGTCCCCTCCTCCCCCCCCCCCCCCCAAACAGAATTGGCCTGGTCTAATCCCTAGTCTTCTAAGGTGATCCCTAACATCCCCCAAAATGACTTCCTCTGAACACTCCCCCAACCACTGTCAATGTCTGCCTCATCTCCTCCAGTGCCTTTTCCTGCTACCCAGCACCTGTGGCTTGTGCCGGACTCCACCTTCCTAACCCCACACTGCCCAAACCATGGCCCTCATCACCACTGTGATGCTCACTGTCACTGTGGCACCAAGCCTCCCACCGTCACTTCCTATTACTGGTACAGCTGATGTGGACTGCTTCTGCTAAGACGACCTTCACAGCGAAGCAGCTCACCTCATCATCACTTATTCTCCTGCATCTGATGTGGCCCACTTCCAGGTCATGAACCATACTCCAGCATTGTTTGGGCAGGAAATGCAAGAGACTGAAACACTGGCCACAAGATTTCATTGTAATCCAGACAGGCAGACATTTACCGACTCCTCTTATAATAGACTAGTAAAAAAGCCCCGTTTCTGATGCAAATGAAACGGGGGCTAGCAAGGTTTTCTTCAGAGTGTGCATGTGGGAGTGCGTGTGTCCCTGCCCTCTGCCCTCTCTCCCTTCCCCTGTGCTGTCTGTCCCCGCCCCCCTCCGAGTCCAGTCCTTCAGTGTTAAGTTTCCTGCTGTGCTGTGTTTGTGTTACAGAGAGAGTGAGGGCGTCTCTCTCCCCTTCCCCCTCTGAGTCCTTCACTGTTACAGAGAGAGGGATTTCATGCTGTGCTGTTTTCCTTCACTCATGGGGAAACCGGATATCTCTGGCGCTTCACACTTCCGGCTGGAGGCTTCATTAGAACGTTGGTGGTGCCTTTTATATATAGAGACTAGAAGAAATGCAGTCTCCTCATAAAAGGTTTTCAAGACATCATCCCTTGGTTGGGAACACTAAATTCAGATAGACTTTTCCCTCTTCAAAAAGGTAAAGGGGTGCAACCCCCCACCCCTGATTTCCTGATCGATTACTACAATTGCCTTCTTTTTCAGTATAAGGACTCTTGAAAGTCTGTTAGGTAAATGTACATCAAACAACTATATGTACAAACTATTCAGATTTACTTCTTTTCCTACAAACTTTATCTTACCATAATGTAGATAAGAATCTGTGGGCTGGATTCTCTCTAGAAGGGGGGTTTCTAAGTAACTGTCTCCAGGACAGGGCACAAATCATGTGAAATTTGTTAGGTGTGCCTCTAATGGACCACGTTGGTTCGTTCCTCCAGGCTTAGTGCATTGGCCGAGTTCCAATTTCTTGCTATCACCATAGTCGCTGCCATTAAAAGGAACAGAAGCAGTTCTAGCTTCTTTTTCTCTGCATAAACGTCCGGTGGGATTGCCAGCAAACAAATCCTGGGATCACTGGGAACCTTTACTTGTACCAAATGCTGAATTTTGTCTCAAACCTGCATCCTGAACCCCTGTATTACTTTGCAATCTCATCATACAGACCGGTTGACCCATCTTGCCCACATCCTCTCCAGCAGAGTCCAACCTCTGGATTCTATAAATGCAACCTAAAGTTAAGCATGGAATTTTGTGCACGGTCTTCATTTCTAAAGTGGGCGTGGCCATGAGGGGCAGGGGCAGGGCTGGAAGTTAGGTGCAGTGTTATAGAATTCTTGCTTTTCCATATGTAACTACCAGGACTCAAATTTGCGCTCAGCGCAGATCATAACAGCACCTAACTTTGGGCATCATTTACTGAATGTGGCCCAAGTGTCCTTCCAAGCTCACTCTCAGAAATGATGTCACATAATTTCTACTAATAATCTTAAATTGCAGTTGCCTGTAATGCGAGTCAGGTGAGTATCTCTGGGCATACAAATTAACCCTCCAATCTTTCTCGCTCAGAGGAGGATCCATTTCAATTGCCCCTGGCCTGTACATGTACCGGAATAATTTTAATAAGAGTAAAAATGGGGCTGAATACAATTTTGATTATAAACCTGGACTTTGCCCCCTTCTTGGACAATGTCCGTCTTACATCTGAAGGATCTCACAAGAGTTTTTGCAAGACATCGGAGCCCAGGAGCAAATGTCTTAGTTGGAAAAATTGGAGATTCTGCATTCAAGACTCGGTTTGCCTCACTAAAAGAAGAGTTTTCTCTGTAAATAAATCCCTCAATTGTACTATGACTACTTTGGCCATCCCCTTATGATTAGTCAGAAAATCTCTTGAGTATGGAGAAATATATCCCCACAAGACTTTCCATACTTCTCACTACTCTCCAGACGGTCACCGAAGGAGGCATAAATAAGTGTCTTTTCCATTGAGGCAGTCCCTCTGTGGTGGAATGGGTAAAGATCTACATCCAGCTCAAATATCTGATAGGAGAGATAGCACCTCAGCTTCTTGTCTTACCTGGTCAGTGGTAAAAGGACTTTGAGGCATTTATCACTTCCACTCTATGATAATGTTTTTGTTCTTAAGTTCAGGGCTCTTTCCCCTCATTCTCTTTCTTTTATTGGAGGAGTCTGAGTAGGCCAACCTGAGATCTTTTCCCACTCCAAGTAAAACATGGCAGCCTATCCCATTTCTTAAAATATTTGTTTGGACTGCTAACAGCAATTCAGTAAATAGAAATAAAAATGTTGGCAATATTGTCATTTTAATAACTGCAACATGGCTCATCTATGACAGGGTTAAGGAACGCCACCAATCATGGATCTTCTGCCCAAAGAGATATAGTTTAGCTTGAGAGGGAAGTTTTGGGGTATATCATCTCTTGCCAGATTGAACAACACAATCTCAATTTTTTCTACATTTACTTTTAAACCAAAATGTTTGGGGAAAGGTACTGATTTCATTCAGCTGTGTGGGAACTGAACCTTGCAGATCCTTCATGAACACCAAGGTGTCACTGCGTATGACAAAACCTTATGGTCTCCATTCCTCATCCTCACCAGTCTAATATCACTATTTGCCCTTATTTGACCTGTAAAGGGTTCAACTGCCATCTGGCTGTTAAACAATATGAAACTCTTAGATCGTAAATATCTAAATTCAGATGCTTCATGATCCTGACGTGAAAATTCCATTACCCTCAGCACTGAAGACCATACAGACTGCCTTTTCTTTGGTGTCCTTTTACTAAGGTGGACTAAATGTTGCAATGCCCATGGTATACCTATGGCCTGCATGGCACTTAACGCACACTAATCCATTAGCACGCGCTAAATCTGTTCGTGCACCTTAGTAAAAGGACCCCTTTGTGTATTACTACATTCTCTTCCAGCTATCTGCCTTTGATAAACCTAGGTTGGTCTGGATGCACTAACCAGGGCATAAACGTCTCTAATGTGCTAGGATTTTTACAAAAATGTTCATGTCACAAGTCAGGAGAGTGATGGGTCATGGCTCCCATACCACTTTGCACATTAATCTTCTTTTTGAATCACAGCCACTCTGGCTTTGTAACAGAAATTCAGTAGCATCTTTCTTTCCAGCACCTCATGAAAAAGTCTGGTCATAACAGGTGCCAGGTCTGAGCACAGGATATTATAATTGCACAGGGAATCCATCTTCGCCAGCCACCTTCCCTCTGGGGAGATTTTTAATCATGTCCATCACTTCCTGCTTGGTGATAGGGTTCCCTGATATAATTCTACCTTCAGTCAAGTTTTCAAGATTAGCTCTTTCTAAGTGGTTTACCTTCTCCAGACTTTCCTGGCATTCAGATTTGTACAAGTTTTTGTTAAAGACCCTAAACTGCCAAACAGCCTGATTCAATCTTTATCTCCCTTACTAGATATTTCTTTCTTTTTAATTGCCAAGCTAAAAGTTTGCTCATTCTATTGCCATTCCTTTTAGTAGGCTGCATAAGGACCTCAACTTTATTGATTCTATGAAATCTATCCTGTTATGAATATTATATCCCATCATGCCATACGGCCGCACGAGGCATCATGATGAACATTTTGCTTCACTTTGCGTTCCTGATACACTTCTTAGAATTCCCTCTCCATATCTCTTTTGGCTTTTGAGACTAGCTTACTTAAAATTCCCCTTACAAATACTTTCTCTGCATCTTATAAGATACTAATATTCACCTAATCTTGGTCACTCGTTTCCTCCCAGAGGGCCTCTACTATCTCATTTCACTGAAGCAAATTCACATTAGCTTCCCATCTTTTACTAGTCAAATTACAGGCTTGCAATTCAGTGTAACTGAGGCTGAGATCATAGTGTTATCAGAGATAGTAATCAAGTATATATTAGCATTCTTAAAACAATTCAGTTGTTTCCTTTTTTACTGAAACATGGTCTATTCTGGAATGTGAGTCATGTTTACCAAAATAAAATGTGTAGTCCCTGGCTCCCTCATTCTGCTATCTCCATATATCCACAAAACTATGAGTCTGCGTTGTTTGCAATAGGGTCTTACTTCCTCTTTGTTTTTCTTTCGGATGTGACTGATTTGTCTTTAGGGTGTATAGCACAATTTATGTATCCACCTGTCATCTGCATCTCTTTAGCTGCAGAATCAAATGCATTTAGAACAGACTGAAAAAAACCCAAACCTCTCCCTTTGGCTCCATTTGGAGCATAAAGATTCAAGAGATATCTTCTCCTGATTAATCGATCCCATCACTCATAACAGCCTACCCTCCCCGTCTTTTCCAGACTGGTGTTTTACAAATGGGATTTCTTTCTTAATTAAGATGGCTATTCCCCTCTGTTTTGAGGTGGACTCTGAATAATAAACCCCTGCCCATCCTCCCTGTTTCAGATTTTGGCATTCATTTTCAGTTCAGTGTATTTCTTGTGACTATATCCACTGCAGGGCCGCCGAGAGACTGAACGAGGCCTGGGGCAGGGCGGCTGTGGGCCCCCCTGGATAGTTGCCGCCCCCCTCCCCCCAGCATCACCACTGCCACAACTGAGATACCTTGGGGCTGGCAGGGATCCTGAGGCCACGCCAGTGGAAGAATCCAGTGCTGCTCTTCACTCCATACTTGCCCTGCCCCTGCAGCTGCTTTTTTCTCTCATTGCGTATGTTCAGTTTCAAGACCAAGCATGCGCCTGAGGGGGAAAGGCAGCCGCTTGGCATGGCGGTAGAGGCACGCAAAGAGCAGCGCTAGAGGGCGACCCAGCGCTGGAGTTTTCTCTCTCCTGCTCCTGTCGGGACGCAATCACTCATGGCTCGTCAAGAGCAGGAGAAAGAGAGAGAGACCCCAGCGCCGGGCCCCCCTTTGAAGGCCGTGCCCGGGGAATTTTGCCCCCCCTTCCCCCCCCCTCTCAGTGGCCCTGATCCACTGTATCCTTTAAATATATCAGTATATGCTTATTATTCATGGGTCCACTGATGTCCCACATAAGCACACTACCGTAAGGTTATCTTTCCCAGTCCCTCCTGGACCACTAACCCCATAATTATCTTCTCTCTCTTTTTCTTAGACCAACAGTGCTCCCCATACCACACAGTCCCATTTCCCCAACCACTCAACAACCAACAAGTAACATCTCCCAGCTGAACTGATGTATTAACCTTCAAATTCCTCATATCAAGTCACATCAAACTCAACTACGTCAGCCGCATGGACACCTGATTGTGGAGTACCGCAAGGATCGCCCCTCTCACCAACTATTTTCAATCTAATGATGACCCCCCCCCCCCCCCCCCCCGGCAAAACTTTTATCTAACCATAACCTTAATCCACATATATATGCCGATGATGTAACGATATATATTCCATTCAAAAAAGACATCAATGAAATCTCTAACGAAATCAGCCAAAGTCTACACATCATGAACACCTGGGCAGATGCATTCCGACTGAAACTGAATACAGAAAAAACTAAATGCCTCATACTTACCTCCCAATACAACACGAATAAATTTACCGCCATCAACACACCTAAACCAAATCTGCCAATCTCGAAAACTTTAAAAATCCTTGGAGTCACTATCGACCGCCACCTAACTCTCGAGATTCATGCGAACAACACAACAAAAAAAATGTTCTACTCCATGTGGAAACTGAAAAGAATTAGACCATTCTTTCCAAGATCTGTCTTCCGCAGTCTAGTGCAATCACTCGTACTCAGTCACCTGGACTATTGCAACTCATTATATGCAGGATGCAAGGAACAAATCCTGAAGAAACTTCAAACAGCCCAGAATACAGCAGCCAGACTCATCTTCGGAAAACCAAAATACGAAAGTGCAAAACCCTTACGGGAGAAACTACACTGGCTACCACTCAAGGAACGCATCACTTTTAAAGTATGCACCTTAGTCCACAAAATCATTCACGGTGAAGCCCCTGCATACATGTCTGACCTAATTGACCTGCCACCCAGAAACGCTAAAAGATCGTCCCGAACCTTCCTCAATCTCCATTTCCCTAAGTGCAAAGGCATAAAATACAAAGTACTGCACGGATCGACTTTCGCATACATGAGCACACAATTCTGGAATACACTACCATGCAGCCTGAAAACGATCTACGAACTGACCGACTTCTGCAAACTACTAAAGACTTATCTCTTCGAGAAAATCTACGGCAAGGATCAAAACACATGAAGCCCATACAATCTCATAGACACGCACCAATACACTCTCTGAAATCTCTTCTCCCGCGCTCTCACCACTCTTAAACCCTACCCACAGATAAAATTGTCAGACCTCCCTGTTCCCTCGATACTGTTTTGTCCCCCTCTCAACTCACCACTGTTATATTCCACTGTTCTATTCCCTAATAATATCCTGAATTTACTCCGTCTTATATAACTCTTCACAATGTAACCCATAATTGTACTGCAACCAATTGTACTTCCATCATTTACAATGTATTGTAAGCCACACTGAGCCCGCAAATAGGTGGGAAAATGTGGGATACAAATGCAAATAAATAAATGAAAGCACAAATGCTTCTCACTCTCGCTTCTCGTGCTCCCCACACTTATACACTCCCCCCTCCTCAACACATTCAGATTATTCCATAATCTCCAGTCTTGCAGCCTTTTAAAAGATCTAGGCTGAGTAATTTGGTTTAAACTTGATAGATAATGAGATAGTGATTACAGCAAACTTGACTCCGAGCCAACTTTTAGATAAAGACTGTGAGATCTCAACACTGTTTCATGAAGGTCACCGACTGCAATTTGTTTTATGATATTCACTTAGTCCATTCATCTCTTGCAGAAGAAATGCTCATTGGTGCCTGTGTGCCACATATCCAGCAGTCTGGGTCACACTGGGCACCACTCTCATGAGGCTCCATCACTTGAGCTCCCTGACTCTGTTTTCTTGGGGGTGATGGCGTTCTCTGAAAGGGTCATGTTCTGTACATTTTGCCATTCCTCCTCTCTTTTGATTCAGTGTGGGACCTTCTCGGTTTCAGTAGAATCTGATGAACAGTACTTGTCAGGTATCAAATCAATTTCCCTATTTTTGGGCTTTCCTGCTCATACTGCTTGTTTTGCTCCTTGCTGCACTGGCAAGGCCTCATCTTGAGAAATGTTTTATACTTTTTTAATATTGGGCTAATCAGCCAGCAATGCCGTGTTGTTTTTAGTAAAAAAAAAAAAAAACCCAAAAATAAAAAGCCCTTCTCTGCAGCTTTAGGGTTAGATAAAAATGTCTGCACTGGCATGGCTTCATCTTTAGATTTCTTTTATACCTTTTTAAATATTGGGCTCATCAGCCAGCAATGCCGTGTTGTTTTTAGTAAAAAAAAACAAAAACAAACAAAATACCCTTCTCTGCAGTTTCTGGGTTAGATAAAAATTTCTTCATAAAATATGGAAATTACCACTTCTGTTTATGGAGTCTGTTGTAGGTTTCTTTGATATTGGTTTGCTGTCCAGAAATGTGGTTGTATGTTTTGTGATTTTGTGGTTTCTAATAAATAATAAATATATATTTAAAAAAATACAAAAAATGTCTTCACGCCTTTCTTGACCAGTCAAGTTGGTCTCTCCTGGCATCAAGCTGCTTTTGCAAGTACTTTGTTATCTGACCCTCCCTTTTCCTGCTTGTCTTCTGCTTCTGCTACTTGGCCAATCATCAATTCACAATTTTCGTCAAACTTGCTGACCACTGTCTGTAAAATCTCCAGATTAATACTGGTCTTGGACAATGCTGAGCTTTCATCTTGCTCCCTGTGTTGGACCCCAGCGACACCAGGACCTCACCCTTTAACATATAACTCTCTAATTAGAGAGTGGAGGAGTGGCCTAGTGGTTAGAGTGGTGGACTTTGGTCCTGGGAAACTGAGGAACTGAGTTCAATTCCCACTTGAGGCACAGGCAGCTCCTTGTGACTCTGGGCAAGTCACTTAACCCTCCATTGCCCCATGTAAGCCGCATTGAGCCTGCCATGAGTGGGAAAGCACAGGGTACAAATGTAACAAAAAAAAATTATATATTAGCTTTTTTCTTGCCTTGGTATAGGTGTTCTTCCAAAGTCCAAATAAAGTGGACTGTCTACTTTATTGAGGCCATAACCCAGGGGAGTGGGAGAGGTGGAAGTGTTCCCACGTGTCTCCTTCGACCACTCTCCAGACCTAGTCCTAATGATTTGGTTTCTTTTCTATGCCATTTGTATTTTCTAATTATTTTTGCTGGTAGTGTTTCAGAAATGTTGGGTTGCAACTGTCTGGTTCTCCCCTATGCTACTCCAATATCCTGGAATATATACATTTTCACTCACCTCCCTACACCCTTTATCTACTTTTGACCAGAAGTAACATGCAACACATTATGAAATTAAACACAATAAATCTATTCCCACACCCAGAACAGCAACGAAGAGTCTCGTGAGACTGCACAAATTCCCACTAGACAGGCCATGCTTTAGAGGTAGAGACAGAAACCCAAGGAGCAGAATTGAGTTGGGATGTCAGTACTGATCACACAGCATTCGGCCCTGGATAATCTGTGGCTTGCATGGCTACACTCTGTCAAAATCTGAAACTAGCTATAACCTCAGACTCCTGGTGTGGTACAAGCATACCAGATTAAGATAGAGGGGGTAGAAATGCCAAAAGGAAATCTAGTAGTAGAGATGTGTCTGAAGCTCTAGGAAGGTACCCCTGAAATAAGTCAACTGTATAACTTGTGAGCAGGTATATTTGGCTGTCCTGATATACTACAGCTTCATCTGGTTTTAAGTGTGTTGTGCTAATACCCAGTGCTAGTGTTAAGAACTTTTACACACACTTTACTGTTTCCAATATAAATGACTTGATAGATGGCTGTTGCAGGATGAGAGGCTCTCAACTGTTCTGTTTTTCATGTGCAGATATGAATCACTTTGAGTATATGTTTTAAAAACCTACATTTCTTATTTTCTCCCTAAAGCTAAACAGAAGCAAAAACAGGTGAGCTTTTTTTTTCCCTAAGGCTGCTTCTTGTGTATTGATTTCAGTTTTGCTGTATATCACAATTCACTTCTTTTCTCAGAAACATTTGAAAAGACCAGATATTCTGCTGTAGATTTTTTTACCTGCACAGTTCTGCAGAAAATATAAATTATCATTAAAGGTCACACATCAAACAAAATTACAAGACTCTCATTTGCTCTTGTAATGCTGTCAGAGGGACTAACCCCTAACTTGAAGAAATCTTCCTCTCTCAAGTGTGAGGGAAATGCTGACTCTGGGTTCGTTAGATCTTGCATTTCCTCACTGCACCAGACAGGGTAATCATAGCTGTACCCTGTGTGCAGATTCAAGAATAATTGGGCAGACTAGGTGGTCCATACAGGTCTTGCCATCATTTACTATGTAAGCAAATCCTGCTACAGTAAGTGCAGCCGGTGTGTGGGTGTGTGTCTGTGTGTGGACATGAAAGAGACCAGGGCAAAACAATCGCTCACCTGCACTGGGCAGAGTTGCACTGTTTGGTGACACTTCATCACTGACATTTCATCACATAACTCTTCATCATATATTCAAGTGAAATGTATTTAAATTATATGTGCAGAGAGCTTGCAGCAAATAGAGTGCGTGTCAGCACATGTAAGTGTCTGTTCTTTTGCACCTAAATCTGAGCATTAAAACTTCTTCCATAAAATTTACACAAGGCTCATATGTAGACGCAGAACTTCATCATGTGCAGAAAGCTACAAGTACTCAAACTCCAGCATACCAAGAGTGGGGATGGTCCGCCCCGGGTGCAGGCAGCAAGGGGTTGCATGGAGCACATGGCTGTTGGCTCCGCTGGTCCTGTGCCCCATCTGTCATTACTTTCTGTTCTGGGGCAGGGGCCTGGCGGAGCCGACAGCCGTGCACCCCCAGGTGGTGAGGATGATGCACTTTGTGGGGAGGGGTGATGTGCTGAGGGAGGGTCATGCACCGGGGGGGGGGGCCGTAGTAGTGACCCGCCCCGGTTGGCAGTCAATCTAGGTACATCACTATACTCAAATAATATGCATGGAAAACTTGCACAGCAAATTGAGCAAAGATATTTATGTTTAAAATAGCATATTCTAATATAATAATTCGCACCTCCAACGTTCTGAAGCTGACTTCATGGCAGTGAAGCCATGTAGTGTTCGTAGGGTTCATAATCGCCCAGGGAAAGAAACGCAACGTCAGAAGGAGAAGGGACCAACCACAGGCCTTGCACTCGCTCTCAGTGCCCCGCCCTCAGAGGAAAGGGAAGGCTGCATATAATATTCACCCACCGGAAGTTCGTTCCCTCCCTCCGGGTTCCAGAATCGTTGTCCGTCCCCCCTCCCTCCCTCCCAATTCCAGGGTCCCCCCCTCCCTCCCAGTTCCAGGGTCGTCGTCCGTCCCTCCCTCCCTCCCTTCCAGTTACAGGCCCCCTCCCTCCGAATTTTAAAAGTCTTCCCGACTTACCTCGTCAGGGTTACGGCGGCCGGCAGCAGGGGTAAAAAGCGTGCGGGTTCGGCACTTACTTCAGTTTTCCCTTCTCTGTCTCTCAACTCTGGTCCCGCCCTTGCGGAAACAGGAAATGAGGGCGGGACCAGAGCTGAGAGACAGAGAAGGGAAAACTGAAGTAAGTGCCAAGCATGCACGCTTTTTACCGCTGCTGCCGGCCGCTGGAACCCCGATGAGGTAAGTCAGGATGACTTTTAGAATTCGGAGGGAGGGGGCATAGAACTGGAAGGGAGGGAGGGAGGGAGGGATGACGACCCTGGAACTCGAAGGGACGACGACCCTGGAACTGGGAAGAAGGGAGGGGGGACCCTGGAATTGGGAGGGAGGGAGGGGGGACCCTAGAATTGGGAGGGAGGGACCCTGGAACTTCCCTTAAAAACATTAATGGCAGAAGGTGATTACCTTGCTAGCGCCCGTTTCATTTCAATGAGAAATGGGCTTTTTTTACTAGTATCACATAATGTGCAATCAATATGTGTTGAAAACTGGTGCACAAAGGTGACAGAAAGTCAAAACCATACAAGTCATCACCAGCAGACAATTATATAAGAGGTGTCACAGTTGGGATGGGGAGGATGGGAACGAAGTGAGGGGCGGAAGCAAGGTAGCATCTTGGAGACCGTGTAGATAAAACAGGAAAGGTAATTAGGGGTGCGTGGTCTGATTGTGTCTTAGAGACTTGTATTTAGGCACAAAATAAGGTGCAAATGTGTGCTGAAACTTGATTTCCTTTGCACATGTGCATAAAGAAGCCATGATTACCAGCATGCTCCCTCCCCCCATTTACTGCAGGTTTTCCATGCATATAATTTGAATACAGTTAGCTTGAATATGAGTTGACATGTCACATGATGAAGGGTCCACAGTGATAGAAGTGGCATGTGATGAAGTGTCAGGTAATGAAATACCGTGTTACACAGGGCACAGTTCTGGTTTTGTGTTACATGAAGCCTTACTGGGAGTGCATTCCAGAGTGTGGTGGCTACTCTGGAGAAAGCTCATTGTTGAGTGTCATAGCATTTCCATATCATCATGCTGATCAATCCATAGACTGGTGGGTTGTGTCCATCTACCAGCAGGTGGAGATAGAGAGCAATCCTTTTGCCTCCCTATATGTGGTCATGTGCTGCCGGAAACTCCTCAGTATGTTCTCTATCTCAGCAGGTGGTGGTCACACACAGCAGCAGCTCTGGCTAGGTCTCCAAGCCTAATTTTTAGGTTTTGTTGAGTACCTGGGGTTGAGGGCTCTTCTTGAGCAAGTGCAAATCTGGTGGTGCCAGGTCCCTCCTTTTCTCCCCCCTCCCACTGGCTCCGTTAAAAAAAAAAATAAAAATTTTTGGACGTCCTTAAGGGCGTTTATTTCAACGTTTATTTCAACGTTCATTGCAGCTACTCACTGGGACACCAGTTCGTTACAGCTCGGAGCGAGAAGCAGGTAATTTTTATCTTTTTGTAGCGGGCAGGGGGTTCCCCGATCGGTCTCCACGTGGCCTATGGCGTCAGAGGGCGAGGGCACAAAGAATCGCTCCCCGGACCGCGTGTGCGCTTCTAGCGGGGATGCGGGGGTCTTAAAGTCTGATTCGCCCTTTTTGGGTGTCAGTTTGGAGGGCGGGCAGTGTCCCGGTTCTTCCTCTGGTGCGGCGGTTTTTCCCGCCATAAACGCCCATCCCCCGCTGCTCGCCTCCGTCATCTTGGCCGGCCACTCTGCTCGGACGGCTTCTTCTTGGGCCGCCCTTGAGGTGGGAGACGTTAATGCTATGGCCGCCCTTGATTTGGGCAACGGCAAAAAAGCGGCCAAAGTTAAGCGCCGTTCTTCCCGCGCGGCTCCTTCGCGGAGTGTCGCGCTGGACGCCATTTTGGATGCGCAGCATGTTTCTCCCCCGCTCTTGCGAGCGCCGGTTGAGGGTGCGTCTAGGGCTGTGGCCCAGGCTGCTGAAGTGCACAGTCTGGGGGGTTTCTCCCCCGAGTTCATTTTGCTGCTGCATCAGGCCTTCCTTATGCAAAACGCTGCCCCTTCTCCCTTGTCCGATAAAGTGGTTGAGGCCCCCGGAAGTAAACACCCTCGGTGGATTTCCAGGCCTTAGAGGAGTCTGTCTCCTCTGATGTAGATGAGGGCAGCGTATCTGAGTTCTCCCAACGGTCCTTTGGGGATTCCTTGGAGGAGACGGATTCCCGCTTGGATGGAGCGGATGACCCCTCTGCAGCGCGGATCTTTCGCTCAGAGGACTTGCCCAACCTGTTAGTGCAGGCCATGAGCATTTTGAAGATTTCCTCTCCGGAGGACGTCTCTCCCTCAGCCCCTGTTGGCTCCGCCATTATGCTGGGGACGAAGCGCCCGCCTAGAACCTTCCACGTGCATGATGCCATGCACACCTTGATTTCGGCTCAATGGGATGTCCCGGAAGCGAGCCTCAAAGTGGCTAGGGCTATGTCCCGCCTCTATCCTCTGCCTCAAAAAGTGAACGGGAGGCCTTTCTTTGGCCTACCGTGGATTCTTTAATCACTGCGGTGACTAAGAAAACGGCGTTGCCGGTGGAAGGTGGCACGGCCCTAAAGGACGCCCAAGACAGAAGATTGGAGGCGGCCTTAAGGTCGTCCTTCGAGGCAGCTGCTTTAAGTTTGCAGGCCTCAGTTTGCGGCTCCTATGTGGCCAGGGCGTGCCTGACTATTGTGCAGCGGGCTTCCCCCTCGGATCCTTCCTTGAGGGCTGATTGGCCGGCCCTGGAATCGGCTTATTTGGCAGACTTGCTGTATGATGTCGTGAGAGCCTCGGCTAAAGGTATGGCTCAGACAATCTCTGCGCGGCGGTGGCTTTGGCTGAAGCATTGGTCTGCTGACCACGCCTCTAAGTCCCGCCTGGCTAAGTTGCCTTTTAAAGGCAGGCTGCTCTTTGGGGTCGAGCTGGACAAAATTGTGACCGATCTCGGCACGTCTAAGGGCAAGAGGTTACCAGAGGTCAGGGCTCGGGCCAGTGCTCGCCCCGGTAACTCCAGAGGACGGTTTCAGGAAGCCAGTCGGTACCGCCCGAGCAAGTCGGGCTCCTCTACTACTATTACTACTACTATTTAGCATTTCTATAGCGCTACAAGGCATACGCAGCGCTGCACAAACATAGAAGAAAGACAGTCCCTGCTCAAAGAGCTTACAATCTAATAGACAAAAATAAATAAAGTAAGCAAATCAAATCAATTAATGTGAACGGGAAGGAAGAGAGAAGGGTAGGTGGAGGCGAGTGGTTACAAGTGGTTACGAGTCAAAAGCAATGTTAAAGAGGTGGGCTTTCAGTCTAGATTTAAAGGTGGCCAAGGATGGGGCAAGACGTAGGGGCTCAGGAAGTTTATTCCAGGCGTAGGGTGCAGCGAGACAGAAGGCGCGAAGTCTGGAGTTGGCAGTAGTGGAGAAGGGAACAGATAAGAAGGATTTATCCATGGAGCGGAGTGCATGGGAAGGGGTATAGGGAAGGACGAGTGTGGAGAGATACTGGGGAGCAGCAGAGTGAGTACATTTATAGGTTAGTAGAAGAAGTTTGAACAGGATGCGAAAACGGATAGGGAGCCAGTGAAGGGTCTTGAGGAGAGGGGTAGTATGAGTAAAGCGACCCTGGCGGAAGATGAGACGGGCAGCAGAGTTTTGAACCGACTGGAGAGGGGAGGCCAGCAAAGAGCAGATTGCAGTAGTCTAAACGAGAGGTGACAAGGGTGTGGATGAGGGTTTTGGTAGAGTGCTCGGAAAGAAAGGGGCGGATTTTACGGATGTTGTAAAGAAAGAAACGACAGGTCTTGGCAATCTGCTGGATATGAGCAGAGAAGGAGAGAGAAGAGTCAAAGATGACCCCAAGGTTTCGAGCTGAGGAGACAGGGAGAATGAGAGCCATCAACAAAAATAGAAAACGGGGGGAGCGGGGAGGTGGGTTTGGGGGGGAAAATGAGAAGCTCGGTTTTGGTCATATTTAATTTCAGGTGGCGTTGAGACATCCAGACAGCAATGTCAGACAAGCACGCTGAAACTTTGGTTTGGATGCAAGGTGAGATATCAGGGGTAGAAAGGTAGATTTGGGAGTCATCAGCATCGAGATGGTAGGAAAAGCCATGGGATGAGATTAATGAACCAAGGGAAGAAGTGTAGATAGAAAAGAGGAGGGGACCAATAACAGAACGCTGAGGTACGCTGACAGACAGAGGGATACAAGTAGAAGAGGATCCACCAGAGTGAACACTAAAGGTGCGGAGGGAGAGGTAGGAAGAGAACCAGAATAGGACAGAGCCCTGGAATCCAAGTGAGGACAGGGTATTGAGAAGTATGCTGTGATCGACAGTGTCAAAAGCAGCGGAAAGATCAAGCAGCATTCCTTTCGCAGAGACCGCCGTCCCGGAGGTGCGCCCTCCGGTCCTCCCCCAGGGTCTCGTACCCAATGACGGGGCCCTGGTCCATGGCCCAGTGCAGATTGGAGGACGCCTGTCTTCATTTCTGGGCGAGTGGACCAGGGTAACTTCAGACGCTTGGGTGCTGGAAGTCATCAGAGACGGCTACAAGCTAGAGTTCTGCCGACCCTTAAGAGACGGGTTTGTACTCTCTCCCTGCAAGTCTCCGGTCAAAGCTGTGGCAGTGCAGCAGACTTTGGACAAT
The DNA here is from genome assembly GCF_901765095.1 of Microcaecilia unicolor. Classification (NCBI taxonomy): domain Eukaryota; kingdom Metazoa; phylum Chordata; class Amphibia; order Gymnophiona; family Siphonopidae; genus Microcaecilia; species Microcaecilia unicolor. The sequence goes on along the minus strand of NC_044033.1, from coordinate 189,943,938 downwards.
CTCATCCGCCTGGGTGCGGTTGTTCCGGTGCCAGAAAATCAGCTTGGCAAGGGACGTTGCTCCATTTACTTTGTGGTACCAAAGAAAGGAGGTTCTGTACGGCCTATCCTCGATCTCAAAGGGGTCAATCGGGCCTTGAAAGTTCAGCACTTTCGCATGGAGACTCTCCGCTCTGTTATAGCGGCAGTGAAGGCAGGGGAGTTCCTGGCATCCTTGGACATTAAGGAAGCGTACTTGCATATTCCCATCTGGCCTCCTCATCAATGCTTTCTGCGTTTTGCAGTCCTGGGCCGACACTTCCAGTTCAGAGCCCTCCCGTTCAGGTTGGCTACTGCTCCGCGGACCTTCTCCAAAGTAATGGTGGTCATTGCGGCCTTCCTGCAAAAGGAAGGAGTACAAGTCCATCCTTATCTGGACGACTGGTTGATCCGATCCGTGCAGAGTGCGGCAAAGCTGTGGACCGGGTGATTGCTCTTTTGAGCTCCTTGGGGTGGATCATCAACTGGGAGAAAAGCCAGCTGCGCCCGACTCAGTCCCTGGAGTATCTGGGAGTTCGATTCGACACCCAAGTGGGCAGAGTGTTCCTGCCAGACAATCGGATTGTCAAGCTTCAGGCTCAGGTGGACCAGTTCCTAGTAGCCTCTCCTCTTCGGGCTTGGGACTATGTGCAGCTGTTGGGCTCTATGACGGCCACGATGGAAGTAGTGCCCTGGGCCAGGGCTCATATGAGACCACTACAACACTCTCTGCTGCAGCGCTGGACTCCACTGTCGGAGGATTATGCTGTGCGCCTTCCCTTGGACCCAGCAGTGCGCAAGGCGCTGAGCTGGTGGCTGAGGACAGACAAGTTGTCTGCAGGAATGCCTCTTGTGACCCCGGAGTGGATTGTCGTCATGACGGACGCCTCTTTGACGGGCTGGGGAGCCCACTGCTTGGGAAGGACAGCGCAGGGGCTCTGGTCTCCTGCAGAGGCAAAGTGGTCTATCAACCTCCTGGAACTCAGAGCCATTCGGTTGGCGCTTTTGGAGTTCCTCCCGGTACTGGCGTTGAAGCCAGTACGGGTCCTGTCGGACAATGCCACGGCTGTGGCCTATGTCAACCGCCAGGGAGGTACCAAGAGCGCCCCTCTAGCCAAGGAGGCCATGAATCTATGCCAGTGGGCGGAAGCGAACCTGGAACAGCTGTCGGCGGCCCACATTGCCGGAGTCATGAATGTCAAGGTGGACTTTCTCAGTCACCATACCTTGTATCCCAGAGAGTGGCAGTTATCGGCTCAGGCGTTCTTGGAAATCACGAAGCGCTGGGGCCAGCCGAGCCTAGATCTGATGGCGTCATCGGCCAATTGCCAAGTGCCGCGCTTTTTCAGCAGAGGACGGGACCCTCGATCTCTGGGAGTAGATGCTCTTCTCCAACAGTGGCCGACACAGGAGCTTCTCTATGTGTTCCCGCCCTGGCCCATGTTGGGCAGGGTACTAGACTGGGTGGCAAAGCATCCGGGCCGGATAATCCTGGTGGGTCCGGACTGGCCCAGACGTCCCTGGTATGCGGACTTGATCAGGCTCTCAGTGGACGACCCTCTGCGACTGCCAGTGGAGCAGGGCCTGTTGCATCAGGGTCCCGTGGTGATGGAGGATCCCTCCCCCTTTGGTCTTACGGCCTGGCTATTGAGCGGCGGCGTCTGAGGAAGAAGGGCTTCTCAGACAAGGTCATCGCCACTATGCTGAGAGCGAGGAAGCGCTCTACTTCTACTTCTTACGCCAGGGTTTGGCGTACCTTTGCAGCGTGGTGTGAAGCAGGCTCACTTTCTCCCTTCACTGCTCCAATTTCTTCAGTGTTGGCGTTCCTGCAAGAAGGTCTGGAGAAAGACCTGTCGCTCAGTTCCCTTAAAGTCCAGGTAGCGGCTCTGGCTTGCTTCAGGGGCCGCCTGAAGGGTGCTTCACTGGCTTTGCAGCCAGATGTGGTGCGTTTTCTCAAGGGAGTTAATCACCTGCGCCCTCCTCTGCACTCAGTGGTGCCTGCGTGGAATCTCAACCTGGTGCTAAGAGCCTTGCAGAAGCCGCCTTTTGAACCCTTGTCGAGGGCATCTCTGAAAGACCTGACGTTGAAAGCAGTCTTTTTGGTGGCTATCACTTCAGCCAGAAGAGTTTCAGAGCTCCAGGCGCTATCATGTCGAGAGCCTTTTCTGCAGTTCACTGAGGCAGGAGTGTCTATTCGCACAGTGCCTTCCTTCCTGCCCAAGATTGTTTCTCGCTTCCATGTGAATCAGCAGCTCTGTCTCCCATCCTTTCGTAGGGAGGACTACCCAGAGGAGTACTCTGCTCTCAAATATCTAGATGTGAGACGAGTCATCATCAGATACTTGGAAGTGACCAATGATTTCCGGAAGTCGGATCATCTGTTTGTCCTGTTTGCAGGTCCTCGTAAGGGTCTGCAGGCTGCTAAGCCTACAGTGGCAAGATGGGTCAAGGAAGCCATTGCAGCGGCTTATGTGGCCGCGGGGAAGGTGCCACCTATCCAGCTGAAGGCTCACTCCACTAGAGCTCAGGCGGCCTCGATGGCAGAGGCCGGGTCCGTCTCCTTGGAAGAGATTTGCAAGGCGGCAACTTGGGCATCGGCCCATACCTTCTCCAGGCATTACCGCTTGACTGTGGCTGCTCGGGCGGAGGCCCGGTTTGGAGCTTCAGTGTTGCGGTCAGGGATTTCAATGTCCCGCCCTGGGTGAGTACTGCTTCGGTACATCCCACCAGTCTATGGATTGATCAGCATGATGATATGGAAGGTAAAATTACGTATCATACCTGATAATTTTCTTTCCATTAATCATAGCTGATCAATCCATAGCCCCTCCCAGATATCTGTACTGTTTATATTCTGGTTGCATTTCAGGTTCAAGTTTAGTCTTCAGTTCCTGTTCAGGAGGACTTCGTGTTCAAGTTTTTTCAATTGGATTCTTCAAGAGTTGAGACGAGTTTGTGTTACAGTGAGCTGCTGCATTCCTCTCCCCTCCGTTTTACGGGGCTGGATTGAGACCTAAATTCTGCCGGCGCTCCCTCCCGCTTCGTGCGGCTGTAGGGCAGCTTTGTACCCCTCCCGCTTCGGCGGTGTTAGGGCCAGTCAGCTCCTCCCGCGGTTGCGGTTGCAGGATAAGCCAGATCCTCCCCGCATCGGAGGGGTGGTGTCCCTCCCCCGCTCCGCGGGGATGAGCTGGACGGATTCCCCTCCCCCACTTGTGTGGGGATGAGCTGGGTTAATTCCCCTCCCTCGTTTCGGTGGTGGTGAGCTGGGCAGAGTGTCCCTTTGTGGGTGTAATTCTCTAAGTGCTGAGTCCTGCGGATGGAGCTTTGATATCGACATACTGAGGAGTTTCCGGCAGCACATGACCACATATAGGGAGGCAAAAGGATTGCTCTCTATCTCCACCTGCTGGTAGATGGACACAACCCACCAGTCTATGGATTGATCAGCTATGATTAATGGAAAGAAAATTATCAGGTATGAATCAGTGGTGTGCTGGAGCAGGCTCTCACAGGCTCTCGAGAGCCGTTTGTTAAGTTTTTAAGAATTTTGGGAGCCGGTTCTCCATGGCTACTTTAACAAATGGATCCCAAAATGTGGGTTTGGGCCCCTCCTGAATTCTCTTTTACTTTGCTGGCAAGAGAGAGCCCCCTGTTAACAATTTACCAGCACACCCCTGGGTATGATACATAATTTTACCTTCTTTGGAGTATGTGTGAATAGGGATGCTGCTTGGGAGGACCTCAGTGAACTTGGAGGTGTGTAGAGGAAGATCCTGTTCTTCAAGTACTCTGGCCCATTTCTTTAAAGGCCTCTGAAGATCAGAGGAATTTAATCCTGTATGGTACTGGGAGCAAATGAAGATTTTGCAGAAATGGTGAAATGCGACCATGTTACTTACAAACTTCTATCAGTCTTCCTACAGCATTCTGAAGCAGTTGGAGCAAGTACAAACCCACTGTAGTCACACCAGTGAGGGAGGGTGTACTCCAGCCTTGAATTTATCAATTAATGTGAAAGCTGTATTTTTCAACACTGATCTATGCCATTCACTGAGACAAGTGTGCTTGCTTTTCTCCTACAGACAGAGCACATCCCGCCCTATGATGTGGTTCCCTCGATGAGGCCTGTAGTACTTGTGGGACCTTCGCTGAAAGGATATGAGGTAGTAAGGACCAATACCTACAAAGCACATAAACAGATGAACTTGTGGTGCATGGAGTGTAGAACCAGCCCTGATAATCTCAGAACCCTGTGGTCAGTAGTCTGAAAGCTGCTGATCGCTGTGGGATGAATTAGACTTGTATATTCAACACAATGGGCCTAATCCGGACACCAGCACTGAATATTCAGGTTGTGTGGCTGCCGGCCAATATTCAGACTGGTGCCTGGATACCTAAGTGGATAAAGTCAGGAAAGCCTTTAGGCAGACTGAAAATCACAGCTAACTGGGTAAGTCTTTGCCCTGCCCTGCCCTGCCCTGCCCTGCCACTAACTGGATACTTCTGCAGCGGTCACAGCTGAAAACCAGTGGCATACCTACATGTCGGAGCACCCCCTTCCTCTGAGCAAGGAGGAGGGTGGAGCAGGCGCATGGCTGTCGGCTCTGTTGGTCCCCTGCCTTGGAACAGGAAGTTCATGTCAGAGGGGGCAGGGGACCAGCAGAGCTGGCACCTGTGTGCCTGCTCTGTGCACCCCCTTGCTGCCTTGCAGCCAGGGACCGCCCCCACCGCCCCGCCCTTGGTTCACTAGAGGTGCCAGCAAATAGCAACAGAGCTGGCAGAGGTTTCTGTCCTATTACATAATTTTGAATATCCCCTCCAGATATGTTTTCTGCACTGGAATCCTCTGCTCTCATCCTATTTCTCAGCTAAAGAATGAAGCTTTTGCTCACAAAGTACAGCACTCATTGCTATCAAACATAAGAATAGCCATACTGGGTCGGAACAATGGTCCATCTAGCCCAGTATCCTGCTTCCAATAGTGGCCAATCCAGGTTACAAATACCTGAAAGAACCCCCCCCCCCTTCAAACTCATACTCTTCTTATCATATTATCTACAACTGCATAATACATTTTACCTTAATATTGCTGTATTAATGCTTTATACTGTACTTTTGTTTTTGCCATGGAAAGGTGGCATATAAATCTTGAATTAAATTAATTGGGAAAGCTTTAAACACTTAGGTCTTCCCCTTCTTTCTTTCCACTTCTCTTTGATGCCCCAAGGATTACTTTGGCTGGATTTAAGATTTTGGTACACATAGGCAACATAGGAGAGCAGACCCAGAAAACGGGGGTAAGGGTGGATTTATGCAACCCTCAAAAATCAAACCTCCAAGTGGGGGAGACAGAGGTAGTTCTGGTGCCAAAGTGGCTACCTTCTGAAACAGCATCAGCCCTCAAAAAAGAGGGAGCAGGCTACTCTTTGGACTGGTTAGATGGTGATTTTAAAGCACAGTACCCTAGGCCAGTGATTCTCAACCCAGTCCTTGGCACACGCCCAGCCAGATAGGTTTTCAGAATATCCACTATGAATATACATGAGATAGATTTGCATATGTATTGTGGATATCCTGAGAACCTGTCTGGCTGAATGTGTACTGAAGACTGCGTTAAGAAGCACTGGCCTAGGCAGTTGCAGTTGTCTGTGTTCTTATACTATTTGGCCTACTTCTTAATAAGCACTGAGTAGCATAACATTATTTAGAGACTTAGGCTAATCTTGCCAAAAACATTAGTCTAGAGCAATGGTTTTCAACCCAGTCCTCAGGGACAACCTGGCCAGTTGGATTTTCATGAATACACATGAGCTATATTTGCATGCAGTGGAGGCAGTGCATTCAGATCTATCTCATGACTATTCATTATGGATATCCTGAAAACCTGACAGGCTGGGGTTTGGGAACCACTGTCATAGGGGATGATGGGGGGAACGAGTCAGTGATTCACACATATTGTATGACAAAGTACATGAAAGGATATCTTCTTAGAGCAGGGGTCTCAACCCAGCTCAGGACACACCCAGCCAGTCAGGTTTTCAGGATACCCACAATGAATATGCATGAGACAGATTTGTATGCATTACCTCCATTGTATGCAAATCAATCTCATGCATATTCATTGTAGGTATTCTGAAAACCTGACTGGCTGGGTGCGTCCCGAGGACTGGGTTGAGAACCCCTGGCTTAGAGAGAGGAGGAACTCATTGGGACTGGTTATAGTTATGTACTTGAAACTGTGATAGTCTGCTATGAAGACTACATATGCTTTCCATGTTTGTTCTTTGGCCCTCCCTCAATACTACACCATTACTGGCTCCCTATGTCCTGGGAATATTAGTGTGGATTCCTACAAAAGAAGTCCATAAGCCATTATTAAGATGGACTTGGGGAAAATCCATAAAATGTATTGTACTGTTTTGGGATCTTGCCAGGTACTTGTAACCTGGATTGGCCACTGTTGTAATCAGGATGCTGGGCTTGATGGACTTTCGATCTGTCCCAGTATGGCAACACTTATGTTCTATGTTCTTCTGTAAGTACTGGGATATCCAAAACATCAGCAATCTGTGCATTACAATGCCTGTCTCTGAAAGCCAGATATTCTTCACTGAAAAGAAGGGGAGGGGATCTGGTTTTTAGATGTCGGACTATTGTGAAAAAAGGATACTATAAAAAGGCAGCAGGTTCTATTCCCTAACACAAGCACTCAGTTTCTTACTCTTTTGTTCTCCTGCAGTGTGATATGTGTAAGTGGGACCATATTGTTAGCTGACATTTTTTGTGTAATTTCTCCTGCACGCCATGAGTCCATTCATGCAGAGTGCTTCTAAACACAGGCTGTGAGAATTTACAGGTGCCTTTGTGGCTTTTCCTTCCAACCTTCATCCAGGGCCGGTCTTAGCAATTGCGAGGCCCTGTGCAGACGAATTCAGTGGGCCCCTGCCCGCATCCGCCACCATAAGCCATAATTTATCAGTTTAAAAGGAGGTTTACAGCTCTTGGAACCCCACCTCACCCCATACCTTGATATGCAGCCACCATGTTTCAGTAGAGAGCAGCAGCAATTTTCACGTCTTGATAGCTGCCGAGCCCAGAGGCTCCTCTCTGCTGCATCCCGCCCTTGTGGAAGCAGGAAGTGACATCAAAAAGGGGTGGGATGCAGCAGTGAGGAGCCTCTGGGCTCAGCAGCTGACAGGATATGAAAATCGCTGCTGCTACTGCCTGATGCTCTCTACTGAAATGTGAATGCACATTAAGGTACAGAGCAGGGAGGTGTTCCGAGACAGGAGTACAGACATGCCAAAGATGCGGGGCCCCTAGGAGCACAAGGCCTTGTGCAACCACCCCTGTCACCCCAGCCTAAGACCGGCCCTGCCTTCATCTTTGCATTGTTTCTCATGCTTTCATATTTCCCTTTCCTTTCCTTCTCTCCTCCTCTCCCTCAGGTGACTGACATGATGCAGAAAGCTCTATTTGACTTCATGAAGCACAGATTTGATGGCAGGTGAGATGCCTTCATCCTCCTGGTCAGGGGTACTGGTAGCCTGGACAGTGATCCTCAATATGGTCCGCTCAGGCATGGGAGGTGCTCTCACTGTGCCTTCTCAGACATTTCTGTCTTTAGAAGCCCATTTCCTAGAAGACTCTCACACTGTGGTGTAATCATTACCTGCTTCTGACTTTCTTCTGTACATCCCTGTCCTGTTCTTTTCTAACCATGCTCCTTCTTCACATCTGAATCATGATGGTTGTTCCTTCTCTGGGCACGTACCAATCCTTTCCATGTGGGCACCCTTTGCCACAATTTCCCCACTTCAGTTTTTGCCCTCCTGGCTAGCTATAACCCTTCCATCACACCACGTAAAAAACAATGTTCCTCTGAGCCCCCACTTCCCCCTGTCCCTGAAGCCATGCTCCCACCTGTCAGTCCAGGTCTTGGCATCCTTTTTGTTATGGCCTCAGCCTTGAGCATGGCATGAAGGAGAGCTTTTCTGTTTAACCTTACAGATCTAGGCTTGTCATTAACTTATAGATACTTTTCTAAGTTTTTTGTACAAGATTAATTGAGGCTACATTATTCTATATGGCATTGTCTGTGCTAAGAAATGTGTTTTGTTACAATATTGTTCTTTTGTGGTTGATTGATGCCATTCTTTGAAGCTGTGATTACTTGTTCTTCTGCTAATAAAAAAAAAGAGTTCAAAATAGATATTTCTCTAAAATAGAATAAGTAATTACTCCCATATAAAGTACTTTAAATTAACTATGTGAGCACACATCATAGTAGAGGATAGTGCTAGATTCCCTGTAGGCAGAAAACACTGGGCTATCTAGATGTGCATGATGTATTCCTGATGATCCCCTTGTGGGTGGATGGTACTAGGTCATCTTTAACTGCATAGTGCTGGGTCACACTAGCTGTATCATTACAGGGTTTTTTGGGTGGCTAGTCCCAAGTAACCTGTGAGTATATGCTATCATCCTCAAGAGAAAGAAAAAGCACCAGCTATTTGCATGTTCTTGATTTAGCTTTGTTGGCGTTAACAGAAAGCCATCTGTGGTGGTTTAGTGAAACTACAAAACAATCCCCCCCCCCCCCCCCCCCAGCAAAACAAAATATTATCTTACCTGTGTTTACTTACAGTATTTGATATACTGCCCTTCTAATATGAACTAATCAGAGTAGTTTTGTTATAGCATAATTTTCTCCATGAACAAGCAGGATGATAATATTCTTACTCTTGGGTAATGTCATCCGATAGAACCCATGTTGAAACACTTCCCAGCATCTATTCTAGAAGCTTTTGGAAGTGCCTCACTATGCATGTGCATGCCCTCTAGCCTGTCACTGTCACACGGACCACTTCAGTCTGTCTTTTTCTGCAGAAAGCTGAAACGTCTCAGTGCTCCACAGCTTGTGCCAGAACATTTATTACTGAAGTGTTACTTCATGTTTATTTTTTTTTCTTCTGTTTTGTAAGTTCTGTTATGTTGCATTGGGCTTCTCCCCAGTAGTCTCCCTTAGATAGATTTTTGGCACGTTTTAAGTTTTCTTGTTTTTATGTGGCTTGCTAGGCCCTGTTAAGGCCTTGGGCACCTGACTGGGGAGTTTTTGTGAAAAATCAAGCCGTTTGATGTTGCCATGGCTATCTTTTCCTGACATGTCCCTCAAAGCTCCCAGAGGCTTTAAAAAAGTGTTCTAGGTATAACAGGACCATGCCCATAAAGGATACACATAATTGGTGCCTGCAATGACTAGGACCTGATCATGATCCCTCTTCTTCTAAATCTCTGTTCACAGATGTCAAGGAAAGTATCAGGAGTTTTTGAAGTAGTGCAAGAAGGTGCTCAGAAGTAAGGTTCATTGCCATTGGCATCAGGAGCATTGGTCTCCATGGCTTCAGGAGCTGTGGCACTAGAGACCATCAGGATCGGGCATCATCTGATCCCCACAGAAGACCAGGAAAAAATCATCCTTGTCCTCATTGGTTCTGAGGGATTTAGGCAGAGGCCACGAAGCATCAATATCAATCATCCTCAAAGGATGGTGCAGAGAGTACCAAGGCACCAAGATCACTGATGTCCTCAAAGAACTCCTGACATGAGGATAGCTTACCCATCAAGTCATTGGAGGAGGTGCACCAGTCTCTGAGGAACCAAGACCCAGCTCTCAATACACCTAAGGTGTCTCTGAGGGACATGACTAAACCAGCAGAGTCTATACCTTTGTCAACTGAAGCCCTTGAGTAGCTCATGAGATGGCTTTAGGAGGAGATGCAACACTTCTTTGCTTGGCAAGAGGCTATGGCAAGCCGATGCTGAGGCTGGAAGAGATTCAACCCATCCAGGAAGCCCGAGGGGCTTCAGAGTTGGAACATCATGCATTGGTGTCAATCTCTACACCTTCAGGGGGAAAAAGCTTCCCCAGCATACTGGAGATAACCTGGTACCTCAATGCCCCATGCTCAGGTCTAACCACAAAGTCAATAGATCAGTAGATCAAGGCAGACAGAGATGTGGACATCTCATGGTTCATATTTCTATCAGTGAGATTCTGAGCACTCCTGGATCTCAGAGGAAGCACCAGATGTCTTCTCGGGAGAGAGATCCCTTGGTCTTCCTTCAGATCCCTCCTCACCATATGGAGACATAAATGTCCTCTTGAGGAGCCCTCATTCTTTAAGGGAAATGGCTAAGTCCAACCCATTTGAGTTAGAAACTGAGGATAATTACAGGGCTGAGACATTGCAAATCCTCCAGTTTGATGACCCCAAAAGGAGGCTGTGACAGTGCCCATGCACAGAATCCTTGAGATTGTACAGATGAAGATGTGGGAGACCCACCTTTCTGTACAGCAGGTCAATAAGAAGGCATGCATTGAGTCCATAACACTTTGGGATTCAAGAAGCTCCAGCTTCCTCAGACTTCTATGGTGATTGAATCCGCTGTCAAAAGAGCCAAGAGTACAAAGACTCCTTCCTCAGTGACCCCAGGGAGAGAAGCGAGAACCTTGGAGTCTTATGGGAAAAAAGGTTTTCCAGAATTCTAAACTAACAACCCTATATAATGAGCATGTACTTGTGGAATGTATTGTGAAGTGTAATGGAATTCGCTAACACTCTTCACCAAGAGAAAGCTGATGAGTCTGTTGGCTAGTAGCCAAAGAGCAAGGGTGCAGAAAGTACATGGTCCAGGCAACCTATGATACTTTTCATATGGCGATGTGTGAATTTGCTTGGCTGCATGCCTCCAATCTCAACAGCTGTGTAGGAGAAGCTGGCAGATGTTCTGTGCCGTGGAGACCACCTTTTTGGTAACAAGGTGCAGGAGCCATAGATCTCATGAAAAGGACTCAGATACAATAAGTTATTCTCCGGGTGCATTCCCAGCTCGGCCTCATCCTGGAGGTATTTCGACAGAGGGAAACAGAGATCCTACTACTCTTACAGTATCCTCCACCCTCCCATCCTGCCTAGGTGACTCTGGGCCTCACTGTCACTCGAGACAGGAGAGGATCCAGAAATGACAAGCAATTCCCCAGTCAAAACAAGGGATAAGCTTTTGACTGATTTCAGGAAAGCGTAGTCTCATTCCACTAATCGCTCCCAATGACCTTCCAGTAGGAGGGAGGCAGATTTTTTTTCTAAGCAAAGTGGCCCCTTATAACCTCAGACTACTGGATTCTGAAAATAGCCTGAACAACTTACAGCCTTCAACTGGAAAACACTTCTCCAAGCTGCCCATTAGGAGCATTGAAATTAAGCTCTCAGCATCACTAATTGCTTATGAAGGAACTTTCTTCCCTCTTGGCATGCCAATGCGATCAAACCCGTTCCACCAGGGGAAAGAAGGAAGGGATTTTATTCCAAGTACAGTGCAATCCGCTTAAGTGCAAGAGTATGGGACCAAAGAAATACATGCAGTTAACCGGAGAATGCACTTAACCGTTGTGACCCAAAGAAACTTGACATCTGATAAACATATGTACAGTACTGTTTATTCTCCGAGGACAAGCAGGCTGCTTGTTCTCACTGATGGGTGACGTCCACGGCAGCCCCTCCAATCGGAAACTTCACTAGCAAAGTCCTTTGCTAGCCCTCGCGCGCCCGCGCGCACCGCGCATGCGCGGCCGTCTTCCCGCCCGAAACCGGCTCGAGCCGGCCAGTCTTCTTTTGTCCGCACTCGGTACGGTCGTGTTTTCGCCGTGTCGAGCCCCGGAAAGTCGACCTCGCGCGTCCAATTGTTTGAACGTGTTTTTTTCCTTCGGGAAAGTTTTGTCATAGTCGGGAAGTGCTCCGGAAACCCCCCGCCGGGTTTCGTGTAAATCCTCCCCGTACTTCCAGCTTTTTTGCCCCGGTAAGTTTTCTTTCGTCGTCGGGGTAGGCCTTTTTTCGGCCTCGGTCGAGATTTTTTCTCCCTCTAAATTTGGTGCTTCGAATTTCGCCATTTCGGCTTTTGATTTCGCCGGCGTGATTTTTCCGCCCATGACATCGAAGCCTTCCAGCGGCTTCAAGAAGTGCACCCAGTGCGCCCGGGTTATCTCGCTCACTGATCGACACTCGTCGTGTCTTCAGTGTCTGGGGGCCGAGCACCGCCCTCAGAACTGCAGTCTGTGTTCCCTGCTTCAAAGGCGGACTCAGGTAGCGAGACTAGCCCAGTGGAACGTGTTGTTCTCGGGCTCTTCGTCGGCATCGGCACCGGGATCTTCGAGTGCATCGACGTCGTCAGCGTCCAGACCCGAGTGCATCGAGGCATCGGGCCTCTGCATCGGCGCCGAGACATCGGATAGCTGCATCGACGTCGGTGGTACCAGGACCTCGTCTGCTGATGTCGTCGGACGGTGGTGCATCGGGTGGAGTGCAGGTGAGGGCTGTCCATTCCCCTGCTGGTGGCGGTGAGCCCTCGGGTGGGTCTCCGCCTACCCTGAGGGCTCCTGCGGTACAGCCCCCCCGAGATCGACCTTCTTCAGTCTCGGCCCCGAGGAAGCGACGGGTGGATTCGACGTCCTCCTCGTCGGTGCCGGGGAGCTCCGGTGACATGCTTCGGAAGAAATCGAAGAAGCATCGACACCGGTCTCCTCCCCGTGTCGGCACCGAGAGCTCTGGGTCGCCGAGGGATTCGGCACCCAGCAGGCATCGGCACCGAGAGGACCGCTCACCCTCTGTTCAGGAGGTGTCGATGCGCTCCGCTCTGGACAGCCCGGAACAGCCTCCACGCCCGGAACAGGTACTGACGTCGACGCCTGCATCGACCCCTCAGCCTTTCTCTGCAGCCGCTCTAAACGAGAGCCTCCGGGCCGTTCTCCCAGAGATTCTGGGAGAGCTGTTGCGCCCTACCCCTCCGGTACCGGCGGTGCTTGCGCCACCGGTACCGTCGAGCGTGGCGCCGGCTGGCCCATCGCCCAGGTTGAGGTCCCCGACGTCGGTACCGCGTGCGGTACCGACCGCGGCCACCTCCCAGGAAGGCTCCCCGACTACGTCGGCGGAGGGAGCTTCGCCGATGCGGGCGAGGGAGTCTACCTCTCGACGCCCCCATCGTGGACAGGGTTCCACGGAGTCGAGCAGGGCGAGGTTGCAGACACAGGTCCGTGAACTTGTGTCTGACACCGAGGGTGAGGCCTCGTGGGAGGAAGAGGAAGATCCCAGATATTTCTCTGACGAGGAGTCTGGGGGTCTTCCGTCTGATCCCACTCCCTCTCCTGAGAGACAGCTTTCTCCTCCCGAGAGTCTGTCTTTTGCCTCCTTTGTCCGGGAGATGTCTACGGCCATCCCCTTCCCGGTGGTTGTGGAGGACGAGCCCAGGGCTGAAATGTTTGAGCTCCTGGACTATCCTTCTCCACCTAAGGAAGCGTCCACTGTTCCCTTGCACCATGTCCTGAAGAAGACATTGCTTGCGAACTGGACCAAACCATTAACTAATCCCCACATTCCCAAGAAGATCGAGTCCCAGTACCGGATCCATGGGGACCCAGAGCTGATGCGCACTCAGTTGCCTCATGACTCTGGAGTTGTGGATTTGGCCCTAAAGAAGGCTAAGAGTTCTAGGGAACATGCTTCGGCGCCCCCGGGCAAGGACGCTAGAACCTTAGACTCCTTTGGGAGGAAGGCCTACCATTCCTCTATGCTCGTGTCCAAGATCCAGTCTTACCAGCTCTACACGAGCATACACATGCGGAATAATGTGCGGCAGTTGGCGGGCTTGGTTGATGCTCTTCCCCCTGAGCAAGCCAAGCCTTTTCAGGAGGTGGTCAGGCAGCTGAAGGCGTGCAGAAAATTCCTGGCCAGAGGAGTTTATGACACTTTTGATGTTGCGTCCAGGGCCGCTGCTCAAGGTGTGGTGATGCGCAGGCTCTCATGGCTGCGTGCCGCCGACCTGGAGAATAGAGTCCAGCAGCGGATTACGGACTTGCCTTGCCGTGCGGATAACATTTTTGGCGAAAAAGTCGAGCAGGTGGTAGAGTCTCTCCACCAGCGGGACACCGCATTCGACAAGTTCGCCCGCCGGCAGCCTTCAGCTTCTACCTCTACAGGTAGACGATTTTTCGGGGGAAGGAAGACTGTTCCCTATACTTCTGGCAAGCGTAGGTACAATCCTCCTTCCCGACAGCCTGCGGCCCAGGCTAAGCCCCAGCGCGCTCGCTCTCGTCAGCAGCGTGCGAATCAGCAAGGCCCCGCGGCTCCCCAGCAAAAGCAAGGGGCGAGCTTTTGACTGGCTCCAGCAGAGCATAGCCGACACCCAAGTGTCAGTGCCGGGCGACCTGCCTGTCGGAGGGAGGTTGAAAGCTTTTCACCAAAGGTGGCCTCTCATAACCTCCGATCAGTGGGTTCTCCAAATAGTCCGGCAAGGATACTCCCTCAATTTGGCCTCTCAACCTCCAAATTGTCCACCGGGAGCTCAGTCCTACAGCTTCCAGCACAAGCAGGTACTTGCAGAGGAACTCTCCGCCCTTCTCAGCGCCAATGCGGTCGAGCCCGTGCCATCCGGGCAAGAAGGGCTGGGGTTCTATTCCAGGTACTTCCTTGTGGAAAAGAAAACAGGGGGGATGCGTCCCATCCTAGACCTAAGGGCCCTGAACAAATATCTCGTAAAAGAAAAGTTCAGGATGCTTTCCCTGGGCACCCTTCTCCCCATGATTCAGCAAAACGATTGGCTATGCTCTCTGGACTTGAAGGATGCCTACACACACATCCCGATACTGCCAGCTCACAGACAGTATCTGCGATTTCAGCTGGGCGCACGCCACTTCCAGTACTGTGTGCTACCCTTTGGGCTCGCCTCTGCGCCCAGGGTGTTCACAAAGTGCCTAGCTGTGGTAGCAGCGGCGCTTCGCAGGCTGGGGGTGCACGTGTTCCCATATCTCGACGATTGGCTGGTGAAGAACACATCCGAGGCAGGAGCCCTGCAGTCCATGCAGATGACTATTCGCCTCCTGGAGCTACTGGGGTTTGTGATAAATTACCCAAAGTCCCATCTTCTCCCAGTGCAGAAACTCGAATTCATCGGAGCCCTGCTGGATTCTCGGACGGCTCGCGCCTATCTCCCAGAGGCGAGGGCCAACAACTTGTTGTCCCTCGTCTCGCGGGTACGAGCGTCCCAGCAGATCACAGCTCGGCAGATGTTGAGATTGCTGGGCCACATGGCCTCCACAGTTCATGTGACTCCCATGGCCCGCCTTCACATGAGATCTGCTCAATGGACCCTAGCCTCCCAGTGGTATCAGGCCGCCGGGGGTCTAGAGGACGTGATCCACCTGTCCACGAGTTTTCTCGAATCCCTGTATTGGTGGACGATTTGCTCCAATTTGACTCTGGGACGTCCCTTCCAAATTCCTCAGCCTCAAAAAGTGCTGACCACGGATGCGTCTCTCCTGGGATGGGGAGCTCATGTCGATGGGCTTCACACCCAAGGAAGGTGGTCCCTCCAAGAAAGCGATCTACAGATCAATCTTCTGGAGTTGCGAGCGATCTGGAACGCTCTGAAGGCTTTCAGAGATCGGCTGTCCCACCAAATTATCCAAATTCAGACAGACAATCAGGTTGCCATGTACTATGTCAACAAGCAGGGGGGCACCGGATCTCGCCCCCTGTGTCAGGAAGCCGTCAGCATGTGGCTCTGGGCTCGCCGTCAAGGCATGGTGCTCCAAGCCACATATCTGGCAGGCGTAAACAACAGTCTGGCCGACAGGTTGAGCAGGATTATGCAACCTCACGAGTGGTCGCTCAATTCCCGTGTGGTGCGACAGATCTTCCAGGCGTGGGGCACCCCCCTGGTGGATCTCTTCGCATCTCAAGTGAACCACAAGGTCCCTCAGTTCTGTTCCAGGCTTCAGGCCCACGGCAGACTGGCGTCGGATGCCTTCCTCCTGGATTGGGGGGAAGGTCTGCTGTATGCTTATCCTCCCATTCCTCTAGTGGGGAAGACTTTGTTGAAACTCAAGCAAGACCGAGGCACCATGATTCTGATTGCTCCCTTTTGGCCGCGTCAGATCTGGTTCCCTCTTCTTCTGGAGTTATCCTCCGAGGAACCGTGGAGATTGGAGTGTTTTCCGACCCTCATCACGCAGGACGAAGGGGCTCTTCTGCATCCCAACCTCCAGTCCCTGGCTCTCACGGCCTGGATGTTGAGGGCGTAGACTTTGCCTCTTTGGGTCTGCCAGAGGGTGTCTCCCGCATCTTGCTTGCTTCCAGGAAAGACTCCACTAAGAGAAGTTACTTCTTTCATTGGAGGAGGTTTGCCGTCTGGTGTGACAGCAAGGCCCTAGATCCTCGCTCTTGTCCTACACAGACCCTGCTTGAATACCTTCTCCACTTGTCTGAGTCTGGTCTGAAGACCAACTCCGTAAGGGTTCACCTTAGTGCAATCAGTGCATACCATTACCAAGTGGAAGGTAAGCCGATCTCAGGACAGCCTTTAGTTGTTCGCTTCATGAGAGGTTTGCTTTTGTCAAAGCCCCCTGTCAAGCCTCCTACAGTGTCATGGGATCTCAATGTCGTTCTCACCCAGCTGATGAAACCTCCTTTCGAGCCACTGAATTCCTGCCATCCGAAGTACTTGACCTGGAAGGTCATTTTCTTGGTGGCAGTTACCTCGGCTCGTAGAGTCAGTGAGCTTCAGGCCCTGGTAGCCCAGGCCCCTTACACCAAATTTCATCACAACAGAGTAGTCCTCCGCACTCACCCTAAGTTTCTGCCAAAGGTTGTGTCGGAGTTCCATCTGAACCAGTCAATTGTCTTGCCAACATTCTTTCCCCGTCCTCATTCCTGCCCTGCTGAACGTCAGCTGCACACATTGGACTGCAAGAGAGCATTGGCCTTCTATCTGGAGCGGACACAGCCCCACAGACAGTCCGCCCAATTGTTTGTTTCTTTTGATCCCAACAAGAGGGGAGTGGCTGTAGGGAAACGCACCATATCCAATTGGCTAGCAGATTGCATTTCCTTCACTTACGCCCAGGCTGGGCTGGCTCTTGAGGGTCATGTCACGGCTCATAATGTTAGAGCCATGGCAGCGTCGGTAGCCCACTTGAAGTCAGCCACCATGGAGGAAATTTGCAAAGCTGCGACGTGGTCATCTGTCCACACATTCACATCTCATTACTGCCTGCAGCAGGATACCCGACGCGACAGTCGGTTCGGGCAGTCAGTTCTTCAGAACCTGTTTGGGCTTTAGGATCCAACTCCACCCCCCGAGGGCCCTGTTTGTTCTGTTCCAGGCTACACTCTCAGTTAGTTGGTAAATTTTTTAGGTCAATCTCAGTTATGTCCTCGCCGTTGCGAGGCCCAATTGACCAATGTTGTTGTTTTGAGTGAGCCTGGGGGCTAGGGATACCCCATCAGTGAGAACAAGCAGCCTGCTTGTCCTCGGAGAAAGCGAATGCTACATACCTGTAGAAGGTATTCTCCGAGGACAGCAGGCTGATTGTTCTCACAAACCCGCCCGCCTCCCCTTTGGAGTTGTGTCTTCCCTTGAAGTGTATTGTCTTGCTACATACTGGACTGGCCGGCTCGAGCCGGTTTCGGGCGGGAAGACGGCCGCGCATGCGCGGTGCGCGCGGGCGCGCGAGGGCTAGCAAAGGACTTTGCTAGTGAAGTTTCCGATTGGAGGGGCTGCCGTGGACGTCACCCATCAGTGAGAACAATCAGCCTGCTGTCCTCGGAGAATACCTTCTACAGGTATGTAGCATTCGCTTTATACGTACAGTATACAGGCTCCGTTAACTGACGTTAGGCTTACTTGACGTAAGCAGTCATAGTCCTCTGTACACTCTTGTGTCTGTGAGTTCCATAGACTACGTCTGCCAGACGGTAAAAACCGTCATAGCACTGACATCCAGAGGCCTCCAGATAGGCCCGCACGGTGTTGAGACTCTCCAGCGCTCTTGCAAAAGTGACAGGAGGTTGTTGAATTTCGTCAACATGTGCCTCGCTGCTCATTTCATCATCTGTTTCATCATCAGTCATTGCCTGCGTGTAGGCGCATATCTCAACATCAGTGCTGTTGTCAGCTGTTGTAGATCGTAATCAACAGCTACGTAGTGATGAAACTCCTCTTCAGTACCACTGGCTGGGATGTCAATAGCCTGTTCATCTGACGCGTTTGCAACAGCTGCATCTGTTTCGTCCCTCTCCACATCCCTAACAAAGCTTGCCCGCTTGTAGCAGTTCACAATGGTTGCCTGTGTAACATGATTCCAGGCTTCTTTCTGCATATGTATGGAATCCAACAGTGATAGATTATGAGCCAGTTCAACAGCACGTTTATCCTTGCCAGTCTGGTCATCCATAACGCTCATCAGATGATGTAGCACAAGAGCCCGATAATGTTGTTTGAAATTGGCTATTATGCCCTGATCCATAGGTTGGATCAGAGAGGTAGTGTTTGGTGGCAGGAAGACCACCTTGACGTTAGACAGGCTGACATCATCACTGTGTGCAGCACAATTATCACAAAGCAACAAAATCTGACGCTTTTGTGCCCGCATTCTAGTGTCTAACTTCTTTAGCCACTGCTTCCAAATTTCCCCCGTCATCCATGAATATGACACAGGAAGTCTCTTAACATTCTTGAAGCAACGGGGCTGTTTGCTCTTTCCAATGATGAGTGGTTCCAGCTTCTCACTCCCATCCATATTGCAGCAAAGGAGGATCGTCAGTCGGTCCTTCGACGTTTTACTTCCTGTAGTTTCGGCTTGTTTGAATGCAAGTGTTCCATCAGGAATCGCTCGCCAGTAGAGACCGTTTTCATCAGCATTGAAAATGTCACGAGGTGCAAACTCGTTCAAGATGATAGGAAGAACTGAAACAACCCAATTTTCAGCACCAAAGTCATCAGCGTCTTGTTTTTCACCATGCTGTTTCTTGAATTTTATATTGTTCCTCTCCTTCCATCTTTCCAACCATCCAACAGTGGCTTTGAATTCAGTTAGTCCAAGACTTTCAGCTAGCTGATTAGCTTTCTCCATAAGCAGTGGACCACTGACAGGAAACTGCTCCTGACATGAGAAAACCACCGAAGAAGAGCATCTTCTACATCCTCAGCTTTTCCCACCCGTTTACGTTTCCGGTGGGGATTTGTATTGTTTTGCCAGTCTTCCAGAAGCTGGTCTTTCTGCTTCAAGATACGTGAAATTTGACTGGGATTGACACCATATTCTTTAGCAATAGATGCTTGACTACGGTCTGTGCCCTGAAGAGGACAGGTACAAATCAAAGTAGGGTATACACAAAAAGTAGCACATATGAGTTTATCTTGTTGGGCAGACTGGTTGGACCATGCAGGTCTTTTTCTGCCGTCATCTACTATGTTACTATGTTTTCTAATTTTTTAAGAACTTCTATTCGTTCAGCCAGTGTTAAACTCTTACAGTTGCGCGACGATGATGACTCCAGTGTACACTCTAACAATATTCTTTCGCTTCTTCTGCCTGTGGCAGTTAACCAACGAGATTTCAAATTTACCGCCCCTTTGTCAAGCGCCATTCGGCTTCCATATTCCGTGCGTGCGCTTATGCGGAGTCTTTCCTACAGAGGAGCGGTCTTAAACCATGCATATAAGCAAATCTTGCACTTATCAGTGGTGCGCTAAACCAAAGTTTGTCCCCATAGAAATTGATGGCGCCAAAAACGGGACCGAAGTACGGCATGCAGTTAAACAGAGCATGCGCTTATCCGACAGTCACTTAAATGGAGTGCACTGTACTTCATGGTCACAAAAAAGAGAGGGGATATTGTCCCATTCTAGACCTAAGGGTTCTGAACAAATATTTATTTATTAGGATTTATTTACCGCCTTTTTGAAGAAATTCACTCGAGGCAGTGTACAATAAGAATAAATCAAACATACGCAATAGACAATTACAGCAGTAAAAATATTCAAATAACCATACAAAGTATGGCATAGTATACTATTTACAATGTCAACACAATACGTAATAAAACATTTTCATAGACAGCGTAGGGTATAAGCAAAGATGGAACATTTAGATAGGTAAGAGAGTAAGAGGAGTTAGAAAGTAAGATGAGTGACTAAGAAGCAAACACTAAATAAATCATACAATATACTATACTAGAAAAAAATGCCCGTTTCTGAAGGGAAGGAAACGGGCGCTAGCAAGGCCATCCCCCACCTTCCCTCGCTGTTCCAGACTCCGCCCTTCCTCCTTTTTCACCCCCACCCCCCGCACTGCGTTATGGACCCCTGTACCCCCCTTCCGCGACCCTGTCGACCCCCCCCTTCTCGGTGAAAACTGTCCCCCGCCGCCGTGGAGTACCTGTGCTGACAGGGGACCCCAACCCCCGTCAGCCGAAGTCCTGTGCTGGCCTTTGCGGCGTTGCTTCCTCAATGATCTTCTGTTGAAGTTCCTCTGCGTGTGTCTGACGTTAGACGCACGCAGAGGAACTTGAACAGAAGATCATTGAAGAAGGAACGCCACGAAGGCCAGCACAGGACTTCGGCTGACGGGAGTTAGGGTCCCCCGTCAGCACAGGTACTCCATGGCGGCGGGGGACGGTTTTCGGCGGGAAGAGGGGGGTCGACAGGGTCGCGGAAGGGGGGTGCGGGGGGGGTGTTGAAATCGGAGGGAGGGTGGATTTTGGAACTCGGTAGGAGGTGTGTGAGGGGACACGATGTGTTGATGCTCGTCGGGTGGGGGGGGCGGGTTAGTGATGCGGCGAGGGGGGGGGGGGTTCTGTGTTGCCCTGCTCCCTGCCACTTGCTCCAAAGTGGCAGGGAGCGGCGCACTGACAGCTGATTCCCATGCAGGTGGAGGAGTAATTTCCCTACTCCTCCCCTTGCTTTGGAATCAGCTGTCACTGACGTCATTGCGTGCCTGCCTAGCCTCTGAGGGAGGCACGGTCCCAGGCACATTAGAACGTTGGAGGTGAGAATTATTATATAGGATAAACTAAAAGACACTTTTATATTAGGCTAATATCCTTAATACTGTAGCAAGTGTTAAATTATTGAAAAAAACACTAAGATGGAGTTAGCAGTCCAGCAGCGAGAGGGGTGCTAACCAGTCTTTTGCATTGAGTGTCACATGTATGATTATCTCCCAGTTGGTGAGATGTCATATGTGTGTTCCCAATGCAAAGAGCTCCTAGCTCTCAGAGGCTAGAGTAGCAGACTTGGTGGAGCTGAGGAAGACAGAGAGGTACATAGAGGAGACCTACAGGGATGTTGTAGAGAAGTCCCACCTCCAGTCTGGTAGCCCCTGTGCTACCTTGGAAGAGGGAGGTCTCCTAGGAGGAGAGCATCACCCTGCTGAAGTAGGAAGTACTTCTGTAGCCAGGACCTGCCCACCAGGGGATGTACTACCCTCTCGCACTGAGGATATGTCTCCAAGTGTTGACCGGGAGGGAAAGGTTAGGACAGCTGTTGTAGTTGGTGATTCGATCATTAGGCATATAGATAGCTGGGTGGCTGGTAATTAGATTGTAAGCTCTGTCAAGCAGGGACTGTCTCTTCATGTTCAAGTGTACAGCGCTGCATACGTCTAGTAGTGCTATAGAAATGGTAAGTAGTAGTAGTGGACGTGAGGATCGCCTGGTGACTTGCCTGCCTGGTGCGAAGGTGGCGGACCTCACGCGTCACCTAGATAGGATTTTAGATAGTGCAGGGAAGGAGCCGGTACATGTGGATACCAATGACATAGGAAAATGTGGGAGAGAGGTTCTGGAAGCCAAATTTAGGCTCTTAGGTAGAAAGCTCAAATCCAGATCCTCTAGGGTAGCATTTTCTGAAATGCTACCCATTCCATGCGCAGGGCCCAAGAGACAGGCAGAGCTCCGGAGTCTCAATGCGTGGATGAGATGATGGTGCAGGGAGGAGGGTTTTAGATTTGTTAGGAACTGGGCAACAACATTCTGGGGAAGGGGGAGCCTATTCCGAAAGGATGGGCTCCACCTTAACCAAGGTGGAACTAGGCTGCTGGCGTCGGCATTTAAAAAGGAGATAGAGCAGTTTTTAAACTAGAAACGGGGGGGGAAGGCCAACAGTGGCTCAAAAGCGCGTGGTTCGGGATAAGGTATCTTTCAAAGATATCACCAAAACAGGGAAGATAGGGTATCCTGATAGTGAGGTTGCAAAAGAGACCGTAGTAGATCAGGTGTCCTTAAATAAAAATAAAAATCAGACAAAAGATTGCAAATTAATACTGTCAAGTACTAAACATCATGTAAATAGGAACAACAAACATACTTTGAAATGTCTATATGCGAATGCCAGGAGCCTAAGAAATAAGATGGGAGAGTTAGAATATATTGCACTAAATGAAAAATTAGATATAATAGGCATCTCTGAGACCTGGTGGAAGGAGGATAACCAGTGGGACACTGACATATCGGGGTACAAATTATATTGTAGTGATAGGGTGGATCAAATTGGTGGAGGGGTAGCATTGTATATTAACGAGAGCCTTGAATCAAATAGATTGAAAATTCTGCAGGAAACAAAACACTTCTTGGAATCACTGTGGATTGAAATTCCATGTGTAAAGGGGAAAAGGATAGTGATAGGAGCGTACTACTGTCCACCTGGCCAGAATGAACAGACAGATGCAGAAATGTTAAAGGAAATTAGGGACGCAAACAAACTGGGCAACACAATAATAATGGGTGATTTCAATTACCCCGATACTGACTGGGTAAATGTAACATCGGGACACGCTAGGGAGTTAAAATTCCTTGATGAAATCAAGGACAGCTTTATGGAGCAGCTGGTACAGGAGCCGACGAGAGAAGGAAAAATTCTAGACCTAGTCCTTAGTGGAGCAAGTGATCTGGTGTGGGAGGTAATGGTGCTGGGACCGCTTGATAACAGTGATCATAATATGATCAGATTTGATATTAGCTTTGAAGTAAGTAGACATAGGAAATCAAATATGTTAGCGTTTAACTTTAAAAAAGGAGACTATGATAAAATGAGAAGAACGGTGAAAAAATAACTTAGAGGAGCAAATGCGAGGGTCAAAAATTTACATCAGGCGTGGATGCTGCTCAAAACCACCATCCTGGAAGCCCAGGCCAAATATATGCCGCGTATTAAAAAAGGAGGGCGGAAGACCAAACGACAGCCGGCGTGGTTAAAAAGTGAGGTGAAGGAAGCTATTAAAGCTAAAAGAAAATCCTTCAGAAAATGGAAGAAGGAACCGACTGAAAATAAAAAGAAACATCATAAGGAATGTCAAGTCAAATGCAAAGCGCTGATAATGAAGGCTAAGAGGAACTTCGAAAAAAAGATTGCATTGGAGGCAAAAACACAGAGTAAAATTTTTTTTATGTATATTAAAAGCAGGAAGCAGGCAAAAGAATCGATTGGACCGCTAGATGACCGAGGAGTAAAAGGGGCGATCTGGGAAGACAAAGCCGTAGCAGAGAGATTAAATGAATTCTTTGATTCGGTTTTCACTGAGGAAGATTTGGGTGGGATACCGGTG
The DNA here is from genome assembly GCF_901765095.1 of Microcaecilia unicolor. Lineage (NCBI taxonomy): Eukaryota > Metazoa > Chordata > Amphibia > Gymnophiona > Siphonopidae > Microcaecilia > Microcaecilia unicolor. The sequence goes on along the minus strand of NC_044033.1, from coordinate 189,920,484 downwards.
CCAGAAATGGTTTTCGAAGCTGACGAGTCGGAGAAACTTAATGAATTCTCTGTAAACCTGGAGGATGTAATGGGGCAGTTCTACAAACTGAAGAGTAGCAAATCTCCTGGACCGGATGGTATTCATCTCAGAGTACTGATAGAACTGAAAAATGAGCTTGCGGAGCTGTTGTTAGAAATATGTAATTTATCCTTAAAATCGAGCATGGTACCGGAAGATTGGAGGGTAGCCAAAGTAACATTGATTTTAAAAAAAGATTCCAGAGGAGATCCGGGAAATTATATACCGGTGAGTCTGATGTCGGTGCCGGGCAAAATGGTAGAGACTATTATTAAGAACAAAATTACAGAGCATATTGAAAAGCATGGATTAATGAGACAAAGACAACATGGATTTAGTGAAGGGAAATCTTGCCTCACCAATCTACTACATTTCTTTGAAGGGGTGAACAAACATGTGGCTAAAGGTGATATTCCAGCTTATAATTGAAAAAGAAAAACGCCTATATTGCGACCCAAATCGGGAGATAGACGTTTATCTCACAAAAACGAATAAAGCAGTATAATCGAAAGCCGAATTTGGACGTTTTCAACTGCACTCCATCGCGGATGCGGACAAAGTTGATGGGGGCGTGTCGAAGGCGTGGTGAAGGCGGAACTGGGGCGTGGTTATCGGGCGATCAGAGATGGGCGCCTTTCGCCGATAATGGAAGAAAAATATGCGTTTTTAGCGAGAATTTAGGTCACTTTTCCTGGACCCTGTTTTTCCACGAATAAGGCCCCAAAAAGTGCCCTAAATGACCAGATGACCACTGGAGGGAATCGGGGATGACCTCCCCTGACTCCCCCAGTGGTCACAAACCCCCTCCCACCACAAAATATGCCGTTTCACAACTTTTTATTTTCACCCTCAAATGTCATACTCAACTCCCTGGCAGCAGTATGCAAGTCACTGGAGCAGTTGTTAGGGGGTGCAGTGGACTTCAGGCAGGTGGACCCAGGCCCATCCCCCCCCCCACCTGTTACAATTGTGCTGCTTAATGCTTAGTCGTCCAACCCCCCCCCCAAACCCACTGTACCCACATGTAGGTGCCCCCCTTCACCCCTTAGGGCTATAGTAATGGTGTAGACTTGTGGGCAGTGGGTTTTGAGGGGGATTTGGGGGGCTCAACACACAAGGGAAGGGTGCTATGCACCTGGGAGCTCTTTTACCTTTTTTTTTGTTTTTGTAAAAGTGCCCCCTAGGGTGCCCGGTTGGTGTCCTGGCATGTGAGGGGGACCAGTGCACTACGACTCCTGGCCCCTCCCACGAACAAATGCCTTGGATTTATTCGTTTTTGAGCTGGGCGCTTTCATTTTCCATTATCACTGAAAAACAAAAACGCCCAGCTCACAAATTGTCAAATAAAACATGGACGTCTATTTTTTTCGAAAATACGGTTCGGTCCGCCCCTTCACGGACCCGTTCTCAGAGATAAAACGCCCATGGAGATAGACGTTTTTGTTCAATTATGCCCCTCATTGTGTATCTGGATTTTCAGAAGGCGTTTGACAAAGTACCTCATGAAAGACTCCAGAGGAAATTGAGCAGGGACTGTCTCTTTGTATCAGGTGTTCAGCACTGCGTGCGTCTGGTAGCGCTATACAAATGCTAATAATAATAATAAATTGGAGAGTCATGGGATGGGAGGTAGTGTTCTATTGTGGATTAAAAACTGGTTAAAAGATAGAAAACAGAGAGTAGGGTTAAATGGTCAGTATTCTCAATGGAGAAGGGTAGTTAGTGGGGTTCCCCAGGGGTCTGTGCTGGGACCGCTGCTTTTTAACATATTTATAAATGACCATTAGAGGTGTATTAGGTGGCCTTGATCAAGTAGAAAACTCATTACTGAACAGCAGGGCTGTGGAGCTGGTACATCAAATCTTTGACTCAGACTCCTCTATTGTTCTACTGTCCAACTCCTACAGTTATTAGGCTTAAATTTTTTTGTTCTGGATCTAAAGTACTGGTAAATATAACTTTAGATCCAGGCCAAAAGATAATTATAAAATGATAAATTCACAATATATTATAATGTTTTCTTTTTTTTATTTTGAAGCTAGAGTCAGTCGGTACATTTTTACCACTCAACCCAAAATTGCTTTTGCCTCTGACCCCACAGCCTTGCTGAACAGAAAGAAGCTGAGTAAGTTGGTTTTGAGAGGGCTCAGATGAGGATTTTGATAGATCTCGATAGCTGCCTCTGATACCATTGACAGTTATGATTGCTTATGGCTTGGTGCCAAGTAGAATTTATATCTCAATTCAAGGTGCTTGGAGCTTGCTGGAATGCACAATGGTGTTTTCCATAGATCAAGATATAGGTCCTATAGAACTTGATGTACTACTAGCACAAAAGTTTTGAAAATCTCCTTTTTGTCTTTGCTGCCTCTGTGATATCCAGTGACACATCTTTGGTCAATTTGAGTAAGAACTTGAAGTATGAAGTATCCGCTTGCTGTTCCTCTTGAGCTGTGCCTTCAGGTGGGGAGGGGGGAGAAGCTGGCTTGATTTGAAGGCTGGTCAAACGCACTAGAAAGAAAGATGTATGGTAGACTTCAAAAAGAGTCTCCCTCATCTGGGTCTCTGAGGGTGATGACCAGGTCTGGAGATGACTAGTCTGTCTCTTCAGAGACAGGGGACAAATGACCATAAGAGAGATGATCCCAAGGTCTCTGTTCTACTTTCTTAGGGTCTTTGCAGGCCTCTTGGGCCAAGGTGCTAACGGAATTGTCATCGTTTAATGTTTTTTTTTCCTATGGGTCATGTCATAGAGGGAAGAGTCAGAATGGTGAGGAGGAGCAGTCCTCTCTCTGAGCTGCTACCAGTGTTAGTGTAACATTCATTTGGCTTTCCCTTCCTTCTTTGCAGCCTCCCCAAACGATGCCTTTTCCATACCATGGAGGAGAAGGGGGTCTTGCAGTCAGGGCTGTTCCTTTCCCATTAGCAACTTGGATGGCCCCAGAGGGGAGGTTAGGATCAGTGTGGCCATGCCATTTTCTGGGTTCTTTTGTCTTGTTTTATATTTTGAAAGGAGGGGGGGGGGGTTAGAGAAATGTTTGGAAAACAGCTGTCTGCTCTCCAAATACAGAAACTGTCCATTCCGTCTAGTGGAGAAAGTAGGCTGAGCAAATGGGAGCAGGAATTATGTTCGGAGCAGGAATGCCTGTGAATGCTCAGGAGTCCTCAAAAAAGTTCCTCGAAATAAAGGAGAGCGCCACACAGAGGATCTATCCAGAAGATGTCACCAATGAGTGTACCTGTATTTCCCCTGCTTATTGATGGAGAAAAACACCACCAAATGCAAACCTCAATAACCTGCTCACAAAAAAAATTAAATCCTAAAATCCTCTAAAAAAAAAAAATAGAAATAGTCTTTACCACTTTAAGAAACTTCAGATAATTAGCCTTGTGGTAGCAAATTCCACTGCCCTGGCATCATCCAGGAAAATGCTCAGGATTTTGTCACTGACTACTTGCCCACATCATTCTCCCACAGTTCAAATAGACCCTGGGCTGCAGAATTTAGAGATTTTTCTGGTTCAATACTGTTGGACTTCAGTCTGAGAAACAGAAAGGTTCTATCAGGTTGAATAACCCAATAATTAAGGCAGGGGTTAACCTGATACTGTTGAGGTCAACTGTAGTCTGGTAGAGCTGTCTGATCCAAAACCAGATGAACCTCCAGCAAGTTGACCACAGGAAAAATTAGCAAGGTTGTCTGGAGTTAAAAGACCTAATTTTCACCAACATTAATATGTATTTTTCCCCCTCAGGATTTCTATCACTCGGGTAACAGCCGACCTTTCTCTAGCCAAACGTTCTGTCCTCAATAACCCTGGAAAACGGGCCATCATAGAGCGCTCTACCACTCGCTCCAGCATTGGTAAGTTTCTTACACACTAGCCTCGCACAGCTAGAAGGCTCAGCGCAACACAACTTCTTTTACGAACTGCAGTTGTGTTTGGGGTTGTTTCAGTAGTGTTTCGTCTATTCAAACCATTTAACAAGGATTTAGACATTCCAAAAGTGGTAGACTACTCTGAAATCTACTTCAACTTTACTTTCAAAGTATGACTGACATCCTCCCCATATTTGCTACACTTACACAATTTTAACCGTTCTACAGCTGAAGTGCAAAGTGAGATTGAAAGGATCTTTGAGTTGGCAAAAACTCTCCAGTTGGTAATTCTGGATGCTGATACCATCAACCATCCAGCACAATTGGCTAAAACCTCCCTGGCACCAATCATTGTGTATGTTAAGGTATCTTCACCTAAGGTAAGCAAAATGAAACCCTCACATCCTTAATTATAGTATTTCCTTTGATGGCGCTGTGCTGTGTACCTGTCTAGGACTGAATGGTGGAGCTGTGGAGTCTGAACAGGGCTGTAGAGTAGAGCCGCTGGAGTCTCTGCAGAACTGGGAGCATGGGCGTAGTTTGTTTCATTTGAAGGGGGGGGGGAGGATGGGGTGGGGCATATTGGCATATTCATTTATATATATATATATATACACACACACACAAATGAATATGCTAATATGGAGGAAGGAAGGAAGGGAGAAAGAGCTGGCTTTTTTGGGAATAACCATAATGAATATGTATTAATCTACATACGGGTTAGAATAGGTTTTATAATTAGTCCACTGTATCATCTACTCTCATATCATACTAATTATTGATTCCCAACAACCTTATTGTATCCTCTATGTTTTTTATTACACTTCCACAAATTTCATGCATTCACAAACCATCCCACACGTTTCTCAAAGCTGTGCTTTACCCCAATAACATACTCTACACCATGGCATAAATTTCTCACAATTATATAACTAACATCAGTCCATGACGCGGTAATTACTCCGCATAGCTGATGCGGAGTGATTACCGCGTCATGGACTGATGTTAGTTATATAATTGTGAGAAATTTATGTCATGGTGTAGAGTATGTTATTGGGGTAAAGCACAGCTTTGAGAAACGTGTGGGATGGTTTGTGAATGCATGAAATTTGTGGAAGTGTAATAAAAAACATAAGAGGATACAATAAGGTTGTTGGGAATCAATAATTAGTATGATATGAGAGTAATGAATATGTATGAGATATCTCATACATATACATTATGGTTATTCCCAAAAAAGCCAGCTCTTTCTCCCTTCCTTCCTCCTTACCCAGCACTCCCTCTTCCTCTCCAGTAGTATTTCCCCACCCCCTTTCCCATACCATGCCAGTGTAGACCTTAGAAATGCATAAGCTCTATATGTAGATCCTTCAAGAGGTAGTGTGTCATGATTTAGGATCTAAAACCCTTTCTGATGTTTTGGTGCCACCTCAGTAAGGCCAACACACAATCTCTCCACCGTAAAACACTATACACAAACTTGTGCAAAAACACACTCAGCCTTACTAAACCATAACAGCACTAATTCCAAGGACAGGACAAGCTACAACCTTATGCATGGAAAGGCAGCACTGTAATTACACCGGGCTCTAAAACACCAGTATGCTACCTAGAGAAAACAAAACAAAAAGGGCTGCAAATACTACACACTAGCAGAATATTGCACCTTGATCACACATGAAAAACACAGATATGACACGAGGAACTAGAAATAAAAAAATATGAAGGCAGAATACTGAACTGGAAAGTTACCTCAAGAAGTCAGACTCGGCATGCAGCAATACTAGAAAATTTGAAACTTACATGCAAAATATCACAGATGCACATTTCCAAAAGCCGACATATTCCAATTAATACATTCTGAATAAAATACTTTTTTCTACCTTTGTTGTCTGATCATTTAGTTTTTCTATTTGCTTTGGTCCCAGTGTCTTCTGTTTTATGCAGTGTCTTCTTTCCATTTGATATTTTTTCACTCACCATGTCCACCATCCTCCTGTGTCCTTATGCGTCTTGTCTACCAGCTGTAGTCCTGTCCCTATCCTTCCTCCAGTATCAGTATCTGCCCTCAAAGTGTTCCAATCCAGCCCTTAAATTCAGCAGTTCTCCCTCCATCCATATCCAGCATTTTTCCTCACTCCCCTCCATCCATGTGCATCTACTTCCTGTCTTCCCTACCCTCCATCCATGTCCAGTATTTCTCCTCACTCCCCTCCCCTCCATCCCTGTGCATCTACTTCCTCTGTCTTACCTCCCCTCCATCCATGTCCAGCATTTCTCCTCTCTCCCTTCTCCTCCATCTGTGTGCATCTCCTTCCTTTGTCTTTCCTTCCCTTCATCGTTGTCCAACATTTCTCCTCTCTTCCCTGTCCTTCACTCCATCCATGTCCAGCATTTCTCCTCTCTTCCCTCCCCTCCATCCATGTGCATCTCCTTCCTGACTTCCCTCCCCTCCATTCTCCTCTGCCCTCTCCTCCATCCGTGTCCAGCAAATATCCTCTCTCCCCTGCCCCCTCCATCCATCCATCCATGTCCAGCAATTCTCTCTCCCCTGCCCTCCGCTCCATGTCCAGCAATTTCTCTTCTCTCCCCTCCATGTCCAGCGATTTCTCTTCTCTCCCCTGCCCTCCCCTCCATGTCCAGTGATTTCTCTTCTCTCCCCTGCCCTCCTCTCCATCCATGTGCATCTCCTTCCTGTCTTCCCTGCCCTCCATCCATGTCCAGCAACTCTCCTCTCTCCCCTGCCCTCCCCTCTATCCATCCATGTCCAGCAACTCTCCATTCTCCCCTGCCCTCTCATCCATCCATATCCAGTAAATGTCCTCTCTCCCCTCCATGTCCAGCGATTCTCCTCTGTCCCTTCCCTCCATGTCCAGCGATTCTTCACTGCACCTGCCCTCCCCTCCATGTCCAGTGATTTTGCCTCTCTCCCCTGCCCTCCCCTCCCATCCCATCCATGTCCAGCGATTCTCCTCTGCCCTCCCCCCATCCACATCCAATTCTCCTTTGACTCCCCCCTCCCCTCCATGTCCAGTAACTTCCCCAGCTCCCCCTTTTCAGTTCCAACTCAGCTCCCCTGTCAGCCCTCCTCTCCATTCCTTCCTCTCCCCCCCCCCCCCCCCCACTGCGCTTTTAAACCTTTTAGTTTCAGTTGCAGTAACGACAGTGAAGAAAACAGCACAGCGGGCTCGCTTCCAGCCTTTCCCTTCCCTCAGACAGTGTCCCGCCCTTGTGGAAATGGGAAATACATCATCTTAGGAAGACGGGACACTGTCTGTGAGGGAAGGGAAAGGCTGAAGGTGAGCCCGCTGTGCTGTTTTCTTCACTTTCGCTGCTGCAACTGAAAATAAAAGGTTTAAACGCGGGGAGGGGCAGGAAGGAATGAAGAGGAGGGCTGTCGGGGAGCTGAGGTCGGGAAGGAGGGACCAAGAGCTGTCTGCAGCACTGTGCCGGCCCTGCGTTTGGGGGGGCAATGCCCCCCCTCTCCCCCCCCCCCAAACTACGCCCATGACTGGGAGCTAGTACCATGGGGGTCTGTGCAGGGCTGAGAGCTGTGGCTGTAGGAGGGCTGCAGAACTGGGAACTGATGCCATGTAGTTAGTGCAGGGCTAGAGTCATATGCAGGGCTGGGAGTTGGTGCCATGATGGTCTGTCTGTACAGTGCTGGATGCTGCAGCTGTTGGAAGGGGAGGGTCCATGCAGGGCTGGAAATTGGTACAGTGGGTCTTGGCAGGGTTAGATATTGCTGCCATGAGGTCAGTGCAGAGAGCTTGTTATAAGAATGAATGACTAAAAACATAGGCTGCCATATTTATTAAAACTTTATATCTACCTTAAAAATCAAATGCAGCTTAACAAATGAGCTAGGAATACCGAGAGGTTGACAACTTCTCTCAAAATTTAAGGCATGTGTAATACAAATTTGTGAGGTAAAACTGTTTTCAAGGATTTGTGGAACAACTTATATTGAAACCTTTGCTGCAAATGATAAAGTTAATATGGTTTTATAGATCACTGTTTAGGGTTCAGAAAATGATGGTTTAAATAATATCTAGAAGTGTAGCCACAATTTCTGCTTGACTGGGCAATTAGAATATGCTTATATTGGGGAGCATAGCCATGCAATATTAAAAAAAAAAAACAATGTACCCAGTTTATAAATAGCCCTAGCTTCCACTAGAACCCAATTAAGTCTAATAAACAATAGTGTAACTGTATCAAATGTGGACACTGAATACAATAATCAAGCTGACCTACACATGGAGGGGCATTTTCAAAAGAACATCCAAGTCAGAATTGGAATGTCCTACTCATAACGTTTGAAAAAAAAAAAAAAAACCCATCCACCTCACAGCAATTTTCAAACAGCAAAGACGTCCAGATTTCCTGGTTGAAAATACTTGGAGAAGGACATCCTTAGGCTGATAATGTCCATCCTGAAGAGCCATTTACAAACAAACGTTTAAATTATAAATGAGGGAAAACAAGGCACAAGGACATCGCTCTGGCTGCCTTATTATGAAAATGGCCACACACACATTCTTGCAGAACAGAGGAGTAGCCTAGTGATTGGTGCAGTAGATTGTAAACCAAGGGATACAGGTTCAAATCCCACTGTAAATTTGTTTGTTTTTTTTTCCTTTGGTAAATGTGATCCCTCCCGGACCTGAAAAATACCTGCTGTACCCGAATATACACCACTTCAGTAGCCTTCAGGCTTGCAGGTGTCTTACATCTTTAGGTACAATTATGTAATTTTCTGTTCCTGGAGGGATCCCCAGCAAAAAAAATATTGAGTTAGAGTGGGATTTTCTGCGGACCATTTTGAACTCGCTTATCCTTTCCCTATTCTCTTCTTCCCCTGTTTCATGTATTTTATCTAATTAATTGTATCTGTACCACCTCTGATCTGGCGTTAGCCTATCAGTGCATTGTAAGCCACTTTGAGCCTGCAAAACTGTGGGAAAAACGTGGGGTATAAATGTACAATAAATAAAAATAAATAAAAATTTGAACCTGTCCCTTAGTTTACAGGCCACTGCACTAACCACTAGACTACTCCTCTGATCTTATTGCTTTCTTCAGAATGACCATAATACCTGCAGCTGGTTTTGCTTTCCAGTTTCGCTTTCAGAGGAGAGGGAGGGGGACAGCAACCGCTGGGGGATTAAGGAGGTATCATGCTTTAATCCCTCCAGTGGCCAGCTGCTCAATCAGAGCACCTTTTTGTAACTTGGACATGACAAACAGAGCTCAATAAAAATGCTTCTTCCCATTTGAAACTCGCTGTTGGACATCCTACTTTCGGTTCCTCCCTAGTCCCGCCCAAAACACACCCCTCGCAATTTGGACAAACTGCAGTTTGAAGTAGCCAAATTCTAACATTCCAGTATCGGGATTTGAACGTTTTTAGCAGATGGACTTATTTTGAGGCATCCATCTGCTTTAAAAATGAACACCATAGTATATTACAGTAATCCAGCTGTGACAATATAAGTGCCTGGACCACTAATCTAAATTGGTTGAATTTTAAGCAGCTCCAAATACTTTTCAATTTTTCCCAAAAACTCTCCTAGTTACTGCTTGTATCTGTGGTTCAAATGTCAATGTATTATTTACAATTACTTCTGTGACATTTTTTTTTTTTTTGCAGGTGCTGCAGAGGCTGATTAAGTCCCGAGGAAAGTCACAGGTTAAACATCTTAACGTTCAGATGATGGCAGCAGATAAACTTGTGCAGTGCCCTCCAGTAAGTAGGAAACATAAATCCCCAGTTTCCACAGCTTAAAATTCCCTCTTTCTCTCACCCCTTAATTTGAGAGTCTCACCCCTGTCATTCTCCCTCACACAGGGGGTGTAACCTGCCCTTCTTCTTCAGATCAGAAATCAAATTTCTGATCTGAAGAAGGGTTACCTTCTTCAAAAGCTAATCAAAAATGTATTATTAGTCCAATAAAAAAAATGTACCATCTTATTGTATTTTCTATTCTTTGCTCAGAAATCTCACTCCTTTTTTAAATCTGGTCTGAGGGCTCTCAACCTCCCTCTTTGGTAAACAGATCTTACCCCTCTTTGACTTGTAGGTCATACCCCCCCCCCCCCTCTCTCTCTTCCTAACTCAAAATTATCAGTTTCTATGTGGTTTTTCTCACTCTACTGCAGGAAATGTTTGATGTTATCCTGGATGAAAACCAGTTGGAGGACGCCTGTGAGCACCTAGCTGAATACATGGAGGTTTATTGGCGGGCAACACACCATCCTTTGCATCCACAGGTTGGACAGAGCCTGACACCACCATCTGCCATTCCAGGGTTACAGGTATTAACTACAATTCCCCATCTGTCCTCTTTTTTTTCTACCAAAAGAGGTAAAATGAAGACACGCCCAAATATAGCTCTAAAAATGTCTAATTTTTGCAGTTAGATGGTGACATTTGCACTGCATTATGAAAGCTGTATTAAAGCAGCAACTGTTAATGGATTTATAAGTTCCATAATCTACTTCTGCTACTTTTAAAAGATACAGATATGATAGATGAGGTAATAAACAGTTCTTGCAGGTAGGCAGAGCTCTGGAGCCTCAATATGTTGATGAGATAATGGTGCAGGGAAGAAGGCTTTAGATTTTTTAGATAACTGGGCAACATTTTGGGGAAGAGGTTGCTATTCTGAAAAAGAAGCACACCACCCTATCCAGGTTGGATCCAGGCTGTTCATAATGTTTTTAAACGTAGAAAGAACAGGTTTTAAACTAGACTTTAGGAGAAAGCAGTCTCTCAGGACCACATTATTAGTTATGATTAACTTATTTTCAAGAGACACTGGCAAAATGCATGAACTCACAATAAACAGGTTGTGGTAAGAATGGTGTCACGAAACACGGGGCTATCCTGCGACCACTTAGAGGGTCTATCCCCAGCACAGCTCAGGTCCGCCTGCATCTACACCTTGTGCTCTACACTAGCACCCTCCTCCCACCTACTGGGTCCCAACTGCCTCTCGGCGAGTCTCCCGCTCTCAAGGTATTCCCCAGTGATTTCTTGGTTAATACTGAGGCCACACTCCCTGTGGTCCCACAGATCCTGGAAAGCACTCACAGACCGAACATACAAACCACCATGATTTTTAGTCCAGAAAAGCAGAGGCAATAAACTAAAAATGTTTATTGTCATAAACTATTGAACAATGGACCATAAAAACAGATGGAACAAAACAGCACATAACACGTAACTGAATATGGATCAATTATAAAACTACCTAAACATTTGTTCACTACCTGAACAGTGCCTGAGCGTACAGGTAATATAGCTGCCCACAGGTTATCAAATATAACTGTTCACAGGGTCTCAGCAAAGAGATCTTTCTCTCTCTTCTCCCAAACTGACACTGGATAAAACTCTAGCATTTCCTAGATGAATTTGAGCTCCTGGGCCAATCAGTGCCCAGAACAACAAGTTTTAAAAAAAGCTGACCACATCACTGCAGGTTACCTCTCATCTGTGTTAACTAAAGAGGAAACATTCACTTCTCTGTAACAGCTTCAAACATAAACATGCACCACCTGCTGGCCAAACTAGAGAAATATACACTTCAAGAAATAATCAATACAGTTTACAGGCTTAAAACCCACTGTTTTGTCACAAATGGCAATAGCCAAAGTGCATTTAAATAAAGGGCAGATAGGGGTAATTTGAAATCATTCAACTGCTAGGCAGGATCTGAATATCAAGAAAAAAAAATTTTTAGGACTTTTGGCATTTGTATACAGACAATTAAAAGTAAGATTGGAGAGTTAGAATATATGACATTAAGTAAAGAGTTAGACATAATGGACATCTCATAGACCCTGTGGAAGAAAGACAACCACTGGGGGCCCTATGATACAGGGTACAAATTATATTGAAGTAATAAGATAGATCAAATAGGCACAATATGTTGAGGGCATAGAGTCAAACAGCATAAAAGTCCTGCAAGAAGCAAAGCGCAATGTAAAACATTGATGGACAAAAATTCCATGTGTGATGGGGAAGAAGATAATGGTGAGGATTTACTACAGTCTGCCTGGCCAGACTGAAGAGACTCCTTTGTAGGATGCTCTGTTTGTTGGAATCCAGTTGCTGAGCACTCCCACAACCAACTAAGGCGTATATGAGTCTATGTGTTGTAGAGCTTTCTTCTATTTAGCTCCTTATTTGTGGAATACTCTCCTTCCTTATATAAAAGGGCAACTTTCTTTGTCCCAATTTAAGACAGCTGTTAAGACTTTTTATTTCAAGATTTTATTTATTCAAGAGTAAGACAATACAATATACCAGTCTGGAATATCATAAACCCTAACAGCTCAACAAAATAAATTTCCCCCTCCCCAAAATTAGCATACAATACCCATTAAACCAGGATCAGGAGTCATCCATAAAGAGTCAAGCAGGAGGGGGGGGGGGGCATTGAAAAAGCAAAATAAATACAACTAAGAGATAGGAGCAGCTGCCCTCCAAGTACTACTACTACTACTATTTAACATTTCTAAAGCGCTACTAGGGTTACGCAGCACTGTACAGTTTAACAAAGAAGGACAGTCTCTGCTCAAAGGAGCTTACAATCTAATGGACAAAATGTGCATACAATCAAATTGGGGCAGTCTAGATTTCCTGAATAGAGGTTAGGTGCCGAAGGCGACATTGAAGAGGTGGGCTTTGAGCAAGGATTTGAAGATGGGCAGGGAGGGGGCTTGGCGTATGGGCTAAGGAAGTTTATTCCACGCATAGGGAGAGGCAAGGCAGAAAGGGCAGAGCCTGGAATTGGCAGTGGTGGAGAAGGGTACAGACCTTAAAATAAGAAATAAGATGTCTGTATTTATAGGCTGTAAGTTGAGACATCAAGCAAATAGTAATCCACTTAAAAAAACAGTCTCAAGTGGTGGAACAGCCAATTGCTTCCAAAGCTGTGCCAACACTGTCTTGGCAGAGGTGAAGATATGTGTTGCCATTGAATGAAGTTCCCAAGGACACAAGCAACCCTGTGGTGTAATAGACAATAGTCAGCACGAAGTGGATAAGTAACCGAAAAAATGTGTTAAGTTCTTGAAGCAGCGCCGTCCAAAAAGCCTGGACCACTGTACAAGTCCACCAACTATGAAGGAAAGAACCCTGCTCACCACAATTACGCCAACAAAGCAGCAAGCCAGTTTTATAAGTCCGATACAGTTTCTGTGGAGTATAATACCATTGATAAAAACATTTAAAACCATTCTCAATCATGGGAGTAGCAATAGAAACCTTGAACAGATACCGAAAAATGTTTTCCTAGTGCTTAGGATCATAATTGCAAGAAAAGAGTGATTCCCATTTAGAAATATATTTCTGAACATGAGAATCATCTTTCAATTATATAGCCTAGAGACCCCCCCCCCCCCCTTTTCCCGTGCCTGAGTTTAGCACTACTTCTATGGGTTTCTATTAAAGAAAGGTCATTCTTAGCTCTAAGTGATATGAAATCTCTAAGCTGCCTATAATGAAAAAAATCAGAATTGGCAAGCCATACTCATCCTGCAGTTCAGAAAAGGGAAGAAATTCACAGTCCTCCTAAATCTGTCCCAAAGTATGCAGAGATTTGGCAACCCAGTGCTTACAAGCCCTATCCATCAGCCTAGGGGAGAATCAAAAAGCATATTGCTTATGTTTGATTTATTCTTACTGTATACCACCACCTTGAGTGAATTATTTCAAAAAGGCGGTAAATAAATCCTAATAAATAAATATTGAACGGGTGTGGAAAGGTGACATTGACTACTGGCAAAAAAAATCGAGATCTTACCTGCACCTAAATCAATAAGGAGGCCCTCATTAAGTAGGGCAGCTCCAACGTCTTCAGGAGTGGTATGGGTAACCAAGGAAGAGCCCATAGCAGAAGTGAACCCAGAGTATTGATCGAGTCTAGTCCATGAATAAAGGACATTCTGGTGCCATACAGCTATGATTTGTAATAAGGCCGCTTGGTAATATAATTCAAAATTAGGAACCCCCCTTCCACCATGTAATTTAAGATGATATAAAGTATAACGTCCCTCCCTGAGGGGGTTTCCACTTCCAAATGTAGGCAAAGGTGGCTTGTCTTTGTACAACCAGGAAAAAAGATTGCGGAATGGAAAGGGGGATAGCCAAAAAAAATACAGTAATCGGAAGGAGGGTCATCTTAAGGGCCACTATGCGACCCAACCAACCAAGATAACTGAAGACCATCCCAATGGTCCAGATCTGCAAACAATTCCTTCAATTTGGGGAGAAAGTTAACATCATAAATCTTATGGATAAAGCTGGTTAACTGAATCCCATATTTGATGGACCCAATGGCCCAGCGAAAAGGAAAGGAAATTTGAAATGGTTTCATTGTAAGATTAAGAACCTTTGATTTCCGTAGATTGATTTTGAAGCCAGAAGCTTCAAAAGAAGCTAAATGTCAATTACGGTTTGCAAATTGGTAGAGGGAAAAAGGATATTATCTGCAAATCGCATGATTTTGTGGACTGTCTCTCCAATAGATATCCCCATTATGCCAGGAGAATTACATATTAAACAGGCCAAGGGGTCAATGGATAAAGCAAAAAGCAAAGGGGCTAAAGCACAACCCTGCCAAGTTCCTCAGAACAATTCAAAGATAGTGGTAAAGGCGCCATTGAGCTTAGGCATAGACAAATGCTTGGATCCAATGCAGAGAAAGCCCCGACAGGCCAATCTTCCTCAAAACTTCTTCATGGAAGAAAATCCGAGCCGGTACCGGTAAGGGAAAAGTAAGTCAGCAATCCTTTTCATTTCCTAGTCCCAGACTCTTGTACAATCCTTCAGACTGCATTAACCTACCCCTATAGTACCCCCTAAGTCAAGCAAACCAAACTGGTAACTTCAACATTTATCTAAATGCCATGTAAAACACAGCGACACTTAGCTTGAGATCATGGAAGAAAATCCAAACCGGTACCAGTAAGGGAAAAGTAAGTCGGCAGTCCTTTTCGTTTCCTAGTCCCTGCCGACTTACTTTTCCCTTACCGGTACTGGCTCGGATTTTCTTCCATGATCTCAAGCTAAGTGTCGCTGTGTTTTATATGGCATTTAGATACATTTTGAAGTTACCAGTTTGGTTTGCTTGACTTAGGGGATACTATAGGGGTAGGTTAATGCAGTTTCTAGTATTTAGTTGAGTTTGATTCAGTCTAATGTAGTTTGGTCCCTCACTGGGCAATTAGCAAGGAGATAAGGGTTTTTTAAATCACTCGATTTTCTCACTTATAGTGAGTTTTTGCAACTGATTGTTTTTTCTCTTTTTCTCCTTGCTTGAACCAATGATATTAATGGACTCCTAAATCGATAGAGGGTTCTTGATACATCTGTATGTTTCCCCTAGCGGGAGATTTGAGGTTCCATTTGGTTTAATTTGTTTATATTGGAGAGACACCCGCAAACTATCAGTTCAAACTTTCTAAGTCTATGGAAATAACTTAAGGTCTACATTAATGAGAGGTATGGGCCTGTATGGCTCAGTTAAGAGGGCGTCCTTCCCAGGCTTCAGCAGAACTGTAATAAGAGCTTGATTAGACCAAGGAGGGAAGGCGCCTCTGCACTACCAAACTCAAAAAACGCCCCCAAAAGACCCACCAACTGAGAACTCAAAAATGTAAAAAACTCTAAACTAAAACCATCTGATCCCAGGGATTTATGCAATTTGAGAGGCCCAGAAATGGGTGCATTTAATTTGGCTGTTTCCTCAGCAGAGAATCTGTGGACCTTACCTTTCTGCAGAAACATATCAATTTCTTCAGGGGATTCCTGAGCTTCAGCTAGATAAAGAGAACTATAAAATTTCGCAAACAAAGATTGCAATTGTTTTTGCTCAGTCACAACCGGAGCACGGAGATAACTGTAGGCCCAGACCAATTTCTAGTAAGATTTGCTAACATGCGACCAGGTTTGTTATCAAACCGGTGGAGTTTGTATTTATAATAAAACAAGTTTTTCTGAGCTCACTCATGTAGGAGATCATTTAAAGCCACTTGGACCCTAGCAAGAGTGCTTATTTTGAAGAGTTGGATGAGCCTGAACCACCCTTTTCAGAGTCATCACACGTCTTTCCAACTGAAGGAGGCGAGCAGCTAAAAATCTTTACATGCTTTTACTAACATAGGCAATGACCTCACTTCTAATCACTGCCTTGCCCGTTTCCCACATTAAAAGCGGGTCAGATTCATGGGCCTTATTATTTTCAAGAAAATCATTCCACTTTTCTATAAGGAAGTGGCGAAAGGAAAGGTCATTATATAGGAAGGCCGGGAACCGCCACCTACAAACCCCGCCCCCTGAGGCCCACACCCCAGTTCTGTCATTATCCAAATAGGCATATGGTCAGATACCACCAAATGACCAATATCCGCTGACAGTATGATATGTAACAATGCTCATTATCCAAATAGGCGTATGGTCAGATACCACCAAATGACCAATATCCGCTGACAGTATGATATGTAACAATGCTCAAGAGACAAAAACAATCTATGTGAGACATAGTATTGTGTACTTTGGACATATGGGTAAAGTCCTTCTTCTATAGGTGTAAAATCCACCAGGGATTCACTAAATCTAAACTAGAAAGACTCCCAAGACCTTATCAGATAGGGGCCTATGCTGTTGGGACCCCGCGTATGTGTCCAAATGCAGATCCAGGATAGAATTAAAGTCACCTAATTGTGTGGGACAGCCTCATCAGGAGCATTCTAAAAAAAAAGGGCTTTTTGGAATCAATGGGGGTATAGATGGAGGCAAGTGTGACTGGTCCAATGTAATATAACTTCCACAATAACATACTGCCCCTCTAGGTCTTTTGTCACTTTTTAAGGCTGAAAAGGCACCGATTTATGAATCAATAAGGCAACCCACACCTTAATTTTGGGGGCAGAAGCATAAAAACACTGCATCGCCCAAGAATCTGCTCTTTGGTCCACAAGATCTTCTACGGTGATGCCCCAGGATATATGATTGACTTGATAGATCTTCAAACCAGAAACAGAACCAGAGCGTCACGTACCTATTTGAACCTCCACTATCCAAGCTGCATTGGACTCAGATACAAATCAACATATGCATCAAATTTTTCTTAAGTACACAAATGTGGAATGCACTACCAAAGAGTGTGAAAACGATTCACGGCCATCAAAACTTCAGGCGATCATTAAAGACCTATCTGTTTTGCAAGGCCTATCCTACTGGCCCTACTTAAATGCCTCAACTCTGCAATGCATCAATACCTTACATCGCATTGGACATTATATATTCCTTTATTTCCTTGGTCCTTTTTGTACCTGTTTAAAATAAGGGTCAGGTAAGGTTAGAGTAAACTGTATTTGTTTAACATCTACCGGACTTGGCGATCGCCTTTACAGTATAAAGCGAATGCTACATACCTGTAGAAGGTATTCTCCGAGGACAGCAGGCTGATTGTTCTCACTGATGGGTGACGTCCACGGCAGCCCCTCCAATCGGAACACTTCTCTAGCAAAGTCCTTTGCTAGCCCTCGCGCGCCGATGCGCACCGCGCATGCGCGGCCGTCTTCCCACCCGAACCGGCTCGTGCCGGCCAGTCTCATATGTAGCAAGACAAAGAGAAGGGAAGACACAACTCCAAAGGGGAGGCGGGCGGGTTTGTGAGAACAATCAGCCTGCTGTCCTCGGAGAATACCTTCTACAGGTATGTAGCATTCGCTTTCTCCGAGGACAAGTAGGCTGCTTGTTCTCACTGATGAGGTATCCCTAGCCCCCAGGCTCACTCAAAACAACAACCATGGTCAATTGGGCCTCGCAATGGCGAGGACATAACTGAGATTGACCTAAAAAATTTACCAACTAACTGAGAGTGCAGCCTGGAACAGAACAAACATGGGCCTAGGGGGGGTGGAGTTGGATTCTAAACCCCGAACAGATTCTGAAGCACTGACTGCCCGAACCAACTGTCGCGTCGGGTATCCTGCTGCAGGCAGTAATGAGATGTGAATGTGTGGACAGATGACCACGTCGCAGCTTTGCAAATCTCTTCAATAGTGGCTGACTTCAAGTGGGCTACCGACGCTGCCATGGCTCTAACATTATGAGCGGTGACATGACCCTCAAGAGCCAGCCCAGCCTGGGCGTAAGTGAAGGATATGCAATCTGCTAGCCAATTGGATATGGTGCGTTTCCCCACAGCCACTCCCCTCCTATTGGGATCAAAAGAAACAAACAATTGGGCGGACTGTCTGTTGGGCTGTGTCCGCTCCAGGTAGAAGGCCAATGCTCTCTTGCAGTCCAATGTGTGCAGCTGACGTTCAGCAGGGCAGGAATGAGGATGGGGAAAGAATGTTGGCAAGACAATTGACTGGTTCAGATGGAACTCCGACACAACCTTTGGCAAGAACTTAGGGTGAGTGCGGAGGACTACTCTGTTGTGATGAAATTTGGTGTAAGGGGCCTGGGCTACCAGGGCCTGAAGCTCACTGACTCTACGAGCTGAAGTAACTGCCACCAAGAAAATGACCTTCCAGGTCATGTACTTCAGATGGCAGGAGTTCAGTGGCTCAAAAGGAGGTTTCATCAGCTGGGTGAGAATGACATTGAGATCCCATGACACTGTAGGAGGCTTGACAGGGGGCTTTGACAAAAGCAAACCTCTCATGAAGCGAACAACTAAAGGCTGTCCTGAGATCGGCTTACCTTCCACACGGTAATGGTATGCACTGATTGCACTAAGGTGAACCCTTACCGAGTTGGTCTTGAGACCAGACTCAGACAAGTGCAGAAGGTATTCAAGCAGGGTCTGTGTAGGACAAGAGCGAGGATCTAGGGCATTGCTGTTACACCAGACGGCAAACCTCCTCCACAGAAAGAAGTAACTCCTCTTAGTGGAATCTTTCCTGGAAGCAAGCAAGATGCGGGAGACACCCTCTGACAGACCCAAAGAGGCAAAGTCTACGCTCTCAACATCCAGGCTGTGAGAGCCAGAGACCGGAGGTTGGGATGCAGAAGCGCCCCTTCGTTCTGTGTGATGAGGGTCGGAAAACACTCCAATCTCCAGGGTTCTTCGGAGAACAACTCCAGAAGAAGAGGGAACCAGATCTGACGCGGCCAAAAAGGAGCAATCAGAATCATGGTGCCTCGGTCTTGCTTGAGTTTCAACAAAGTCTTCCCCACCAGAGGTATGGGAGGATAAGCATACAGCAGACCCTGCCCCCAGTCCAGGAGGAAGGCATCCGATGCCAGTCTGCCGTGGGCCTGAAGCCTGGAACAGAACTGAGGGACTTTGTGGTTGGCTCGAGATGCGAAGAGATCTACCAAGGGGGTGCCCCACACCTGGAAGATCTGTCGCACCACACGGGAATTGAGCGACCACTCGTGAGGTTGCATAATCCTGCTCAACCTGTCGGCCAGACTGTTGTTTACGCCTGCCGGATATGTGGCTTGGAGCACCATGCCGTGACGGCGAGCCCAGAGCCACATGCTGACGGCTTCCTGACACGGGGCGAGATCCGGTGCCCCCCTGCTTGTTGATGTAATACATGGCAACCTGGTTGTCTGTCTGAATTTGGATAATTTGGTGGGACAGCCGATCTCTGAAAGCCTTCAGAGCGTTCCAGACCGCTCGTAACTCCAGGAGATTGATCTGCAGATCGCGTTCCTGGAGGGACCAGCTTCCTTGGGTGTGAAGCCCATCGACATGAGCTCCCCACCCCAGGAGAGACGCATCCGTGGTCAGCACTTTTTGTGGCTGAGGAATTTGGAAATGATGTCCCAGAGTCAAATTGGACCAAATCGTCCACCAATACAGGGATTTGAGAAAACTCGTGGACAGGTGGATCACGTCTTCTAGATCCTCAGCAGCCTGAAACCACTGGGAAGCTAGGGTCCATTGAGCAGATCTCATGTGCAGGCGGGCCATGGGAGTCACATGAACTGTGGAGGCCATGTGGCCCAGCAATCTCAACATCTGCCGAGCTGTGATCTGCTGGGACGCTCGCACCCGTGAGACAAGGGACAACAAGTTGTTGGCTCTCGTCTCTGGGAGATAGGCGCAAGCCGTCCGAGAATCCAGCAGAGCTCCTATGAATTCGAGTTTCTGCACTGGGAGAAGGTGGGACTTTGGGTAATTTATCACAAACCCCAGTAGTTCCAGGAGTTGAATAGTCATCTGCATGGACTGTAGAGCTCCTGCCTCGGATGTGTTCTTCACCAGTCAATCGTCGAGATATGGGAACACATGCACCCCCAGCCTGCGAAGTGCCGCTGCTACTACAGCCAAGCACTTCGTGAACACTCTGGGCGCAGAGGCGAGCCCAAAGGGTAGCACACAGTACTGGAAGTGACGTGTGCCCAGCTGAAATTGCAGATACTGTCTGTGAACTGGCAGTATCGGGATGTGCGTGTAGGCGTCCTTCAAGTCCAGAGAGCATAGCCAATCGTTTTCCTGAATCATGGGGAGAAGGGTGCCCAGGGAAAGCATCCTGAACTTTTCTTTGACCAGATATTTGTTCAGGGCCCTTAGGTCTAGGATGGGACGCATCCCCCCTGTTTTCTTTTCCACAAGGAAGTACCTGGAATAGAATCCCAGCCCTCCCTGCCCGGATGGCACGGGCTCGACCGCATTGGCGCTGAGAAGGGTGGAGAGTTCCTCTGCAAGTACCTGCTTGTGTTGGAAGCTGTACGACTGAGCTCCCGGTGGGCAATTTGGAGGTTTTGAAGCCAAATTGAGGGTGTATCCTTGCCGGACTATTTGAAGAACCCACTGATCGGAGGTTATGAGAGGCCACCTTTGGTGAAAAACTTTCAACCTCCCTCCGACTGGCAGGTCGCCCGGCACTGACACTTGGATGTCGGCTATGCTCTGCTGGAGCCAGTCAAAAGCTCGTCCCTTGCTTTTGCTGGGGAGCTGAGGGGCCTTGCTGAGTCGCACGCTGCTGACTAGAGCGAGCGCGCTGGGGCTTAGCCTGGGCCGCAGGCTGTCGAGAAGGAGGATTGTACCTACGCTTGCCAGAAGAGTAGGGAACAGTCTTCCTTCCCCCAAAAAATCTTCTACCTGTAGAGGTAGAGGCTGAAGGCTGCCGGCGGGAGAACTTGTCGAATGCGGTATCCCGCTGGTGGAGCTGCTCTACCACCTGCTCTACTTTTTCTCCAAAAATATTATCCGCACGGCAAGGCGAGTCCGCAATCCACTGCTGGATTCTATTCTCCAGGTCGAAGGCACGCAGCCATGAGAGTCTGCGCATCACCACACCTTGAGCAGCGGCCCTGGACGCAACATCAAAGGTGTCATACACCCCTCTGGCCAGGAATTTTCTGCACGCCTTCAGTGCCTGACCACCTCCTGAAATGGCTTGGCTTGCTCAGGGGGGAGCTTGTCCACCAAGCCCGCCAACTGCCGCACATTGTTCCGCATGTGTATGCTCGTGTAGAGCTGGTACGACTGAATTTTGGCCACGAGCATAGAAGAATGGTAGGCCTTCCTCCCAAAGGAGTCCAAGGTTCTAGAGTCCTTGCCCGGGGGCGCCGAAGCATGCTCCCTAGAACTCTTGGCCTTCTTTAGGGCCAAATCCACAACTCCAGAGTCGTGAGGCAACTGAGTACGCATCAGCTCTGGGTCCCCATGGATTCGGTACTGGGACTCAATCTTCTTGGGGATGTGGGGATTACTTAATGGCTTGGTCCAGTTCGCCAGCAATGTCTTTTTGAGGACATGATGCATGGGTACTGTGGACGCTTCCTTAGGTGGAGAAGGATAGTCCAGGAGCTCAAACATTTCAGCCCTGGGCTCGTCCTCCACAACCACCGGGAAGGGGATGGCCGTAGACATCTCCCGGACAAAGGAAGCGAAAGACAGGCTCTCAGGAGGAGAAAGCTGCCTTTCAGGAGAGGGAGTGGGATCAGAAGGATGACCCTCAGACTCCTCGTCAGAGAAATATCTGATGTCTTCTTCCTCTTCCCACGAGGCCTCACCATCGGTGTCAGACACAAGTTCACGGACCTGTGTCTGCAGCCGTGCCCGGCTCGACTCCATGGAACCACGGCCACGGCCACGGTGGGAGCGTCGAGAGGTAGACTCCCTCGCCCGCACCGGCGAAGCTCCCTCCGCCGACGTAGTCGGGGAGCCTTCCTGGGAGGCTACCGCAGTCGGTACCGCATGCGGCACCGATGTCGGAGACCTCACCCCGGGCAATGGGCCAGCTGGCGCCTCGCTCGACGGTACCGGAGGCGCAAGCGCCCCCGGTACCGGAGGGGTAGGGCGCAACAGCTCTCCCAGGATCTCTGGGAGAACGGCCCAGAGACTCTCATTCAGAGCGGCTGTGGAAAAAGGCATGGAAGCCGATGCAGGCGTCGATGTCAGAGTCTGTTCCGGGCGTGGAGGCTGTTCCGGGCTGTCCAAAGGGGAGTGCATCGACACCTCTTGAACAGAGGGCGAGCGGTCCTCTCGGTGCCGATGCCTACTGGGTGCCGACTCCCTCGGCGACCCAGAGCTCTCGGTGCCGACACGGGAAGGGGACCGGTGACAATGCTTCTTCGACTTCTTGGGACAAAGCATGTCACCGGAGCTTCCCGGCACCGACGAGGAGGACGTAGAATCCAGCCGTCTCTTCCTCGGGGCCGAGGCCGAAGGAGGTCGGTCTCGGGGGGGGGGGGGGGCTGTACCGCAGGAGCCCTCAGGGTGGGGGGAGACCCACCCGAAGGCTCACCGCCACCAGCAGGGGAATGGACAGCCCTCACCTGCACTCCAGACGAAGCACCACCGTCCGACGACATCAGCAGATGAGGAGGTCTCGATACCACCGACGCCGACGCAGCCTTCCGATGTCGCCCCGATGCAGAGGGCCGATGCCTCGATGCACTCGGGGGCAAGGATGAAGGTCCAGGCGCCGACGACGTCGAAGCAGTCGATACTCCCGGTGCCGATGCCGACGAAGAGCCCAAGAACAAAACGTTCCACTGGGCTAATCTCGCTACCTGAGTCCGCTTTTGCAAAAGAGAACACAGACTACAGGCCTGCGGGCGGTGCCCAGCCCCCAGACACGACGCGTGCCTGTCAGTGAGCGAGATTACCCGGGCGCACTGGGTGCACTTCTTGAAGCCGCTGGAAGACTTCGATGTCATGGGCGGAAAAATCGCGCCGGCGAGATCAAAACTCGAAATGGCGAAAATGGCACCACAAAAATAGGGGGAAGAAAAACTTCGACCCGAGGCCTAAATAGGGCCTACCCCGACGACGAAAGAAAACTTACCGGGGCAAAACTAGAAGTACGGGAAGGGAGAAAACCATAAAGGTCTCCTTCCGACACCTTTTTTTTTTTTTTTTAGAATGAAGTCGATAAACGACGCGCGAGGTCAACTTTGGGGCGCGAACGGCGAAACACGACTGTACCGAGCGCGGACAAAAGAAGACTGGCCGGCACGAGCCGGTTCGGGCGGAAAGACGGCCGCGCATGCGCGGTGCGCATCGGCGCGCGAGGGCTAGCAAAGGACTTTGCTAGAGAAGTGTTCCGATTGGAGGGGCTGCCGTGGACGTCACCCATCAGTGAGAACAAGCAGCCTGCTTGTCCTCGGAGAATGTAAGCCACATTGAGCCTGCTAATGGGTGGAAAAATGTGGGATACAAATGTTACAAATAAATAAATAAATGTTGTAATTTTTGATGTTTTAAGTATGGTTTCCTGTAGACCTACTATCCCAGCCCTTTGCCTAGTCAGGGTCTGCAAATTTTTTGCCCACTTAACAGAGAGTTGATCCCAGACACATTCCAAGCGACAACTTTGATACCTTTACGGGACATAAAGATTGCCTGTAGTCCAAGGAATATTGAATAAATTGATCACTGCCAGGAAGCCCAGCCCCCTTCCCAGTGATCCAGAGACCAAAAATGAAATCTAGAAATGACACAACATGTGCTCTGCTAACTATAAACCAGTGCATGCTCCCATACACCTCGAATCTACCCCTCCCATCCTTGCCCACCCCCACCCCTCTAATCCCCCTGTCCCAAATCCGCACATACCATACACACACAGGTCATTAATTAATACACCCCAGCCCTCCCCCCCTCTATACACACACATTCATCATTGCCCCTAGAGTGTAACCCCTTCCAGCCCACAAGAGAAGAGAAAAAACAGAAGTTTTTATTCAATCAAACAGGGGAGAACATAGTCACCCAAATATTAAGTAGAGAAAGTCAAATAGAACAGTGGAGGGCTGCACTCAGTCACAAGCAAAATCCTGGTCAAAAATTGGAGGAAAGATATCCCATTAAGTCCATCACACACATAAGCTCCAATCAAGGTTGAAATCCAAACATAAGCAAAGCCAGTAAGCCGCTCCACCGAGTCAGTCAGGGAACCACTGCCATACCTGGGGTTTGGCCTCCTTGCTGAATTCAAAAATATGAACTTTACCATCTCTGACCATACGTAACTTGCCTGGAAACTGGAGAGTAAAACGCATCTGCTTCTGCACGAGGCACTTACAAACCTCGGAGAAACTCCTGCGCAGTTGTGCAACATTAGTGGAGTAATCCTGGAAAGTTAGCAGTCTTGTATTCTGAAGTTTTAATTCGGGCAGCGCTCTATACCAGTGTAATATCTGCTCCTTGTGGGCGAAATTTAACATTCGAGCAACAACAGTCCGAGGCCTAGTGGAGCCCTCAGTCTCCCACACAGTATGCTCTTTCAATACTCAGAGGGCCCAAGGATGACTCTTTTGACAGTTCAGCAGTGAACCACATTTTTCAGGGGAATCCCCACTAAATGGATGTTATTGCGTCATGACCGATTTTCAAGGTCGTCTAACTTATCTGTGCAGCCCAGCAGAGCCCATTCTTTTAAAGATTCAAGATTCTCGAGCTCCGTAACCCGGGCATTGAAATCTGTAAACAATTTTGAAAGTTACTGGACATTAACATTTACCGCCTCCATGAGCTTCGACAGTAGTGCATCATTCACGGCAGAGCCATCTTCCTGCCCCTCCGCCATCTTGTGCTCACCTGGTGCAGTGGATCTTGCTTTGTCTTTGTCCTGTTTGGAGCCTTTAGATTTCACTTCCAGCCCGTTTTCAAGATAAATCTGTGGAGCAGCCAATAAAGAGGGAAAGAATGACAAATTCTCAAGAGAGTATAGCCAAAAAAACAAGAAGGGGAAGGTGGCCAAGGAGCTCAGGAAAAACACAGCCTCTTGGCTCACTGCATCACATGACCCCATATGTATTTACTTTTAAGTGCTTGATAAACATCCAATCCTCAATTAGAGAGATAAAAGCGCTAATCCTGGCTTTAGCATTATCAGTGCTAGAAAGTAAAGATATTAGGATAGAAATGTCATCTGAATATAGAAAAATGTTATATCCTTCTGCTTCCAGCTTAACACCCAACAAAAACATCAGAACATTAAACAAGATAGGAGACAAGGGGGGACCCTGTGTTACCCCACATGCAGCTGATCATTTTTCAGAAAATTGACTTTTCATCTATCTTAATCCTATAGGATCTGTTCTAAAGAAATCCATCAAACCATCTTAATACATTACCCATTATAACAATTGAATCTAGCAAATTACTGTAAATCTAGAAGACGCAGTAGAGCAATTGGTGGTAATGATTCAGAACAACTAAAGCAAATTACTGCAAATCTAGAAGATGCAATAGAGCAATTGATAAGCTAAAAAAACAACAAATCACCAGAACTAGATGGTATTCACCTCAGAATTCTGATACACCTCAAATACGAAATTTCTAACTTTTAACTGTTAACTTGCAACCTATAACTGAAAACAGTCTACATAATTAAAATACTGGAGGGTGTACAATGTAACTGCAATATTTAAAATGAGCTCCAGGGGTAATTCAGGAAACTACAAACCAATGAGCTTACCAATCGTGCTGGACAAAATGATAGAAGCTGTTCTAAAACATACAAAGCACCCCTCCCCCAAACAACCATTATGTGGATTTACAAAGATGATATATGAAGTGAATGAACTAATGACTGCATATAAATAGATACGACTTTAAAGGGAATGAATCAGCATAGGTTTAGAAGTCAAGTCTTGCCTTACCATTTATTAGCTTTTTCTGAAAGCATAAACAAACAAGTAGATAAAGGTAAGCTGGTTGATAATAGAGTGCCCCAAAGGTCTGTACATAAGAACATAAGAGTAGCCATACTGGGTCAGACCAATGGTCCATCTAGTTTAGTATCCTGTTCCCAACAGTGGTAAAGCCAGGTCACAAGTACCTGGCAGAAACCCAAATCGTGGAAACATTCCATACTACAAATTTCAGGGCAAGCAGTTCCTTCCCCATGTCTGTCTCAATAGCAGACTATGGACTTTTCCTCCAGGAACGTGTCCAAACCTTTCTTAAACCCAGAAATGCTAACCGCTGTTACCACATCCTCCAGCAAAGAGTTCCAGAGCTTATTGATTTCTTGAGTGAAAAATCTATTTGTTTTAAAAGTATTTCCATATAACTTTCTTAAGTGTCCCATAGCCTTTGTACTTTTGGAATGAGTAAAAAAAACTGATGTACTTCTACTCGTTGTACACCATTCAGGATTTTGTAGAACTCAATCATATCTCCTCTCATCCATCTCTTTTCCAAGCTGAAGAGCCCTAACCTCTTTAGCCTTTCCTCATACGAGAGGAGTTCCATCCCCTTTATCATTTTGGCCGCTCTTCTTTTGAACCTTTTTGTAATTCTGCTATATCTTTTTTGAGATATGGCAACCAGAACTGAATGCAATACTCAAGGTGCAGTCACAACACGGAGCGATACAGAGGCATAGTATTTTCGGTCTTATTTCACCGTCCCTTTCCCAATAATTCCTAGCATCCTGTTTGCTTTTTTGGCCGCCGCTGCACACTGAACAAAAGATTTCAAACTATGATATACAAAAACACATCCTAGATCTTTTTCTTGGGTGCTGACCCCCAAGGTAGACCCTAGCATCAGGTAGCTATGATTTGGCTTATTCTTCCCAATGTACATCACCTTGCATTTGCCCAAATAAATCTCATCTGCCATTTGAATGCCCAGTCTTCCAATTTCCTAAGGTCTTCCTGTAATATTTCAAAGTCCACATGTGTTTTAACAACCTTGAATAGTTGTGTGTCATCTGAAAATTTAATCACCTCATTCATTGTTCCGATTTCCATATCATTTATAAATATGGTAAATAGCACCGGTCTCAGTACTGAACCCGGCATCACTCCACCGTTCACTCTCCTCCATTGAGATAAACTGACCATTTAACCCTACCCTCTGCTTTCTGTCCAATAACCAATCTGATTCACACCAGAATCTTGCCGCCTATCCCATGACTGTTTAATTTTCTCAGGAGTCTCTCATGAGGAACTTTATCAAACACTTTCTAACAATCTAGATACACTACATCAACTGCATCACCTTTATCACCATATGTATTCATGCCTTCAAACAAATGAAGCAAATTGGGTGAGGCAGGACTTTCCTTGGCTGAACCCATGCTAACTCTGTCCCAATAAACCATGTTTGTTTATGTGGTTTTTTTTTTTTGTTACATTTGTACCCCATGCTTTCCCACTCATGGCAGGCTCAATGTGGCTTACATATTGTATACAGGTACTTATTTGTACCTGGGGCAATGGAGGGTTAAGTGACTTGCCTAGAGTCACAAGGAGCTGCCTGTGTTCCGTAATTTTATTCTTTATAATAGTTTCCATTATTTTGTGTGGCACTGACATCAGGCTTACCAGTCAGGGTATGTTACATACCTGTAGCAGTTGTTCTCCGAGGACAGCAGGCTGATTGTTCTCACGACTGGGTGACGTCCGCGGCAGCCCCCACCAACCGGAAATAAGCTTCGCGGGACGGTCGACACGCAGGGCACGCCCACCGCGCATGCGCGGCCGTCTTCCCGCCCGTGCGCGACCGCTCCCGCCAGTTGAATGACTAGCAAAAAATATGAAATACACAACTCCAAAGGGGAGGAGGGAGGGAAGGTGAGAACAATCAGCCTGCTGTCCTCGGAGAACAACTGCTACAGGTATGTAACATACCCTTTCTCCGAGGACAAGCAGGCTGCTTGTTCTCACGACTGGGGTATCCCTAGCTCTCAGGCTCACTCAAAACAAGAACCCAGGTCAATTGAACCTCGCAACGGCGAGGAAACAACAGAAATTGACCTACGAAGAACAACTAACTGAGAGTGCAGCCTGACCAGAATAAATTCGGGTCCTGGAGGGTGGAGTTGGATTTACACCCCAAACAGATTCTGCAGCACCGACTGCCCGAACCGACTGTCGCGTCGGGTATCCTGCTGGAGGCAGTAATGTGATGTGAATGTGTGGACAGATGACCACGTCGCAGCCTTGCAAATCTCTTCAATAGTGGCTGACTTCAAGTGGGCCACTGACGCTGCCATGGCTCTAACACTATGAGCCGTGACATGACCCTCAAGAGTCAGCCCAGCCTGGGCGTAAGTGAAGGAAATGCAATCTGCTAGCCAATTGGAGATGGTGCGTTTCCCGACAGCGACCCCTAGCCTGTTAGGGTCGAAAGAAACAAACAATTGGGCGGACTGTCTGTGGGGCTGTGTCCGCTCCAAGTAGAAGGCCAATGCTCTCTTGCAGTCCAATGTGTGCAACTGACGTTCAGCAGGGCGGGTATGCGGCCTGGGGAAGAATGTTGGCAAGACAATTGACTGGTTAAGATGGAACTCCGACACCACCTTCGGCAGGAACTTTGGGTGGGTGCGGAGCACTACTCTGTTGTGATGAAATTTGGTATATGGAGCATGAGCTACTAGGGCTTGAAGCTCACTGACCCTACGAGCTGAAGTAACTGCCACCAAGAAAATGACCTTCCAGGTCAAGTACTTCAGATGGCAGGTATTCAGTGGCTCAAAAGGAGGTTTCATCAGCTGGGTGAGGACGACGTTGAGATCCCATGACACAACAGGAGGCTTGATAGGGGGCTTTGACAAAAGCAAGCCTCTCATGAATCGAACGACTAAAGGCTCTCCAGAGATGGCTTTTCCTTCCACACGATAATGGTAAGCACTAATCGCACTAAGGTGATTCCTTACTGAGTTGGTCTTGAGGCCAGACTCTGATAAGTGCAGAAGGTATTCAAGCAGGTTCTGTGCAGGGCAAGAACGAGGTTCTAGGGCCATGCTCTCACACCACACGACAAACCTCCTCCACTTGAAAAAGTAACTCTTTTTAGTGGAATCCTTCCTAGAGGCAAGCAAGACCCGGGAGACACCCTCAGACAGACCCAACGCAGTGAAGTCTACGCCCTCAACATCCAGGCCGTGAGAGCCAGAGACTGGAGGTTGGGGTGCAGCAACGCTCCGTCGTTCTGCGAAATGAGAGTCGGAAAACACTCCAATCTCCACGGTTCTTCGGAGGACAACTCCAGAAGAAGAGGGAACCAGATCTGACGGGGCCAAAAGGGCGCGATCAGAATCATGGTGCCGCGGTCTTGCTTGAGCTTCAGTAAGGTCTTCCCCACCAAAGGTATGGGAGGATAAGCATACAGGAGGCCGGTCCCCCAATGGAGGAGAAAGGCATCCGACGCTAGCCTGCCGTGTGCCTGAAGTCTGGAACAGAACAGAGGCAGCTTGTGGTTGGTCTGAGAGGCGAAAAGGTCCACCGAGGGGGTGCCCCACGCTCGGAAGATCTTGCGTACCACTCTGGCATGGAGCGACCACTCGTGCGGTTGCATGACTCTGCTCAGTCTGTCGGCCAGACTGTTGTTTACGCCTGCCAGGTACGTGGCTTGGAGGAGCATGCCGAACCGACACGCCCAACGCCACATCCCGACGGCCTCCTGGCACAGGGGGCGAGATCCGGTGCCCCCCTGCTTGTTGACGTAATACATTGCAACCTGATTGTCTGTCCGAATTTGGATAATTTGACAGGACAGCCGATCTCTGAAAGCCTTCAGTGCGTTCCAGATCGCTCGGAGCTCCAGGAGGTTGATCTGCAGATCCTTTTCCTGGAGGGACCACAGACCCTGAGTGTGGAGCCCATCGACATGGGCTCCCCACCCCAGGCGAGATGCATCCGTCGTCAGCACTTTCGTGGGCTGCGGAATTTGGAATGGACGTCCCAGGGTCAAATTGGTCCGGATGGTCCACCAGAGCAGTGAAGTGCGGCAACTGGTGGAGAGGCGGATGACATCTTCTAGATTCCCGGTGGCTTGAAACCACTGGGAAGCTAGGGTCCATTGAGCAGATCTCATGTGAAGACGAGCCATGGGAGTCACATGAACTGTGGAGGCCATATGACCCAGAAGTCTCAACATCTGCCGAGCTGTGATCTGCTGAGACGCTCTGGTCTGCGAAGCCAGGGCCAAGAGATTGGTAGCCCTCGCTTCGGGAAGGTAGGCCTGAGCCGTCTGGGTATTCAGCAGCGCTCCTATGAATTCCAGAGACTGAGTAGGCTGGAGATGGGACTTTGGGTAATTGATCACAAACCCCAGCAGCTCCAGAAGTTGAATAGTGCACTGCATGGACCGGAGGGCTCCTGCCTCCGAGGTGCTCTTGACCAGCCAATCGTCGAGATATGGGAACACGTGCACTCCCAGCTTGCGTAGATACGCCGCCACCACCACGAGGCACTTTGTAAACACTCGTGGGGCAGAGGCGAGCCCAAAGGGCAGCACACAATACTGAAAGTGCCGTGCGCCCAGGCGGAATCTGAGATACTGTCTGTGAGCTGGCAGTATCGGGATGTGAGTGTATGCGTCCTTTAAATCCAGGGAACATAGCCAATCGTTTTTCTGAATCATTGGCAGAAGGGTGCCCAAGGAAAGCATCCTGAACTTTTCTTTGACCAGGAATTTGTTCAGGCCTCTCAGGTCTAGGATGGGACGCATCCCCCCTGTTTTCTTTTCCACAAGGAAGTACCTGGAATAGAATCCCTGCCCTTCCTGCCCGGGTGGTACGGGCTCGACCGCATTGGCGCTGAGAAGGGCGGAGAGTTCCTCTGCAAGTACCTGCTTGTGAAGGGAGCTGAAAGACTGAGCTCCCGAAGGACAATTTGGAGGCAGGGAGGCCAAATTCAGGGCGTATCCGCACCGCACTATTTGGAGAACCCACTGGTCGGAGGTTATGAGAGGCCACCTTTGGTGAAAAAATTTTAACCTCCCTCCGACCGGCAGATCGTCCGGTACGGACACTTGTAGGGCGGCTATGTTCCCGTGGATCCAGTCAAAAGCCCGTCCCCGGCTTTTGCTGTGGAGGCGCAGGGGGCTGCTTAGGCGCACGCTGTTGACGAGAACGAGCGCGCTGGGGCTGTCCCTGTGCCTGGCGAGGCCTTCGGGCCGGCTGGTTGTACCTACGCTTTGCAAAAGAATAGGGTGCAGCCTGCCGTGCCCGGGAAAAACGCCCACCCGTGGGGGCGGGTGCTGAAGGCGCCCGGTGGGAGAGCTTGTCGAGAGCGGTTTCCCGCTGATGCAGTTGGTCCACCATCTGCTCGACCTTCTCACCGAAAATGTTATCCCCCCGGCAAGGGACGTCAGCCAGTCTCTGCTGGGTGCGGTTGTCCAGGTCAGAGGCACGCAGCCATGAGAGCCTGCGCATCACTATACCTTGGGCCGCAGCACGAGATGCCACGTCACAGGTGTCAAAAATCCCCCTGGACAGGAACTTTCTGCACGCCTTCAGCTGCCTGACCACCTCCTGATAAGGCCTGGACTGCTCCGGCGGGAGCTTATCGACCAGGTCCGCCAGCTGTTGCACATTGGTCCGCATGTGGATGCTCATATAGAGCAGGTAAGATTGGATGCGGGTCACGAGCATGGAGGATTGGTAGGCCTTCCTCCCAAATGAGTCCAGAGTGCGAGACTCCCGCCCCGGGGGCGCCGAGGCGGTATCCCTCGAACTCCGTGCCCTCTTGAGAGCAGAATCCACGACCGCTGAGTCATGGGGCAACTGGGGCCGCATGAGCTCTGGGTCAGAGTGGATCCTGTACTGGGACTCTGCTTTCTTGGGAATGGTGGGATTAGTTAGTGGTCGCACCCAGTTCCGGAGCAGCGTCTCCTTCAGGACATTGTGCAGCGGTACCGTGGAGGACTCTCTAGGTGGTGATGGATAGTCGAGGACCTCGAGCATCTCGGCCCTCGGCTCTTCCACAGAGACCACGGGAAAGGGAATGCTTATAGACATATCCCGCACAAAGGAGGCAAAGGAGAGACTCTCAGGAGGTGAGAGCTTCCTCTCCGGTGACGGCGTGGGGTCCGAGGGAAGGCCCGTAGACTCCTCTGAGGAGAAATATCTCGGGTCCTCCTCTTCCCCCCACGAGTCCTCATCCTCGGTATCGGACATTAGCTCATGTAGCTGCGTCCGGTACCGGGCCCGGCTCGACGTCGAGGCACCGAGGTCTCGGTGTCGTCGAGCGGTGGACTCCCGCGCCGGCGGGGACGGAGCTCCCTCCATCGACGTCGACGGGGACTCCACCTGCGTGGCTGTCGAGACCGGCACCGCAAGCGGCGGCGGTGTCGACTGCCCCGGCGCCGGGCTAGAGCTCGCCGGCGCCACAGTCATCGGCGCCGAGGGCGCAAGCACCCCCGGCGCCGGCACAGCCTGGCGCATCAGCCCTTCCAGGATCCCCGGAAGGATGGCTCTGAGGCACTCGTCCAGGCCCGCTGCCGGGAAAGGCGGTGGGGCCGGTAAGGGTGTCGGTGCCGGAAGCTGCTGGGGGCCAGGAGACGGCACCGAGGTGCCGGAACCCCGACGCGTCGGTACCTCCACCACCGACGGAGATCTCTCCTCTCTGCGATGACGCTTCGGCGTCGACTCCTCTTCAGGGTGCACCGAGGGCTCCCGGTGACGGCGCTTCTTGTCTTTTTTCCGGTGCACGTCACCGGTGCCGGAGGGCATGGAGGAGGAGGAGGTCGATCCCCCTCGGTCTCGGGGTACCGGGTCCGACAGGGTTCGGTCCCGTGGCTCACGAGTTGAGGGAGTGACCGGGGCCGACTGCCCACGCGGTCTCTCTACCCCACTCTCGCCGGCGGACCGGCGGGCCGACGGGACCTGTTCTCCTGGGGTCGCTGCCATCGGTGCCGATGTCTCGGGCATCGATACCGGTACCGAAGAACCGGTCTTCGATACCGATGCCGTCGAGGTCGACGTCGAGGGGCCGGCGCAAGTTCCAAAAAGACGGTCCCGCAGAACTTGCCTCGCAACCTGAGTCCGTTTCCGGAGACCGAGACACAAAACGCACGACTTGAGATTGTGCTCCGGCCCGAGGCACTGGAGGCACCAAGCGTGGGTGTCGGTCTGCGAGATCGGCCGGCCGCAGCGACCACACTTTTAAATCCACTCGGGACCTTCGAGGACATCGACGGAAAAATCGCGTCGGCGAAGTCAAAGTCGGCAATGGTGGCTAAAATCACACCACGAAAACTGAAACCGACCGAGCGGCCACTAGGCCGCAACGAGGCGTCCCCGCTAGAAAGCGAGGGAAAAGAAGGAGCGCGTGCTCCACACGCGCAAAATTCTTTTTTTTTTTTTTTTTTTTTTTTAATAAAAGAGAAAGAAGAAGAAGAAGAGGCCGAACAGGCCAAAAGCGACGATCCGCGTAAACGCGGTCGAAAAAATCCGGCGGCTGAAACGAGAGAGAGGGGAAAACACAACTCTCTCAGTCGCGGAAAAAAAGTAACTGGCGGGAGCGGTCGCGCACGGGCGGGAAGACGGCCGCGCATGCGCGGTGGGCGTGCCCTGCGTGTCGACCGTCCCGCGAAGCTTATTTCCGGTTGGTGGGGGCTGCCGCGGACGTCACCCAGTCGTGAGAACAAGCAGCCTGCTTGTCCTCGGAGAATGTAATTTTCCAGATCACCCCTGGAACCCTTTTTAAAAAATCGGCATCACATTGGCCACCCTCCAATCTTCAGGTACTACGGACGATTTTAACGACAGGTTACATATTACTAACAGCAGATCAGCAATTTTTTGCTTTAGTTCTTTGAGTACCCTTGTATGTATGCCATCCGGTCCAGGTGAATTACTACGCTTTAATTTGTTAATTTGGTTCAGTACATCTTCCAGGTTCAACAAGATTTCATTCAGTTCCTCCACATCATCACCCTTGAAAACCATTTCCAGTACAAGCAGATCTCTTACATCTTCTTTCGTAAAGTCTGAAGCAAAGAATTAATTGTTTCTCCACTATGGCCTTGTCCTCCCTGAGTGCCCCTTTTGCTCCTTCATGATCTAACGGTCCTACGGATAACCTCACAGGCTTTCTGCTTCTGATATACCTAAAAATGTTGTTGCTGTGAGTTTTAGTCTCTGCGGCAAGTTTCTCTTCACATTCTCTTTTAGCCTTCTTTATTAATACTTTGCATCTGACTTGCCAGTACTTATGTTGCTTCTTATTTTATTTATTTATTTACAGCACTTATATCCCACAATTTCCCACCCAAGGGTAGGCCCAATGTGGCTTACAACAATCTACATAAAACAAACAGCAGGCAAGGTCAAACAGTTAATGTCCTAGAAGTATAATGGGAAAGGACAGAAGCGAGGTGAAGAAAAAGAGAGAAGCAGAGGTGGTAATACGACAGCGGGGAAGACAGTTCAGATGTTAGAGATGCCAGATGGGAGTGATGCGTATGCTTTGCCAAATAGAAAGGTCTTGAGGCGCTTCATTCCAGAGATGAGCACTAGTGTAGGAGAAAGTTGATGCGTAGGTTATTTTGTATTTAAGTCCAGAATATACTGGGTAATGGAGGGTTAAATATGACTGTGCAGACCTATGAGAGTTCCGTGGTGGCAAGTTGATCAGGGTGTCCATGTATGCTGGGGCTTCGCCGTAGATGATTTTATGTACTAGAGCACAAATTTTAAAAGTGATACGGTCCTTGACAGGAAGCCAGTGCAGTTTCTCTCGCAAAGGTCTTGCTCTGTCAAATCTGGATGCACCATGAATTAGCCTGGCAGCCGTATTCTGAGCTGTCTGTAGTTTTTTTTAGAAGCACGTCTCTGCACCCTGAATAGATGCCATTGCAATAGTCAAGACAGCTGAGGACCAGAGATTGCACTAAAGTGCGAAAGACGCCTCTAGGAAAGTATGGTTTGATACGTTTAAGTTTCCAAAGTGTGAAGAACATGCTTCTGATGGTAGAAGTTGTGTGCTGCTCTAGCGTTAGGTTTCGATCAACTATCACTCCTAAGATTTTCAGAGATTCAGAGATGGGGAGGGTAATCTCAGGAGTAATTAAAGCTTGTGGGGCATATTTGCTGTAAGGGGAGGAGAGAATGTGGCAATGGGTTTTCTCAGTATTGAGCTTTAGCCGAAAGGAGTTGGCCCAGTTAAGCACAGTTTGTAGTCCAAGTCGTATTTCCGCATGGATCTCACTAAGGTCAGTTGCAAAAGGAATAGAGATCGTGATGTCGTTGGCATAAATGAACGGGTTTAGACCAAGTTTAGACAAGGCAGTGGCCAGAGGGACCAGCATGATGTTGAAGAGAGTCAGGGAAAGTGGGGAGCCCTGTGGCACACCACTAGTAGCCTTCCAGATAGGAGATGAGCTGGAGCAGGAGTTCACTTGGTAGGTTCTTGATGTTAAAAAACCTTTCAGCCATGCTAATACGTTTCCACTAGCACCAAAATAATCGAGCAGCTGTAGTAAGATGAGATGGTTCACCATGTCAAATTGCAATAGGAGAACACTCTTCCTGACTGCTATCGCCCGTTTAAAGTTAGTCAGAAGTGTGACAATCTTTTGACTGTAATAGC
The DNA here is from genome assembly GCF_901765095.1 of Microcaecilia unicolor. Classification (NCBI taxonomy): domain Eukaryota; kingdom Metazoa; phylum Chordata; class Amphibia; order Gymnophiona; family Siphonopidae; genus Microcaecilia; species Microcaecilia unicolor. The sequence goes on along the minus strand of NC_044033.1, from coordinate 189,884,776 downwards.
CTCTTTTACTTCACTTTTTAACCATGCTGGTTGTCGTTTTCTCTTCTTTCCTCCTTTGTAAATATGTGGAATGCATCTGGTCTGAGCTTCCAAGATGGTAGTCCAAAAGCTGCTCTATCTCCTTTTTAAAAGTTACCGCCAGCAGCCTGGTTCCATCCTGGTTAACGTGGAGCCCATCCTTTCGAAAGTCTCCCCCTTTACCAGAATGTTGCCCAGTTCCTAACAAATCTAAGTCTCTCATCCCTGCACCATCATCTCAACCACGCATTGATACTTTGGAGCTCTGCCTGCTTTTTGGGTCCTGCGCGTGGAATGTGCAGCATTTCTGAAAATGCTACCCTGGAGGATATGGACTTCAGCTTTCTACCTAAGAGCCTAAATTTGGCTTCCAGAACCTCTCTCCCACATTTTCCTGTCATTGGTACCCACATGTACCAAGTTAGGCAGCTCCTCCCCAACACTATCTAAGATCCTGTCTAGGTGATGTGCGAGGTCCGCCACCTTCGCACTAGGCAGGCAAGTGACCAGGCGATCCTCATGTCCACCAGCCGGCCAACTATCTACATGCCTAATGATCGAATCACCATGTAAAACAGCTGTCCTAACCCTTCCCACCTTCCTTCTCAGAGACATATCCTCGGTACGAGAGGTTAGTGCATCTCCTGGTGGGCAGGTCCTGGCCACAGGAGTACTTCCTACTTCACCAGGGTGATGCTGTCCTTCCAGGAGACCTCCCTCCTCCAAGGCAGCACGGGGCTGCCAGACTGGAGGTGGGACTTCTCTACAACGTCCCTGTAGGTCTCCGCTATGTACCTCTCTGTCTCCCTCAGCTCCTCCAAGTTTGCTATTCTAGCCTCAAGAGAACGGACCCGTTTTCTGAGAGCTAGGAGCTCTTTGCATCGGGCACACATACATAACCGCTCACCAACAAGGAGATAATCATACATATGTCACTCAATGCAGAAGACTGAATAGCACCCCTCTTGCTGCTCTGTCTCCATCTTAGTATTTTTGAGTTTTTCAATAATTTAAAACTTGTTAAGGTATTAAGGATATTAGTCTAATATTTATAAAAATCTATAGCTTATATGGTATATTGTTCAATTTACTTTCTTCTTAGAAAGTAATTAAATGTAATTAAACTCTGTAAGAGGACTCCTCCCTTGTTATCCTAATTAGAATAACTGACTATAAATAAAGAGTTGTGCCAAGGGTGGGTGGGATTGAAGACTGAACTAGGCCCTGAGGCTATCTGTTAATGCTGTGGTACAAAGTTCTAGTTTTAAAACTAGGGGGGAAAGGGGATGGAGACTAGTTGATAAAGTTTGCTTTTTTTTTTTTTTTTAATTCTGCCTATCAGTAACCTACAATTTCTCCTTTAAACCCCAATATTTACATTCCTAAAGTACAGAGCAAAATAATGTTCACTTATCAGAGAAATGTTCTCTTCTCTCAGAACTTCTCAGAAAGAAAGTTAAGTGGAACCTTTTCTCTGTATATAGTTTTGAATCCAAGGGGACTGTTTCAAGCAGACCCTTTCAAGCTAACTCAATACTGGGACCTGAACCGTTTAACATATTCATAAATGATTTGGATGTGTGATTTCTAGATGACATAAAATGATTTAAATTGTTAAAACAGCAGAGAATTGTGAGGGATTGCAGAAGAATCTTGTGAGACTAGAAGACTGGGCATCTAAATGACAGATGAAATTTAAAGTGTCCAGGTGCAGAGCTACATGTACAAAATGCTGAAATTCTGTGTTAAGTCTCAACAGTCAAGAAAAAGATCATGGAGTCAGTGTGGACAATATGTTGAAGTTTTCAGCCCAATATGCTGCAGCTGCTAAAAGAAAAAAAAAAGGAAATAATATATTAGAGGTTATTTGAAAATGAATTAAAAAACCTGAGAATGAATAGGTCCCTCTGTGAACTCCCCTTGAATATTCTATGTAGTTGTAGTCATCCTATCTCAAACAAGGTTACAGCAGAGGGGTTCTCAACCCTGTGCTGGGGGAAAGGTTTTCAGGATATCCACAATAAATATGCATGAGACAAATCTGCATACAAAGGAGGCAGTGTATACAAATCTCTCATGAATATTCATTGTGGATATCCTGAAAACCTGATGGGCCGGGAGTGGAGTAGTAGCCTAATGGTTTGTGCAGTGGGCTTTGATCCCGGCGAACTGGGTTTGATTCCTCCTTGGGCAGGAGGAGTGGCCTAGTGGTTAGGGTGGTGGACTTTGGTCCTGGGGAACTGAGGAACTGAGTTCGATTCCCACTTCAGGCACAGGCAGCTCCTTGTGACTCTGGGCAAGTCACTTAACCCTCCATTGCTCCATGTAAGCCGCATTGAGCCTGCCATGAGTGGGAAAGCGCGGGGTACAAATGTAACAAAAAAAAAAAAAGTCACTTAACCCTCTGTTGCAACAGGTACAAAACTTAGATTGTGAGCCCAGTGAGGACAGAGAAAGTACCTGCATATAATATGTATAGTGCTGCTTATACTTAGTAGCGCTATAGAAATGATTAGTAGTAGTAGGTGTGGGAATCACTGGTATAGCAGAACTAGAAAAGGTTCAGAGAAGGGCAACAAAATTATAAAAGGGGATGGAACACTTCGGTAGGGAGGCTAAACGGCTTGGAAAGGAGACAACAGAGGAGATACAGTAGTTTATATAATCATGAGAAGGGTGAAATGGTTAAATAGGGTCTATAAAATAAAGAGTGGAGTTGAACGGGTAGATGTGAAGCGTATGTTCACGCTTTCCAAAAATACTAGGACTAGGGGGCATGCGATGACGCTAAATGTAGTAAATTTAAAACGAATCAGAGAAACGTTTTCTTCACTCAACGTGTAATTAAACTCTGGAATTCATTGCCAGAGAATGTGGTAAAGGCGGTTAGCTCAGCGGAGTTTAAAAAAGGTTTGGATGGCTTCCTAAAGGAAAAGTGCATAGACCGTTATTAAATGGACTTGGGGAAAATCCACTATTTCTGGGATAAGCAGTATAAAATGTTTTGTACATTTTTGGGATCTTGACGGGTATTTGTGACCTGGATTGTCCACTGTTGGAAACAGGATGCTGGGCTCGATGGACCTTTGGTCTTTCCCAGTATGGCAATACTTATGTACTTATGTAGGGAGTGGTTTAACTTTTCCAACAACACTAAAACAAGAGGATACTCTATGAAACAAACAGCAGCTTGAAAACAAACAGGCAGCATCTAATAAAGCTGTGGAATCTGTTGCCAGAGGCAACTAACACAGTGGTGGTCAAAAGAGGTTTGGACAAGTTCTTGGAGGAAAAATCTGTAATAAATCATTAGCCAGGTAGACTGGAAAAGGCTTCACCTTGGTCTGAATCAACATGGCTTATTTATTTATTTGCATTCTCTCTTTGTGCTTCTACCAACAGAGCCAACAGCTAATGGGAGACAGGGTCGGCGAACACTCCCCATTGGAACGAGATAGCTTGATGCAGTCAGATGAAGCCAGTGAGACATCACGCAAGACATGGACTGTTTCCTCCCAGCGAAGTTCTCATCACTTGGAGGATGAGTACCCTGATGCTTATCAAGACCTATACCAGCCCCATCGGCACCACAATAGCGGGCTCCACAGTAGCAATGGGCATGACTCCCAGGATCGGCTGTTAGAGCGTGATTCTGAACAGAACCACAACGACAGGAACTGGCAACGGAACAGACCATGGCCCAAGGACAATTACTGACAGAGATGCCCTATAGCCCTAGCACCTCACACCCTCTTCCCCACCCTACCCGACATGCTGATCACAGAAGGAAGAGGCATGAACCAGGGAACAAAACCATCATGACTCCCTGCATTTACCTCCTTCCCTCCCCTCTTTACCTTCTGTGAAAGTCCAGAAGCAGAGGTGGGTTGCAGACATACAGTGGCTAGTCTCAGGCTGAAGAGGCATCCATTCTTTGCAGAAAAGAAGGAAAGAACACAGATTTCTTGGTAGGGATGATCTGCCTTTGACATTGCCAGAGAAGGCATGGAGCCCACCTCGTGCTCTCCTGGCAGAGTAGAGGTTATGAGGAGGAAAAGCTTGGGAAGTGTAAGCACTAACGGACTGAAATAAGCACAAAAGGATGTTTATATAGGGAGTATTCTCAATGATAGCCATGTGCAGCATTATAAAGGGGATGTCATTTACTTTGAAGGCTTGGTTTGGTAGCTGCAGAGTCTGTTTTCCCTGTTGTTAGAACATAGAGTAGTTCCAGAACTCAAAGAGGCCTCTTGCTTGAACACTCCAGGGAAAAGCCAGAAAGCTGAGTTAAAAATTGTGAAAACTTCAACCAAAGGATGGAGACTTCGAGGGTGTAGATTTCTCTTTTAGGTCGATGGTTTAATGTTAGTGCAGGGGATGTGTGACATTGGACACTGGAGGTAAGGTCTCACTGTTCCTGCACATAAAGGATAACTGCATAGGAGAAAAGATACCCACTGAAAGTTGAATAAGGAGCCTCCACTGCACTCATCATTTCAAATGTATAAAAGCATTAATTATTCTTCACTGACAAAAAAACAACAGGCTGGAACTAGTCCAGTCTATCTGTGGCCTATTGCTCCCAGTATATTTTGGGGAAAAAATCATCCACTCTTTTTCCCCCCTCCCCCCAAAGAGGCTTAGAGTTCGGTTTGGGTAGTTCAGGAGGTAGAGACACGTCAGTCAGACAATCTAAAATCAGCCCAGTTTGCTTTCTGGTGCACTCCAGTTATATTCACGGGGTGGGTGCTAGTGGAAGATTAAATCTAATCCTAAACTTAACCTGAATGGACTGAGCTGGCAACACAGTGGAATACTCTGGTGCTGGCACTCTCCCTCCTCCCCAAGAGGCTTTCATACATCTTTATGTAGAAATTGAAAATAGCAGTGTTGGCATTTTGAATGCATTCCGCTCTTCCTTTTATGTATCATCTAAGTAAGGAAAGATTATTTGTAAAAATTTGCCTGACGTTAGTTCTTAATATGTATGATATGTAGAGAGGTAAAAAAAATATCCAATATCACTCCATGATCTAAACGTAAGTAGTAAGTTTGCCTTCCCACTCTTTCCAGAAATGTTCCCTACCATTCATTCAGCCTCTCTGGCAAACTACTGGGCATGGTGGGCTGAACCACTATCCACAGTGCCTGGATCTCTGGCTTGAGTAGTGCAGGATTATGTAAGCACTTTAATTTTCCAGCTCACTCACTATTTTTATCTTCTGCCAACACTTTCTGCATCACCTGTGGTGGTGGAAAGCTCATTCTGCCATTGGCCACAGCTTCTTGGGAAGAAAAAAAAAAAAGAACAGATAGCCAAAATGTTCACACTACTAAAGGGCTTCATGAAACAGCCATTGCCTTTGAAATTCAACAGAGCACAATGTTAAGATCCAAAAGAGAACATAAGCCTGCAGAGATACAAGTCATAGCTCGCTTAGTTAAAAGGCACTCTCAGGAACAGCCCTTCTGCTGTAACAGCAGCATCAGGCACAAGGACCGCACAAACGCCACACTCCTACTTTGTCCCTATACAGTGTCATACAGCTCAGATAAATTTCCAGCATCATCTTTAGCCCATTATAAGAAATACTGAAATACGTATCCAATTGAGTCATGTGAGCAGCTGAAAAGCTTTCTGAGACACATCCTTTCCCTTCCCAACCTGCCATCCTTTTTCAACAGTATCTCACAACCCACATTTTTGCTTTCCTCAGTCTCATCCAGACTGTACAGAGCAAACATCACACCCAGCATGTTTTTAGATCTTGAACAGTTTGCACTGAGGTCAAAATGATGTTACTTAGAAATTAAAACCATGTGCACTTATGTATCCAATAAGCTGTGTATAAATGAAGAAAAAAAAGAGGGGCGACAGCTTTCTCCTGGCAACTTTTTTTTTTTATTCACTTGTCCCTTGTTTTCTGAAATGTTCAAATATTGGTGCAATTCTTGTTTTTCTTAAGATTAAAAAAAAGAGAAAACCTAACCATGCGGGAGCTAACACTTTCTCTATTGGGGTGTTGCTCTTTTTTTTTTTTTTTTTTTTAAGAGGGCAGTAGCAAGGAAGAAGGTGTAAGAGGCAACACAGGGAGGACTGTTCATAACCTGTGCTCCCACTGTACTACAACAGCTCTGTACTGCTGGGCTAAAAGCTGTTTCTTTCAATTGCTGGATGTCATCGCATAACTTCCCATTTCATTCATGTAACTTCATGCAAGCCCTTCAGGATTTCTTCATTCCCATTCTAGTGCAGTATGGCCCTTATCCTGTAGAGTGGGTGGGGGATGTAAGTTTGAAAATGAGGTGCAGATTGTTGACAACATGGATGGCAAGAGAATTGCAGGCATGTTTCTGTAGCATGTACACTGGGAACTCCAGCCAATGGCTTTCTGGCAGCTGCTACTTGTAATCCTAAGAGGAAGATAAGATAGGGACCAGTATAACTCTGCCACCTCACAGGACATACCAATGAGGGCTGAGTTGCCATCCCCACCTGTGCAAATTAAAATTAGAACTTATAATAGAAAACTAGAAGATAGCCATAACTTCTTCTGCAGACCTCAAATACATACACGCTGTTATTGTGGATCAGCAGTACATGGTCCCACTTACACAACAAGTTTCCACAGAAGTACATTAGGAAAAAGGTACTAATCAGTAGGGCCTGAGGGGGAAAAATTACATAGTGGGAATCTCTAGGCTATTTAGGTGTAGGAAGATCAGGATGTCCAAATCTACATATGCACTACATACTAAGTATACAGGCTTTCCAAACATTTCCTTGTCCACACTACTTACCTTTCAAGAAAATCTGAGTACTTTCTATCTGTATTATCTCCTTCGCCTTCTTTTCTTCCTCTCCCATATAGGCTGCATATTTATTTCAAGGTTATTTTCAAAACCACCTTCTCACCCCTAAAAACAGTACCTCCCAAATAAAATGTGCTATCATAAAACAGTATGATTAAATAATAGAACAGCATTAATATAAAAGAATATTAAAGACATACCCTTACCCAGAAACCCATCAGCAATACAATTGACATACACCACACAACAAACACACACATAAAAAAGGCAGATCTTCCAGCCTCAGTCCGTAGGGAAGAGCCAGGTCTTCAGTTTCCTCCAAAGTATTATTTATTTAGATTTATCACACATTTTCAATGGTGGCACAAGGCAAGTTACATTCAGGTACTGTATATATTTCCCTGTCCTCAGAGGACCGTCTTAAGTCTGCCTGAGCCTGTCCAAGGTCACAAAACGCATCCGTGGAATTTGAACCCTGGTTCTCTACCTGCTGCTGTAACCACTAGGCAACATCTCCACTCCTGGGTATTTGAGAATTTAATAATCTCACATTCCATAAAAAGGTTGCCACTACAGAGAATGCCCTAGATCTAATCCATACCCTTCAAATGACAGCGCACATAATATCCTCAACACATACAGCTCTGCTCACTTCTCTTCAACATTCACACTTGTCTGCAGAGTATTTTTGTAACACACACTCAGATATGTTTTGGCAGCAAGGGGACTAGGGTATTTATCCTTACTGGATGAGGTGCATCTCCATACAAACCATAATGGTAAGAGTGTACACCATTAAGTTCCATTGTTTTGGTCCCATGCAATTATCAAATACAGAGTGGTCTTTTTGCAGCTGAGTTGGTCTAGGGACCACTTGTAGCAAGATATTTTCTATATCTTCATAACATTTTGTGTATTTGACTAGTTGAATCATAATACCATGCCTTCAATACCAACAGCGAATGTACAGTTGCACTAGTAACACAGTAAATGACAACAGTAGTCCATAGTCTTGCTTCTACTCATAAACTAAAAAGAGGGATTAAAGAGCCATTCTGCATTAAATAACCCACACCCTCTCCATGGAAGGTGTGCTGTAGCTGGTCTAGCTATTGCAGGTGTTATTAACATCCACTTAATTATCTGCGCCTAGAATTTGTGCATCAATGCCAGTGTTAAAACTAAGATGAAATTTAGACTTACCTGCAAATTTCCTTTCCTTGAGCGTTATCAGGCCAGTAAAAGATGGGTGGGTTACGTCCCCCTGCCAGCAGCTAGAAATAATTTTTCCCTATCTGGATATATGCTATTTGATTGTTCATTAAAGTGGTATACAGAACCAATAATTTATTATACAGGAAATACAAACATAAAATAAACCAAGAAAGAGGGAAACATAAATCCAATAAACTGACCCCCTCCCCCTTTGCAAAAAAAATAAAAGGAAAAAAAAAGGTTGGTACTGCTAATGCAGTCAGAACTGTATAATACAACCCATAAGCAACCTCTAGTAACAGACTTCTAGGCAACAGCCACTCTAAGAACTATCAAGACCAAACAGCAAAGCTCCTAAATTCCCAGACTATGTCATTTCCCTCTCTTCTACTAATTAATCTATCCTCCTTTTCTTTTTTTTTTCTTGACACAGTTACATGTTACATTGCATAGCTTCGGGGAGAGTTCAGGACTGGTTTGGTAAAACTCAAGGAAAGGAAATTAGCAAGTAAGACTAAATTGCACCTTCCATATTACGATTATCAGACCAGTCCAAAAAAGTGGGATGTATACAACCCCCCTAGGTTCTGCTTAGGGTGGTGAAGAAACCATGAAAGCTTGGAGGACCCCTTTTCCAAAGGAAGTCTCCTCCTTTGCCTGTAATGTTTTGCGGAGGACTTCTAGGGCTTGGTCCTGCATCGAGGGAGCCTTCAACTTGTTGGGTACCAGTCTCCCCTTGTTGATATACACTGAAGCAATTCCCTCCTTAATCCACCATGCAATGATAACTTTAGATGCAGCTTCACCTTTATGCTTTACTCCAAACAGAACAAAATGCATATCTGTCCTCGGAAAGGGGCTGGAGATTTTGAGATATCTCAACAATGTGCATCTTACATCCATGATACAAAGGTCCACTTCACCCTGTTTTTGAAGTGTAATCATCTGATTCAGCAGGAAGGAAGGAACTGGCTGCACAGTCACCTTCTCCTTTGAGTAAACCAAACTCGCAGCTCCAAAATTCTTCAGACTAAATAAATCACAACCAAAAAGACCATTTTCAAGGTCAAACCCTTGAGACCTGCCTCTCTGGTTCAAAAGGATTCACGGACAATTCCCATAGGACTAGATTAAGATCCCAGGTCAGAATCGGGGGCCAAAAAGGGGGTCTGATACTCTTCACTCTTTTTAGAAATCTTCAGCTATCCACATACAGAGCTAGCAGAATAAAATCAACACTCCCAGAAAACTTGAAAGGGCCTTTTCCTGCAGCTTTAGGAAACCATGGGATAGGCCTTTGTCCAGTCCTTCCTGCAAAAAAAAAAAAAGGTGCAAGACAGATGCCTGCATTACCACAAAATTCCTCTTTCTATACCACCCTTCATAAGCCCTCCAGACTCCAGTGATATACAGTGGGGGAAATAAGTATTTGATCCCTTGCTGATTTTGTAAGTGTGCCCACTGACAAAGACATGAGCAGCCCATAATTGAAGGGTAGGTTATTGGTAACAGTGAGAGATAGCACATCACAAATTAAATCCGGAAAATCACATTGTGGAAAGTATATGAATTTATTTGCATTCTGCAGAGGGAAATAAGTATTTAATCCCTCTGGCAAACAAGACCTAATACTTGGTGGCAAAACCCTTGTTGGCAAGCACAGCGGTCAGACGTCTTCTGTAGTTGATGATGAGGTTTGCACACATGTCAGGAGGAATTTTGGTCCACTCCTCTTTGCAGATCATCTCTAAATCATTAAGAGTTCTGGGCTGTCGCTTGGCAACTCGCAGCTTCAGCTCCCTCCATAAGTTTTCAATGGGATTAAGGTCTGGTGACTGGCTAGGCCACTCCATGACCCTAATGTGCTTCTTCCTGAGCCACTCCTTTGTTGCCTTGGCTGTATGTTTTGGGTCATTGTCGTGCTGGAAGACCCAGCCACGACCCATTTTTAAGGCCCTGGCGGAGGGAAGGAGGTTGTCACTCAGAATTGTACGGTACATGGCCCCATCCATTCTCCCATTGATGCGGTGAAGTAGTCCTGTGCCCTTAGCAGAGAAACACCCCCAAAACATAACATTTCCACCTCCATGCTTGACAGTGGGGACGGTGTTCTTTGGGTCATAGGCAGCATTTCTCTTCCTCCAAACACGGCGAGTTGAGTTCATGCCAAAGAGCTCAATTTTTGTCTCATCTGACCACAGCACCTTCTCCCAATCACTCTCGGCATCATCCAGGTGTTCACTGGCAAACTTCAGACGGGCCGTCACATGTGCCTTCCGGAGCAGGGGGACCTTGCGGGCACTGCAGGATTGCAATCCGTTATGTCGTAATGTGTTACCAATGGTTTTCGTGGTGACAGTGGTCCCAGCTGCCTTGAGATCATTGACAAGTTCCCCCCTTGTAGTTGTAGGCTGATTTCTAACCTTCCTCATGATCAAGGATACCCCACGAGGTGAGATTTTGCGTGGAGCCCCAGATCTTTGTCGATTGACAGTCATTTTGTACTTCTTCCATTTTCTTACTATGGCACCAACAGTTGTCTCCTTCTCGCCCAGCGTCTTACTGATGGTTTTGTAGCCCATTCCAGCCTTGTGCAGGTGTATGATCTTGTCCCTGACATCCTTAGACAGCTCCTTGCTCTTGGCCATTTTGTAGAGGTTAGAGTCTGACTGATTCACTGAGTCTGTGGACAGGTGTCTTTCATACAGGTGACCATTGCCGACAGCTGTCTGTCATGCAGGTAACGAGTTGATTTGGAGCATCTACCTGGTCTGTAGGGGCCAGATCTCTTACTGGTTGGTGGGGGATCAAATACTTATTTCCCTCTGCAGAATGCAAATAAATTCATATACTTTCCACAATGTGATTTTCCGGATTTAATTTGTGATGTGCTATCTCTCACTGTTACCAATAACCTACCCTTCAATTATGGGCTGCTCATGTCTTTGTCAGTGGGCACACTTACAAAATCAGCAAGGGATCAAATACTTATTTCCCCCACTGTAGTATCCACTTGGCATTCAACAGAGTACATGTCATTATGGCAAACTATCTTTTGTGCAATTTTGATAGCCAAGCTGACCATTAGTATCAGTCCCTGATGTGAGAAATACTTGCTGCAACACAACCTTATCAGATCCTCCACCAGGATCTTGATGAAAGCGGCATATCATGGATGCCTTAGCCAGTCCAGAACTATAAGGACTATCAGTAGCAAATTATCTGTCCTTCTGTTTAAATTGTACAGCGCTGCGTAACCCTAGTAGCGCTTTAGAAATGTTAGTTAGTTAGTATTGCCCTTTGGATCACCTGACCTAGCGGTGGCCATGGTGGAAACACATACAGAAGATGATCTATGGGCCATGGCTGTGCCAAGCCATCTATGCCTGCAAATCCCATCTCATGATGGGAACACTGCCTTGGCATTTCAGTGACTGGCCATCAGGTAAACCTGACGTCTCCCCCACTTTCTCAGCACTCTTGCAAAGAACTTTTTAATCAAATTAGTCTACTGCTGCATGGAATGCCCACCACCCTCTGCTGGAAACAGGGAATACTGGTGAGCTGGTGCTGCACAGGTCCTCACAAAACAACAAAACAGAGCTCACAGCTGCTAGATGAGAGGCATAACCCATCCGGTGGACATAATGAAACCTATGAAGAATTTGATTTGGATTGGAAATCCCAGAGCTCTAGCACAGGTATCAATGTGCGAGCCAAAGATGGCCACAAATTGTACTTAAATGTATTGAAATGGATGTTAATGAGATTATTCGATATTCCCTCTTAATGCTCAAACAACACTGCAGAAAAAATGTTGGCCTTAACACTGAAAACTTACCAACAGCTCGGGGTGGTATTGAAGATTTTGAGGAGAGGATTTCTTTTGAATTTCTGACTTTAAACTGCTGGTTTTGTGTTATTTTTAAGCTGAAGGAAGCCTGAGTAGTCTCTAAGCGCCGTTAGAAACACGTGTGCGAGATTGAGCAAACATTAAAGCACACATCGGCACCTGGTTTTCTGCACTTAAATATGAGCCTTTCAAAAATTTAACTGCAAACAATTTTTGAAAGGCTTATATTTAAAGGCACAGAAGAACGGTGGCGATGTGAGCTTGCACTTCCAGTTTTCCCTGGGCATGCACACAAGACCTGCATTTTACCTCAAAAGTTTTCTGTGCATGCACCAGGCATGTTCTTCCCCCTTGCTTTTGGTTTACTAGCGTGCATAAAATTTGAGTGCCATTTGGTTTGAGCATTGGCTTGCTAGGTTTTGGCTTTAATGCTAGACCTTTTGAGAATTGGGGCCCTAGACAGCTGCACCAGACCAGGTCAGACATCTGTACTGTCTGCTGAAGACAGAGAAATGTTGACTGGATCTCCAGCTGCACCATTCTTATAAGAAGGTAAGATCAGCTTCAGGAGTTATCTTTATCAGCTGGTAGGGGGACCTAACCCACTCATCTGGACTGATCTGTTAATTATATGGAATTTATATTCAGTGCCCACAATACTTTGCAGTGTGGGTATGCAGAAGGGATTGTGTTTCAGACGGCAACATCAGCTGAGTTACACCTATGTTAGCTGCAGATGTCTGAAATATTTGGCCTGGCCCTCTCTATACAGAAGGATATATGATCCATCAAAGGTTATACCTATACCCAACAGCCCAATTGACCTTGTATAATGGTTGAGTACCCTCCCCCCCCCCCCCATCTCACAAATATCTTTGGCATTGCCCTAGGTGCTGTGGACACACAGTAGGGCATAATTCTTGCCCGTCTTTTTAAACTATGATTTTCCTTTTCCTTTCATTTTGTCTGACCTCACTCTATTTTCTCTCGCTTTCCTGTCAGTGACTTGGTATTCCTTTCTCCCTTTGTTTTTATGTAATCTGCTTTGACTAGTAGGCCCTGAAAAGTGTTATAACAAGAACCAATAAACATAAATCTGTTCCTTGGACACAGCAGAACTGCCCCAATCATTTGCCCTTCAGATCCTGCTACTGCCCCCTAATGCCAAGGTGCTGACATGAACCCTGCACTGGCACAAGTCTTAATAGTTGCCTTGTACATCCAGGATGATGCAAGAAATTTCACAGGGATCTAAAATATTAAAACTTTACAGTTTAAAAGACAATAAAAATGTGGTATTTTCCTGTCTGTTACAAATAATTTACTGAGAACAAAAGCATGAGACCCTTTCTGTGCAAAAGCTGCATGGTATCCATTTCTCTTGCTCCAATAGAGGTTATTAGTTCTACCATCTGGCCTGCCTGTTTCTCTTCTTTTATGTACTTTATCTCTGTACTTGGGCCAATAACCTGGATGTTTAGGCTCTTAGTCCTATAGAATAAAAATAATAAATAAAAGTTCAATGACAATCCATGTCTTCTCTGAAAAACTAGCAGTTTACCCTTCCTGCCTAGAAATGTAAAGTATTACAGGAGACAGCAGTCTTTCCTGGTGTCATCCATAGAACATGGTTATGTTAAGCGGCCCCAATGCAGCACTCTTCCAGTACTGCAGAAAATTATGGATAATAGCTACTACTCTCAGGAGCAAGGACTGTCTCTTTATGTGTTTCTGAATAACTCTGGTAGTGCTATACAAACAATAATAGTAATAGCAACACAGAATTTCAGTATTTTCTTCTGTCCTAGTCCCTGCAGCACTCGGTTGGGACAAAGATCTCTCTCCTTGCCTATCCATTCTTTGGGGGGAGGGGGGTCTCACCTTCCCCTTGTGTACAACCCCCTATCCCCTTCCCTACAGTGACTTTCGTTGGCTGGGACACAGATCTCTCCCTCCCTCTGTGTGTACCCTATTTCCCATCCAGTGCATCACCTCTTGATGGTTGGGACACATTTTCTTGCTCTGGCATTTTCCCAGAGCTATAAGGACATGTTATATAATAAATGGGGGAAGGGGAGAAAAACAAAACAGATACAACATTTTTTGTTTTATTTTCAGAAGTTTTGAAGCTTCTTTGTATACTTAAGAACATCCAAATAATGAAATAAAAAATACTAAGATCTTTGATTCTGTTTATATACAATACAGATGCATGAATTTTCTCCTATTTTACATGGAACAAATATCCACGCCCACCTGCTTCACATTCCAAAGGCCTGGTGATCTCAAACAAAGCAACTATTGTTTCTGCAGCCTATTTTTAAGAAAGAGAAGATTCCAGATCAATCTGCTATCTGGTTAGAGAAACTGCTGATTCACAAGTAACCCAGACAAGTCTATTTCCTTCTGTCTTCCTGTATAAAGTCCACAAAATCCCGACATGTCAGTGACCTGAAGTTCTCACAATGCAATCCCCCAGGAAAGGCTGAAAGGAACAAACCACACCAGCATTCGCATTTTCATAACAGCTATAAGAAAAAAAAAAAAAGAAAAGGCAATTTAGGGAACAGACTCTGACAACTAATCTGAGTTTTTAAACAACACATTTCTGCTCTGCCTGTACGATGTCATAGGTGAAATGAGTGTCCTTACATTCACTTGTGCTAAAGACCAAGCAAGATTGGTAACCACTATCACCTGCAATTCTAAAGCCAAATCAGCAAGTGAGTATACCAGAAAAGCCAGGGCGGGGCATGCAATAAGGAAAGTGAAGTTTCATCTATAACAAGTGTTCTCTGTGGCAGAGGCGTAGCCAGACTTCGACGGGAGGGGAGTCCAGAGCCTGAGATGAAGGGGCACTTTAGCCCCCCCCCCCGACCCCCCCCCTTTGCTGGCGGGGGACCCCAACCCCCGCCAGCTGAGGTCCTCCTCTTCTCACAAAAGGCTTCCTTCTGTTTCTGACGTCCGACGTCAGAAAGAGAAGGAAGCCTTTTGCGAGAAGAAAAGGATCTCGGCTGGCGGGGGTTGGGGTCCCCCGCCAGCAAAGGCAGGCGACGGCCGGTTGGCGGGGGGGGGGGGGGGGGGGGGGTCGAGAGGGTCGTCAGCAGGGGGGTCCAGGGTCAAATCTACGGGGGCCCAGGCCTTCCTGGCCCCAAATAGCTACGCCACTGCTCTGTGGACAGCAGAATCCTACAGCTACAAAGCTGGCAACTTCACCACATGATGGCATCGGTCACAGTTCCATGTAGTTTACAGAGTTTGAATACTTTACACATGAGTAGCAATTCCTGATCTGTCACTTGTAACCTTCAGCAAAACAGTTTATTCAAAAGTTTGCTTCAACCTCAGTTGGGTCAGGTAGGAATGTGTGGCTGTAGGTATGCAACTTTGTTTTTCTCCATGGTCAGTAGGGATGCATAGTACATAAGTACTGTAGAAGTCTCACAGTCTTTACACCTCTCTGTGTAGAAGGGGGGCCTGCTGACAACGGAGAACCCCCATTACAGGTAAGCAACTACGCTTATATATGCAGCGTGTCTCCTTGTCGCTGATTCAAAAATCAAATTTTTGAATCAGCGACAAGGAGACATGCTGCACATATAACAAACATATAGTATAAGCATAAAGTTTTCCTTGACAAAGCCGGCACGGCGAAATGGAACCCCATCAGATGTTTAACACAGATAAGTGCTATATGCTAAAAAATAAAATGAATGATAGGTACAGTAAATAAGATTTTAAAAATTAAAAATCAAAAGTCAAAATTAAAATAGAAAACGTGGAGGTTTTTCAGTCAATGAAGATTTGGAGCCCCTGAGTCACAAAAATTGAAACTGTGACCTCCACAAATTAAAACTAATTAGACAGCACCATCACACAGAGACCACATGTAAGTTGTTGTGTTGTATGTGATATGTCATCAATAAAAAATTGTTGAAACAAAAATAGATTGCTTGGAGCGTGGTATTTTAGCAGTTCACTTGCAGGATTTTTTATTCAGAGATAGTGTCATTGGAGACTGAAACCATCGGATGCTTAATGTTGGTGCCCAAACCATTGGTACTCTACTGATGGGTCATGGATTTGATATACTGCCCGTTATACAACCAAAGCAGTTTTTGTTTTTTTTTTCATTATCAGCAAATACTTTGTCCCTGTTGAACTCACAATTTAAGTTTTTGTACCTGGGGCAATGGAGGGTTAAGTGACTTGCCCAGGATGACAAGGAAGGCACAAAAGAGGTAAAGTCACTTTAGTGGAAGAAGCAGTATTTATTGATAGACCCGACGTTGTCAGTATTTCGGTGAAATGCCTGT
This sequence comes from Microcaecilia unicolor, assembly GCF_901765095.1. Taxonomy (NCBI): domain Eukaryota; kingdom Metazoa; phylum Chordata; class Amphibia; order Gymnophiona; family Siphonopidae; genus Microcaecilia; species Microcaecilia unicolor. Next base: position 189,868,561 of record NC_044033.1, on the reverse strand, counting down.
GTTAGGGGTCATGTGGTGATCTCAAGCAAAAAAATCTTCCTGTGCAAACAAGGAACCTTCAGTGAATCAAGTCAGGAGGTCTCAAAAAAGCATTATACTCACAATACCAAAACTACTTGTACAAGGCCCTTTGGGTTGGCACACAGACTTTGGTTAATAGACATAATGCCGTTATTCCCTTTTTTTTCCAGGCTCTTTTTGGAGCACAGCCTCTGTGGAGTGCTGAGAGGATTGGCGTCTGTTCATCAGCATGGAGAAAAGGATGGAAGTACACTGGAAAAGACACCAGCTGTATGGGAAGGCTACTCAGTTTCTATTAGTCTACAATTATTCATCATACTTGAGAGGGCGACCAATCAGCCTATGGAACCAAAGCTGGCTGCCTTATCCTCACCCATGGAAAAAACAGAATCTCTAATCATTTCTTATCGTCAATGAAAAAGACTGTTTTGCTGATGGTTACAGGTGATAGATCAGGAATTACTATGCATGTGCAAAGCATTAAAGCTCTGCAAGCTAGCGAACGCCAACCAGTGCTGCAGAACAATGAAAATACATACCTGTAGCAGGTATACTCCGAGGACGGCAAGCTGAATATTATCATCGATGGGTCGTTGCTGTCGTCCACGACAGCCCAGGAGCCTGGAACTTATTAAAAAAATAAGAACTTTCGAGAACGCGACATCACGCGGGTGAAGAAGCACCGCTCATGCGCGAGCAGGTTCCTGCCCGCAACGCAAGCGTGTCTCCTTAAGTTAATAAAAAGCAAAAAAGAAGAGGAACAACTCCAAAGGGGAGGAGGGTGGGTTGTGATAATATTCAGCCTGCTGTCCTTGGAGAATACCTGCTACAGGTATGTATCTTCATTTTCTCCGAGGACAAGCAGGCTGAATATTATCACCAATGGGGTATCCCTAGCCCCCAGGCTCACTCAAAACAATGAACATTGGTCAATTGGGCTCCACAATGGCGAGGACATAACTCAGATTGACCTAAAAAAGAAACACAACTAAGTGGGAGTGCAGCCTGGAACAGAACATAAATGGGCCTAGGAGGGTGGAGTTGGATTCTAAACCCCAAACAAATTCTGCAACACCGACTGCCCAAACCGACTGTCGCGTCGGGTATCCTGCTGAAGGCAATAGTGAGATGTGAATGTGTGGACTGAAGACCACGTTGCAGCCTTGCAAATCTCTTCAATAGAGGATGACGTCAAGTGAGCCACTGACGCAGCCATGGCTCTGACATTATGAGCCGTGACATGGCCCTCTAGAGTCAGCCCAGAATGGGCATAAGTGAAGGAAATGCAATCTGCTAGCCAACTGGAGATGGTGCGTTTTCTGATGGCAACTCCCCTCCTGTTGGGATCAAAAGAAACAAACAATTGGGCGGACTGTCTGTAGGTCTTAGTCCGCTCCATGTAAAAGGCCAATGCTCTCCTAGAGTCCAAGGTGTGCAACTTGTCCTCACCAGGGTGGGTATGTGGACGGGGAAAACATGTTGGCAAGACAATTGACTGGTTCAGATGGAACTCCGACACCACCTTCGGCAAGAACTTAGGGTGAGTGCGGAGGACTACTCTATTATGGTGAAATTTGATATAAGGTGCATGCACTACCAGGGCTTGGAGCTCACTGACTCTACGAGCTGAAGTAACAGCCACCAAGAAAATGACCTTCCAGGTCAAGTACTTCAGATGGCAGGAATTCAGTGGCTCAAAAGGAGCTTTTATCAGCTGGGTGAGAACGATGTTGAGATCCCATGACACTGGTGGAGGTTTGCCAGGGGGCTTTGACAAAAGCAAACCTCTCATGAAGCGAACTACTAAAGGCTGTCCAGAGATGGGCTGACCTTCTACACGTTGATGGTAAGCACTGATTGCACTAAGATGAACCCTTATGGAGTTGGTCTTAAGACCAGACTCTGATAGGTGTAGAAGGTATTCAAGCAGGGTCCATGTAGGACAAGAAAAAGGATCTAGGGCTCTGCTGTCACACCAGACGGCAAACCTCCTCCATTTGAAAGAGTAACACTTCTTCGTGGAATCTTTCCTGGAAGCAAACAAGACTCGGGAGACACCCTCTGAAAGACCCAAAGAACCAACCTCTAATCTCTCAACATCCAGGCCGTGAGAGCCAGAGACTGGAGGTTGGGATGCAGAAGCGACCCCTCGTTCTATGTGATCAGGGTCAGAAAACACTCCAATCTCCACGGTTCTTCGGAGAACAACTCCAGAAGAAGAGGGAACCAAATCTGAGGGGGCCAAAAAGGTGCAATCAGAATCATGGTTCCATGGTCATGCTTGAGTTTCAGCAAAGTCTTCCCTACTAGAGGTATGGGAGGATACGCATACAGAAGGCCTGTCTCCCTCCCTCCCTCCCTCCCTCCCCCCCCCCCCCCCCCCCAATGCAGGAGAAAAGCATCTGACGCTAGTCTGCCGTGGGCCTGAAGTCTGGAACAGAATTGAGGGACTTTGTGATTGATCTGAATGGCAAAAAGATCCACTGAGGGGGTGTCCCACTCTCGGAAGATCTTGTGGACAACATCCATGTTCAGAGACCACTTGTGAGGTTGCATGATCCTGCTCAACCTGTCGGCCAGACTGTTTTTGACGCCTGCCAGATACGTGGCCTGGAGAAACATGCCGTGGTGGTGGGCCCAAAGCCACATCTGGACGGCATCCTGACACAGAGGGTGAGATCCGGTGCCCCCCTGCTTGTTGGTGTAATACACTGCAACCTGATTATCTGAATTAAGACAATTTGATTGGACAGCCAATCTCTGAAAACCTTGAGAGCATTCCAGATCGCTCATAAATCCAGGAGGTTGATCTGAAGATCTTTTTCCTGAAAGGACCAAGCCCCTTGAGTGTGAAGTCCATCTACATGAGCTCCCCACCCTAGGAGAGATGCATCCGTCGTCAGCACTTTTTGCGGCTGAGGAATTTAGAATGGACGTCCCAATGTCAGATTGGATCGAATGTTCCACCACTGAAGGGATCTGCAAAACTCAGTGGAGAGATGGATTACATCCTCCAGATTCCCTGTGGCCTAGCACCACTGAGAAGCTAGGGTCTATTGAGCTGATCTCATATGTAGGCGTGCCATGGGAGTCACATGAACTGTGGAAGCCATGTGCCCTAAAAGTCTGCCGAGCTGTGATCTGTTGAGACGCTCGAGCCAAGGACACTAGGGCCAGAAGATGTCTGCCCTTGCCTGGGGGAGATAAGCTCGAGACGTTTGTGTGTCCAACAGAGCTCCAATGAACTCCAATTTCTTTTCTTTTTTTTTTATATGTATATTTCTTTATTTCACATTATTAACAAGAATAATCTTGTTAGAGAAATACAGCCAGGAAATTACTAAATGAGAATTGCATCAACATACAGGAAAAAAACATTACGTTTTCTCAGACCACAAAGTTGAGAGGGGGGTGAAATGAATAGAGAAGTTTAAATACATATAATTATTACTTTAAACAAAACAAGCTGCATTCCTCCCATTAGAGATACAGATGTTATTTCAGTTGTCTCATATCTAAAAACGACTTTAGCTAATCTGGTGAATGAAACACATATTTTGTCATACCCATTTTTACAATGCATTTACATGGATATGCTAGAAAAAAGGACCCCCCTTACTTCCAATGTCCTTTTCTTCATTGCTAGAAAAAGTTTCCTTTTCTGTTGGGTTTGCTGTGTAACATCAGGATATATCCATATTTTTCCCCTCCAAAGAGGGTGTTAATATTCTTAAGTAAAGTCTCATAATGGCATTTAGATTTAGATCTTGCTCAAATACAAAAGAAACAATGAGAGTAGTTCTTTCTGCGGTGTTGTCCAAGGATTGTTCTAATAAAGCTGAAATATTATCCAAGTCAATATTTGTATTTCCTACACCTCTTGTTTTCCCTTCTGTCCTCTCAGGATTTACAATGTAGTATATTTATAGAAGGAATAGCTTCAAGTGGAATTTTTAAATTCTTGTTTAAATATCTTTTAAACAGTTCCAAAGGGGAATTTCCTGAGAGTTTAGGAAAATTTAAAAGACGCAGGCTCAACCGTCTATTATAATTTTCTATCTCTTCAATTTTACGACGTAAGTCAGTATTATCTTTAACAGCTGTATTTTTAAATTCTTGAAGTAGTTCAACATCCTTTTGTATATTTATTACTTTTGTTGTTAATTCTTGCTTAACTGAGGCTACCTGCTGTTTTACTTCTTCAAGTTTTTCATTTAAAGCATGTACTTCACCTGATGATTTTTGTAATGTTGCATCCATTTTATTCAACTTCAGCCAAATCGTCTCCAAATTTACCTCTGGAACTTTCTCTGAGAAACTAATCTCAGGACTTGGCGTCTTTCGTAGCGGCTCTAGTCCCTCACTCGACACCTCTCCTGCCACACTTCCGGTGGTGAGCTGGGCCGTCCCTTGAGCAGCTATCGACGCCGGACACGGAGGGAGCAACAATGCTGGTGGCGAAAGGGAAACGTCCTCTCCCCGTATGGTTTCCGCTTCTCCAGTAAGCCCCACTATGGGATCCGTTCCCTTCAAAGTTTGGGAGGTTGCGGTGAAGAAACGTTCTAAGCTCGGCTGGGTAGGCGTGGAGGTAGAGGAAGGCGAGGGCACCCTTCTCACAACTCCTTTTCGTTTAGTATGCGGCATTTTCTTTGCGGGAAAAAATAATTTTCTCCCCAGCTTAGCAGGAGTGCTTCTCTCACTGTCCAGCTATGCAGCGGCCATCTTGACACTCCCCAACCCCAAGTATTGAACTCCAATTTCTGTACCGGGACAAGGTGGGACTTGGGATAATTGATTACAAACCCCAGTAGCTCCAGCAGTCGAATAGTCATCCGCATGGACTGTAGAGCCCCTGCCTCCGAGGTGCTCTTCACCAGCCAATCGTCGAGATAAGGGAACACATGCACTCCCAGTCTGCGAAGCGATGCTGCGACAACTGCCAAGCACTTTGTGAAGACCCTGGGCACAGATGCTAGGCCAAAGGGCAGTACACAGTACTGAAAATGCTGAGTTCCCAGTCGGAATCGAAGAGTGGAGGAGTGGCCTAGTGGTTAGGGTGGTGGACTTTGGTCCTGGGGAACTGAGTTCAATTCCCACTTCAGGCACAGGCAGCTCCTTGTGACTCTGGGCAAGTCACGTAACCCTCCATTGCCCCATGTAAGCCGCATTGAGCCTGCCATGAGTGGGAAAGTGCGGGGTACAAATGTAACAAAAAAAAAAAAAAAAACTTCCTGTGAGCTGGGAGTATAGGCATCTTTTAAGTCCAGAGAGCATAGCCAATTGTTTTCCTGAATCATGGGAAGAAGGGTGCCCAGAGAAACCATCCTGAACTTTTCTAGGAGAAGGAATTTGTTCAGGGCCCTTAGGTCTAGGATGGGACGCATCCCCCCTGTTTTCTTTTGCACAAGGAAGTACCTGGAATAGAATCCCAGCCCTTCTTCCCCTGGTGGTACGGGTTCGACCGCATTGGCCTTGAGAAGGGCGGAGAGTTCCTCTGCAAGTACCTGCTTGTGCTGGGAGCTGAAGGACTGAGCTCCCAGTGGGCAATTTGGAGGTTTGGATACCAGATTTAGAGTGTATCCTAACCAGACTATTTGAAGAACCCACCTGAAGGGCAATTGTGAAAGATACTGAAGGGTTCTCAATCTGCCCTTGTTTCAGCAAATATGCCTGATGTAAAAGTAAAACAAACAGAGGAAAGCAGAGCCCCTGAGGACTGCTGCAACTCTACTGAGTCCTGAGGCAGCAAAATGGAGGCTGCAGATCACACAGGAAAGATCAGGAGCCAATGTTTCATTGTATGCTTGAACCACCAAAATGGCTGCTGCTTCCAGTTTCCTGAGGGGAACAGCAAGTCTTCACAGGCAGATTCAACTACATCCTGTAAGATTCCCAGATTGCATGCACTGCAGCAGACCGAAGACACCCAGCAGGCTCCACAGGGGAACCGCCATACAGTCAAATCTCCACTGCAGCACAGCAGCCACCGATGCAGACCCCCCCCTCCAAAAAAAAAAAAGAATTAGCAAACACAGCCCGGAACATGGATCCGAGTGAAAAATTAGTCAGACTTACCACTGCCAGCTTCAACTCACTGTCTCTACAAGCCTTACTGTGAGAGGACTCACAAATCCTACTGCTCCAACACTCTCCAAAGAGCAAAAGGTTCCTTAATGTCCTCTCTTTGCTTACTTCTGTTCTTTTTTTGCTGTTGTCTTAAGGTTGCTGTGTACGCATAGGAGAGAAGAGGGAGGAAGGAGAAGAGGAGGAGGTTCTGCAGGGTACCAGAGACAGGGATCTGAAACATCCAAATATGATTTTGCAAGCACCAGGCACCTGCCAAGCTCAACTGGAAGCCAACTGGACCAGGAGCAGAGCATTCAGAACCAGAGGCTGAAAAGTATGTCCATCCACCTGCTGGAGATAAAAAATACTGAGGTACTGGGCTGACTGAGGATATATGGCACAGCTCAGTTCCCTGTTCTCTATCTCCATCTACTGATTTGATGGCTATAACTATTCCCGCAAGTACTGAAATAGTGGAAAGAGACATAATGGAAGACAAGCTTCAAGAGGAGCAACAGATTGAAGGAAGAGACAAGTTACTAACTAAAATCCTTAAAAGAATGTCACTGCTGTAATTCTAAGTATACCCACTCTCTTCCTCAGCCCTGAACAGGGATTCAGCAGTGATATGTTACTGAATGGGCCAAAACAAAGATGTGCCTCCTTTTAGACAGCAGAGCTCACCCATCCTTCAGCATCAACTGCAGACTGGAATAAGAGCTAGACTGGATCCAGCAGCAGTAAACACTGACTCCTGCCTACAGGATGGAGAGAAGGTGAGTGTCAGATGCATCACTCAAGTGCCTAAGCCCTAAAGTAAAGAAGTCAGAAGGTATGAAGGATGCAGCTTTGGATAGGAAACTGAAAGGGCAAAGAGAGAGAAACAATAGGAGAAACACAACAAAGCAATAATATATGAGGGAAAACTGGATTTGTTAGGCCACAATCGTGAGAGTAAGAAGAGTAGAGGGACTCCCACAGACGGAAGCAGGACTGAGAGGCCAATACACTAAAGTGTAGTGTGAACAGGGAATGAGCTTGCTTGTGAACTGTGGTAGATGAGAGAACAACCTCATGCAAAGATGGTCTCCTCTCGTCTCTTTTTGGTAAGGATGGTGCCAGGCTTGTGCTGGGCATCTGGATGGTTGGCAAGCTCTGGGGGACAGGATGATACTGGGCTTTCCAGGATAGCCTGCTTCAGGTCATAGAAAACAGATGAATCTTCTTTCGTGAGGAAGGTGATAGCAACACCACTCTTTCCAGCTCGGCCTGTACGGCCAATACGATGGATATAGTCTGCAAAAGAAACAAACAAAAAAATTATTGTCAAAAAACAGGGCCTGGCACCCCACACCTCAAAATAGAATCCAATTTAATTAAAGCATTTTCTACCTTCCCTAGGCATAGCCTGCTGAACACAGAGTACAATATTGTAAATAAAACAAATATTAAAATAAAAATAATAGGGGGGATGGATAAGAGGGCTAGCAGATTAGAGGCATATTATTTCTTGTTTGGGAGTGCCTACATCTGTTTCTTACATAGCATGTATTTTACAGGTGGTCCCAAAAAACAAGAAGGCAGACGATCCGCAAAATCCAACGTGGAGGCAAAAAGAGCAGATCAATCAGTGGTGTAGTTGAAACTTTATTAGAAAAATAATGATCGCCCAACACAGACTGTGTTTCGCCCCTAATGCAGCCCTTGTGGGCGAAACACAGTCTGTGTCGGGCGATCATTATTTTTCTAATAAAGTTTCAACGACACCACTGATTGATCTGCTCTTTTTTTGCCTCCACGTTGGATTTTACAGGTGGGCATACATGCAGAGTCTGGGTGAACTCACATGCATAACTTTACAGAACACTATTAAGTTATGCATGTGTGTCCAGCATTTAAAGCGCACACATTTACACCTACCTTTTAGGCACATATTTTTGCTGTTATACCATATGCTAACTTTCTGTAAAGCAAAGTACATAAGTACATACATATTGCCATACTGAGACAGACCAAAGGTCCGTCAAGCCCAGCATCCTGTTTCCAAGAGTGGTAAATCCAGGTCACAAGTACCTGGCTAGATCCCAAAACAGTACAATACATTTTATGCTGCTTATCCTAGAAATAAGCAGTGGATTTTCCCCAAGCCCATTTTAATAATGGTCTATAGACTTTTTCTTTAGGAAGCCATCCAAACCTTTTTTAAACCCCACTTACAGAATAGGCTCCTTACCAGGTGCCCAGTTATAGAATTACCCCAGTCCTCGGGGCACACCCAGCCAGTCAGGTTTTCAGGATATGCACAATGAATATGCATGAGGAAGATCTGCCTGACCTTCCTCCACTGGTATGCATATTCATTGTGGATATCCTGAAAACCTGATTGGCTGGGTGTGCCCCGAGGACTGGGTTGAGAAGCTCTGAACTACTCTATTAATGCTCAATTCATACAGCCTCTTTAGAAACACCTTATGATCTACTAATTGAATGCGCAAGAAAAGGTTGATTAAACAAGTTCCACAAATTGTCCATCACAGCAAAGTTGTTTCTGTGCTAAACCCTCTATGGAACCCGATTGTGCCAGTAGACAACACTGCTTTAGAAAGCCCCTCAATTGCAATATGATGGTATTTTCAGTGAGTTTAGCAGTTAAAGGTATCTAAATATACCTTTCTCAAAATGGGCTGGAAGGTTCAAGTTTTAGAGCCTAGAACATTATTACTGGACTGAAGGGATAAACTATACTTGCCGGCCAATTTAATAGAGTTCACAGCCACTTCTAATACAAAGTTGGAAAGACGGCTGGAGAGGCTGATTCAATCACTGCACTAACCGAGAAAGCAAGATTCATAAATATTGCATGTCAGCTGAAATGGCTGCAGAACTAGAACCAGCCTAAGTAAAGCTCCTCCATGAATTAAGGGGAAGGTCAGGCTGAGGAGCTATAGATGCAGCTGCAGAACCCTTCCAGAGTGTCTCCCCTTCCCCCTGCCCTGGACTCACCCTCTATATTCTTGGCCATGTCGTAGTTCACCACCATGGACACATCTTGAATATCAATACCTCGACCAGCCACATCTGTGGCTACCAGGATATCCTTAGCACCAGCTTTAAGGTTGGAGAGTGCAAACTCTCTCTGTTCCTGGCCTTTGCCACCATGGAGAGTACAAGCATTGTACTACAGGGAGGGGAACAGAAAAACAAAAAGGTTACTAAATCAGCTGAGAGGTACACTCAATCATGCACAAAAGGATGGTTTCAGTAAAGAGAGTCACTTCACCCCATCTCTGAGGAAATTGAAGCAGGACTTTTAGACACGGGCATTTGGACACTGCTATCAATGTGCCACCATCTGGGCATCTACACACAATGGTGCAGAACTTTTAGGCGCCAAAATGCCAGTATCTAAAAGTCCTCCTCTGCCGGGGATGTCTCTGTGACAGAAGCACAAAAGAGGGGTCGGTGTGGAGGCACAGTCTCCCTACTCCCTCCCTTTAACCCCAAACAGCAGAGCGTATCTAAATGTTAAATTGTTTCCCTCCCCTCCTCCTCCCCGAGGCCATGTGACTCCATTGCTCTGAGCCAAGGCTACAGCTTTTATTTACCTGGCTTGCTGGGTCTCCATGCTTGTATTTGGAGTCCTTTCCATTAATCGATGCTGCCAAGAGGCGAGGCCATTATGTGAGCTCAAAGCAACGCTGACCAACAGTTAGGGCTCCGAGCACACGTCACGGTCCCGACTCTCAGCAGCACAAATAAATGGAGAGGGCTCCAAACTTGGGCACATCATGGCTCACAGAATAAAAGGCTGTAGCCGCCCAGCTGCTCGGAGCATAGGACCTGCTCTCGTCTTCCATGTGACCCAGAAGAGGAGACGGGCAGAGGAACTCAGTGGTCTCCAGTGCGCTGGGTAGAGGGGGGGGGGGGGCGCTGTCATCGTAACTCTGCCCCTTGGCAGCAATGAAACATGGCGATCTGGCGAAGTGACAGGGACGGGAACCATATGCTACCATTTGGGCCCCACCATAGTGCAGCACAGCGCCAAAAGGGGCACAACCGCCCAACTGTACATGCTCCTAAATGGCAATGCCTAAAAATCACATGTGCCCAAACGGCAGCGCCAAAGACAGTGCCTAGAAGTCAGACTCCCAAGAAACCTTCTTAAAACATTCACCCTAGACAATCAAACCCATGCATATTATCACCAGCACTATTATTTCTAGTCCAGACATCACTCACTATCAACGTGAAGGAACGTTCACCCTAGACAATCAAACCCATGCATATTATCAACAGCACTATTATTTCTAGTCCAGACATCACTCACTATCAACGTGAAGGAACGTTCACCCTAGACAATCAAACCCATGCATATTATCACCAGCACTATTATTTCTAGTCCAGACATCACTCACTATCAACGTGAAGGAACGTTCACCCTAGACAATCAAACCCATGCATATTATCAACAGCACTATTATTTCTAGTCCAGACATCACTCACTATCAACGTGAAGGAACGTTCACCCTAGACAATCAAACCCATGCATATTATCAACAGCACTATTATTTCTAGTCCAGACATCACTCACTATCAACGTGATTTCCTTTCCCTTCCCCAACTGAATAGATGGAGGTAAGGCACAAATATTTCACCGAAGTTTACGAGGAAACATTTTTGGACACCTGAGCTCATGCTATAATACACTGATCCTTTACTCTTGGGGATTCTGGAAATGACACAGAGGTTCCCTTCCTCAAGGTACAGGAAGCTTGTGCCCACAGTCATGGTCTTGCTATTTTAACACAGTCTCTTATTTATGTTTTTGTCTGTCTCTCTTGACTGTGCCAACTCCAAAGCATATGGACTATCTTTTGTGTTTCTGTACTGCGATGTGTATATTGGTATCTGCCTTATAAATAATTAACAGTCTTATATCAGTTCAAGTAGAGTTGCTGGAAGCTGAGTTATATTTACCGAGTGAGTCTAATATCTTAATATTTCTTGCTGTGATGACTTCAACTTATTCCTAGAAAGTGCATTTGTATAAATCCAACAGCTCAGTCAATCATGACTATCTAAAAATAGCAATACACATTACAGTCATTCAGCAGCTATTTAAACCCACTAGAGGTGAAACCCCTGAGCCTTTGCAGAGTAGTCACTTCACAGTGGCCATGCTTGTTTCTTTGCACCAGGATAGAAACTGAGGGACTGGAATCAAGGACAGATACTCACCCCCATCTTTTCCAGAGACTTAGCCAGCACGTCGCAGCCCTTTTTCTGGTTGACGAAGATGATGATTGGGGGGTCGAATCCTTGCTCCAAGATTGCCAAAAGCTTCTTCCTGGAGACAATAGGGGGCAGAAAGAGAAAAAAAAATGAGAAAATGAATGTGCAGACAATATGAGGGCAAGTTTCTAAAGTGGGACAGTGAAGGCCAAGTATAAGCGATACTGTCAAGGTGTTTAAGGTCATGAGTGCCTCTTCAAAATTCATAGTTGCTACTGAATAGCTAGCTACCTGTGAATCTTTTTAGCCTCATCAAGCCCCTCACACCCCTGCAAGTTCAACGCCTTATACTTTTGACCTTTTGATATTTTATGAACAAGTTTTGTTTTTATTGTTATTTTATTATTGTTTAACCTATTATTTTATTACTAGTAAAACAGGCCCGTTTCTGATACAAATGAAACGGGCGCTAGCAAGGTTTTCCTCGGAGTGTGTATGTTTGAGAGAGAGAGAGAGAGAGAGGGAGAGAGAGAGAGAGAGTGTGTGTGTGTGTGTGTGAGAGAGAAAGTGTGTGTGAGAGATGGAATGTGTGTGTGTGTGTGAGTGAGAGAGAGACAGAGTGTGTATGTTTGTGTCAGAGAGAGAGTGTGTGAGTGTATGTGAGAGACAGAGAGTGAGTGTGTGTGTGTTGGGGTCAGAGTTCCATGACCCCCTCTTTCCCTCCCTCCTCCCCTCCGAGTTCCAGGCCCCCCTTCCGTCCGAGGTGCAGGCCCCCTCCCTCCCTCTCCTCCCCTCCGAGTTCTTGTCCCCCCTTCCCTCAGAGTGTGTATGTTTGAGAGAGTGTGTGTGGGTGAGAGATGGAGTGTGTATGAGAGAGACAGAGTGTGTGTGTGGGTGAGAGATGGAGTGTGTATGAGAGAGACAGTGTGTGTGTGTGTGTGTGTGTGTGTGTGTTTGTGTCAGAGAGAGAGTGTGTGAGAGAGTGTATGTGAGAGACAAAGAGTGAGTGTGTGTGTGTGAGAAAGTGAAGCCTTCAAGCCTTGAAGCTTTCGTGCGCTCTGTAAGGCTCCATCTCCTCAATTGAAGACACGTAGTTCCGGAACATTGCAGGAATGCTTCAACGCTTGAAGGCTTCACTTTCTCGGCTTCAGAATGTTGGAGGTGCGTTTTATTATATAGGAATTGTACATTGCTCTAAAACCTTGCTGTATTTAGCAGTATATCAAGTAAATAAATCAGCTTGGAGAAGAGACGACTGAGGGGAGAAATGATAGAGGTATATAAAATAATGAGTGGAGTGGAACAGGTGGATGTGAAGCATCTGTTCATGCTTTCCAAAAATACTAGGACTAGGGGGAATGCAATGAAACTACAGTGTAATAAATTTAAAACAAATAGGAGAAAAATTTTCTTCACCCAATGCATAATTAAACTCTGGAATTCCTTGCCGGAGAACGTAGTGAAGGTGGTTAGCTTGGCAGAGTTTAAAAAGGGGTTGGACGGTTTCTTAAAGGACAAGTCCATAGACCGCTAAATGGACTTGGGAAAAATCCACAATTTCGGGAATAGCATGTATAAAATGTTTGTACATTTGGGTAGCTTGCCAGGTGCCCTTGATCTGGATTGGCCGCTGTCGGGGACAGGATGCTGGGCTTGATGTACCTTTGGTCTTTTCCCAGTATGGCATTACTTATGTACTAACTATTCTCAGGTAGGGAATTTGGTGACGAACACACTTGTCTGTCACAAACAACATGTAGGACCCTGAGGAATGTTTAAAAATAGCCTCTAAAGATAGGTTTTGAAGTTTCTCAGGAAGGTGCTATCATACAACATTGTGTCAGATATTTAGCTTCTGTTGGGATCACTTTCCAATCAAAAGATAAAGGGGAAAAAGGGCTTCATTCCAGGTTAACATTTACAAGACATGGATTTCCACTCCTACAATTCAGTTTCCTTCTCTCACCTTTTCTCACCCTCAGACATAAGGAAGACCTTCTGTTCCACACGTTCATGGGGTTTGCCAGCAGAGCCGATATATACCACAGCAGGACGGCGCAGATAGCTGCGGGCTAGCCGTTCAACAGCTGGAGGCATGGTAGCAGTGAACATCACCGTCTGCAAAGAGACAACGGTCACTAGGAGGTACAAGAACACTGTTCCTTACAATCAATCGGCCTCCCAGTTTCCATGTCATCATGTCCTTATGCAAAGATGCTGTCATATGATCTCCCTATGCTACCTGCAGCACCTCATAGCCCTCTCACCGGGATAAACTAACTCCACCACCAAAGGGAGGGAAACAAACACAACCTCCTCAATAGAATAAACCATCCTCCCTCACAGAAGGACTCAAAATACAGCTTCACCAGCAGAACAGACTAATCCTATCCCTGCAGGACACAAGCACACCTCCTGAACAGGATAAACCAGCTCAATCCCACACAGGGACAGAACCACATCTCTTTGCAAGGAAAAGTACAGTAATATAATAAATCATGGCAGAAAAAGAACCGGGCGCATTCAATCAGCCCAATCTTCCTAGAACATGACCGGCTTCAAGATTTTTCTTATCCAGGACTCTTGTCTTCCTCCTTTCCATTTCCTTGTTTTGGTCAGAAAAGCATACAAGATCCCCACTTAATTCTGTCCTGTGCCCACCTTTCCCATGAGGTTCTGTAATAATCTGAACAGCAAGCATTCCTTATTGGCTATGCCAGACCAGTATAGGCAGGTGGGAAATACTTCCCAGCCAGCACAGAGAAAGTGGGATGAAAAACATGCTTTCCCTTTCCTCCCATCTTGCCATCCAGTATTCCTACATCCCTAGAGAGGCGTATCTACCACACCTTGCAGGTTACAACCATTTTTGCCATTTTTTTGCCCCCAACTTCTACCCCTCATGTATCCTCCATAGAAGGATAAATCAACCCACCTCCGAAGAAGCCATAAGACACCACCTCAGCAAGATAAGTCAACCCATCCCCATGCATGGACACAAACACAACTCCTTGCTAGGAAAACAGGCTTTCCCTGTACTCCCAAACAACAGACATACACACACATCAGGACACACTAATCCCTTTGCATGGTCCCAGGTTTTCCCACCAGGAAATACATAAGAACCACATTTATACATACAGTACAATCTCAATTATCCGACATAAACAGGAATCTGGTGTCAGACAGTACAGAAAACACTGCAGAAATCCTTCAAACAATGCAGAAACAAAGGCATAAAGTTCCCGATTTTCAAAAATTGTTCTAAAACAAAGATTTTTAATAGAAATAAATGCAATGATGTCACGGGGGGGGGGGGGGGGGGTGTCTGTCGGATATGCCGGATGGTCAGATTAGCAAAGATTGGATAACTGAGATTGCACTGTACTCATCCTGCTTAAATATTCACCTCTTTTGCCCCACTGATCCTTACTGAAACCCCTCACCCCACCTTCTAACACTCTCCCTGTGACCCCTCACTCACAGACTCACCTGTCTGTATTTGTGTTTTCCTGACTCAAAGTTGGCAAGCATTTTTTCAGGATCTTCTGCCTCATCTGTATCAGGTTTCTGATTTGTCACTGGCATATGTTCCAAGATCTTCTGTACATCAGGTTCAAAGCCCATATCAATCATTCTGTCTGCTTCATCCAGGACCACATAAGTACACCGGCTCAGCACCAAATAACGGTTCTCCAACACATCAATCAACCGACCTGGTGTTGCAATGACTATCTGTGGGAGACATATCCACACTAGTTAGCTAAAGAAGGTTTAGCTTTCATAACTGATATCTAAAGAGATTGCGAGATACGCATTAATGTCTTTACCTCACAGCCCATCCGGAGTCGGAAGCCCTGGTCCTCTCGAGAAATGCCACCAATAACAGCCACAGTGCGAATCCCCAGTGGCTTCCCGAACTTTATCGTCTCCTCCTCAATCTGCTGCGCCAGTTCTCGGGTCGGAGCTAAGATGATGGCATATGGACCCTGGTCTGACTCTTCAATCCTAAAACATTATTACCTTTATTAGTATCATGTGACAAAGTCTACATGGCTAGTACCAACCAAAAGCCCCACCAAACACACACCACAGCCTCCATCCTCGCACAGCTTGCACCATCCAGACAAAACCCACATATAGGGCTAGAAGAAAAAAAGTGTCAGGTCACATAAAACTTGAGGTAAACTAACTGCCATTAGCCTGGGTGAAGGCAGAAATGTAGGTGAAAATTTCCCCATTCTTTATTTTTTCATGTAAAACATTCCACTTCTAAAAATTCATGGCTTTATAAATGCAAAGAACTATTAGAACACAAATTTGGGGATAACCAAAGAAAAAAACTGGAGTGTGTATACTTCAAAAATATTCAGATATAAATACTCCAGACAATTTTTAACAATATCAAAATATTTATTAATGCATTTCCAATCACTCTAATCCCATTCATACCACAGAATCGTAATATTAACAGCTTAATCCAATTTTCCTACAGATGAAAATGCAACAAAACAGAACTGTTGTCCAAAAAGGAAACCTTTTGAGGAAAAAGCATGTTGCTCAACCCCACTCTGTCCACCAAACTGTGGGAGCACAGCACACCACCAGAAAACTGGCATATATAATAAGATCAGTCAGTCAATGGGTTAGCGCTCCACAATGTAAATGCTGGTGTTGTCAACCATCAATCCTTTTTTTTTTTTTTTTTTTTTTTTTTTTTTGGAGTTTATGTTTAAATTTGTTTATTGATTTGCACGGAAAATTCCATATCATATTCGGAAAAGGCTCTGAACAATTTTCATGTCTAACATAAACAGGTTATTTATAACTTCAACTATCTCTCAATTTTACTAACATCAACTTCTAATCTATCATGACCTAAAACCTTTTCCAAATGTCCTTATTGATATTCCTGTAATATTTCCCGTAGGCACCTTGTTTCCTATCTCCCCCCCTCCCCCCCTTCCCTCCCACGTCCACCCTCCCTTATGCTCTTATGTCCTTAGCCGATCAGTTTGTACTGGATTGTCCAAGCAGTTCTGCTACAAATTCAGGATCCGGCCTCTTCCCCCTAAGGGGATAGTTTGCCAGAAGGCAGTCCAAATCCGATGGAAGTCCTTTTCTGTAAATCTTCTTTCACTTTTATAGTCTGCCAATTTCTTTTCAAACTTCATGTAGTCTATCATCAAACCACGCCACTGCTGCAAGGTTGGAGTTTTATTTGTAATCCATTCAGTAAGTATAACTTTTTTTGCAATCATTATGGCTCTATGAGTAAATCCCTTAAACCCTGTCGGAATCGGGTGCACCATCATGGGTTTTCCAAATAACATCTGTGGTCCCTTCTTACAGGTAGCACCCCACATCTGTGAGATCGACTGGGTAAGTATTGTCCAAAATTTTTGGATGCTGGGGCATGACCAAAACATGTGTCCAAGTGTCGCCCCGTGCGCCCCACACTTAGGGCATGCACCATCCGGGGATATTCCCATGTGGAAGGCTCTCCTTGGAGGGATATATGCCCTCATTACAAATTTGTATTCCATTTCGCTGTATTGAACCATTTTGGAAGCTTTTTGGACCTTGTTGATATACTCCTGTATTATATTTGGTGGCAAGATCGTGCCTAGGTCCGTGTTCCACTGTTCAGTCAGCAACTGGTAGTCCGGTTCTTCTGTCCTGTCTTTTAAATGACGATGATTCATGGACAATGACACTCTGCCCTGGGACTGCAGGGAGTATGCCGATGAAAGTTCCTCCTGCACATCCTCTGTGAGGCACTCCCAGGGCAAACTTTTTACATAATGAGTCAACTGCCAGTAGTGAAAACGATCCCTTGGTTTGAGGGTAAATTGTGTCTGTAGTTCTTCAAAAGTTCTCATTTGCCCCTCTTCTGTTACCACTTGATGAATATATGCCAGACCGCTTCGCCTCCATATACGGAACCCATCATGCATGATTCCGGGCTGGAACTGCGGGTTTTCACAAATAGATAGATATGGGGTCACTCTCCACGAGAAGTTGTGCTTTTTACATACCCATCTCCATACTGATCTGGCTGTTGGAAGTAGGTATGATTGTTGGAGAAGCCTAGGCTGTTGGCCCATTCCCATATGTAGCCAGCAGCTAAAATGGACTCCTTGAGTTAGTGAAGTTTCTAAGGGTGTGTCTGAAAATTCTGTGGTATTCCTATACCAATCTGTGATATGTCGCATGCCACTGGCAATGGTGAGATAACGCATATTCAATAGGCCCAAGCCTCCATATTCTCGCGGGGTGTGCAATAATTGTATCGGCAGTCTTGCTTTTCGTCCTCTCCATAGAAATCTCTGAATGAGCTTATTTAACTGTTTTTCATCTTCTGTTTTCAGAAACAGAGGGAGAGTCTGGAAAACATATATCCACTTGGGCGCGATCATCATATTATAGACAGTGATGCGCCCCAACAGCGACAGAGGATATGGTTCCCACATTCTTAGTTTTAGACGTGTGGTCTCCAGCAGGGGCTCAACATTCTCTTGGTATAGTCTGCCCAGATCTTGTGTTATGTTGGTGCCCAGATATCTAATTTTCCCTTTTACTTTGGTCAGAGGGCAGTCCTCCCGGTCCGGGCCTCCTTTGTCTGGATATGCCTCCATGGCCAGTGATTTTTTTTTGTTCAAAGTAAACCCTGAGATTCGGCCATATTCCTCAGTTTTCTGTATAATCTGGTCTAGCGAGGCTGAAGGATGAGTTGTCACAATCATCAAGTCATCTGCAAACGCTAAGGTTTTGATAATTTTATTCCCCACCTGCACTCCTGAGACTTCTTCTGATTTCTTCAAAGCTCTCAGCAGGGGCTCTAATGACAGGATAAACAATGCTGGGGACAGTGGGCAGCCCTGTCTTGTACCCCTCGCTATCTCGAAAGGCTTGTCTCTAATCCCATTTACTATTACTGCAGCTGACGGGTCTGTATATAGTGCTACGATTGCATTGTAGAACCATCCCCCAATGCCCATGTACCGCAGGACGGCGAACAGATATGTCCAGTTCACTTTATCAAATGCTTTTTCGGCATCTAGTGAGTATAAAGCAGTTGGTGTCTCTGTCAGCTGTCCCGCTGCCATTGCCAGTAAGAGCCTACGTACATTCTTAGTTGCCTGTCTGGTTTTGACGAATCCCACCTGCTCCTCTCCCACCACCCTGGGTAGTATCCCTGATAACCGGTTGGCAAGAATCTTGGCTAGGATTTTTAAGTCCACATTGATAAGTGATATGGGTCTATAGGAGTCGGCCAGGTCATCTGACTTCCCGGGTTTCAAAATTAAAGATATTAAAGCTAAGTTTGCGTGTTGTGGGAAGTGGCCTGCTTCTATTACTTGCTCATAAAATGCATGTATCACTGGGTAGAAGGAGCTGGGCAATAGCCTGTAAAACTCCCCAGAATATCCATCTGGACCTGGAGCCGACCCTGTAGGCATTGACTTGATGACTTCCTGAATCTCTTTTGCCTCCAGGGGTGCCTCCATTTCGAGTTTTTCTTTTTCTGATAATTTAGGTAGCCCAGCCTTATCTAAAAACTGGTTTATCTGCCCTACTTCTGGTTCGACAGGTGAGCTGTACAGGTTGGCAAAAAATTTTGAGAGAAGCTCAGCTATTTTGTCACTTTTATTATATACCTTCCCTGTCGAATCTCTGAGTGTCACTATTGGCTTGCGGGGTCCCCATGCATTGACTAGGTGTGATAGTAGTGTTCCTGGCCTATTCCCAAATCTTTGAAATTTACATCGCTGAGTCGCTAAAAATCTCTGTCCCCTCTCCTGTAATAAAGCATTCAGTGTTACTTGAATTGCTCGCAATTGTTCTTTAGTCTCTTCGGTCGGGCGTTTAATAAATTGGGACTTAGCTTTCCGTAGACTCTGCTCTAATCGTGTTATTGCTATGGATTGCTTCTTATTTTTGGCATGAACAAAGGCAATGATCTCGCCTCGAAGGACAGCCTTAGCTGCACTCCAGAGTAGTTCTGGTTGATCTATGTGGCCACTATTGTTATAAAGGTAATCTGACCATTTTTTTTTAAGAAAGTCTTGGAATTCACTGTTCTTTGCTAGGTAGTTTGGGAAACGCCAGTTACGTGTCTGCTGGTAAAATAATGGCACTTCAATGTCAACCCACACTAGGGAGTGGTCCGAGACCTCTTCTGGGCCTATCTCCGATGCTAGCACCCAGGAAAACGCCGGTTGGGAGATAAATATGTAGTCTAGTCTGGAATAAGTCCCGTGTGCTCTTGATAAGTGGGTGTAATCATGCTCCTCAGGGTGTAAGCAGCGCCATGTGTCTATTAGGCCTAGAGACCTTTGAAAAAATGAGAGCGCATGGGCCCTAGGTCCCCCCCTGGAAGCCGCCCTGGGGTTCGAACAATCTGCTTTAGGATCCACCACTAAGTTGAAATCTCCCATCACCAGCAGCTGTGTGGATTTATATGGGAGACAAAGTTGCACAAGGTTGGTATAAAACTTTGCATCATATACATTGGGGCCATACACCCCTAGAATCAGGAGCTCCCTCTGATGTATCCAAAGGCGAACCAAGACATAGCGTCCGTTTGGGTCTGCTCTTATTAGTTCTGATCTTGAGGCAATCCCTTTACGGATCACTACTGCTACCCCCCCTTTACGATCCCCCGAGGATGCTGCATGGACCTCGCCCACCCATTGTCTCTTTAATTTATTGTGTTCCTCCATGGTGAGTTTTGTCTCCTGCAGGCATCCTATATCTACTTTGTGTCTCTTTAAGCACATAAGTATTTTTGCCCGCTTTACTGGTGTAGAGATCCCCCCCACGTTCCATGAGGCAAATCTTGTGGTCTTAATGTGGGGTTATTCTATATGTGTTCATTTGCTGTTTCTGTCTACCTATAACCGTCCCCGGGTGCCCAGCCCCACCCAGGGTTGCAAATACACCTGTAATGTATAACTTCCTATAAAGCTTACTCAATTTGGACTTTGTTTGTGGTCTACCCTCCTGGTTGATTTGCTTGGTTCTCCAGTATCTATCTCTTGCCTTTATACCCTCCCTTACCCACCCCCCTTGTCTCTTCCCATTCCCTTTCCCTTGCATCACTATTTACCCTTCCTCCTATCTAATGTGAAAAATATGGGGATCAATAATGTGAGGCTTTCCCTCCCCCCCCTCTTACTTTGAATGTTCCAGTCTTGCCCAGTACCTCCTTATTTTCAGGATCGCTTTCTTGTTTTACAGTTGCATTCTCCAGATCTGCCTGGCGCCATGTTTCATGTAAAGGAAATCTTACTTTCTTTGACATTGAGATTCGCTGCCAGCCAGTCCTGCGCATCTTTCGGGGTTAAGAATGTTCGCCATGTACCTTGGAAATTGATTCGCAGTGTGGCAGGGTATATTAACATAAATTTTTGATTAGCATCCACCAGTGTTTGGCAAACAGGTCCATAAGCTCGCCGTCGCTCTTGCAACGCAGGAGAGTAATCTTGAAAGATTTTAATTGGCGACCCCTCAAAAGCCAGTGTATTGCGTTT
The DNA here is from genome assembly GCF_901765095.1 of Microcaecilia unicolor. Classification (NCBI taxonomy): domain Eukaryota; kingdom Metazoa; phylum Chordata; class Amphibia; order Gymnophiona; family Siphonopidae; genus Microcaecilia; species Microcaecilia unicolor. The sequence continues at coordinate 189,847,706 of NC_044033.1, read as the reverse complement.
CTCTCGTGCTCCTCTAAGGATTTCTGCTTTGTGGATAAAGTTATGTATTTTTATCATTACCATTCTAGGTCTCTGGTTACTGTCTATCTTGCGGCCCACGCGGTGTGCTCGTTCAAGGCAAAGCGCGCCAATACTATCAGACAGGGCAAATTCCGTTTGGAGCCATTTTTCTAATACAGAGGGCAGGGAACGATCTGAAACTGTTTCTGGTATTCCTATAATTCGAAGGTTTCCCCTTCTCGATCTATTTTCTAGATCATCAAGTTGTTGCGATTGTTTTTTCACCGTTTGTCTTAGATCTTCAAGCTCCGTTGTCATGCCCGCCTGTTCATCCTCAGCAGATGATACTCTCTGTTCTAATTCTCCGGTTCGTCGGGTCGTGTCAGCCAGCAAGCTTTCCACCGCTTTCATTTGCCCAGAGAGCTGTTGTAATTGCGGTTCCAGGGCTTGCTTAACTGCGTCGGTAATTTGTTGCAGCTGTGGCGGAGAGAACATCGAGGTTGGCGCCTCAGGCTGCGGGCTCATCGCCATTTTGGAGTCTGCGGCGCGGGGCCTCTCCGCTTCTTTTTTTGTCGATTTCGGAGGCATTTTTGATTCCAATCGCGTAATAAAAGGGTCCATTCACTTGCGCGACCCCTACCTCAGCGAATGTTGGCTCGAAGGAGTGCTGGGCTGCTATTTTGTCGGCGGGATGGGGGATTCGGCCTAAGAGGTGAGCTTTCCTGCCTCCGCTCTCCTCAGCACATCACGTGATCTCCCACCATCAATCCTTTTAATATGCAGAAAATCCTCCAGTTGGGCTCAAAGTTTTCACAACCATCAAAGCGGGCGAATGATACTCCACCAACGCAGCAAACCTTAGACTGCCATTGGGTCAGCTGTTAAACGCAAAAACTCAATTGCTCCTCTGCTCTGACTGATAATATTATATATGCGAGTTTCCTAGTGTTGTGGTGTGCTCCCAAAGTTTGGTGGACAGAGTGGGGTTGAGCAACACACTTTTTCCTCAAAAGGTTTCCTTATTGGACAACAGTTCTATTTTGTTGTATTTTCATCTGTAGGAAAATTGTACTTGGTACTTCCATTGGATTAAGCTGTTAATATTATGATTGCGTTAATAAATATTGCATTAATAAATATTTTGATATTTTTCAAAATTGTCTGGAGTATTTATATCTGAATATTCATAAATGCAATGCAATAAAAAGGAATTCTTGGTAAGTTCAAGCTTTGAACTTGTTTCAATATAACATGTAAACCATATGGGTCTTTATAGATTTTCTTCCCCCCCCCAATAAATATTTCTATTCAACTTTTTAGTTTATTTGAAAAACGTTGTGACACATCATGGGGCATTAATATGGTGGTGGTGGGGGGAGTTGGCTTTTTAAAGCAATTATTATTAAAATATATACTTCAACCAATATGCCAAGTCAGATCACAAATCTACTTAAGAAATCAAGAAAACACACATAATAATTTTTTTCTAAAGAAAGGTTTGCATATTTCTTGCAATTAAGACCATTTGAACTAGAACATTTTCCAAATCAAAGCTTTCCAAAAAACCATATCCCTGGCTGGAGGCCCCATTGCCAAGGTCAGGGTGTGAACAGAAGTCACCCCCCTGTGGTACGTCTCAGGCCAGGGCCAGGTAAAGGAGCTGCTAACACCACTGCAACCAAGTCTAGGCCAAAACAGAGAGGCACCAAAACTGTGTCCACAGAAGGAAATGAAGAGATAGAAAGAATGGATGAAAGGTAAAAACAAGCCAGAGAAAGAAATAAAAGACAGCCAGTACACATAAAATTCTGGTTTTTAGAACGTTTTTCACCCTTGTCCTTTTATTCAGTGGCACACGCCCTGCTGTGTCTGCTTTATTGATTCCCAGATCCAAGCTGACACCAATGCTGTACACACTTACCTATCAATCTTGGGTAACGTAGTGATCCAGACAAGCAGTGGAATCAAGAAAGCTGCTGTCTTACCACTACCAGTCTCTGCCACACCTATTATATCTCGATTCTGTAACCCAATAGGAATGGCCTGACGCTGGATAGGTGTTGGCTCCTATGGGAGACAAAAAGCAACAGGTTAACACATGCAGCCTGCAGGTCTCCGGCCCCTTGCACCTCCCACTCCAACCTCCTATTCTCCAATAATACTCAGTCATTCATTCATCCATCAGTTCTCGCTATACCCATTGATCTTGTAGTCATACCACAACCCAGGAAATGCTTGACAACAGCCACATTACATTTTAGTAGAATAATATAGTCACATTAAGGGCCAGGTGCCACTTTACAGCAGATATGGACATCTTTTACAAGCCTGGTGGCCAAATTATTTCTTTATTAAATTTTTGAGGGCTCCACCTGTCTTCTAGTCATGAAGTTCATTAGGACTGGAAAATGTCCAAGCACCTGGCACCAGCTGAGGAAAAGCCACAGCTGCTGGCAGAATTAACTGGGTCACTAAATATTATCACAGCCCAGAGCCTGGATTAGGAAGAGCCACAACAGAGCAGAACTGGCTGCTACCACAGAGCTCTGCAAAGAGAGTGAGGTTAGAGAAGTGGATGACTTAGATTTAATTACTCACCTTTCCAGATACAAACTCATAGTTACGTAAAGTAGGTAGCTAATTATTTGCCCAAAACTAAGGAGGGTTACATGATTTACCCAAAGTCTCATAGCATCAGTGAGAGAAGCAGGATCTGAACTCCTCAAGCTGCTGCTCTAACTACTAGGCCATTCTTCCACCTTGAGGAAGGGGAAGGGAGGAGGAAGCTTGAAAGTAACTGGAGGAAGAGCAAAGAGAAGCAAAAACTATAAACACAGGAAAGGAAACAATTTAAAAAAATACACAAAGCAAAATAAAACACAGACACACCAAGCAAAAGGGAAAAAATATTAAAATAAGGAAAAAATATTTCAATAGCTACAATTTTTGGTTGGGATCTAAAATATATTTCCCTAGCCTGCATTGGAGCAGTGAGCAAAACATGAATATAGTACAGACTGCACAGAGTATGTAGAAAGCCATACATGAGTTAATTTTATGACAGGGCGCCTATGTGCCTTTGTAAAATATGCCCATACAATAGCCCTCAATAGTGCACAAATTCACAACTGCTCCAAAGAGGTTAAGCATGTGAATATATGCATGTATTTTAAGAAGTAAACCTGCATATCTCAGTTCCACCCTAGCCCTGTCCAAGCTATGTTTCTGGGAACGCCTAGACACAAATCATGCAGTACAGTTACATCTTCCACGCATACACCCCCATCACGTGTACTGCACACCAAACAGGTCCAAAATCATAAAGCTTTCTTCTTCTGGAGCGAAGGAGTAGCCTAGTGGTTAGTGCAGTGGACTTTGATCCTGGGGAACTGAGTTTGATTCCCACTGCAGCTCCTTGTGACTCTGGGCAAGTCACTTAACCCTCCATTGCCCCTGGTACAAATAAGTACCTGAATATAGTATGTAAACCGCTTTGAATGTAGTTGCAAAAACCACAGAAAAGCGGTATTTCAAGTCCCATTTCCCGTCTTTCCAAATTCTGTCTCTTCTCCAGAGTTCCACATTTTTAAGGGTCTTGTTTTTTCATCTCTTTTGGATTTGTTGTTGTTGCTTTTGTTGTTTTCTTATAGACACATACACAGCTGTCCTTGTCAACACTCTCTCACACGGTTAGTAAACATATAGCTTAAATTTAGAAAAATATACCCAACCATGCTGTCTCATAAACACAACACACCCATTATAGTGTATTTCTCACATACAGGTAAACATATATATACACACATGCCTACAGTCAGATAAATTTCTTCAGAAACATGACCTTTTAGATTAGAACCAATTTGGTTTCACAGAACATCATGATACAGAAATGTTATTAATCTCTCTTCCTGATGGTGTCAAAGCCGGGTTTGATAAAGGTAATAGTTTCTTTTTGGTAACACTGGACATTTCTGTGCCATTTGACACCATCAATCATGAGATTCTAATTAATCATTTACAGGCTATAGATATAGGAGAGAAAGTGCTATTATGGTTTTGATCTTATCTCAGAGATAGTAACTTTAATGTTTTTGATGGTGTTGCCGATATTTTGTCATGTACTATTGTCATGTACTATGGGAGTCTCACAAGGCTCCTCTTTCAGCAGTACTTTTCAACCTTTTTCTTCTCCCTCTTTGTCATCTTCTTTGTTGTTTTGGATTACAATATAAAATCTCTGCTGACGACATATAATTTTTGGTACCTGTGGATAAATCGTTTGATGACAGTTTTGCAAGGCTGTGCCTATATCTTTCTGGTATTGACAACTGGATAAGAGGAAATCAGATGAAATTAAATATTTCTAAGATGCAAATTCTGTTGCTCTCAGGTTCTTTACCCAATACTGTTCCTGTTAAATTTGAGATGAATGATGTGGCTATTCCTATACAGAATGAAATAAGGAATCTCAAGGTTCAACTGGATTCTTCCCTCACTATGAAAAAACAATTCTTAATATCATTCAGAAGATTTTTTTTTTCAAATTAAGAATAGTCTGTAGAATTAAATCATATGTTACAACAATCTAAATTTTGGAAAACTGTTCAAATTACTGTTTGCCCTTTACTATACTATTATAATGGTCTGCTTATTGGCGTTAAGAAGAATGTTATGACAGCACTTCAGGTTACACAAAACTCAATAGTGCGCGTGATCTCTGGTATTTCTCGATTTAGTCACATTTCGCCTGTACTGAAATCTTAACATTGGTTACCTGTACATTTATGAATTCAATTTAAAATACTACTGTTGAACAGTGTAATGTTATTGTTGCTCAAAGAGCTATTGTGCTGTTTTTTCTTCAATCGGTCAATAAAGACTTCATACAAATTAAAAAAAAAAATACTACTGTTGGATTTTAAAGCTTTGAATCATAGTATTTCTCCTATTATATATTCTACTTTGAAACTCAATCAACCTGCACGATCTTTGAGGTCTTCACAAAAAAACCTCACAGATGCACCATCCTATCGTTTAGTCTGGTTAGAGGAGTATAGATCTTTGATCTTTTACATCATAGGTCCTAAACTTTGGAACGTGCTGCCTGTTGAATTTCGTGCGATTCAAAACATAAATCAATTTAAGAAAGAATTGAAAACCTATTTTTTTTCATCAAGCTTTTGGACCACATGAGCAATGACCTTGCCTTTTGATAAGTTTATAAACTAGCTGCAATGTTGAATTATCCCAGGAACAGGAAAAGCTTGAGTAATGAGTGTGTAATTTTTAGTCCACAGCTAATTTGCAAATATGTTTTTATATGATGTTTGTATTTTATTGTTGTTTTTTCTTAATACTTTGTATGTATTATGTAACCTGCTTAGAATTTTTAAGATAATATGAAATAGAAATACATTTTATTATTACACAGCCTTTCACTCATACATATATTTATCCAACCAGTCTCCACTCACTTAACCCTCCACTGCCTCTGGTATAAACGTAGTCAGTAAGCCCTCCAGGGACAGGGAAATGCCAACTGCATCTGAATGTAACTCACTCTGAGCTATAACAGAAATGGCATGAGCTAAATCCAAAGCCCCTCGCCTTTCTGTTCTTCACATCAGGGGTGTAACTACGTGGGGCCACGGGGGCATGGGCCCCCGTAGATTTGGCCCTGGCCCCCCGCTGCCAACCTCTTCGACCCCCTCCTGCTGCCGCCGTCGGGTACCTTTGCTGGCGGGGGTCCCCAACCCCTGCCAGCCGAAGTCCTCTTCTCTGGCGAGGTCGCGTTGCTGATCTGCAAGGCTGATCTGCAAGCCTTGCAGATCAGCAACGCGGCTGCGACGGAGAAGAGGACTTCAGCTGGCGGGGATTGGGGACCCCCACAAAGGTACCCGATGGCGGGGGAGGGTTGGCAACGGCAGGAAGGGGAGGTTGAAAGGGTTGGCACCAGGGGAGGAGGGTCGGCGGCGCCAAGGGGGCGGGGCTAAAATGTGCCCCCTCACCTCGGGCACTGGACCCCCCTCCCGCCGAAGTCTGGCTACGCCCCTGCTTCACATACACCACACACAGCCAGTCTGCTCTAAAGAAATCCCCTAGTAAGTCTTTTTTCACCCCAGTACAAGCTGTCAACGTCTTTCCCACCCACACCTCGAACTTGGGGTTTCTTTTACAAAGTGGCGGGTAAGCCCAATGTGGGCTTAGTGTTTGCAAAAAAGGACGTACCGCTGGGCTACCACAGCAGCCCAGGAGTAGTTTCCATCCCTAGCATGTCATCATATCCTGCGCTACAAAAATGTATTTATTTTTTGTAGCGCCACTAATCAGGCAGTGGTGCGTGTTGCCTGGTTATCACCACCTCAGTGGGTTGCAGTCAGGGCTCCCCCCACCCCCCACCAAAAAAAAATGGCCATGTGGCAAGTGCTTCACTTGTTGCATGGCCATTTCTTTTAAAAAAAAAAAAACCTACCTTTTACCCGCTGCGGTAAAAGGGGGCCTCAGCGTACGTTAAACCATGCACCGACGCCAGCACAGGCCCCCTTTTGCCGCAGCTTTGTAAAAGGGGCCCTTGTTTTGTTCACCCAGAAATTTCCAAGTTAATGTCAAAGTGTCACTTTTAAATGGTTACAGAGGTGATTCTAGAAGTGTCAGGTGACTTGTTATCACATGCAAATCGCTGTGTGTGTGTAAGTGGCGATTTTAGAAAAGTCAACTCTTGTACATGTGCCAGCAGCACATGTAGATTTTAAAGGAGCATGCTCAGAGGTTCTCTGAAATACAGACAATTTCTCCATGGATGGGGAAATTTTCCAAGCTATATGTAAACTGCAGTGTGCCTGGAAGGATGGTCTAAACTGCTATCACTCAGATACTTTATGCAGGTGTTAATCCAGCAGGAAATCCAAAAAGACAGTCTGAGCGTCATATGCAACCTGAGGGCCATCAGTCACCACATCTAAGAATTTTCATTGCAATTTAAATTCAAAAGTAGCCCCTTCGGGGAAGCTGGATAGCCTGAGCAGTGTGATGTGGGAGGACCATGAACAGTACCGAGGAAACCTGAAACCACTACAGGCAGAAAAATTTAAGTCCCCTAACCAGCAGCTCACAAACTCTACAGCTATCAGCACACACCCACACACACACACACATAGGTACTTACACCCCACCATTATATAACCTCTCGCTTTCCCCTCTCCAAAACACCAGTATCTGCACCTTATATCCACACTTGTCAATAACTTCCAGGATGTGTGGGGGCAGGGAAGAGTCTTTCCATGAACGGATAGGGTTGGGGATTTTGCCTCCTTTGGTGGTAATGCTGTAATCCTCACGGAAAATTCTCCAGTCTCTGTCTGTCATCTCGTCCAGCTTCTTCTGAGACCAGTGGCGGTCATCCCACCGTTGCTTGGCTTCCTTCTTCCGTAGCTTACGCAGTCGTACCCTAGAGGAAGAGGAGAGAGAACAGGGGAGTGAATCTCTGAGTCTGAACCAAAATGCCCATATATGTGTGCTTAACTGAGGGGGAGGGGGGTCATGACAGTGTGTACATGTTTACATAATGGGCAGTATAACAGGATGGGTTGCAACACTCACTCCTCCTGCTCCTTTTCTTCCAGTGTACGCCTCTTTTCCATCAGGTCCCCATAGAAGCGCGACTGTTCCCTCTTCTGCTGTTTCAGATCAATCCCTGCGATAAATCCTCGTCCTAAGAGCTGAACCTGATGCCGCTCCTTGTACCTACAAAAGAAGGGAGCTCACATCACACCCCTGCAGAGGGATGGGTAATCATATGAAACCAACTAAGCCAATACCCCCAGGACACACTTTCTTCATTCAAGCACAGTATAAGTATCCTTAAAAACAGAATGTCCTGAAAAACAGCAAAATGCTTCTTGTGCAAAGTAACTAAAAATATGACAGCTGAGAGAGAGTTATCCTCAAAGTAGTACAGCAATGGGGTAACTTTCTAAAGCATAAAACATGCTATCCATACAAACACAAAAAAAGATTTATAAAATTACCCCTTATGTAATCATCATGTATCAAATATTATTTTATAACCATAAAGACTGCAAGAAAGTCAAATGTTGAGTCCGATAGATGCTCCTGTTTTATCATACTAAAATAGCTCTACGTAAGTGTCAGTCACAGGGTGGCCTGGGCCCATCCACTTTTGCCTCAACCAGACACATCTTTCTGCCAGCTGTAGAAATCCAGAGATAATACCGATCTCCTAAAGCATGACTGTCAGTGGCTGAAAGCGTCACCATTGCTGGCACAAAGTGCATGCTTGATTCCGCACATGCTCAGTTCACATACAGAACAGAACAGACCATGCGGCATCAGCAGCACCACTTTCAACTACTGACCCCTGCACTTTAGGGATTGAGGCCAGTTTGAGATCTGTATAGCTGGTGAGGCTTGGGGATCCCCACCAGCTAACGTAATTTTAATTTGGGGGGAGGTAGGTAGAGGAGAGGGCTGCCTAGTGCCCTTCCTAGGCCCCTCAAAAATGATGTTCTGGCTATGCTACAGGTATCAGCGGTTAGAATTCTAGAAATATAAACAGTGCTGTTAGTTTAAATACCATGGAGACCTATGAAAGGTAGCATCAAGTAACTCTCACGCTCTGCAATCGGTATGGGGCCGACAAGCCGCGAAATGCCTTGGGTGATCCTAGGCTCGGTTTCTTTTGGACAAAAAACTCTCTCCCTTCTGCCTGGCCACAAGTGTTACTTACATTTTCCTGCAGCAATTCACAGTCACAGGCTGACTCCATGGCCTTCCTTCTGCTTCATCCTGCTTTCTTTTGATGTTAAACAGGAAGTTGCAGTAGAGAGGGCAGGACACAGCAGGAGGAAGAATATGGAGCCAGCCTGCGACTGTGAATCACTGCCTGCTGCAGGAAAATAAGTGACGCCCACGGGGAGGAGGGAATGGAGAAAAGGATTTTTTAACGCAGTAACAAGGCTTTTTACCAATCCCATGGGGGAGGGGGGGAAGTTTTGTTCCTGCATCCGCAGTGATTCTAGTTAGGGTGTGGCTCTTACCGCAGTAACAGTAACTGTGTCATTCTCTACTTTGTGCTATAGAAAAGAAGAAACAGTCAAGATTACTCACAGGGGATTATAGTCGATGGAAGTGTCTTCTGATGCATCCCACTCAAACACAAATTTCCTATCATTTAAATGACGTGTGCGCCTGCGCTTTTTTATTCCTCCCAAATAGCGTTCCTAAAAAATAAAAAGGGGGGAATGGGGGAGTTCAGAGTACATTACTTTTGGTATTAACTCCACAGGCATGGAAGCATTCAGCTTGCCTTGCTGGAGGTGTACAGGCCATACACCTCTTGCTTCAGGGTGCGTGAGGGGCAGGCACAGATATATACCACCTTCTGCCATCTTTACCTTAATTGCTTGCAACTCTTTGCCTTTATCTTTCTCTTCTCGTACTTTCTGTCGTCCTTCATCATCTTCGTTACCATTGGTCTCACGTTCCAGTCTTTCCCGACGTTCTCGTCGCTCCCTCTCTTGAGGATCCTCTACAAAGCAAAGAACTATGAAAATCATGATGTGGAAGGGGGGCGGGGGGAGAGATCATGAGAAGAGAAAGAACCAGGAAGCAAGGAGTACAGGTCACAAATCTTAAGGAGAGGAAGGGAGAATACTGTGAGAAAAAGAGACTTGACAGTCTCTCTTTAAGGAAGGCCTTAAACAAAAACAGGACTATGGGATTGGCTTATAACCTCTTCTCTAATATGGTACAAAGGGAAGACATGACTGCGAAGTTTGATCTAACACACTGGTTACTTCTCAACACATATCATATTGGGATTGATTTCACCGATACCTTCACATATTGCATTTTTTGGGAAGTTTACTCCTGGAGGAATTCTGCACAATGCAGAATTTGCACAGAATTCCCCACCTCCACAGACTGACTGCACAGAATTCTGTGCAGTCTGCTTTTGTGGCACAGATGAAGAAATTAGGCCTTACCTGATAATTTTCTTTCCATTTGTCTTTCCCACTATTCCAGAACAAGATGGCGGACCAGGATGGACGCTCATAGCCAGCTCCGAACGGCAGCACAAATCAGCCCGCTTCTGAAACTTGGAACATGACCCAGGACCCGACCACCCATCCAGATAAGATCCCAGAACAACAGGACCGGTCATCGGGCCCTCCACGTATAGAAAAGATATCGTTCCATAGCCACGCCAAGTCGGGGCAGTCCCCTTATCACCCCGAGCTCACCCTGGACTGGACAGCAAAACATGACAGATACTGAGCTGGCTCCCACAGATGCCAGGAGTCCAGGAGGTCAGAACCACAAGTCCAACTGCCTTCCTGCCCGAGTAGATGGGCCAGTCATGTGTAGGAGTGGTATCGCTCCATAACCATATCGAGCCAGGTTTCTCACGATCCCGAGCACATCTTGAACCGGGCAGCGAACCCTAGAAGAGACTGAGCCAGATCCCACCAAAGCCAGGAGAGACCCTTGGCGGGCACTGCTCGAGACCGTGACGAGCCGGACGGACCCTCTGTGGGCACTGCTCGAGACCGTGATGAGACGGATGGACCCTCAGCGGGCACTGCTCAAGACCGTGATGAGACAGATGGACCCTCAGCGGGCACTGCTCAAGACCGTGATGAGACAGATGGACCCTCAGCGGGCACTGCTCAAGACCGTGATGAGACAGATGGACCCTCAGCGGGCACTGCTCAAGACCGTGATGAGACAGATGGACCCTCAGCGGGCACTGCTCAAGACCGTGATGAGACAGATGGACCCTCAGCAGGCACTGCTCAAGACCACAACAAGCCAGATGGACCCCCAGCAGGCACTGCTCAAGACCACAACGAGCCAGATAGACCCCCATCAAGCCCAGACACATCCCCGGACCAGATAACGAACCCAGACAGAGACCGGCTCCCACCGGCACTGGAGAGACCTATGGCGGGCAAGGCAGCGTAAGACCAGAGCACTGAGCCGTACCAGATCAAGTACCCACAGACAACTGCCAGAAACCTACAGCCTTGAACCACACCAGACAGGAAACATAGCAAAGACGACCACCCCCCAAACCAGAATGAATGGAACGATTGACTCGGACAGACAATGCAGGACCCCATTCACAACTTAGAATGCTCATCGCCGCCAGAAACCTGATAGGCATCAACACTTCTATATTCGACAACTGTGAAAGCAGACAGCTTACAACCTGTTGCACTGATCATATTAAGATTAAATTGCTGTCAACTGTATTAATTTTAATTTTATCTCATAGCTGATGATTAGTCGCTATTCTCTTCTTGGATTCTAATTAGGTTAACTGTCCAAAATCACACTTGGGACACCTCAATCTAGAGAAATGTCAACTGCATCTGAATGTTTTTTTGAGTAGCCAGATGATTCTTCATAACTTAGGGTCAGTTGGATATTATAATCCTGTCTCTGGAGTTACTAGATGATTTTTTGAGATAAGGCAAGAAATCGCAAAATCCTCTTACTCTAACTCTGCTGAGCACTATGTCCCGTGTCCCTTGTTTGAGTGGAACTGCCCTCAGCGCATGATAGAGTTAGCTGCTTACAGCTTATTCCAAGCCCTCCAAGCCCAAAAGTGATCTCAACAAATTAAAAGTAAATCCCCCCAGCTCTATCTCACCCCACTACCCCCGCCCAACCCATGACCATTCCAACAAGAGCAGTTTGACCCTAATCCCAACAACAATCCCTCAACGCATAAAACAACCAGCAAAACCTACCAATGAAAATGCCCGTCACCAGAACTTACCAACACTTATACCTCAAATCCATCACTCTACTCCTCATCTCCTCTACCACACCCAACATTCACACAAACAATATACACAACATCCCAATCATATCCCATACTTACCTTAACAGCATATCAACAGGAAAATGGTTAGAAATCCATCTAGAATTCACCAACTTCATATCCAATACATGCATATCTTACTCAAATATACTGCTTCTCAGTGATCTAAACATACACCTAGAAAACACAAATGATGTAAACACCAAAGAATGCTACAACTTCCTTCAACAATGGAATTTCCAATACCCAGCTCCTCAAACATCCTACAACAAAGGCCACACGTTTGACCTACTAGCATACAAATTCACTGAAAATATACCACCAAGCGCACAAAGAACTAAAATGGACAGAAACGCCATGGTCCGATTACTTTAAATTACTTGCGACCCTGAAATGGAAACAGGTCTCAACCCAAATAAGGCATATTTTCAAAGCACTTAGCCATCCAAAGTTCCATAGAAACCTATGGAAACCTATGGAACTTTGGAAGGCTAAGTGCTTTGAAAATATGCCTCTATATAAACTAAAAGACATTTTTATATTAAGCTAATATCTTAAATACTGTAGCAAGTTTTAAAATATTAAAAAACTCAAACTACATGAGCTGAGGGAGGGGGGAGGGGAGAGAAGGGATGGGGGGGAAGGGGGGATTAATTCATAAAGTTTGAGATGGTTTAATGTTAGTGAAAATTGGTGTGTGAAGCAGACGGGGCCTTAGGCTTCGTGATGGAGAAGTTGTGTATTTCTTGTGTTGGTTGCTTTCTAAAAAAAAAAAAAAAAAAACTCATAAACTACTAATGGAGTTAGCTATCCTCTCGCACTGAGAGGGGTGCTATCCAGTCCTTTGCACTGAGTGTCACGTGTATGATTATCTCCCAGTTGGTGAGATGTCACATGTGTGGCCCAATGCAAAGAGCTCCTAGCTCTCAGAAAATGTGTCCATTCTCTCGAGGCTAGAGTAGCAGTCTTGGTGGAGCTGAGGCGGACAGAGAGGTAGATAGAGGAGACCTACAGGGATGTTGTAGAGAAGTCCCACCTCCAGTCTGGTAGCCCCTGTGCTACCTTGGAGGAGGGAGGTCTCCTAGAAGAAGAGTATCACCCTGGTGAAGTAGGAAGTACTCCTGTAGCCAGGACCTGCCCACCAGGGGATGTACTACTATCCTCTCGCACCGAGGATATGTCTCCAAGTGCTGCCTAGGAGGGAAGGGTTAGGACAGCTGTTGTAGTTGGTGATTCGATTATTAGGCATATAGATAGCTGGGTGGCTGATGGACGTGAGGATCGCATGGTGCGAAGGTGGCGGACCTCGCTTGTCACCTAGATAGAATTTTAGATAGTGCTGGGGAGGAGCCGGCTGTCTTGGCACATATGGGTACCAATGACATAGGAAAATGTGGGAGAGAGGTTCTGGAAATCAAATTTAGGCTCTTAGGTAGAAAGCTCAAATCCAGAACCTTTAGGGTAGCATTTTCTGAAGCGCTACCCGTTCCACGTGCAGGGCCCAAGACAGGCAGAGCTCCAGAGTCTCAATGTGTGGATGATACGAAGATGCAGGGAGGAGGGTTTTAGATTTGTTAGGAACATTTGGGCAACATTCTGGGGAAGGGGGAGCCTATTCCGAAAGGACGGGCTCCACCTTAACCAGGGTGGGACCAGGCTGCTGGCATCGGCATTTAAAAAGGAGATAGAACAGCTTTTAAACTAGAAACTGGGGGAAGGCCGACAATCGCTCAAAAGCGCATGGTTCGGGATAAGGTATCTTTCAAAGATATCACCAAAACAGGGAAGATAGGGTATCCCAACAGTGAGGTTGCAAAAGAGACCATAGTAGATCAGGTATCCTTAAATAAAAATAAAAATCAGACAAAAGATTGCAAATTAATACTGTCAAATACTGAGCATGATGTAAATAGGAATAACAAACATACTTTGAGATGTCTATATGAGAATACCAGAAGCCTAAGAAATAAGATGGGAGAGTTAGAATATATTGCACTAAATGAAAAATTAGATATAATAGGCATCTCTGAGACCTGGTGGAAGGAGGATAACCAGTGGAACACTGTCATGTCGGGGTACAAATTACATCGTAGTGATAAAGTAGATCGAATTGGTGGAGGGGTAGCATTGTATATTAAGGAGAGCCTTGAATCAAACAGATTGAAAATTCTGCAGGAAACAAAACACATCTTGGAATCACTATAGATTGAAATTCCAAGTGTAAAGGGGAAAAGGATAGTGATAGGAGTGTACTACCGTCCGCCTGACCAAGATGAACAGACGGATGCAGAAATGTTAAAGGAAATTAGGGACACAAACAAACTAGGCAACACAATAATAATGGGTGATTTCAATTACCCCGATATTGACTGTTTAAATGTAACATCAGGGCACGCTAGGGAGGTAAAATTCCTTGACAAAATCAAGGACTGCTTTATGGAGCAGCTGGTACAGGAGCCGACGAGAGAAGGAAAAATTCTAGACCTAGTCCTTAGTGGAGCATGTGATCTGATGCGGGAGGTAATGGTGCTGGGGCTGCTTGATAACAGTGATCATAATAAGATCGGATTTGATACTAGCTCTGAAGTAAGCATACATAGGAAATCAAATACGTTAGTTTTAACTTTAAAAAAGGAGACTATGATAAAATGAGAAGAACGGTGGGGGAAAAAAAAAACCTTAGAGGAGCGGCTGCAAGGGTCAAAGATTTACATCAGGCGTGGATGCTGTTCAAAAACACCATCCTGGAAGCCCAGCCAAATATATTCCACGTATTAAAAAAGGAGGACATTGGACAGACTTGACAGAGGATGTCGCTGAAGTACTAACCAACACATACTCTTTGGGAGCTCAGCAATCTGCCCCATTAAAATTTCACCACCAGCAATTGAAAGACACAACAACTGAATTAGATTATGTGCGTTTGGCCCGCAGGTGATCTGAAGATTTGGGCTGTACAATGCAGGCTGACCTGTGCCAAGCATTCATAAGAAACATGTACCGGCTGAGATTGCCAGTCTCACAGTGTGAGAAGCTGTACAAGTTTCTTTTGAGAAAGCACATGTCGCCAAGGAGGGCAGCCCGAGTAACTGACACCTGTGATGAATCCTGCCCCAAATGTGGGGAGGAGTCTGCTACTCTGGGCCATATGTTTTGGTCATGCCCGTTAGTCAAACAGTTTTGGAGGGGTATTTTACGCTCAGTAGATCAACTATGGGGGTGTACTCTAATTCTTGACCCTCTGCTCCTTTTTTTATAAATACAGCCAGATTTGTGCGGTTAGCTATCTTCTTTGGGCTCTCTACCATTTTGAGATCCTGGATGTCAGACCAGGTTCCCCCTCTGGTCCTTTGGCGTGCACAATTAATCCAACAAATGAGATTGGACAGATGTAGTATTCACTCCTTAGATAGTGCTCTGGGTGCAAGATTTTGCGCATAATGGGAACCTCTGTGGATGTCTTTGCCCTCCCAAGGGAGAAGTCATATTCTGAATATTTGATACAGCCCACCGGGGGATGGAAAGGGGGGGGGGGTTGGGGTAGGGTGGTAGGGAGGGTGGGGAAGGACGGGTGGGGTGGAGGGTAAGGGCTTAGGTATCATGGATGATGAACATGTTATAATAAGATTGCTTTTCTGTTGATTTGTATCATTGCATTGACTGTATGGTGTACCAGTTGAGCAATGTTACCAATAAAAATGATTGAACATAAAAAAGGAGGACGGAAGACCAAACGACAGCTGGCATGAGATGAAGGAAGCTATTAGAGCTAAAAGAAAATCCCTCAGAAAATGGAAGAAGGAACCGACTGAAAATAATAAGAAACAGCACAAGGAATGTCAAGTCAAATGCAAAGCACTGATAAAGGAAGGCTAATTTAAATCACCCATTATTATTGTGTTGCCCAGTTTGTTAGCCTCCGTAATTTCTGATAACATTTCTGCATCTGTCTGTTCATCCTGGCCAGGTGGACAGTAGTACACTCCTATCACTGCCCTTTTCCCCTTTACACATGGAATTTCAATCCACAGGGATTCCAAGATGTGTGTTGTTTCCTGCAGAATGTTCAATCTATTTGAATCAAGGCCCTCCTTACTATACAAAACTACCCCTCCACCCCATCACTATGATATAATTTGTACCCTGGTAGGACAGTTTCCCACTGGTTATCCTCCTTCCACCAGGTCTCAGAGATGCCTATATCTAATTTTTCATTTAGTGCAATGTATTCTAATTCTCCCATCTTATTTCTTAGGCTTCTGGCATTTGCATACAGACATTTCAAACTATGTTTGTTGTTCCTATTTACATCTTGCTCATTAGTTGACGGTGTTAATTTGCAATCTTTTGTCTGATTCTTACTTAACGTCACCTAATCTACTATGGTCTCTTTTGCAACTTCGCTATCGGGATTATCTTCCCTGTTTTGGTGATATCTTTGAAAGATACCTTGTTTCGAACCATGCATTTTTGAACGACTGACAGCCTTCCCCCAGGTTCTAGTTTAAAAGCTGATCTATCTCCTTTTAAAATGCCGATGCCAGCAGCCTGGTCCCACCCTGGTTAAGGTGGAGTCCATCCTTTCGGAATAGGCTCCCACTTCCCCAGAATGTTGCCCAGTTCCTTACAAATCTAAAACCCTCCTCCCTGCACCATCAACTCATCTGCGCACTGAGACTCCAGAGCTCTGTCTCTTGAGCCCTGCGCATAGAATGGGTAGCACTTCGGAAAATGCTACCCTAAAGGTTCTGGATTTGAGCTTTCTACCTAAGAGCCTAAATTTGGCTTCCAGAACCTCTCCCCCACATTTTCCTAGGTCACTGGTACCCACATGTACCAAGACAGCCGGCTCCTCCCCAGCACTATCTAAAATCCTATCTAGGTGACGAGCGACGTTTGCCACCTTCGCACCAGGCAGGCAAGTGACCATGCGATCCTCACGTTCACCAGCCACCCAGCTATCTACATGCCTAATAATTGAATCACCAACTACAACAGCTGCCTAACCCTTCTCTCCTGGGTAGTAGCTCCTGAAGACACATCCACAGTGTGAGAGGATATTGCATTCCCTGGTGTGCTGGTCCTGGCTACAGGATTACTTCCAACTGTACCAGAGTGATGCCCTCCTTTTAGAAGACCTCCGTCCTCCAAGGTAGGACAGGGGCTGCCAGATTGGAGGTGGGATTTCTCTACAATGTCCCTGTAGGCCTCCTCTATGTA
Source organism: Microcaecilia unicolor (assembly GCF_901765095.1). Taxonomy (NCBI): domain Eukaryota; kingdom Metazoa; phylum Chordata; class Amphibia; order Gymnophiona; family Siphonopidae; genus Microcaecilia; species Microcaecilia unicolor. The sequence goes on along the minus strand of NC_044033.1, from coordinate 189,830,638 downwards.
CCTCTCTGTCTCCTTCAGCTCCTCCTGGTCTGCTACTCTAGCCTCAAGTGAACTGACCTGTTCTCCGAGAGCTAGGAGCTCTTTGCACTAAGCACACACATATAACCTCTCACCAACTGGGAGATAATCATACATGTGACATTCAATGCGAAAGACTGGATAGCACCCCTCTCGCTGCTGGACTACTGTCTGCATCTCAGTATTATAGAGTTGTTTAATTAAAACGTCTTCAGGTAATGGGAATATCAGATGAATATAAAGAACCTTAGGATTGGTGTAATTTATTTAGTGTTTGCTTCTCAGAAACTAATTAAACAATTAAAACTCTAATGAAAATTCCCCTCTTGGTTTCCTATTTAGAATAACCAACTATAAATGAAAAGCTGACCTAGAAGTGGGTGGGAATGAGGACTTACTGTGTCTTCTAGAGACTGTTAATGCTGTGGCAGAAAATTTAAGTTTTAAAACTACGGGGGAAAAAGGTATGGAGACTTGCTAATAAAGTTGTTTTTTTTTTTTTAATTCTGTGTTTATCAATATTCTACAATTCCTCTTTTAAACCCAATCTTTATGTAACCAAACTCAGAATAGTCTAAAAAAGGAAGCCACACGAAGTGTGGAGGTGCACTTAATCCCCACGAAACATATATAAGGAGAAAAAGAGGAGTGAGGGAAGATAGGCTCTTTCCAATCAATAGGGGAGACATAATAAATATACTTTTTTAAAAATATACAACAGGTTGACTCAACACAGCCGTGTTTCGGCGCCGTAGCACCTTCTTCAGGAGTCTTCCAACAGTATTTCCAGTACTTGGATGATTAATACTCCAAGAAAAACCAATTTCGAAGAACACGCAGTTCCTTCTCTTTCAGAGCAGTGGCAGAAATGCATACAGCAAGCATAGCACGATGTGTTACTATGGCTATGCTTGCTGTATGCATTTCTGAACACGTATATGGATTTTTTACATACCTTTTAAAGAACATATGTGCAATTTGGAATTATCATTTTTTATAATAAGAAATTATTATCACATCGTTATTGTATTTGCGTGTTCATGATTGTCAATGTATTTGTATGTCACAGATATGTTTACATACCTTTTAAAAGAGTAAATGTGTAATTTGAAGTTATTATTTTTTATTATTATTTTTAATAAAAGAAATTATTATTTATGCATTGTCAATGTATTTGCATGTTCATGATCGTGTCTGGTTTAATTCTGTCACTGTTTTTGATTCATCTTGTTGCAAAATCTATGATCCTCATCAAGTGTTTATGATACTTATTGAATGGAAGAGACGTTTAAAATAATTTTAAAATACAATTTATTGTATTAGTAATATCATTCTTTAATACATTTTTTAATGTTGTTTCCATGTTTTATAAATCAGTACACACATCTTTTTAGGGTATTTGGTTTGTGTCTGTTATAATTATTTTTGAGATTATGCTTTTAGACTATTTGTAATGTATCCATTTTTATTAATGCTTTGAGTTAATATAATTTATTGTATATCATTTTAGGGACTCCTGAGGCAGGCCTGAACGGCCGAAACACAACTCGTGTCGAGTCCAGTTTTTTAAAAATAAACTCTTGCTGTGAACTTTTTTCTGAGTCCAGTAGAAGTTTGTTTGGCATCATCTATCTTGTCACCTTCGCTGTGTTCTTTTCTTAGCTTTGAAAAGGCCATTAAAACATGGCTATTTTCTCAGCATTTGGAAATGAAGGACTGTGGATTCACTTCAATTATCTTACCTTGCGTGTCCCACTTTTTTCTATGGAAAGAGTGTAACTCTATTCCAGTTGTCTGTCTTGGTTTGTTTTTCATGTCTTTGTGCCGCTGACTGTTTTACTGAATTCTGTCAATTGCCTTATAAGTACCTGAATATATGTAAACCGCTTTGAATGTAGTTGCAAAAACCTCAGAAAGGCAGTATATCAAGTCACATTTCTCTTTCCCTTGACATCTTGGCTTAATGCAGTATATAAAATGGAACAGAGAGGCTGTGCCATGTCTGGTCCTCAGCCCTGAGTATGTACTTCACCAATGCTCTACACTATATCAAAAGGAACCACTCACCCAACATCCGTCTCCCCAAATCCTGGAAAAATTTCCTCTTTTTCCTTTCATCCTCTAACATTTTCTGGCGCTCCTCTACTTCCTGCTGCCGCCGCTTCAAAGCCACTGCTTCACGCTCTGCTTTGGAGAGGAACTTTGGCTGAAAGGTACAAACAGGTAACATCAAAGCCTGAAATCTCCAGGGAGCAAGAGATGAGCAGGATCAGTCCTACAACCCCATCTCTTTGCCTTCCACATCTGCATACTCACAAACCAAGGTCTCGGAAAGTGGCAGCATAAACTCTTCCGTGAACATATCATGACTGGTCCAAGGGTACCTAATGCTCTAAGCAAACCTTCAGCCATGTGCCCCCGCCCCAGTGGTGGCTCAAGGCCCTTGCCCTCTCCCCCTTGTAGTTCAGCATCTTTGTTTCTCTTCTCTACCAGCCCCCCTTCAAAGGTGGCGAGGATCTCCACTTCCCCTCTCTAAGTCCCTCCAAAAGGTGACATCTCCTCTTCCCCTCCCTCCCCCCTCCCCAGGTAGCAAGTTTCTTCCCTTCCCCTTTGTTGCCCCTCTCCAAGTGACCAGCATTTCATATCCCCCTCCATATCATCACCTCCCCTTTCCTTCTCTGCTTCCAGGCTGCTGCCAACACAGCCCTAGAAGACAAAGCGCTGTACAGCCCTGTGCTTAGGCACTGCTGTGTCCTGCCTCCCGAAGTCTGCTTCGGAGAAGGACAGAACACAATGCTTGGACGCAGGCATATGCGGCGCTCAGTTTTATTTAAGCTTGAGGCAGCAGCAGACGTAGTTTGGGGGAGGGGGGCAGGAAAAGGCCTTAGTGTGTATTGGAACTGTAATGCCCCCTTCCCCCCAAAAAAACTTTTTCAGCTGTAGGCACACACACACAGACCCCCTCACCCACAAACACATATCCAGAGGATTCTGGAAAGAGGCAACCCTCTCACACCCTTACACACACATACACAGAGAACTCTTTCCACACATATACACAAGAGAACTCTGCTGAATAGACACTTTGGGTTCTTGCTTCCTACAAACATACGCAGCCTTGTTATACATACATCTTCCATCCCTGTTCTACTACAGAGACATGCTTCAACCCTATAAGTAGGCTCTGGGTTCCTTTCTAAAGACATTTTGTGGGTCCTAGTGTGTAGTAGAAAAATGAAAGTGTCGGAGCCAGAGCAAGTACCTCTCCTAGACAACTCACCTTGGATTCAGCGGCTTCTTCTGCTTTTTTCTTGGCCAATAGCTCTTCCAAAGACAGAGGCTGTACCTGCAATCAGGGACATTTATTCCAGAGTTAGAACATTCTGCATAGTTTTCTATACATACAATTTCTGCTTCAAAACAACTCAAGAGAAACTTTTCACTATAGCCCAAAACAGATGAATAATTCTGAAGCTGAAGCAGCTGTTTACTGTCCTTGTATTAAACTCCTCTCTGTCACAGGATGAAACCAGGCTCTCTTCAGCCAGTTACAGGACTGCCTTCTATGCTCACCTTTGGCTTCTTCTCCAGTTGTTCTTCCTGTTCATCTCTCTTTAAATCCTTTTCTTTTTTCAGCTTGAAATCTTTGCTACGGAGTGGTGATGAGCTTCTGTGGGCAAAGGGAAGAGGAACAGCATTAGAAAAGTCACTCCCCCAGTTTTTCCATTTTCTTAGGGCTAGTCCTGGGCAATAGAAATCCTTTTATTTGCCAACAGCTCTAGTGAAGATCCCAAGGCACTAACATATCAGAAGTCACCACTGACAACATGTAATATGCTCAAACCACAGAGGCTAGCTCTGTGCAGTGGCTTACTTTGATCTTTTCCTGTCCTTCTCTCGACGGTGTCCATCCTTCTCTCGATCCCGGTCCTTCTTACTTCTCTCTCTGTCTCGTTCTCTCTCTTTGTGTCTTCGGTCTCTATATAAACCAAAGAAATGTCATTAATCAAATTAACTTTTAACAATTCCCCAAATAAAACCACCCTACCTACCTTTCAGCAGACTTAGACCTGGAGCGGGAACGACTTCTGGATCTCCGACGGTCTCGTGAGCGGTGTCGTTTCCTCTCTTTGGAAGGAGAGATCTTCCTGTCCCTCTCTCTCTCTTGGGAACGAGACCGTGAACGTTTCCTCTCTTTTTCCCTGGCAGGAGAGAACTCTCGCTCTCTCTTATCGGGATGTTCTCCCACCATCTACAATGCAAGAGAAGTACTCAACAGGAGTAATTCATTCTACACAGCAACATGTTCCAAAACTGGTCTGCATATCTGAATCAGAAGCCCCTCAACTCAAGCAGCACATGCACGCAAAGCATCTTAACACTTACTGCTAAAACAAGAATTGTCAGGGATTTGACTCCTTCACTTTCTGAACAAAATTCAGCCAAATATCTAGAAAAAAAAAGAAAAAAAAACACAAAAATTATACAACCCTATCTTTATTTAAAATTTTCACATTTTCAGACAGTCTGACTTTGGTGTTCTCGCGACAAGTACAGAACAACAAGAAGCCTCCACACAGTATCAGCCTAAACAACCTACCAACTGCTGCAGGTAGTGAAAATTGCTGGAACTTTCCAAGCACACCTGCAGGTTATACCGGTGAGTTTACTAGAAAAGCGTAGCTTTTTCTCTACTTCCATCTACTGGTAAGAGGGGATAACACCCACTTGTTCAAAATGGTGCAGCCTAGACAAACAAAAACTTTCCAGTAATAGGCAGTCTGGTGGGCTCAGAATTTTGGAAAACAGTAACACATGACTGAACATATTCTCATTTACTCTCACTCTATCCTATATAAAATGTAATTTCCTTTCAAGACCTTCTGGTCTTAATTTAATTTTGTCATTTATAATCTGTTTAACCATCAAGTTTAAAGCGGAGAACAGTCTCACATTATAAACAGATACTATCACTATACCTAGAGGGCTCACAATCTCAGTTTTTGTACCTGAGGCAATGGAGGGTTAAGTGACTTGCCCAGAGTCACAAGGAGCTGCAGTGAGAATCGAACCCAGGATGCTGGAATCAAAGCCCGCTACACTAACCATTAGGCCACTCCTCTTCTATGTTTTTCTATATTTACCGATTTATATTTATTGTGAACCCATTAGCTGTAACTCAAATAGGCGGTATATCAAAATAAAAATCAACTTGAACTCAACCATTTACAGACATCACTTCTGATATTTCTACTGTTGGACTGGGGATAAGAGTACCTTTAGAACTGAATGAAGATGCTTGGTAGTGATCCTCTTCATGCTCTGGTTAAAAAAAAAAAAAAGAGAGAGAAAGGCGTGTGATTTTGCACATTTAGATGAAGATGAGCACCTAGAGTTGGTAATTAGATCAGCACAGGGTAGAAAAGTAGGTGGTGTGAGACTGAAGAACCTGTCTGGTAAGCCTTTTTTTTTCTTTTTTTTTTGTACTTTTGCAACAAAGGGGTCATGTTCCTCATGTAATATAGATTGATGCCATATTATGGTTTGAGGGTTACTGATAGAGTGTACCTGCTTAAAAAATCAACCTACACTTCCAATTTCTCCTACATAAGCACACAATTGTGGAACGCATTACCAAAAGACCTGAAAGCCACGCTCGACCACCTACATGTCCGGAAAAAAAACTAAAAAAACTTACCTGTTCGAGAAAGCATACTCGACCAATCCATCATAAATATCTGATCTCCGCAACACAACATACCTAATGTATGAAATGGACATAGCACAACTCTTCCGTTGAACGATTCCCTAATGTGGCTCTATCACATGAACATTACTTTGTATTTGTTCACACTGGAGTATGCAAACGCCTCTCCGTTACTATGTAAGCCACATTGAGCCTGCAAATAGGTGGGAAAATGTGGGATACAAATGTAACAAATAAAATAAATAAATACAATTAAAAATAGAACTAAATAACCACATAGAGTGGAAAGCTTTTTTGTAACGGGCTCTCTTTTGCCCGTGTTTTGGTTGCCCCTTTAAATAGTAAAGTCACTCTGATTGGAGGACTCTGAGAGCATCCGCTTAAAAACAGGTACCATTTTGGTTGTCAGGAGTCCCGCAGAAGAAATCAGAAGGTAGGCTTTTTCCTTTTCCTAGCAGAAAATCCCGAAAGCAATTTTTCCCTGTCCTCTCTCTAAATATATGTATTTGCACATTTTCCAGGGCATACGCAGTGGCCGAGGGCACAGCTCCTTAAGAAGCACTTGCAAAACAGGGGCTCTCTGTCGAGCGTACCCAGTCAACCAAGCTACAGCCTAGATAAGTGTCTTTTTCTAACTCTAATAGAACATTTTATTAAAGTACAGCTTCAGATTCATAATAAGAATTTAATCACATAAAGGAGGTTTTTGGACTCATGAGGAGCTCGCATCATATTCAATTACAGCAGAATAACTTTCTGCAATGGATATGAGGCAGTCTGCCATTCACAGAATATAAACAAACTAGCCGTTGAGCCCGTAAAAACGGGCTGGTATTGGGGTCTTCCTTCCTTCCCCCTCCCCCCCCCCGTGAGGTCGCTACCGTTCCCCCCCCCCCCCCGGAGTCGCCGCCGCCATCCCTCCACCCGGCCCGGGCCCTCTCTCTCTCCGCTACTAACTTACACATCCATTCGCCGGAACGCAGCACGCACATCAGTTGAGCTGCCGTCGGCCCTTCCTTCTCTACCTGTGTCCCGCCCTCCTGTGACGTAACGTCAGCGAGGGCGGGACACAGGCAGGGAAGGAAGGCCGACGGCAGCTCAGCTGATGTGCGTGCTGCGTTCCGGCGAATGGATGTGTAAGTTTAGTAGCGGAGAGAGAGAGGGCCCGGGCCGGGTGTGTGTGGGGGAGGGGGGGTAACGGTAGCGGCGACCTCGGGTGGGCGGGGAGCGGTATCAACCTCGGCGGCGCAGTTTCCCTCTCTGTCCCGCCCTCGTCATCACGTATTGACGTGGGGGCAGGACAGAGAGGGAAGTCTCTACTGCGCATTTGCGAGTGAGTCGGTCACTCGCCGTTTATATGTTTGATAGAGTGAATGCAGAGCATCTGAAGTCTTTTCCTCTGTTAAAAAGGAGAAAGAGAGAATTTTACTTGTTAGCAGTGTATATATAATATACCACTGCAATCCACAAAACAAAAGGAGCAAGTTCCCACATGCCATCTTTTTCTTTTGATCTAGGCATAGTAAAAAAAAAAAAAAAAAAAAAAGATTTTAAATGCTCCCGGGTTTCAAACTAATGTTTAATGTAAGATATAAATGTGATAGACAGACAGACAGACAGATAGATAGGAACTCTGTATGTGGAACACCTGATTCTCATAACATGATGTCCGTTTTAGTGGCCCTTCACCATGGGAAAAAAAATCTTTGCATGAATATAACACGTGCTAGGATGTCCCTATAACCTAAACCAGCCCCTCCCAATGACACACCGATTACAAATTATAACAAATTACTAATCTACCTATGAAAGTTATTATGTTATTATACTTCCTCTGTGTACATCCATATAATGCACAAGCCGGCATGTTTGAAAATATAAGTGAGATTAAATAAAAATGCTTCCAACAATAAAGAACAACGTGGATACAGCAGCTCATGGTTTGCTTGTTTTGTTTTGAGTGTATGGTGATGACAGCTGCATGGGAAGGGGAAACAGAGATTAACCTAATTGCCCTCAATGTTTTGATGTCACTTCGTCTCCTGTTTTATCCAACCTCCTTGGCTCTGACAGCTAACCAGGTTTAATAGAACGGAGACAAAGTGACATCAACAAGTTGAAACCAATTAGGTTCATCTCTGTTTCCACTCCTCTGCGCAGCCGTCATCCAGTCCACTGAAAACAAAACAAAGCAAACCCGCAAGCTGCTGCATCCATGCTGTTGTTCTTTATTGTTGGTAGAATTTTTAATCACTTATATTTTCAAACATGTCGGCTTGTGCAGCATGCAGATGTACACAGGGGAAGTATAATAACGGAATAACAATTCATAGGTAGAGTAGTAATTTGTTATAAATTATAATCAGTGTCTTATTTCGAGGGCCTGGTTATAGGGACACTTTGTATTCATGAAGGGGACATTTTTCTCCTGGTAAAGGGCCACTAAAGCAGGCATGTTATGAGAATCAGGTGCTCTATATTCAGAGTTTCTATTTATTTACTTATTTATGACATTTATTTCCCACATTTAACATGAACTAGGTTGAAACCTGGGAGCATTTAAAATCTTTTTTTTTTTTTCCTGTGCTTAGATCAAGAGAGAAAGATGGTTTGTAAGAACTTGCTTCTTTTGCTTTGTGGAATACAGTGGTATGTTATAATAATGCACTTAATACTGTTTATTACTATTTACTACTGGTTGATATACAGCACAATGGCATAGCCACAGGTGGGCCTGGGTAGGCCGGGGTCCACCCACTTAGGGCTCAGGCCGACCCAAAAGTACCACACGTTTAGTGGTAGCTGGTGGGGATCCTAAGCTCAGCCAGCTGAAGACTTCTCCCTAATGGTAACGAAAACACTACTCTCCACGATACCAGCACCTGCGCATGCACAGTTTTCAGCGCATGCGTACTGCAGAGTGCCATGGTGGAAAGAAGCATTTACTCGCAAGCTGAGATATTTTTGTTGGTGGTGGTTGGGGGGGGGGGGGGAGCACTTGGTGCCCACCCACTTCTTGCCTAGCCCCACCCAAAATATGTAGTCTGGCTATGCCCCTGACACAGCACAAGTTAACCAAGTCAACTTCATGCTTTGTAATATAATTTAACAGTACAACAAACAAAAAGTGAGAGAGCGACCAAAGACTGGAAGATGTATGTTGGTAAATAAGTTTATTGAAGTACGAAGACTCGACACAACGTTGTGTTTCGGCCGTTGGGCCTGCATCAGGAGTCTTTTCCGCAGAATGGTTCTGGAAAATGATGATGAAGCAAAATCTTCAGAGTTGCAAAATAGTCTTTAAAAAGACTATTGTTCAAGTGAACGTGTTGGTCTGATTAGATTTGAGCACACGCTGCAAAGTGCTTTGTAATGGCAAAAAGTAATATAATTTGTAATAGCATTTTCTCAGTTATTACCCAAATATGAATACAGGTACGATACAGATGTATCTGTTGTGTCTTTAACCTTTGAAGGGGATGCTTCAAACTTTGCTATAGCGAAATGCCTAGGAGCTTGTTTAGATGTAGAAAGCCCTGATTATAAGCCATATTTTAAGCACCCTGTAACACATGAGAATGTTTTTATATTTTTGGATCCCTGTCATATGCTCAAGCTTGTTAGGAATACACTAGGAGAAAAGAAGTCATTGCTTGATGGGGAGGGGGAAGGATTAGTACAGTGGGAATACATTGAAAAGCTTCACAAACTGCAAGAACATAAGGGGTTACACTATACTACAGCTTAGCTCGAGTTATCTGCAGTAGGGCCCATTTTATTCCTATGGGCCCTGCTGCAGATAACTCAAGTCAAACTTTAGTAAAAGACCCCCACAGATAATAAACTAAGAGCTTGGCATATGTTGTGCTCAAAAAATAAAATTAATGTCAGATTAACAGAACAACTTCTCAGTGAATCTGTTGCTTCTTCTCTTCAGTTTTAAAATAATGAGAAGCTATTGAATTTTATTGGCTGTGAAGGGACTGTTAAATTTATTTGTATGTTTAATTGACTTTTTCATGGGTTGACATCTCAAAATATGAACTGTCGAGGTTCCAAGGCTCCATTGTAATCAGCAAACATAACTGATAGTAAGTCCACTTTACACATTGCATGGTCATACATAACGTCTTTGAAGGCTTCAATTCACAGCAAGTCTATGTTAGATTCAGCTTGGAAACTGATCCAGGAGTTTAAAAATAAGTTTTGGATGTTAACAAATTCTATTAATCTGTCTCACTGTATTTCAAGTTTTTGTACAGTATAAGTCATCACAAGAACAAAATATAAGAAAACCAATGGACTGCATTAGGGGCTTATAGCCCATTTAGTTATGTTTAAACAAAAGAGATCTGCATGAAACAAAATATTTATTTTTATTTTGACTTATAAAACCACTTAACCCCTGAAACATGTTCAAAACAGAATAAACCATTTCTGTATCTAAAAAGTCAACTTCTACAAAATAGATGATGTGATTCCATGTGCTCCAATGAAAGGACAGTTTAATTTTACTTCCATTTAATTCCAATATATTTAATCTCAATATATCCCACCTTTATAACATCAGGCGTCCCAAGGAAGATCAGAACAACAGTTAAGATGAACCCATCAGGAAACAAGATATCCTCACTGAAATTTAGCCATCTGTATTGTATAGAACGGTGTATGAAAATGAGCACAAAATAGAGTTTTTAAGTCCTGTTTCTACATGCTACAATATTTTTAAGCTGTTTTACTGATATTCAATTATTTCATGATATTTAAAAAAATTAATAAATTAAAAGGCTGTCCATTAAGTTTAAAAAAAATGTTTGTCCTCCACTTTTTAAGGCACTGCCTATCCAACTGAAACAGCTTTAGACTTGTTACAGATGGACCATGCATAGGCAGTCCCTTATTTCTAATAATCTTTTGCTATTGTTTTGGATGTACTAAAACCGAGGCAAGCTCCGCCTACTGGCTTCAGCTCTTACAGTAGACTAAATAAATTCTCTTCACTCCTGTCTATTAAACCTCCTTGCAGACAACAGCTCCAGCTCATGGCGCCCTCGGATGACGTCACAATACGTGGCTAACAAATCCAGTCTCCAGGAAGAATAGGCAGCACGATTCAAGTAAAAGAAGTCAGCTCGAGAGGTACCTGCCTCTACCCCCTCTAAGGCTCACAACCTACATGTGAAAAAAAAAACACCCAAGAGAAATAACCACAGGTCTACACGGCGGTCGATGCGTAAAATATCTTACTCACAGGGAGAAACGGCGATCAAACGGCGCTGATAGTGTGTCTCTTCATTCCAGGCGCCAAACAGCACGTCCGGAACGGAACGGCCGGAAAACAACAACCAACAAATAACGATGTAAACGCAATAACAGTCACCCTACCAGACAGGAGGCTGGTCAGCCCATAGTTCATCTGCGCGTGCGCTTTGGAAGGAAGTCGGTATCAAAGATACAGAGGCTGCGCAGTGAGTGTACGCGCGACACGACGCCTAGCGTGTACGGATACGCACGGGACTGAACGTAACAGGAACGTTCTGTCCAGAGCAAGAAGGTTTAATAAACAGGAATGGAAGTGAGCCTATCTAGTCTACTGTAAGCAAGGAAGCCAATTAGGATTATCTAAGTTTCCCCTTCCCAGCGCAGCCGTCATCCCCGTTCACTCAAAACAAAGCAAGTAAACCTATGAGCTGCTGCACCCACATTGTCGTTTTTCATTGTTGATCCATCTGTAACAAGTCTAAAGCTGTTTTAATTGGATAGGCAGTGCCTTAAAAGGTGGAGGACAAAAGTTTTTTTTTTTCCCTTATTGGGCAGCTTTTTAATTTATTTGACAGCTTCCCATATGTAGATATATCATTACCAGTAGGTACTTAGGTATTCGTCTGACAGCTTGTATTTATAGCGATTACTTTATTTAAATGGACCTCAATGCTTCCATGCTTGGCAAATCTCCATAATATGCAGATTGCTCAGTATTTTCATAAGAGCACCAACACTGGAGCAGGTCTTATCATTGGTCCTCTTTCTTATCATTAACTTGATGGGAAAAAAGTACTCATAGGTCAATGTAAAAAAACTCTTCTAGGATGGGGTTACCATATGGCTCCAGAAAAAGGAGGACACATTGATCCAGTCTGGGGAAAAACCATTGACCCATCAAACTTTCCATCATGGTACTAATTCATCAATACTGTGAGAGTAATACTCTTTTCATTAATCAATCGAAATCTGTCAACCGTTGCCTGTTGTATTTCTTTCCCCTTATATATAGGTTGACCGCTATATTAGGGGTTTATGCACCCCGGAACCAGCCCCACACTTATCTTATTCAATGTTCTATGACTCTGCAGCCTGCCTGTCGTATACTGTGTTATTGTTGTGATGCCAAGTGTTTTCACCACTGGTAACCCAATGATGTCACAATGATAACACAGTATACGACAGGCAGGCTGCAGCAGGGCCGGTCTTAGGCAGAGGCGACCAAGGCGGCTGCATAGGGCCCCGTGCCTAAGGGGGCCCCGCACGGCGCGCCTCAACTCTGCCTCGTGCCTCCGCTCCGACCTCCGCTCGCCTCGGACGACCCAGCGGACCGCATCATAATCATTCATGAATGATGATCCCATTCCCGCTGCAAGCCTCCCGCCACCACCGGCGCCCACCCCGGCTTGGGCCTGCTGCCTCTGTCTGAGCCCACTGTCAGCCCCTGAGTCCCCAGACCCCGGCATCGCGTGACAGTAAACTTTGCAGTGAGCCAGGCAGCAACGGCCCCGCCCCCGACAGCGACAGCCAGTTGCAGCGTGACAGCTCACCTCCTCCAGGCTCCAGCTTTTCACTTCCCTCTCAATGTCCCACCTTCTGATGAGGTATTTCCTGTTTCCGCGAGGGCAGGAGTCACTGAGCGGGAAAAGCTGGAGCCTGGTCCAAGGTTGTGAGCCATCGTCGCTGACTGTGGTGCATGCCTGCAAGGGAGAGCGCATGCAGACTCGTGGAGCCGAGCGAGGCAGCGAGCAAAGCAACAGACAGGGCTGCTGCCTACAACAGTTGTGCCAAGCCAATCCATTAAGGCAGGTGCGTGTCTCTCTCCTATTCCGGGAAGGGGGAGCGGGGAGGATCTCTCTCATTCCAGTCTGCGGATGTGTATGTGTGTCTCTGTACCGGGGGGGGGGGGGGTATTAGGGTCTCTTCAGGGTCTCCTATCTGCACTATCCTGGGGTAGATGTGTGTCTGTCTCCTCCCGCTGGGAATCCGTCTGGGCTCTGACTCACAAGTTACAGTACAGGAAGGATGATGTACCCCCCTCCCTCCCATTACTCCGGTGAGCCCCCTCTTCTCTTATTTAGCACTACTCTCTCAGCCCCCCCCCCCCCCCCCCCGCAACCAGCTCCCTTACCTTCTCTGCAGACAGTGAAAGATCTGAAAGCCGCTCAAGCTCCCTTTCTGGTCCCCCTCCTGCCTCCTTTTCCTCCCCTCCCCCACAGCAGCCTTTACCTTCAGGCTGCCCTTCAATGGAGTCACTGTGCGAGTCCTGAATCCAGCGCTGCCCCCTCCCCTGTGCCAGATGTCCTGCTTAATACATCTAGCACTGCCAGTCAGCACCTATATTAGTGACCACTTATAGAGCCGGTAACATAGTAACATGGTAGATGACGACAAAGAAAGACCTGCATGGTTCATCCAGTCTGCCCAACAAGATAAACTCATGTGTTACTTTTTTTTGTGTTACCTGACCTTGATTTGTATCTGCCATTTTCAGGGCACAGACCGTAGAAGTCTGCCCAGCACTAGCCCCGCCTCCCAACCACCAGCCCCGCCTCCCACCACCGGCTCTGCCACCCAATCTCGGCTAAGCTTCTGAGGATCCATTCCTTCTGAACAGGATTCCTTAATGTTTATCCCACTCATTTTTTAATTCCGTTACCGTTTTCATCTCCACCACCTCCCGCGGGAGGGCATTCCAAGTATCCACCACTCTCTCCGTGAAAAAATACTTCCTGACATTTTTCTTGAGTCTGCCCCCCTTCAATCTCATTTCATGTCCTCTAGTTCTACCACCTTGCTGAATTTAAGGGCTGGATCAGAACACTTTGAAGGCAGATGCTGAAACTGGAGAAAGGATAGGGACAGGGCTACATGGTAGACAGGACACATAAGGACATAGGAGGATGGTGGACATGATGAGAGAAAATATATCAAATGGAAAGAAGACACTGCATAAAACAGAAGACACTGGGACCAAAGTGAATAGAAAAACTAAATAATCAGACAAAAAAGGTAGAAAAAGGTATTTTATTCAGGATTTATTAATTGGAATATGTCAGCTTTTGGAAATGTGCATCTGTGATATTTTTCATGTAAGTTTCAATGTTTCTAGTATTGCTGCATGCTGAGTCTGACTTCTTGAGGTAACTTTCCAGTTCAGTATTTTGCCTTCATATCTGTTGTGTCATGTGTTTTTCAGGTGTGATCAAGGTGCAGTAGTCTGCTAGTGTATAGTATTTGCAGCCCTTTTTGTTTGTTTGTTTTTTTCACTAGCTTGTGCACTGGTGTTTTAGAGCCCGGTGTAATTACAGTTGCCTTTCTACGCATAAGGTTGTAGCTCGTCCTGTCCTTGGAATTAGTGCTGTTACAGTTTGTTAAGGTTATGAGTGTGTTTTTGCACAAGTTTGTGTATAGTGTTTTGCAGTGGAGAGATTGTGTGTTGGCCTTACTAAGGTGGCACCAAAACATCAGAAAGGGTGTAGAGCCTAAATCATGACACACTACCTCTAAAAGGGTGTTTTGTGGCTCTACATGAGAATTGTGATATTATGATCCCTTGCTAGTTTCATATTGTTGACGGTCTGCATTTTCCGTATGGCTGGTATATTGGTGTATAAGGTATTAATTGTGACTATTTTATTTTTACTTATTTTTTTTCTGTGTGTTGTCAGACAATTATGGATGTGTAACAAAGATGGACGGAAGCTATCCAGAAGGACCAGACTAAAGCCTCAATTATAAAAGCCAAAAAAAAGTTTATTACGACCCAACACGGTCCGTGTTTCGGCCAAAAAAGCCTTCCTCAGGGGTCTTCAAACTGGTTTATACTAGTGTTTCTCAAAAAAGGATCTCACGAAAAGAGTGAGATAATCGCTAAAAGTGAGTTCGTAAGAACTATCTGCATAGACGTTGAAAAAGACAATTATGGATGACAGACAGAGTCGGAGTCTTCTTGAGTCAGATAATGGAAAAAGGAAGGGCGTTCCTAACGAGCACTTGGCCGACTTTACTTGGTCCATTTTTTCTTGTGACCAAGCCTCAAAAAGGTGCCAGAACTGACCAGATGACCACTGGAGGGAATCGGGGATGACCTCCCCTTAATCCCCCAGTGGTCACCAACCCCCTCCCACCCTAAAACAAACCCTTAAAAAAAATTTCCAGCCTCTATGCCAGCCTCAAATATCATACCCAGCTCCATGACAGCAGTATGCAGTGCACTTCAGGCAAGTGGACCCAGGCTCATCCCCCCCCCCTACCTGTTACACTTGTGCTGGTAAATGTGAGCCCTCCAAAACCCACACTGTACCCACATGTAGGTGCCCCCCTTCACCCCTTAGGGCTATGGTAGTGGTGTACAGTTGTGGGGAGTGGGTTTGGGGTTGGGGGGGCTTAGCACCCAAGGTAAGGGAGCTATGCACCTGGGAGCAATTTGTGAAGTCCACTGCAGTACCCCCTAGGGTGCCCGGTTGGTGTCCTGGCATGTGAGGGGGACAAGTGCACTACAAATTCTGGCTCCTCCAACGACCAAAGGGCTTGGATTTGGTCGTTTTTGAGATGGGCATCCTCGGTTTCCATTATGGCCGAAAACCGGGGACGACCATCTCTAAGGTCGACCATCTCAACATTTAGGTCGGCCATCTCTAAGGTTGACCTAAATGTTGAGATTTGGGCGTCCCTGACCGTATTATCGAAACAAAAGATAGATGTCCATCTTGTTTCAATAATACGGGTTTCCCCGCCCCTTCACGGGGCCGTCCTGCAAGGATGCCCTCATGAAAACGTGGGCGCCCCGTTCGATTATGCCCCTCCAGGTATTTTCTTCAAGCTGTCAAATGCATTTTACAGCTTTGAGTCGCAAACAGCAATCGATGCACAAAGGGGAATCCATGCATCTCATTTGCATGCGATCGATCCCCTTTGAGCATTGGTCACTGTTTGCAACTCAGTAATTTTTCCCACGACTGTGCATCAGCCCCTGAGAGAAGATGGTGGACCCAGAGAAATTTTTATGAAGTTCCATATTTGTGTGCTGTGTGGCCACACCACTTGCACAGCCCTTGGTAGCAAAGTTTGGTATGGTGCTGAATATGTAACTCCATTCCTTAGCAACCCTCTAGAACAGCTCAGGTTATGCACTCCTACCAACAGATGGAGACTGAGAACTACTAGTTTTCAAGTTAACCTATAAGTACTCTGTGTAGCCCACAGTCACATATTTCTCACTCTCCCAGCACATGGTAGTTGTTCTGTGCAGCCCAAGTCTAGGGAGTGTAAGAGACTTTTTTTGGGGGGCGGGGGAGGTGCCACAATTGGTATTTTTTCTTACTTTCCTTCATTAAAAACAACAAAAAAACAACAACAACAGCCCAGAGTCTTTGGGCTCAAATTCGGCCTTGGGGCTGCAGCACTGGGGACTAGCGTGTCTCTCCCCTCCTTCACATTGCAGTGCCTTGCCTTGGGTAGGCAGCAATCATGTGGTTGTATCTCAGTTTCCCTTCCCATGCCGCACGTCTTATCTTCCGCCTTAACCGATATACTCATATCACCCCTCTCCTCAAGTCACTTCACTGGCTCCCAATCAGATACCGCACACAGTTCAAGCTTCTCTTACTCACCTACAAATGCACTCGATCTGCGGCCCCTCCGTACCTCTCTACCCTCATCTCCCCTTACGTCCCTACCCGTAACCTCCGCTCTCAAGACAAATCCCTCCTTTCAGTACCCTTCTCCACCACCTCCAACTCCAGGCTCCGTCCCTTCTGTCTCGCCTCACCCCATGCCTGGAACAAACTCCCTGAGCCCATACGCCGTGCCCCCTCCCTACCCATCTTCAAATCAATGCTCAAAGCCCACCTCTTCAATGCCGCCTTCGGCACCTAATCACTACACCTCTTCTCAGAAAACTTATCTACCCCAACTTGACATTTCGTCCTTTAGATTGTAAGCTCTTCCGAGCAGGGACCGTCCTTATTGTTAATTTGTACAGCGCTGCGTAACCCTAGTAGCGCTCTAGAAATGTTAAGTAGTAGTAGTAGTAGTAGTAGTAGTAGAGGGAAACCTCAAGAGCCCGCAAGAGCAAACCGGAGCACACCAAACCAAACACTATTCAGATAGTGTCAAGCTAAGAACCCTCTAACCCAGTGGTTCCCAAACCTGGTCCTGGAGGCACCCCAGCCAGTCAGGTTTTCAGGATATCCACAATGAATATTCATGAGAGAGATTTCTATATACTGCCTCCACTGCATGCAAATCTTTCTCATGAATATTCATTGTGGACATCCTGAAAACGTGACTGGCTGGGGTGCCTCCAGGACCAGTCTGGGAACTACTGCTCTAACCAATTATATCAAAAAAAGTACAGAGGAGGAAGGAGCCACAAAATTGTCCAGATGGAAGCTTCCGCTCTAACCTGGCGGTAACCAGGCTGCTCATGGTGCTGCCCAATTACCGCCAGATTAGCCCCCGGTGTTAAAAATAATAAATTTTCCCATCGTGCTGGAAATGGCATGTGGTGGGAGCAGCACTACCACCGGTTCCTGCGGTAGTGCCAAATTGGCGTTCGCCAACGCTGTGGTAGCTCTACCTCGATGTTGTAAAAGGGCCCCTATGTGCATTAATGGCATTAGTTTCTTTTAGTAAATCTAGCCTTATCAATGTAATTTTATACAACTTTTTGGCCTCTTATAAAAATTAAATCACACCTAAAAATATGTGCAGCATAAGCCGGTGCATTATTCGATGAGTAGGTGTGTTTAGGGGAGGAATTTGGACAGAGCTGTGATTTACACATGTGCTTTACATGCTAAGGTTTAGGCCCTGCTATTTCTGCAGGATTTGTGCTAGGATTTTATAAAAGATTCATAGACAACTTTAAAAATAGGCATTTTCCTACTGTATTAAGGTGCCCTGTTATTAAATTACCATCTGACATCTAACTTGGCCAAACGCTTCCTGGAACAAGGAAAAACCCAATACCTAGGCTGAATCATAGGCAACAGCTAGAACAAACCCACAGCATCAAAGGTCCAGGTGAGGACATCGCATCAATCAAGTGGGACTATTTTAGGACTTCAACATTAATTCTTATAAGATCAGTACTTAATCAAACACCAAGCTCTTTTCCATGATTTGTTTTGTAATCATTCCCCTGAGCCATCAAAATTAACCCAACTGTTAGTCAATTAAATCCAGTCTCCCAAGGTCATTAAAGTTGTGATTTTCATCATGGTCCCTCCAAGCAACTTACCCCAACCATCTTGGAATTTAGGTTACTGTAACAGCCTTGTACATGGGATAAATCTCTCAGAACAACATTGACTCCAATTAGTCCAGAATATGGCTATAAAATTACTGACAGGCTCGAAAAAAATATGACCATGTTACACCTCTCCTCAAACAGGAGCACTGGCTCCCTGTAACATATCAAGTCACTTTTAAAATCCTTACCCTTATTCTTCAAATCTATCACTTAGGTAGTCCACTCTCTCGATTATTTAATTCCATATAATCCCTCAAGGACCCTATGGTCATTTCAATCTAATCTGCTACATATCCCCTCTCTTCAGCAAGTATGCTATGACTTTATTTGCACTCGAGCCTTTAGTGTCATATGCCCTACTCTCTAGAATGCTTTACCCCTTCAACTATGGTTATTGATTTCTCATACTGGTTTTCGCTCTTCTCGTAAAACTTTAATTTTCATAGACACCTATAATTCTTAATTTATTATGCAACTGTTAGTACAAGCATTATGGCACATAAGTTGTTGGCTGCGATACACTGCATGACCGTATATCCCAGCACACTGATACTCTCATTTATTTATCTTTTCTGTCCTATACCAAATGTATTTATTTATGTCTTAAAATTTATAGACTGCATAATCTACAATTCTAAGCGGTTTACAATTATAGGTACAGAGGTGTGGTAGCCGTGTTAGTCCACTCTTAAAGGGCAACCTTCAAAAGCTAATCAAGAAATGTATTAAGTTATGTCCAATAAAAAAGGTATCATCTTATTTTATTTTCCATGTTTTATTTTGTTTGATTTCTATTGATAACAATTATAGGTACAAAATCATACATATAACACTATACAACCACATACATCACTTTCAAAACACAATAACTCTGAAAACAATACTGTAATTCTTCAATTCCCCAATATCATGGGCCTTTCAAATAACCTTGCTGAAAAGTGCTTTGATACCAATATGTTTTTAAAGCCTTTTTAAATTGATCTAACTTTGTAATTGACCTCAGTGGTAAAGGCAAACTGTTCCACAAACTGGGTCCAATCATGTAAAAAAATTAAAAACCTGTATTCCTGTAAACGGAGGAGTGGCCTAGTGGTTAAGGTGGTAGACTCTGGTCCTGGGGAACTGGAGAACTGAGTTCGATTCCCACTTCAGGCACAGGCAGCTCCTTGTGACTCTGGGCAAGTCACTTAACCCTCCATTGCCCCAGGTACAAATAAGTACCTGTATATATAAGCTGCATTGAGCCTGCCATGAGTGGGAAAGCACGGGGTACAAATGTAAAAAAAAAAAAAAAAAAGGGTACATCTAATACAGTCAATGAAGCTGACCTTAGATATCTAGTTGGTGATGGTGCAGGGAAGAGGGTTTTAGATTTGTAAGGAACTAGGCAACATTCTGAGGAAGGGGGAACCTATTCCATAATGATGGGCTCCACCTTCAGGGTGGGATCAGGCTGCTGGCATCAGCATTTAAAAAAAGAGATAGAGTAGCTTTTAAACTAAAACCTGTGGGAAGGCCGACAGTCGTTCAAAAGCGCATGGTTCAGAACAAGATATCTTTCAAAGATACCACACCTCTCTACTCAAAAATATCACCAAAACAGGGAAGATAGGGTATCCCGATAGGTTGCAATACAGACCATGGTAGACCAGCCAGCTCATTTTCGAAAGAGATCCCCAGCCATCTTCCAACACAAATCGGGAGATGGCCGGCGATCTTCTGAACCCGGCCAAATTGGTATAATCGAAAGCTGATTTTGGCCGGCGCCAACTGCTTTCCACCGCGGAGCCGGCGAAACTTCAAGGGGGCGTGTCGGTAGGTTAGTGAAGGCAGGACTGGGGCGGGACAGGGGCATGTTCACAAGATGGCCGGCTTCACCCAATAATGAAAAAAAAAAGACAGGCTTGACGAGCATTACGCCGGCTTTACTTGGTCCCTTTTTTTTCACGACCAAGCTTCACAAAGGAGCCCCAACTGACCAAATGACCACCGGAGGGAATCGAGGATCACCTCTCCTTACTCTCCCAGTGGTCACCAACCCCCTCCCACCCAAAAAAACAACAACCCTTTTTTTGCCCCGCCTCTACGCCAGCCTGAAATGTCATATCCAGCTCCCTGACAGCAGTATGCAAATCCCTGGAGCAGTTTTTAGTGGGTGCTGTGCACTTCAGGCAGGTGGACCTAGGCCCATCCCCCCCCCCCCCACCTGCTACACTTGTGGTGGTAAATGGGAGCCCTCCAAACCCCCCCAAAACCCACTGTACCCACATGTAGGTGCCCCCCTTCACCCCTTAGGGCTATGGTAGTGTTGTAAAGTTGTGGGTAGTGGGTTTTGGGGGGATTTGGGGGGCTCAGCACACAAGGTAAGGGAGCTATGTACCTGAGAGCTATTGTTTTGTTGTGTTTTTTTTTTTTAGAATTGCCCCCTAGGGTGCCCAGTTGGTGTCCTGGCATGTGAGGGGGGCCAGTGCACTACAAATGCTGGCTCCTTCCATGACCAAATGCCTTGCATTTTGCCGGGTTTGAGATGGCCGGGCCCGGTTTCCATTATGGCTGAAAAATGAAGCCAGCCATCTCCTCTAGGGGGGGGGGGGGGGACATGCACCACCTGTTAAAAAAAAAAAATTTTCAGCACCCCCAATCATTTTGAAAAGTTGGCTCCTATGGAGTACATGGGAGAAGGGATGGTTAAAAGCACAAGTAGTTTTGAATGAAGGCTGATGGTACTGTAGTTCCAAAAGAGGATGATTATAATTAATTGGAAGCCCAACATGAAAGAGGAAACTGGTAGACCTACATCATAAAAAAAAAGAACATGCAGCCATGTAATATTATTATTAATTTAATAAGGCACAGGACACCAAGGCAATTGCAATTTGATGTTAGGGGCAAAAGAGATTAGCTGTTCAGGGAACAGAAGGCTGAAAGATTCACACAGGCATGGGAGGGCCTTGAACACACAGCAGGGCGCACCCACTTGGTGCTATCCTATGGACAGAAGTGGTCAAATCTAACGAAAGGTCAAAGGAGTGGTCAAGTTAGGGTCCAGCAAATGCTAGAAACTAAGAGAGCTTCTGCCCTGTAACCTATTCAAAGCCATGTAAGTAATATTTACAAATGAGAAAAGGTGTTAAGATGTTTGTTGTAACTTGGGATGGGTGGGTACATGAGCCTTTGCAAACTGACCTGATTAACCAAATCCTGTAAAATAAATAAATAAATATGGAGTGGCAGAGCCACAAGAAGAAGGAAGGAGTGTCAGCCATTTCTGGCCTATTGGCTGGGACATAACAAAAAAGGGTGAGGGCTAGCTTGGAGGGCTGCGTCAGCCAATAGCTTTGACCCAACTGGAACCTGATAGTGGATTTGGGATGTGGGGGTTAGGTATACTAAGCCTGGGTCCAGTCGATGATGTCATGTTATTTATTGAATAACGCTGCAGTCCTCACTGAATAGAAGTGTGCCTTACTGTTTGTGTATGGGGGGAACGGGAACAGGGCATACCTTCCACAGTGTTCAGTTCCAATAGACATTTTACACCAATCCTGGATTTCTGACAACCCTATTCTGATTCATTAGGGAACCTGAAGCACTGCAGGCAGTAAATAAATCCTAAATAAATGCAAATACCATATTGCTTTGGGTACTAAAACCAGAACTGGCTTGAAATGTCCTACTGCAACTTGATAACCTCCCTCTCTAAGTTTCCCTAATGTGTCTGTACATATCTATTTCATTTAAAATAACATCACTCTATATTTGTTTCTTCACAGGAGGAGGCTTTCGCCCCACAGCGCTATGTAAGCCACATTGAGCCTGCAAATAGGTGGGAAAATGTGGGATACAAATGTAACAATTAATTAATTAAGTCGGAAGATATTGGAGACCAATGGGTAGGAGAAGATATGGGTGGTATTTGGGATGTCAGAGGGTAAAGGGGGGAGCTTAGGACTTCCCAAGTTGGTGATATGGGCTGAGGAATGGGCAATGTTGCTGCCCACAAAAATTTGCTATTCCAGCCTGGTGCATAAATCCATGCTGGATTCAAACATTTACATAGAGCTTCTGATTCTAGATGTTTATGGTTTAGAATTGTAGGGTGTTATTTTTAAGGCAATTAGGTGCTTTCCTGGTGTACAAAAATAGGGATTTATTGGTGTATTTGCATAGCCAAAAAAAAATGTTAGTAGCTTCTTCAGTAAATTCCAGGTGTATTCCTTCAGTGACCCATAACACAGTTTTCCAGTTACAGCATCAACATTTCCCTTCTCCCAGCCTCAAGCAATTACCCTCTGCTCCTCCTTCTCAAAACCCCAATAGTAGACAGTCCCCCCACATCAGCACAGCCCCCTCCGTGGTCCCCAGCAGCCCCCCTTCTCCCAGCCCCAGTAGTAGCCACCCCCTTCTGCTACCCCTCTGCAGCCCCCTGGGTTCTGCATCAGCACTGCCAGAAACTTTGAAATGCAAGAGGAGGAAATGTGGGTTCTTGGGCTGCAAAACATTTTCTACTGCTGTGGCAGTCAGGGAGACAGCAGAGAGTGATACTCCTTATTGGAGGTAATTGTCTGCAAGGGCACTGACCCAGAACTTTTCTGAACTTGTTTCCTTTTCTCCATTGTAGCTGACCTAGTAGGGGGAATCACCTTCCCCTCCCCCCCCTTGATGGCCCTAACCTGAGTCCCTTTTTTTTAAAAAACAGGATTACCACTATCTCTTAGGTTCAGAACACAGATAAGTAGGCAAGCAAGTACCACTAAACTAAATCCCAATTCAAACTATGGGTAGACAAACAGCCTTTACCTTTGGGGTCAGTAAAGCTTTGTCTCAAGGCAGTCAGCAAATAATTGTGGAGTTGTCTAACACTGAATGATGACATCAACAGATTTTTGCATCTAATGTGGGTGAGGCTTGTTACTTCACATGCTTTAGTTCACTTTGAAACTCAAGGGACATGATCATAGTTTTTTGTTCACTTACATTTTTGTATTTCTTAACTATTTTTTGCCTTTTTAGGTGTTTTTTTCCACTCCGCTCTTTTGTGATTTCCACTTGTATACTGAGTTGTTGAACTTCTTATTGACCTCCAGGAAAATGGCTAGTGTACCTGAATGTAAGTCACATTGAACTAAATCCAAATCCAAAATCTAGTATTAGGCATATCCTCCTATATAATAATTCTCACCTCCACGTTCTATGTGTCTGCCTGCGTCCGTAATTTTCTTCACAGGTGGGCTCCGAAGCCCTAGCTGACGTCACTAGACCCATTATGACGCGACCCAGAGGAAAAATAAACCCTCACAGCAGATCCACTCTCTTCCCCCCCCCCCCACGAGTTAAAGACCCCCAACTCCCTCCCTCCCTCCGATTTGCAGACCCTCCTTCTTCCGATTCCCAGACACCCCCCCTGCAGTCTGTGACCCCTGGACCGCCCTGCCGCGACCCTCTCAGCCCCCCTTCCGGTCGCAAACCTTCCCCCGCCGCCGTCATCAAGTACCTGTGCTGGCGGGGGACCCCAACCCCCGCCAGCCGAAGTCCTCTTCTCGGCCACGCGTGTGGGACAAATGACGTGATCAAGTTGGAATCTGTTTGTGTGCATACGTCTGACGTCAGACGCACGAACACAAACTAATTCAAACTTAATCACATCATTCGTCCACGCCATGTGGCCGAGAAGAGGACTTCGGCTGGCGTGGGTTGGGGTCCCCCACCAGCACAGGTACGTGATGACGGCGGCGGGGGAAGGTTAGCGGCAGGAAGGGGGGCTCGAGAGGATCGCGGCAGGGGGTTCCAGGGGTCAGGAACTCCAAGGGGGGGGTCTGGGAATCGGACGGAAGGGGGTCTACAAATCGGAGGGAGGGAGGCAGGGAGGGGGGGTCTGGAACTCGGAGAGCGGGAGGGAGGGGTCTGGAACTCGAAGGGGGGTCTGGAATTCAGAGGGAGGGAGGTCTGGAACGGGGGGGGGGAGGGGGGTTTGGAATTCGGAGGAGGGGAGGAGGGGGGGAATGCACCACCTGTACAAAAGCTAAAAAAAATGGGGGACGACCCTGGAACTCGGACGGAGGGAGGGGGGACGATGATGACAACCCTGGAACACGGAGGAAGGAGGGACACTGGAACTGGGTGGGAGGGAGGGGCCCCAGGCACACACACTCTCTCTCACAGACACACAGTATCACTCACCCTGGTACACACACACACTCGCAGATTCACTCTCTCTCGCTCACACAGTCACTCTCACACACACTCTCTCAAACATACACACTCCGAGGAAAACCTTACTAGCGCCCGTTTCATTTGTGTCTGAAACGGGCCTTTTCTACTATTGTGAAATAATACTAACCCTTAAGTCATATAGGACCTATAAAGCAAATCTACGATACCATTTATTTCCAGGAGTCCCACAACAAGAGCCTAGATAGGAAACATATTGGTGGGCACTAGAACATTAATATACCTACTAGACAAACTGGATATTACAGATTGATTCCATACAGACATTCAATGCTATCAGAATAACTGTCCCCTTTCACAAATGCAGATATAGGCAGACTCTCACCAAGAATGGCAATAAGTAACCACAAATTAAAAATAGACTGAAACTCTAAGAAGCCGGACTCTTGTAACACCAAAGAAATAGAAACACTGATGCATTTCCTTCTGTACTGTACAAAAGAAAAATATCAGATGTAAATTTAAAATTGACACATTCCACTCACTAAATTTAAAATTAATATAGAAAAATCAAACTAAGAGGTCCTTTTAGTAAGGTGTACTAATGGATTGTGCATGCTAATGATTAACATCGTTATTGGGCCATTTCTAGGCCCTGAATTCAGTCAGGTCTTTCCCTTTCTTTTTTCCATACTTTGCCCCTTTTCAGGCAACATTGTGAAGATTCCCAGTGGCTTCAAGCACTGTACCTAGTGCAATTGGACTATCTCGGGAAAGGTCACCCATTCTTGGTGTCTGCAGTGTCTTGGGCCCGACCATAGCCCTACTAACTGTGTTCTCTGTCTTCATATGAAAAACAGGTTTCAAGTCTGCTGAGAAGGCTCAATGTGAAAGGATTTTTGGTGAACAGTCCGGTTCCTCGACTTTGGCATCGACATCGAGGTTGGAGGCATCGGCATTGACGTCGAGCATTGCCATCGATAAGCATGGTTGCTTCTAAACCCTTAGAAACTGGGAGCAGTGAGGCATTGAGTGGGTCTCCACCTGTCTCGAGGTCTCCTGCTGTGCAGACCCCCTGGGATAGTCCATCATCGGACCTGACCTCAAGGCGATCAGAAGATTCAATGTCCTCTTCGGCACAGAGGAGTCTTGGTGACACTCTTGGGCAAAGGCCAAGAACCATCATCATTGGTCACCCTCATCACATGGTGCCAGGAGCTCCAGGGCGTCAAAGTATTCGGCACCCAAGAAGTGTCGACACAGAGAGGATCACTCCCCCTCTATACAGGAGGTGCTGATGCGCCTGCCTCTAAGCAGCCAAGATCCCAATCGTGTGTTGACCAAGCAATTCTGCAACCTGCGCCTCAGCCGGCACCCCAGCGCATCGGGCCTTGCTCCTTGAGCTCCTTGAGCTGCTGGATGGCTTAATGCACGGTGTGCATTGGTACCGGGGGTGCTTGTGCCTACCCTACCTCCCGTTATGGCCCCGCCTGACTCTCAGCCTGTGGTGCGGCCTCTGAAGCCGCTTGTAGCCCCTGTGTCAGCTGTCACCCAAGCCGGCGCCCTTTTGACATCACTGGAGGAACATTCACCAGAGTCGAGACGGGAGTCAAACTTCTCAATGCCACTCTTGAGGACATGGTTCCTTGGCACCAAGGCAGAATCAGTCTCGGCAGTCCCATAGGGAGATACTGTCCGACACTGAGGAGGAGAGATCATGGGATTCAGAGGAGGATCACAGATACTTTTCCTCAGATGAGTCTTATGGGATTTCTTCTGAACCCTCCCCTCCACCTGAAAGGAGATGGTCTCCACCAGAGAGCCTTTCATTTCCGTCTTCTGTTAAGGAAATGGCTGAGGCCATTCCTTTCCTTGGGAAGTGGAGGATGAGCCCATGGCCAAGATGCTAGAGGATACATTTGCTTCTAAGGAGGCTGTGACTGCACCTCTCCACAAGGTACTCAAGTCCTCGTCAGTGACTGCGAGTCCCTTCTATCGGTCCATGTTATGCCCAACACCCAGTATCAGAACCATGGTACATCTGGTTTCGACAGGCCTCAGTTGCCTCACAATTCCATGGTGGTGGAATCCGCTCTCAAAAGAGCCAGGAGTACTAGGGACTATGCCTCAGTGCCCCAGGCAGAAAAGCTAGAACCCTGGATTCTTTTGTGAGGAAGATGTACCAAGCTTCAATGCTCATCTCCCGTACACAATCCTACTAGCTCTTCACTAGCTTCTACTTGTGAAACTCGGTTTGACAGGTTTCGGTGGATGAGCTCCCTGTGGAGCAGGCCGAGCCTTTTTGCCACTTGGTCAAGCAGCAGAAGGCATGTTGAAAGTTCTTGGCCAGGGGCGCTTAGGAGACTTTTGATGTGGCATCCAGATCTCTGCTCAAAGTATAGCAAAGTGCAGACTCTCATGGCTGCGTGTTTCTGACTTGGAACATTCTGTTCAGCAGCGGTTGGCAGATTCTTATTGCCGGGGGGATAACCTTTTTGGAGAGAAGGTTGAAGAGTCACTGACCAAATCAAGAAGCATACTGATACAATCTCTTCTCTCTCCTGCTGGGTGCCTTCTGCATCCACCTCCTCAGCTAGGAGGGTTTTTGGCAGACCAAAGAGCAGTTCCTACTACTATTCTAGGCGTAGGTACACTCCTTCGGTTCGCCAGCCTACTGAGGCTCAGCCCCAGCTCGCTCGTTCACATCAACAGTGTGCGCCTAAGGCCCCTGCTGCTCCCCAATCAAGCAAGGAATGAGCTTTTGCATGGCTCCAGCACAGCATAGCCGCAGTAAAAGTGTCTGTCCTGACGACTTGCTGGTCGGAAAGGGGGGGAGGCTAAAATGTTTTCACCCAAAGTGGCCTCTTATAACCTCCAACCAGTGGGTTCTTCAAATAGTCCATCTCGGATACGCCCTCAATTGGCATCTCAAACCTCCAAATTGCCCACTGAGATCTCATTCAGTCAGCTCTCAGCACCAGCAGGGTACTTGCAGAGGAATTCTCCCACCCTTCTAAAGGCCCATGCGGTCGAACCTGTTCCACCAGGGGAAGAAGGGTAGGGATTCTATTCCAGGTACTTCCTTGTGCAGAAGACAGGGGGAATGTGTCCCTTCCTATACCTAAGGGTCCATTGAAGGGATTTACAAGGCTGCAACGTGGTCATCAGTCCACACATTCATATCTCACTTCTGCCTTCAGCAGAATACCCGATGCAACAGTCGGTTTGGGAAGTCAGTGCTGCAGAATCTGTTCAGGGTTTAGAATCCAACTCCACCCCCCTAGGCCCATTTTTGTTCTGTTCCAGGCTACACTCTTAGCTAGCTGTATATAGTTTCAGGTTAATCTATATTACATCCTCGCTGTTGCGAGGTCCAATTGACCAATGTTCATTGTTTTGAGTGAGCCTGGATGCTATGGATACCCCACATGTGAGAACAAGCAGTCTGCTTGTCCTCTGAGAAAGCGAAGATACTTACCTGTAGCAGGTGGAATCTTTCCTGGAAGCAAGCAAGACTCGGGAGACACCCTCTGAAAGACCTAAAGAGGCAATTTCTAAGCTCTCACATCCAGGCCGTGAGAGCCAGAGGTTGGGGATGTAGAAGTGACCCCTCGTTCTGGGTGATGAGGGTCAGAAAACAGTCCAATCTCCACGTTTTTTTGGAGGACAACTCCAGAAGAAGAGGGAACCAAATCTGACGGGGCCAAGAGGGCGCAATTAGAATCATGGTTCCGCAGTCTTGCTTGATTTTCAGCAAAGTCTTCCCTACTAGAGGTATGGGAGGATACGTATACAGAAGGCCTGTTTCCAATGTAGGAGAAAAAGCATCTGACGCTAGTCTGTCGTGGGCCTGAGCCTGGAACAGAACTGAGGGACCTTGTGATTGATCTGAATGGCAAAAAGATCCACCGAGGGGGTGCCCCACGCTCGGAAGATCGTGCGGGTTATTCCCATGTTCAGTGACCACTCGTGAGGTTGCATTATCCTGCTCAGTCTGTCGGTCAGACTGTTGTTTACGCCTGCCAGATAAGTGGCTTGCAGAAACATGCCGTGACGGTGCACCCAAAGCCACATCTGGACGGCTTCCTGACACAGAGAGCGAGATTAGGTGCCCCCTTGCTTGTTGGTGTAATACATAGCAATCTGATTGTCTATCTGAATTAAAATGATTTGGTTGGACAGCCGATCTCTGAAAGCCTTTAGAGCATTCCAGATCGCTCGCAGTTCCAGGAGGTTGATCTGAAGATCTTTTTCCTGAAAGGACCAAGCTTCTGAGTGTGAAGCCATCTACATGAGCTCCCCACCCCAGGAGGCATGCATCCGTCTTCAGCACTTTTTGGTGGCTGAGGAATTTGTAATGGACATCCCAATGTCAATTGGATCAAATCATCCACTGTTGAAGAGAATTCCGAAAGTCGGTGGGCAATTGGATTACATCCTGTAGATCCCCCGCAGGCTTGACACCACTGGGAAGCTAGGGTCCATTGAGTTGATCTCATATGTAGACGTGCCATGGGAGTTACATGAACTGTGGAGGCCATGTGCCACAGAAGTCTCAACATCTGCCGAGCCATGATCTGTTGAGACGCTCGAACCATGGACACCAGGGACAGGAGATTGTCTGTTCTTGCGTTGGTAAGATAAGCTTGAGCTGTCTTTGTGGTTCAACAGAGGCCCAATGAATTCCAACTTATGTACTGAGGTGAGATGGGACTTGAAGTAATTGATCACGATACCCAGTAGCTCTAGCACCTGAATAGTCATTCGAATGGACTGTGGAGCCTCCGAGGTGCTCTTCACCAGCCAATCGTCGAGATAAGGGAACACATGCACTCCCAGTCTGCATAGCGACACTGCTACTACCGCCAGACATTTTGTAAACACTCTGGGCACAGATGCCAGACCAAAAGGCAATACATGGTACTGAAAGTGCTGAGTTCCCAGCCGAAATCGAACATACTTCCTGTGAGCTGGAAGTATTGAGATATGTGTGTCCAAGAACATAGCCATCATTCTCCTGAATCATTGGAAGAAGGGTGCCCAGGGAAACCATCCTGAACTTTTCTCAAACCAGAAACGTGTTTCAGGCCCCTTAGGTCTAGGATGGGACGCATCCCCCTTGTCTATTTCTGCACAAGGAAGTACCTGGAGTAGAATCCCAGCCCTTCTTCCCCTGGTGGAACGGGTTTGACCGCTTGAGCCTGTAGAAGGGCAGAGAGTTCCTCTGCAGTACCTGTTTGTGCTGGGAACTGTATGAATGAGCTCCTGGTGTACAATTTGGAGGTGTGGATTCCAGATTGAGGGTGTATCCTAACCGGACTATTTGAAGAACCCACCGGTCGGAGGTTATAAGAGGCCACCTTTGGTGAAAAAATATCAACCTTCCTCCAACCGGCAAGTCGTTCGGTACGGACATTTGTTATTGAGGCTATGGTTAACTGGAGCCAGTCAAAAGCCCGTCCCTTGCTTTTGTTGGGGAGCAGAATGGGCCTTAGACGCACGCTGTTGACGAGAACGAGCGCACTGGGGCTGAACCTGGGCAGGCTGCCAAGAAGCAGGAGTGTACCTACACCTAGGATAGGAATAGGGAACACTCCTCTTCCCCCAAAAATACCTCCTAGATTATGATTATTATTATGATTATTTGTAGCATTTGTATCCCACATTTTCCCACCAATTTGCAGGCTCAATGTGGCTTACATTTGCCGTAATGGCGGATGCCATTTCCGTTAACATTATTACAGACTAGTAAAAAAGGCCCGTTTCTGACACAAATGAAACGGGCGCTAGCAAGGTTTCCTCGGAGTGTGTATGTTTGGGAGAGTGTATGTGAGAGTGACTGTTTGAGAGTCGGAGTGAAAGTGTGATTGTGTGAGAGAGAGCGTGAGTCTGGGTGTGAGTGTGTTTGTGAGAGAGTGTGTGTGTGAGAATGAGAGTGTGTGCAAGTGTGTATGTGAGACACAGTGTGAGTGAGAGTGTGTGTGTGTGGGAGAGAGAGAGAGGTGTGTGTGAGACACAGATTCTCTGTTTGAGTGAGTGTATGAGACCAAGCGAGTGTGTGAGTGACTGTGTGGCACATAGAGAGTGAATGTGATACAGTGTGAGACAGAGTGTGTGAGAGTGAGAAAGACATTGTATATGAAGAGAGAGTGTGAGCCGTGCCCTCCCAATCCATGGCCATCTGTCCCTGCCCCCTCCATTCATCCTTTTCCAGCAATTCCCCTCTGTCCGTGAGCCTGCTCTTCCCCAATCCATGGCCATCCATGTTTGTCTGTCACCTGCCCCCTCCATTCATCCCTATCCAGCATTTTCCCCTCTCTGCTTGAGGCCTGCCCTGCAATCCATATCCATCCATGCCCATCTGTCCCCTCCATTCATCCTATGCAGCAATTCCCTCTCCCTGAGTCCTGCCCTTCCAATCCATGCCCATCCATGCTCCTCTGTCACCTGGCCCCTCCATTTTCCCTATCCAGCATTTCCCCCTCTCTGCCTGAGGCCTGCCCTGCAATTCATATCCATCCATGCCCATCTGTCCCCTCCATTCATCCCTATCCAGCAATTCCCCTCTCCCTGAGTCCCTGCCCTTCCAATCCATGCCATCCATGCTCCTCTGTCACCTGGCCCCTCCATTTTTCCCTATCCAGCATTTCCCTCTCTGCCTGAGGCCTGCTCTGTAATCCATATCCATCCATGCCCATCTGTCCCCTCCATTCATCCCTATCCAGCAATTCCCCTCTCCCTGAGTCCTGTCCTGCCCTTCCAATCCATGCCCATCCATGCTCATCTGTCACCTGGCCCCTCCATTTTTTCCCTATCCAGCATTTCCCCTCTCTGCCTGAGGCCTGCTCTGTAATCCATGCTCCTCTGTCCCCTGCCGCCTCCATTCATCCTTTTCCAGCAAGTCCCCTCTCGCCCTTCCATGCCCCCCCCCCCCTCGCATCCATGCTACGCTCTCTCCCATGTCCCAGCCTGGCCCCGCCCTCTTCTTTCCCCCCCCTTCGCATCCATGCCCCCCCTTCGCATCCATGCCTCACATCCATGCCCCCCCACCCCTTCGCATCCATGCCCCCCCCTTCGCATCCATGCCTCGCATCCATGCCCCCCCCTCGCATCCATGCCCCCCACCCCTTCGCATCCATGCCCCCTCCTTCGCATCCATGCCTCGCATCCATGCCCCCCCACCCCTTCGCATCCATGCATCCCTTTTTTTTTTTTAATTCTTTTTAACTTTACCTCCGTGGCGGTTCGTGCAGCGAAGCGTCAGGGAAGGAGGCGGCGCTCCCGACGTCTAGCTTTCCCTTCGCTGTGTTCCGCCTTGTTTTGAAGCGGAACACAGCGAAGGGAAGGCTAGACGTCGGGAGCGCCACCTCCTTCCCTGACGTTTCACTTCCGGATTTGTTTGTTTGTCGCGAGGGCGGGGCAGAGACGGCTGGCTGCTTGACGCTTCACACCACGAATCCCCGAACCCTTCAGCCTCAGCCTGGGAGTGACGTCAGATGGCTTCAGGCTTCAAGGCTTCAAGGCTTCAGACTTCCGGCTTCAAGCTTCGGCCTTCACAGAACGTTGTCCTGAGAACTTAGGCTTCCGGCTTCAAGCTTCCGGCTTCACAGAAACGTTGTCTTCAGAAGTTCAACGGTGTGTTTTATTATATTAGATGGTATTGCAGTAAGATGCATACTACTGTAAAAAGGACACACAGGAGACCTCGTAGCACTCTGCTGACTTGCCAGCAAGCACCTCTCCGTGCTGTCTGCTCTCGACCTGCACCTCTTCCATGCTGTCTGTCTTCACCCACACAAGAGACCTCCTCTGGAGACTGATGCCTTTTCCACTCAGCGTCCACTTAGAGTTCTCTAGTCCCCCCAGAACCACGCCTGTAGTCAGTAGCCTTTCTGCACACTTCCCTGGGATAAAATTATTGCCTGGGTCCCACCAACCCTCTGCTCTTCCCTTGGTTTCAACTTCCAGACACTGTTATTCAACTGTCAAGGGTAGCAGGGATTCTCTGATGTCCTTGTCTTCAGGGGTTATTCAACAACAAGGTTCCATCCAGGGTTGCCAGTGGAAAATTTTTTCCAGCCCGATGGAGCCCAAAAAACAGCCCAAAACCAGCCCAAACACAAACCCCGCCCCTGCCACCCCACCCCCCGCATCATCACCCCCGCCGTCATCAACCCCGCCCCCACCATCACCGGCCCCGCCTCCCACATCATTGGCCCCGCCTCCACGTCATTGGCCCCACCTCCAACATCACTAACCCCGCCCAAAACACCATTAACCCCACCCAAAAACATCACTAACCCCGCCCCCCCGCGGCCAAAAAAACCGCCCTGAAGGCCAAAAACAGCCCAAAAAACCGCAACCCGCCGCGGGCAAAAATTTCCCGCGGCGGGTCGCGGAAACCTCGCCCAATTGGGTGGTAAACACCGCCCACCTGGCAACACTGGTTCCATCTGGGATAGTGCCTTTGTAACTCCCACAGGGTGCTCTGGTGTGCAGTGTCCTCCAGTGGCTGCTGCCCGGCCTCACCAGCCTTTGCCTCAGGGAACCACCTTGAAACCAGACTTCTTGTGCCTGCATTGACTCAGGCCTCTAGTTTGGTCCTCCCTTTTCCCTCAGGGTGACCTCTTCCTATAGTCCTGCAGTCCTGGCTCGGCCTCCCCACTGTATCTCCTGGTAACCGACCCACCTTACCAGTTCTTCTGGTGGGGCCCTCAGGTCCCCCTTCTCTGGAAGATAGCACAGCTTCCTCTGCTTGCAAAAATATGCAGATTAGCTGGTTGCATGTAAATTCCGTTTATTAGCTAGTGTTACAGTCCTTGTGGAACCTGTCTTGCCCACTATTAATCTGTTACTGCGATTCAACCCCCTGAGACCATTTACTGGGGACATCTGGGTCTCAGGGTATAACAGCCTCCTCCCCTGGATAGTGAAGGAGTGGAACGCCGGATACTGTTCAAATACTATGAATACTACTGAGCAACAGGACAACCTCATGTTTTGTGCCTACTGATGAACTTATACTTATGCTACTCTACCTCTGCTTTTGGCTGTTTAGCCACACCCTATTACTGCACTGAACATTTGTGCCTTATCCAGTTCTACTGTTTACTAACAAAAGAAGTTTGCTGTTTACTGATGTACAGACAGAATGCCGGGCTATTAGACATATAGCTTGTGACAGTAGTTTGCAAGGCCTATACAAGACCAGCTTGCATGTAGCAACGCCATCTGAATAGACGACCTTGGTGGGTGCTAACACCCCGCCCTGCATTTCCTGAGCCGAACGAATCTTATCTCCTGTGCTAGAAAGAGCATTGTGTGTGTGAAGAATAAGCTGCTAAGTTTCGGTTTTCTTGCCAGTATCAATTTCAGTGTTATGACTTGGTGTACGTACTGAGACTACAATTTGTACTGTAAGAACTACAAATGTTTACTGCGCATGTCGGTTGTGACGTGTAAGTGGCCAAATGCGCCGGCCCAGTAGGGAAGTATAAATGTAAGTGTCAGATGGTTTATGACACACAGTGTCCCGAGACTACTCTGGTGCTGTTCACTTGCTAGCAATAAAGTTGCCCTTGTTTGAACCAAAAATTTGCCTTTCGTCTTCTGATTTCCCACCTGTTTCATTGGCGACCCAGATGGGACGGAAAGTAGAAAGGGGAAGCGGATTATATCTTCCCCCTCCCCCCACTGCGGTCGGACCGGGTCATCGACCCCCACCCGCGAAGGTGGTGAGTGGCCACCGCTGATTTCAGCGTCCATCTCCCGGAGGAGGGCCGATCAACTCTGCCTGACTGTGGAGGGGGCTGTGTGGTTCCCGACAGGCACCTTTTTCTATTTCAGAGAAGAAGCGTACTACGGCGCGGCCTGCGACCCCCCGGCGGACAGGCGAGTACTCCTACGTAGTGACCGGCCCAGTAAGGACCGAAGAAGAGGCGTGATCACCCTCTTTTAGCCAGTGACTAATACGGACTATTGGTATCCGACTAGGTCCCGAAACTCACTAGGCTCCGACGACGAAACCGAGCGTGCGAACGGGAGGGTTTCTTGTGGCGTATGAAAGTGTGTGAATGGGCTTGCAGTTCCAGGCCGTGCGACCGCGTCCTGGTCGGCCGAGTGTTGACCCTTCTGTGTCTGGTGGAACGAGACCCCTTACTCCTCCACCGCCCCTTTCCCCTTTGTCCGTCACCTGTCCTTTGGCACTCAGGTTATGATGGGCGGGGTGGGTCTTCACCGTTAGATTTATGACGGAACACTTTAGCGAAGTGTTCCGACCTAGATAAATGTAGCAGGGCCGGGATGATACAGAGATGTCATTTAATGTGGCCGTGGCTAGGAATTGCTGGATGCCCCCGGAGGGTCTTCGAGTATGCAAAAGTGGCGGCGGTCATGAATATTGTTATAGAGTGAGGGAAACCCAGGCTGTCCCGAGGACATTCCATACATAGAATCGTGGTTGGGATGTAGTCCGGGATCCGCCGCTT
Source organism: Microcaecilia unicolor (assembly GCF_901765095.1). Lineage (NCBI taxonomy): Eukaryota > Metazoa > Chordata > Amphibia > Gymnophiona > Siphonopidae > Microcaecilia > Microcaecilia unicolor. Next base: position 189,795,735 of record NC_044033.1, on the reverse strand, counting down.
GGGCCCAACGGAAGGTAAAAGGCCGCCCTCATGTTGTAAGCAGAGAAAAGGCCGGAAAACTAAACTTAGAACCCTGCCGACCATGCCTTCGCTCTCCAAAGCTCGGCAACCGTTGCCGTCCCGAAGGCCGCAGGGACCGCCCCCATACGGCCTACCAGCCCCTAGCACTGAAGCACTGAGACCACGCCCGCCTGCTACTATATGTCAGGCAGGAACCACGCCCAGTACTACCAACACACCTTCTAGAAAGAAACCCCCGAAGAAAAACCGCAGGGAAGTTCAGGGTTCGCCCGAGAAGAAGACTCCAAAAGCCCCGATACTTGCTACGGCGGAAGCATACGAAGACGACATTGCGCCGCGCCATATGCCCCTATATACCCTGACCTCACGGGCCTACAGAAGGCCCCGCTGACGCCGAGACTTCCGGGTCAGAGTCGGTGCCGGGGAGACGTCTCACCCAGCCTCACCTGAGTCACCTGGCCCCGCAACCACACGGGAAAAGTAAACGGGTTGTGAAGAACATTACTACTCGGTTCCCCCAATCGAGTCCGCATCAGGCCTTCCCGTCCGGCCGAGAGGGGGAACCTCCCCCTTATTCCCAGTTCGACAGTCGACCACCTATACCCCTAACCCGGCGGAAGGGGGGGGGCCAGCCCATTGAATCAACAGTTTATAGCCACGTTCCCCTTCTCAGTGCCGATTTGTATAACTGGAATTCCATGGGCCGTCCTACGACCAGAAACCCGAGCAGTTGGTAGAGCTGGTGGAAGGCATTATATACAGTTATAATCCGACTTGGGCAGACCTTAGGCAGTTGAGCGCCCACATCCTGACCACTGAAGAACGCCGCCTTTACAACAAAATATGGAGCAAGCATCCGGATGCTAATCCGGCCCATGCCACTTACAGAACCTAATAGAAACGGAGGCGCCCATCGCTGCCCCTACGTGGGACTACCGAACCGCTGAAGGCCAAACCTTTATCCGCCGATACCAGCAGGCATACCTGCCCGCTTTAAAGAAGGGAAAGCAGAAGGTTACCAACATGGGAAAATCCACAGTGTGGTCCAACAAAAGGACGAGAGTCCAGGGGACTTCCTTGAACGACTTATGGACGCATTCAGGAGGCACAGCCCGATAATCCCGAAGAACCCTAAGAACCTCCCAACCGTGGTTATGAGTTTTGTTAGCCAGTCAGCACGATATACGAAGAGAAAGCTACAGAGAACGGAGGGGTTCGAAGGGATGAGCCTCAGCCAACTGAAAGCTATAGCTGATCGCGTATTCGGATATCGCGACCAGGAGGAGAAGGTGGAGGCCCGGAAGGAATCGACCAGACGGATGCGGGAGAAGGCAGATGTGTTGGCCACGGTGCTGGAAGAACGAATGAGGTCTAGACCAAAAGGGAGGTGGCAGGAGAACAAGAGGAACGCGGTCCCCCATAGGCGTAACCAGTGTGCAAATTGCCGACAAGAAGGACACTGGTGGCTGATTGTCCAGAGAGTATACGGGACAGCCCGAGAGAAGAGGAATCATGGGACCGGCAGACAGAGGAGGAGACAGGCGACCGTACGGTGGGCCCCCAGGCGAGGCCGGGAAGGGGCCGAAGAGAGAGAGGACGGGATGACCGGAGGGAATGGCAGATGGCTGTGTACGCTAACCCGAGACAGCACAGCATGAAGAAACCGGGAGGGCAGAGTCCCCACTGACCCTCTGGTGGAAATTCGGGTGGTGACAGAATCTATGAAGGCCTTACTAGACACGGGGGCCCAGCGATCTGTTATCACCACCGCCATAGCCCCAGCCACGAAAGAAACTATACCAATTGTGGGAGCCTCCGGGAAATCCCTTGCGGCCCCCCTCCTCAAAGAGCGCCAAGTCCAGATCGGAGGGACGATGGTGTCCCATCAGTTCATACACATCCCTGGATGCCCAGTCCCCTTAATTGTCGAGACCTACTCTGTAAGCTCCAGGCCACCTTGAAGTTCAAGACCACGGGTGAGGTAGAAGCTCGCTTTGAAGATCGGCCAGTGACACTCATCTGCCCAGTAAGAGAAGAATGGAGACTACACGCTCCCCCAACTGTAGGGCCTGGCAGCTGCCGTTACGACCAGAATACCTCTTTTGCCCAGCAGAGACGAGCCATAAGGATGAAGTGCCTGATGTATGGGCAGAAGTGAACCCCGGAGGACTGGCCTTAACGCTATTCCTATCTGGATTGAGCTCAAACCGAACGCTCAAGTTGTCACCCAAGGACAATACCATATCCCTATGCGGCCCGGCATAGTATGCAAATTCACCTACAGAAACTCCTTCAACAAGGGGTCCTTAAACCGACTAGATCCGCGTGGAACACCCCATTGTTGCCCGTCAAGAAGCCAGGAACATCAGAATACAGACCCGTCCAGGACCTGAGAAAAGTCAACAACCAGGTAGCCGACATAGTTGCCCTCGTACCAAACCCCTACTCCATCCTAGCCCAAGTGCCATCCCAGACCAAGTGGGTACAGTGTCATTGATTTAAGGACGCCTTCTTTTCCTCCCTCTCGCTGCCGACAGTCAGAAGTTGTTTGCCTTTACGTGGGAAGACTTACAGACGGGAACCAAGCAGCAATATACATGGACCCGGCTTCCTCAGGGGTTCAGAACTCCCCACCCTCTTCGCGACCAACTCGCCCAGGACCTGAAGACGTATCAGGACGATATGGGCCGGTCGTCCAATACGTGGATGACCTGTTGGTGGCCCGTGAAACATACACGGACTGTGCAAAGCTACCCTTTACCTCTTGAAAACCCTGGAAGCCCAGGGTACCGGGCCAGTCGCAAGAAGGCCCAGATATGCGAGATCGAAGTCGAGTATCTGGGGTTTCGCCTCCGAGAAGGAACCGGAGGCTCGGTATCCCCCGAACCCAAGCTATCCGCAACCAACCCACTCCTGCAAATAAGAAGGAACTACGGGCACTCCTCGGAGCCGCTGGATATTGCCGCATTTGGATCATCAACTTTGCCATCCTGACCCACAGTTTGTACGCCAAACTGAAAGGACCTGAACTCGAGGGCCAAGATCTCCGGTGGGAGAAAAGCGAACTGAAAGCCCTTCAGGACCTCAAGGAGGCCCTTGTGGCCCCACCTGCGCTCGGACTGCCTGATGTGACTAGCCTTTCCACTTGTTCATCGACGAAAGAAGGGATTGGCACTTGGAGTCCTCACCCAATGGTCGGCACCTGGCAACGCCCTGTAGCATACCTCTCCAAGGGCATGGACAACGTGGCACGAGGATGGCCGGGCTGCCTCCGAAGCATTGCGGCGGCCTGTCTGTTGATACACGAGGCCAATAAACTCCGTTGGCCAGACACTCTTTGTGACCACACCCCACCCCATCCGCGCCTATTCGAGAGCCACGGACCCAGATGGATGACCAACTCCCGATTGGTTAAATACCAAGCCCTCCTGTGCGAAATCCGGAGGTGCGGATCTGGACACGACCAACCTCAATCCTGCCACCCTCCTACCGGCCCCTGAATCACCATTCCACGACTGTGAGGAGGTAATGGCCACAGTGCATTCTAGCAGACCTGACCTCAAGGACCAACCCTGGCAAGGGGCATCGCCCTTTTTACCGATGGAGCAGCCAGGTGATAGAAGGAACTCGAAGAGCTGGCTATGCTGTCGTGTCTGAGGACCATGTGATCGAGGCTATGGCCCTCCCGCCCGGAACGTCAGCCCAGAAAGCGGAGCTGATCGCCCTCACCAAAGCCCTCCTGTGGGCTGAAGGAAATTGTCAACATTTACACCGCTCCAAATACGCTTTCCTCACCCTCCAGGTGCATGGAGCCTTGTACAAGGAGAGGGGATTTCTGACAGCTGAAGGGAAAGGACGCAAATGCCACTGAGATCTGTCAATTACTCGAGTCATATGGAGCCGAAGAAGGTGGCTGTGATGCACTGCAGGGCCCACTGGAAGAACGGACCCTATCGCCCGGGGAAATCAGCGGGCAGACGACGCTGCAAAAAGGGCAAGTCAGCTCCCCCACTCCTCTCACCCTTCTGACCCCGTACTCGTCGTCCAGCTCCCTACGGAGACCCCTATCTACACTCCCCAAGAAACGGAATGGGCCCAACAAGAGGGTCTACAGTCACGCAATGGCTGGTGGATACTGCAGGATGGGCGCATATGGATACCCGAAGCCTTGGCCTGGACGGTGGCCAAGGAGGCTCACGACCGTACCCACCTGGGAAGGGACGCCCTGGGGCGCTTACTTGAAAAGACCTACTACATCAACAAACTATCCCTGTGGACAAAAACGCTTCCAGCCGATCGCGACTTGTGCCCGGAACAACCCTCCGAACGGGGCCCGGCCCTATGCAGGACATGTTCTTCGAGGCACCAGCCCTTTCCACGTGTGCCAGATTGACTTCACACACAGCCCCCGGCGCGAGGCTACAAAGCTATCCTCGTCGCCGTGTGTACCTACACCGGATGGATTGAAGCCCAGCCCACTAGAACGGAAATGGCTAAAGAAGTCACCTCCCTACTGCTTCATCAAATCCTACCCAGATACGGTCTCCCCAAGCAAATAAACTCTGACAACGGTCCCGCCTTCGCTAGCGAAGTAACGCAACAGCTCAGTACCACTGGGCCTCGATTGGAAGTTGCATTGTGCCTGGAACCCCAACAGTGGAGTAGTGGAGAGGGCTAACCGATCCCGAAAACCAGCTAGCCAAGCTCTGCCAAACAAAAGCCAAATGGCCCGACCTGCTTCCACTGGCCTTGCTGCATCTTAGGTGTACCCCCAAGGCTACCGGCCTTACTCCTTACGAGATGATGTATGCTAGGCCACCACCACTACCCTCCTTTCCCGACTCCTTGCAGATACAGGGTGAGATTCCTTAGTGAAACAGATGAGAGCCTTACACCAGTATGCAAGACATCCAGCAGTACACTGAAAGAGTAGCTCCTTGGTCCTCACCAGTCCTACGCATAGGTTCAGGGGTGGGAGACGAGGTCTGGGTAAAAGAGTGGATGAATCTGACTGTCTAAAGGCCCAAATGGAAGGGGCCCTCCCTTGTTCTCCCTAACGACCTCAACCGCTGTTAAAAATTGCAGGAAGCCCAGTGTGGATACATTGGACCCCGACTGAAACTGCTGCTCCCTCTAGCAGCACCCTGAAGCGTTGGACTGCGCACCAACATCCTGACGCTCCATATACGGCTGACTCTGAGAAAGACGTGAACCAGCCATATTCATGCCTGCCCCACAACAGGAATCAGCTTCTGGACCCACTGCGTTTTTTGGCTCTCTGTTCATCGCAGCCTTTATCGTGGGCCTCATTATCTTCTTGCTGCAAAAGCTCGGATACCTCCCACCACATATATAATGCTGACCATCTTCCTTCTCCTGTGTGCAGTCCCGAGCTATCCTGCCACTTTGAGCCTGAATTGCAACTGAATGCTTGCGCCTCGTGCGCCACCGTATAGAGGGAGGATATCACCTAGTCACTACCCTCATTCACCAACGCAGCCCCCGGAAGGCGATTGCCAGCTTCTCCCCGACTTGTGCCTCATCACTCCGAACGGCCTCCAACAGTTCCACAGATGCCTCCAGTAAATCTCACTATCTGCCACCGCCCTACCAAACCAAGATACTACAATGTCACCCTCAGCGTAGGACTCCCCGTAGTGGCCGGACCCCGGCGAAGGAGATGGCATTCTGTATTACATTAATTCCACGCATCCTTGTCGGTGGCATCCAAACTATAGCAACCCTAACCTTCGACGTCTGTGCCGCCATGGACAAACACCCTTGGTCTCGCAAGTGTGGCAGCCAGAGTTGGCGTGAGGCATACGTTAACGACCACAAGTATGTCTGCCCCTTCAGTCCAGACATGAGATGCTGCTCCCCGTGGGTTTGGCTCCCATGCGCCGGCGACACTCGAGCCTCGGGCTGGGACCGAGTATGTGCTTATACGGGAGGAGGATATGCCGGATGCACCGGCCTGGGCGAGTTTCGTCGAGGTTCTGGTAACTATGTGTCCCTTGACTGGCCCATTCGAGGACACGACATGCCCTGGAGAGGGACGTGGGGCCTCGGTATTGACGGCGGAGGAATGGATCCGTTGACATATACACCATATATCAGAGTCTCGAAACGAAGCCTCCTACGCACTACCAAACTACTGTTGTCGGCTACCAAGACGTATTCGATGAAATTGCTCGTGCCGAGCAGACCGAGACTAAATTCCCCATTTCCCCAGAAGCCCGAAATATGTTCCTCAACTTGGCTGAAAACATCGCCCTCTTCCTCGGAATTGCCAACTGTTTTCTGTGGAGGAACCGACATGGGTGAACAATGGCCCTGGGAAGCGAGAGAGATCCGACAGCAAACCTGGGATGCACTCACCACACATAATTACCTTTCCCCAACACCGAAGCCGTATGAATGGGCCCTGAGAACAAATATAATAGGTACCCTCTGCGCTAGTCGAGCGCCATCGAAGCGATACTCTGTACCAGTGGGAGATTCTGCTTGCACGGGGGTCCTTCAGTATAATGGAAGCCGGACGACCTGGTGGCAAACGGATAACCTGCCCGCCCCGGAGCCTATCTGGACAGAACCCACCTTGAACATGACATGGACATACGGAGGCAACGCTTCCCTCAAGTGGGTAGCCCCCGCGGCTACTACTATATCTGCTGCGCAGGGCCTACGAACAGCTCCCGGCCCGCTGGTACGGTACCTGTCTCTTGGGCACTGTTCGACCTAGCTTTTTCCTTTTGCCCCTGCGAGTTGGCGAAACCTTGGGTATCCCCCTATACGTGGAAAAGGGGCCAGATAACCCGGCCAGACGTAAACGGTCCTTCCTAGACACCAAGCCCAAAGTCCAAATTGGAGACTGGAAAGACAACGAGTGGCCGCCGGAACGCATCATTCATTACTATGGACCGGCCACATGGGCTGAAGATGGTACATACGGGTACCGTACCCCTATCTATATGCTGAATCGCATTATTCGCCTACAGGCCGTACTCGAAATCCTTACTAACGATTCGGCCCTTGCCCTCAATATCCTAGCTCGACAGAACACTAAGCTCATTACCGCCGTTTACCAAAATCGCTTGGCTCTCGACTACCTCTTAGCCCAGGAGGGGGGGTGTGTGGCAAGTTTAACCTCAGTAATTGCTGCTTACAAATTGATGACCAGAGCCATGTCATCAGAGAAATAACTGACCGGATGGTCAAACTAGCCCACGTCCCCGTCCAGACCTGGAACAGTGCGTGGGATTGGACTTCCTCCCTAACCAGCTGGTTGCCAACCTCCGGGAGCCTGCAAGGCCTCCTTGTCATGGGTGGCCTGTTTTTGTTGTCCTGCTTACTAATTCCTTTATCTCTTCCCTTTGTTTTCAGGTGTTTCCGCTCCACCATGGAGAGCATCGCTGACCGCCGGGCTGCTGCCCAGCTCATGGCTCTCCAGATGTACTCCCCCATTCCCCAGTCTGATGAAGCTTACGACGAAGCACCTTGTGGCTGATGTGCACTTTGAACCCCCTGAGTCACTTAAGGGGCCATTACCCTTGTGTCAGCACAAGACCGGATACAAAGGGGGGGGATTCCACTAGGGGCCCTCCGTCTCAACCCCGGCGAAGCAACCAACGGCTGCGCAAGGGCTTAGGGCTCGCTTGTTGCCTCTCTCCTTGACTACCCTTGTCCTTTCTTTCCTTTTCAGGGCTCATGGAGGTGATACTCTCCACCAAAATGGATGTTCAAGTATCAAAAGGGGGGAATGAAGGAGTGGAACGCCGGATACTGTTCAAATACTATGAATACTACTGAGCAACAGGACAACCTCATGTTTTGTGCCTACTGATGAACTTATACTTATGCACTCTACCTCTGCTTTTGGCTGTTTAGCCACACCCTATTACTGCACTGAACATTTGTGCCTTATCCAGTTCTACTGTTTACTAACAAAAGAAGTTTGCTGTTTACTGATGTACAGACAGAATGCAGGGCTATTAGACATATAGCTTGTGACAGTAGTTTGCAAGGCCTATACAAGACCAGCTTGCATGTAGCAACGCCATCTGAATAGACGACCTTGGTGGGTGCTAACACCCCGCCCTGCATTCCTGAGCCGAACGAATCTTATCTCCTGTGCTAGAAAGGAGCATTGTGTGTGTGAAGAATAAGCTGCTAAGTTTCGTTTTTCTTGCCAGTATCATTTCAGTGTTATGACGTGTGTACGTACTGAGACTACAATTTTGTACTGTAAGAACTACAAATGTTTACTGCGCATGTCGGTTGTGACGTAAGGGGCCAAATGCGCCGGCCCAGTAGGGAAGTATAAATGTAAGTGTCAGATGGTTTATGACACACAGTGTCCCGAGACTACTCGGTGCTGTTCACTTGCTAGCAATAAAGTTGCCTTGTTTGGAACCAAAATTTGCCTTTCGTCTTCTGATTTCCCACCTGTTTCAATAGGACCTTCTTTATTCACATTAACCTTACGGTCCTATCCTCCACCCCACGGCTGTTTGTTCTTTTTAACCCCTCACAGTTCCAATATCAGTAGCAATTGTTCATAATACTAGCACCCAGTGCCTGGCCCCCACCAGGTAAGTACCTCTCTGGGGTTTGGAGGGAACCTTCTCCTGACCTCTCTCTTGAGCTCCACTTCAGCAAGCCTCTTTCCTCGGTTCCCGGCTTGTAATTCTCCAGCTCTGGGGTTGCAGGTCCCCCCCCCATCTTCTCCTCTCTCCCTTGGATAGAGGATGCTTTTTATAGGGTGCCCAATAATCCACTCCACCTTTCTTTAGGCCTCTCCCCCTGCTTCCAGAAAGGTCCGCACCCAGAACTTTCTCCACCTATCCAGCTTCCACTCAGAGAGTCCCCCTGGTGGCCTCCCAGGGAAGTACAAGTCCCATGCCAGGAGCACCCCCTAGCTGTTCCTCCTGGTCACTACCATGGACTATACCATTTGGCTCCCTCTAGTGGCCAGATCAGGACATTTTAGGTTTTCAATGGGAGAGCGCCCTCTGGCGGCCTCCTCATGTAAGGGCAGACACTGTGGTTATCACAATACATAGTAACATACATGGAACATCACATATATGGAGTATATCATGATATATATATATATATATATATATATAATATATAATATATATATATATATATATATGTGTGTGTACATTCATGGTAAAGAAGAATACATTATGGTGTTGCATGAAGGTTCCTGAATAATAACTTGGATTATAATCAGCATTAGGTCATCGTTTTACATAAGGTTTAGGGTGGTAGTGTTGTCATGTGATAAGATTTCGGTCTTGATGGACCGTGCAGGTCTTTTTCTGCCGTCATCTACTATATTACTATGTTGTTACTATGTCTTATATAGATCATGTGTAGTAGTGTTATTGAATTAAGATGGATATTTATGGTATGCCTTCTTGAAGAAATCTGTTTTCATTAGCCTTCGGAAGATGGTTAGATCTTTCGTTGTTTTTTATGGCCTTCGGTAGTGCATTCCATAGTTGCGTGCAGATGTATGAGAAGCTGGTCGCGTATGTGGATTTGTATTTTAGCCCTTTGCAGTTAGGATAGTGGAGATTGAGGTATGTGCGTGATGATCTCTTTGTGTTCCTCATAGGCAGGTCTATAAGGTCTGACATATAGGTCGGGGCTTCCCCGTAAATGATTTTGTGGACCAGGGTGCAGACTTTGAACGCAATTCGTTCTTTTAAAGGGAGCCAGTGTTTTTTCTCTCAGGGGTTTGGCGCTTTCGTATTTCGTTTTTCCAAATATGAGTCTGGCTGCCGTGTTTTGAGCGGTTTGAAGCTTCTTAATGATTTGTTCTTTGCAACCAGCATAGATGGTGTTGCAGTAGTCTAGATGGCTTAGCACCATTGATTGTACTAGACTGCGGAATACTTCCCTTGGGAAGAAAGGTTTGATTCTTTTAAGTTTCCACATTGAGTAGAACATCTTCTTTGCTGTGTTTTTCGCATGTTCTTCAAGTGTGAGATTTCGGTCAATTGTGACTCCCAGAATTTTCAGGAGGAGCAGTAGCAGAAGGCACCCTGGGAGAGAGAATCCATAGCTTCTTGATCTGATCAACAAGATCCTCTACTATTTCACCAAAAAGGTTGTCACCCCGGTAAAGAACATCCGCCATTCGCTGCTGGACAGAATGATCCAGGTCAGAGACACACAGCCATGAGAGTCTGTGCATCACTATACCCTAAGCAGCGATCCTGGATGCTACATCAAAAGTGTCAAATGTACCACTGGCCAGGAACTTTCGACATGCCTTCTGCTGCCTGACCACCTGGTGAAAAGGCTTGGCCAGCTCCTTAGGGAGTGCATCAACCAATCTCAACAGTTGCCGTATCGAGTCCCGCAAGTGCACGCTCGTGAAGAGCTGGTATGACTGAATCTTGGCGGCAAGCATAGCGGCCTGATATGTCTTCCTCCCAAAAGAATCAAGAGTTCAAGCTTCTCTGCCTGGGGGCGCCGAAGCATAGTCTCTAGTACTTCTGGCTCTCTTGAGGGCGGAGTCCACCACCATGGAATTGTAAGGTAACTGGGACCTCATCAATCCAGGTTCACCATGGATCCGATACTGGAATTCAGCTTTCTTCGGGACCATGGAGCCAGAGGGGCTGACCAGTTTCGCATAAGAACTTCCTTCAGTACCTTATGCAGAGGAACTGTTAAAGCCTCTTTAGGTGGAGAAAAATAATCCAGGACCTTGAGCATCTCAGCCCTGGACTCATCCTCAGCCTCCACAGGGAAAGGAATAGCCATAGCCATTTCCCGGACAAAAGAGGAAAAAGACAGACTCTCCGGTGGAGATGGTCTTCTCTCTGGCGGAGGGGAAGGATCAGAGGGAATCCCAAAGGACTCAGCAGAAGAAAAGTACCTGGGATCTTCCTCTGACTCCCACGAACGCTCCTGCTCAGTGTCGGATAAAGCCTGTGTCAAGTTACTTTGACACTGAACCTGCCTTGATGCAGAGGAATGATGTCCTCTATGGCGATGTTGAGAGGCCGACACCTGATCCGACTGCGGCAAAGCTCTCTCCACCTATGTCGAACGGGAGTCGACCCGGGTGGCAGCCGATGCTGATGCCGCAGTTGGAGACCTCACCACAGGAGAAGGGCCAGACACCGCTGTAGCAGATGGTACAGAAGGCGCAAACACCCCCGACACCGAAGCTGACTGACGTAGCAGTCCCTCCAGAAGTTCTGGAAACAAGGCCCGGATGTGCTCGAGAGCTGCCATCGGAGAAGGCTGCGGTGTCAGAATCTGTAGAGGCTTGGGAGCAGGTATCGAGCTGCTAGGAGACCGACGCATCGGCACCTCCTGTATCGAGGGAGAGCGATCCTCTTGGCGCCGATGCTTCTCGGGTGCCGACTCTCTTGAACCTCGCAGCTCCTGGTACCGTGTGTCGAAGGAGAATGATGATGGTGCTTCTTCACCTTCGCTTTGCCCATCATCGAGACTCCTCGGTACTGATGAGGAAGACGTGGAATCCTCACGCCTCCTCGGGGCCGGATCAGACGAAGGTCGGTCCGAGGGGGCCTGCATAACAGGAGGCCTCGAGGCAGGTGGAGACCCACTCGACGCCTCACTGCTCCCAGCGTGAGGTCTCAGCAGCCATTACCTCTGTTCCTGACGTCGATGCTCCTCTCAATGTCAACACCGCCACTGCCGACCTCGGTACCAAGGTCGACGTCGACCGGACCGAGTGCCAAAAAGCTTTTCTCGTTGGGCTTCTTGAGATGCTTGGGTCCGTTTCTCTTCACATGAAGACACAGACTACAAGCGGCTGGGCTATGGTCGGGCCCAAGGCACTGGATATACAAGGCGTGAGTATCGGTACCTGAGATACTCCTGGTTGCACCGAGTACAACGTTTGAAGGCGCTGGGTGTCTTCGATGACATGGAAGGAAAAACGGCTTCAGCGAAATCAAAAGACGCAATTGTGCCTGTTAAGAGAAAAAAGGGCACAGAAAAGAAGCGAATAACCCGGCCGCGTCAAAAACAAAGGAAACTGTAAAAGGGGACAAAAGTAACTGTAGAATTGAAATAAAATAAAGTAAAATAAAGCGAAAAGCCAAAAACTCACGAAGACTCTTTCCTGGGCCTGAGAGGAGCGCAGAAAAACTACCGCACCTCAACGCGGAGAAAAGAAAACTGAGGAGGCACGCTCATGCGACGGGCAGGAAGTCATTCGCACGCTAGAAGGCTCTGGCAAAACTTTTTAATTTTGCTGGTGAAAAATTTGCCGTTTCATGGGCCAACGTGGACGTCGACCCACAACCTGGTACAATCAATGGTACTCAGTCGTCTAGATGACTGCAATGCACTCTACGCTGGCTGCAAAGAGCAAATAATCAAGAAACTTCAGACAGCTCAGAATACTGCAGCTAGACTCATATTTGGCAAATCAAAATAAAGTGCTAAACCCCTACGAGAAAAGCTACATTGGCTCCCACTCAAAGAACGCATCATGTTCAAAATATGTACTCTAGTTCACAGAAATCATCCACGGAGATGCCCCAGCCTACATGTCAGACCTGATAGACCTACCACGCAGGAACTCTAAAAAATCATCCCGCACATTCCTTAATCTTCACTTCCCCAAATGCAAAGGTCTAAAATACAAACTAATGCATGATTCAACCTTTTCTTACTTGAGCACACAATTCTAGAACACGCTGCCGCGCAACTCAAAACGCTCTATGAACTAACCAACTTCCGTAAACTACTGAAAACCCATCTCTTTAACAAGGCATACCACAAAGACCAACAAATATGAACTCCAATACAAATATCCAGAACTGCCTTACAAGATTTGCTTGTTAAACTACTAGTATATTCTATCATTATCATGTTTGCTTGTTAAACTACTATTATGTATTATCTTTTTCATGTTACCCAAGCTCCTTCTATAATGCTAAATGTATATCTTCTTATATGCTTCCACTATTCATGATGTATTGTAAGCCACATTGAGCCTGCAAAGAGGTGGGAAAATGTGGGATACAAATGCAATAAATAATAATAATCTCTTGAAGTGTTATTAGAGACTTTTTTTGGAATATGGGGATTTCACGGGGTTCCGTTTAAATTTGGAGAAATCGGAGGCCTTGTCATCCTCGTCACAGGTGTGGGATTTGTGGGGACCAGAGTTCCCTCTTCGATGGGCGACAGAATATTTTACATACCTAGGCATTAGACTGGCTAGAGACTAAGCTGGTGTACAGACTCAATGTGGGGGCCCTTTTGGACGGTACACGTCGGACGTTGGAGAGATCTTCTGTTGTCACTGGTGGGGCGGATAAGCCTTTTGAAAATGGGTCAATTTCCCAGATGGTTATATGTGCTTCAGGTTTTACCTTTGCGCTTATTACAGAGAGATTTGAGATGTATTTATAGGCTCTTTGGCAAGTTTTGTTGGGCGGGGGGAAAAAATGAGAATGACTTCTATGCTGGAGACAGGGAGGCCTGGGGGGTTCCAGATCTGAAGCTTTATAATCGGGCGTGTTTTGTTTTGGGAGATTGGTTTGGGGATACCCAGATATACACACCGTTGGATTTAGAAACAGCGTACTATGCGTCATATAATTTTTATTATCTGCTTCACTGTACAGCGGCTCAGTTGCCTTGCTCACAGTGTGTTGCTAGGCCCACTGCAGGAGATGTGGAAAGTTTTAGTGGGGAGAGTGGGGGGAAAGCTTACACCACGGATCAGCTTTCTATTCGGGATAATGGGGCGTTTACCGCGGGGATGGATAACCTCACTTTTGAGATTTGGGAGAGGGAGGGGATTTCCTTACTAGAGCATGTGGTTGGGGGATGCTTTCTTTTGAGAGTTTGCAGGGCAGGGTGGGTTCTGCCTGGAGGGATAAGTTTGCTTATGCACAACTCCAGCACTATGTGTCCTCTTTGGACAGATCTTTATTGGAGATTAAGGTGGGGGCTCAGGTTCATGATTTTGTTTTGCGGAAGTGGAGATCAACGGTCTTTCTATTTCGCAGCTCCACAAGGTCCTGGTGAAAGGTCGGTCTCAGAGGAATTTTCCTTCCTCAAAGACAGATGGAGGATTGATTCTGGGATTTCGTTGGAGCACTGGGATGTCATGGCCTCCCTTAAGGGGATTCACACTTTGACCACTGATGCAAGACTTAGAGAATGTGGGTATAGAGTGATTCTAAGAGAGTATATGCCCAAAGCTCAGGTGGCTGATATGGGGGGGTGACGGGGAGTCTTCCTGCTCAAAAGCATCCGCACCACACCTTCTTTCATGCTTTTTGGGCGTTTCCCAGGATTTGGCACTTTTGGGAACAGATTAGGAGATTTTTGTCAATGTTATTGGATCAGCACATCCGGGGATCAGTAGAACAATTTTTGCTAGGTGTGCCCAGAGCCTTTCGGCCATTATCCAGAGCTGCTATTCTTTTAAGTTGTAAATTGTGTCTGGATTGTTTTATGATGTGGGGGAGGGGTACATAGGGAAGGGGGGTTTATAAAGGGGTTATTTAAATATGGAATTGATGGGTCCTATTGTTGAGGTGTGTTAAGCGCCGTTACTTATACTGGTTTGTATTTTACACTTGTCGGTGACCCTGTTGGCTCCAGTATTGACAATTGTTGAACTGTTACAATAAATGTTAGTAGAGGGTGAGGGAGGGATTATGGGATTAAAATGTTGTTGGTTGTAGTTTGGAGGGTTATAAGAGTCCAAACCCTGCAATTCTGTTGGTTACTAGACCTGGGGGAAGAATATGTTTGAAATGGTTGGAAACTTGAACATAACTGTATAAGATTGTTGTCCTGTACTCAATTCAGGTGTTCAATCAAAAATTGTTTAAAACTTAAAATTTATTTGACTTTACTGATTTGGAGCATATACACAGAACAAATTGCTTCCACCCAAAAGTTATTTTACACACTACTAGCTGGCCCACGGGATTCACAAAAAGTGTTGGCAAGTCTCTATAACACCCTTACGGAACAGTACAGCCACTCCCCCTTTTTTATTGGGGGTGGAGGCTGCAACACAGTCACCCCCCCCCCCCCTCTCTTCAATTTTGAGTGTTCCACTTCAGTCAAGTGCGTTTCTTGGAGCAGTGCAAAGTTCACTTTTGTTTGTATAAAGCTTGAAAAACCTTTTACCTCTTACTGGAGAGGAGCCTCCTACATTCCAAGCAACTATTTTGACCATTAGGTAATAACCTTCAGGAAGGTTGATGTCAGTATGACAATTAAAGAAAAAAAACCTCCATGGGCTGTCCCAGCCACCAGTCCATCAAGCTAGTGAATCCATTTGAGAAGAAAAATGAGGTAACCCCATTAGTGTCCTACTGAGACATGTGTGTGAGTACAGTGCATCCCCCACTCTCCCTCTCCCATCAATCCCCCTCCCATTCCCGCTGTTTTTATAAGATAAAAAAAAAAAGGAGACGCAAAAGCATACTATCCACATGGATTAACAAGGCGGGCTGCAGTATGTTATAATATTTATAAAGGAGTCATAATTTTCTTCAAGCATATTACTATAGTCCCAAGGTAGGCTGCTCAGTCTGTCAATCGGGTAGTGTTTGAAGCCTACAGCAATATAGGGCCCACTCCCCCCTCCCCCACTAACCAATAGCACAACAAATTTTTTTTGTGTGTGCTACTGGGCAAAAACCATTTGTCCTATACTAAATTCAGTGTGTGTATTCCAAATCCGGTCAGAATTGTTGTAACACCTCAGGAAATTTTGTTATGCATAAGTTGACCAAATTAATTACGCACTTGGAAAGCATTGAATAATTTTTTACAGAACAAGTTTTACTCCAACAATTACCTGATCTACATCAACGTTTTCGTAGTAAACAGTATATGAAAATGGAATGGATAACAAAATTAAAAAAAGTCTCGTATTCCAGTTTAAAAGTCTTACTTCAGCAAGGCCCAGTACTGTTAAAGTGCTTCAGGCATCTGCTTTTGCGTTTGTGTGACCGGTCATATTTTCCCATTACAAAAACCAGCAGTAGTCCCCCATCATTTTGGGATTCCAGCGGCCTTGATATCTGTTCTCCATTGTAGAAATGTCTTTATTGGAACCTCTCTCCATGTTCGTCACTTATGTGTCCCAAATTGGGTGTGAAAAAGTCAAGATGGGAATGTAAAGAAATGCATTTTCAATTGACATTCGGCAGCCAAGTTGCTTTAAGCATGTTGTCTACTAGTTCAGCATAGTTTTCAGCTCGTCTGTTCCCAAGGAAGTTCTGCACTACTAGCACAAATGCATCCCAAGCTGCAAGTTCCAGCGGGTTGAGTTTGTTCTGAATGTGTCATCATGCATTAGTTTGTTGATTTCAGGGCCAATAAAAAATCTGGCCTTTATTTTAGCCTCAGTTTTCAGTGTGCTAAACATCTCCTTCAAATACTGGAAACCATTTCCATCACGTATCAAGTGCAGTTACAAATGTTTTATAAACCAAGTTTAATGTGAAGTGGTGGAAGATAAACTTGAAGTGGATCGACCAGTGATTGTGTTGTACATTGTACCGACCAATTGTTGTGCTCGACTCTGAGAGGGCACTGTCCTCATTTTGTATGATTTTTTGTCATCACGACTGTTCCATAGGCACAAGAAACACATATGCTTCGTGTACCCTAACTGTAGGCAAGCAGCAGTGCTACCACTGTTCAGGTCAGCACAAATATTCCATTTATGTTCAGAGTATTTGATCATTTTCAAAATTAACTCCATAGAAGCATGGGTCTCTTTCACCCATGAGCCAATGGAACAGATGGTTTTTCGTTACCATTGTGCAACAGACAGCTTTCAATCTTGTTTTGCTAGAGTCTATGAATAGCCTCCATTCATCGGGAACATGTGTACCATCTAACTCCATCATAAGACCATTACATCAGTACAGAAACAGACATCGCTTTCCATTGCATAGTATGCTGCTAACTTGGTGTGTCGGTGACGAAAGTGTGAAGTTGTGGTGCTTCGTTGTAGCAAATTCCATTCCCGAAGTCTAGAAGCTAGCAGTTCTGACTTTTCTTTAGATAATGACAGATCTCTTACCAGATCATCTAAATCTGAATTGGCTCAGCAAGTGCGGCTGACCCTCCAGTTGTTCTGGATCAGGAAATACATCATGCCAATCAACATCTTCTTCTTCATCAGGATCAGAAGCGTCAGTATCAATTGCCGTTCCTGCTACAGGAGGGGCAGGCACGTTTACCATTCAACCAATGCGTTAGCCCAGAGTAAACACACATTGCAACAAACATGAGGTGCCCAGCTTTTATCTTGATCTCCAATTTGACAGTCAAAGTATACTTGTAAGCAAGGCGCACTCACTTTGTCAGATTCTTGGCTGATCAGTGTATTTGCCACATATGTAGCAGAAATTGTCCGGATCGTTAGCACATTTGGCGTCTATCCATCTTGCCTATATACATAGTTACTGCTGACATCAGCCAATAGACCTGTCTGAGTGCGTTCCGGACAGGTCCGGGCATGTCCGTTGGAATATTTCAATATATAATTGCATTAATATTATAATTGAATAGGCTTTGCATGTATAACTTAAAATCTAGACGTGTCAGGCAAATTCAGAGTTCATATTTGGAATCGGCGGGTTTCAAATTAGTATAAATCACATGTTTTTCTCTTCAGTAGCAAAATCATTGTTGCGTTGAGGTGGCTAGGGGCCCATGAGCCCAGATCACTATCAGTGTGGTCCTGCTAGTCAAAAAGAGAATATACTGACCTGTACAATACTCAACATTGGTCAACAAGAATATCTTTGTAATCTTCACTAGCACACACCCAAATGGCCATTTTTCTTGCACATTTAAAAATAAAATACCTTTATTTAATCATATAATGTCACAGACACAACATCCTAATAGCAGCAGAGCCCACTGAAACTGCAGTGTGTAGATCAGTACCTGTATTTTATGCTGTTTCACATATCTAACGTGAACTTGATGACTGAAACAGCATTACAGAATCATTGTGCAGGATCATATCAGGAGGGCCCCGGAATTTGGCAGGTCTTATGCTGGATCATGCTATCTTTATTGGGAAGCACTGTTTTATTTGGCAGACTGACTCCTAGTGGTGAATAAAGCTGCAATGCTAAGGTTTAGGCCCCACCATTTTATAATCTGGCCATGCTGCGAATACCACTGGCTGTCTCAATGAACCAGTTAGGTAATATTAGTTCATGGCGGAGAGGGGGGGGATTTGATCCAGCTCTACTCAAGATGCTGGTCCAGGGCTAGCACAGGGTAGGGGGATTAGAGGCTCACCAGAGAGTTTTTGTGGGTGGGGGTCAGGGAGTCTTTTTTTTTTTTTAATGTTTCCCATTCTTATTGGGCAAGGCATGAGCAGGGACTGACTCACACTGCTAAGACAGAAAACATTTACTGCTAATGCAGCAGACTGCTGTTACTTTTTTTTGTGAGCACCTATTTTTTTTTTTAATGCTACTAGTTTATTGCATTCAGAGTAAAAGATTCAGCATGTACATTTAGAATGCTGTACACTGAAGTTAGCACAGCTGATTGCATTAAAACCAGAGCCATTATTTTAGTCCTGGAGCTGAAGATTTCACCAGTGATCAAAGGACAGAATGATGTACATTTTCAAGAGATATGAATGATATAAAGGCAGAACTACCTCCTTGCTTTTGTTGCTGGTGGAGGGCTGTTTTCCACAAGTATTTACCTGGGTAAAGTACACATAACTTCCCATAGCGCACACTAGCCATATTAAAAGGAAGGGACCACTGTGAGCACCTTTACACTGGGGGAAGAACATTCTACGTCAATTTGATTTTCAATTGTACCCACAATGAATATAGCCTCTCTCCTTTTTGCCAATACAAATTAGCAGACACAAAGCCAGAGTCATGTTTAAACATGTACATTTTGTGCTTGCTTATTTTCATAAAGAAATAATGAAAACTTTGCTTGGGGCTACACACAAAAAGTTTGTATTAGCATCTGTAATTAGCTCCTAGCACACCTCTGGTTCTCATGCTCCCTGCAATCTGAGATTTTCTAGTGTGTGGCACACACCAGATCCCTACCCCTTATCCATCATGTACAGCTCCGTTGGATTTATATACCTAAAGTGCATCACTCTGCATTTTTTTTCACAAATCATAGTTCCCCAAACTCTTGAACACTGCTCAAGCTTTATGTCGCTCTGTTCATGCTGATACAGATCCTAGTATAAATTTGTTAGCTCTTCCTGGAGACCCAGGTGAAAATAGATGTTTTACATAGTACATAGCTGTCAGAACTGAGAAGGCCAGAGAGGATCTGCCAATCCAGGCCCTTTCCTAAAATACCCTGCAAGAGTAAAGGGGATGGGAGGGGGGAAGCAGCCATTTTACAAATATACGTGGTGAAAATATGAACAGCACATTTTCATATTGCAATCTTGGCACTTAGCACACATTTGATAGTTGTAAAATCACTATTTGTGTGTGTGACACTACCTGTCCTATTACCAACCTACACTTGTAAATGCTACCAATTAAGTAGTGAGCTGGAGGCAGAAATAAACTATATAGGAAAGAATGACTCCTTTAGTCTCTCATGTACAATCCTAGCCAAAATGAGCACGTTTAAAACCTGTGCGCTCTTGAGCTGGTGTAACTACAACATGGAAATTCTTCCCATACACGTGTCGTCTTTGTAGAATGACTCAGGGATGCAGAAAGCTATAACTGCGCCCTGTATGACTCACTCACCATGCCCCCCCCCCCCCCGAAGGAGGGTGCTGATTTTTGGGAGGGGGCACAGGCAGAGTAGGGCAGGTCTCTACAAATTTTCATTAACCTAGGAGCCAGCCAGCCCACAAACATAGGAGGCAGCAACTGAGAGCTCTCGCTTCTCCTTCCCAACCCCACCACCATTATCCCAAATTAATTTCAAAGGGGAGGGGGGAATTGTCTCTAATTAATTTCAAGGTGGGGGGAATCTCTTCTCCAATCAGTAGCAGCTCTTTCAGAAACTGATTTACTAAGACTCTTTCCCACTATTCTGTGTTTGTGGGCAAAAGAACTTTAGTAAATTCAGTCCCTTGAGGTGCCTTTGCAAATCACACTTTGGTTCTAAGCTTGAGCTGCACGACAATACAGAAGTTGGGAAGTCTGATGGGACTTGAAACTATGAGAGCAGCCCAAACTTCCTTTAGCACAGGAGTTCAAGCTTAGAGAGAGCTGAACTGTAGTGCACACATAGGAGAAGCACTATTTGTGAGGCACTCAAACAGCATTTTGGGGTTGTGAAATCCCAAGCACTGGGTGATGAGACAATGGATGGCCACAATTTTTGGCACCCCCCTCTCTTTTGCCCTAGGAGCCAGCTCTATGGGTGCTTGAGCACCACCACTACTGAACAAACTTTATCCAGGGAGAGGTAATTTCCATTGGGTTTAGCATCCCCAATAAGTTTGAAAAGTTGGCTCCTATGCCCTGTAAAACCCTGAATGGGGAATACGCACAGATTTTAACGCCACCCAAACTAGGTCACCATTAAATCTCAGCATGGTGTTGATATCCACATGTATAAATAGAAGCTTTCTAAAATTGGTATTACATGTGTCTATGATATAAATGTACATACATATAAATGGCACTAATCACATATAGTTTTATTAAAATAATGGTATCTCTTAATCTGGCTTTCAGCCCATCCAAGTACATATTTTGAAAAGAAAACAGATTTAGCATTCAATCCTTCTATGCTCCAATTTTGCTACTTTAGCCATATGGGCTAGTGCCTTACTTCTTCTACTATCTCTATTATCTTAAACTTTATTCATTATACTTTCCTGGAGCACAATGGGCACCTTTAGTTAAACTTAGCCGAGATGATAGAACTCTATAAGGATGCAAGAAGGTGATAGAAAAGAATAGTAACAACTTAAAAAAAACACATTTAAATTGGATAACGCAGAGAACCCTCTGAAGCTAGGCAATATCTTGCAGGGGGCAGCAGTTCAGCCCATAACAGTGATATGTACTGTGTTTGCATGGAGCAGTAGTTTCAACAGCAGAAAGCTGGGGCAACACAAGGAGGTTAATTGACAGGAGACAACTGGGATAATGCTTGGCCCATTATCTAACCTGAAGCCAGTAGATGGAGCTTGCTGCCATATTGAGTCACCCAAGACAACAGCAAAATGCTTATTAGAAACTAGTAAAAAAAGGCCCGTTTCTGACACAAATGAAATGGGCGCTAGCAAGGTTTTCCTCGGCTCCCTGCAGCCACCCATATCCAGTGAACCTCCTCTCTGCCCTGCCCCCCCCTCCTGCCACCCATGTCCAGCGACCCTCCTCTAGACATAGATCAGCTGTGAGGCATGTTTTTTCCCCCCCCCCCGGGTTCTGAAGTTGACATCATAATGGCTACGGTGATGTCAGCCTGATCTACGGAGCCTAGCAGACCAACTCGGAATGAGCCACGGTCTCAGGCAGCAAGTCAGAACGTTGGAGGTGAGAATCAACCTATAAATGGCAAGTGACCGACTCACCTGCAAATGCACAGTAGAGACTTCCCTCTCTGTCCCGCCCCCGCGTCAAGACGTGATGATGGGGGGAGGGGGCGGGGACAGAGAGGGAAACTGCGCGGAAGGGGAGGGAGGGAACCGCTGACGTCGCTACCGCTCTCCCCCCCAAGGTAGCGCTACCGCCCCCCCCCCCCCCCCGGGGCCCTCTCTTCGTTATTCAACTTACAGCAGCAAGCAGCTCAGCTTCAGCTCCCATCGGCCTTCCTTCCCTGCCTGTGCCCCGCCCTCGTGACATCACACGAGGGCGAGGCACAGGCAGTGAAGGAAGGCCACGGGAGCTGCTGCTTGCTGCTGTTTTGGCGCTGCTGTAAGTTGAATAACGAAGAGAGGGCCCGGGCCGTGTTGAAGGGGGGGCGGGGGCATGGGATGGTCTCAGAAGGAGGGGGGACTTGGAGCTGGGAGGGCTGGACTGAAGGGGCCTTCCAGCTGGCTGGGAAGAAGGCACGGGGGGGGGTCCCTTACAGTTGTGAGGGAATGGGGCCCTTACAGTTGTGAGGGAGAGCAGGGGGCCTTGCAGCTGGGAAGGGGGGAGGACTGGAGCCTTGGAGCTGGGAGGGAGGGACAGAGGGGGCCTTGGAGCTGGCAGGGAAGGAGGATGGCAGGGGGCCTTGCAGCTGCAACGGGAGGGGGGCCTTGGGGAAAAAAAAAAACATTCCAATATGCGCCCGTTTTAACGGCTAGTTATTATATAGGATAAGGACCCGCCTATGCATGCTTGGTGTAGACCAATAGTTTGTTTGAGTGCATCAAGATGGCAGCTATGGCTTCAGCTTTATTCACATGATGCCATCTCCTGTCAATTAAACCACCTTGGGGTAACCTGTATGGAAGGACCACCTGAAACCAAACTTTTGAGCATAGCTAAGCTAGATAATTACTACAGAATCATTTCCTCCAATAGCCATGGGGTTTACAACAAAAACTTGGTAATCAGAAATGACAGGTATTGGTTTTGTGAGTACCAAAATCAAAGATGGAAGGACTTAAGTATCCTACTTGTAGGAGAGGTGGCAATTGCCACTTTTAGCAGATGTTAGGCTGGGGGAGGGAGGAAGTAGAGGCATGGTGGTATGTGCACACAGACTGAACTGATTTGGGCTCTCATTGAGAACCTGCTTTTGTAGTCTGTTGTGTAACACTGAGGCACAAATTCTTAAGTCACAGAAATAGGACTTTAAAACATAACGTTTGCATTTTATTCCAAGAAAATTCAAAGCTGCTGGGAACCAGACATTGGCGAGGCATGGTCCGCCATTGAGTACTCCAACAAAGGAAGCATGAACTACTGAAGCATGACAGTCACTCATTACAGAGTGAAATCTTAATACACCTTGTGCTAAATACCCTTTCATCACCCTCCCCCCCCCCCCCCCCCACCCCGCTGATCCTGCAACACGAATGCATGAGATTGGGGGCAGTCTGAGTGAATATTCTCCTGACACACTACTGGTTGTGGCTGTTATCCTATCAAGGTATGGTATCCTTTTCCTAAAATGCTTAAGTTTGATTCTTATAAACTGCCTCGATTCATGTATGAAAGAGGCAGTATATCAAAACAAACGATAAAGCACCAAGCAGATACTGGCAAAAAAAAAAAAAAGATTCAGAAGCTAATGTTCATCTCTCTCATTAGTAAGGAATGTAGAAAAGCACAGCAGACTCAGGAAATCTTCCCAGCTCCCGGCAGCAGATTATGGTAATGAATGACAACATGTAATCCAGACTACAGAGTGACAGTCTCACATCCGGCAGAACTGTCAGTTTAGCACCTTGCCAAGTCTCTTGGCAGCCCCAGGTCCTGGGTGCAGGCAGTTAATAGCAGCAAGTGGGTGGAACCAGTGTTAATAACTTAGCTTCCCAGGAGGTTGCACATATCCCAACATCAGAAGGGAGGGGAAGAAACTGCAGCGAGAAAGAAGCATAGCACATGTGACTGCCCCCACTCCCAGGTCTGGAAATCAAATTTCAGCAACCTCAAGCAAGAGGCTCCCTCTTTCTCACCAGCTCAAGCATCACATGACTAGCTGCAAGGGTTGAGGCACGGACTGCACCAACTGGTACAACACTGCTTCAATGCCAAATCAGCATGCCCTAATACTGCCAGTACCATATGAAAAAAAACAAAACAGTAATTTCTCACATAATAAAAAGGCAGGCAATTTACATGTCCCTGCCAAGAGCTATTGCACTTGGACATAACAAAGCTGCAGTTTTCTGACATATGAGAAACCAGACCAAATGTATGCATATTACTGTACATTTTTAATAAATAAGATTTGTTAAACATAGATCAAACACCTTATATTTACTTAAAAGGACAAATAAAAGTACAATACACAAACATTTACAAACAGAAGGCATCTCTCCAGAGCCCTTGGATTACAGATAATCCCCTAACCACCCCTCCCCCACCCATTCACAGCCAGGGCAGGAGAGAATCATTCCCCTCTAGCTCTGCTTATGTCCAAAGCCTGTGGGAAACACAAGGAATGGGTGAGAAACTGTCTTTAGGCATAATTTATTTTCAGGGATGTTAATGGTTCACTGGGGCGTGATCTGGTGGGCAGAAGGGGAGGAGAAGACAAATCACAAAATTAACTTTCTAGGAACGTTCACATTAAATACAGCATCCCCCCCCCCCCCCCAGTGTATTAGAAGTCTTTGTGCAAGGTATTGCTGCGTAACAGGCTGTGGAGATGCCATCCTTAAAGCTTCGAGGCAACAGCCCGTCAGATTTCAGAGAGAGTTCTCCAAGACTCTTCCTCCCTTCCTGGGGTTCATCACAGGCTCAGCCTGGCCAAACCCCCACATCAGAGCAGGGCGCTTAAAAACACAACAAAAAAAAAAAAAAGAATGAAAAGAATGTCTGTGGCATAGCCCTATCACACCTCTCACATTACAGAACAGCCTCTGGCTTTCTCCTTTTTGAAGGTGGAGGAGATGAGCTCAGACTTGCTGGGCAACTGCAGAAGTCTCTTGGATAGACTGCGGACAGGGCTCTTCCTGGGGGTGGGGTGGCTCGGTTCAGACACACTGTTGATGCTGTACGAAAGATGCTGTGGACGCTCTTCTCAGAGGTGAAGGCTGAGCATTCTAGATACGTCTCTGCTCCCAGCTGTCGCGCAGCAGCACAGCCCTGGCAGAGAAGTCACAGTAGCTCTTTTGAGTTCATAGCAGCAGAGAATTTATTTATTGGGATTTATTAACCACCTTTATGAAGACATTCACCCAAGGCGATATATTAAGCCAGTTTAAAACAGGAAACCTAACGCCCCTGACACCCCTCCACCTACTGGATCGAATGGTCTTCCTGCCCTCTCACCACCACCCACACTGGACAAGGATCCTGCACCCCTTCACTGGAATACTGCAAACCCCATCCCACCCTTAACACACTAGATTACCAAAACTGTTCAGAAAATACATTACTTTGGAACAAAACCCCTTGCTTAAGACCCGGGAAGAGTGCAGGAATGCATTGGGCTTGCTACCAATACCTAAGTGAGTGACCGACCAACTTGGATTCACCTACCTGTTCATGGGAGATGGGAGCTTGTTTCTGATTGGACAGTTCCATGAGTGTGCTGAGGTCAGTCCGCAAGTCAGTCTTGCAACCAATCAGCAACATCCGTGTACTAGGACAATAGTCTAGAACTTCTGTCTTCCACTACATCAGATATGAGAAAGTAGAAATAGTTATAAATGCAGGTCAACTGCAGTTGCTGCCACTACAGATGACACGGAGTGGCGATGTGGGCAAACTTCGTACCAATCCCCACCCAGTCTCTGCAACAGTACAAAATCTCATCATACAAAAAGCGATTGTCTTAAAAAAATGATGAAACTATTTTGGTGGAGTTGAGTTTGCAGAGATGGGATGGGAACAGGGACAAACTTTGTCCCTGTGTCATTCTCTAGCAGCTACCTCTTCCTGGGCCAGTGCTGCCTGTGTTCGTGAACTATGACTGATGCCCTGACTAGAGAGAGTATGCATTATACAAGCTGGTATATACTGCTCTGCTTCTTTATTTCACACAGAGAAAAAAAAGTCTGTCTCGTCCCCCCCCCCCCCCCCCCCCGCAGGAGGGACTCAGTTAATTTAACCACCAGTGGACAGGCCTAAAGCAAATAGTGACCCAATGCCATATAACAAGGATTGTGGAGCTGCTGCATTAAATCTAGTCAGAAAGGTCACATGCCCCACACACAGCTCTTCCCTATCAATAATCATTACCCAGTGTAAAGTACAGGCAGCAATTCCTAGTCCGTTTACTAGGCCAAGCTCTTGTAGTAAATCATGAGGCCAGTGAACACGAGGAGTTCTCAACCCAGTCCTCGGAACACACCAAGCCAGTGTGGTTTTCAAGATATCCACAAAGAATAAATCTGTATGCACTGCCTCCATCATATGCAAATTTATCTCATGCATATTCATTGTGGATATCATGAAAATTTGAACTGGGTGTTTCCGAGGACTGGGATGAGAAACCCCTAGGTTAAGATGATTCAACTATGAATGTTTGCAAAAGAAGTGTACAAGCAGACAGTAGCTAATGTTACCGTTCACTGGTTTCAAATTCCTGCTAAATCCATCCATCTTCCTATGAGTAGCCCATTAAAATTGTTAAAGCGGCCCCCCCTTGCCTCCCCCCCACCAGTAGTGGCCTCTTCCCTTTCCAGCATGGAGCAGATGCTTGCATCACCTAATAAAGGATGTAGTCCTGTTCACAAAGGGCTTAATTCCAAGCCTCTCACCTTCTTCAGTGCACTGTCCATAGTCTCTGGTCTGCTGATATCGAAGCAAACCAGTACAGCATCCGAGTCACTGTAGCAAAGGGGTCGGACATTGTCATAGTAGGGAGACCCTGAAAGAGAAGAATGAGAAAGCATCACATCAGCTGATATTCTCACTAATACCATTGTAGATGGCAGTGTTCAGGTGGAGAGTGAGGGAAGAGGGATGGGGTAGTGCTGCTTAAGGGAATGGCCTCCAGGAATGCGCATGATGCCTGGAGGTAGGATGGACAAGGATTATCTCAGGAAAAGAGGGAAAGGAATGACTTCGCTCTCTCTTTTTTTTTTAATTTATTTATTTAAAACATTTATAATCCACTTCACCTACCATTCAGGGTAGTTTACAGAACAGTCACAATTATATTAACATAATAACTAAAGCATATCAATAAGATAAAAAAAAACATACAAATAAAAACAAAATACAATGACCATTAAAAGCCTGCTTGGGGAAGAAAAAAAAAAAAAAAAAAAAAAAGAGGCCTTTAGCTGTTTCCTAAAAGAAGTACTAATTGAACAAGACGCAGTTGTGGCAATGTATTCCACAATTTAGAAGCTGCCACCATAAATTTTCCCTGTATCCAATCTCACTTGCCAGAAAGATGGAGCCTCAAGTAAATTCTGACTCTGGGATCTTATTGCATGTGCTGGAGTATAAATCTTCAAGGCACTTGCAAGACAAGCTGGTGATTTATCATGTAAAACTTTAAAAACCAACAATCTAAAAATGGACCCACAACCGAGGCAATGCAAATTCTCTCATGCATATTCACTGTGGATATCCTGAAAACCAGATTGGCTGGATGGGTTCCAAGGACTGGATTGAAAACTCATCTTCCAAGCATTATGCTATTTCTCTACTCTCATATATAATCAAAGAAAGGGGGGTAATAAACACAAGGAGCTGTATTCTGCATGAGGATAGTGACTGGCCACAGAATCATGCACAGATTGGGCTCGTTTTTCTGGGAGCATTACCGCTCACCTTTGGCTATAAACAGACAGCAAACCTTTCAACACATTTCCTTACAATTTAAAAAGGAGAATACTGTTCTCCAACCTTCACTTGTATGTTTAAGCAATGCACAAGCTAAAGTAAACAAGGTCAGCCCAAATACAGGTCACCTGCAGTTGGATATTGTGTCTAGAAAGCACACAACCCCACAACTACATGAAAAGCTGTTTGTCAGAATTCAACCCATCCCACCAGCTACAGCACCTGCCACATATGTTCTACTATTACTTCCTGTAC
Organism: Microcaecilia unicolor; assembly: GCF_901765095.1. Lineage (NCBI taxonomy): Eukaryota > Metazoa > Chordata > Amphibia > Gymnophiona > Siphonopidae > Microcaecilia > Microcaecilia unicolor. The sequence goes on along the minus strand of NC_044033.1, from coordinate 189,768,088 downwards.
ACAGGTTGAGGGAGAGAATTTACAGATTATGTCCAGGATCTATGGTACTGCATTCTACACCTTGGCTTGTTTTCCCATCATGGTTTCAGAAATGGCTTCTCACAGAAGTGTAAGAGATGTATCCAAACTCGTGGCACTTGGGGAAGGGAAGGAGATGGTCACGGCTGCCATTCCCCATCTTCAGGGGCCCAGATGTACAGCTCCCCCTCCTCTCCACCCCCCTTTGTTTGCAACCCAGACGCTCCGTGCTTGGAATAGCAAACACTGTCCCCCACATCACCATGGTAACCAGGAGAGCAGGGACATACCAAATGCTGAACCTCATGAAGGGAGAGATGGAACAGCAGATGAACCAGACACCCCCAAAGTGCAGAGCACAGCCGAGAAAAGAGGGAACCCCCAAGCAGTACCCCTTCTCAACAATAAGATAACCCCAGACAGAGAAGAGGCAAGACATCATATGACACTTCCAGCACCTCCACCCCAAGACCCCCTTCTCCGCTCAGCCACTGAAGCCCCCGCTGCCAGCGCTTCACACACTGCTAAGTATCAATTCTATCCCTCCCCCCCCAACCACATACATACTGACCTGCATCCCACATACATCAGGAATCTAATTCTTAGAAAGCTGCAGCAAAGCTCCATGAGCGCCCCCTGCCCAAAGATCTAGGATTGCTCATTATAGCAGTCGCTGGCAGAGAGAACAATACCCTCCACATACTTAGAAAGGCCCTAATACCCATCATCACAGATAAACAGAAATCAGAAAAAAATACCTGCTCCCAGAGTTATAATTCCCCAGTGCTGTCAATAACTGTTCTGGAATGAATCACGTAATTTCCGTAACCTCAGTTTATCAAGGTATCAATGATTAACCCTGAGCATTGTCAAACTGGCTGACAGTCAACCCACCACACCTAGAGATGGCCCTATATTCAAGTTAGAATTCCTGGATTTGTAAATACCATTTATATTCTTATCTAAATCATCAGCCTTTTCTTTGACCTTAGAAATTAGAAAATCAGAGCCTCTACTTCACATGCAGAGAATGCTCGTTAGGGCAGCTGCCTAGAAATATGACAGCTAGATGAATGGGCCTCATCCTTTTCTAAAGCAGTTTTGTAGAACAGACCTTACCAGGGCTGGCTTAATGGACCATGGCACCCTTAGCCAACTTTTGGTTTGGCACCCTTCTACTGGAATTCCCCCCCCGGCCCACTTTTAAAGGCAGTTTTCACCTCCTGAATATCAACAGAATTTCACCTAATGCTATCCACATGGGTCCCTGCGCCTTCTCTGCTGTGCCCCTGTGAAAACAGGAAATTATGTTAAAGGAGGGGCTGGGAGCAAGACACTAGGGCATTGATGTGGGTAGCATTAGGTGAAACACTGTGTTTGGGAGGGGAAAATGCCTTTAAAAGTAGACGGGGGGGGGGGGGGGGGGGGGAGGGGGGGAATGTGGCTTGAGACAGAAAGAGGAAGGGGGTTGCCGGCTCTTTTTACCATGCACATGCAACGTCACCAGGTAAGCTCTGGGTCAGTGACATCACAGGCTGAGGCATTTGGTGCCCTTCATCTCCAGCGCCCTGGGCCAGAACTTCACCTGGTCCATAAGTTAAGCCAACTCTGGACCTTACCAGATTGCTGGCTATACCATTTTACACCATTAGTGCCCTCTGATGGTCCCGGAGCTTTTTCTTTGTATTTAACGCATTAACGCATGCCTTTTCAGTGATAGCTCAAGACAAGTTACCAACTGTACCTGAATGTATTTTCCTGCACTCAGATGGCTTACGATCTGAAGTTTGTACCCAAAACAAAGGAGGGTGAAGTGACTTGCTCAAGGTCAGGATGAGCAGCAGTGGATTTGAACTGAACTGTTCTTCCCAGCTTCAGCCCGTTACTCTAACCAGTAGGCTGCTCTTTCATTCCTTAAATCTCATTTCCATTTTTACTTTCCCCATATCTACCAGATTGTGCAATATATCCACCACCCAAAAACTACACATCATGGCCTCTTGTTCCAGCAACTTCTTTTCCACCTGTCTCTTGTGTACTGTTCATCTTTGAGTTTATCTGAATAACCTTGTCTTCTCCTTAAGTGTTGGAGTAGCTTAATGGTCATTGCAGCAGCTTGAGAACCAGGGAAACTGGGCTCGATTCTCACTGCAGCTCTGTGCAATTCTGGGCAAGTCACTTAGTCTTCCATTACCCCAGGTACAAGGTAAGTACCTGTACATAACATGTAAACCACCAATTTTAACTTCAGAAAGGCAGTATAATCAAGTCCCATCCCATTTCCTCTCCAATACCCTCAAGTCTTATTCCATAAGTTTGTGTTGCAGATTCTGCTCTTCTTGTAGGCCTCCGCTGCAGAACAGAGCTCAATATATTTCACATAAAGCCTTAATGACTTGTACATGCAATCTTGCCTTCTATTTCTCCTGGCTCTCTCTCTCCCAAAAGAGCAAAGACCACCAAGGACATCACCAGCACATATAATCCCACCTCTAGCCACTCCAGCCCTTGAGGCTACGAGACGACATCTTATCCTGCCAAAATGCCTGGGAAAGATAAACTCATCTGTTAATTACAAGGGTCAGTACCTGGGGCAGCAAAGTCAGTTTGTTTTTGGGGGTGTTGAGGACAGGCCTTGAGGGAGGACGCTCTCAGACAGGTTGGTCATCCGCAAGTCTTTAAGCTCAACTGTAAAACTTCTGAATATTTATGAATTGGCCAAGAACACTGCAGATGGGACACAGTCTGATTTTTGATGAGTTACAACAGCAGTAAGAGTGCCCCATGCCAGCAACACTGGGTTTCAGAGGATGCTATGTCATGCGGGCAGATGTGCCCTTCCAGACATTCATTCAGAAGATTAGAAAAAGTTAACATTCCTTACTTCTCTCACCAGACATCCACTTTCCCAAGTAAAAAGCAACTCTTCTCTTTGAAAAAAAAAAGTGGCAATCACGATGCCCACAACTGGCTTCCAACTAAAAGGCCAAAAACCTGAAGAAGAATCTTTGTAGTAGCAGACAACCCAAAGCAAGTACCAGCTTCTCACCTCAGAAACAGTTCAAGTTAGTACACAAGAATCGCTGCTGCGCTAAGTATTCCCTCCACTTCTGGACAGACAAAACAGGAAAAACCCTTTAAGAGAAGGGGCATAGTACTTTGCATTTAAGTAACAACACACCCTGCTGTATGACAGGAATCAACTACACAGGCAGCCATAAATCACAATACATTTTACAGCAACAGAGAGATGGCACAGAACCATTAACAGACCAGCAGAGAAGGACAGAAGCTCAACTTACCAGAGGTGTCCCACAGGCTCAGCTCCACACGCTGCTCTTCTGTCTCCAGACAGGCCGTGTAATTCTCAAACACTGTGGGCACATAGGTCTGCAAACAGAGAGGCATACACAGAGCAATGACTGACACCACCGCACTGGCACAAGACCAGGACCAGCAGACACTCAGCTACGGCACTGGCACAGAACGAAGCGAGCACGGTGTGTATAACCAAATGGGGAGAGACAGAACATAGACAGAGCCGTGGCAGACACATATTGGGGGGGGGGGGGGGGGGGGGGGAGGCTGTCAGATAGTTCCCCTCCCCCTCGAACCAGCAGACATACAAGGAGTAGTAGCAGCAGCAGCAACAATGCATAAAGGAGCAGATCTAGAAATGCAGGAGTGCTGCTGCTACAGCAGCAGGAAATCTCGGGGCAGTACGCACAGAGATCGGGCATAAGAATGAGCAGAACAGGTAGAGGCATAGGAGCCAACTTTCCAAAATTATTGGAGATGCTGAACCCAATTAAAATAACTTTTCCTTGGACACAATCAAGGAGTTTATTCAATATTGTGGGTACTCAAGCGTCCGGAGAGCAGGCTTCTATTGGTAGAGAACCCCCCCCCCCCCCCCCCCCCCCCCCCCCCCCAGGAAGCATCCTCCGAAGTAAAGAGCTGCGTCCTGTAACCTAGAACTCGATCCCACGGGGACAGGGAGTGTACGCAATGGGGCCAACACTTAAAAAGATATGAACGGAGTAGCCCCAGGCTACGTCACAAGGTGCCCGCCGCACCTGGCATCGCAGGAGTTCCGCGAGAGGGGGCTGCGGCATCTCTCCCCTCTCAGCCCAGGGGAAATCATGGGGCCCCCAAGCTGCTTCTCTTAAGCGCCCCGATCAAGAAGCCTCCGGATCCCCCGGCCCCCGCTTACCTCCGGGTAGCAGTCCTTAGCCAGCACCTGTAACATGGCCGTTTTGCCGCAGTGCACGTCCCCAACCAGCACCAGCTTACAGCGGGCCACAGCCGGCTGCGGAGGCTTTCGTTCCTTCATGCCGTAAAGCCGCGATCGCGCGTGACACCACTCAAAAATAAAACTTAAAAATAAATAAGATCTATCCTTACTCCTACCCTACTCCGACTGCAGGTGAACTGAACTAAGCCCTCCCCTTGCAGCACCCGGATTATATAGCAAACCCCAACTCCAATCAGCGGCAGCAGGACAACCCTGTCAGCCAATAAGAAGCTTTGCCAGCACAGTAAGCCACACCTTCACTCTTAAAGATACACATCCCATTCCCACTCCTCCTCTCGAGTTTGGGAATCTCGGTTGCCGAAAGGCGATAATTGGGTTTTGCCCAATATCTGATGAAATAGAAGGAAGTTAACCTTTCCCCGGTCCCAAAGGATTTCACGATTAGCCCCAGCCACTGACCGCAGGGGCTTCTGGGCTCGCATGCCTTCAAATTCTACAGTTGGCACTTGGCAGCAGCTATACTGGCCAGATTCTTGCAAACAACCCTTGAGGTGTGAGCTTGGCCCTACGAGTAACTCTTTGTCCTAAACTCTTAAGCCCTCATAACAAAAAGTGTACCACTAACGTTTATGCCTTAATGTCTAAGCAAAATAGCATTATGATAAAAAGTAATAAATACTTAAGTATATGAGACATCCAGCAATCCCCACAATAAAGACAAACCTTCAAAAAAGAAAAAGACAAAAACGCCACTACCAAGCATTACTAGAGAAAGAAAGGCATGGCCTAAATAAATAAAGAGCCACACGAGAAATGGTTATCACTAAAGTAGCTGCAAACTCTCCTGCTAGGACTGTCAAGTTTTCCCTTCAAGAAAGATAGATAACTGATTTAATTTAACACAGTCATAAGTACAGCAAGAAAAAAATTACAGCCAAAGGCATGAAAGATACAAACCAGTAAAATAATACTTTTTAAAAAAATAGTACAAGTAAAAGCATAGATCATAAGCTTATGCTGAACAGCTAAAATCATCTAACATTGTCACAAATAGTACTAATTTCAGACAGAAAGAACATCCTTATCAAATACTGTAGCCACCCTTTGCTCTTAGCCTTGGGTGGCAAAAAATAGCTGCGGTTGAATTAAAATAAGAGATCCTGACAGACACATTAACTCAAGGGCTGATGCTCAAAATGTAACGCTGGTGCTAGAGGGGATTAGCACCAGCGTTATGCTTTAGCTTAGGATACGTTTGAGCCAAAACTTAGCGCAAATAGCATGCAAGTGTAGTCAAACAGATATTAATGTGGTCATTTCCTATTCCCTCCCAATATTCAGAGAGCAGGGTACAAAACAAAGCCACCCTTTTTTGCTGAAAACCTAATGCCAGCTCAGAGAAGACATTAGGGTGTTTGAAGAGAGGATTTCTCACGAGTCTTTTTTTTTTTTTTTTTTTAATCAGCAGGTTTTGATTTCTGTTGGAAGTGGAAGCCTGTAAGCGCTGGTACTAAGAAATCAATGTGTGTGAGTCTAAGCACACCCAAAAGTGAAAGCACACATTGGCAACTGTTTCCAGTGCTGAAATATAAGCCTTCCAAATAATAACAATTTAAACGCTTATATTTAAAGGCAAAGGGAACAGGCGCTAATGTGTGCTTCACTTTCAAGTTTGCCTGGCACATGTACCGCAAAACTCTTCCACACGCGTGCCAAGCATGTTGCACCTTGCTTTCACTTTTACAGCTCACATATAATTTGAATACCATCTCCTTTGAGCACTGGCGAACTAGTTTTCTGCTATGTTCTGGCAGTATGGGTTCTGCATTGTCAGCTTTACCATAGGAGTTCTGAGGATCGGCCCATCAAAAAAATATCAACATATACTTTTACCTACAGGGAGGATGTGGCAGTTTTATAATATATGGCTGTCATAATGCATATGTACACCAAACAAATATTTAAAAGTATGTTGCCCAACTTTGCATTTTCCTGTATTAATCTGAGAAGTGTGGTGGTGTGGTGATCCTGACAGTGGAGTTTAATTATCAATATATTGTGGGTGGGTTGGAGGGAGTGGGGAGACTGGGACCTCAAACTTAGGGGCTGATGCTCAGAACCTAATGCCAGCATTAGAGCTGATTAGCGCGGTTCTAGTGCTATAATTAATCTGCGCAGAATGCTCAGAGGGCTTTAGCACAGGAAATAATGTGCATGTCAGAGATGGCCCCAAATTGTATTTAAATGTAGTCAAACACATGTTAATGAGGTCATTTGCTAAGCCCTCCCAATGCTTGGAGAACAGCACACAAACTCTTATATCTTACTGCTGGAAGCCTACTGCCAGCTCAGAGCTGCTGTTGGGAGGTTTGAAGAGAGGATGTCTTGATTTTCAGTTTTAAATCTGCCAGGTTTGATTTCTTTTGGAAGCGGAAGAAAGCCCATGCAAGCGCCAGTACTGAGAGAAAGAAATGTGTGAGAGTCCGAGCAAAACAGAAAGTGAAAGTACACACTGGTGACTTTTGTCTTAAACCTTCAAAGTGAAAAAAAAATTGAAAAGCTTATGTTTAAAGGCACAGAAGAGAAGTGCTGATATGGGCTTCACTTTCAGGTTTGCCTGGCGCAGGTGCAACAGAGCTGTGTAAAACTCTTCTGTGCACATGCCAAGAAAGTTCCCCCTTGCTTTTGCTTTTACAGCACACATATAATTTGAATACTATCTCCTTTTAGCATTGGCCAGCATCTGCGCTGTTCCGGCGGTGTAGGGTGTGCACTGTTGGCTTTAGCACAGGAGTTCTAAGCACTGTCTCCTTAATGGGGAGTGGGTGCAAAGCTAAGAGCTTCTCTTTTCAACCCTCTCTAACCAGTTGGGTTGTCAGAATTATCACAATGAAAATGCATGAGAAAGACTTGACTACTATACTGAAGAACCATTGTGTATATATCTCCATCATGTATATTCACTGCAGGAAGCCTGAAAACCCCACAGGCTAGGTGTACCTCTGGGAAAGGGCTGGGAAGCACTGCCTTAGGGTGAGTAATACCCTATGCCCAAGCTTATTCTTCAATTGCCACCTGCTAATTAATTAAAAAAAAAAACCTCAGGGGCTCTTTTACTAAGCCACGTAGGTGCCTAAGCATGCTGAACGCGCGTCAAATTGGAGTTATCGCCTGGTTACCGTGGCACGCGTCTGCTATGCATGTCTGAAAAATATTTTTTATTTACGGACACGCGTCAAGTGGCATTTGATGCGTGTAGCTCATTACTGCCCAGATTTTTTACCATTAGGTCAATGGGTGGTGGAAAGGTCTCAGACCTAAAATGGATGTGCGGCAATTTTGATGTTGCCGCACATACATTTTCGGCAAAAAAAAAAAGAGGCCTTTTTTTTCAGGCACGCTAAAAAATGGATCGACGAGCGCCCAAAACCCGCGCCTACACTACCGTAAGCCATTTTTCAGTGCGCCTTTGTAAAAGGACCCCCAAGATTTTAAATGTTTAGGGAAAGCTATACTTACTCATGACTTTAAGATTCACTGGTAATCAACACAGGCACCACACACCTAAAAGGTTTTTTAGTCTGGTCTTTGACTTAAAGACATTTTAAAATCCCAGTACTACTGCACTGTTTCCCAGGCCTGACAGCTATTTATTTATTTATTGCATTTGTATCCCACATTTTCCCACCTTTTTGCAGGCTCAATGTGGCTTACAATACATCATGAATAGTGGAAGTACAATAGAAAATAGACATTTAGTGTTACAGAAGGATCTTGGGCTACATGATAATGATCAAACATAATAGCAATATAACAAGTAAATGATGTAAGACAGTTCTGAATATATGTGGAAGAGTTGTGTGTATTCACATTGGTTGATCTTTGTGGTATGTCTTGTTAAAGAGATGGGTCTTCAGTAGTTTGCAAAAGTCTGTTAGTTCGTAAATCATTTTTAAGTTGCGCGGCAATGCGTTCCATAACTGTGCTCAAGTAGGTAAAGTTTGACACGTGCATTAGTTTGTATTTTAGACCTTTACAGTTAGGGAAGTGTAGGTTAAGGAATGTGCGGGATGATCTTTTGGCATTCCTGGGTGGTAAGTCTATCAGGTCTGACATGTAGGCTGGTGCATCTCCGTGAATGATTTTGTGAATTAGGGTGCATATTTTGAACGTGATGTGTTCTTTGAGTGGAAGCCAGTGTAGTTTTTCTTGTAGGGGTTTGGCACTTTCATATTTTGTTTTACCGAATGTGAGTCTAGCTGCAGTGTTCTAGGCTGTCTGAAGTTTCTTGATTATTTGCTCTTTGCAGCCGGCGTAGAGTGCGTTGCAGTAGTCTAGATGACTAAGCACCATTGATTGTACCAAGTTACGGAAAACATTCCTTGGGATGAAAGGTCTTACTCTTTTTAATTTCCACATTGAGTGGAACATCTTGGTTGTGTTTTTCGCGTGGGTTTCAAGTGTTAGGTGTCGATCGATGGTAACTCCAAGAATTTTTAGGGTATCTGAAATTGGAAGGTTCAGATTTGGTGTGTTAATGGCGGTGAATTTGTTCTTGTTGTGTTGAGAGGTGAGTATTAGGCATTGGTTTTTTTCTGCATTAAGTTTCAGCCGAAATGCATCCGCCCACGAGTGCATGATATGGAGACTTTGGTTGATGTCATTGGAAATTTCCTTTACATCTTGATTAAATGGGATGTAGATCGTTACATCATCTGCGTATATGTATGGGTTGAGGTTTTGGTTTGATAATAGTTTGGCCAAGGGTATCATCATTAAGTTGAAAAGAGTTGGCGAGAGGGGGGAGATCCCTGTGGGACTCCGCATTCAGGTATCCATGTGGCTGAAGTAGTCGAGTTAGATGTCACTTGGTATGATCGTGTGGTTAGGAATCCCTTGAACCAATTGAGAACGTTACCTCCAATTCCGAAGTACTCTAGGATGTGTAGTAGTATTCCGTGATCAACCATGTCAAAAGCGCTTGACATGTCAAACTGTAGGAGTAGTATGTTCTTTCCAGTTGCAATCATCTGTTTGAACCTGGACATGAGAGTAACTAGTACTAACATAGTAACATAGTAGATGACGGCAGAAAAAGACCTGCACGGTCCATCCAGTCTGCCCAAAAAGATAAACTCATATGTGCTAGTTTTTTGTGTATACCTTACCTTGATTTGTACCTGTCTTTTTCAGGGCACAGACCGTATAAGTATGCCCAGTACTATCCCTGCCTCCCACCCACCAGCCCCACCTCCCACCACCGGCTCTGGCACAGACCGTATAAGTCTACCCAGCACTATCCCCGCCTCCCACCCACCAGCCCTGGCACAGACCGTATAAGTCTGCCCAGCACTAGCCCCGCCTTCCAACCGTCTCTGCCACCCATTCAAGGCTAAGCTCCTGAAGATCCCTTCCTTCTGAACAGGATTCCTTTATGTTTATCCCAAGTATGGTTGAATTCCGTTACCGTTTTCCTCTCCACCACCTCCTGCGGGAGGGCATTCCAAGCATCCACCACCCTCTCCATGAAAAAATACTTCCTGACATTTTTCTTAAGTCTGCCCCCCTTCAATCTCATTTCATGCCCTCTCGTTCTACCGCCTTCTCATCTACGGAAAAGGTTCGTACTGTTTCAGTACTGTGGTTAGTCCGGAATCCTGACTGGGAGTCGTGGAGTATTGAGAATTTATTTAAATAACTTGTGAGTTGTTTGGTCACTAACCCTTCCGTTAGTTTGGTTATTAAGGGAATGGATGCTACTGGCCTGTAGTTGGTTAGTTCACTGGCACTTTTCTTTGCGTCTTTAGGTATGGGGGTTAGTAGAATGTTTCCTTTCTCCTTCGGGAAGAGTCCATTTTGTAACATATAATTCAAGTGTTTCGTGATGTCTGTTATAAATTGTTGAGGAGCGGATGTCATAAGGTTGTTTGGACATATGTCTAGTTTACAATGAGATTTGGTGAATCTTTTGAGCGTTTGGGAGATGTTATTCTCTGATAGTGTTTCAAAGTTGGTCCAGGTTCTGTCTACTGGATAAATGCCATGGTCTGGATCTAGACAGTCAAGGAGTTCAGCATAGTCGATGGTACTGATAGGTATCTTAAGTCGTAGTTGTACGATTTTTTCGTTGAAGTATCTCGCGAGGTTGTCTGCTCCTGGTGTGTCTTTACTGTTGGTTGTGACTGGTGTAGTGTCTAGTAGTTTATTCACGAGTTTGAAAAGTTTATGTGTGTCCTTGTAATTTGGTCCAATTACAGTTTTGTAGTATAATCTTTTTGTTTGTCTTATGGTATATTTGTATTTTCTTTGGAGTTGTTTCCAGGCGTTAAGTGTGGGGTCATCTTTCTTTTTATTCCATGCACGTTCTAACCTAACTTGTGTTTTAAGTTTTTTCAGTTCTTCATTGAACCATGGTATTGAATTCCTTCTATGCGAGTTTCTAGTTTGGGTAGGAGCAATGTTGTCTAATATGGATCTGCATCTATCGTCCCATTCTGAGGGGAATTGGATTGCATCTGTTTTTATTGCCCATTCGTTGTGGTAAGTCTGTTGCCAAAATGTTACCGTGTCTATTTTTCCTCTTGTGGTGTAGGTTTTTCGTTCCTGTTTATTTGGTGAGTCTTTCGTTCGCCATTGGAGGGAGATGTTTGCTTTATAGTGGTCTGACCATGGTGAGGGTGTCCATTTTGTGTTTGTTAGTATAAGATTTGAGTCGGGATCGAATTTGTGTGTGACAATGTCTAGTGTGTGTCCTTTGATGTGAGTTGGCTGGGTGTTTGTCCTGTGAAGATCCCATAGTTGTAGGAATTCTTCGCATTCTTGGGTGCTTGTTGAGTTGAGATCTTCAAGGTGTAGGTTGATATCTCCTATGATGATAAGATTTGAGGTGGAGACACAGGTGTTCAAGATAAAGTCCATGAAGTGTGTTTGGGAGTCTTGCCAGTTGCCTGGTGGTCTGTAGAGCAGGACTGTGTTAAGGTGTTCCTGCAAGTTAGGATGATTAATTCTTACCGAGGTGATTTCAAGTTGTGGCAGAATGGATTCGGCTACGGTTGTGATGGTGAACTCGTATTTGTGTATTATGGCTATTCCTCCTCATCTTTTTCCGTTTCTTGTCCAGTGGGTAATTTTGTATCCTGGTGGACATAAATCTAGGATTATCGGGTCTTTGAGGTCATGAATCCAGGTTTCAGTGATGAATAGGAGGTCAAGATTGTCTGTGGTGATCCAATCTGTTATGATGTCTGTTTTATTTACTACTGATCTGGCGTTTACATATCCCATTTGGATTGTTCGGTAAGGTTCAGTTTGGGACATGGTTGTGTTAATTTTTATTATTTGCCTGTTTTATTGGTTTCTGGTTCTGTTATGTCCTCTTTTCCCTTTCTGTTGGTTGTTTCCGAATGTATTTGTTTTTCCTTTTATTTGGTTGTTGTTCTTTTGGACTGGTGAGCTATTGTTGGGTTGTCCAAAGGGTTTATGTGCTGTGGGTAAATTGTTGTTTATATTGGGAGTGGTCCATGTGTGGTAGATTAGGGGGAGGAAGTAGATTGTCATGAGTAGTTTGTTGATATTCATGTTGGCTGTATTAGTTAATGGTTGGTAAAGCCTGGTGGTGTCAGTGGACGAAATTGTGCATAAGTGTCAAGCAGCATCAACATTAAGCATATATATATATATATATGCTTAATGTGTATATATATATATATATATATATATATACATACATACATACATACATACAAGCATATATAAGGGATAAGTGTTCAATAGAGGCCAACTGAATTTTGGTTACAGTGCTCAAACTGGCCCCAAATCTTTTTTTATTCCATTTCAGTTTTGGCCAAAAGGCTATGGCATGATTTTGGTTTTGGCCAAAACTGACCTTGTGTTTTCAGTACAAAACTTTAGCAGGATTTTAAGTCTATAAATTTCAGATAATACGTTCCTTAAATATTAGCCTCTCTGTGGAGATATGACATCAGCTGTCACTCCAAATGTGGCACAAAGTCAGCCATGATAAAAAAAAAAATATATATATATATATCCTATATAATAATTCTCACCACCAACGTTCTAATGTCTTGCCTGTGTCTGTGGCTCCTTCGGCGTTGCTGTGCTAGGCTCCATAGCCAGGCTGATGTCACTCACAGCTGATCTCCCCCCCCCCCCCCCCCCCACACACACACACACACTGCCACGCACAAATCTGGCATCAAACAACAGCAAAAAAAAAAAAAAAAACAGACTTGCACAGATAACCAAAAAGGCTAGAGGCTGCCGCCCTCCCAAAACACTACTGACACGGACTACCACAACCTCCCTCCACAGATACCGGCATCAGCAAAAAAAAAAAAAACCAGAAACAGCTCCACACTGCTTGACACGAAACATTCCCTCCACAATTACCGGTGTGCAGGACACCGCGCTCAATTACGGAGTACCGGTAAGGAGGGAGGTGACGCTCACTAACTTTAATGCATGTTCCCTGACTTTCAAAAACTGTCTTCACCCACCCCCAAGACACTGCCTGCCCCTGTTGAAATCCTCTCAGTGTCACACACACACAATGTCTGTCACAGATGAACAAACTTCCTTGCGATGCCTCCACCCATGCTGCTACCCTCCCCCCCTCCGAGTCTGGCCCCGCCGATCCCCCTCCGTGCATGTTGCCACACTCTCCTCACAAAATTGCCACTCCCGCCCCTACCCCTCTGTCTCACACACAATGTCAGTCAGACGCTTACAAACTTCCTTGCGATGCCTCCACCCATGCCGCTACCCCCCCCCCCTTGCTGGTAAGAAATCCTCTATTTGTAATCCCCGCTCCTTGTGGAGGCACTGCATGCAAATCTCTCTCATGAATATTCATTGGTGGTATTCTGAAAACCTGACTGGCTGGGGTGCCTCCAGGACCAGGTTTGGGAACCACTGCGCTAAGCCATCAGTGCACAGCTTTAATAAAAACTTTCTGCATCAACCCCAGAGAAAGGTAAAGGGACATGGATTTGATATACCACCCTTCTATGGTTCAACCAAAAAACAGTTTACATTTATTATATGGAGTGGCCTAGTGGTTAGAGCACCGGTCTTGCAATCCAGAGGTGTCCGGTTCAAATCCCACTGCTGCTCCTTGTGATCTTGGGCAAGTCACTTAACCCTCCATTGCCTCAGGTACAAACTTAGATTGTGAGCCCTCCTGGGACAGAGAAATATCCAGTGTACCTGAATGTAACTCACCTTGAGCTACTACTGAAAAAGGTGTGAGCAAAATCCAAATAAATAAATATATGAAGGTACTTTCTCTGTCCCTAGTGGCCTCACAATCTAGGCATTGTACCTTGAGTAATGGATGGTTAAGTGACTTGCTCAGTCACAAGATGCTGCAGTGGAAATCAAACCCAGTTCCCCTGGTTCTCAGCACACTGTGCTAACCATCAGGTTGCTCCCCCTGAACTCTGAAGCAGGATCCAGAAAGGTAAAGAGTCAGACAGCTTTATAAGAACACCTCTTGGCAAGACAATTTTAAAAGAGGAGAGGGAGATGAGGCAAATTTTAGAAACCAGCAGCTCTTTGACTTTCAAGGGGTTAATTATCATAAAAAATAATTTTCCATTGTTTCCCCACTGAGCCACAAGTCTCCTGTGCCAGGTGAAGCTTACATTGCCAGAATGTTACAGTTTCTGGGGAAGTCCCAGAGTGATGCCAGCGTGGGAAGAGAGTAATACACATTCCCAGAAATGTATGACAGCATGATTCTCAAAGATGCAAATCATCTGGAACACATTTATCCTGGCACCTGGCAAGCGGAAGAGCTGAGAGGATTGCTGCGCAGCGAGAGGTTCTGTCTGTGTGCAGCTTAGGTGGGACACTGTAGTAGCCGTATTACTCCACTTTTAAAGGTAATACATAGAAATAAAAACACAGAAAAGAAGATGGTATCTTTTTTATTGGACTATTTATTTATTTTTTTTACATTTGGAAAATTATTGAAGTTTCCTTACACACAACAATCATATCAACTCCCACTGAACCTTCCCACCCTCCCCTCCAGGAGTTCCATTACTTCCTTCCTAGCCGTGTCACTCATGAGGCCCCAGATGGTGCAATGTCCCCATAATGTAAGCTCTCTTTTACATGCCCAAGGCAGAACCTTCTATTCTCGTCTTCCAGGTTTCATAGGGCGTCCAAACCTTGTGAAATTTAGTGAGATGTCCTCTCCGTTGGGTGGTCAGTTTAGCCATTTGGTATACATAATCCAATTTTTGACATACTCGTTTCAGCTTTTTGGGATAGACCACGTTTGTTATGGATGTCGCCAGTTGAAATATACCTGTCCAAAAAGGCTGTACCTTTGGGCAAGTCCATCAGACATGATACATGTCTTCCTAATCACACAGTCCCTCCAACATTGCCCAGTGCCATGATGTTATATTTTTAAAAGTATCATCAGTGTGTAGTATCATCTATACATAATTTTGTATCCATTTTCGATAAAGTTGCTTGCTAATAATCCTTTGAAGAGTTATCGGAATCCCCTCTCCCAGTTTTTTATAGGACGCATGGTGTTGAGGTTCACTTCCCACTTAGTGATATAGGTGTCTATGGGAGATTTTGGTACCAAAAACGCAACGTAGATGTGTGAGATACAACCTCTGCCTCTCCCGCCTTCTATCGCTTGCTCTAGGGTTGTTATCTCAAGAAGCAGATCACTTCTTTACCTGTGCTGGGTATGATCTGTTATTTGTCAATATTTAAATTTGTCTCACTGTTCAATTTCATAGTCTTGTCTCAGTTCGGGAAGGGACAACAGATTCCCATCTTCCCAGACATGCCCAAGGAAGTGAAATCCCTGTGCAGCCCATTTCGTATAGGTGGGGTCTGTCCTCCCTGGCAAAAAGCCAGATGGAGGTCTGAATGAAGTGTAATTTATCTGGAAATAAACTGTCTCGTATGGATATAACCATATTGATAGGATATGCCCAAGGCAAGTCCATTGAAGAGTTTCTTGAGTTCAGAAGATGGGAGCCAGGGTATAGCCCATAATGGCATGTCCTCTGCCTAGTGTTGTTCAATCTGCATTCATGGCTTGCCTGAATCTCTGAGCCAGCCCACCAAGATTCATAACTGAGCTGCTTTATAATAGCGTCCAAAGTCTGGGACACCCATTCCGCCTTGTAGGCTTGGCCGACACATATCTCTACATACTCTAGGGGGTTGTTTCCTCCATATGCAGGAAAAGATTTACCAGTTGAGGTGTTTGAAAAGGTTTTTGGGAATGAGAAGGGGTAATGCCATAAGCAAATGTAAAAGCTGTAAATAATATGGATCATATGGGAAATGCTGGACATAACCATACGGCCATGGTCCAAGCTGAATAGCCTGCATGATTGTGTGTTGAGCTAGGCCTCAAATAGGTTAAAAGGACAAACTGTAAACTGTTTGCAATTGTATTTTCACAGAAAAGCTTCTGTGAAAGATGGCCATTTACAAGAAATGCTCATTTGACAGATGGCCTGTTTTTAGGCCTTGCAACAGTGGATAATGAGGAAATAAATGTGTTTTGCAAACAGTTTGCTCAGGACCCGAAATATGATTTCATTAAAGAATGATTTATGGACTTTAGTAAATTTAGGGGAATTCAAGTAGGTGTTCAAAGAATAAAAGGGAATTAGTGGTTATAGACACATTAATGGTGAAAGTGAGAATGATCCTGATAGAATTTACTGTAAATGTCCTAACCATGATATATTTAATCTTTCCCATTTCTGCAGGTCCAGCAGCAGATCCCACACTTTATGTTTCAACATTTTTATTGATGACAATACAAAATATACACTTCCACAAAATTAAAAACTAATCAGGAGTATCATCTGTCATCAAACTTTTTTTTTACCCATTTACACCCCCCCTCCCGCCTTACAGGGGCGTAGCCACGGGCGGTTTCGGGTTAGGCCCGCCCAGCAGTAAAGTTCCTGACGGCGATTCCAGTCGCAGGCTCCGCTCGCAGTCGCAGCGATTCCAACACGCTGCCTGCCAGTGCCGGCTGCCGCTCAATCTCCTTGCGCTACTAAGCGCTAACCCGGAAGTCTCTCCTCTGCAGGACAGACTTCCGGGTTAGCGCTTAGTAGCGCAAGGAGATTGTTGAGCGGCAGCCGGCAGGCAGCGTGTGGGAATCGCTGCGACTACGAGCGGAGCCTGCGAGTAGAATCACCGTCAGGAACACTGCTGCTGGCGGGCCTGCAAGGAGGGTGAGATGCTGCAGCTGCACGGGGGGGGGGGGGGGGGGGGAGGGATGATGGGGGAAAGATGTTGCATGGGGGAGGGAAGACGGGGGACACAGCAGCTGCACAGGGGGAAAGAAGATGGAAAGAAAGATGCTGCACAGAGGGGAGGGAAGATGGAAAGATGAGGCTTGGTTGGTGGGTGAGGGAGATACACGGGGAAAAAGGGAGAGATGCAGCAAAGGGGTGGAGGGGTGAGGAAGTCTTGGCTGTGTATGAGGTGGAGGGGAGGGACACATGCTGCATACAGAGGGGATAGGGGGAGGGGGAGAAATGGTAGGCATAGGGGTGGAGAGGAGGGAGAAATGGTGGGTATAGTGGTGGAGGGAGGGCAGAGCAGAGAAAAGTTTGT
Source organism: Microcaecilia unicolor (assembly GCF_901765095.1). Taxonomy (NCBI): domain Eukaryota; kingdom Metazoa; phylum Chordata; class Amphibia; order Gymnophiona; family Siphonopidae; genus Microcaecilia; species Microcaecilia unicolor. Next base: position 189,751,179 of record NC_044033.1, on the reverse strand, counting down.
GCCCACCCACTTTGGGCTCAGGCCCACCCAAAACAGGCTGTCTGGCTACAGCACTGCCTCTTTAGATTTTAGTGTTGTTAACGGGTTAACACAACAATACTTATTCATCCAATCTCAACCTTATGGATAGAAAAGCACTCTCAGTTCAAATATATATGGAAGATCCCAATAACTTCACCCATCAAACTATGAAATTTTACCCCCCTGAAAAACAAACTAACAATTACATCATCAGGCATATTTAAATAATAACCCTCCCCTCCCTCAGCTCCATACCCTCCCCTCCCTCCCATCAGCTTCGCACCCCCCTCTCCCCCCTCACTCCCCTTTGTTGCCCCCGCTTCCCTCCCCCCCCTACAGAAGCTGTGAACACCTATCTTCCCTCAACTAATCTCATATTGTTAAGGATGAGACCACGATCCCTGGGACTCAGCACTTGGAGATATGGATTCCACATTGCCCTATACAATTTGCACCGCTTAGGTGACCCTCTTGCATTATTGGCTTCCCAAACTGGCAACTGATGGACCTGATTTCTCCAGTGCCAGTATGCCGGCTGCTCTTCCACTGTCCAATATTGCATGATGACATTTTTCCCCACTAAAACCAGTTTGCGACACAATAGGGCCGCATATTTACTCACAGTATTAAACGCCTGGGGTACATCTAGTGATCCCACACCTTATTTGGGAAATTAGCTTCACACAAGCCCTCCCACACTCCTGTCAAATTAACCCCTAAGTATTTAATATGCTTTCTGGCCCAATGGTTGCGTAAAAGGGCAACATCAGAATCTGTTACTGTCACATTTAAAATATCAGACTTGGTCATACTGACCTTCAAGCCTGACACTTGGTCAAAATCTAACAGGAGTCTTGTTACTACATCTAGTGAGGTCCAAGTGTCCATCAAAGCCAACAGTATATTGTCCACAAATAGCATTATTTTATGTTCTGTTCCCTATCTGAGGCCCCCAGACCCACGGATTGATCCTGAAGGTTTGCGCTAAATGTTCAATGGAAATAGCAAATATGAGCAGGGGCAAAGGGCATCCATGTTGGGTGCTACAATGCAATTCAAAGGAGTCCATATGGGAGCTATTAAATTAAGGCATGCCAGGGGGTTTGCATATAAGAGAAAGACCCAATGCAAATAAAGACCTGAAAGCCCATTTTTCCAATACTACTATCATAAAGGGCCTGTACACCCTATCAAATGCTTTTTCCGCATCTATAGATAGCAATATAGTGGGTCTATTGCTTAATCTAGCACTCTGGATTATATGAAGTGCTCTACGTATATTGTCAAAAGTCTACCTGCTAGTTATAAAGACTGCCTGATCTGGGTGGATTAAAGTGGGCAGTACCCTTTGCAAGCAGTGTGCCAGAATTTTTGTAATGACCTTATAGTCCGAGTCCAGGACAGAAATTGGCCTATAAGAGCTAGTGAGATTGGGGTCTTTCCCCAGCTTCAGGATAATGGTTATTGCTGCCAATCACCAGGAGTGGAGCAATTTCTCCCTCTCAGAAAGGGCTGCAAAGAGTAGAAATGGGGCCAAAAGGGTGTCAAAGATTTTATAGAAGTTGTTCGTATACTCATCAGGTCTTGGTGCCTTGCCTGAGGGAAGGGTAGTGATGGCCCATTGAACGTCATCTAGTTCGATCGGTCTGGACAAATATTTCGCCCTCCCCTCTTGTCAGATGAGGTAGGGCCACCTCTGAAAATTGGAGCCCCACTTCCGAGATGGCTCTGTCTCAGGCATATAGAACACAAAATAATAATGAACAAATTAATCTTGTATTGATTTTACTACTACTTAACATTTCTAGAGCGCTACTAGGGTTACGCAGCGCTGTACAAATTAACAAGGAAGGACGGTTCCTGCTCAAAGGAGCTTACAATCTGAAGGACGAAATGTCAAGTTGGGGCAGTCTAGATTTCCTGAGTAGAGGTGTAGTGGTTAGGTGCCGAAGGTGACATTGAAGAGGTGGGCTTTGAGCAATGATTTGAAGATGGGCAGGGAGGGGGCCTGGCGTATGGGCTCAGGGAGTTTGTTCCAAGCATTTTAATCTTTATGAACCATCCCTGCCTCAATAGAGGGGATGAAATTTCAATATGCTTGCTTCTTAAGCTTATGAGCTAATAAGCGACTGGTCTTATTATCAAATTCATAGTATTCTTGACATGTTTTTTCTAATACTTCTGCTATTTCAGCTAATTGGAGGTCCTGGAGCTCCAGATGCAATGCTTGAAGATGCTTCACTATCTGAGGGGGCAATGTCCCCCCTTTTATGCCGAGTCTCTAAACTAGAGTTGCTGGGGAGATGTTTTTCAGTGGCTAGTTTGGTTTTACGTAAATGTGCCCAAAGGGCAACTATTTTCCCCCACAGTACTGCTTTTAACCCCTCCCAGAAAACTATTGGATCCACCCCCTCCAGATTATTATGTTTAACATATTCCTGGCTCTCTTTCCCCATCTGAGCGCCATTATTAGGATTTGCTAAAATAGCATCATCTAGGTGCCAATATCAAATGCCCCTTTTCTCGGGTGGTTTGGTTAACGAGAGTGACACTGGTGCATGATCAACTCAGGTGCATGGTTGAATAGTAATTGAGTGTGAGATCAAAATAAGTGGTGGGGTTCCTAACCATAGGTCTATACATAAGTTTTATGAATCTGTGAGTAAAAAGTATAGTCCCTCAATGTTGAATTGTCCTGTCTACAAAGGTCTACAAGATTCCAGTGGGCCAGGAAGCATGCCAATCTATCCCTCTCTGAAAGTCCATATGTGATCTGTGGGCAGGAGTTATCCTTTCTGGGATCTTAAGTTAAATTAACCCCCCCCCCCCCCCCCCCGTTAGGAAATGTCCCTGCGCATGCTGCAACAAATGTTAACTGAGCCCATCCAGGAAGATGCTGTGTTCTTCATTAGGAGCATAAACATTTAATATCGTATAGAGGTCAGTACTCAAAATAAATTTAAGCAGCAGATACCGACTATCGGTATCCTTTTCAATTTTTTTGGACCTGCCAAGCATGTGAAGCAGAGAGTACAATCAGGACCCTTCTGGATTTTTTCTGTAAATGGTTGGATGCATAGCATATGATTGGGTATTTTTATGTGCATACAAGTGTTCATGTTTAGGTAATAAATGCGTCTCCTGAACAGGGGGGGGGGGGAGCCCTATGTTAACCCTATGTCTCACCAACTACTTAAAAAGAAGTTGACGTTGGTGGGTGTGTTCAGACCCCTTACATTGAAAGTCAGCAAATTAACAGTATCCAACATTACAATGAGTCACAATTCTGTGAGAATAAACCCCATGGAGCCCTACTGTCATTAACAGTCAATCCAATTATCAGGATGGCCCTATTTGAGCATCCAACACAATGAGGTATGATGAAGCTAGTTGTGAGGCACTCCTGGAGAACTCCCCTCCCCCCCATTCAAAGCCATTATAAACCAATTAACATGCTCCACTATATTAGCAGTGCACAGTCGCATCCTCTTTAGATCCCAGCATTATAAAGGCAACCTAGTTCAGTTACCTAAAATAGTTGCCTAAAAGAACAGTGTTATAAAACACCATACAGTGGCACTAAAATAGCAAACGGTTCCTTATCCAAATAAACTTGGAAAAAGAAAAAAAAAAGTATTCCTTATGGATCTAATTACCAGTTTCCAAAGCACCAGTTCGTTCTTCACGGGGCTGAGTTTGGGGGAGCTTAGTATCTGACTTGTGACGCTTCAAATGCTTCCCCTTGGTAACGCGTTGCCATTTGGGCTGTGATGAGGTCAACCCCGTGGGCTTTAATAAAGCAGGCAGTTGATTATCTGAATGCAGTGATGGAAAAGAGTCCCATGCTTCTTGAAGATTATGAATTTGGTGTAGGTTGCCATCCTTATAAAAAAAACTGGCGCAAAGGGATATCTCCACTTATACTTTATTCCTTGCTCTCGTAATTGTGCCAGGAAAGGCCATAGCTCAGAGTGATGCTTTAAAATGGTAGAGGACAGATCTTGATAGATCTTTATATAATAACAGTCCCACACATATTTATCACAGGATCTCATTTTCTGAAGGATAGGTTCAGTTTATAATTGCCAAAGCAAGCTATAATGTCCTTGGCCCGATGTGCTCTAATGATCTGGATTAGGGAGAAATCCAGTGGGGTTTGCTCCTCGGAGAGCAGCACACTCGTTAGTTTTTGGATATTTTACTCACAGTTAGTGTATTCGGGGATCTCCAGTAGTACCTGCTTCTGTTTTCCAGATCTTCAATTTTGTTCAAGATTTGCTGATGGACCTGTTGATGGTCTTGAAGAAGCATTTCCAAATAACCCAACATTTCTGCATGCTCCTCTAGCCAGGTCTCTGAGTCCTCAACTCTATGTCCAAGCTCTCTGATTTTGCCTCTGAGGTCTTCAGCCAAAACATGTAGGTCCATATAGACTGCCTTTAAGTCAGTCTTTATTTCCTGCAGCCATTTCTGATTTACCCCATAAGGATGGCTTCCTTCCCAACCACACCTCCATCATCCAGCGACTGTTCTCCTTGTGAGCTATCCAGGGCTTGGAATGGATTGGCAGTTTCCACCATCTTGGCTCCTTCCTTGCGGCTCATGGTCAGGGACCTGGAGTAAGCAAACTCTGTTAAAGATGCTTGGCAATGCTTAATACTCATCTCCCCGCACTGGATGTTATTTATTATTATTTACGGTTCATTTCTACCCCACATTTTCCCACAAATGCAGACACAATGTGGCTTCCATGAATTACAAAAGTTAAAAGATACAACACATGAATTTAGCAGTAGAATAACGATAAAACGATAGCAGCAATTAGGATGGCTAAACAGCAGAATTACTAATGAAATACACTTGTTCAAAAAGGTACGTTTTCAGCAGCTTCTTGAAAAGAAGGTGGTCAGCTTGCGATTTTAGGTACAGGGGAAGAGCATTCCAAGTCTTTGGGCTGGAGTAGTGGAAAGTAGAGGCAAAAAGAAGCTTGTATTTAACACCCCTGCAAGACGGATAATGTAGATGTAAAAAGGTGCGTGTTGTTCTGCACTCTCAGAAACTCTCTTTAAACACCAGTGCAGTGAATGGCGGCAATATTTCACATTAGAAGCTGGGATAGCACGGAGCTAACTGCTTATTCAGCAATTGCTGTGAGTGACATCACTTCCTCCTTATTGGACTAACTTAATATATGTGCCCCTCCCCCTCAGCACATCAACTCCCCCCCCCCCCCCCCCCCCGCAAATGACATCCTCCTGGCGCACCACCTCCATCCTCCCAAGAACATCGCTCTTAACTCCTGGGGGTGCAGGAAGTGGTTGCGCAGCTGTCGGCTCTGCTGGTTCCTTGCCCCAGAAAATGAAGTAACGTCAGAGGGAGGAGGGAACCGACGGAGCTGACAGCCGCACAGCTGCTCCCTGCACCCCCTTGCAGCGTGTGCCCATCGCCCTGCCCTTGGTACGCCATTGCCACCACCCATCTTCCCTCTACGTCCCTTACCTGTCCTATCCTTTATGTTCGCTCTCTCTCCTCCTCCCAGCGTTCCTCATCTGCCTTCTCAGTGTTTCTATCCCCCACCCCATGTCCAGAATTTTACCTCCGTGTCCCTGTCTCTAGGCTCCCTCCATGCCTAGCATCTTTTCTCTGTGTCTCTGTCCTATCCCTTCTCACCTCCTCTCCTAAGGTACCCCCCCCACACTGCGACCAGCATCTCTCCCTCACCCACCCTTGCAATGCAGGATCTTTTTCTCTCTTTCTCTCCCTTGGTCCAGCTTCTCCCCCCACCCCCCATAGGGTCTGTCTCTCTCTTTTCCCTCCACTCCCCATGTCACCCTCTGCGGTCCAGTATCTCTCCCCTTCTACAGTCTGGTCTCTCACTCTCTTCCTTCCATTCTCCAACCCCTAAATCCAGCATCTCTCCCCCTTTCTTCCTTCTCACTTCTACAATGAAACTCCAAGATACACGGTTGACTTGATAGATCTTCCGACCAGAAATAGAACTAGTACATCACATACCTATTTGAACCTCCACTATCCGAGCTGCATAGGACTCGGATATAAATCAACCTATGCATCCAATTTCTCCTATTTAGGCACACAAATGTGGAATGCACTACCAAAGACTGTGAAAACGATTTACAACCATCTTAACTTCAGGAGATCATTAAAGACTTAGCTGTTTTGCAAGGCCTATCCCACTGACCCTACTTAAGTGCTTTAACTCTGCAACATGACATAACCTTAGATCGTATTGGACATTATATATTCCTTATTATAGTTGACCCTTATTGTACCTTATACCCTAACCTTACCTGACCCCTATTTCAATCTATATTTGTTTACCCCTACCGGACTTGGCATTCGCCTTTACGGTATTTTGTAAGCCACATTAAGCCTGCTAATGGGTGGGAAAATGTGGGATACAAATATTACAAGTAAATATATATATATATATATATATATATATATATATATATATATATATATATATAAAATTTCCACAAAAAGATTGGCAGATTCATGGAATGGACTTCCAGTGGAGACGAAAATAGTAATGGAATTCAAGAAAGCATATGATACATAGTAACATAACATAGTAGATGACGGCAGAAAAAGACCTGCACGGTCCATCTAGTCTGCCCACGATAAACTCATATGTGTATACCTTACCTTGATTTATACCTGTCTTTTTCAGGGCACAGACCGTATAAGTCTGTGCAGCAGTATTTCCCGCCTCCCAACCACCAGTCCCGCCTCCCATCACCGGCTCCGGCACAGACCCCGTATAAGTCTGCCCTCCCCCATCCTAGCCTACAGAGGTCCCCTAGTGGTGAAAGGGAAACTGGGAATCAGGTGGCAGGGCCATCAGGATGGGCAGGTAACTGGACAGGGATCTGCATGCCATGCTCTTCTTAGCAAAGAAGTGGTCCCACTGGCAGGGGTCTTTGACATTCCTCCAAGAATGATATAGATTGAATTGGATGGGCCTAATGGTTAAACACATAATAATGGAATCTGTAGAACTCGAAACCAACACCACAGAGTTAGTTCTACCAGGGGCGTAGCTACGGGTGGGCCTGGGTGGGCCCAGGCCCACCCAATTTCAGCCCAGGCCCGCCCAGCGCCAGTGCCAGCCCCCATTGCCGGCCACTGCTGCTTTTCCTGTTGAGCAGCAGGGCCGGCGCTACAAAAAGAAGAAGCGCTAACGGCGCTAAGGATGAGAAATGTTTAAAAAAAAAAAAAAAAGCGCGGCACCGGCAGGCACTGTCTTGGCAGCCTTGAGGCATTGGCTGCTGAGGCATTGGCTGCTGGCTCGCAGGCTCCTCCCGTCTGCGGGAGGAGCCTGCGAGCCAGCAGCCAATGCCTCAGCAGCCAATGCCTTAAGGCTGCCGAGACAGTGCCTGCCGGTGCCGCACTTTTTTTTTTTTTTAAACATTTCTCGTCCTTAGCGCAGTTAGCGCTTCTTTTTTGTAGCGCCGGCCCTGCTGCTCAACAGGAAAAGCAGCAGTGGCCGGCAATGGGGGCTGGCGCTGGCATGCAGGGCGGGCCTCGTCGAAGAAAAGAGGGAAAACATGGAAGGATGGGGAGGAAAAAGAGGGAAAACAGATGGAAGGATGGGGAGAAAGAGGGAAAACATGGAAGGATGGGGAGAAAAGAGGGAAAACAGATGGAAGGATGGCAGAGAATGAGGGAAAACATGGAAGGATGGGGAGAAAGAGGGAAAACTTGGAAGGATGGGGAGAAAAGAGGGAAAACAGATGGAAGGATGGCAGAGAATGAGGGAAAACATGGAAGGATGGGGAGAAAGAGGGAAAACTTGGAAGGATGGGGAGAAAAGAGGGAAAACAGATGGAAGGATGGCAGAGAATGAGGGAAAACATGGAAGGATGGGGAGAAAAGATAGAAAACAGATGGAAGGATGGGGAGAAAAGATAGAAAACAGATGGAAGGATGGGGAGAAAAGATAGAAAACAGATGGAAGGATGGGGAGAGAGACTCTGGATGGAAGGATGGGGAGAGAAAGGGGAGAGACTGGAAGGATGCAGAGAAAGGTGAGAGACTGGAAGGATGTGGAGAGAGAAGGGACACTGAACAGAAAAGGGTAGAGTGATACAGAGACACTGGTTAGAAAGAGGGAGAGAGACATTAGATGGAAGGATCAGGAGAGAGGATAGATGGATGGAAGGATGGGGAGAGAAAGAGGGAAGACGCTGGATGGAAGGGTAGGGAGAAAGAGGTGACACTGGACGGAAGGATGCAGAAAGAAAGAGGGGAGACTACTGGAAGGATGGGGAGAGAGAGGGGAGACAGGAAGGATGGGGAGAGAAAGAAGAGAGCTGCTGGATGGAAAAGGAGAGTAGTGAAAGACTGGAGAATAAGAGGAAGGGGCATGGGGAGAACAAGGGTGAGAAAAAGATGAAAAGCCATAAGTAGATGAAGGAAATTAAAGAATGGATAGTAAGAATGAATTAAATCAGGACAGAGAGAGAGAGGCAGAAAAATATTGAAGAAAGCAAAGAAAAAGGAGAGAAAAATGAGAAATGGCCAGGAAACCGTGGCAGAAGAGTTAAGCGAAAACGAAGGAAAGCAGAATCTAGAGACTGGGAGCGACACAATGAGAAAAAGTAAATGGCCATACAAGAAAGGTAAAGAAAATAATTTTATTTTTAATTTAGGATAAAGTAATATGGTACCTGTGTTAATGAAGTTTCAGAGACCAATACTTCCTTCCTTAGGTCAGGCGAGGATACCGTAACAGCATTATACTGACCTGAGGCAGGAGGTTTTGGCCTCTGAAAGCTCATTGAAAAGGGTGTTAGGCTATTAAATAAATTTTCTGAAATCTGATGCACTGAAAAGCAGCACTTTACCCTGTGTGACAAATGCATCTGATTAGCGTGACTAAATTTTGCTGGGGGAGGGGGGTAGAGAGAAAATTTTGTGCCCACCCACTTTGGGTTCAGGCCCATCCAAAATTGGCAGTCTGGCTACGCCACTGAGTTCTACATATACTTAACTTAGTATTGAAGGCAAGTCTTGTGTATTTCAATGAAAATGGTGGAGAGAAAAAAAAAAAAGACTTCAGTACTATCGGAGGCACCTCAGTTTGAAAGATACACCTTCATAAATAAAGAGGACTCCTTTTAATCATAAGTCTACAAAAAAACCTTCACACCCAAATAAATATTCATGAAACAAAAACAGGACCACCTTTCAAGAATACCAAAAAAAGATGAGACTCAATTTTATAGTGGGTTTCTTGAAAAAATCATTACTTATCTTGGAAGGCAGAAGTATTCCTTACCATATGCCTTCTTATTTGTAGTAATAATCCACAGATATCCCAACAGGGAAGCCCTGTTTCACCTTTATCAGGCTGCTTCAGGGGATGAAACTCCTTCAATCAAAAATCCAAGATCGCATATATTCTCCACCTAACTAGTCTCTTGTGGCACTTCACAAAATGGCAATTCATTTCTTGCAGATGTCAAGGATTTATACCTTGCGTGCAACGTTCTAATTTTAGACATCATTGAGTGCCAATTATGTAAATGATTACAAAAAGGCTTTCCATTCAATGGAAACATTCAAACCTTTTGGTATCACCGTTTTCAGTATAAAATATCCATCTCTTTTCCTTTTGTCTGAGTAAACGTCGTACGTCCCCGTCTTTGTTCTGTAACCCTGATTTGTTTCCAAACAATGCAAAGTAAATCAGAAAAGACATGTTTCTTAAAAAAAAAAAAATGGTTCATAGGTCTTCCGTGCCTGTATACAATGCCTATGTTCTATGAGGCAAATCTTTAAGGGACAAGACGTTTGTCCCACGTAATATAAATTACATGGGCAACACAAAAGATTTACCACATTTTCAGACATGCAGGTTGTGCTAGCTGTGAGAGGCTATATTTTGCCTGTATGAAAATCTTCAAAAATCACTAGAATCTCAAATTACCGAGCACACTGAACAACAACTACAAGCATTGTGGTGTCCAGTCTATCAATAGGAAGGGCTTCACGATTCAAGGTTTCTGCAGTACATGTCATTTAAATTGTTGTTCCATTGAAACACAAACAGGAGTCTTAAGTTCTGGAAACAAGGTTTAACATTCAACACTGAAATGAGTTTTTTAATGATCTTTATCCTTGTGTTTGTATGCGTATTGTATTTGGTCACAAATGTCAAAACTTCTTCTTTAGTTCCATGATCACTCCGTGGGTGTAATAACCACTGTTTATGATTATTTAAGGCTCTCTTTTCAGCCTTGTCCACCAAAATTTTTGGATACCCCTTGCCCATCAGTTTTTCTTGTAAGTTCCTAGCTTGATGTCGATAGCTGGAGACAGAGGAGCAAATTTTGCGATACCTTAAGAAATGGGCAAAAGGTATATTGGATCTGCAATGACAGGGATGCATGCTGTTGAATTGCAATGTAGTATTTCTGTCCGTGGATTTAACAAACACTGAAGTTTCCAATTTACCCTGGTTAGCAGTAATCCACACATCCAGAAATGAAGCACCCGAATAACTGTGATTTACATCAAACTTAATCGTATCGTGGCCGCTGTCCAAGTAATCCACAAATTGCACCAACCGTTGCAACAACATAAAAATATCATCAATGTATCACCACCAACATATTGCCAATGTGAACCATCTCGATGTATAAATCCATTTTAGTTTCCAAGGACTCCATGAATAAATTGGCCATAGTAGGAGAGCAGGCGGCACCCATGGACACACCAGTTTTCTGGATGTAATATTTATGGTCACATGTAAAGTAATTCCAAGTTAAAGTTACCTGAATGAGAGCTAACTGAAAATCAGTGGGGACTAAATGCGGATGTTGTCGCTCATCTAATATATTTTCTAATATTTGCAAAACCTCATCCTGAGGAATACAGGTATAGAGAGAATGTACGTCCAATGTAACCAAAAGAACTGTAGAATCAATCTCCATATTTAAGGATTACAACAGGCATAAAAAATGGGAACCGTCTTGTACACAGGAACGTATTGATGAAAGGCAGGGCTGTAGGATCTTATCTATATATTTAGCTGGTTGTTCCAGTAACGAATCACGAGCTGAGACAATTGGACATCCCGGCGGGGCTTGAATGTTTTTATGAATCTTTGGTAGAGTGTATAATACCGGAACCTTAAAACAAAAATTGGCAGGTTAAGAATGCATGTTCCTTGCTGGTAAGAAATCCAGCCTCTCTGCCTCTATTTGTAATCCCCGCTATGTCCTTGTATTTCTTCCGAGGGATCCTGTTCCACTTCCAAATAGGTGTCACAGTCCAACAGCTGACGTCTAATTTCAGACATATAATCCTCAGTGTTCTGGATAACGACAGCACCCCCTTTATCTGCACGTCTAATGACAACCGTAGTGTCCTGTTTTAAATCATGTAAAGCAGCATGTTCCTTTTTACTTAAATTGAGTTTACCTTTAGGTAATTGCGATTCTGCCTGTTCCAAATCCCGCCGTATACACATTTTGAAAGTTGACAAAACTGTATCCAAAGCACCTGTAGGAATCCATTTAGATGGTTCGCTCACTATAGATCTAGCCAAAAAATCTTCTTGTCTCTCTGAATCAAAAACAGTTTAAGATTTAATTTGCAAATGAAATTTTCAATATCCATTCTAAACTGAAAAGAATCATGACATCCCGTAGGGATAAAAGACAGATCTTTCGATAATACATTTATTTCATTCACCGTAAGGATTTTTTTGTAGAAATATTCACCACTGCTGGTTGCGGCGCGATCGTGTTTGTGGTCATTGAGTCATACCTCGATTTGATTTGCCACATGGTTTCCATGTTTTTCCCCACTTGTCTTGCACCCGGGTCTCTTACTGAATCCCCAGGAGGGTCATTTACATCCTCACCACTGCTAGAACTATCAGAGGAAAATTGTTGTTTAATTACCACTCTCCATTGGTTCCTTTCTCATCCACGGATAGACATAACCATCTTTATAATCGTGTTCATCTCTTTGATGCAAACTACTCGCAAACGTTTACTTAAATGACACCATTTCTCCACCATTCTTTCATTGAAATACACAAGACTCGCCTTCGAATACTAAGTTAAGTATATGTAGATCTAACTCTGTGGTATGGGCCTAATGGTCCCATTTTATTGCCATATTCCGTGATGATGATACAAAATGAGTTCAGAAGTTGATGTCCTGCAAACAACCACTCTTCTCTCTCTAGCACAGAAGCTGGGGGAGGGCAGAGAAAGGTACGATTTAATGATACCGCATAGCTCGATTGGTACCAGACCACAAACTCTCCAAAAACCGAGTCAGTGCTCCAGGCTGGTGGTGAGTAAATACTGTCCAGCAATGCTACAAGGGTCTAGAGTAGGAGGCTGGATGTTCAGACAATATTGTTATTTATCAAACTTATATCCTGCATTATCCCCTCGATCTAAGTGGGTTACAAGAATAAAACATACATAAATCATAAAAATACACAATATAAAAATCAGAGATATGTTACAAACTAAGCATCACTAGGGTATTTTTTCTTTTTAGTAACTGGCTAGAGTATTACAGTGCTTTAAGGCAAAATGTGTGTGTGTGTGTGTGGGGGGGGGGGGGGGTGATGACTTAAAAACATAAGAACCTAAGCATTGTCATCCAGCCCAATATCTTGTTTCCAAGTACCTGGCAAGATCCCAAAACAGTAAAACAGATTTTATGGTTTATCCCAGGAATAAGGAGTAGATTTTCCCCAAGTCCACCTTAATAATGGCTCATGGACTTTTCTTCCAGGTATCTTTGAAGGATTGTCACCAAAACAGGGAATATAGGGCATCCTGATACCAAGGTTGTAATAAAGGCCATAGTAGATTAGTAGCTCAGTAAGTTGTAAATAGGAATAAAAAACATGGACCATTATCTGCAACTCTGTAAATAGGTTAAAAGGTCAAATGTTGGCTGTGAGAGCACGTGTTTAGAGTTGTGTGAGTGTGCAGTGCTGGTAGTTCAGTCCTGTGGTGTACTGGGTGTGTGGGATTGTTTGGTAGGATTCTATTGTATTGTATTAGATAGATGAGTTAGTATGTCTTATTTTGCACAATGTCACCTCAGGTGATCTGGAAGAGGTGATAAATGTGAATAAATCAATATATTTCAATACATAAAAGTAGGTCAGAATTTGAAAAAAGCGTGGGACAGGCACAAGGAATTCTTAGTGGAAGGAGGGTAAAACCAGATAAAGTTTGCAGTATCACAACAGGGAAGGAGCCAAAGCCAGACCAGCTGCTGCCTTGTGACCTCTATCAGCTCTCAGAATCTGTTTGCAATATTTCTAGCCTGCATTTTTCACAGTTCAAGGTGAGGTACAATATATCTAGACAAACATACAATACAGATACAATAAAACAATACAAACATATTACTGGACTGTATAGGCGTATGAAGCTTATGTTGTTTCTTCTTTGACATTGTTTTTCATTAATGTTATTTCTAGATATGAATGTTACATTATTCTCTTAACAAGTGTAATACATGGATACTATTATTTATAAGTGTAATACATGAATACTATAATTTAAAATTGTATTACAAAAAAGACAAATGGATAATACAGTATCAAAAATAAAATCCCACTGTCATAATTATTTCCTTTGTCATGTACAGGATGCACAATTGTAGCTGAAGGTGAGTTACATTTGGGTACAGTAGCTATTCGCCTGTCCCCAGAGGGCTTGCAGTCTATGTTTGTATCTGAGGCAATGTAGAGTTAAGGGACTTGCCTATTTGATCCTGGTTACCCTGGTTGTCAGCCCAGTCCTCTCACCCCTAGGTTACTCCTCTGCTTTCCTAGCCTCCTAGCCCTGGGGTGGGGGAAGAATCTCTACCTATATAACAATTTCCTCCCCTGCAGGTCACAGCTTTGACAGAAGGGAAGAAGGGTCCCTGGCTACCAGAGGGAGTTCAACTGCCTTCCAGAGGTGAAGATAGTAACACCTTCCCAGCTTCCCCAGCCATTTGTTCTTTGGCCCTTCTGCTGATTCCCAGGCAGGAGGCTGCAGTTGATAACACTTATGTCTATTCCTCTGCCCTTGTCTGAGAATGTGTTTGCTTGTTTATACAGTGATGGCTGCATTGGGAGGAGTCTTTTAAGGCCACTTGGCCATCCCTGTAAATGTGCCTTTCACCTCCATTAGTGGTTTACTTAAGCACATGAAGTTGTTGACACAGGCTGCTTGCAGTCCCATCCTCAGATCTGAGCAAACAGAACTTTTTGGCCAAACCTGTGATAAAACTAAAAGGGTCTACAGGTCATCTCAGAAGGGCTGTCTCTTGGGAAGTCTTTCATCTCTTGCCTCAACACACATATCTCTTTCCATATATATCACAAACAGGTAGTTACGAGTCTGTGGTGTATGGATCATGCACAGCACACATACACTCTCCCCAAGTAACCAGTCTCTCATGCAGTCAGTGTTTGTAAAGACTACTCCTGGGGGAATTTTCAGTACTGCCCATTGCAGAAATTTGTATAGAATTCTTGCACAGGTACAAGAAGAAGTGGCATAAAAAAAAGTATGCAAACTGTTATTACCTTAGGCTCCTTCCACTGCCAAATACTGTTTAAAGCAGATGGGTTGGGGAGTTTTGTTTGTTTGTGTTGTGATTCTACAGGATGTGGAGACCACCAGTCCTGAGTATTTTTTATTTATTAGGATTTAGTTACCGCCTTTTTGAAGGACTTCACTCAGGCAGTGAGCAGAAAGAATAAATCAAACCTGAGAAATAGACAATTACAGCAGTAAAAATATTCAAATACAGTAACAATACAAAGTATAGCATAGTATACTACTTACAATGTCAACACAACACATAATAGAACATTTTAATTGACAGTGTAGGGTATAAGCAAAGATGGAACATATAGATAGGTAAGAGGAGTTAGAAAGTAAGGTGGCTAATTTAAATAAAGTTGCACATGAGGTCAGAGAGATGGGTGATAAAGGCCACCAAAGGCAGCCCTTGCCCCAGAGCCAGCTTTCAAACAGGCCAGACACTTTTGCAAAATAATCCAAAATTCTGCAAAAAGACACTCAAAACCTATATAGAAAACTTAAATCACACCACCACATCACGAACCCACTTATGAAAATAGTGCTATAACTAGCACACTGGACCCTAGAGTACCAATATACCTACTACTGGGAAACTAAAACAAGCTAGATGGTTACAGATTCCTACACAGATTCTATATGCCAGCATAATCCTTCACCCAGCAGTGTAGCCAGACAGTCAATTTAGGGCGGGCCCAATATCAAAGTGGGTGGGCTAAAAATTTCACAGCTGCGGCCGCCCCCGTCCAATGCAAAACCCAAATTTAACTTCTACCTCCCCTCCCAGCACTTCCCACTCTCCCAAAGTAAATAAAATACCTGTGCTGATGAGGATTCCCAAGCCCCACCAGCCAAGCTTACTTCTTGAGCGGCCACTAACACTGTCCCTAAACTGCTGCTGCCAGACGCTGGCCTCCACCTATGCTCAATTTCGCACATGTGTGAAAACTGAGCATGTGCATGATGGAGGGGCCTGCATCTGGCAGCAGCGGTTCGGGGACAGTGCTGGTGGCCGCTCAAGAAGTAAGCTTATTTGGTGGAAAGGTGGTCTTCAGCTGGCAGGGCTTGGGGATCCCCGCCAGCCACACTAAGGGAGATGAAATTTTGTGTGGGCCCCTACCCACCCAGGCCCACCCCGTGGCTACACCACTGCCTTCACCTCAGTCACACCAGACAGAACCTCACCTGATACAATATACGGTAGTGTTTCCCAAGTCCGGTCCTGCAGTAGCCCTTGCCAGTCAGGGTTTCAGGATATCCACAATGAATATGCATGAAAGAGATTTGCATACACTGCCTATTATATGCAAATTTCTTTCATGCATATTCATTGTGGATATCCTGAAAAACCTAACTGGCAAGGGCTACTCCAGGTCTGGACTTGGGAAACACGATTGGGCCGATGATCAGAAGCAAACACGGGCTCTAGAAGCTATT
The DNA here is from genome assembly GCF_901765095.1 of Microcaecilia unicolor. Classification (NCBI taxonomy): domain Eukaryota; kingdom Metazoa; phylum Chordata; class Amphibia; order Gymnophiona; family Siphonopidae; genus Microcaecilia; species Microcaecilia unicolor. The sequence continues at coordinate 189,735,115 of NC_044033.1, read as the reverse complement.
AGCGCCTTACTATCTCCTCCACTTGCTATCACCCCATGATCAGAGCCCCAGAGCACGTGAAACAACGTGCTCGCAGGCTCTGATCATAAGTAGCATGCAAATGCATGCTAAACAGGGCTCTTACCGCAAGAAGCAAGCAAATGCATGCTAAATATATTCCTCCCTAATGATTAGCGGGCAGCCCCCCGTCTGCGGCAAACAGCGCTGGCGTTAGGGTTTACAGATGATGGGGGAGGAATGGTGAGCCCTGTCCAGCATGCATTTGCATGCTAGCAGGTCCCCCATTCCTCCCAATATAACCCCCCCCCTGTAGGAACCCCCACCCCAAGCACCCCTCACAGTCCCCTCCCCCCAAAAGGCCCTGGTGGCCCAGTGGGCTGCAAACCAAGCCCCCTCAATTTGGTGGTCTGGTGGCCTTCTTCCCTGCCCCCCCATACCTTAGTGTTGGAGGAGGGAGTAGTACACTTCCTCCTCTTCCAGCGCCGTCTGCCCAGCCCTGCCCAGATGCACTGGGCACCTCCATTTTCAAGCTAGCACTGGGAGAGGAGGGCATGTACTACTCCCTCCTCCAACACTAAGATACGGGGGGGGGGGGGGGGGGAAGAGGGCCGTAGAATGCCAGGTTGGGGGGGGCTTGGTTTGCAGCCTAGGGCTTTTGTGTGGTGGGGGGGGGGTGCAAAGGGGTCAGGGGGGCTGGAAATCCACTGGAACTTCAGTCTCCGTGCCGCTGGTGTGGGGTGGGGGTATTAGGCCACTACAGCCTTGCTGTTTCAGGGGGTCTGGTGGTCCCACGGACCTCCAAGCCCCTGTGTTTGACAAATCTGGGCTTCTGACAGCCTGGACCTGTCAAACAAGTGCGGGAGGATTGTGCCTGAGCAATCCTTCTGCACTTTTACCCTATGATCAGAGATAATAGCACACATAAATTTGCATGCTATTATCTCTGATCATAGGGGCAGATCTGGGTATCATATAGGGGCCACAAAAAACTGAAATGGAAACAATACCCTCTCCCCCAACCCAAGACAGACTCTTAAGTTTAACATAATTTTGATATACTGCCTCTTAGTAAGACTTGCTGCAATATTGGTAAAAGAGAAAAAATGGATTCCATCTGTTGCTAAATACAAAAATAGAAAAGATGTACATTTAAAAAAGCAGACACATTCCAATCCTGAAAAAAAAGTATTCAATCAAAATACATTTCATCTTTTCTACCTTTGTAGTCTGGGTATTTTATTTTTTCAAATAGGGCTGGTCCCAGTCTCCCACTTTCCTTGTTGCCTTCTCCTAAATTCTTTTCCAGGTTTGCCTTTACATTTTTTCCCCTTGTCCTCTTCCCTTCCTTCTCTACATCTGTCTCTTGTCTGTTTTTATATCTGGGACTAAAAATACAGCAGTAAATCAAAATATAAATACCAGAACCATAAAGTAGGACTCAAAGATGAAAGGATTCACCAAATCTTCTGTTATCAGTAATCCAATCCTCAGGTTAAAGTCTGTCCTCAATATAGATCCATATTTTGCCATCTGGTTACCTCAGGAGGAACAGAGTTCACCCGGACAAAGTAGGGACCCCACCCTGTGTTTTTTTGACCATTCAGGTTGATCTGGCTCATACACCTTCCTAGTAGCCCTATCTCTTTTCAATGCCTCTCATCTTCTCTCCATTCTTCCAAATTATTTGTACTGTCTCAACCTTTCTCTACACTTCATCCCCATTTCATACCCTCACTCACTTTCAACCCATCAACACACTCTCACTCATATCTACCAATTGCCAGGTCTTCACTATCCCCTCAAAATTCCCACTCAGTAGTATCTTCCATCCATAACTCCCTGCTCTGTGCCCCAATACTCTCCCACTCAATCACTAAGTCCAAGTAATCTTCTGTTCTGTCCCCCTTCTCCACCTCCCATCTATCTTCTGCTTTTTCCCCCTTCTCTCTCCCACTGAGTCCCATTTATCTTCCACTCTGTTCTCTTTCCTCCCCCCTCTCTTCCATCTTCTTCACCTTTAAACTGGTCCATCTCAGCTAGGGCTGCGATTCTGGTGGCAACAGCAGGCCTCATAGCAGGAGACTCCTTCCTTCTTTGCAGTGACCAAGCTGTGTGATTTCCTACCGTTTACTTTGAACCACGGGGGTCTGTGTCTACAGAACCCTGCATGGTTCAAAAATTACCTATTTCAGCCATACCCATCTGGCTGAAACAGTTTGTACTGTGCAGGGCTCCATAAGATGTCAGGAAGTATTTCTTCACGGAGAGGGTGGTGAACGCTTGGAATGCCCTCCCGCGGGAGGTGGTGGAGATGAAAACGGTAATGGAATTCAAGCATGCGTGGGACAGGCATAAAGGAATCCTGTGCAGAAGGAATGGATCCACAGAAGCTTAGCTGAAATTGGGTGGCGGGGGGAAGAGGGGTTGGTGGTTGAGAGGCTAGGATGGGGGAGGGCAGACTTATACGGGGTCTGTGCCGGAGCCGGTGATGGGAGGCGGGACTGGTGGTTGGGAGGCGGGAAATACTGCTGCACAGACTTATACGGTCTGTGCCCTGAAAAAGACAGGTACAAATCAAGGTAAGGTATACACATATGAGTTTATCGTGGGCAGACTAGATGGACCGTGCAGGTCTTTTTCTGCCGTCATCTACTATGTTACTATGTTACTATAAAACACAAAGGCAGACGGTCTGCAAGCTCCAAGATGGAAAATGTACAAAGCAGATCGTTAAGAATGTAATTTATTAATATAATTCAAAAAAATATATACACATAAATACATATATAAAAGATTAGCCCGACACAGGCCGTGTTTCGCCCAGCAGGGGCTGCTTCAGGGGTTACTTCTTCATTAAATAGCTTGCTGGTTTCTTTTTTTATAGGATCAATAAGTTGGACTTGGCCTGCAGAGAAACCAACTAACAGTGAAACACTTTCTGCTGTGGCCGTTAGGTGATTGAAGTCATGACACGTAGGCTGTGTTCCTTTGTATATCCTTTTGTCTATTGGTTTACTCAAGTCAGCAGCCTTTTTGACGCTCTTGTAAATGTAGAAATAGAGCTCCAGGCCCACATTGAAGCAAATTCTATCCCCGTTACCAGACTGGTCATTCACGTTCACAAATGAGACTTTCACCGGGTTGGAACCCTGGGAATTAAAGGTACTCTATTAGGTCTTTTTCTGCCGTCATCTACTATGTTACTATATACACAGAGCTCTGCAGTTCTAACTAAGCGCTTGGGAATCACACAGCCTGGCCACTCTGTGAAGGAGGAAGAAGCTTCCTGCCTTGAGACCTGTCGTTGCCACCAAAACCACAGCACTAGCTAAGCTGTACCAGCTTACATGTATAGTCTAGTTCTGGCTGAGGTGGCAAGCCCATTTGTGGGATGGCACTTGCCACCCCATAGCAACGCCTATGGTAGGGGTGCCATGGGTGGGGGGGGGGGGAGTTGGTCAGGAGAGAGAGAGGGAGCTGGGCGCCTGTATGCCACTGAAGGGTGGAGGGAGTTGTATGTCTGTGAGCTAACAGGGAAGGAGATAGAGAGGTATTTACAGATGGAAAGGAAAGAGAAAACTGGAGAGATCTGTGGAGGGATTCAGTTAAGGGAGTGCTCACTGGAAGACAGCTTTCGGAGATGTATACTGGGGGTGGGGGTGGGGGGGAGCTGAGAGCACTAGGGGCAGGGATTGAGAAAGAGAGGGATGGGAGAAGTCTTACTCAGGGACAGGGAGAGAGAGAAAAATTTAGGTGTCCATCCTGCAAAGAGGGCAGAAAATACTGGGGTTGAACTCAACAGGGATAGTGAGATCAAATCTAGGGAGGGGGTTCAAACTAGCTAGGGAATGAAACTGGTGTTGGGGGAGGGGGGGGGAGTCAGGCCTGGGGCACAGAGAAGCCATGTCTTTATGATGAGGAAGATCAACGCAAAACGTTACTAATAAAGAATGCAGAATTAAAAAAAACAACCCACAAAACCAGTATGCAGAATTTTCAAAATATTACCACAGAATTTCCTCAGGAGTAAAACACATATGTTCAGACTAAAGAAGGAACTAAAGACATATAGCCTGCCTTCCACACGTTTACAGCCTCTCAGACACAGACACAGACTATATACACCAGTGCTTCCCAACCGACTTTTGGAGGCACACCTAGCCAGTGAGATTTTCAGGATTACTACAAAAAGTATGCAAGAAGATTTGCAGACTAGTTTTCCAATGCATGCAAATCTACCTCATGCATACCGAAACAGTTACCCAAGCGATTAATAGGTTCTCTGACACTCATTGTACACTGGATACCTGTCCCAGTTACCTAATAAAATCCGCCCCTGACTGCTTCATAGCAGACCTCACATACCACCCAAACTACTTGCTTTCAACAAGGTCTCTTCCCTAAGGAAAACGGCAACATTCTATTCACCCCAATACCAAAAGACACCAAGAAAAAAACCCCAAACAAAATCACCAACTACCGCCCAGTAGCATCCATCCCACTGGTAGTCAAACTGATGGAAAGTATGGTAACCAAACAACTTGCTGATTATATAAACAAATTCTCAATATTACATGACTCACAATCAGGATTTCGCCCCCTCCATAGCACTGAAACAGTACTAATTACTCTCCTAGCCAAATTCAAGCAGGAAATAGCAACAGGAAAAAGCATACTTCTCCTACAATTCGACATGTCCAGTGTATTCGACATGGTAAACTATAATATACTACTAAGACTCCTGGATTACTTTGGGATTGCTGGAAAAATACTCAGTTGGATCAAGGGTTTCCTAACCACTAGAACATATCAGGTGAAATCAAATACAAACATATCATCACCATGGAAAGCCGACTGCAGAGTACCTCAAGGATCACCACTATCACCGATCCTTTTTAACTTAATGATGACCCCACTAGCCAAGTCCTTATCCAAGCAAGGCCTCAACCCTTTCATCGATGCAGATGTCACAATAAACATTCCTTACAAACACGATCCGACAGAAATCACCAACGAAATCAAGCTCAGCTTGAACATCATGGACGGAAAAAACACATTGTCTCATCCTTTCATCCCAATATAATGTGAACAAACCCACAAATATAAACACCCCAGATTTCACCCTCCCCTATCTCAGACAGCCTGAAAATCCTCGGCGTTACAATCGACCGAAACCTTACACTACAGAGTCAAGTGAAATCTACAACAAATAAAATGTGGAAACTCAAACGCGTGAAACTACTACTACTACAAATCATTTCTATAGCACTACCAGTCGTATGCAGCGTTTCACAATTTAATATGAAGAAAAGACAGTCCCTGCTCAAAAGAGCTTACAATCTAAATCAGGACAGACAGACAGGACAAATAAGGGATAAGGGTAGGACAGACAGATAGGACACATAGGGAAAGGACTATTGAAGAGAGGAAGACAAGATAAAGGTTAGGAGCCATTCTTCCTGAGGGAAACATTTCGTAACTTGATACAATCAATGGTACTAAGCCATGGTACTAAGCCATGCAGACTACTGCAATGGAATTTAAGCAGGATGCAAAGAACAAATCATTAAAAAAACTACAGACCGCTCAAAACACGGCAGCCAGGCTTATATTTGGAAAAACACGATTCGAAAGTGCTAAACCCCGCCGAGAAAAACTGCACTGACTCCCAATCAAAGAACGTATTGTCTTCAAAATCTGCACCATGGTTCATTAAATTATCTACGGCGAAGCCCCGGCATACATAACAGACCTCATAGACCTACCAACCAGGAACACAATCGGATCAACAAGAACATACTTAAATCTCCACTACCCAAGCTGCAAAGGAGTCAAATACAAATCAACCTATGAATCCAGCTTCTCCTACATAAGCACACAACTGTGGAACGCACTACTAAAAGCCGTGAAAACAACGTATGACCAACTAAACTTCTGGAAATCACTAAAAACCAACCTGTTCAAAAAGGCATACCCTACCGACCCAACTTAATTGCCTGCTGAACCCTACTACACACCAAAACCAAAGCTCATAATGGACATAACTCTTCCTCTCTACGATTCCCAAATGTGTCTATAACACATGAACCTTATTCTACCACAACACCAACTTGTATTTGTTCCTTACCGGAGTTGGCAATTGCCATTACGGTACTATGTAAGCCACATTGAGCCTGCAAATAGGTGGGAAAATGTGGGATACAAATGTAACAAAATAAATAAATAAATAACCTGAAAACCTGGCTGATTAGGTGCACCTGAACAACATGGCTGGGAAACAAAGAAACCAATTACTACTCTGTGCTTCCCTGTAATTAGAGAAGTACTTCTCCACCCTCTCCCTGAGGCAAGACTGGTCAGCTGGGGTTTCAGGATTACCACAATGAATATGCAGAAAAAAAATTTTTTAAATGTCTAATCCATCCCAAATATGTCTATATTAGAGATGGATAAGGATGGATTAGAAATAATATATCTCATGCTAGGTGCGCCTCCAGGAGAGAGCAAAGAAGCACTGAACCAGAAGGGTATGTTCTGCCAGATGACGGCAGAGAAAGACCTGTACGGTCCACTCAGTCTGCCCAACAAGATAAACTCATATGTACTACTTTATGTGTATACCTGACCTTGATTTGTATCTGCCATTTTCAGGGCACAGACTGTAGAAGTCTGCCCAGCACTAGCCCCTCCTCCCAACCACTAGCCCTGCCACTCAATCTCTGCTAAGCCTCTGAGGATCTATTCCTTCTGAACAGGATTCCTTTATGTTTATCCCATGCATTTTTAAATTCTGTTATTGTTTTCATCTCCACCACCTCCCGTGGGAGGGCATTCCAAGGATCCACCACTCTCTCTGTGAAAAAATACTTCCTGACATTTTTCTTGAGTCCTCTAGCTCTACCGCCTTCCCATCTACGGAAAAGGTTTGTTTGCGGATTAATACCTTTCAAATATCTGAACGTCTGTATCATATCACCCATTTCTCCTTTCCTCCAGGGTTTACATGTTCAGGTCAGCAAGTCTCTCCTCATACTTCTTGTAACGCAAATCCCATACCATTCTTGTAGCTTTTCTTTGCACTGCTTCAATTCTTTTTACATCCTTAGCAAGATATGGCCTCCAAAACTGAACACAATACTCCAGGTGGGGCCTCACCAGTGACTTATACAGGGGCATCAACACCTCCTTTCTTCTGCTGGTCACACCTCTTTCTATACAGCCTAGCAACCTTCTAGCTACAGCCACCGCCTTGTCACACTGTTTCGTCGCCTTCAGATCCTCAGATACTATCACCCCAAGATCCCTCTTCCAGTATGTACTATCAGAATCTCACTGCCTAACACATACGTCTCCCATGGATTTCTACTCCCTAAGTGCACCATTTGCATTTCTTTGCATTGAATTTTAATTGCCAAACCTTAGACCATTCTTCTAGCTTCTGCAGATACTTTTTCATGTTTTCCACTCCCTCCTGGGTGTCCACTCTGTTACAAATCTTAGTATCATCCGCAAAAAGGTAAACTTTACCTTCTAACCCTTTGGCAATGTCACTCACAAATATATTGAACAGAATCAGCCCCAGCACCGATCCCTGAGGCACTCCACTAGTTACCATTCACTCATCCGAGCAAATTCCATTAACCACCGCCCTCTGGCGTCTGTCCGTCAATCAGTTCCTAATCCAGTTCACCACATTGGGTCCTATCTTCAGCCTGTCAAGTTTATTCAAGAGCCTCCTGTGGGGAACCGTGTCAAAAGCTTTGCTGAAATCTAAGTAGATTACGTTTATAGCACGTCCATGATTCAATTCTCCGGCCACCCAGTCAAAGAATTCAATGAGATTCGTTTGGCACGATTTCCCTTTGGTAAAACTATGTTGTCTTGGATCTTGCAACTTATTGGCTTCCAGGAAATTCACTATCCTTTCCTTCAGCATCGCTTCCATTACTTTTCCAATAACCAAAGTGAGGCTTACCGGCCTGTAGTTTCCAGCTTCTTCTCTATCACCACTTTTGTGAAGAGGGACCACATCCGCTGTTCTCCAATCCCATGGAACCTCTCCCGTCTCCAAGGATATATTAAACAAATCTTTAAGAGGACCCACCAGAACCTCTCTGAGCTCCCTCAATATCTTGGGGTGGATCCCGTCCGGTCCCATGGCTTTGTCCACCTTTAGATTTTCAAGTTGTTCATACGCACTCTCTTCTGTGAACGGTGCTATATCCACTCCATTCTCATATGTTCTTTTGCCAGTCAATTGTGGACCTTTGCCAGTCAATCATGGTCCTTCTTCAGGATTTTCTTCAGTGAAAACAGAACAAAAGTATCTATTTAGCAAATTTGCTTTTTCTTCATCACTATCTGCTTTTTCTTCATCACTATCTACATAGCGTTTCGCAGCATCTTTCAGTCTCACAATTCCCTTGTCTTCCTTCTTTCACTAATACGCCAAGCCCCCTCCCTACCCATCTTCAAATCTCTGCTTAAAACTCACCTCTTCAATGCTGCTTTCAGCACCTAACCTTTCGTGAAATATAGTATGCCCTATCAGACGGACTCTACACTTGTCTTTAGATTGTTTAGATTGTCTTTAGATTGTACACCTGTCTTTTAGATTGTAAGCTCCTTGAGCAGGGACTGTCCTTCCATGTTAAATTGTACAGCGCTGCGTAACCCTAGTAGCGCTTTAGAAATGTTAAGTAGTAGTAGTACTAATTTACCTGAAGAAACGTTTGTCACCCCTCCTTACATTTCTTCCGCTTGCACTTTCGCTAGACGTATCTCTCGGCTTCTTTCAGTTTCATCCGGTATTCCTCTCCGTGTTCCTCTTCTTGAGTTTTTCTGTATTTCAGGAACGCCAACTCTTTAGCCTTTATCTTCTCAGCCACTTGCTTGAAGAACCATATCAGTTTCCTTTTTCTCTTGCTTTTATTTACTCTCCTTACATAAAGGTTTGTGGACATATTTATAGCTTCTTTCAGCCTGGACCACTGTCCTTCCACTTCTCATACGTCCTCCAAGCTCATCAGCTCCTTCCTCAGGTATTCCCCCATTTTACTAAAGTCAGCATGCTTGAAATCCAGGACTTTTGAGTTCTGAGTGGCCGCCCTCCACTTCAGCTGTCATATCAAACCAAACTGTTGTGCTGGTCACTGCTGCCCAGGTGGGCACCCACTCGGACATTTGACACACTATCCCCATTTGTGAGCACCAGATCCAGCGTCGCTCCCTCCCTTGTGGGTTCCGTCACCATTTGTCTGAGCAGAGCACTTTGAAAAGCATCCACGATCTCTCTACGTCTTTCTGATTCTGCAGATGGAACCTTCCAATCTATATCCGGCATATTGAAATCTCCCAGCAACAGCACCTCTCTCTTCTTTCCCAACTTTTGACTATCTGCGATCAGATCTGTATCTAGCTCCTCCAATTGTGTCAGAGGTCTGTAGACAACGCCCACGTGGACAGAGGTTCTATCATCTCTTTTTAAGGTGATCCATATCGTTTCTTCCTTTCCCCAGGTCCCTGTCATGTCAGTCGATGCGATATCATTTCTCATATTCAGAGCTACTCCTCCACCTTAACAACCATCTCTATCCTTCCTAAATAGATTATAACCTGGTATGTTTGCATCCCATTCATGGGAACCATTGAGCCATGTCTCCGTCTATGCCATGCTCATCTTAGCCATCTCCTCAAATCACTTCACTGGCTCCCTCTGCTTCCATATATAGCTACCAGTACAATATAGGGCTAAACCTAAAATTCTATGTCTGATCTTCAAGGCCCTTAAAGGGCATGGCCCCGACTACCTGAAGAATAGAATGATCCTCTATAGACCTCCAAGGACCAGTGCTTTTTTGTAGAAAAAAAGGTGCCGGTACTCATTATGGGCAGGGTCACTACACATGGCTCCACCCCTTTTATAGCCACACCCACACTAGCCACACCCCTTATAACAGCCATGGCGCATATAAACAGACATCCTTGAAAATATTATACTAGTATAGGAGAAAAAAATAACATGATTTTTTTTCATAATAATTTCTGTAAGCTGTTACAGCTCCAGTATACCCAGTGCAAAATAAGACAGCAGATGTAAATTCTCAAATTGGACATATTCCAAACACTAAAATGAAAATAAAATGATTTTTTCTACCTTTGTTGTCTGGTGACTGTTTTTCTATGCATATTGGTCCGAGACTCTGATTCTGCTGCTCTCTATCTGTTCTCTTAACTCCGTTTCCAGGGCTTCCTTTCCATTTCCAGAGCTTCCTTTCCATTTATTTCTTTACTTTCCTCCTTTCTTCTTCATTTCTTGCCCTACATCCATAAGTAAAAGCTGTGCCCTCCTCTGTGGAACTGACTGGAGGAGGTTATAACGTGAATCCAGCTTTTGCCTATTTTCTCCATCCATGTGCAGTTTTTCTCCTCTCTACCCTTTCCCTCATCTCCATTCATGTGTATCTTCTTCTTTTTTCTTTCCTCCCCTCCATCCATGTCCAGCATTTCTCCTCTCTCTTCCCTCCCCTGTATCCATATAAAGCAATAATTCTTTCTCCCATCTCCTCCATCCAAGACCAGCATTTCTCCTCTCTCCCCTGCCCTTCCATCCATGTGCATCTCCTTCATGTCTTCCCTTCCCTCTCACGTCCAGCGATTCTCCTCTCTCCCCTTACCTCCCCTCTCATCCATGTCCAATGATTCTCCTCTATCCCCTGCCCTCCCCTTCCATCCATGTCCAGCGAATCTCTCTTCACTGACCTACCCTCACATCCATGTCCAGCATGTCTCCTCTCTCCCCTGCCCTCCCCTCTCATCCATGTGCAGCGATTCTGCTCTGCCATCCATGTCCAGCGATTCTCCTCTCCCCTGCCCTCCCCTCCCCATCCATGTCCAGTGATTCTCCTCTCCCCTGCCCTCCCATCCCATCCATGTCCAGCGATTCTCCTCTCCCCTGCCCTCCCCTCCCCATCCATGTCCAGTGATTCTCCTCTCCCCTGCCCTCCCCTCCCCATCCATGTCCAGTGATTCTCCTCTCCCCTGCCCTCCCCTCTCATCCATGTCCAGCGATTCTCCTCTCTCCCCTGCACTCCCATCCATGTCCAACGATTCTTCTCTCTCCCCTGCCCTTCATGTCCAGCGAATCTCTCTTCGCTGACCTCCCCTCCATGTCCAGAATGTCTCCTCTGCCCCCTGCCCTCCCCTCATCCATGTCCAGCATGTCTCCTCTCCCCCCTGCCCTCCCCTCATCCATGTCCAGCATGTCTCCTCTCCCCCCTGCCCTCCCCTCCATGTCCAGCAAGTCTCTCTCCCCTACCCTGCCCTCTCCTCCCCTTCATGTCCAGCATGTCGCCTCCCTCCCCGCTACTCCATCTTGAGCACTGGCTCCTAATTTCCTCCCATATCCATTGTAAACTCCTCCGCCTCCTAGTTTTCAAGAACCATTCTTCTTCCTCTCCTGCCTACCTAAATAAACTTTTTATCCCCTATTCACCCACCCGTACTCTTCGCTCCTCTTCTGATAATCTTCTTTGTGTCCCTGCACCCTCCGTTCTTCAACTCTCTAGTACTCGAGAGGCTGCTTTCAGCTATCTTGGTCCTAAACTTTGAAACTCTCTACCCCCTCTGCTTAGGTAACCCTCTTCTCTCCAAGAATTCAAAGTCTGACTAAAGATTTTCCTCTTTTCCTCTGGTTTTGAAACACTCCCCAACTAGCCTTTCCCTTTCTTCTTCCTGTTGCGGCACATCTCCCTTCCCTTATGTTTCCCGTCCTTTTGTCTATGCCCCATCCACCATCAGATTCCAGTTGGACGGATGCATTGCAGGAACAGCACGAGGATGAAGAAGTTAAAGACCTCGGCTGAGCTGGCGGGGGTTGGGGTCCCCTGCCAGCTGAAGTAATATTTAAAAAAAACGGCAGGAGCGGACCTCGGGGGTAGGTGACCGCGGTAGGCGGGGAAAGGGTTGGCGGTAGGCGGGGGAGGGTTAACGGTGGTAGGGGGGTTCCAGGGCGAAATATGCGGGGGCCCAGGCCCCTGTGGCCCCATGCAGATACGCCCCTGATATCAAGTTCTGGAAATAAATAAAAATAAATACTAAAAGGTGCGGTAGGCCTAACGTGGGCCTACTGCATGCTAAAAAGGCACTACCGTGGGATGCGCTGAGGTGTTCCGCGTTGTTTTCCGCTTAGCATGCACTAATCCCGTGCTGGAAAATATTTATTTTCTAGTCTTAGAGGCGTGACCATGGGTGGAGAGTAGGCATGCCTGCGCTAATTGGGTGGCATGGGCTCATTACTGCGACCTACCCAATTAGATTGAGAACTCTTACTGTCTCCTAAATAGGTTGCGGTAATGGCCACGTGCTAATGGAAATGTGGCCATTTTACCACCATGCTAAAAGTGGCCGCAGTGCATGGAAAACCCAAGTGCTGACAATAGTGCTAGCCACTTTTTAGCTTGGTAAAATACCCAAGAGCCCTTTTACCAAACTGCAGCAAAAGGGGGCCAAGGCCCCCTTTTACCGCAACTGGTAAAGAAATGGCCGTGCGGCAAGTAAAACACTTGCTGCATGGCCATTTCGGAGGGGAGCCCTTACCGCCACCCATTGAGGTTGCGGTAAGTCTCCCGCGTTAACCTTGCGGTACTGGGTAGCGTGCAGCACTGCCCGATTATCGCTGGATACACTCCAGCGCTACAAAATTTTTGTAGCGCCGGTAATGATGGCACGCTAGGGGTGGGAAGTACCGCCGGGCTGCTGCGGTAGCCCGGTGGTACTTCCTGTATAACGAGCAGTAAGCCTGCATTAGGCTTACCACTGCTTACTAATAACTAAGGGCTCCTTTTACTAAGTAAGGGGTCTTAACAGTAAAACAACACATCCCACTTCAATAACTTCCCCCCTAGTTCTGTTTACTTTTTAAACCATAGTTCAAACTGTACTTCAATGACTGTGATTTACATTATTGAATGTCCATGTAGATTAAGTGATGTAGGAAAAGACAATGAGAAAATAAGACACAAATGTTAGAAGGCAGAAGCAACATAAAACATGGGGTAATCACAACTCCTTTAGATGAACACTAGCATTGCGCATGGTCATTCTTTTAAAGATTTAACTTTAAAAAAATTATAATTGGTACTTGGATCATTGAGTAGTGGACAAAGTTTATAGAGAACTTTATTTCCTTTAAAATTTTTTTGTTTCCTTCTGTATTTTCTGAATATTTCCATTTACATTATATTGTGAAATAAAATGTAAAAAGATATAAAGAATTAAAAAAAAATTATAATAAGATCACAAATCTTCGCTGTATAGTCACAGTGCCAGCCACAGCGAAGATGAACACATTAGTTCTGTGATAAAATCCTGTTTTTATAAATTGCGTCTAATCTACCCGATCCATCAATCCCTAACTACTTCTGCTTTGTGGTTCATTATATACTCTTTAATTATATCTCAGACTATTGTAATTTGCTTTTGATTTGATCTTCTGTGTCGGAACTTCAACGTATCAGCTTGTGCAAAATTCAGCGCACCACCTGTGTACGCCTAAATATGATCACATTGCCCCTTCCTAATGTGCAGAACATTGGTTGCAGATATCTTCTCACCTTGTTTATATGATATCTTTGCTGATCTTTAAGGTTCTGGTTAGTGGCTTTGCCTACCTATCTTGTAAAGTACTTCCCTATATACCTAGATGTTCATTAAGATCATCCCAAGTTAACTTATTAACAATGCCCACCTATACTATCATGCGTTTGAAGTGTTTTCACAAATGTTTTTTTGGTATTGTGAGACCCAACTTTGGAATCAACTTCCATTATCTCTCTGTCTGGAAGAGTAAGGAAGGCTTAAAAACTCAATCTGTTTAATACAGCCTTTCTGGACTGATAATCTAGTGTGGTGTGACAGAAGGGTGGGCCTCCTCTGTGTACTTTATGTTGTTTGTGTTTTTATGTTTATGTGTTTTTATTCTCTTTTCATTTTTCTCTCTTTATATGCTTTATTTTTACTGATTCTTTCCTATTACATTTGTAGTTCCTTACTTTTTAAAGAATATTTTGTAAACTGCTCAGGATTCTAATGACGTGGTATATTAAATTGCAATAAACTTGAAACTTGGTTACTTAGCTCAAACAGTATTACAAAGATAAGCAGGAAAGACCCAACATTAGGTGTGTTTCGCCTATATGCCTGCATCAGGGGTCACAAATTAACTAATTCTACACTCTTGAATCTGTTGTGACACTTTGAATTTATCTGTTTAGCTGACTGGAGTTCTGCTACACATTTTTTTATCACACCTTGCCACAATAGGGGTGCCACTTATTCGTGACCCCTGACGCAGGCATATAGCTGAAACATGGTTGCTGCTGGGTCTTTTCTACATATCCTTACAAATAGTTCTTGAGTTAATAAATCCTTTTTACACATTTTACTTGCCTTGTCATTTTTATTCTAGATAGTATTGTTTAAAAATTAGCATGCCTTCTTGGAGGCGAGGTGATACAGATACAAAATTTGTTATAAGAGGAACAACATTAAATTTTTTGGTTAGACTAATACATCAAATCTTTTGAATCATGACTGATTTTCAGATATTTTATGAAATAGACCCTAACATCGCATATCATGACCTTCACATTACATTAAAAAGAAAATATTGCCATCAGCTTTTTGAATAAATTTAACCTCCTTATTTTAAGCATTTTTGAATTGTTCCAGTGCCTTATTATTTAATTAATTTTATTATTATTATTATTATTGTGGCCCTTTTACTAAAGTGCATTAGATTTTGCAGTTACTGCATCTTAACGTAAAAAATAAACAAAAGTAAGTGTAAATCTAATGTATTAACTACTGGGGTAGGGGGAAGTTCTTATACCATCTTCTCTTATCTAGCCACATTGAGCCAGCAAAAAGGTGGGATAATGTGGGGTACAAATGCAATAAATAATAATACCAGATTGTTTTGGGGGACAATTTCACTAAATGGGTTAGTTTTGTGCATGCTATGACAGGAATGAACCTTACTCCTAAGCCAGGATGGCTGGTATGATCCTTTTTATTCACTACTTCAGGGGCGATGGCCTGAATTAATCAGTTTCCATCATCTCCCACTTCTAACTTTAATACCTCAGAAGTATGGGATGCCATACCAAGAATGCTGAGACCCCTGGACCAGGCTCTCTGAGGTAAGGGAAACTGTATTAAGAAACCCTATGGTAAGGAACCAGATACTTGGAGGCATAGAATATTATACCAAGAAAGGCCAGTTTAGTGGCTCCAGCTCTTGGGAAAACGGGATTATAGAATGCACGTGAGGAAAGAGAGGCGAGGCCACGTGCACTGTGCCTCTGTAACTGTGAAGCAAGAATGTGAAGCTCAGTGTAGGATATGCCACAGCATGTTTCTTTCTTTGGCTGCTCCTATCCTTAGGTCATCAAAGTATTTCAGAAACCACCCAACTCTTCACTTTCTACCACGCTTAAAAAAAAAAGTAACACAAACATGAAAATCATATTTCAGCATATTCCATGTTAGCATATAACTATAATAAATAAAGAGATTACCCAACCCACAAAAATGATCATGGTGGGACACAGAACAGGAACCCAGGGGAAAAAAAAGACAGACAGAGATATAGGGAAAGGGAAATGAGTGGAGGAGTGGCCTAGTGGTTAGGGTGGTGGACTTTGGTCCTGGGGAACTGAGGAACTGAGTTCAATTCCCACTTCAGGCACAGGCAGCTCCTTGTGACTCTGGGCAAGTCACTTAACCCTCCATTGCCCCATGTAAGCCGCATTGAGCCTGCCATGAGTGGGGAAAGCGCGGGGTACAAATGTAACAAAAAACAAAAAATAAAATATACCGCCTTTCTGTGGTATTTCGCAACTACATTCAAAGAGGTTTACATATATACAGGTACTTAGGCCCAGATGCATCAACCAAACGTAAAAAATCTAAAACGTAAAAGTCCTTAACGAATTTTAAAAAACGAAGAATGCACCAAAAAAAACAAGCCGAACATGTTCGGTGCGGTATTGTTAAGTACAATGCATTGAAGATTCGTTAAACTGGTGTAATCCACGTCGGTAATCGGCCCCTAAAGCATGCGCAGAGTTGATGAGAGAAAGGAAGGGAGGGGGGCCGGGGCTGCTAAAGTTTTGATTTTATTTAATGCGGGGGGGGGGGGGGGGGGAAGCGGGGAGCAGCGGCGACCTCGGGGGGGGGGGGGGGGGGGCAAGGCCGTCCATAAAGGCCGCTCCTGACGAGCGCCTTTGCCCTCTCCCGATCCTTTTTTTTCACTTTTACATTGATGCAGGGGGAGCGGGGAGCAGCAGCAACCTCGGGCGTCAATAAAGGACGCCCCTGATGCGCGTTTTCGCCCCCCTCGCTTTTTTTTGTTTTTACATTAAAGTTTTTAGTCGGACTGCCCTAACGACAGGTACAGACCTGTCGTTAGCTTTCTGGCAGTTTTCCAGCGTTAGGGCAGGTGGAAAACTTTAGTGCATCTCATTTCAAGAGGGTTTCTACACAATTTGCTCATCTGCATTCCGTTTTCGTTTGCTGCTACAGTCGTCGGAAATTGGGCTTTAATGCATGCCAAGGTAGGAAAACTGTTTGTTAAAGGGTCGTTAAAGTTTAGTGCATCTGGCCCTTATTTTGTACCTGGGGCAATGGAGGGTTAAGTGACTTGCCCACAGTCACAAGAAGCTTCAGTGGGAATCGAACCCAGTTCCCCAGGATCAAAGTCCGCTGCACTAACTACTAGGCTACTCCTCCACTCAAAAGAGGTGGGGGGGGGGGAAGAAAAAAATATATAAAACAGATAACAGGTATTAAAAAAAAAAAAAAAAAGATACACACATACAGATAAAAGGAGGAAGGGGGAGAGGGCAGGCAAGTGACAGCAGAGAATATTAATAAAGCAGATGAAGAGGGGAGAAGGAAGAACCAGTAAGAAAAGTACTAGTGTTACAAGAGTCTTGCCACTGGCATACCTAAGTGTGGTTTCTTAACCCTGAGCCAGATGCACAAAGGTCCCGTTAAGGATCCGTCTGCGTTTCCAAATCGGTAAAAATTTACCAATTTAGAAACACAGAGGGATTCACAAAGAAAATCACATACACATGAGCTGCTCGTTGCTTTTGCGACCCAGCTCATTTGCATGCAATATGGGGGAAGCAGGTCGGTGAGCTGAGCATGCGCAGAATGTATGCGTGGCTGCTCTGCGCATGCTACAGACGGCTCTCATACATGCAGACATGCTGCATGTGTGAAAGAAGTAGATTTAATCTTTTTTTTTTTTTTTTTTGCAAGCACAAAAGCGCTTTTTTTTGGATCGGCATACCTGTATTGCAGCTCCCTGCCTCCTGATGCTGGGAAAAACCTCTCTGCTGCTCTCCGCTCTTCTGTGAAGAATTCCCTGATATCACTTTAAAGTAGTGAACTGATTGGATCTGAACTTCCTGGTGTTCCCCTCCTGTAGTGAGTGGGCGGGACATCCCAGGCTGATGCTGTCCAATTGGTTTAGCTCTTCCCTGTGGAGAGGGACACCAGGAAGTTTGGATCCAATCAGTTCACAGCTCTAAAGTGATAAATGCTATTACAATGAAACCTCAGTTTTTGTCGATAATTAGTCCGAAAATAATCGACGAAATCCGAGGCAATTTATTTTAAATTCTTCTAAATGAATAAAAAGACTAATCCTACTATATAAATGATGATGCGGCACGTCACACAACGCTTCAGATATTATAACAGGCTGTAACAGCGCCAACAAGCTACTAAGGGCAAATCAGCGCCCCGATCAAGAGGACTCCGGATTCCCCTGCCCCGCTTACCTCCGCCTACCCCCCAGTGCACGTCCCCAACCAGCAACTACTTACAACGCACCACATCTGCAAATCGCTATCCCGTCCCGCCCTCACAGATCAACACACACCTCCTCCACCAGCCCCTCTCTAACGATCCCACACACTTAAACACACCCACCTCCTGCTCCCGCCCTTCAAAAATGCTAAACAAATGCAAACAGGAACAAGGGGAAGGGGGGAGTGGCACTAGAAATATCCCACGCCTTCCACACCAACAGCCAGCCAATGCAATTAACACACATGATGTAAAACACACCCACCTCCTGCGCACGCCCTCAAATCACTAGCAATAAATGAACATTTAACATGGCATTTACCGACGAATTCCGAGGCGACCAACAAAAACAGAGACAAAAATGTCGCGAAAAAAAATTGACGATAACTGAAAACAACAAAATCCAACGTCAACGAAAACCGAGATTTCACTGTATCGATATTTTTTATTGTGGTGGGGAGACAACACAAGCTTGAAAGCCTTTTTCTCCTAGTTAAACCAAAGGGATCCATATCTCACATTCAAGTTACCGTATGATCATTTTGACATTAAGTTTTTTAGACCTACTTATCTGTAAAAAAGAATATGGATTCACCACCAATATGTACTAGAAACCAACAGACAGAAATGCATTCCTATATTACTCTAGTTCTCCATAATCCCTCATTAAAACGCAACCTACCATATTTTCAATTTCTATAACTGAAAAATATCTCCTCTGACTTTGAAGATTTTCAACACCAGTCAAATATCATAAAGGAGAGATTTGAAATGAGGGGCTACCCTAATGCACGCAACAAGGAAGGATACCAAAATGCCAGCAACAAACCCAGGAGTAAACTTCTAACAAGGAAGGAGAAAAGGGCACCTGATGCAATATGCACTCTAAAATATTCACACACAGCAGCACAAATTCAGAAAGTCATCAGGAAGTACTGGCACATTCCTGAAGGGCACGAATGTTTTAAGAACAAGGACTTAGTAGTAGAGTACTCAAGGAACAGAAAACAAAGACAAAATAGTGCCATCTGCCCTCCCAAATCCCTTTGATGATTCTTTTGAAGACATTTTCTTTGGAAACAAGAAGTGTGGCAAATGCCTTGTTTGCCCCCATGCCCTTGAAGTCACAAGCTTCACTCATCCTCACACCAGTAAGACACACTTATTAAGACACAACTCAATTTACAATACAACCCAGGCCATTTACATCACCATATGTCCATGTAAACCCCTGTACATAGGCAAAACCAAATGCCCCTATTAAGACACGTATTATAGAGTACAGGAGTTGTATCAGACGAAATGTGGTACTTGCTCCATTAGTAGAACATTGGTATAGCTTAAACCACACTATCAGTGACCTTCAATTTCTGGTGTACAGAGTTGTAAAAATGTCCTGGGGAGACATGGACAAATACCTCCTGCGAGAGGAGCAAAGAACTATTACATGAATACTCTGATTCCTCATGGTCTTAGACTTCTGGCCTTTTTTTGTAACAGTTTTTTTTTTTTTTTTTTTAACTTTTCCAATTTTTATTGAATAAAGATCCAACATACAACCATAAATTTAGGTACACAGTCGGACACCCTCCAACATATCAGTATAACATCTTCAATACATTTTTAACCAACTGTTTATGGCCCCCTTTCCCACCATCCCCCCTCCCCCCTATTGAATTGTCAGGGTAGAGTCTGGTCGTGCCAACCACTCCGTGTAGGGGTCCCAAATTCTGTGGTATGGCAGCAAGCGACCCAGACGCATCGCAGTCAACTTAGACATCAGCTGAATATAGTCTAATTTGCGCAGAATCGACTTCAGTCCCGGCAGCGTCTGCTGCTTTCATGCCGCCGCCAGCACCAGTTTGCTGGCCACCAATATCTGAGTGGCCAATTGGTGCGCGTGTGTTTTGCTGCCCTGAAGTCGCATGTGTAACAAGCAATGGTCCATTTTCATGGGAAAAACAATTTTTGTTATACTCGCAATCAATTTCAGAACCCTCATCCAATACTGTTGAGCCTGCGGGCAAGCCCACCAGATATGGACCATGTCACCCTCCATGCCACATTGGCGCCAGCAGAGAGCAGACCCCCCCCTTAAACATCTTGGCTAGTCTCTGCGGTGTGCAATACCAACAATATAATATTTTATAGCCATTTTCTACCAATGCATTAGAGATTGACACTTTAAGTAAAGATGTAAACACCCTTTCCCACATATGGTATTCATAAGATACTCCCAATAGTTTTTCCCACTTCTGTGTGTAGTGCAGGATGGGCTGCGACTGTAATAGGAGCGCTTTATATAGTCTAGATATCCCTCCTCTTCCTCCTCCTCCAGCCAGTGCCCGCTCTAATTGTGTTTCCTCCAAACACAGCTCTTCTTTTGTACGCCTCAGAATAAAATCTCTTAACTGGCGGAACTGAAAGGCGTTGGAGGCAGGAATCCCATTTTTGTAGCAGTTTTTGTTATGGATTTTACATTTGGAGCCATACAAGTGATCTTATAAATACTTCACACATGAGTACCTAAGCATAGCCTCTATATATAACTAGCCGTTAAGCCCATTAAAACGGGCGCGTATTGGAATGTTTTTTTTTCCCAAGGCCCCCCTCCCGTTGCAGCTGCAAGGCCCCCTGCCATCCTCCTTCCCTGCCAGCTCCAAGGCCCCCTCTGTCCCTCCCTCCCAGCTCCAAGGCTCCAGTCCTCCCTCCTTCCCAGCTGCAAGGCCCCCTGCCCGCCCTCCCTCCCAGTTCCAAGGCCCCAGGCCCTCCCCCCCAGCTCCCAAGGCCCCCTTCCCTCCCTCCCAGTTCCAAGGCCCCCTGCTCTCCCTCACAACTGTAAGGGGCCCCATTCCCTCCCTCCCAGTTCCAAGGCCCCTTGCCCCCCCCCCGTGCCTTCTTCCCAGTCAGCTGGAAGGCCCCCTTCAGTCCAGCCCTCCCAGCTCCAAGGCCCCCCCTCCTCCTTCTGAGACCTCCCATGTCCCCTCCCCCCCCAAGGTAGCCGCTACCGCCCCCCCACCCCGGAGTCGCCCCCTCCCCCCCTTCACCCGGCCCGGGCCCTCTCTTCGTTATTCAACTTACAGCAGCGCCAAAACAGCAGCAAGCTGCAGCTCCCGTTGGCCTTCCTTCACTGCCTGTGCCTCGCCCTCGTGTGATGTCACGTCGGCGAGGGCGGGGCACAGGCAGGGAAGGAAGGCCGACGGGAGTTGAAGCTGAGCTGCTTGCTGCTGTTTCGGCGCTGCTGTAAGTTGAATAACGGAGAGGGCCCGGGCCGGGTGAAGGGGGGGGGTTGGCGACTCGGGGGGGGGGGGCGGTAGCGGCTACCTTGGGGGGGGAGCGGTAGCGACGTCAGCAGTTCCCTCCCTCCCCTTCCGCGCAGTTTCCCTCTCTGTCCCGCCCCCCTCGCCCCGTCATCACGTCTTGACGCGGGGGCGGGACAGAGAGGGAAGTCTCTACTGCGCATTTGCAAGTGAGTACGGTCACTTGCCTTTTATATGTTTGATGCTTCATTTCTTCTCTGTGTAGGTGTGTTTATTTAGGTGAACCATTTATTTTATTGATACAATGTTTATTCATACAATAGTTTCCATTCATATGTTACATTCTTACATTTTTGAGACCTTGCCCATTATATTTTTTTATAACTGGTTAAATATATAACTGGCTACATACATAACTGGTTAAATCACATAGCCACAGGTTCAGTTTCCATATGGATATTTTTTTTTGTGACTTTGTACCCCGCGCTTTCCCACTCATGGCAGGCTCAATGTGGCTTACATATACAGGTACTTATTTGTACCTGGGGCAATGGAGGGTTAAGTGTCTTGCCCAGAGTAAACCATAGTAACATAGTAGATGACGGCAGAAAAAGACCTGCGCGGTCCATCCAGTCTGCCCAACAAGATAAACTCACATGTGCTACTTTTTGTGTATACCTTACCTTGATTTGTACCTGTCCTTTTCCGGGCACAGACCATATAAGTCTGCCCAGCACTATCCCCGCCTCCAAACCACCAGTCCTGCCTCCCACCATCGGCTCTGGCACAGACCGTATAAGTCTGCCCAGCACCATCTCTGTCTCCCGCCACCGGCTTTGCCACCCAATCTCGTCTAAGCTCCTTAGGATCCATTCCTTCTGAGCAGAATTCCTTTATGTTTATCCCACGCATGTTTGAATTCCATTACCGTTTTTGTTTCCACCACCTCCCGCGGGAGGGCATTCCAAGCATCCACCACTCTCTCCGTGAAAAAATACTTCCTGACATTTTTCTTGAGTCTGCCCCCCTTCAATCTCATTTCATGTCCTCTCGTTCTACTGCCTTCGCATCTCCGGAAAAGGTTCGTTTGCAGATTAATACCTTTCAAATATTTGAACGTCTGTATCATATCACCCCTGTTTCTCCTTTCCTCCAGAGTGTACATGTTCAGGTCCGTAAGTCTCTCCTCATACGTCTTGTAACGCAAATCCCATACCATCCTCATAGCTTTTCTTTGCACCGCTTCAATTCTTTTACATCCTTAACAAGATACGGCCTCCAGAATTGAACACAATACTCCAGGTGGGGCCTCACCAATGACTTATACAGGGGCATCAACACCCCCTTTCTTCTGCTGGTCACACCTCTCTCTATACAGCCTAACAACCTTCTAGCTAGGGCCAGCGCCTTGTCACACTGTTTCGTCGCCTTCAGATCCTCAGATACTATCACCCCAAGATCACTCTCCCCATCCGTACCTATCAGACTCTCCCCGCCTAACACATACGTCTCCCGTGGATTTCTACTCCCTAAGTGCATCACTTTGCATTTCTTCGCATTGAATTTTAATTGCCAAACCTTAGACCATTCTTCTAGCTTCCGTAGGTCCTTTTTCATGTTTTCCACTTCCTCCGGGGTGTCCACTCTGTTACAGATCTTAGTATCATTTGCAAATAGGCAAACTTTACCTTCTAACTCTTCGGCAATGTCACTCACAAATATATTGAACAGAATCGGCCCCAGCACCGATCCTTGAGGCACTCCACTACTCACCTTTCGCTCCTCTGAGCGAATTCCATTCACCACCACCCTCTGGCGTCTGTCCGTCAACCAGTTCCTAATCCAGTTCACCACTTCGGGTCCTTTCTTCAGCCCATCCAGTTTATTTAAGAGCCTCCTGTGGGGAACCGTGTCAAAAGCTTTGCTGAAATCTAAGTAGATTACGTCCATAGCTCGTCCCTGATTCAATTCTCCTGTCACCCAATCAAAGAATTCAATGAGGTTCGTTTGGCACGATTTCCCTTTGGTAAATCCATGTTGTCTCGGATCTTGCAACTTATTGGCTTCCAGGAAATTCACTATCCTTTCCTTCAGCATCGCTTCCATTACTTTTCCAATAACCGAAGTGAGGCTTACCGGCCTGTAGTTTCCAGCTTCTTCCCTATCACCACTTTTGTGAAGAGGGACCACATCCGCCGATCTCCAATCCCTCGGAACCTCTCCCGTCTCCAAGGATTTATTAAACAAATCTTTAAGAGGACCCGCCAGAACCTCTCTGAGCTCCCTCAATATCCTAGGGTGGATCCCATCCGGTCCCATGGCTTTGTCCACCTTTAGCTTTTCAAGTTGTTCATACACACTCTCTTCTGTGAACGGTGCTCTATCCACTTCAATCTCATTTGTACTTTTTGCAGTCCATCGCGGTCCTTCTCCAGGATTTTCTTTTGTGAAAACAGAACAGAAGTATCTAGTTAGCAAATTTGCTTTTTCTTCATCATTATCCACATAGTGGCTCGCAGTATCTTTTAGTCTCACAATTCCCCTTTTAGTCAGTCATTCTCCTTTCACTAATATACCTGAAGAAAATTTTGCCATCCCTCCTTACATTTCTAGCCATTTGTTCTTCCGTTTGCGCTTTCGCCAGACGTATCTCTCTCTTGGCTTCTTTCAGTTTCATCCGGTATTCCTCCTCGTGTCCCTTTTCTTGAGTTTTTTTGTATTTCTGGAACACCAACTCTTTAGCCTTTATTTTCTCAGCCACTTGCTTGGAGAACCATATCGGTTTCCTTTTTCTCTTGCTTTTATTTACTTTCCTTACATAAAGGTTCGTGGCTATATTTATAGCGTCTTTCAGCCTGGACCACTGTCCTTCCACTTCTTGTATTTCCTCCCATCCCATCAGCTCCTTCCTCAGGTATTCCCCCATTTTACTAAAGTCAGCATGTTTGAAATCCAGGACTTTGAGTTTTGAGTGGCCACCCTCCTCTTCAGCCGTCATATCAAACCAAACCATTTGATGGGCACCCACTCGGACATTTGACACATTATCCCCATTTGTGAGTACCAGATCTAGCGTCGCTCCCTCCCTTGTGGGTTCCGACACCATTTGTCTGAGCAAAGCACTTTGAAAAGCATCCACGATCTCTCTACTTCTTTCCGATTCCGCAGACGGAACCTTCCAATCTACATCCGGCAGATTGAAATCTCCCAACAACAGCACCTCTCTTTTCTTCCCCAACTTTTGAATATCAGCGATCAGATCTTTATCTAGGTCCTCCAATTGTGTTGGGGGTCTGTAAACAACACCCACATGGACAGAGGTTCTATCCTCTCTTTTTAAGGTGATCCATATCGCTTCTTCCTTTCCCCAGTTCCCTGTCATTTCAGTCGCTGTGATATCATTTCTCACATACAGAGCTACTCCTCCACCTTTACGCCCCTCTCTATCCTTCCTAAAAAGATTATAGCCTGGTATGTTTGTATCCCATTCATGGGAATTGAGCCATGTCTCTGTGATTGCAACTATGTCCAAGTCTGCCTCCAAGATTAGGGCATGAAGGTCATGAACTTTATTGCTTAGACTGCGAGCATTTGTGGTCATCACTTTCCATCTACATTTCCAAGTATGTGTTTCGGTTTTAGTGATTTGGGGGTGTCTTTTCTCTTTGGGTACCTTCATATCTTTTTGTTCCACCTTCTTTGCTTTTTCTTTCGCCTCAGTTTTATTTTCAGGAGCATCACAGTGCTTGGTCTTGAAACTAAAGCACCACAATTATTACAGAGAATAAAAGTCATCTTGATTTGTTGAAATGGGTATGAACAGGTGTACTATGATGGGGTTGTAATTAGGGTGGGGTTAATTTATGATGTGTAGTATATTTGGTAAAGCTATATAGGAAGTGTCAGTCTTGGGGTGGGTGGGCTTAAGCGTAAGACCTATGGAATGTGTTTGCTGTAACCTATCTCTAGAACAGCATTGAAATGCCCAGAGCCACAAGTGTAAGGTAGGGGGAATCAGAAAATAATCTTATCTGAGAGCACCCAAATCCGTCCAGCTT
Source organism: Microcaecilia unicolor (assembly GCF_901765095.1). Classification (NCBI taxonomy): domain Eukaryota; kingdom Metazoa; phylum Chordata; class Amphibia; order Gymnophiona; family Siphonopidae; genus Microcaecilia; species Microcaecilia unicolor. Next base: position 189,709,917 of record NC_044033.1, on the reverse strand, counting down.
CTGTTCTGTGTAGAGACAAAAACCACGTGGAGAGAGAAGCTCCACCTGTGCTATGCAATTACCTTACAACAAAAGCAGATAGAGGAGGGGAGGAATTCCACAGTATGGAAGCAGAAGGGAAAAATAAAAACACAAGAAAAACTACTACCGATTTTAAAGCACTTTTTAAAAAAAATTATATTTATTGATAGGTAAGTACTGCTAATACAATAATATAAACCTAGGAAAATTACGAAAATTTCTTATTAGCGTCCTTAAGGTTCACAATTAGGGAGTCCAATATTCCAACTATGGAGAAAAAAAAAAGGAAATTAAATAACTTAATACAAAATCGAGACGTATTCGTTTACAAGCTCAATTAAATTTTTTCTTGAGAAACCTTTTTTGATGTTATAAAGGTAACCAAACATTTATAGGGATATTTTAAATAAAAAGTTGCTCCTATCTGTAGCGTCTCTTGTTTCAATTGCAAAAATTTTTGTCTACATTTTTGCGTTTCCCATGCCAGGTCTGGAAATACACGAGTTTGTAATCCTTTGAAATTTTTTTCCTGTTTCTGAAAAAATTTCTTTAGTATCCAGACCTTATCCGAGGTTAACAGAGGTGTCTTTGCAGGAATGTAAAAGACCTGTACCATAGGTGGAATGTGTTCATCACTTATATCCAAAACTTCTTTAAAATAACACTAACATTTTCCTTGGGGAAATCAGAGGTTGAAAAGGAAAATTAATGAAATGCAAGTTATTGCCTCTAGACGTATTTTCAAGAAATTCTGATTTCCTCCTCAGGTTTAATAAATCTTTCACCATAGTCATTTGTACTGTCTGTATCTGTTGAGATTCTTTCTCCAGTTTATTAACTTGTGATGATAGTGACCTCACTCTCCATTTCTCTTACTTTCCCTTCAAAAACAACCATTTCTTCTTTCATTTTCATTATTTGGGGGCATATTGCCCTACCAAGGTCTGCAATTAGCAGCCACAAACTATCTAATGTTACTTCCGCAGGTTTTTTTTTAGGAAACTTGTAATCAAAGTATCTTCTGTCTCACCAAGTTGTTGTATTTTCTCACTTCCAACCACTCCTCTCGAATCCTCATCAGATCTTATAGCGGCGTGTGCAGTTGGAGTGGGGGTTGAAAAACACCCTAATTCTTCCGATAACAATAAACTTGCCTCCCGTCCTGCAGAACCCGCAAACACTCTGGTACTCGGGCCTACTGGTGCCGCTATTGGAGAACTGCTTCTCATCGGTTGAGGGGGAGAATCTCTTCCGTCGGGGCTCAAAGAAACTTCCAGCCCATTGCTCTGCCCACTGTCTCCATTCCTGGGCTGAGCCTGAAGGCTGCCCTCTGGCGGTATTGTCGAGCTTGCGGCTCTCTGCAAATATTGAATAGTCGAGCCCGATGAGGCTGGAGTCCTTTGCTGCTGGGAGGCAGCAGCGGCAGCTCTTCCCCTCCTCTTCGGCATAATCACAGGAAAAAGCAACCATCTAGCGGAAAGTCAGAGAAGCATTCAAACGCGTCCGTCTCGATCGACGGCCATCTTGGACTCCCCATGAGTAGGGTTATCATACGTCCGGATTTACCCAGACATGTCCTCTTTTTGAGGACGTCCGGACGGATTTGGCCAGCCTGTTTGTCCGGATTTCTGGACAAACGGGCTGGCTGGCGGGGGACTCCTCTCCCCTACTCTACTATCCCTGGTGGTCTAGAGGTACCTCTTCGGGACAGGAAAGAGCCCCCTCTTTCCTGCCCGGAGCGCTGCTGCTAGCTGCCCTGCATACTGTGAGTCCGGCTCTCGGCGTTTCAAAATGGCCGCTGAGAGTTGAAGCAGCCTCACGAGACTTCAACTCTCAGCGGCTATTTTGAAACACCGAGAGCCGGACTCACAGGATGCAGGGCAGCTGGCAGCAGTGCTCCGGGCAGGAAAGAGGGGGCTCTTTCCTGCCCCGAAGAGGTACCTCTAGACCACCAGGGGAGGGGAGGTGACAGGGGGGAGGGGAATATGCGTCAGGGGCGGGGCGAGTGCCCTCTTTTTATGAGGACAAAAAATGGTAACCCTACCCATGAGTAAATCATTTTTATGTATTTAAAACTAGCGTGTAAGCATTGCCGCCTTTTCATGTAAACATTTATTGCAGCAGCACTTTCATTTTGGTGCCTTTTTTATGTTTGTTAACTACAGTGTTTTAACTAGATTCTTACATTGTTAACCGGACACAGTATCTACATAACTGGCGATCCAGCACATAGATAACCAGCGTTTTATGTAATGTGAGCCACTGCTGTAACATTTATAGCCTTTCTTTTTGTACTTTTTAAATATGCTTTTATTATATGGTTACATTTATATGCTTTTCATAAGCTTTTTACCACATTGTGATAATTTATTTATTGTAGTCCACTTTTTATTTTTATATTCTATATCTTATATCGTTTATTTGATGGATGGTTTTAGAGATGTATCTTTTTATGTGAAATTATGAATGCTTATTTATTATGTTTTCTTTTCACAAACAGTTGTGCATAGTGACCCCTGAGGCAGGCAGCTGCATCCGCCAAAACACAGCCCATATTGGGTCCACTTGTTTTGGTGCTTTAATAAATCCGCTTTAAACTACATCTTCCTGGTGGATTTGGAATTATGTCATTCTCTACTCCTGTACAGGCAAGGTCAGGAGGCAGGCAGCAGACAGAGTAATCCAGGTACAGGCTAAGTCAGCAACGAAGAACAAAGTAGAGGAGAAGCACACTACTGAGCAAGTAACACCTACCAAAGTAGAAGCCGAAGCAAGGAGTGTAGGGAGAGCTCAGCTGATAGAAGTGCTGGTGTCTGACATAAGCAGAAAGAAGGGGCACAGCCATAGGACAAGAGCAGGGGAAGGAGGAACCGGAAGACCAATAGGAGAGAAGCAAGGGAAGCCAGGCAGAGGAAGAGCAGACCCAGGTGGGTGGAAGCAAAGCAATCAAGGAGCCTGCAGCCAGAGAAGTACTACACACACATGACTCAGGGCTGTGCCAGTCAAGTGTGCATGTCGACGGGACCCTGCGCAGCCCAAGGACACCACTTGCGTTGAGGTAGGGGACATGACATTATGACACTAGTGGATGAACTGACACTGATCTCCCGCTAACTTGCAACTGTGGTAGACCATGATTGCTGATAGATGCAGGTACACCAAATGTATTTTTAGGCCAGAGTAGAAGAACATCAAGAGGAAGCTTTGACAGTTTTTTTTGTAAACGCCAGCTGGTGAGGTGGGTACATTTGGGTCAGTAAGATTTGTTGGTGGATGGTTTTCTGGAGGCAAGAAGGCTGTTACAGTCATCTTACAATATGCTCTTCAATAGCCATGCTTTCAGTAAAAGGGATCTGAACCTGGGTTAGGACAGAGAACTTGCTGGCAACAGGAACCACGTCTGGTGAGGCCACTTAAGAGCTAGGTGGATGATGAAAATTATGAGTGCAAGGTCTTTTGTATTAGTTTTGACGGCAAATGAACTGGAGGGAGCACATACAGGAGACCATTATTCCAGCTGATGACAAAGGCAGGCCTGTAGGAACAGAAAAGCCAGCACTTGCTATTCTGATAGTGGTTGAACAGGTCTATTCTGGGCATCCTCCAGCACAGGGGTTCTTAACCCAGTCCTCAGCTCAGCACATACCTAGGCAGTCAGGTTTTCAGGATACCCACAATGATGTGCATGCACTATTCCCACTGTATGCAAATCTCTCTCATTGTGGATATCCAGAAAACTTGACTGCCTAGGTATGTCCTTAGGAGTGGGTTGAGAACCCCCTGCTCCAGTGACTTGAATATGGCGTGCACAACATCCTTGTTGAGGAACCATTAGTGAGAGCATAGTCTTATTATAGGACCAAGCACCATGCATCTGGCATAGGACCAAATCTAGAGCCTCTTTGTTTACCGATATGTCAGTCTGGATAAGGATAACACTATCTATGGTCCATGCCTGAATACTCACAAACTGTGATAAACAGCTGTGTTCAAACTGGTTATGAAGGGTGCTCTTATTCATCCACACAGGGGCGGACCAACCATTAAGCAACCTGAGGTAGGGGCCTCAGGCAGCACTCTTTCAGGAGCAGTATCTCCCCCCTTCCTTCCTCCACCTCGTTCCCTGATTTTACCTTCTTTTTACATTGTTTTTAAAAGTCAGCAGTGGTACAGATTCCCATATGATGCACTGCCACCGGCACCTGCTTCTTCCCTTTACTGCGGCTGCCTCTCTGATGTAACTTCCTGTTTCCTCGAGAGGCGGCCGCAGCAGAGAAGAGGTCGGTGCCAGCAGCAGGGCAGCGTATAGGAATCGGTGCCACCACCGGCTTTTAAAGAAGATAAAAAGAAGGTAAAATTAGGAAATGAGGTGGAGGAAGGAAGGAAGGGGGAGATGCCAGAACTTGGCCTGGAGGGGGGCATCTCAGCTCAGCCCCAGGCAACATCCTTGCCTTGGGCCGCCCCTGCATCCATAGTCCTAGACTGCAGAACATACATAACCCACCTTGCTGTAAGCATCGGTGGACAGGGTGAGGATGCGTTGAGGTGACTGAAAAGTGCACTCTTTTAAGGCTGGAAGGTGTTTGCCACCAAAGTGCTTATTTCTTGACTGATGTCATTTGAGACCTCTGTTGTCCAGGGCTAGCTCTTACTAGAGCTTGAGCCACCACTAAAGGGTCTCGTATGTGGCCCCAGAACTTGAAGGACAGTGTGAACAGAGGCCATCTGTATCATGGACTGCTGTCAATACAGAGTGCACACAAGGAGTATTCTGCTGTCAGGAAGATATGGAGAAATTAGATCTTACCTGATAAATTTTCTTTCCATTAGTCCTTCCCCACTATTCCAGAAACTGTGGGATAGCTATGTCCATCAACCAACTATCCTCAAATATAACTTTCTTGGCGTTCAGTCCAGCTCCTCAGTATTTACGTAGACAAGCAGTAAGGAGAAACTCTGAATAAACACAACAACCTTAAACAAGTTGTTAACCCACCAGACAAGCAAACATGTGTGGATCTCTCTCATCCCTTGACAATTTGTAGAGAACAAGAGATATGTAGGAAGCGCAATGCAAGGTAACAGTCGTTATCTGACCCATTACTTTGCACTGACTAAATATCTAAGAAACCTTGGGCGGGCTTCTGGAATAGTAGGAAGGGCTAATGGAAAGAAAATTATCATCAGGTAAGACCAATTTCTCCTTCCATTACATAACTTCCCATTATTCCAGAAACTGTGGGACATTCAAAAGTTATCTCTAGAGTTGGTGGGATCCTGACACTGCTGCCACCACCGCCCTGAAGACTGAAGCCCCAAAATTGCTTTCTGAGCATGCAGCAACATCTACCCTATACTGCTTGGCAAAGGTATGCAGTGTCGACCACTTTGCTGCCTTGCATATATCCATCACAAACAGTAAAGGTAGTCTCTACCCAGGATGTCACTGTACGCTTCATAGAACTTGAATTGGGGCCCCGGCCAGAAAGGAAGCCAAGTCGCATAAGGCATTCTGCACTGCCCTGAGCTCTAAGTGATCTAGTAACCACTGAGACTCCTGTTCCATCCAGGTGCCTTGTGCCTTATGGAATTTGTAATGAGCTCCCCAACCCAATTTGCTGACATCCGTTGTTATTGGAAAGGGAGCTCTGACAGTCAAATTCCTGGGCGACAACCACCAATGCATACTGCATCTGGCTACCAGTGATCAAGGATAATGAAGGCCATATTTCTGTGACACCGGAGACTAACAGCTGAGAAAAAGATTCCTGTAATGGCCGCCAAATGAGCCCTTGCCCATTGCACCACTTCCATTACTACCACTGCTGTTATTGATCCCAGAACCTAGGCCTGCCTTGACTGAGGAGAAAATGAATCTGTTGAACCAGCTCTGACCTCCTGTGCTCCATGAGGAAGATCCTCTACAGTGCTGTGTCAAATAGAATGCCCAGATATTCCAGCATCTGTGATGGAGTTAGTCTGTTCTTCTTGAAATTGATTGCCCAACCCAACAACTGCAAAAGACAGTCAACTTTGTCCATCACCACCACACAATCTGAATAGGATGACACACAAATGAACCAGTCATTGAGATACGGGTGAACGATTCCCTGGCACCGGATGACACCACCACCTCAGTAAAAGTCTTGAAGCCGTGGCAAGACCGAAGGGCAAAGCCCTGAACTGGAAGTCCAGCACCACAAAATGTAGAAACCTTGATGCAGCGACCATATGGGTATATGCATATGCACCTCCTTGAGATCAAGGGTGATGAGAAATTCTCCAGCTTGAACCGCGGATATGACTTCCTGAGCTGGTACATCAAGCTCCATCTCTGGCCATCTTCAAATCTAGGCTAAAAGTCCACCTTTTTTGCTGCTTTTAACTCCTAACCCTTACTCATTTGTTCAGTACCCACGTTTTATCATTCCCACCATAGTAATTTCCTTATCCCTTATTTGTCCTAATTAGATTGTAAGATCTGTTGAGCAGGGACGGTCTCTTCATGTCCAGTAGCACTGTAAAAATAAGTAGTAGTTTTGATACCCTACATCCTGGAGACTATCTAGGTGGCTTACAATTAAAAGTTATAACTATGAGATCACAGGGAAGCAGGAGAGAGTAGTCTTGGCTAAGGATACAGGAGGACAAAAAAAAAAAAAAAAAAGGAAGAAAGCATAATCACTAGCTACAAGGTATATGCTGGACTATACAGATACACACACAAGAGTCCCTGCTTCATGGAATTTACAAGCCAGTAAAGAGGAACACAGCAAATAAGTGTTTGGGAGAACTAAGGTTAAGAAGTCTATATCAGCAAGTTTGCTGGAAGAATAATATGGGGAAAGTTAGGGTGGTAAGGCTGGGACTCTCAGTGGTGGCACAGCACCTACATCTCATTAAAGTTGGGCTGAATTAAAAGGACCTAAAGAACAGAATTTTTGGTCACACAGACATTTCTGGGCTACAGCACAATATTCCTCTTGCTACATCTGGGAGCCTGGTGCAGGCCCACCTCCAACTGCCTCTTAATCTGCTTATTGCCCAAGATATTAAATTCCATCGGACCCAGACAGCATTAGTCATGAACAGGGAGGGTGGGGGGGAGCCAGGGAAGTGAAGATAAGGAAATATTCAGAGTCTTGTACACTGAGCAACAAGTTAGTTGCAGCTTTTACCTGCACATAAATGTGAGGCTGCCAAGAAAGTCTGGAAAAATTCCCACTGTGGGAGAAGAGAAAAAGCTGGAGGCCGTGATACAGGGGGTTGAGAAAAGTGATTTGGAAATCCAAGGCAGTTTAAAGCAATGTGGCTAACGTATTAAATTAGTACACTTGAATACACAGAAATAGAGATTAAAAATAAGGACATGCCTTATTGAACAATACAAGAAACTAAACAATGATCTTTGAAGCATATTTGATACATAAATAAAAAGAGATACAGTACTAACAAACTTCACTTCTTTCCAGAACAAATTCTTCTGACAAAAGTTGACAATGAACATGGAGGGGCAACAGAGCGTAGAAAACGAGAAAGGGTTCAGGGTACAGGACTAGGAAGATTGGATACAAAGAAAATGGAATACATTTTCCTCCTTGTTACCTTTCTTTTTATGCCCTCTTTTTTTCTAGGGTTTATTATTCTCTATGCTGATCCTAGACTTCTCCGTAATTACGCTATTTGCAGTCATACATATATCATCCAATGCCAATTCAACAAAGAGCAAATTATATCCGCCAACTGCCTACAAATCACTCCTACAAAACAATAACAGCACTCTCTAAACTCACTAACCTTGTAGAAGAGAACTGGCCCACGTACAACACCTGCTGGTATCGCAGGGAATACACGGCAATACCACAACCGCTCCCAACCAATCACAAGACCCTACCACGAGATTCCTCCTCTCCACGGCCGTCGCTAAGGAACCTCCTTGGTTTCATTTGCCCCGCTGTACGTCACCGGAAGTACTCGCCGGTGCCGGCCGGCCGGGTCTTTCTAGCCGGAAGTCGTGGTTACTAGGAGACAGGTTTATACATTTGGCGCGGAGGATCTCCGGAAATTTTGCAGGTACCGGGGGTGAGGGGACCGTTAATGATGCTACTAGGAGGCAAAAGGTAAAAAACGGATACAGCGGGATGCTCCCGGATTCGATTTAAAAACCTTTAAAAGTTAATTTTTTTCTTTGCCCAGTCGTTTACATATGGACGTTTTACATATATCCTCCAAAATAAATGTTTTTAGAAGAAGACAGCTGATGTATTTAACGCTGAGGATTATTCTCCCGGGATCCTCCTATTTCCTTACCAATCTTGTCCTCCTTAAAAGTTGCGATCCTCCGTGCGACGGTAACATTACGTCACAGGGGGTGTAACTTAGCGGATCGGGCGTTCTGAAGCTTAAAATAAGGTTTAATGACAGAAGGAGAGCTTTTTTTTTAAATTATATTTTTATTAAAGGTTTTGTCATACAGAGAATACAAAAGTAAACACAAAATCAAACAAACCCCCCCCCCCCCCGGAAATTAACCCCCCCCCCCCCCTCAAAAAAAATCATAAGCATAATCAAAGTCAAAGTTCCATGGCAATACCTGGAGACAAATTGCAGGGTTACACAAGGTCAAGGAGTGCTATGTGGCTCCTGACAAAAAAGGTCTAAACGAGCCCAGGTCCTCAAAACAGACCTAATGTTTCGACGTCTATGGGCCAAAATTGTTTCATATTTTCTGATCACGCATACATAACTCCTGATTCATTATAATTCAGGTACACATTATTTTTCCAATTGGAGACAATTAAATGCAAGGCAACAGCTAGCAGTATGTTATACAATTTCTTATCAGACTCCAAAAGAGGGATAGTAGGACAAGAAGCTCGTAAGATCACAACCTCATAAGAGAGCGCAGTGGACTCAGGCAAGTGAAAGATAAGACACATTTTTGACCAAATTAGTTGCCAGTAAGCTCTGACGTTTTTACAATAGAAAACCATATGTGCCAGTGAACCATCTCTTTCCTGACAAGAGCTTCTTGGTTTTCACGGCTGCTACTGCTTACACTATGCAGCGACCACCAGCCATAACCCAGCGCTGCACAAATGTTTTAGAAAGTTAAATAAAGAGGTGCAATAGATTGGAGTGGAAGTGAGCCTACCTAGTCCACTGTAATTTAAGCCTAAAGCTGTTTCAGTTGGATTGGCAGGTCTTACAAGGTGGTGGATAAAAGACATAATTGGGGTGACATAATACAGACGTTCAAATATTTGAAAGGTATTAATCCGCATTCAAACCTTTTCTGGAGACGGGAAGGTGGTAGAACTAAAGGACATGAATTGAGGTTGCAGGGGAGCAGACTCAGGAGTAATGTCAGGAAGTATTTTTTCACGGAGAGGGTGGTGGATACGTGGATGCCCTTCCGCGGGAGGTGGTGTTGATGAAAACGGTAATGGAATTCAAACGTGTGGGATAAACACAAAGGAATCCTGTTTAGAAGGAATGGATCTATGGAATCTTAGCGGACATGGGTGGCAACACCGGCATTTGGAGAATAAAAAAACTTCTATGGTCTGTGCCCTGAGAAAGGCAGGGCAAATCAAACTCAGATATACAGTGCAATCCGCTTAAGTGCAAGGGTCTGGGACCAAAGAAATGCATGCAGTTAACCATTGTGACCCAAAGAAGCTTGACATCTGATAAACATATGTACAGTACTGTTTATTATTATACGTACAGTATACAGTCTCTGCTAACTGACATTAGGCTTACTTGAAGTAATCAGTGATAGTCCTCTGTACACTAATGGGTCTGTGAGTTCCACTGACTATGTCTGCTAGATGGTAAAAACTGTCATAGTACTGACATCCAGTGGCCTCCTAATAGGCCCGCACGATGTTGAGACTCTCCAGCACTCTTGCAAAAGTGACAGGTGGAGGTTGTTGAATTTTGTCAGTATGTGCCTCACTGCTCATTTCATCCTCTGTTTCATCATCGGCCGTTGTTGCCTGCATGTAGGCACGTATATCCACATCAGTGCTGTCGTCAGCTGTTTGTAGATTATAATCAACAGCTATGTAGCGATGAAACTTCTCTTCAGTAACACCGGCTGAGATGTCAATAACCTGTTCATATGACACGTTTGCAACAGCTGCATCTGTTTCGTCCCTCTCCACATCCGTAACAAAGCTTGCCCGCTTGTAGCAGTTCACAATGGTTGCCTGTGTAACATGATTCCAGGCTTCTTTCTGCATATGTAGGGAATCCAACAGTGATAGATTACGAGCCAGTTCAACAGCACATTTATCCTTGCCAGTCTGGTCATCCATAATGCTCATCAGACGACGTAGCACAAGAGCCCGATAATGTTGTTTGAAATTGGCTATTATGCCCTGATCCATAGGTTGGATCAGAGAGGTAGTGTTTGGTGGCAGGAAGATCACCTTGACGTTAGACAGCCTGACATCATCCCTGTGTGCAGCACAGTTATCACAAACCAACAAAATCTGACTCCTGCCTGCATTCTAGTGTCTAACTTCTTTAGCCACTGCTTCAAATTTCCCTAGTCATCCATGAATTTGCATTAGCCTCGTATGACACAGGAAGTCGCTTAACTTTCTTGAAGCAACGGGGCTGTTTGCTCTTTCCAATGACGAGGGGTTCCAACCTTCTCACGCCCATCCATATTGCAGCAAAGGAGGATCTTGAGTCGGTCCTTCGACGTTTTACCTCCAGTAGTTTCGGCATGTTTGAATGCAAGTGTTCCATCAGGAATCGCTCGCCAGTAGAGACCGTTTTCGTCAGCATTGAAAATGTCACGAGGTGTAAACTCGTTCAAGATGGTAGGAAGAACTGAAACAACCTAATTTTCAGCACCAAAGTCATCAGCATCTTGTTTCTCACCATGCTGTTTTTTGAATGTTATGTTGTTCCTCTCCTTCCATCTTTCCAACCATCCAAACCTGGGCCTCAGAAGCCAAACTAAAGCTAAACAAAGAAAAAACTGAATTCATGGTCATTACCAACCTACAGTGGTGGAAATAAGTATTTGATCCCTTGCTGATTTTGTAAGTTTGCCCACTGACAAAGACATGAGCAGCCCATAATTGAAGGGTAGGTTATTGGTAACAGTGAGAGATAGCACATCACAAATTAAATCCGGAAAATCACATTGTGGAAAGTATATGAATTTATTTGCATTCTGCAGAGGGAAATAAGTATTTAATCCCTCTGGCAAACAAGACCTAATACTTGGCGGCAAAACCCTTGTTGGCAAGCACAGCGGTCAGACGTCTTCTGTAGTTGATGATGAGGTTTGCACACATGTCAGGAGGAATTTTGGTCCACTCCTCTTTGCAGATCATCTCTAAATCATTAAGAGTTCTGGGCTGTCGCTTGGCAACTCGCAGCTTCAGCTCCCTCCATAAGTTTTCAATGGGATTAAGGTCTGGTGACTGGCTAGGCCACTCCATGACCCTAATGTGCTTCTTCCTGAGCCACTCCTTTGTTGCCTTGGCTATATGTTTTGGGTCATTGTCGTGCTGGAAGACCCAGCCACGACCCATTTTTAAGGCCCTGGCGGAGGGAAGGAGGTTGTCACTCAGAATTGTACGGTACATGGCCCCATCCATTCTCCCATTGATGCGGTGAAGTAGTCCTGTGCCCTTAGCAGAGAAACACCCCCAAAACATAACATTTCCACCTCCATGCTTGACAGTGGGGACGGTGTTCTTTGGGTCATAGGCAGCATTTCTCTTCCTCCAAACACGGCGAGTTGAGTTCATGCCAAAGAGCTCAATTTTTGTCTCATCTGACCACAGCACCTTCTCCCAATCACTCTCGGCATCATCCAGGTGTTCACTGGCAAACTTCAGACGGGCCGTCACATGTGCCTTCCGGAGCAGGGGGACCTTGCGGGCACTGCAGGATTGAAATCCGTTATGTCGTAATGTGTTACCAATGGTTTTCGTGGTGACAGTGGTCCCAGCTGCCTTGAGATCATTGACAAGTTCCCCCCTTGTAGTTGTAGGCTGATTTCTAACCTTCCTCATGATCAAGGATACCCCACGAGGTGAGATTTTGCGTGGAGCCCCAGATCTTTGTCGATTGACAGTCATTTTGTACTTCTTCCATTTTCTTACTATGGCACCAACAGTTGTCTCCTTCTCGCCCAGCGTCTTACTGATGGTTTTGTAGCCCATTCCAGCCTTGTGCAGGTGTATGATCTTGTCCCTGACATCCTTAGACAGCTCCTTGCTCTTGGCCATTTTGTAGAGGTTAGAGTCTGACTGATTCACTGAGTCTGTGGACAGGTGTCTTTCATACAGGTGACCATTGCCGACAGCTATCTGTCATGCAGGTAACGAGTTGATTTGGAGCATCTACCTGGTCTGTAGGGGCCAGATCTCTTACTGGTTGGTGGGGGATCAAATACTTATTTCCCTCTGCAGAATGCAAATAAATTCATATACTTTCCACAATGTGATTTTACGGATTTAATTTGTGATGTGCTATCTCTCACTGTTACCAATAACCTACCCTTCAATTATGGGCTGCTCATGTCTTTGTCAGTGGGCAAACTTACAAAATCAGCAAGGGATCAAATACTTATTTCCACCACTGTATTTGACCAAAATGACTACAACAGTTTCACAATTGACAACACTTCATTCCCCATTGACAGTAATCTGAAAATTCTAGGTATAATTATAGACAAACATTTAACATCTGATACTCAAGTTTCCTCACTAATCACAAACTCTTTCAGGTCTCTTTGGAAACTAAAAAGGATCAGACCCTATTTCTCATCAGAAACATTCAGACTTTTGGTACAATCATTAACACTATCCAAATTCGATTATTTTAATGTCATATATGCTGGCTGTAAGGAGAACCTGTAGAAAAAAACTCCAAACAGCTCAAAGCACTGCAGCCAGGTTCATATATAAAATCTCTCGTTTTGAAAGTGCCTCCCCTTTATTAATCAAATTACACTGGCCCATACCTTTATTTTTCAAATACTAAATGGCACAGCTCCGGACTATATGGTACCATTAATAAACTTACCTCAAAGAAACACTAAATATGAGGCAAGAAACTATCTCAGACTATCGGCCTTATTTTCGAAAGTGATGGGCACCCATATTTCGACCCAAATTGGGAGATGGACGCCCATCTCACAAAGGCGCCCAAATCGGTATAATCAAAAGCCGATTTTGGGCGTCTTCGAATGCACTCCGTCGCGGGAACGAAGAAAGTTGATGGGGGCGTGTCGGAGGCGTGGCGAAGGCAGGACTGGGGCGTGTTTATTGGCCGAGGAGAGATGGGCGCCTTCGGCCGATAAAAAAAAAAAGGGTGGCAGAAGCGAGAATTTGGGTCGCTTTTGCTGGACCCTTTTTTTTCATAACCCAAGTCCCAAAAAAGTGCCCCAACTGGCCAGATGACCACCGGAGGGAATCGGGGATGACCTCCCCTGACTCCCCCAGTGGTCACTAACCCCCTCCCATCACAAAAAAAGAACTTTAAAAACTTTTTTTGACAGCCTGTATGCGAGCCTCAAATGTCATACCCAGCTCCCTGACAGCAGTATGCAGGTCCCTGGAGCAGTTGTTAGTGGGTGCAGTGGACATCAGGCAGGTGGACTCAGGCCCACCCCCCCCCCCCCCCCCCACCTGTTCCACTTGTGCTGCTTAATGTTGAGCCCTCCAAACCCCCCTGCACCTTTTAGGGCTATGGTAATGGTGTAGACTTGTGGGCAGTGGGTTTTGGGGGGGGGATTTGGGGGGCTCAGCACACAAGGGTGCTGTGCACCTGGGAGCTATTTTAAATTTTTTTTTTAATTTGTAAAAGTGCCCCCTAGGGTGCTCAGTTGGTGTCCTGGCATGTGAGGAGGACCAGTGCACTACGAATCCTGGCCCCTCCCACGACCCAATGCCTTGGATTTGTTCGTTTTTGAGCTGGGCGCCTTCGGTTTCCATTATCGCTGAAAACCGATAGCGCCCAGCTCAAAAATGTCCAAATCCTAGGCATTTGCCCCGCACAACCCGTATTATCGAAAAAAAGATGGGCGCCCATCTTTTTTCGAAAATACGGTTTGTCCAGCCCCTTTGCGTGGCCGCCCACAGAGATGGGCACCCACTTTCGATTATGCCCCTCCACACCTCCCAAATTGCAAAAAAGTGATCTACTAAACAGTCCACTCTGCCGACTTCACTTACCTAGGAACCAAATGGTAGAACTCCTTACCACCCAAAATAAGAAATATACAGGAATATACTAGATTCCGCAAAATCCTCAAATCATTCCTATTCAAACAAACCCTCACAAAGAACAACCATATCTCAATTAATTATTACCTGAATTGGTTATTACTCTATTTACCATTAACTTTCTCTTTGCTTCATGTACAATTTCTTATTCATAATATATTTTCTAAATGTTAATATCCATAGTTATCCCAATATGTTTATGATACTGTATTATAAAATTGGATTCTTACAACAAATTACTTTCTTATGCATTACTCTTTGTTATGTATCCTATACTATTTATTGTAAGCCACATTGAACTCAAACTTGTTTAGGATAATGTGGGATATAAATGTCACAAATAAATAAATAAATAAATAATGAAAGGTGAGTTTAAGTTTACTTCCATTTAATTTCAATATAGTTCATCTCACTTTATAACACCAGGCTTCCTAAGGCACATTACAACAGCTGTTAAGATGAACCCATCAGGAAAAAGGATATCTTCACTGAATTTGGCAATCTCTATTGTATAGAACAGAGTAGAAAAATGAGCACAAAATACAGAGTTTACAACTGCTCGGCAGCCACCCGAGATACGTTTATTCAGCAGGAAGGAGGTCTTCAGCTGGCAGGGCTTGGGGATCCCCGCCAGCACAGGTACTTCATTTACTTTGGCTGGGGGGTGGAAATTAAGTTAGGGTTTTGTTTTAGTTGAAGGGGTCCAGGGGATCCAAGATTTACCCGACCCCAGGTGGAAATTAAATTAGGATTTTGTTTTAATTGGAGGTTCCACATTAGGAGTCACCGACCGGGGGAGGGATCTAGGTGTCATTGTTGATGATACATTGAAACTTTCTGCTCAGTGTGCAGCGGCGGCTAAGAAAGCAAATAGAATGTTAGGTATTATTAGGAAAGGAATGGAAAATAAAAATGAGGACGTTGTAATGCCTTTGTATCGCTCCATGGTGCGACCGTACCTTGAATATTGTGTTCAATTCTGGTCACCGCATCTCAAAAAAGATATAGTGGAATTAGAAAAGAGGAAAGGCTAAAGCGGCTAGGCTCTTCAGCTTGGAGAAGAGACGGCTGAGGGGAGATATGTGATATAGAGGTTTATAAAATACTGAGTGGAGTGGAACAGGTAGATGCGAATTGCTTGTTTACCCTTTCCAAAAATACTAGGACTAAGGGGCAAGCAAAGAAGCTATTGAGTAGTAAATTTAAAATGAATCAGGGAAAATCTTTCTTTATTCGACGTGTAATTAAACTCTGGAATTTGTTGCCAGAGAATGTAGTAAAAGCAGTTAGCTTAGCGGAGTTTTAAAAAGGTTTGGATGGCTTCCTAAAGGAAAAGTCCATAGACCATTATTAAAATGGACTTGGGGAAAATCCACTGCTTAATTCTAGAATAAGCAGCATAAAATATATTGTACTGTTTTGGGATCTTGTCAGGTACTTGTGACTAGCATAACCCTGACCAGAAAAGGAAGGTCCTGTTGAGGGAATAAAAGTCTTGCACATAGGGGCCAGAAGTCGGACACCCAAGGTCCCCAAGGGAGAAAGGAGACCAGGTGGAGTGGGTCGTTGGGCACAAGGGGTCATCACAACATACAGCAGTCAGTTCTATGACATGGATGTAGCACACTGATTTATTTATTTATTAGGATTTATTTACCATATTTTTGAAGGAATTCACTTAAGGCGGTGTACAGTAAGAACAGATCAAACATGAGCAGGAGGCAATTAGAGCAGTAAAAATATTCGAACAACAATACAAAGTATGGCATGGTATACTACTTGCAATGACAAGACAATATGTACTAGAACACTACAACTGGTAGTGAAGGGTAAGGCAAAGTTGCAACATACAGATGAGTAAGAAAGCAGGAAGAATTAGAAAGTAAGGTGATTGATTTGAAGAAAGTTGCACATGAGGTCAGAGAGATGGTTAAATATTATCTCAGCTAGGGTAGGAGTGTATAAACATGTCCCGCTGCAGTATGTGCAGCCCAAGTCAATCCTTGTATGTGTGAGTGAGACTAACAAGTTAGTTACTTCTTCCGTTAAAGGCTTGGTTGAAGAGCCAAGCTTTCACCTGCTTCATGAAGTAGAGGTAGTCTTGTGTTAAGCAGAGCCTTTCAGGCAATTCATTCCAGAGTGTGGGGGCTACTTCAGAGAAGGCTTGGTTGCGGATATCACATCGTGTAATGCCTTTTGGAGAGGGTGTAGTTAGTGAAAGTCCTTGGGGGGACCTTAGTGTCCTTGGCGGTGTATGGAGGATCATCCTATTCTTCAGATACTCGGGGCCATTTCCTTTCAGGGCCTTGAAGATCAGACATAGAGTTTCACCTGCTTTCTGAAATATAGCTAGTTTTGTGTTAAGTGAAGCCTTTCAGGGAGTGCATTTGTGGATGATGCCTCTTGGATACTCTGGAGTACAAGTGTGTCATGGCCCTATTATAATGTGGCTGGAGATAGAGTGCTG
The DNA here is from genome assembly GCF_901765095.1 of Microcaecilia unicolor. Lineage (NCBI taxonomy): Eukaryota > Metazoa > Chordata > Amphibia > Gymnophiona > Siphonopidae > Microcaecilia > Microcaecilia unicolor. The sequence goes on along the minus strand of NC_044033.1, from coordinate 189,693,168 downwards.
TGAATTTGAGCTATGGTGGGCTAAGGTAAAAAAAAAAAAAAAAGTAATCTCAAACTATGTATTTTATTTTTGGGATTCTTCTCACTTCAGTCACACGAAGTAGGATCTTGAACTGTTGAGGGGATGGGAAAGGGGGGACGGGGTGGGGGGCAGGAGTTCATTTATTGATCATAATGTGCACTGCATATGCAACTTGGACACTTGAACACGTTTCTTTATTGTGTTTTGAATACTGTCGTTACAATCCGTACATTTTGCACTGATGCCAATAAACAAGAGTTATTAAAAAATGTATTTTATTGTGTTTGCAAATGATAGTAAGGTACCTCAACATATGTCCCTGATTTTTTGTATCTCTTTTGACATAAGCTATGGCTAGGTCTCCAAAAATGTCGCAGATGAATGAGGAGGAGAGATTGCTCTTCATGCAGCAGAAGCTGTTAGCAGAGGAAGAAGAAGCCAAGAAGAAGGAAGACATGTTGACACAGTTTTTAAAGGTAACCGCTTTCTGACTGCATTTAAATTCCTGCCAGTGAATAGGACAAAGATGGAGAATATCCTGATTGGCTAGTATGGTTGCTTGATCTTTGATTTAGGACAAGTTGGCAAAGGAGGAGCGGAACAGTGCGATTAACCTGAATAAGCTGACTCTGCAGTGGCGCACAATCCTGCGAGAGGCAAAGGCAAAGGAGCTCCGCAAAGACATGGAGATCCTTAGCCAGACCTTTGAAAGAGTGGTGGACTGCAAGGATAATGTCATCAAGGTGGGCTAGTCAGTGGTGGTGACGGAATTATATCCTTTTCTGCACTTCTTCCAGGGACAGTGATACACCTTTTTAGTTAGAGAGGCTAAACAAACTAATCACCTCTTCCAAGGTCTTTAGTTACTGATCCTGTGTTGGGCAAAATATTGGTAGGGCCACACCCCAAGTGGCCCACCCCATCCCCTGTACATACCTTCAAAGCAGAATTTGTACAGTTCAAAGGCATGAGCCTGCAGCATCTCCAAATGTGAGCTGTATGGTTTAGCCTTGTGAAGCTGATGAATATGAATTCTTAGTAGGAGTAAAAAAAACACACAGTATACAAATTATTGTTGTTTTTCTGGCTAGGATGGACAGCAGATCTCACTACTGCCATATATACTTCTTACTGTGTGCCAGTTGTCTCTAGTAAACATGGCATACAACCCTTCTTTCTTCCACCAATATGAGTTCTTCAAACCCCAGCTGGCCTATAAACCAGGAACCCAAAATGAGATGGAACCTGTAGGTTTGCATGCAGTCAGTGCCATACCTAGACTCCTGAAAAACCCCAGGCAGACTTTTAGTATCGGGTCCCCTTTCCTCCAAAACCAATTTCTGATTCCTCCCCTCGTATCTCTAGCACTTCTTTGGAATAGTGCTCTAAAGCCTTCCAGTGGCCCTGGCTCTCCCATAATTTTCTAAAAGGAAGCTTATGCAAGAGGAGAGGGGGGCTATTGCAGGGCCCCCATGTGCATGCCTCCTGATAGACCCCATGCTGATTGTCCTTCTCGTTGTTGCTGCTGTAGCAGGCCCCCAGGACTCATTCATCTCGGGTCCACTTGCACTATACACTTGGGTGCTGTTTACACCACTCTGCAGATTTTTCAGTTTTGGACCCCTTACTGTCTGGGCATCCAAGCAGCCACCTAGTTCGCTCAAGCCTTTCCTCTGTGTTGAAAATGATATATAGGCATTGGTTCCTGAACATGTCTTCTAGCTTTACTCTACCTGCTTTTACTCAGTCATTAGCAAAGGATGTGCAAGAAGCGGAAGAACAGTATTCATACACACTACGGAGTCATTTACACAATGTGGACCAGTTAATTCATCTACAGAGGCAACGCCTGGAACACCTGAAGCAAGAGTATGATGCAGAAGTAGAGACTCTGACAGAGGAGTTTGAGTCTGAGAGGTATTGTTGGCCTAAAAAGTACCTGGTAAAAATTGGGGGCAACCTCTGAAAAGCAGAATCGTGGGAGGGTAAGAGTGAGAGACACATACATATCTTCTGGAAGCAAAGAGGAAGGGAGGAGGTGAGGGGAATGCAGATAAAGGGGCACCTGGGAGATGAGACAGGTCCAGAGAAAGGAAAAAAAAACAACAACCCAGAATTGTTAAGGAGAGAGAATGGCAGGAAGTAAAAGCAAAGAAAGAAGTGAGAGGTGTTGGGCATCCTGAATGAGAGACTGCAGATTAGAGAGGAGACTCCTGTTGCAGAAAGATGTGTGCAGCAGTGTTTTCTCTTCTGTCTTTTTAGGAAAGTGATCATTAACCAGAGTATAACAGAGAGCAACTACCTGCAGAATGTGCTTCTTGCCATGGAGCAGAACTACACAGAGAACGAGTTTGAAGCCAGGCAGGAATTTGAAAGTTTAAAGGACGATATCAAAAACAAGGTAGGGAGAGGAGACATGTGAAGGATATTGGGAGGATAGATCAAGTGGGGACTACAAGTAAGATTTCATGTTTATGATATGTATTTGACTAATGTAGACACACAAGATATGGGGCTTAACTGTCACGGATACGTAAGACATGGATTGTTTGACTGTCGAGGGAGCTTGAGATCTGGAGCATGTCTGACTGCCACAAACATACAAGTTATGAAGTGTGTGAGGCAGTAATAAATGGGGCACAGAGCTTATGTATCATGTTCTTGCTTCAGAACCTGGAGGAAAAGCATGCTCTGCGGATCCAGCTGGAGGGGCTCGTGGAAGACCTATGGAAACAGTTCCAGCACGCACTGAAGAACTACAATGACTCCACAGAAGATCGGAAGATTGCCTTTGAGGCCCTGAAGCTGCGGGATGAAAAAAGTGCCCGAGAGATTGACATGCAAATGAAGAAACTGCAGAAGCTTCAGGTTAGTTGGAATTGGTTGCTATACACCCACTCCTCAGTTGCATTCACTGAAATGACACAGGCCCCGATGCTCAAAAGTAAATGCAAATGCTAGAGGCCATTAGCACCCTACTAGCTCCTGCATTTGCCTCACAGAAAGTTCAGAGGCCTGGAGCGCAGGAACAAACAAGCGCACAGACAAACAACGCAAGTAGCGTGCTAATGTAGTCAAGTTTATGTCAATGAGGTAATTTTGTATTCCTCCTCAGTGCTCAGAAAAGATCACCCGAAACAAAACTGCCTTACTGCTGCAAAAAACAGCGCCAGGTCAGAGCAGGCATTAGGGTGCTGGAAGAGAGGATTTCTCATGATTCTCATGCTTCTTTCATGATTCTTTCTGAAGTAGAGAGGTGTGGTAGCCGTGTTAGTCCACTCTTAAAGGTTATCAATAGAAATTAAACAAAATAAAACATGGAAAAGAAAATAAGATGATACCTTTTTTATTGGACATAACTTAATACATTTCTTGATTAGCTTTCGAAGGTTGCCCTTCTTCGTCAGATCGGAAATAAGCAAATGTGTTAGTTGATAGTATATATAAGTGAAGCTTCAAAGCATTTCAATGACAGTCTAGCAAGGTGGGGGTGGGTAGGAGGTATGCATGGGTACATCAAAGCATTTCATTTCATTGATAGTCTAACAGGATGGGTGTGGGTAGGTAGGTAAGAGGAGAGAGATAAACAGAGAAATACAACTTTATGGTTTATAATGGGCTAGAAAACCCAGATCCTTGTTAAGTCCTGTCTGTTGGGTGTCAAAATATTCAATCATTCTGACTTCAAAGGTCTTACGTTCCTGTATTGTTTTAAAGTTACGCTTCAGGATTCTTACTGTGAAATCACTGGTGCAGTGTCCTGGTCCTGTAAAGTGTTGGCCCACAGGGGTGGGAATCTAACTGGCACCAGCTTTCTTCATGTTGTGTCTATGTAAATTGAATCTTGTCTTAAGCATCTGGCCTGTTTCTCCAATATAGCATCCTTCGTTACATTTTTTACACTGAATAATATATACCACATTGGAAGATGAGCATGTGAAAGATTCCTTTATGTTGAATGTTTTTCCTTTGTGAATGACTGTGGGGTCCTGTGAAATGTTTTAGCATAGCTTGCAGCTGGATATGTTACAGGGAAACGTGCCCTTTTCTTTTTCAGTCTGTGTTGGGAGTTTACTTCTGATTAGCTTGTGTTTTAAGTTGGGTGGCTGTCAGAAGGCCAGTTTCTTTCTGCAAATTCTGCTGGTTTTGATTGCTTTTGGAAACAGCAGGAAGCCCGTGCAAGCCCTTAAGCACTGGTTGTGAGTAACAGCAGACCCAAGTGAAAGCACACGGCATCTCTAAATTTAAAGCATCCATGCTTAACAAAAAAAAAAATGTAAAACTCCCAAAATGAAAACACATATTGGCGTCTGTTTCCTGCGTCTAAATATAAGCATCCAAGCTAAAAAAAAAAAAAAAGAATTAAACATACATATTTTTAGGCCACAGAAAACAGACGCCAATGTGTGCTTTCACGTTCGGGTTTTAGCAGGCGCATGTGCACAGGAGCCAAGCTTACCGCAGAAATCTTCTCATGCACCAAGCACAATCCTCCTGCCGAATTCCCTAATGCTCAACGGTATGAGCGCACCTATATTTGCATCTCATTATCATTGAGCATTAGGGCGTTCTGCGCTATTCGGAACAGCGCTTGAGTTTTGAGCATTGGGGCCAAAATTCCTCCAGGACTTAGTTGGCAAGAATGACGTGCACTCACTATGTTCTCCCACTTGCTCCCTACCCTCTATAATTTTGTAGGGGAGGGCAGACTGGTGGAAGTATATGGTGAATGCGTTTCTTCCCTGACTGCACATCACCACTCATATGCAGCTGTGTAACCTTAATCAATCTCTCTCCTTCAACACCACTTCCTTGTGGCCTTTTCACTCTACTTCACCTTCCACCCCTGTGCAGTCCAGTGATTCTACCCTTTCCCCACTACAGCTCTTTCAGTCATCCTCTCTCCCCCCCCCCCCCCCCAAACCCCTCAGCTGTCGTGCTCTTCTCTTTCTCCCACCACCTCAGCTCTCCCCTGCTCTAGTCAGCCCTCTCACTCTCCTTTAATCCCCTGCCCATGCTACAACCCTTTTCTCTCTGTGGTCATTCTGCCTTCCAGGCCCTGATTGAGGTGGAATATACACTTCTCCCACTCCCCCACTGTGACTGGCATTGAAGATTCTTCTGCAATCCCTTTGCTGTGCAATTTTTGTCTGAGGGAGGGGACATTCCCATTTTGCCATCTCCACTGTTTTCTCTCTCTGCTGCCTCAAGGTTCTTTAGTCTTGATTTGCCTGCTTGCTAGCATTCACAATGAACTAGCTGGTAGCGAGCAGGTAAGTACATTTTTAAAAAGTTGTATTTCTCTGTTTATCACCCTCCTCTCACCTACCCACACCCATCCTATTAGAATATCAATGAAATGCTTTGATGTCCCCATGCATACCCCCACCCTCCCACTGTGTCAGACTGTCAAAGTAATGCTTTGATGTTTCTCTTATATATACTATCTGCTACCACATTTGCTTATTTCCGATCTGACGGAGAAGGGCAACCTTCGAAAGCTAATCAAGAAATGTATTAAGTTATGTCCAATAAAAAAGGTATCATCTTATTTTCTTTTCCATGTTTTATTTTGTTTGATTTCTATTGATAACCTAAAAAGCCTAGGAATGCCTCCCCTTACTATACTTTCTCCTGCTTCAATCCTGACCCCTGGGTCCTCAATTGAGTCTAAAGGCACTGGGTAATGGTGCCATATAAGCTCCAACTCATCATCTTCCTGGTTGCATTGCAGGAGTCCATTGCTGTGCTGCGAATCAAGATTGCACAGCATGCTCGAGAGAGTGAGGAGCAAAACCGGCGGCTACGGGAGGAAAAGGAGATCATCCATAAACACTTCCAGAAGCTGAAGGGTCAAATGAATCAGGCCCGAGCCAATGAGCGAAACCGTTTGGCTATGCTGACACTACAGAGCAATGCAGCCATTAAAGAAATGAAGCGTATTGTTGCAAAAGTAAGGGCCAAACTACCAACACTTTGCTCATTCATCTTGCAACTTTGGAACCATTTGCTACATCTCCACACTGGTGCAACTCTTTACCGTCATCTGTACGGCAAATATCTCATTACTGACTTTTAGAAAGGCTCTTCGTTTCGAGTTTTTTCATGTTATGTTGATACTTTATATTTGACCTTTTTTGTATCTTTTCTTTAATCTGTCATTTTGTAATTGCATCCTTTGATTGCCCAGTATCTTTTAGATTGTACACCACATTGAACTCTATTTGGGGACCCTGCAGGATAGAAGTATAGTATTGCATTGTGTCCACTTGTAACGCCGCTTAGGAGTTGCATGCCACATTCAGTCACACTGTAGGCTTGTGAGCTCCTGCTTTGCCTAGTTTTGGTGCAGCCTTGTGATTAGTGATCTTGTTCCATGACCAACTGAAGTCCATTGAGAGCTAACAAGCAACTAATGAAATGCCAAGAATGTGGATATGGCAGTGCTTTGTCTTGTCCCTTTCAGTTTTCTCTGTCTTAAGCATATTGCTGTTAATTCGTCACCTCTCATTCACACAATATCTTCACCCAGGGAGACCAAATCCTGCGCTTGACCGAAATGTGTAGGAAGTTGGAGACAGAAGAGGAGAAGGTGTTACCGTTTTATGTTTCCTCACTTAGCCCAGAGGAGGAGGAGGAAGTGCAGCAAATCAGCATGGAAAAGCCCTCTGAGCAGCTGGCTGAAGTAAGTACATAGGAAGAAAGTATGATCTGGGATTTTAAAGAGAAAAAAGTGGAGAAGGGAAGAGAATGGGAGTAGAGAACAGAGAAAAGATTAGAATTAGGCCAGAGTTGAAGTGAATTTAGCTGCATTATAAGAATGAGAAGGTGGATTGGAGTTGGGCTGTAGAAGACAGATGGGGAGGGACTGTAGAAGGAAGGTAGGAAAAAGGGTCAGAATTAAGCTACAGGATAAAGATGAGAAAGAGGTTGGCTATAAGATGGGGACATTTAAGTCTGTCATTTAATGACTTTCTCTTTCTTCTCTTCCTCTCTCACAGCTCATGGAGCTTTATGTATCTCTGGATGAATTTTGGAAGCGGTACAATAAGCTGCAGTTAGATCGCTGTACACTAGATCGGGAAAAAGCCATTCTGACTCAGGATAATCAGAAGCTACGATTCCTTCTCAAGCAATATCTGGATGGCATATCAGTGAATGATGAGGTGATGTCCCAGCTGAACCCTCTGCTGATCCTCAACAACAAGAGCAACATCCAAATGCATGTGCCTGTCACTGAGAGCCGGGTGAAGCGAGCTAGGCCTCCTGTCGTGGAGGCTGCCCATGTGGTGCAGCATTGCCTTTGAGCTCAGACGGAGGCATTCTCCTATCATTTGAGCCACCTCTGCAAAGGTGGCTTTTGATTGATTGTTATCTGTGCCTGACTTCTGGCTGCAATGAATTTAATATTAAGAGGTTAAAGCAGATGCTGTTCTATTTTTTTAATTGTACTCTTCCTACCCTTGGTTGAAGGTTACGGTGCTGTGCACCCTGTGATTGCCTTTTATGTATCAGCTAAAAGTAAGGTGTTTCAAGAGAAAGAAAACCCTCACTTTAACACTGAGGGGAGTCCATATAAGCTTCATCTGGGTTTCCAGATCCGGTACTTGAGATTCCTTAACAGGTCTGTTTTTAGAACAAGCCAAATATGCAAAACAACCTGGTTGCCGGGTGGATTTAGAATGTAGGCACTGCTCAAACAAAATTAATTTATCAAGGGAAGGTGGGGATGTGAGCCTCATCTATCTTTAGAACTCATTAGCTGATACAGATGCCGAGACCGATCCTCCCCTCACTTCTGGGGGCCTGCCACTGCTATCTTCCTTATTATCTCCAGACTTTTCACACCCCTCACATGTTTCCAGAAGTCCTCTAGGGTCCAGCAGCCTCCCGTGCCTGAAGAATCTGTTCTATTTCCTGGAACTCTGCACTTCCTTTTTATAGCCCTGCAAGATGGCGCTGACTGATGATCACTTCCTTAAATACATCCTGCCTAGGTATTTAAGGAAGTGCCCTACACTCAACCAGTGCCTCAGCAATAGGCTTCCTGGTGTCTTGCAGACTTCAGTTTGCTTTGCTCCAGCATTCTGATCAGCCTGTATCCTGGACTTTGTCAGGTGTCTGTGTCAGCAGCTGTCAGCAAGGACCTGTGCAGTGCTTGTGCTGCACAGGTAGAGCCAACTTCGCTGTGGTCCAAGGGCTGACTTCTTTGAATTGTGACAAGGCCATTCCTAACAAGCGGGTATATACTGTACTAGCAGATGGGGAGACTGAGAACAATTGAGTTACATCACGTAATAAGGTGGTGTGCAGCCCTGAGCTACCCACTATTTTTCAGTCTCCTCAACAGCAGATGGAATGTGAGTGCAGCCTTCTCCTTTTTTGGACATATTTTATTGGTGCACCTTCTTTGGGCCAACGTTTGGTTGGTCTTTGTGCCTTTGCAAAGGGGTTTGATTCCCTGTGACAACAGACTTTTAAAAAATTATTAATAAAGCTAAAGCCTGCTCAGATCAGCCTTGAGAGGTTGGCTGCCGCTACAGGGGGTGCAAACGCTGGTCTCCTGATCCTCCTGAGTTGGAGCCAGTGCCTTGGCCACCTCTCCCATGCCTAAAAAGGGTTCGTTAAGGCTTACTTCATAGATATTTTGAGTGAAATTAAAAAATGCATCAATATTAATGAAAATTGAGCAAATGAATTCCAACTGAAACTTAATCAGGAGAAGACAAAATTCCTGTGACTAGGCTCTCAAAAAGAGATTTGAGGGTAAAGGAAATTTTTCTACCAATAAGATGCAATTTAGATTTGAATTTTTTTTCCAGGAGTTTAGGAATTGAAGTGGATAGAAATTGATGATGATTAATCAAATTAATAAGATAGTAAAACATTTGTTCTTCTTATTAAGAAAATTAAGATTGATTCATAAAAACTTTGAACAACAATCTTTTAGACTTATTATTATCAAAATTAGATTATTGCAATGTGCTACATGGGATGCACCAATACTTTATTGAAGAGGTTGCAAATGATGCAGAATTTAGCTATGAGTGACTTTTTTCTTTAAGATCGGATGTATGTATTACTTATTATTATTATGAGTTACACTGGCTCCCAGTTATAAAGCAAGGCATCATTTAAAGTTGTGTGCACTGGTTTATCAGACTGTACAAGGAAATATACCTGTTTATTAGGTGGGATTTTTCTCTGTATTGAAAAGACTGCTTTTTGAGGGGGCAAATATCTTTGTTATTTCCTACAGTTAAGTCGGTTAAATATCTTAACAACTTTCAGCTTCAATCTCATATCAAGCCACAAAAATATGGAATTCTCTTCCTCCTTCTGCTCGCTCTCTATCTCATTTGTGGTCCTTCCATAAATAACTGAAGACGGTTTTATTTTAAAAATATGTGAAATGATTATATTTGAAGTATTGCTTTTATGTTTTGTAAATTCTGGTTCTCTTTTTAACTGTTATCTGCATGGAGCTGATCAGGTTATTGTGGAAAAATTCTTGATGTAATGTAATGGTGGTTGGAAACAGCTGTTGAGAAGAAAAAAAGACTAGGGTTCATGAATTTGATATACAACCTTTCTGTGATACAGCCAAAATGGTTTACTTATATTTATCTGTAGGTACTTTCACTGTCACTAGTGGGCTCACAATCGCTACCAAACAAGGCAAGACTTGGTGGAGCAATTGGGCTTCTCTGCGGCTCTGGAATGAGTGGCATGGAGTTCTGAGTAGGCTGATAGATGTGGCTGTGCGGGTTGCAAACAGAGGTGCATCGGAGAGCCAGCCCAGTGCAGCAAAGTCTCTTCAAACTTCTGCGGAGGCCCCAAATTTGGTGGGAACCTCTGCCGTCTTTGGGCAAGCTGCCACTGTTGCTGCCACTTGAAACCTCCGACCCTGACCAGGTATGATGCGGGGGAGGGGGGGTGCTACCTTCTCCCTGGAACTTGTTCTCCTGCTTCATCAGGCTTTTTTCCTGAAGTAGGGTCTGCCTGTGCCATCCTACCTGGAGCCTTCAGGGACACAGGATAGTGTTAGACCCTTGGTCCTTAAGAGAGATCAGTTAGAATATCTGGCCTCCCTTCCTCCCTTGGATGAGGATCTTCACGGGGATGTTTTGGGCCTGGATGGACCTTTGGAGGATGGGTCTGACCTTTGTCCACATTTTCAGGCAGCCAGAGTTGCCGTGTTTAATTATTCAAGTTCTGCAGATTTTGAGCTTAGAGGATGACCAGCCTCAGATACCTAGGAAAGGTGATCCCCTTCTGATAGTTTATTAAATTTGCTATAGTGTTTGGCTTTGTTCAAGAACACAGCAGCAGTGGTGTACCAAGGGCGGGGTGAACGGTGCGGTCCACCCCAGGTGCAGGCAGTAAGGGGGTGAATTGAGCAGGTGTGCAGCTGTCAGTTCCTGCTCGATGCACCCCCTAACAGCTTGGAGGAGGAGGAGGGAGGTGGAGGGGTGGGCAGCCTGGAGGAGTGGAGTATTCTGCCCTGTGTGGCAACCAAGGTAGGTACACCACTGCACAGCAGGTGTATATAATAATAGAAGCTATTGTTAATAATATGTAATTTATCCTTAAAATCGAGCGTGGTACCAGAAGATTGGAGGGTGGCCAATGTAATGGTGATTTTTTAAAAAGGTTCCAGAGGAGATCCGATAAATTATAGACCGGTGAGTCTGACGTCGGTGCCGGGCAAAATGGTAGAGAATATTATTAAGAACAAAATTACAGAGCATATTCAAAAGCATGGATTAATGAGACAAAGTCAACATGGATTTAGTGAAGGGAAATCTTGCCTCACCAATCTACTACATTTCTTTGAAGGGGTGAACAAACATGTGGATGAAGGTGAGCCGGTTGATATTGAGGCATATTTTCAAAGCACTTTGGGAGGCTAAGTTCCATAGGTTTCTATGGAACTTTGGGAGGCTAAGTGCTTTGAAAATGAGCCTGATTGTGTATCTGGATTTTCAGAAGGCGTTTGACAAAGTACCTCATGAAAGACTCCAGCGGAAATTGGAGAGTCTTGGGATAGGAGGTAGTGTTCTATTGAGGATTAAAAACTGGTTAAAATATAGAAAACAGAGAGTAGGGTTAAATGGTCAGTATTCTCAATGGAGAAGGGTAGTTAGTGAGGTTCCCCAGGGGTCTGTGCTGGGACCGTTGCTTTTTAACATATTTATAAATGACCTAGAAATGGGAGTAACTAGTGAGGTAATTAAATTTGTTGATGACACAAAGTTATTGAAAGTCGTTAGATCGCATTACTTTCTCTTGCTCTAGTACTGCACTGTATGAAGAATCTGGCTTCTTGGTTCAGTTTAATTTTTATTTCTGTTTTTATTTTGTGGTTACTTATTCTATACTGGGTGTTCTGTGTGTGTGAAAGAGATGTAGTTTTCTGTTAGCACTGACTGCATGATCGATCTGTTCTAATCTGGTTTGTTTAGTTTTCCAATAGGTTTATTAATGTTCTAGTGTTACAGTGTTTGTGGTACTGTTTTTTCCTAGGTAGATGCTTCTTGTGTGACTTTGGAAGTTGCTGCTATTATAGTATGGTAGACTTGCTCTGTAGGTCCTGAGTGACATTTGTAGTGTTTTGTATAACTTCACACTATGCCTGGTATGCTCCAACCATATTTGGAAACTGATCGCAAACTAAGGGCTCCTTTTATAAAGCCGCAGTAGTGATTCCCACTCAGAAAAATTCGATGAAGCCCATTTCAATTGAATGGGCATCATTGTCATTTGCTGTGCCGGGAATCACTACCGTGGCATTGTATAAGTGTTTCTGTGCATGTCTGTATATGTATCTGTAAGAAGTGTTGAGAAGGTAATGTATTGGAAAATTTTTGCTCATGTAAACTCAGTCCTTTGCTTGCGCAGAAAAAGTTTTGCTCGTTCCAATGCATTGGCTAGCACCTAGCAAAATTTGGTGCCAGGGCAATTGCGTATATCTACATTTGGGCCTGCCTGGTTGTTAGGTTAGATCTTTGTAAATTTCTTATGAATATGCACTAAAGATGTCCTGGGCACCAGATCCGATGGAGATTCTCAAGGCCTGAACATGGGGATCAGTAGCGTTGGGTAATGATCCCTTTGTTGCCATTCTGAGGGATAGCAGTAGAACAGATTGGAGCAGTCCTTGAAGGCAGAGGAGAGAAGAGGGATCTGCTTACAGTTCCATCCCTATTCCTTCACGCACAAACTCTTAATATTCTACACACACAAGAACAAATTCTACTGTATGTATAACAGGATTTATCTAGAAATTTTACTATTTATCAAATATGTAGTTGCTGAGTCTACTGTTTTAGACTCGACAACTAATAAATAGACTTCCAGGAATCATTTTGTAATCTTAAGGCCTGGTCTTTGAATTGAGCAGACCACACAAACTACTACTACTACTACTACTTAACATTTCTAGAGCGCTACTAGGGTTACGCAGCGCTGTACAAATTAACAAGGAAGGATGGTCCCTGCTCAAAGGAGCTTACAATCTAAAGGACGAAATGTCAAGTTGGGGCAGTCTAGATTTCCTGAGTAGAGGTGTAGTGGTTAGGTGCCGAAGACGACATTGAAGAGGTGGGTTTTGAGCAATGATTTGAAGATGGGCAGGGAGGGGGCCTGGCGTATGGGCTCAGGGAGTTTGTTCCACGCATGGGGTGAGGCGAGGCAGAAAGGGCAGAGCCTGGAGTTGGTGGTGGTGGAGAAGGGAACTGAAAGGAGGGATTTGTCTTGAGAACGGAGGTTAACCAGATAATAAGGTAATATACAATTTATTGAAGTGGAAAAGATTAAATAACAGCACCTAACGTGGCCACATTTCGCTTACAGAAGGCTGTGTTGGGGCAAATAACTAGAGGGAATAATTAAAATGCACTTCACTCTAGAGTTAACAGTAATAATGGAAAACAGCCACAGCAGTACTCCGCACAAGTTCTCTCAGGCTTTCCTTATTTCTGGTTTGTGTGGTCTGCTCTATACTTTTGCTGCCTGAGCACCTGCTGATCCTGCCTCCTATTGTGCTCTGCTGGCCTGGAATTGGAATGCAGTGATAGAGCAGACCAATCATATTCAATCACATCTGGTACACCTCAGTTGTTGAGCCATGCAATCCACACTATTTCTTGCAGCTCAGCTAGCTTCATTCTTCACTGACACACCAGTGGACTTATCCACCACTAAGAGTCACTCTGACAGCTATAAAGCTCCATTAGGAATTTACTGTAACAACCAGTTGGATAAAATCCCATACGTGTTTGGATCAGCCTATTGCAGAGTGTATGCCTGTTAGGTTTAATCTATAGATGGGACCAGCTTTTAGACTGTAAGAATAACAGACCAAAGGGATGGGACTCTATTAGGACACACTCTGCCATTTAGATCACAATCTTCAATTAGTTTAAGGGTTGATATTTTTTTTAACAAAATGCTAAGACTTAGTGTTTATTGAAAAAAAAAAATCAGTTCAAAATGCAGGACCTATTTGAAAATTCATGATGTCCCATTGCTAGAGCATCGTTGTTGCACACATTGGGCCATATTAGAAATGATTAGTAGCAGGGGCGTATCTGGACTCTGGCAGTAGGGGGGGCCAGGGCCAGAGGGAGGGGGCACATTTAGCCCCCCCCCCGGCACCACCGACCCCCCCCCCCGCCATTGCCAGAGTCCCCCTGCCACCAACAACTCCCCCCCCCCCGCCATTGCCAGAGCCCCCCCCCTGCCACCAACGACTCTCTCCACCTCCTCTCCCGCCGCCAACCCTCCCCCGCTGACGTTGTTTACCTTTGCTGGCGGGGACCCCAACCCCCGCCAGCCGAGGTCCGCTTCTGCCTGCTTTTACAAATAATTCTTCAGCTGGCGGGGGACCCCAACCCCCGCCAGCCGCCGAGGTCTTCAAAGTTCTTGTTCGTCGTCCTCCTCCGTGGCCATGCTGTAAGCTGCTGATTCGGAGTCTGTCTGACGTCGCACCACGTACGCGCGTACAACGTGGTGCGACGTCAGACAGACTCCGAATCAGCAGCTTACAGCATGGCCACGGAGGAGGATGACGAACAAGAACTTTGAAGACCTCGGCGGCTGGCGGGGGTTGGGGTCCCCCGCCAGCTGAAGAATTATTTGTAAAAGCAGGCAGAAGCGGACCTCGGCTGGCGGGGATTGGGGTCCCTCGCCAGCAAAGGTAAACAACATTAGCGGGGGAGGGTTGGCGGCGGGAGGGGGGCCAGGGCGAAATCTGCGGGGACCCAGGCCCCTGTGGACCCATGCAGATACGCCCCTGATTAGTAGTAGTAAAGAACTTATTCAATTCTCTGATCCAGGCACATATTCATATTTATGCAGGCAAATGTTAGAATACTAGCATGTGTGTGCATATACCCATGAAAGGCCAGCAGGGGGCCCAAGTGCTATTCTGCAAATACATACTTAAATTACATAGCAGTGCTCTCACTTACAGAATGCTGTAAATGATGCATATCCCTGCTACATTTAGGCACCCGCACTTACACCAGCTCTAGGGCCGGGGTAACTGCAGGCACCTGTTAGGTGCGCTGATTACGATAGCTATGCGCCCAGGTGCCATTACAGAATAGGCTTCTACCGCATGGCCTTAGGGCACCTAGCTGGAGGCATTCAGGTGTACAATTGACCCTTATGGCCAGATGATCGAAAGCCCCGCGCTATTCCAAATAGCGCTCTAAAAATAGCACTGGAACAGCACAGGACTTTACTGCCCCTATGATCAGAGATAATAGCATGCAAATTTATGTATGCTATTATTTCTGATCATAAAGTGCTAGAGGATTGGGCTTGAACGATCCTCCCACACTTATTTGACAGGTCTGGGCTGTCAAAAGCCCAGACCCCAAACAGCATGGCCCTGGTGGCTTAGTGCCTCCACCAAACCCCCACCCTGAGCCAGTGACACAGGGGCTGGAGGTCCTCCAGTCCCCCCGACTCCCCCCCCTACAAGTTCATGGAGGGGCTAGAGATCCAGTGGGTCTTCAAGAAAAGCCCTGGTGGCCTAGTGGGCTGCAAATCAAGCCCCACCCCGCACTGGTGGTCCAGTGGACCTCTTTCCTGACCTCTCCCATACCTTTGTTGGAGGAGGGAAGTACACCTCCTCTTCCAGCAGTGCCTCCTTGAAAATGGCGGCGCCCGGCCCTGCCCAGAGCATCCTGGGAAATGCTAGGCGGGGCTTCACACCATATGAGTGTTTTCACACCATATAAGGGAGAACACTTCCTTATATGGTGTGAAGCCCCACCTAGCACATCCAGGATGCACTGGGCAGGGCTGGGCACCACCATTTTCGAGGCGGCATTGCTGGAGAGGAGGGAGTCTACCTCCATCCTCCAAAGGTACAGGGGGAGCGGGGAAGAGAACTACTGGGCCACCAGGACTTTTCTTGAGGAGATGCTAGATAGGGTTAGGGGGGTTGGAGACCCCACCTAGCATCTCCTCAAGAAAAGCCCTGGTGGTTCAGTGTGTCGGGGGAGGGGAGGTCAGAGGGACTGGAGGTCCGCCAGACCTGCAGCACACATGGCGCAGGCTCAGGGTGGGAGGGTCGGGGTTCCTGCTTCTGCAGGAGGGGGGCTGGAATGGGGGGCCTGCTAGTGTGCCAGTGTTTGAAGAGCTGCTCGCTGAGGAGGAATATGTTTAGCATGCATTTGCATGCTACTTGTGCTAAGAGCCCTGTTTTGCATGCATTTGCACGCTAGTTGCATTCAGAACCCGCAAGCGCGTTGTATCATGTGCTCAGGGGCTCTGATCATGGGGCGGTAGCAAATGTAAACACTAGTATTGCGCTAACAGCCTCTAGTGCTTGTGTTTGCTTCTGATCATCGGCCCATTAGTGAATATAAGTCTAAAACTATTAGCTAAACAGACCATGGTGTATGCAGCTCCAGAGCTCATCACAAGTAAAAGACTGGAGCCTGGATCTCATAGCAAAGTCTTTATTTCTTTTTAATTTTGTTCCTTTTCTCCTCCTTGAGCTTTTTCTTGGAGATTTGAGGGGTCTTGGCTTTGGAGTAGAGATGGATGCCTATCAGTACGAGAAGAGCCGGCACCAACCCAATACAGATCATGGGCAGAACTTCATTTTTGATCTTCTGCCAGAATGTGGCCTTCAATAGTGCTATTACGGTTGTTTCAAACTGTAAAACTGCATTCTCTGCAAGACAAGAGCAAAGACAGGTAGGTCAGAAGTGTGCTTCTACTCAGCCCTTCTATCCTACACTGATCAGGACCCATCCTATAAGCCTTTCCATCTTGTTTTCACTGGGCAGACATTGTGCACAGCTTGTCTCAGGGGTAAGTTTGGGCTTTTCTAAAGTGCCTTGTTTCTTGGTCTCTTCATAGCACTTCATTCAATCCACTCTGCACACTTTTCTTTCTCATACGCCACTTTCCCTACTTACATATCAATTGCAGAAAGTATAGAACCATACCCTCTGCATTCCAAAAATGTCAGACCAGTACCTCAGGCCATGTTGAGATTGTAAGAGGGAGGGGAGACACAAACATTAATATGATTTCATAAGCCAGGTACCAGGTCAAGGCCACCACTAGCCTCCTCCTTCCAATCTAACTGTAGTAGCAAAAAGGAAGCCAATTCAAACAAGTTCCAGTTCAGTGGCCTAGTAGAAAATTACTACTGGCCTATTCCTATTCTTTCCTATCTTGTTCTCATCCATGTGGAACATTGCACAGTCTTCTTACCATGGAACAAACATGCACAACCTTTCTCCTTTTCAGCTGGCTCTCAGCCAGTTCAGCTCTGCATCTTTTAATGTTTCCCTGGAGCTTTTGCGTGTTGTTCCCCAAAAGCACCTTCTTTTTTCATTCTAAACCAGCATTTTCCTTTTCTGTTTCTTTGTGTTTGGATCTGGCATCCTGAGTTTTTACTTACAACTGCTACTTGGATCACTTCTCAAAACTATTAGGGGTGCTAATCTAAACGCAAATTATCGCTGCTTGGCTGTAATGAAGGCTTTTGCTCACCCACAGAGCTGGCACTTATGGCAACTACCTTACGGATTTCCCCGTTTTATATTTTGTGTCTTCCCTATAACATACATACTCTGATCATTGCAGCGACATGGTTGGGCTGGAGGTACCATGGCTCCTTTGAGAACCGGTACTTATAGGCTCTGAATCTAACCACTAACGTCACACTTTTTTAATGCATGTTTATCGGAGATATGAAAGAATTAGCTTTTCTACACAAATACAACTGAAATAAAATTCCACATTTATCATGTTAACCAGGTACTTTAGCTTAGGGTTTAGGATAGTCTAATACAAAAATGTGTCCCTCCTATCATTTTTTTTTTTATTGGGGGCTGATGCTCAGGCTCGTGGTAGAGTGAAGACTCTACCACAAAATTAGCACCAAAAAAATACAGCATACTCAAACTAATGAGCATGGAATTGCTGTCAAGTTAAATCGTGGCAGTAATTTGCAGCTTAACACAAAATCTCAACTTTCCTATCAATGCTTTAGCAGTGATTGGCTCAGGCACTGACAGAAGGATTGGCATTTTAAAAAACACACAAGCAGCATCGGCCCCAACTCCCAATCTGATACTTCCAGCCCTCCTCCCCCCAAAAAACATATCCCTGGTGTCTTGAAGCACCCACCCCCACCCCCCCCCACGACCCTCTTCCCCAAATTAAAAAAAACATGCATATTATCAGCTCTTCATGGGTATGTTGTATGTAGTGGAGTTTGCAGAAAATCTTCTAGAGAGAGGGCCAAGGAATTCTGCATGCTTATAATTCATGGGAAGGAGTGTGGAAAATACATGGTCCATTTGACCTATATTTTTTATATGGCATCAAGAGCTTCTGCTATGGCTATTCACGCCCACAGACTTTCCTTGCTGAGGATCTCAGACCTGAGATTAGATGTGAAAGTTAAACTAACTGACGTGCCATGCCGTGGAGAGAATCTTTTCACTGACACTCTGAACCCTCTCCAGGCCCACTTCCAACTTCATCTCCTTTTCTAGGAGTTATCAGCAGAGGGCAATGGTATAACTCTTATAGGTATAGATATCCTCTGCCCTCCCACTTCTCCCAGTCTAGACAGGGATCTTGCTCTCATCCCAGGCAACAGAAGGCCCAAAGGTCCAAGCCTTATGTTAAGCCTGTGTTGCAGACAAAACCAGGGCTGGATTTTGACTGCCTTCACAAGAACATATCTTCAGTCCCTGTATCCTTTCCGGATGACCTTTCTGTAGAAGGGAGCTTAAAATCTTTTGCAAGCAGATAGCCTCTATAACCTCAGACCAGTGGGTTCTCAAAATCATCTAGTAGGATACTGTGTTCAATTAGTGGATCAGCCTCCAAATTGCCCACTGACAGCATTATAGTCAAGCTTTCAGCATTAGGAAATAATTATAAAGGAACTTTCTTTCCTCTTACAGGTCAGTGCAGTTGAGCCTTGTACACCACAGAAAAGAGGGCTGGGATTTTATTCCAAGTATTTCCTGATCATAAAAATGAGAGAATTCTGCCCCATTCTAACTCTAAGAGCCCTGAACAAACATTCAGGATTGTTTTGTTAGGCCAAGTCTTCCAAAAGGGGACTGGCTATGTTCTCTGAACTTGAAGGACCCTTGTACCCATAACAGACACATCCCAACATGCAGGTGATTCATTATAAGAAAACACTACCACTAGTACTGGAATCTACCGTTTGGCCTTACAAAAGCACATTGGGGGTTCAAAAACTGTTTAGTAGTTGTAGAAGCATATCTATGCAGACTTGGGGGGTGGGGTGCATGTGTTCCCTATTTGGATGATTGGCTGGTAAAGAATGCAAGTTGAAAAAGAGCTTTAAGATCAGTTCACTCAATCATTTGGGTGCTGGAGTTGCTAGGGTTCATCATAAATTATCCAACCTCTTTTTTTTAAGCCCAGCGTAACAATTGGTATTCATAGGAGCCTTGTTAGACATGACTCAAAGAACTGCCTTTCTTTCACAGCAAAGGATTTCCACTCCAAAATCTGTTGTAGAGGAAATTGAGGAGAGTCGGCAAGCATCAGCTGGACAAATGTTGAGGATAGTGGGCCACATGGCATCAACAGTTCATGTCACACCGATGGCACATTTCTATGTGAGACAAGCTCAATGGACCTTATCCCCTTCCAAATTCAAGCAACTCTAATGATGGATGCGTCCAAATTGGGCCAGGAACTCATCTAGAGGAGCTCCAACCCAGAGAACATGATCTGCTCAGGAAAAAAATTCAGCAGATAAACCTAGAGCTAAAAGTAGTGTGGAATGCTCTAAAGGCTTTCAGAGATCATTTATCCAACAAAATTATTCTGGTTCCAACAGACAATCAGGTACCCATGTACATTACTCAGATAAGATCCGGGAAACATGATTCTCATATCCCCCTATTGGCTGAGGCAGGTCTGGTTCCTGCTTCTGTTGGATCTTTCCGTAAGTCCAGTGTTTTCTAATGCTAATCACACAAGAGTGGGGTACATTACAGCATTCCAACATCAATTTCTTAGCCCTCATTTCTTGGATGTTGAGAAGTTAACACTGGCTTCCCTGAATTTGCCTGATAGTGTCTCACAGGTCTTGCTGGCTGACAAAAAGGATTCCACTGAGGTAGCATATGGGTTTACATAGAAGTCTGCCGTTTGAGGGCAGGGCCTTAGATCTTTTTCTTGCCCCACATAAAATCTGTTTGAATACCTTCTCCGTCTGTCAGAGGCAGGTCTCAAGACCAGCTTTGTTAGGGTTCATCTTAGTACAATTGGTGCTTATCTCATAGAAGATGAATAATTAAAGGCTATACAGAGAATGGGTTTATTTTATGTAAGGTTTGCTTTTCTATTAAAGCCTCCTGCTGTGACATGGGACCTCTAACTCTTATTTGGATTTGGTCCACACCTTTTTCAGCAGTAGCTCAAGGCAAATTAAATTTGGGTACAGTAGAATTTGAACCAAGCTTCCCTGGTTCTCAGTCCACTGCTCTAATCATTAGGCTTCTTCTTGTTGTACTTACCCAGCTGATGAAAGCTCTATTTGAGCCACTAGATACCTACCATTTGAAATACCTGACCTGGAAAGTCGTAATTTTGGTGGTGGTTACTTCAGTTTGCAGGGTTAGGTGAGCCCCAGGCCCTAGTGACTTATACAACTTACACTAAGTTTTTCAATAACAGAATGGTTCTGCACAGTTCCTTTCCAAGATAGTGTTGGCGTTCCATCATAAGAAGTCAATAGTCCTTCCAACCAACAATTAAATTCATGAACCAGATTGAATTGAAGACTCCTGCCAGTGGTGTCACTAGGGTGCCAGTGAAATGTTTAAAAAATGTAGGTGTAATACCAGTGAGGCCTGGAGACTTACCTAGTAGCCCACAGTACTTACTCCTCCCCTATTTCTGTCTCCATGATATCCCATTCTCCTCCCTCAACAATGGCAGATCTATCTTAGCCAAGTACATCTCTATTCCTTTTTCTCTGTCCCAGTATCTGAGGTATTGACCTCTAAGATATTTTAGGGACTGAACGACCTCGCCCCTTTCATCCATCACTTGTGGTATTTATTTATGCACGCATTCTTGTATCCCACTATTATCCCAAAACAAGTTTTGGTTCAAAGTGGCTTACAATTTACATTTAGGTGAAGTTACACTACTATATTATAGTAACAAAGTGATAATGGGACATCTGTTCCATTATTTAACTATAGAATGTTTTTGAAAAGGTACGTAGGTCTTCAGTTCTTTTCTGAATTGAAGATAGTAGTGCTTCTTGTAGTCTTGGGTATTGAGTTCCACCATTTGGATCCCAGATAAACGAAATCCAGCCATTTACATGATTTTATAGTTGGGTAAGTGAAGAATTAAGTAGTTTCTGGGCTTGCATTTCTTGGAGATAGCTCAATCAAATCTAGCATATGTTCAAGAACCATTACAAATATTATTTTTGAAAATGAGAGTGGTGGTTTTAAAAAACAGTCTTGCCTTGATTGGAAGCCAGTGTAGCATTTCAAGCAATGGTGTTGCTCTTTTGTATTTCGACTTTTTAAATATCTGTTTGTAGAGATTTTAGTGTGTTCCCTTTACATCCTACATATTCTTCATTACAGTAGTCTACTTGTGACAATTTCAACAATTGCACTATTAGTTGGAATGATTGTTTAAGAAAATAGTCTCTGATCCTTCTCAGTTTCTTAGTGTTTTGAAGCTTTTTGCTGTGACTGCTGATACTTGACTGTCCATAGATAGATGTTTATCAAGTATAATTCCCAGTATTTTTAGAATTTGCTGCATCTGCCCTCTCAATATGAATGCCAATAAGCAGCTGGCCTGGTCCCTTGCTCAAAGAAAACTTGTCTGGCTCTCCTGCAATTATAATCAGTATCAGTTGTTCTTTTATCTCCCTCTCAGTAGGGCAAGTTGTTCCTGCCTTGCTTGACTAGGTCTCGCCTAGTTTTCCCTTTCTGTTTTGATATATCTTTATGTTTAAACAATTTTATTGAGAAAGCAATGGAACACTTAACAACATATCTGTATTTTGTCATACAGGAATAGCATCCTCATCTAAAACATTCCAGCTCTTCCCTTATCCATCTCCCCACCAATCCAGGACAGCTCCGAAAGTCTGTACTCTTATGACCTTCGGGCTCCAAATAAGGAACATACCAATCTATCTCCCAACTGACACCCCCCCCCCCCCAGGTCCCTTATACCTGAGAAATCACTCAATATTCAAGACATGTGTAGTCCTTCAAAATCCAATCCCCCTCAGATAAATGTTATAAGGTATTAATGAGTAGACTACGGCCTTTGGGATGCAGAGATTGAAGGTATGGCTCCCATACCTGGAGAAATCATTTCCATCTCTTGGGGAATCCTTTAGCGTCTCTGGCCTCCCAGGTCAACTAAAGGTATAGCTGGTTCCTCCAATGCCAAAATTTGGAGGCTCAACAGCTATCCAGTGTTGCAATACGCATTTCCGCACTACTAAGCTCATCTTACATAAAAGCATAGTTTTACCCTTAGACCTACTCCCATAAGCCCCTTTCTTATCCAGTAAGAACTGCTCCAACGCACCTGTCACCCCTCCCCCTACCAGTGAGTTCATGTACCTTGTGATCACTTCCCAAAAACCCTGTACTTTGGGACAACTCCATAATAAGTGAAAAAAGGGGAGCTCGGATGACCTCCGCATTTTACACAGCTATTAGTTCGTATCCCCCCCCCCCCCCCCCCCGCCCACACACACTCACACAATGTGGAATAATTGAATCTGAGCAAAGTAAGCATGACGTATCACTCTGAAATAGCATTCTTGCAGCCTAGCACATGGCGTTAGTCTCGGAGTGCTAGCCAAACTCACCAAAATCTCCCATGTTGCTAAGGACCTACCCATCAATCTGCCTTCTACATACCTCCCAAGTACATAAGTATTGCCATACTGGGAAAGACTAAAGGTCCATCAAGCCCAGCAACCTGTTTCCAACAGTGGCCAATCCAGGTCACAAATACCTGGCAAGATCCCAAAAAAGTATAAAACATTCTATACTGCTTATCCCAGAAATAGTGGATTCTCCCCAAGTCCATTTAATAATGGTCTATGGACTTTTCCTTTAGGAAGCCGTCCAAACCTTTTTGAAACTCCGCTAACCTAACCGCCTTTAACACATTCTCTGGCAACGAATTCCAGAGTTTAATTACACGTTGAGTGAAGAAAAATTTTCTCCGATTAGTTTTAAATTTACTACATTGTAGCTTCACCACATGCCCCCTAGTCCTAGTATTTTTGGAAAGCGTAAACAGACGCTTCACATCTACCCATTCCACTCCACTCATTATTTCCCCTCCCAACTGCTTTATAAGGGTCTTCCACACAGCCCGAACTTGTCCCAGTACTAAACTATATTTAAAATCTCGAGGGATATAAACGGACGGATGTAGTAATGAATAAAAAATTATAAGGCACATAGAACGCTCTCTCAAATTGTAGAGGGGTATAGAGGTGTGCCAGAACCAATCCCCTAAATGTCTTAGCAAACAATCTTGATTATACAGCTTTAAACAAGGTAATCCCGATCTCCCTTGTCTCCATCCCACCACCAAGAATGAAAATCTAATTTTCGGCTTTTTATGGGCCCAACAGAATTTCGATGTTAATTGATCAAGCCCCTTCAAACCTTTCTGTAAGAGGCATAAAGGCAAAGTTTGTAAAAGATATGACCATTGTGGGATTATCACCATTTTCAGCAGGCTGATTCTGCCCGGTAACGCCAAGGGTAGATCACCATCAACTGCCCAACATTAAACTGATAAATCCGTGAAATGTCCATAGCGAGTTGGATTCCTAAATACCTAAAGGAGCCTTCTGCCCAACATAGAGGGAAATCTGTACCCCTTTCTCACCGCACCCGTCTAGATGAAAACTGAGCCTCAGATTTATCTAGGTTCAGATGAAAACCTGCATAGTCTCCGTATTCCCTAAATGTTTCCAACAACACCATCAAGGAGTCTCTGGGTTGCGTATTGTATACTAAATGGATCATTGGCAAAGGCAGCCACCTTAAAGTAGTATGGTCCAACCCCCACTCCATATATCGCTGGATTGAACATAATATCTTGAAGCAAAGGATCCAGTGTCAAAATGAACAGGAGTGGGGAAAGGGGACAACTCTGTCTTGTCCCTCGAACGATTGAAAAAGATGGTTATTCTATCCCATTAACCATCAACCGAGCATGTGGGCTGGAGTATAGAGTTCTAATGACCGCGAGAAATGAACCTGAGAACCCATACCAGTCTAGCACCGCATAAATTCCCAGTGGACGTGGTGAAATGTCTTTTCAGCATCAAAACTTACTAAAAGTGATTCCACCTCCATCCGCCTTCTCATTTCCAATGTTGCCACAATTTTACTCAAATTCTTTGCAACAGACCGCCCATGGACAAAGCCCACTCGAGACTCATGAATAAGAGCAGCAGTACTCTAGTTAGTCAATTTGCCATTATTTTTGCAAGCAATTTCACCCCTTAATTTAATAAAGATATTGGCCGATATGATTCTGGTAGAACTGGATCATGCCTCTGTTTGGGGAGCACAATGATTTGTGCTAAATTCAATAGTGATGGAAGGAATTCTGTTGAGACAACTTGGTTAAACACTTTGGTAATAGGTGACACTATCTCTTCCCCTAGCAGCTTATAAAACAACTCGAAGGCCATCTGAGCCAGAGGCCTTCAGGAAGGTGCTGCATTGAATAGCCCAGTGAATCTCATCCTCCTGTATTTCTTCATTTAGGAACTCCCTATCAGATTGTGTCAGTACAGGCAAATCCAAATTATCAAAATATAGGTTGCTCTATCGAGGCTGCATAAAACTGTTGGTAGTAGTCCTGAAACCTGTCACATATACTCTCGTCACTCTTGACTAGGCCTCTTTTCTCATTACTCAAAGTTAAAAGCTTACAGCGACCCCCTCTTTGTGAAACCGAATGGGCTAACAACTTTCCGGTTTTGTTTCCATGGCGGTACAGCATATCTCTCTAGTAAAGTTGTGATTTAGATACCCGTCAGTGAATCAGTTCATTGAGCGCCATCTGTATTTGCAGTACCTGTTTATGTTCCTCATCATGCAAAAACCCCAAATATTGGCGCACCTGCCTCAAGCTGGTGCCTAGACGCAGTATCTCTCTATCATGGGCCCTCCAGGTATGATGGCAATAGCTGATAATCTCACCATGTAACACCGCTTTCACAGCTTCCCAATAAGTGACAGGATTAGTTTCATGAATAACATTGTGACTTTTGTACTCCTTCCAACATTTAATCAATCTATCCTTGAAAACTGTATTGTTATAAAGTTCTAAAAGAAACACCCATTTCCAACCCCTCTGGGCCTTCCCCCCGGGAACAGACCAATCCAGCCACACCCAAGCATGAAATGACATAGGGGCTTATCTCCGTTCTAGTTACAGTGCCAAATAACTGCCTCGAGACCAATAATCTATCCGGGACTGTGTGGAATGACCCCTTGACATATGTGTATAATCCCGCTCTGTAGGATGAAGCACCCTCCAAACATCAACAAGGTCTAAGATTCTACACAAGTTGGGTGGGCCCCGACCTTGGGAAACCTGTGGGGAGAACTCATCCATCTTGGGACCACACACCATATTAAAATCCCCCAAACTATTAAATTTTGACTTTGGTTGGGCAAATGATAGTCACTTTTTGAAAGAACTTGCGGTCAAACTGTTTAGGAGTGTACACATGATCTATAATCAGTTCACTACCCACTACTATTCTACCCACTAGATCTTGAAAAAGAGTACGTTTACTTTGCTACACCTTTCCTGATTAATATAGCCACTCCTCCCTTTTCCCCTGTGCCACAGCTGCTATACCATCTCCCACCCACCATGTACAATGTGGAGTCTCAATGTGTGGATGAGACAATGGTGCAGGGAGGAGGGTTTTAGATTTGTTAGGAACTGGGCAACATTCTGGGGAAGGGGGAGCCTATTCCGAAAGGTTGGGCTCCACCTTAACCAGGGTGGGACCAGGCTGCTGGCATCGGCATTTAAAAAGGAGATAGAGCAGCTTTTAAACTAGAAACTGGGGGAAAGGCCGACAGTCGCTCAAAAGCGCATGGTTCGGGATAAGGTATCTTTCAAAGATATCACCAAAACAGGGAAGATAGGGTATCCTGATAGTGAGGTTGTAAAAGAGACCATAGTAGATCAGGTGTTCTTAAATAAAAATAAAACATCAGACAAAACATTGCAAATTAATAGTCAAGTACTGAGCATGATGTAAATAGGAACAACAAACATAGTTTGAAATGTCTATATGCGAATGCAGGAGCCTAAGAAATAAGATGGGAGAGTTAGAATATATTGCACTAAATGAAAAATTACATATAATAGGCATCTCTGAGACCTGGTAGAAGGAGGATAACCAATGGAACACTGTCATACCGGGGTACAAATTATATCGTAGTGATAGGGTGGATTGAATTGGTGGAGGGGTAGCATTGTATATTAAGGAGAACCTTGAATCAAATAGATTGAAAATTCTGCAGGAAACAAAACACATCTTTGAATCACTATGGATTGAAATTCCATGTGTAACGGGAAAAAGGATAGTGATAGGAGTGTACTACCATCCACCTGGCCAGGATGAACAGATGGCTGCAGAAATGTTAAAGGAAATTAGGGACGCAAACAAATTGGGAAATACAATAATAATGGGTGATTTAAATTACCCCGATATTGACTGGGTAAATGTAACATCAGGGCATGCTAGGGAGGTAAAATTCCTTGATGAAATCAAGGACTGCTTTATGGAGCAGCTGGTAAAGGAACTGACGAGAGAAGGAAAAATTCTACACCTAGTCCTTAGTGGAGCTCATGATCTGGTGCGGGAGGTAATGGTGCTGGGGCCACTTGATAACAGTGATCATAATATGCTCGGATTTGATACTAGCTTTGAAGTATACATAGGAAATCAAATACGTTAGCGTTTAACTTTAAAAAAGGAGACTATGATAAAATAAGAACAACGGTGAAAGAAACTTAGAGGAGCAGCTGTGAGGGTCAAAAATTTACATCAGGCATGGATGCTGTTCAAAAACACCATCCTGGAAGCCCAGGCCAAATATATTCCACGTATTAAAAAAGGAGGCCGCAAGACCAAACGACAGCCGGCATGGTTAAAAAGTGAGGTGAAGGAAGCTATTTTTTTTTTTTTTTTCAGGGGGGTTTTGTTTGATTATGTGTTTACTATGTAAGGCAAAATCTTTAATAAAAATATAATTAAAAAAAAAAGAAAATGGAAGAAGGAACTGACTGAAAATAATAAACAGCATAAGGAATATCAAATCAAATGCAAAGCGCTGATAAGGAAGGCTAAGAGGGCCTTTGAAAAAAAAGATTGCGTTGGAGGCAAAAACACATAGTAAACATTTTTTGAAATGTAGGAAGCTGGCAAAAGAATCGGTTGGACCACTAGATGACCGAGGGGTAAAAGGGGCCATCAGGGAAGACAAAGCCGTAGCGGAGAGATTAAATGAATTCTTTGCTTCGGTCTTCACCGAGGAAGATTTGGGAGAGATACCGGTGCCAGAAATGGTATTCAAAGCCGATGAGTCGGAGAAACTGAATGAATTCTCTATAAACCTGGAGGATGTAATGGGGCAGTTCTACCAACTGAAAAGTAGCAAATCTCATGGACCAGATGGTATTCATCCCAGAGTACTAATAGAACTGATAAATGAACTTGCGGAGCTATTGTTAGTAATATGTAATTTATCCTTAAAATCAAGTGTGGTACCGGAAGATTGGAGGATGGCCAATGTAATGCTGATTTTTAAAAAAGGTTCCAGAGGAGATCCGGGAAATTATAGACCAGTGAGTCTGACATCGGTGCCAGGCAAAATGGTAGAGACTATCATTAAGAACAAAATAACAGAGCACATTCTAAAGCATGGACTGATGAGACAAAGTCAGCATGGATTTAGTGAAGGGAAGTCTTGCCTCACCAATCTACTGCATTTCTTTGAAGGGGTAAACAAACATGTCGACAAAGGTGAGCCAGTGGATATTGTGTATCTGGATTTTCAGAAGGTGTTTGACAAAGTACCTCATGAAAGACTCTAGAAGAAATTGGAGAGTCATGGGATAGGAGGTAGTGTTCTATTGTGGATTAAAAACTGGTTAAAAGATAGAAAACAGAGAGTAGGGTTAAATGGTCAGTATTCTCAATGGAGAAGGGTAGTTAGTTGGGTTCCCCAAGGGTCTGTGCTGGGACTGCTGCTTTTTAACATATTTATAAATGACCTAGAGATGGGAGTAACTAGTGAGGTAATTAAATTTGCTGGTGACACAAAGTTAGTCAAAGTCGTTAAATCGCGGGAGGATTGTGAAAAATTACAAGAGGACCTTACAAGACAGGGAGACTGGGAGTCTAAATGGCAGATGACGTTCAATGTGAGCAAGTGCAAAGCGATGCATGTGGGAAAGAGGAAACCGAATTATAGCTACGTCATGCAAGGTTCCAAGTTAGGAATCACAGACCAAGAAAGGGATCTAGGTGTCGTCGTTGATGATATGTTGAAACCTTCTGCTCAGTGTGCTGCTGCTGCTAAGAAAGCAAATAGAATGTTAGGTATTATTAGGAAAGGAATGGAAAACAAAAATGAAGACGTTATAATACCTTTGTATTGCTCCATGGTGCGACCGCACCTCGATTATTGTGTTCAATTCTGGTTGCCGCATCTCAAAAAAAATATAGTGGAATTAGAAAAGGTGCAGAGAAGGGCAACGAAAATGATAAAGGGGATGGGAAGACTACAGTGGCTAGGGCTCTTCAGCTTGGAGAAAAGGCAGCTGAGGGGAGATATGATAGAGGTCTATAAAATAATGAGTGGAGTTGAACGGGTGAATGTGAAGCGTTTATGCTTTCCAAAAATACAAGGACTAGGGGGCATGCAATGAAGCTACAAAATAGTAAATTTAAAACGAATCGGAGAAAATGTTCCTTCACTTAACATGTAATTAAACTCTGGAATTCGTTGCCAGAGAATGTGGTAAAGGCGGTTAACTTAAAAGAGTTTTAAAAAGGTTTGGACGGCTTCCTAAAGGAAAAGTCCAAAAACCAATATTAAATTGGACTTGGGAAAAATCCACTATTTCTGGGATAAGCACTATAAAATGTTTTTGTATTTTGGGGAGATTTTGCCAGGTATTTGTGACCTGGATTGGCCACTGTTGGAAACAGGATGCTGGGCTTGATGGACCTTTGGTCTGACCCAGTATGGCAATACTTATGTACAGAGATTGGCATGCTGTTGAGCCAAGAGATGTGTTTCCTGGAGAAGGGCTATATCGATTTTATG
Organism: Microcaecilia unicolor; assembly: GCF_901765095.1. Taxonomy (NCBI): domain Eukaryota; kingdom Metazoa; phylum Chordata; class Amphibia; order Gymnophiona; family Siphonopidae; genus Microcaecilia; species Microcaecilia unicolor. The sequence continues at coordinate 189,664,225 of NC_044033.1, read as the reverse complement.
GCATTGTAAATGCTGTAGAATTTTTGTTTGTTAAATAGGTGAGCTTATCCCCCCCACATTTCACATTACAATTTTCACAGTAGCATTTCCAGAGTTGGGCCATCACATGTTAAATATCTCCTGTGGAACCTTAGGGTTTGCTGACCCAGCCTAAGGCCCCCCTCCTATGTACAACAAAGAAACTCTGCCCCAACTTCTGCATGCTTATAGAATAAACAGTCTACCCGCAAGAACTGATGCATCTACACGCAACCCTTCCCTCCCCCCCCCCCAAACATCTCCCTGGAGCCCACCTCAGTCCCACCAATGGAACTATCACGACTAACGCTTCCCCCCTCTTATACTCCCCTGTTGCAAAATTCCAACAAGAATGACAGCTGCCCCTATAAACCTCCATTACACCCATTTTTTGTTTTGATATATCTTTATGTAACTCAATTAAAACCTCTTTCTTGTTTGGATGCCTACATTTAAAGTTTGGTCTTTATGACTGCCTTCATGGCATCCCATAGCTCCTTAGTGGCAGTATCTTCCTTGTCATTAAGTTCAACATATTCTTGCAAATCACTCTGGATCTGTTGTACTGCTGCTTCTTCATCCAAAAGGTTATCGAGGCACCTGAACCCTAGACCTTTAGATTCTAAATGGGGTGTGATTGGATGAAAATATGTTCTCAGTCCCTGCCCTTTCAACTCTTCACTACTGATCTATTCAATCAGGAAATATATCAATCGTCAAATATGAATATGGTTAGGAAAAAAAAAAAAAGGTGAAACAGAGCTAGCATGGAGGGAATGTCAGACTCTCTTCAATTTTACTCTATCCTATACCCTATGCATCTGTTCCCTGGTACTGTCCGATGATTTGGAGACTGTCAGGTTGAAAACACCTCCAATAATTACTCCCCCTCCCCCATATCTCTCATACTCTCCTCCAGGCCATTTAGAAATTTACCCTGGCATGCATTAGAGGCATGCAAACTAATTTACTGTCGCGTTCTCGAGGGCCTTGGCATGCTGTCAGGTCCTCAAGGTAGCACTGGGAATTGTGAGCCCTTGGGTCCCTGCTGCGGAGCGGCATAGGCAGGCAAGACCGTCTTGGAACTGGACGTCCGGAAGGACCGGACCGGAACTCTGGACTGGAAGTAGGTAACTGAACCGGCAGAACCGGAACCGCTTCACCTGTACTTAGCCACCTTTCCGCTAGAGTTGAGCTCTAGCGTGCGGGCGGCTGACAGGACTTGTAGGGCAAGGCCGGAACTGAAGATCCAGAGGACCCACCTCGGGTCTAGGAAACATGAGGGAACAATACTAGACTGCACTAAGCGCTGCACGCAGCCGCTAAGCCAGACACACCAGACAGACTAGACAGACAGAAGCTTATCAGGAGCAGGGACTAGGGCAGACATGCAAGCAAGGAAGAAGGGGAGACAGGGAATACCCACAGGGCAAACCCACTAGCTAGGTCGAGGCAGGTAACAGGATAAATCCCCCAGAAGATACACGCTAGCTAGACAGATACAGGAATCAGGATACATAAGCAGGGATCCGGATAAGCACACAGGATATACAAGCAAGGTACAAGGTAGACACACGGGACAGAAGGTAGCTAGGCAGAGCGGAAAACCGGATAACACTAGCTAGCCAAACCCAGGACTCAGGACGAACAAGCAGGGACCAGGATGTGCACACAGGATATACAAGGTTCAGGATGTGCACACAGAATATACAAGCAGGGAGTAGGGCAACACAGATGGGGAAACCCGGACTGAGCTGCAGAGGCTACCTCCACAGTGAAGGCAGAAGGACTAGCAGCCAGGATGTGCACACAGGATATACAAGGTTCAGGATGTGCACACAGAATATACAAGCAGGGAGTAGGGCAGGCTGCAAACACAGACAGGGAAACCAGGGCTGAACAGCAGGCTCTAAACACAGACTAAAGGCAGAAGGATAGCAGCCAGGATGTGCACACAGGATATACAAGGTTCAGGATGTGCACACAGAATATACAAGCAGGGAGTAGGGCAGGCTGCAAACACAGACGGGGAAACCAGGGCTGAACAGCAGGCTCTAAACACAGACTAAGGCAGAAGGCTAGCAGCCCACAGGTACTGGGAACCGAAGGGCACTAGCCCACACAGAAGGGCAAGCAGCCCACAGGTACTAGGCAGAAGGGCAAGCCCACACAAAAGGGCAAGCAGCCCACAGGTACTAAGCAGAAGGGCAAGCCCACACAGAAGGGCAAGAAGCCCACACAGAAGACAGGCTTAGAAGCAGCGCAGCAACACACTAACTAACCTGTCAGCCTCTGGGCATGACACCAGACAATGACACCATGCGAAGGCCCTGACTACAAGCCCAGGCCTTCCTTATAAAGGAACTCACTGATGAGTCACCACCAGCAGGATAGAAGCAGGAAGTTCCTTGCCTCCAAACAGAGGCTTGACACACAGAGGAAGTGAGCCCACAGGAAGGACAAGCAGGAGCCATCTTGGATACTGGCATAAAAGAGGCGGCAGCCATCTTGGAAGAGGCATAGCCCACACAGGTGAGGTCCAGTAAGACAATTAGCACACAGAGCCAGAGAGAAACTAAGACAGACACAGAGACAAGCAGAAGCCAGCACAGCCACTGACTCTCAGAAACAGGGTAAGTATGAGGGTGGTCACGGCCACGGACGTGACAGTTACTTTTCATCCCCCAAAGATACCTTCACAATTAAGAACCTCCCCAATGAATCACCAAATTTAGCCAGATAGGACAATTCTTAGTAGTCAATATACCTATTCTCCCTATTTTCTTTTCTACTTGGTTAGAGGCAAAAAAAAATATGTTGGTAAGTTTCAAGGATCTTACTAAGTGCTCATCCTTTTGCAATACATGTGTTTCTTGCACTAAACAGATGTTTTCTTAAATGACAATTGCTCTTCCATGGATGTGTTTAATCTCTTAATATTAAGCGATATGATGGAACTATTCAGTTTATTTTATTAAGTAGCTTTGGATAAGTTGATCACTGTATACCATTGATGTTGGTTACGTTGTTTTCTGTTTTGTCATCAATAAAAACCGTTGAAACTTAAGTGGTAAGATCCTAATCTCAACTGCCCCCATTATAATGCACATTTTTATCCTATTCCTCCCCCTCTACCTACACACTCTGACCCATCTATATCTGCATATAAACCACATCTACCTTGTGCCAGGAACCCTAGTGCACCCTTCTACCACCCCATTCCCCAGATTTTCTTTTTACTCTCTTCTGATATAGAAGCAGTCTAGCCTGGAGGTGTGATTCCAAGACCCTTGGACACCTTCCAGTAGTTTCCAGCCCTCTCCCTATTACCCAGTTCCTGGTACTAGTCCATGTTAAACACATCCCTTCCCCAATCACTGTGTTTATCGAATGCATCTGTCCCTTCCACTAATACCACTCTTCCCAAGCTCCACCTCTATTCGAAAGGGTCCACTCCTGTCTCAGTGGTCCCATGGAATTTTCAGGTTATAGCTCTCAGTGGGGACTCAGGGTCATCTGAATTCTTTCATGGTAGTGCAGTGGCCTAAGAACCTGGATAACTGGATTCGATTCCCACTGCAGTTCTTTACAACTCTGGGCAAGCCATTTAACCCTCCATTACCCCAGGTACAAAATAATGTCAGCAGGTCACCACCTTCAGGCCTTCCTGCAGATATGAACTCAGCTGACCCTGGAAGGGCCCTTCCCTGGACACAGTACTCACAGAAGCAGACTCCAAAAATAAGCTTAAAACCGCTTTATTCCATCAGCAAGGCCAAGACATTTCCTCTTCCAGACACAGTCCTCGGTTACAGGACATATCACCCTTTGTTCCTTCCCCCCGCCGACCACAGTTTCTGGATACAGTTTAAATCATTCACTGCTTCCCCAGCATGGCCTGATTCCTGGACACAGTTTTAAATCACTCACTGTTTCACAAGCATGGCAGTGTTCTGAACACAGTTCAAGTCACTCACTGTTTCCCCACCATGGCTCCACTTCTGGACACAGTTCAAATCACTCACTACTTCCCCAGCATGGCACGACTTCTGGACACAGTTCAAATCACTCACTGCTTTCCCAGCATGGCATGACTTCTGGACACAGTTCAAATCACTCACTGCTTCCCCAGCATGGCATGACTTCTGGCCACAATTTAAATCACTCACTGCCTCCCCAGCATGGCACGACTTCTGGACATAGTTCAAATCACTCACTGCTTCCCCAGCATGGCCAGGTTCCTGGACACAGTTCAAGTCACTACCTGTTTCTCCATCCGGGTCTGAGTTCTGGCCACAGCTGAAATCATTCACTGCTTTGCAGCACGGCACCTCTCTCCCCATTGAGTGGAACAGCTGCTTAACTTTTCCTCCAAGCTTTCCCAAGCCTTGAAGAAGGTTTGTTATGAAGCCTTTCAAGTTCTTCCCTTTTACCTGAGCTAGAGCAGCAATCTCCATGGGCTCACTTCCCCAGGCATCTTGGGCTTGGATCTCCTCTCCGACCTCTTTCTCCACATCCCATTCCATGGGCTCCTCTCCCTTTATGGTCCCCAGCTGGTTCTCTCCCTCCTGATTATTCCTCCTCAGCCAATCCCCCTCCTCTCCCTCGGGATCCTAGGACTTGTAGTTCCCTTGCTGCTCCCTTTGCTTGCCCCCAGCTCCTCCCTTCTCCAGCTCTTGGGAAACTTATGCCTCCGTGGGGCCGTGGCTTCCCAGCCCCTAGGATCCTGGGACTTGTAGTTGGAATCCCAGGTATGAAACCTACCCATCTTGCTCCTCTCTCGGATCCCTTCTTCCCTGACCCTCAGGGGTTCCTCACAATAAGTACCTGTATATAATATGTAAACCGCTTTGACTGTAACCATAGAAAGGCGGTATATCAAGTCCCATCCTCTTTCCCTTTGCATAGGGAACAAGATATTGTGATAAATAAGGATGGAATCCCAGAATGCAGAATTTTATACACCAAGGAAATTATCTTAAAGGTAATCCTATGAAGTCCTTGGGAATAGATTTGCAAAAACCTCTACTTGATGTGCCTCCTACCTTAGTTTTCTTCCTTGGGATGACTGCTATTTTATCCTTGAAGGGAGTCATGAAAACAGGCAATAATATCTTTCAGGACAGGGCCGGCCCAAGGCAAGATGCTGCCTGAGGCAGAGCTAAGAAGCTGCCACCGCCCCCCTCCCCCCGGGTGTTTTACCTTGTCACAGTGACGTTCCAAACCCGGCAGCGATTCCCATATGCTGCCCTGCCACCTGCCTCTTCCCTTTACTGCCTCCTTCCTGTACACATTAATTGATTTGATTTGCTTACTTTATTTTTTGTCTATTAGATTGTAAGCTCTTTGAGCAGGGACTGTCTTTCTTCTATGTTTGTGCAGCGCTGTGTACGCCTTGTAGCGCTATAGAAATGCTAAACAGTAGTAGTAGTAGTACTGCCTGAGCCTCTGATGAAACAGGAAGTTACTTCAGAGAGGCAGCTGCAGTAAAGGGAAGAGACGGGTGCCGGCAGCAGCAGGGCAGCATATGGGAATCGCTGCCGGGTTTGGAACGTCACTGTGACGAGGTAAAACGCCAAGAAGCTGCTCCCCGAGATGTAGAGTGCCGCCTGAGGCCCCCGCCTCAGGTGGCCTAATAGTCGGGCCGCCCCTGTTTCAGGACATTTTGGTCACTGAATCCCTTTTTGTTAAGAGACTAGCAGATGTTCATACCCTTGTGATAGCAACATTATATATTTTTTTCTTTTTTCATAACTTACGCAATAGCACTCTGTCATCCATGGTTTAATCGGCATGTTTTTATCTTACATGCTCTCCTGCACTTTTTTCCAAGCGTTTTTTTCTAAACTTTATTTTGATATAAACCTCGACATTGGCTTTTCAGGCATAACCTTGGACATAATCACACTTGCCTCTCTCTTATGTGAGACCTCACCTGCATACTTTGATAAGCGAGAACACAATAAGTATTTAATCAAACAGTGTTTCTTTTTTTACACTTTAAAATGTATCCCCTTGTATTGAGTCCTTTTCTGATTCCATATATGCTGCTTTGGCTGGGTTTTTAAACCTTTCAATTGCAGGCTTTTCAGTACTTCTCCGATACCACATTTAGTACTTCTTTGTTTGGTTCTTTGTGTGCATATTTAACTGGTATCCTCTCCCATATATTAACTCATTTTGGAACCTTTTTTCTTCCCTTTTTTTTTTCTCCGTTTGAATACATCACTTCTGAGATGTCAAGCACTCAGTCGACACGATGTGTTTACACCATAGGTAAGAAAAGTGCTTGCTTTTTTATGTCAGTAACTTTTATTAAAAAAATCTTTTTTTTCCTTGGTTTTTCCTCTTGACCTTATGCACAGTACAATTACTTTATTATATTTTTCAATATTCAATTTTGGAAAATTTTACGTTTATTGTTCAAACGTTTTTCCCATATGTGTCTTTTTTCAATTTTGAGAACAATATCGGGTGGAGGAGTGGCCTAGTGGCTAGAGCACCGGTCTTGCAATCCAGAGGTGGCTGGTTCAAATCCCACTGCTGCTCCTTGTGTTCTTGGGCAAGTCACTTAACCCTCCATTGCCTCAGGTACAAACTTAGATTGTGAGCCCTCCTGGGACAGAGATATATCCAGTGTATTTGAATGTAACTCACGTTGAGCTACTACTGGAAAAGGTGTGAGCAAAATCCAAATAAATTAAAAAAAAAATGTCATTAGTGACTGATGAGTGAATGTTGTTTTCATTTTTTCTCCCTCATGTAGGATTTTCAACATTAGCTTTGTTTCTTGTATTAAAAACCAGAAAACAAGGACATTTCCTTCTCTTTATATTGGACCTTGGAAACATCATCTCATTACACCATAAGGTTAGTGGTCTAGTGTTCCACTTGCACCTGATTTTCAATGTTTTATGTTAACTTGTCACTGTTATATCATTGGTGGATTTGATGAGGAAGTTTATTATTATTTCTATTATTTTTATTTTGTGTATTCATATTTTTATTCTTTATATATGCAAATTTATACGGTAATTTTTCATTTAATATATTTTCTGTTTACATATGTATAATTTTTATCATCATGTTTTGCATATTTATACTTTTATCATTGTTTTAGTGTCATATGTTTACATCAGCGTTTACACGTTTTGTAGCCTCCTGAGGCAGGTGATTTGGCACTGTAACACAGCAGCTGTGTCGAGTCGTTTGGTACTTTTCAATAAAGATCTGGAATTGTACATACACCTCCCTCGTTGTTTGGAAAGAGCCAGCTTACCCAATTTTTTTTCTTACCCTTCCCTCCACAGCATGCTCAGGTCCAGGGACTGAACTCAGGACCTTCTGCTGACAGTACACAGCAATGCTATCTGCCTTTATAGTTTAGGTACTACGAAAGTGATACATTTTATTTCTTTTAATCTCCATTCTTAATGCATTATCTATCATTCATTCATTTATTTCTGTGTGTAAAACATTTCTAGACTGCCCAAGGCAGTGTACTATAAAAATACAATGCTTGCTACAAAACATAGACATTATATCCTACAAATAACAAAATACAAATAAAGGAAGAAGTTGGATCATAAGACTAGCCCAAAATGTGAAGCATTTCTGCTCAGTTCTGTGAGCAGCTTATGCAGCCAGTGAAAGAATTACCTGGAATACTGGGTGGATATCCCCGCTTCCCATAGGCCAGGTGTGGTGGGATAGTCACTTTTCGCTTCTCTCTGGCAGAACAAAACATCAAAGGATTCATGAAGCAGCAGAACAAAGAAAAGAGGCAAAGCGTTATGGAGTAACTGCATGATCTTACAGAGGGAAGGAACTGTATAATTAGCTCACATTTGATGTTGCTTTTTGGGGTTTTTTTGTTTGTTTTTATTGATAACAAAATATAAGAAAACTCTTCCAACACAGTTGCCATACAATGAATAAAGTGTCAAAGCTTATAAAAAAACCACATAGTAACATAGTAGATGTCAGCACATAAAGACCTGTACAGTCCATCCAGTCTGCCCAACAAAATAAACTCATTGTATTTGATACTTTATATGTATACCTGTCCTTGATTTGCCCTTGCCGTTTTCAGGGCACAAACCGTAGAAGTCTGCCCAGCACTGGCTTTGCTTCCCAATTACCAGTGTTGCCACCCAATCTCCATTATGCTTCTGTAGATTCATTCCTTTGTGTATACCCCACAAATTTTTGAATTCTGTTACTGTTTTCATCTACACCGCCTCCCGCGGGAGGGCATTTCAAGTATCTACCACCCTCTCTGTGCAAAAATACTTCCTGACATTATTCCTGAGTCTGCCCCCCTTCAACCTCAATTCATATCCTCTAGTTCTACCGCCTTCCTGTCCTCAAACTCATCCAACCAAAGCCATTTCCAAAAAGAATTGTCATGGAAAGAGCAGAGGAAGAGTTTGTTTTTATAGCCCCCCCCCCCATATGAGAAAACCAACATTTCTATTTCCTCCTTCCCTCCCACCTCAGAGCCCCATATTCCTGTCCTAACCCCAACCCCCCCGTCCCACCATCCTTTTATATTCAACAAGCCAAGTCTACTGGCCATCCTTTATCATATCAGTATTCAACCTATAAATGCCTAGATAGTTCTCTCCAAAACATTCAGAATTTGGCTTTGAGCACTAGGGAATAATGCTTGTAATACAGTCTTCCCAAATGTCCAAAAAACGTTTACAATGCTTGCATAGGCCATTCACCCCTTGAAGTTATGGTTTATTTTGACTTACTATGCCGCCCTTCCTGTGAGTATCAGAGGGTGGTTTACAATTAATTAAGAAAACCAATACAAGTAAAGCACAAAAAAGAACGCCAAATGTAATAGGAAAGCGACAGTCGTACACACATGCATAGAGAAAACGAAAACCTGAAAGTGTGTCAATGGACCATGACCATTCTGTCCCAGGAGGGCTCACAATCTAAGTTTGTACCTGAGGCAATGGAGGGTTAAGTGACTTGCCCAAGAACACAAGGAGCAGCAGTGGGATTTGAACCAGCCACCTCTGGATTGCAAGACCGGTGCTCTAGCCACTAGGCCACTCCTCCACTCAATATTGTTCTCAAAATTGAAAAAAGACACATATGGGAAAAACGTTTGAATAATAAACAATTGCTGCATCACTTCCAAATGCAGTTTGGAAAAGTTGAGTTTTAAGTGCTGAGCGAAATTTGGGATAGGATGACTCTAAACACACCTGCTATGGTAAAGCATTCCACAGAGAGGGAGCTAGATAGAAAAATTCAGTGTCTTTGTTGATTTGAGCAAGGCATCCCTAGGAGATGGGATGCACAGCCGGTGATCATTCAAAGGTTGAAGCAATCTTGGTGGAGCGTAGGGTATTGTAAGCGCAGCCAAATAAGAAGGGGTCCTAGAGTGAAAAGCCTTAATTGTAAGAATTTTAAACTGAATATGAAATGCTTTTGGAAGCCAATGATGAAGAATAAAGAGTGGGGTTATATGGTTGTATCTCTTGGAATGAATCGCAGGGCTGTATTTTGTACAGTCTATAGATGATGTAAAGGAGGTTGCTGACAGGCCAGAGTATACAGTATTACAGTAATCTAACCTGGAGATGACAAAAGCATATACGAAGGTTTCCTGGGAGAATTTGTATAGTAGTTGGATAATACAAAGCTGACGAAGATGGAAAAAGGCAACCTTGGTCAAAGATTCAGTTTGCTCCTTAAAGGATAATTCTTGGTCTAGAATGATGCCAAGATATTTAAAGGATTAAATTAGGTTAAAAGGCTCACCATTTTTGTGTGGGGCAAGTGAAGAAGCTGATGATTTGCCTGTGATTCAAATAGCGACTATCTTTGTGTGATTAAAGATAACGTGATTTTCACTTAACCAGGAATATTTTGACGACAGAGCAGAATTAAGATTAGTTAGATTAGGGGACAGAGAGTCAATATGAAAAATTAACATATCTTCTGCATAATAGAAAGAATGTAAACCAAGATCCTGAATCAGTGTGGTTAAAGGGCTGAGAAACAGACTGAACAGTAAAGGGGTCAATACTGAACCCTGAGGAACTCTTAAGGGAACAGGGAAACTATCTGACGTGGAATCTTGAAAACAGATGGAAAATGTACACAAGGATAGAAAGGAAAAGAACCAGTGGGGTACAGTCCCAGCTATCCTCATGTGGGAAAGCCAAGAAAGAAGACTTTGGTGTCGAAAGCAGCTCTGAGATCTAGATATATCACTGTGATCAACTGTATACCGTAAGTTGCTTAGTAAAGTGGTCAGAATGGTTTCACAACTATGACCATTATGGAACCCAGATTATGGGCCCTGCTATGGCACCACAATATGCCAACCTTTTCATGGCAGAACTGGAAGAGACTTTTTTTTTTTTATACTTATTAGACTAAAACCCTTAAATACTATTGGTATATCAATGACATTATGATTTGGACTGAGGCAAAAGAGAGACAAACAATTTTACAATTCTTTCAGGGCATACCATCCTTCAACGAGATTCACAATTGACTACTCCACAGAAAAAGTCAAATTTCTAGACACCAAAGTTTCTATCAACAATGGCTATAAGGAAACATCTATATACAAGAAACCAACTGACAGATGCAGCTACCTTCACAATTATAGCTTCCACCCTTCGCAGAAAGTCCATTATACACTGCCAAGCTACATGACACCACTGCATCTGCTCTGACCTAAGAGACAAACACCTCAAAATCCTGACAGGTAGATGATCAAAAGCAAACGCCGGCGCTAGAGGCTGTTAGCACCATACTAGCGCCGGTGTTTGCTACCACCCCATGATCAGAGCCCTCGAGTGCGTAAAACAACGTGCTTGAGGGCTCTTAGCGCAAGTAGCCTGCAAATGCATGCTAATCAGCGCTTAACGCATTCATCCCCAATGATCAGCATCCAGCGCACCAAAGACTGGGTCGCTGGCTGCAACAAACCCTACGCCAGCTCCGAGCTGGTGTTAGGGTTTGCAGATCATTGGGGAGGAATGGTGAGCCCTGTCCAGCATGCATTTGCATGCTGGCAGGCCCCCATTCCCCCCTACAGCAAACCTGCCAGCGAGGGCAGTTGAGGACGTCCAAAATTTGGATGTTTCGGCAATGGGCAGTTAAGGACGTCCAAAATTGGATGTTTCTATGAGAAAGATGTCTTTCTCATAGAAACATCCAATTTTGGACATCCTTAACTGCCCATCGCAGAAACGTCCAAATTTTGGACGTCCTCAACTGCCCCGTCGCTATACCTCCAACACCCCCTTGAAATTTGGCCATCCCTTCAACAGGGCAGTTGAGGACATCCATCTTCCGATTTAAAGATGGACGTCCTTCACTTTTCATTGGTCTCCAGCTCAGACCTGTCAAACAAGTACGGGAGGATTGTGTTGAGCGCATGCTCAGGCACAATTCTCCCACACTTCTACCTCATAATCAGAGATAATTGCGCTGCTTAAATTTGCATGCATTATCTCTGATCATAGGTCTAATAGCGCCCCGTGCTGTTCCAGCGCTATTTTAGAGTGCTGTTTGGAACATCGCGGGGCTTTTGATCATCTGCCTGTGAGTGAATCCTTCAAACAAGAAGGCTACAACCCAAAAAATCTCCAAGAAGATTGCTTCTTCCCTTAAAACACCCAAGGAAAATCTATTGCAGTACAATGCAGAAAATGTGAAGGAGGATTGGGGAAACAGGAAATATGCTAGAGACAAGAATCAGCTCATATCAGCACCAGGTTAAACACCACAGGAAGATAACTCCGTGGGAGAGCACTTTGCAAGACGAGAGCACTGCAGCAATGACTTGATGGTCAGAATATGAAGAGGAACTTTTAAAACAATCCAGGCACGTGAGATCTTTGAAGTTAAGATGATGAAATATTTTAATATCAACAAAAGAGGTCCTAATAGATCTGGATTCCCTATCATATTGCAACCAAAGTGCCAAAAAGGAAAACAGGACAAACCCTCCGCAGAACACCAACGGAAAGCTACACAGGAGCAGAGGGTGACAAACTGACTTCCAGCCTGGGAGAGAGTGTTCAAAGGTTCTTTATTTAAAGGCAACAGAGAAATGACTCGACACGGTGGACAGAGTTGCCTGCCTCAAGGGTCACAAGAAACACTCTGTGTCTATGCAAAATGTTTGCCCTTCATTGCAGCTGTGCATTGAAAGCTGTTTTGAGAGGTTGCATACTGTATATCCAGTGCAGTCTTTTATCCTGGAATCTACATTCATCTATTGCACCAGGTTCAAATTCCATTTTACACAGACATAAGAGTATTTCTTGTGACCCCTGAGGCAGGTGGCTGTGTCCACCGAAACATGGACCCCTGATGCCTTTAAATAAAAAACCTTTGAACATGCTCTCCCAGGCTGGAAGTCAGTTTGTCACCCTCTGCTCCTGTGTGGCCTATCCTGTTGTAAACCATGCAATTATACTCTTTTGTCACCTTCTCATCACTCATCCATTTCTCCCTATTTCTCTCCTCCCCACCCCTACCTTTCCTTGTGAACACTGTCACCAAAATGCTATTATGATTCACATCTTTTCAAGAAGTCTTTCCCTCCTGGATCTGCCTAATCCCACACCACCTTACAACACGAAAAGTTCAGAAATGGAAAACAATAATATTAACCTCTCTCACAATATGCTAATATATCAAATGGCAGATGATGTTTAAAGTAAGCAAGTGCAAAGTGATGCATGTGGGAAAGAGGAACCCAAACTATAGCTACATGATGCAAGGTTCTGCGTTAGGAGTCACCAACCAGGAAAAGGCTCAATGTGCAGCGGCGGCGAAGAAAGCGAATAGAATGTTACATATTATTAGGAAAGGAATGGAAAACCAAAATGAGGATGTTATAATGCCTTTGTATCGCTCCATGGTGCAATCACACCTTGCATACTGTGTGCAATTCTGGTTATCTCATCTAAAAAAAGATATAGTGGAATCTGAAAAGGTACAGAAAAGGGTGACAAAAATGATAAAGGGGATGGGACGACTTCCCTATGAGGCTGAAACGGCTAGGGCTCTTCAACTTGAAGAAAAGACAGCTGAGGGGAGATATGATAGAGGTATATAAAATAATGAGTGGAGTGGAATGGGTAGACGTGAATCGCTTGTTTACTCTTTCCAAAAATACCAGCATTTTCGGCACACAATGAAGCTACAAAGTAGTAAATTTAAAACAAATTGGAGAAAATATTTCTTCACTCAACCTGTAATTAAACTTTGGAATTCGTTGCCAGAGAATGTGATAAAAGCAGTTAGCTTAGCAGGATTTTAAAAAGGCTTGGATAACTTCCTAAAAGAAAAGTCCATAAGCCATTACTAAGATGGACCTGGAAAAATCCACTGCTTATTTCTAGGATAAGCAGCATAAAATGTATTGTACTGTTTTGAGATCTTGCCAGGTACTTGTGACCTGGATTGACCACTGTTGGAAACAGAATACTGGGCTTGATGGACCTTCGGTCTGTCCCAGTATGGCAACACTTATATACTAACTTAAGCGTTTATTGTACTTGTGTGTTATGTACTAGACTTCTACAAATCTAAATTTTGTAACCGTCTTTTAAGTAATATGTAAGCCACATTGAACCTGCCATAAGGTGGGAAAATGTGGGATACAAATGCCATAAATAAATAAATAAATAAATAAATAAATAAACAACTATATATTCTGATACACTCTGTCGGATGATATCATCCATATTGTGAGAATTTGTATCCTGCCTGCTGTCCGAGGGAGAACAACTGTAATAGGTAAGTAACTGTTTTACTGTTTTGCACTGAACTGCTGTTCCATATTGATAATCCCAGTATAATCCCTCTCTTAGGGGTCCTTTTACCAAGCAGCAATAAGCACTAATGCGTGCTTACCACACGATAAAAGGTACTACCTCAGGACGTGCTCAGGTGCCTGTCAGCTATCGTTGTCTAGGGTTGGTCCCGGGGTCCACTTCACAGAGGCAGTGGGTTCCCAAAGAATACGCAATCCACACAGATTTGGATATATAAAGTATATTCTATTTGCATATATGTATTGGCTCACAGCACTTAGTACAGGAAAAAGGGTACAAGCTGTCTTGGGGTGTGTATTTAGAGGGAGGGAGAAAGAAAGGATAGGGTGTTTGTTCATAGGAAGAAAGAAACCTTGGACTAGGGCTTGTCTGAGAAGGGGGGGAGCAGAGCCAGGTGCTCTGGTGGCTAAAGATGGAGGTGTGCAGAGAAAGAAGAAGAAACAAAGACAGCCCAGCAGAGTCCCGTGCCCTCTGCTGCAGGGAGAAAGAAAGAAAGAGGGAGACCTAGTGCCCTGGACACAGAGAAGCACCCGGGGACAGAGAGAGGGGGGGCAGTAGACCCCAAGCTGAGCTCTGTGCTCTGCTGCACCGAGAAAGACAGAGCTCCAGAGAGCCCTAGTGAGCTCTGTTTTATACCTAATAAGAACTGAGAGGGAACAGGAGCAGAGAGAGATCAAAAACTTCTCTTTCCCAGTTATATCCTTTACAGAACTCCAGATACTTTCTGAAGTCAGGAAAGGTGACAACTTTGACAGGTTGTCCTGGAGCCACACTGTCTAGCTTTGGTTGCTCTGAAGCCCTGCTCCCCCATGGAACAAAAGGTATGTTAATCAAGAGTAATTGAGAAACCAAAGGGCTATCAGGCCTCTCTGAGCACCATTTGGCCCATTTCATCCTCAGTGGTTCCTGCAGGAGAGGGGGGAGAGTTTATCAGAGGTCAGAAGGTGGTTTAATATTGTCAAACTGATTTCATATTAATATAAGTATGTCCAGCAATAATTTTGACCTCCTGCAATCCTGACAGTGCCCTGCAGTAGTTCTGGGATCAGCGTGCACCAATCTGGTGCTAAAAAATATAAAAACAAATTTTTAACATGGGGGGCATATTTAGGGGTGGAGAGTATTGGCAAATCAGTGTGCACAACCGATTAGTACAGGAGTCCTTACTGCTTAGTAAATAGGTGATGGTAAGGGCTATCGTGCTAATGGCCACTTGGTAATTTGGCCATTAGCTTGTGGCCATTAATGGAAAAAAGAAATTGCAGCAACTTTACAGCTATGCTAAAAGTGGCCTCAGTGTGTGGGGAAACCCACACGATAAAAATAGCGCAGGCCACTTTTTTTTTTATCATGGCTTAGTAAAAGGGCCCATTAGTAATTAATAAATATGCTGCTTGAAACATGTAAATTACATGAATGCATGCATTACACCCAGACACCTCATCAGCTATATGCATATACCACCTCATAAACCTACCTAAACCTACACTATCCAAATTGCAAAGGCCTGAAATACAAAACAACTTACGCATCCGGCTTCTCCTACATAAGCGCAAAACTATGGAATAGCCTCCCTAAAGCTGTGAAAACAATACATGACCACCTGAACTTCAGGAAATCACTAAAAACCATCCTCTTCAAAACGGCCTACCCCAACGACCCCACGTACACCTCTTCACCCAGCAACACAGCACGACTATAATCGTACTGGACAACACGCAATCTTCATCCCTTGTGACCCTCCACTTGTAACTCATACAACTATGCAACCTTGTATCTGTTATCAACCGACTGTGCAAATACCTTTGATACTATGTAAGCCACATTGAGACTGCAAATAGGTGGGAAAATGTGGGGTACAAATGCAATAAATAAATTAATAAGCTAAACAGCACAGGTCCGTGACTCACCCAACACACATCTCCAGCAAGCTCTGCTCCAAACCTGTAGTAGTGGTAGAAACAAGATATGAATGTATTTCAGAATCCACATCCCTGGCCAAATATGCTCTATGACCCTCTGTCATCACTGTGCCAAGAGCTCCAAATAATGGCAACAAAAAACATAGCACATCTAACATGGGGAATAGGCGCTTCTGAATGAAGCACTGGACCTGCTCACAGATTATTTTTGGTGTATGCAGGGAGAGGGGGGCAGCATAACAAAAAGAAATATAAAATCATAGCAATACATACAACAACAATTTACCATTAAAATGGAGGGGTAGGGAATGGAAGGGGATGCTGAACACAGGGGAAGAGGGTAGTGTTTTGAGCCACTCTTGGGGGCAGGGGGACATCAATACCCTTGAGCTGGTGCAACACTACCCTCCTGGGACCACTCTAGTTTTCACAAATAGGATACTATACCTGGGATCACTTGCTTCTTCCCAAGCTCCACCACCAGGGGGTCCCGTGACAGGGAGCTGTCAATTACCCTTCCGCTCTCCAGCAGCTTCCCCTAAAACACAGAAAAGATTTGCAAGCTAGGCTTGGTGGAGGAGAACTGAAAGACAAACTGATCACAGATACTAAATCCAGCTACTGAGGGAGCCATCTGTCTATACTTTTTCCCACCTGGGGACCAAACCAGGAACACACTGGATCCCGACCCCTATACCTGAGCAACAAGGGAACTACTGTATATTGTAATGCTCTCAATTCTTGGTACTATGTTGTTTTAAGTAACTATTGGGGGTTAATGCTGAATTGGGTAGATTGTGAGCTCTTTGAGCAGGGGCTGTCTTTTCATGTATGTGTACAGCGCTGCCTATACCTTGTAGCGCTATAGAAGTGATAAGTAGTAGTAGTCCTTCTCCCCGCTGTCAATCTGATTTTCTTATCCTTTGCGTCTCCCTCCTTCCCAAAAGAAACCGCTGGTTAGGAGCCGACAGCTGTTTACCCTCTACTGGACGTGCTGCCTCCTTTCCCCTCCCGCTTTCTCTTTCCCCTCCCTCTCCCCCTTACTTCCAGATCCCTGACTTAGTGCTGACGTGTTATTCTTTACAACTCAAGTTTGTGTCACGCTGCAGCCGGGACCCCCATCCCCAATCGCTGCCCCACCCTCCTCTCACCGTATAGTGAATGTGCAGGGTGTCCCCCATAGCAGCTGTCACAGAGCACGACTCCGGCTTCAGCTACAAAACAAGAAAGGCGCATGAGAAATCAAAAGGCAAGAGACCAAAGAGAGAGAGAGAACCTAATGTCTGCTTCGTGTACAGCCTGGACTACGGAAAGGGTGCAACTTTATCAGAGAAGGAGCGGATACTGGAGGAGAGAGGAAGGGGGGGGGGGGGGCGCAGAGCAGTGGTGTTGTGGATCTCACCAGGGTCTCGATGAATAGCTCTTCAATGGGTTCGGTGTCACTTTGGGCCCGAATGAGAAGGCAGCAGAGGAGCACAGCAAATCCCCGCAGCATGGCTAGAGGGGAAAGGGAAAGAGTGTGACAGCTAGAAAGTGCAACTGCAAACGGAACCCAAGCCAGGCACTGCTGCCTGCCTGTCCAGGAGATGGAAAAAAAAAAAAAAACCACAGCAGAAAGAATAGGCAAACTGCCTGCCCGTCCAGCAGATGAAAGGAAAAGAAAGTAACAGAAACTCGGCTTCTCCCAGCCTGAAACAGGAAAGTCCCGCCTACTCTTGCCTACCTCCTTCACCGCCCAACAGTTTCCTGCCCTTCCCTCCACCACCTCCTACCTATGCATTCCTCACTCTCTTGCTTTCCTTGTGTGCCTGCTGGCTAGGGACAGCAGAGCAGGGAATCAGGTATCTGAAATCCACACAACTGTCCTTTCTGCTTTATCATTTCCCCCCAGTGCTCAGTGCTGCCACCAGCCCCATCTGGAAGTCTGTTCTTCCTCACCCAGCAGTCACCAACTTTCTTTGCATCATTTTCAGCAATAATGAACAAGGGATTTTGTTGTTGTTGTTGTTGTTGTTCAGCCATGAACGGTAGTGTTTAGTGTGTCACAGGCGTGAACACCATCTGCCAGGTATGTCACAGTGGAAGAAAGGTTGAGAACCACTGCGCTGTGTCTATGGGCTTCCTGCATAGGTGCAGTTGGCTAAAAACAGAAGGAAAACACTGAGCTGGAAAGATCAGCCTCCCTACTAGTACAGTCTGGCGTCCCAAATGGAAAATCAAACAAAGCTTAGAGGCATGAACAGGATGCATATAACAACTGTGGCTGACAGCAGAGTATAAATCCGTTAAACAAATAATACATAATTAAATCAGGCAACCATGGTGCAAGACATATGAATAAGCAAGGTGAATAACTATGGAAATCAGATTCCGATTCAAATAACTTTGTTGGTTTGACAATTGGCCAAATACATGTACCGGTTAAATTTAAAAAAAAGGTGGGGGTGGGGAGAGATAATGTACTTCCCTCTTTAAAATCTATGAATGACCCAACCTGTACCTATAGATTGATGTAAGACCATAAGAGTCTTACAGAGGCAATTTTCAAACAACTGGAATAGTTGAACCAATGGGGGGGATGCTTGTAATTCAAGTCCCTTGTACAGATTGCCAAAGGGAATATTACTTAGTTTGTTTCCCTTCGAAATTTAACAAACCTAAAGTACATTGGGTGGATGATGGTGGCAAAACAGCACAAATACTTCTGAAAGAGTAAAATGTCTAAAAAGTGGCATAAAACGGCATTTGGATTTTTTTTTCTCACAAAAACGTCCACATTGGTATTTTCAAAACCAATCTTTAGAGTTTTTCTATGAAGTCTGTCAGAAGTGCATTCAAATCACAAGGGGGTGTGTTAAAGGCAGGATTTGGTCGTTCCAAACACTTGGACGTTTTTCTGCCATTATGGAACAAAACAAAACCACCCAGAACCACGCGCGTGCAGCGGTTTGACGAGACCACGCGATTATCTTCCAAACAGTCTTTTTCAAGACTATTATACCACTGTTGAAGAATCAATTACATCATTATCCAGTCATCTTTTGTGTAAGAGACTGTTGTGACATCTTCAAAGAATCTCCCATCGTCATTTTTCTGAACCACCCTGCACAGTAGACTCCTGATGCAGGCCTGACGGCCGAAACACGATGTTGTGTCGAGTCTTCGAAACTCTTAATAAACTTTCATTTTAAGAACATCCTCCAGTCTCTCATATCCTTGGTCGCTCTCCCACTTTCTGTTCTCTGTTGTCTTTACCGTGGGGTGTTTGAGTTCTCCGCTTGCCAGCGGATTTTCTCTCACATTATAATGAATAAGGCACCTCTGGAGGGAATAAGGGATGTCTTCCCCTTACTCCCCCAGTGGTCACTAACCCCTTCCCACCCACAAAAAAATGGATTAAAAACATTACCAGCCTCAGATGTGATACTCGGGTCCATTAGAACACATGTAGGTCCCTGGAGTAGTCTAGTGGTGAGTACAGTGCACTGCAGACAGGTGGACCCAGGCCCATACCTCTCCCTACATGTTACACTTGTGGTGGAAACTGTGAACCCTTCAAAACTCACCAGAAACCCACTGTACCCACATGTAGGCGCCCCCTTCACCCATAAGGGCTATTGTAGTGGTGTACAGTTGGGGGTAGTGGGTTTTGGAGGGGCTCAGCAGACAAGATCAGGGAGCAATGGTGAGATGTGTATGAACCAAAAAACAAAACGTCCAAAGCACAAAACTTTGTTTAAAACAGTATTTAAAAAAAAAACATTTTTCTTTTTCGAAAATTACCTTTTTTCCTATTCAGATTTGGACCTAGACATCATATCGAAAATGCCCCTCCTAGTAACATAGTAGATGATGGCAGATAAAGACCTATATGGTCCATCCAGTCTGCCCAACAAGATAGACTCATTACATATGGTATATACCATATGTATCCCTGGTCTTGATTTGTCCTTGCTATTTTCAGGGCATAAACTGTAGAAGTCTGCTCAGCACTGCCCTTGTTCTAAAAATTTCTGAATTTAATGTTGAAGCCCCTGAAAAGCTCCACTCCTGCCTATCCAAATTTATTCAGCCATAATTAGGGCACAGACCATAGAAGTCTGCCCAGCACTAGTCTTTTTCTCCTTCTGAAGCTGAATCTGTCCAGCCACGATCAGAGCGCAGATGATAAAAGTTTGCACAGTACTAGCTTTGCTTCCCAATTGCCAGTGTTGCTTTCGAATCTCCGCTAAGCTTCTTTGGATCCATTCCTTCTATACAAAATTCCTTTGTGTTTATCTGATGCATTTTTTAATTCCATTACCATTTTCATCTCCACCACCTCCCACAGGAGGGCATTTCAGGTATTGACATTATTCCTCAGCCTGCCCCCTTTCAACCTCAATTCATGTCCTCTATTTCTAGCGCCTTCCTGTCTCTGGAAAAGGATTGTTTGCAGATTAATACCTTTCAAATATTTGAACATCTGTATGATATCTACTACTACTACTTAACATTTCTAAAGCGCTACTATGGTTATGCAGCGCTGTACAGTTTAACATAGAAGGACAGTCCCTGCTCAAGGAGCTTACAATGTAAAGGACAAACGTACAGTCAAATAGGGGCTATCAAATTGGGGCAGTCTAGATTTCCTGAATAGGTATAAAGGTTAGGTGCCGAAGGCGACATTGAAGAGGTGGGTTTTGAGCAAGGATTTGAAGATGGGCAGGGAGGGGGCTTGGCGTAAGGGCTCAGGAAGTTTATTGCAGGCATAGGGTGAGGCGAGGCAGAAAGGGCGGAGCCTGGAGTTGGTGGTGGTGGAGAAGGGTACTGAGAGGAAGGATTTGTCCTGTGAGTGGCGGTTTCGGGTGGGAACATAAGGGGAGATGTTTTTCTTTTCCTCCAGGGTATACATGTTCAAGTCAGTAAGTCTCTCCTTGTACATCTTGCAATGCAAATCCCATACCAGTTTTGTAGCTTTTCAAGTCTTTTTTATATCCTTAGTAAAATACGGCCTCCAAAACTGAACTCAATACTCCAAGTGGGGCCGCACCAACAACTTGTAGAGGGGCATCAACACCTCCTTTCTTCTACTGGTTATACCCCTCTCTAAGCAGCCTAGCATCCTTCTAGCATCCTTCTGGCCATTGCCTTGTCGCATTGTTTCATCACCTTCAGATCCTCGGATACCATCACTTCAAGGTCCCTCTCCTGAGTCGAGCTTACCAATCTCTCCCCACCTATCTGGTACATCTCTTTTGGATTTCTGCATTCCAAGTGCATCATCCTGCACTTCTTGGCATTAAATTTTAACTTCCCAAAATATCACAGGAAACTATAAAATAATTAAATTATATATGGCATAAACACAATAAATATAAATAAATACAGAACAGAAAAGTGAAAGTATTACAAGATACAACCTACAACTGCCATGCAAATATCTATATAAATAATTCTCACCTGCAACATTCTGAAGCTCACTCTGTGGGAGGGAAACACCGAAGGCTAGGCTGTCAGCAACACTCACTCACACTCATGCACCACTCACTCTCACTCATGGACCCGCCCTCAGCAACGCCCCTTCCGGACATAATTCGCAACCCCAACGTTCTAAATGAAGCCTCCAACCGGAAGTTGAGGCGTTGAGACTACTTTTCCCCCATTACTGTGTGCCCCGCCCTCGCGTCACAATGTGATGACGAGGGCAGAGCACTCACACTCCCTCTCCGATTGGCTATGATTGCCTCCTGCCGCTCCCTGGACCACCCTCCCTCTCTCCCCTCCAACTTCCAGCCCTGCCCTTGGACCCGCAGCACGCTCTCTCCCTCCCCCCGGGCCCCCTCCTCTCTCAAGTCGCCGGCACAACTGCACATCACCCCGCCCTCAGCCCTCCCTCCCTCACTCACCCTCCTCCCCGATGTTCACTGCCCGCACGCTCTGGCCGCAGCAACCCGGTTACAGGACCGACCTCCAACCACTCGAAGGTGCCGCAAGTGCCACTGACTGAGTTCGCGCGTCAACCCTCCCAGCCATGGAGCTTAGTAAACCCTTCTTCTTCCTACTAGCCCTTCCCCTTTCTTCCCAACCTCCTCCATCAGGGTTGCGAAGGAGGTGCAGCAGCGGCTTTTGCGGAAAGCCAAGGGAAATAAAGGCGGCCAATCACGAGCGCCGAATGGGAGGTGTGTGTGCGAGCCGACACCATCAGCTGGGAGCGTCATTTCCGGTACCTGCGCTGACACAAACAAGGACGTGCGAGTCAGCAACTGCTGCAGCCACAGCTGTTGTCCTTGCTCCATGGGGCATAGCACCACTTGCCTCTTCGCCAGGCAGCGGCTATTCCCCGCTCCCGCACGACGTAAGGCTGCTCTCAACTTTTTCAGTCAGAGGGAGGGCAGAAAGTTGCGTGCAGCGTGAACACATCTAACAAACAAGCCTTACAGTTCGCCAGATTGCATGTGTCAGGACTTGCTGTCACCCTTTCTCTGAGCGACGCTTCGCTGTGGTACGGTCGCATGGTTCCAAATCTGCCACAAAGTTTGCAGGATGCCAATTGTGGGGGGAGAAAGGGAGAGGGGGGAGGGGCGAAAGGGAGGAACAAGACGGGGGGCAAACGGGAACACTAGGGGTGGGGGAAGGGAGAATGGCGGAAAAACACATTCTCTCACACTCGCTGTGTCTCACATACCCACTCGCACACACTCATTCTGAAACACACACTCACAGATACAGAAGCACCCAGAACTGTCTCACATATGCACTCGCGCACACTCATTCTTAAACACATACACACTCACAGATACACAAGCACCAACTCTCAATCTCTCTCTGACACACAATCCCACAGTCACACTCTCTCTCTCACACAGTCACTATCACACACACACTCAAACATACACACTACAAGGAAAACTTGGCTAGCGCCCGTTTCATTTGTTTCAGAAACGGGCCTTTTATATTAGTTTATTATAAAACTAGTAAAAAAGGCCCGTTTCTGACACAAATGAAACGGGTGCTAGCAAGGTTTTCCTCGGCTCCCCTGCAGCCACCCATATCCAGCGACCCTCCTCTCCCCCTGTGCCCCCTGCAGCCACCCATGTCCAGCGAACCTCCTCTCTCCCCTGCCCTCCCTCCTGCCACCCATGTCCAGCAACCCTCCTCTCTCCCCTGCCCCCCCTCCAGCCACCCATGTCCAGTGACCCTCCTCTCTCCCCTGCCCCCCCTCCAGCCACCCATGTCCAGCGAACCTCCTCTCTCCCCTGCCCTCCCTCCTGCCACCCATGTCCAGCAACCCTCCTCTCTCCCCTGCCCCCCCTCCAGCCACCCATGTCCAGTGACCCTCCTCTCTCCCCTGCCCCCCCTCCAGCCACCCATGTCCTGTGACCCCCTGCCCCCCCTGCAGCCACCCATGTCCAGCAACCCTTCTGTCTCCCCTGCCCCCCCTGCAGCCACCCATGTCCAGCAACCCTCCTGTCTCTCCTGCCCCCCCTCCAGCCACCCATGTCCAGTGACCCTCCTCTCTCCCCTGCCCCCCCTCCAGCCACCCATGTCCAGCGACCCTCCTCTCTCCCCTGCCCCCCCTCCAGCCACCCATGTCCAGCGACCCTCCTCTCTCCCCTGCCCCCCCTCCAGCCACCCATGTCCAGCGACCCTCCTCTCCCCTGCCCCCCCTCCAGCCACCCATGTCCAGCAACCCTCCTGTCTCTCCTGCCCCCCCCTCCAGCCACCCATGTCCAGTGACCCTCCTCTCTCCCCTGCCCCCCCTCCAGCCACCCATGTCCTGTGACCCCCTGCCCCCCCTGCAGCCACCCATGTCCAGCAACCCTTCTGTCTCCCCTGCCCCCCTCCAGCCACCCGTGTCCAGCGACCCTCCTCTCTCCCCTGCCTCCCCTCCAGCCACCCATGTCCAGCGACCCTCCTCTCTCCCCTGCCCCCCCTCCAGCCACCCATGTCCAGTGACCCTCCTCTCTCCCCTGCCCCCCCTCCAGCCACCCATGTCCTGTGACCCCCTGCCCCCCCTGCAGCCACCCATGTCCAGCAACCCTTCTGTCTCCCCTGCCCCCCCTGCAGCCACCCATGTCCAGCAACCCTCCTGTCTCTCCTGCCCCCCCTCCAGCCACCCATGTCCAGTGACCCTCCTCTCTCCCCTGCCCCCCCTCCAGCCACCCATGTCCAGCGACCCTCCTCTCTCCCCTGCCCCCCTCCAGCCACCCATGTCCAGCGACCCTCCTCTCTCCCCTGCCCCCCCTCCAGCCACCCATGTCCAGCGACCCTCCTCTCTCCCCTGCCCCCCCTCCAGCCACCCATGTCCAGCAACCCTCCTGTCTCTCCTGCCCCCCCTCCAGCCACCCATGTCCAGTGACCCTCCTCTCTCCCCTGCCCCCCCTCCAGCCACCCATGTCCTGTGACCCCCTGCCCCCCCTGCAGCCACCCATGTCCAGCAACCCTTCTGTCTCCCCTGCCCCCCTCCAGCCACCCGTGTCCAGCGACCCTCCTCTCTCCCCTGCCTCCCCTCCAGCCACCCATGTCCAGCGACCCTCCTCTCTCCCCTGCCTCCCCTCCAGCCACCCATGTCCAGTGACCCTCCTCTGGACATGGATCAGCTGTGAGGCATGTTCCCCCCCCACCCTGGGTTGTGAAGTTGACATCATAATGGCTATGGTGATGTCAGCCTGATCTACGGAGCCTAGCAGACCAACTCGGAATGAGCCACGGTCCCAGGCAGCAAGTCAGAACATTGGAGGTGAGAATTATTATATAGGATAGAACAATGCACACTTATAATCCCCACATACATAAACCATCTGTAGGAAGTTGGAATAATGTCCACAAAAATGTCCAATAATAAAGTGCAGTCTATCAGTATAACAGCTCTAAACGTTTCTTCACCCTTGGGTTCTCGGTAATACACGCTCAATGAGAGCCCAGGACTTATTTGAAATCAAAATACTGTCAAACTGAGGACATTTATGATGCAGTCAAACAGCAGATCACTGTTGCTGGCATAAGTTGACAAAATCCTTGAACATATTAAAATCATGTGAGAGCACAAACATAAAATGCTCAATCAAATCCATCTTCCATGAGGGAACTTTTATCTAATCCCAAACTTTTGGTGATATGGGTCACTTTAAATGTGGAGCTTGCACCTATTGCCAGTATGCTCTTGAACCTACAACAGTACAGATTCCCCATTCAGTTAAATTATTTTATTTGTACTCAAGGACTGATTGTAATTCTGCTGGGGTTGTTTATTGTATCATCTGCCCCCACCCCTGTGGACTTTACTACATTGGTCAAACCACTAGAAAGGTGAAGACATGTATTAGTAGTATTAAAACTAATAAGAAGCATGTGTCTTTAACAGCTCATTGGAAGGAATATAATCATTCAATTACTGAGTTGAAGTTTCTGGTGTTACTGCAAGTTCAACTCTGGGGAAATGTGAACCCAGATAGATTGATTTATAAGGAACAGCGATTTGTTCATTTGTGGAACACCACACAGCCGGGGGGGATTGAACAAAGAAATTATTCCAGGTGCCCATGTGAATACATTTACATTTATTTGTACCCTTTGTGAAGAAGGGGATAAGGGAACAGAGAGGGGGGGGGGGGCTACCGGTGGAGGAGAAGATAAGGCCCAGAGGAGGGGACAACCCAGATTCTTAGCTCAGGGAGTTCCACATGTCAGGAGAAAGCATAGATCATTTTCCCCAGAGGGCTGGAGGCAGGGTAAAAACTACGATTCCCAGCAGCCCTTGAGGAAGTCTGACAACAGAATCAAAGACTTCCTATCCCAGCAGCCCCCCAGTGGAGCCCAAGGGAAAGGCAGGTAAAGGTGAAACCCAAGACACGGAGGGGAGGCCAGGAATGGAGGGGGAGCCTCAGCAGAGCTAATCAGGGGGAGGAGGATCAGCTGGGGAATGGGTGGGGCGAGGAGCCCATGGAATGGAAGAAAAGGAGGAAGAAGTGAGGCAAGAGTTGCTGATGAAGCCCTGGCAAGATCCACAAGTAAAAGGTTCAGGCAGCAGGTAACTGCTTGGTGCGGGGTCTTGGTAAACAAGGGAAGGCAGTGGCTATTGTGGAGGAGCCAGGGAGCGATGGGGTTAAGTGGGAGGAAGCCAGGAGATAGAGCTGGCCAGAGGAGGAAGGGGACCCCTGGGAGCTCTCTGTCTCTGAACTGCTGATGGGATTTCTAAACTGCTTGTTTGAACTGCCTGTTTGGAAGTGCTTGTTTTCCTTGAACTGCTTGTTTTTCTTTGTGGAACATTTTTTGCTTTTGGGATTACTTATTTTGAATTGCATCATTGGGACTGCTGAGATTCATGTCCTGTTGGTTTATGAACTGCATTTTTGAAGCTGTGGAGATTCCTGAACTGCTTTGCTTTTGGAACTGCATTATTAAAAACTACTTTTTCTAAACTGTTTGTTTTTGGAATTGCATTCTTGAAACCGCTGGGATAATTTCCCTGGTGGATATCTCGGGAGCTGTGCTGGAATAGTACTGCTGACGTACCTCAGGTTGGAGGGTACACCTGGAGGATTACAGGGAGTTGTACCTAAGTGGAATATCATATAGAAAACTTGGGCCGGAGACCAGAGTTTTCCTGAGAGGAGCAGAGGGACCCTTCACACCTTACAGAATAGCACTTATTTATTGGGATTTATTAACCACCTTTATGAAGAGATTTACCCAAGGCAGGTACAGTTTAACATAAAACTTACAATTTTATTAACAGCATAACAATAGTAAAATTGTATTTATGTATGTAAACATAAATACAATAAATGAGGTAAACTTGAAAACAGTAAATTGAAAGCTAATAATAGCAGTATAATAACAGTATCAAAAATATACACATTTAACAGCACTGGAACTCAAATACCAGAGATATAATAAATTGTTAGCATAATATTAATGAAACACCTAATAAGCATGCATTAGAACATTCAACTAACATAGATATGATGCTAAAGATTTTCTACAATACAACTTACCATATAGTTGAAGGGCCAAGTGATGGGAACAAGATGTGTGTTTCGCTACCACTTTGGGACACAGACCATAGACTGCTCAGTACTGGTCCTACTTTTCAATGACTGGAGTAGCTGCCAAAGCCCACTCATCTTGATCGTGATTTGTTTTTGCCATTTACGGGACCCAGACCGTAGAAGTCTACCCAGCATTGGTCTTACTTGAAGCTGCCGTCAAAGCTCACTCCAGTCACGAGGTCATTAAAGTTTTGCTTTCATTGGACTCCATCCTGTTTCCTGAATAAGTGTATACTTGACCATGAGAGTGACAGCATAAAGGCAGTGCTGTGTTACAGCTTTCCTTCCTCAGTGTCCAAGAATCTTCCTCACATATGTGACACACTCAGCGCTAATGATAAACATAGATGGTAAATTCTATAAATTGCTGCCTCATTTTACGAGCCGAGGCATACTTCGTGCCAATTTTATAACGGCTGAAGGACACGCCTCATAGAATATTAGTAGAAAGTCACATTGGTACACCGAACGTTAGGCATAAGACATAGGACATAAGCATCGCCACACTGGGACAGACCAAAGGTCCATCTAGCCCAGCACCCTGTCTCCGACAGTGGCCCATCCAGGTCACAATCACCTGAACTGCTATGGAGAGTCAGCGCCGGCAGCAGGCAAGAAAGACTGGGGATCTTTCCTGCCTGCCCCGAAGAATCCACTGGACCACCAGGGTGGTTGACTTCTTCAGGTATGTACTGGAATCAGAGCCTGGGACCCTGTAGCTTGTGGGGGAGGGGGGGAGGAGAGCTGGCTCGCCCTGCAGCACAGAATCTCAGTCTTCACAACATTTTTACCGTATGAAAACTTTCATCTTATATGTGGTTTAAAGATCAGCTATGCATTTATTATTATGCCTAAGTAGCAAACCTTATGACAAATTGAAATCATGGTATGGATGGGCAGATTTGATATGCTATTGGTCTTTATTTAGGGTACTATAAAAAAAGTTGTATTTTCATACATGCTGGCTTGTGCAGCATATGGATACATACAGAGGAAGTATAATAAGGGAATAACTTTTCATAGGTAGAGTAGTAATTTGTTATAAATCGTAATCGGTGTGTCATTTGGAGGGACTGGTTATAGGGTCACCCTAACCCTGTTATATTGGTGCAGATATTTTTTTTTTCTCCTGGAAAAGGCCTTCTAAAACAGACATCATGTTATGAGAATCAGGTGCTGAACGTTAAAAGTTTCTATTTATTTACTTATTAGATTGTAAGCTCTTTGAGCAGGGACTGTCTTTCTTCTATGTTTGTGCAGCGCTCCGTATGCCTTGTAGCGCTATAGAAATGCTAAATAGTAGTAGTAGTAATGGCATTTTATCCCACATTAAACATGAATTAGATTGGAACCTGGGAGCATTTAATTTTTTTCCTGGAGAGAATAATGCATTGCCCCCCCCCCCCCCCCCCCCCCCAGGTTCTCTCCCCGGCTATAGTCAGCTCTGCAATTTAGGGGGGTGCAGAGGTGGACCGGGGAGAGAGCCTGTTGTTAAAAATTTACCAGCACACCACTGGGACTAGGTGTGTGATTGGGCGGGGTGAGAGGAGTCGGTGTGTGATTGAGAGGGGTGAGAGGAGTGTGAATATGAGGAGCAAGAGGACTGTGAGTGGGAGGAGTGACCGGAGTGTGATTAGGAGGGGTGAGATGAGTGAGAGGAGTGGTGGTGGTGGTGGTGGTGAGCATGGTGTTGGTGGTGGGTGTGGTGTTGGTAGTGGGTATTGTGTGATGGAGCAGCAGGAGAGGCCAAGTAGAAGCCAAGGCCATGAGCCAGCATCTGGGTCAGGTGGCCAGGCCAGTGGTGAGGTTAACCTGACACCTGAGGAAGTTAGGGAGGAGGCTGCACAGGCACCACCTCCAGCAAGAGAGGTCTCTGCACCTCCACCTTGCCTCGGCAAGGGGGTGAAGAGAAAGGCCAGCGGCAAGACATCAGACCAGCCCCCAGAGCGGCTGTGGGCTGTGCGGTTTTCAGATACAGAGAATGATTTCATAGTGGAAATGGTGCTAGCAAACTATGATGCCCTGTATGGGGCAGCCAGCATTCGGATGTCCAGGGCATCCAAAGACTGTATCTGGGCATCCATTGCAAGAGCTGTCACCAACCTGGGAGTGGACAACCGCACCATGGAGCAGATCAAGCACCGGTTCAGGGACATAAAGTCTGATGTCAAGCGGAGGAGAGCTGCCATAGCAAGCCATGTTAGAGGAACAGGGGGAGTGGGAGCCCATGCACAGAGAGGACACCATTACATGAGCAATTCATTGTCATGGCTGGCCCAGAGGACTTTGGAGGCCTGGGGGAGCAGTTCGACACTGAGGCCGAAGGTGCAGGTGGGTGTACAGAGGAGCACTTTTCAATACTATTAACAGACTCTAAATATATGTACATTTCAAAATGGGTTTGTGACTGGGTGGAATCCTGGTAGGCAGACGTCGACAGCTTACCAGAAGCATGGGCACAGATGAATATGACCATTGAGCCTAACATCAGACAAATGTAGTGGGCTATGTGACTGCATCATCCTTTATAATAATTTGCACCTCCAACATTCTACATCTGGATGCCTGGGTTCGTAACATCCATTCCCACTCATTGCCCCGCCCTCGTGTCAAAACGTAATGACATCAGAGGGTGGAACAATGAGGGGGAAGGGAACGCTGGAGGCGAGATGATGTCAGGATGGGTGGATGGAGGAGAGGGCAGAGGAGAATGGAGAGTTGCTGGACATGGATGGATGGAGGGGAGGGAAGTCAGGAAGGAGATGCACATGGATGGAGGGGAGGGAAGAGAGGAGAAATGCTGGATATGGATTGAGGGAAGGGAAGAGAGGAGAAATGCTGGATGGCAGTGAAGAGGACAACACAGCGGGCTCGCCTCCAGCTTCTCCCTTCCCTCACACAGTGCCCCGCCCTTGCAGAAACAGGAAATGATTTGATTGAATGGAACACGGTGATTTAATTTATTTGACTTATCATCTTCCCGTGTGTATTTAATCTGTGTTCATTTGGGGGAAATAGAGATGACATCATTTCCTGTTTGGGATCAATTTATATTCCTCAGATGGAATGGAGGATACTGAAAATGATAACAGCGGCACCTTTTTCTTACTTTATTTTTCTATATCATATTTGAGTTCCTGAAGAAGTTTACATGAAACCCTGCAGAGTCGGACTCTTTATGATACATTGAGAGCGCAGGAGCGCTTCGGTGCAAGGACAAAAATAAGGACAGTTTGTTTATTGGATTCTTTACCATTGATATTGTGGAGGGCGCCGAGGTGCTGCTGTGGAAGGACTATATAAGCTTGAAGTGTTTCCAGTAGAGAATCTGTGGAACTACAAAGTAACTGTGATAGGTTCCCCGAGTGGAAGAAAATATTGAACACCGACGGGGGAATCCATTAATCACATCACGATAAGTGCCCTATTGTTTATATTGTTCTATTTTGAGGTCAGAAGAGCAATATATAGGACTGATTTATTCAGACACTTTTTAATAAAAAATTATTTAGATCACTTATTATTTGGTAAAGAGCACAGGTGTGCGGTTTATTGACACAGTAATAATCACGGAGAGGTTCTATGATTGAGAAGCTTATCCACCCTTAGAGACATGTAAATCACTTTGGTGTTGTCTCACTTGGGTGAGATTATACTCTGAGAACTCTCCATTATCACAAAAAAAATTTTTCATAAAGATTTTAGTGTCTGGTAAATCTATCTCATATATATTTTGTATCCTTTGTTGTACTCTGGTTATTTGATGCATATTACCACAGCATTAAAAAATGTACTCTGATAAGAAAAACAGTGCCCCTCACCATGATTATATGTTGCCATTTTCTATATTGAGCAGCTGTTTTTTTCTTTCTCCTTTCCTGTCAGCTTGTAAACCAATCTCCATTCAGAATTCATGACTTTCCCCCTTTAAAAAGGCCAGGGCCGCCGAGAGACTGGGCCGCCTCCACCACCGAGCCGGGCCCCTTCCATCCAAACCCCCGCCAGCAGAAGTGCTGTCTTCTGACTCCGGCGTGCGCAGTCCACACAGACGCTCTCCTCTCAGCTGATCTTCGCTGTACTCTGCAAGGCTTCTGTGCGTCTGACGTCCTGCATGTCAGATGCACAGACGCATAGAAGCCCTGCAGAGTACAGCGAAGATCAGCTGAGAGGAGCGCATCTGTGTGGGCCGTGCACGCCGGAGTCAGAACAGAAGACAGCACTTCTGCTGGCGGAGGTTCGGGTGGAAGGGGCCTGGTGGCGGGTGGGACTGCGGCGCCGGGCCCCCTTGGAGGCCCGGGCCTCGGGAATTTTGTCCCCCCCTCTCGGCAGCCCTGAAAAAGGCTATTTAGGTCCAGAGCATCCCTGCCCTGGTTACCTGGCACAGTGAGGTCCTTGGACAGTGGAAAAAAACAGTGAGGTGAATCCAAGGAGGATAACACTTGCATCACTTACATTAGCCGGCAACACAGCTGTTTTCCAGCGTTCTCGCAAAACAGAGGATAATCAAAGGATTTTACAGCCAGGACCTTGCTTTAGACTTACCTGTTGTTAAATACTATGTTATAACATCAGAGATTCATCAAGACCCCTGAGGCAGGCCTTCGGCTGAAACATGGCTGTGTCGGGTCATATTTTAGCTATTCCCAATAAAGGGAAATGGGATGATATACTGCCTTTCTGAGGTTTTTGCAACTACATTCAAAGCGGTTTACATATATTCAGGTACTTATTTTGTACCAGGGGCAATGGAGGGTTAATTGACTTGCCCAGAGTCACAAGGAGCTGCAGTGGGAATTGAACTCAGTTCCCCAGGATCAAAGTCCACTGCACTAACCACTAGGCTACTCCTCCACTCCACATAAAGACTACTTTGTTATCCTCCTTGGATTCACCTCACTGGTTTTTTCCCACTGCTCAAGGTTTCGTGAGGATTGTTCCTCCTTTTTGGTTGTTTCATTGTTACAGTGAGGTCATTGACCAGAGAGTCTCTGAAGCTGCAGCACACCCATGGATGAAGCATCCAGCACTGTCCTCTTCTTATACCACCATTTTTAAAAAAGACAGCGCATCAGAACATACCATACCATACAAATTTATAACCCATTAATACCTCACAGTTCAAAGCAGATAACAAGGTAAGGCAAAACCAGAGCAAACCTCTGGGAATAATAATACAATTAAATTAATTTAAAACAGATTTTGAAACAATAAAGTCTTAATCTTTCTCCTAAATATCATATACGAATCAGCGAACAGGAATATCTGCAAACTCTTTGCAATGTCGAGCAGCTTGGAATGCTAAGGTAAATTCTAACATTCATCAACTTCCTTTTTCCTGTGAGTGAAGGAAAGGAGAACAAGTGATTACAATTAGTCCTCATAGATCTGACAGAAATTGCAAACTAAAAATGTGAATACAGATAATCCAGGGCTAAAACTCTATCCTCAAATGCTAGCTGTTGATGCTCTACATATTTGATTATATTTGGTCAAACTAAACATCAAACGGACTGCAGTATTTTGGACAGTTTGAATTCTTTTCAGTTGAGATTTTGTACATCTTAAGGGAGTCTTTTACTAAAGCTTAGCTCGAGTTATCTGCAGCAGGGCCTATAGGAATAAAATGGGCCCTGCTGCAGATAACTCGAGCTAAGCTTTAGTAAAAGACCCCCTAAATATGCTAAGTTTCAGAAATCCAGCTGTGAACAAAGCAAATCTTGTATCAGTAAATGAAATTAAGTTGTTTCAAAATAATTATGAACATAGCGTAGTTTTCTTATAAGTCTTTCCTTCACTTAGCAGAACTCTAATATGATCTAATAAGGAAACAATTACTGTTTCTGTACTATACATTGAACGAAACCCAAATTGTGAATCATGCAAGATATTATGTTTAGCCAAATACAGTTCCAACTGTAAAGTAACTAGACCCTCAGTGAGCTAGGTGTTGAAGCTATTGGTCTATAGTTAGAATACTTTACTATCAGAGTTATTATTATTCCTCTTAAAGCAGCTGGAAAAATATCTTCAGAAAGCTGTAATTTGATCCAATCAAACAGATAATCAAGAAAAACTTCTGGAGCTGATTGAATGAGTCTCAAGCATAGCAGGAAACACTATACTTTTCATAAAGCCGTATAAAATCATTCCAATGGAGTGGGGGAGGAGGGGGGGGGGGGGGGTAGAAAAAATCCAACCAAGGGGCAGATGCACTAAAGCTAAATGAGCCTTTAATGACTCTCCAACGAGGAAAATTTGATCCGTTGCATGCATCAAAGGGCTTTTACCGAGGAAGCCAGCAGCTAACGAAAACGGAATGGAGATGAGCAATTAGTGTGAAAACCCCATTGAAACGACATGCACTAACCTTTTCCAATTGCCTTTACGCAGGAAAAAGGCAGGAAAACTAACGACAGGTCTGGACCACTCGTTAGGACAGCTCTGTGCCAGGAAAAATCATTAAGAGAAAAAATAAACAAACTTTGAGCCAATCCCAGCGCATTAGCAGAGCTAAAAGCGCTGTGATTGGTCCAAAGGACGTCAGAAAAACATAAATAAATAAAAATAAAAAAAAAGGGTCGGGAGGGGGCAAGGGCGCTCATCAGGAGCGTCCTGTACGGACGGCCTTGCCCCCCCCTGCTGCTCCCCACTTTCCGCCGCTCCCCCCACCCCGAAAAAGCAAAATTCGAGCAGCCCCTGCCCCCCGCCCTTCCTCACTACTCTCTCACCTCAGCTCCGCCTCCCGACATCCTCCGTCCTGTCCCCCGCCCCCTTTTGGGGTCGTCGCCGCCATTCCCCTCCTCCATCGGGCCCCCTCCCTCTTACCGGGCCCGTGCAGCGCCTCTCTCCTCTGTCCGAAGGCGCTGCACGGGCAAGAAGATCAACTGGTATACCATCCTTATTAGATAAAATAAAATGTTCAGAAATCAAATCAGGGTATAAGATTCTGAGCTTACTTAGTTTACTCTGGAAGTAATCAGCTAGTTGATCTGCAGTTGGAGTAAGCCCAGAATCTTCTGAGTGAGATAAGCAGGGCTTTTTTTGAGGGGGTACTTGGGGGTACTGAGTACCGGCACCTTTTCCATTGTTAATTAAAACTGACCCATGGATCCAAAGTTTTAATGAAAAAGCTCAGGCTCTACACACCAATTCTGCCTTGTCATAGATTCTGCGACTGGTTGCAGGGGGCCTGGCTGTTGTGGGGTGATCACCCCACCCCTGAAGGGTGGCCTAGCATTTGAGTACCGGCACCTTTTTTGCTAGAAAAAATGCACTGGAGATAAGGAAGTATCAACGAGAGTGTTAAGAATCTGAAACAAATATTTGATATTGAGTTGATCAATTTCTATTAATTTGGAAAAATAACTTTTTCTAGATGATTTCAATTTTTTCTTATAAACATGAACAACCTTCCTCCAAATCTGTCTAGATTGCTCTGTTTTATCCTTCATCCATTTCTGCTCAAGCTTCCTACAGTTTTGCTCTAATTTCAATAACTACTACTACTTATCATTTCTATTGCGCTACTAGACGTACGCAGCGCTGTACACTTGAACATGAAGAGACAGTCCCTGCTCGACAGAGCTTACAATCTAATTAGGACAGACAAACAGGACAAACAAGAGATAAGGGAATATTGAAGTGAGGACGATAAAATAAGGGTTCTGAACAAGTGAATAAGGGTTAAGAGTTAAAAGCAGCATCAAAAAGGTGGGCTTTTAGCTTAGATTTGAAGACAGCCAGAGATGTAACTCAGATGTAAACCATTTATTGCTACTTCTGGGATACTTAACTTTCAATTTAAGTGGAGCAATCTCATCGAGAACTGCAGAGCTTATCCTTTGCCAATCATCAGTAAATTTGGCATCGAGTGGCAAAAGTGTCCCAAAAATGAACAGGATCAACTTTGCCTCTGGTGGCATACTGAACAGGTTCAGATTTAGTAATATCTCTAGCTTGCTTCCAATGCAGTATAAAAGAACACCGATAATGATCTGACCAGAGATTTTGTTCCCAATTAATATCTGCTAAACTAATATTTGAGATTGCAGTAGTAGTATCACAAAAGGAAATTAAATCCAATTGATGCCTCTTATCATAGCGCCTGAAGTCAGGCACTGCCATTTTTCAAAATGGCAGCACTAGATACAGGATCGAGTGAGCATCAGTCCTGCTTCCTAACCAAACAGTGGGGTGTTCATACCTACTTGGGCAACCAGGGATTTTTTTTCTAGGTAGGGGGCATTCAGAACCCATTTGGGCCACAAAGGATTTTGCGGCAGCCCATAAAGTTAGGAATTATTAGGAAAGGGATAGAAAATAAGTTCAAGAATATTATAATACCTCTGTATCGCTCCATGGTGCGACCATACCTTGAGAATTGTATGCAATTCTGGTCACCAAATCTGTGACCAAAATGATTAATGAGATGGAACTCCTTTCATATGAGGAAAGGCTAAAGTGGTTAGCACTCCTCAGCTTGGAAAAGAGATGGCTGAGGGGGGATATGATAGAGGTCTACTGAGTGGTGTAGAATGAGTAGAAGCGAATCCATTTTTTACTCTTTCAAAAAGTACAAAGATTAGGGGACAAGGAAATTACATGATACTATTTTCAAAACAAACAGGAGGAAATATTTTTCACTCAACAAATAGTTAAGCTCTGGAACTCATTGCCAGAGGATATGGTATCAGCGGTTAGTGTATCTGGATTTAAAAAAAAGGTCGAACAAATTCCTGGAGGAAAAGTCCATAGACTGCTATTAAGGTAGACATGGGGAAAGCCACTGCTTATCCCTAGGATCAGTAGCATGAATCTTGCTCCTATTTGAGATGTCAGGTACTTGTAACCTGAATTGGCCACTGCTGGAAGCAGGATACTAGGCCAGATGGATCATTGGTCTGATCCAGTATGACTATTCTTATGTTCTTATTTCAGGGCTCACTTGAGAGCTTAGTTATTTTTTTGATGAGGATGGAGGGGGCTTTAGGGCTTACTTAGGCCATCAGAAACCTTTCATTGCACTTCACCTCAGATGATCCTTGTGCTCCTGTGCTAGAATCTTTAAAGCTCAGAGTTGTAGGAAAGATTTGGTGTTAAAGGGAAGTGAAAAAAAAAACACCTGTTTTTTTTCCATCATGTGCAATTTCTGATTCTGCTGGTATGCAGACTGTGCTACCCTTTAGTGTGGTAGTTATACTTAAGATTCTTCTGTGCTAAAACCCTTACTTAGTACATTGAGTAGTAAGATCAATGCAGGGAAATCCAGAGTAAACCACTGCATTAAAGGATAGTACAGCTTATTACATCAGCTCCTCAGTATGGGGATGGTGCTAGTCTCAGGGTGGAGCTTTGTTTCCATGAATCTTTATCAGAAATGATAAGTAGTAGCAGTAGGTCTAAATGCTGAGGTCATTTCAGCACAAGTGCTGGTCTCAAACTTTGGCACATTTCACCATGCTACCAGAAGATGGCAGCAAACTATCAAACATTTAGCACCACTAAACCTCATGCAGTCATATCAGTGTATGAATTTTGGAGTCCATATGTCTGAGGAACTGCAGTAGCGCACACTGGGGTCTCAGCTGGAACTGCTTGCACAGTTATGAGCAGCAGGTCTGATGCAAGGTTATTAGACAACCTAGACAAAGCTTCAGAAGGCTGAGAGACATGAGCGTGGGCAGAATTAAAAATGGCAAAAGATGTAAAGTGAGTGACAAGACTTTTTTTAGGTTTATTGGAGAAAGGAGGAAGGCCAGAGCTGGAATTACTACCAGGGGCGTAGCCAGACTTCAGCGGGAGGGGGGTTCAGAGCCCGAGGTGAGGGGGGCACATTTTAGCACACACCCCCGGTGCCGCCACCCCCCCGCCATTGCCGACCCCCGCCGCCGCCGCCGCTGCCACCTACAACTTTGACGACCCCTGATGACGACCCTCTCGACCCCCCCTCCCACCGCCAACCCTCCCCCGCTGATGACATCATCGCCGTGGGCTACCTTTCCTGGCGGGGGACCCCAATCCCCTCCAGCAGAGGTCCTCTTCTTCCCGCGAAGGCTTCGTTCTGTTTCTGACATCCTGCACATTGTACGTATAGGATGTCAGACTCACAGAAACAGAACGAAGCCTTCATGGGAAGAAGAGGACCTCTGCTGGAGGGGATTGGGGTCCCCCGCCAGCAAAGGTAGCCCACGGCGGCGACGGTGGCAGGGGAGGGTGTGGTGAAGGCGGAACTGGGGCGTGGTTATCTGCCGAACAAAGATGGGCGCATTTCACCGATAATGGGAAAAAAGTATGCGTTTTTAGCTAGAATTTAGGAGGGGGTCGAGAGGGGGTCGAGAGGGTCGTCATCAGGGGGGTCCAGGGCCAAATCTACGGGTGCCCAGGCCCCCGTGGCCCCACGTAGCTACGCCACTGATTACTACACTCAAGGATACTGATGGTCAATGTATAGATAGTAATGGAGGAAAAGTGGAATTACTCAACAGTTATTTCTGTTCAGTATTTATGGGAGAAAAACCTGCCAAGGTCCGCAAATGTTTGCAAAGATATATATAGGAATGGTGTAGATATTGCACAATTCACAGAAGAAAGTATTTATGAACCTGCAAAACTGAACCAGTGGTGTAGCTACTGGGGCCTGGGGCACACCCCAAATTTGCTCTGGGCCCCTGGTTTGCAGGCAGTGGTCCCCAACCCACGCCAGCTGAAGCCTTCGTCCATGCTCAATTTCACTAAAAGAAGCATGCTGGATGTGAGGGGAAGAGAGAGCAGGGCAGGCAATGCGTCATCATCAGAGACCAGCGCTGGACAAAGGCTTCAGATGGCAGGGGTTGGGGACTCCCGCCAGCCGCCAGCCAAGATGTACAGTGGCGGCAGTAGGTGGGGAGCGGCAGGGCAGCGAGGCAGTGGTGGGGCAGTGGACCAAAATGTGCCTCCCCCACCTTGGGCTCTAG
Source organism: Microcaecilia unicolor (assembly GCF_901765095.1). NCBI lineage: Eukaryota > Metazoa > Chordata > Amphibia > Gymnophiona > Siphonopidae > Microcaecilia > Microcaecilia unicolor. The sequence continues at coordinate 189,626,471 of NC_044033.1, read as the reverse complement.
CCCCTCCCATATCGAGGTCTGGCTACGCCCCTGAACTGAACATGGACAAAGTCATTGGACCAGATGAGATACATCCTGCAATGAGAGGTTTTGGTGGGTTTTCTAAAGGATGTGATGAATAGATCCTTGAAGACTGGAAAGGATAAAAGCAGCTAGTACTCTTCAACTTGGAGAAAAAATGGCTGAGGGGACATATGATAGAGGTCTATAAAATAATGAATGGAGTGGAACAGGTAAACGTGAATCACTTGTTTACTTTTTCCAAAAATACTAGGACTAGGGGGCATGCAATGAAGCTACAAAGTAGTAAATTTAAAATGAATCAGAGAAAATATTTCTTCACTCAACGTGTAATTTAATCTCTGGAATTCATTTTCAAAGAATGTAGTAGTTCATAAGCCATCAATAAACTGGACTTGGGGAAAATCCACTGTTTAGATAAGCAGCATAAAATGCATTGTACTGTTTTGGGATCTTGCCAGGTACTTGTAACCTGGATTGGCTACTGTTGGAAACAGGATGCTGGGCTTGATGGATCTTTGGTCTATCCCAGTATGGTAATACTTATGTTTTTAAGTGCCACGAGTTTGAAGAAAGGCTGATGTGGTCCATCTTTACAAAAGCAGTAACACAGTGGGAAACTTCAAACCATTGAACCTTACCTCGGTGGTGGGAAAGGCAATGGAGATATGCTGCTAAAGGAAATGAGTCAACTTTCTACAATCTAATGATTTACAAGATCTGAGGCAACATGGCTGTATCAAAGGCAAATCATATCAATCTGACTGGCTTCTTTAACCTTGTGACAATAGAACTAGATCAAGGGCATGTGTTGGATGTGGTCTACTTAGATACTGGTCCTCATAGGAGACTCCTAAATAAACTGAGTGGCATGGGGGATAGGACCTGAGGAGGTAAACTTGATCAGAAATTGGTTGACTGATATGGAGGGGCATAATTGAACGAAAACGCCTATCTCCATGGGCGTTTATCTCCGAGAACGGGTCCGTGAAGGGGTGGACCGAACCGTATTTTGGGAAAAAATAGACGCCCATGTTTTATTCAACAATGTGTGAGCTGGGCGTTTTTGTTTTTCAGCGATAATGGAAAATGAAAGCGCCCAGCTCAAAAACGAATAAATCCAAGACATTTATTCGTGGGAGGGGCCAGGATTCGTAGTGCACTGGTCCCCCTCACATGCCAGGATATCAACCGGGCACCCTAGGGGGCACTTTTACAAAACCAAAAAAACAGGTAAAAGAGCTCCCAGGTGCATAGCACCCTTCCCTTGTGTGTTGAGCCCCCCAAATCCCCCTCAAAACCCACTGCCCACAAGTCTACACCATTACTATAGACCTAAGGGGTGAAGGGGGGCACCTACATGTGGGTACAGTGGGTTTGGGGGGGTTGGACGACTAATAAGCATTAAGCAGCACAATTGTAACAGGTAGGGGGGATGGGCCTGGGTCCACCTGCCTGAAGTCCACTGCACCCCCTAACAACTCCTCCAGTGACCTGCATACTGCTGCCAGGGAGCTGGGTATGACATTTGAGGGTGAAAATAAAAAATTGTGAAACATCATTTTTTTGTGGTGGGAGGGGGTTAGTGACCACTGGGGGAGTCAGGGGAGGTCATCCCCGATTCCCTCCAGTGGTCATCTGGTCATTTAGGGCACTTTTTGGGGCCTTATTCGTGAAAAAACAGGGTCCAGGAAAAGTGTCCTAAATTCTAGCTAAAAACGCATACTTTTTTCCCATTATCGGTGAAATGCGCCCATCTTTGTTCGGCAGATAACCACGCCCCAGTTCCGCCTTCACCACACCTCTGACACGCCCCCATCAACTTTGTCCGCATCCGCGACGGAGTGCAGTTGAAAACGTCCAAAAATCGGCTTTCGATTATACCGCTTTATTCGTTTTTGTGAGATAAACGTCCATCTCCCGATTTAGGTCGGAACTTGGGCGTTTTTCTCGTTCGATTATAAGCAGGATAGTGGTGTGAAAAAGTTTGTTCTCCATCCTGATTTCAGAATCAGGTTGTTTTTATTTAACCGCTTAGGGACAACCATATGAAAAGAACTTCAACATTATACAGAAAAGAAAAAGATAAAAGTACTGCTACTATGTTCCCAGGCCCCAGTGCACAGTCCCATCCATACTATTACTACTACTTATCATTTCTATAACACTAATAGACATATGCAGCACTGTACACTGGACATAAAGAGACAGTCCATGCTTGACAGAGCTTACAATCTAATTAGGACAAACAGGACAAATAAGAGATAACATGGGTACTGAACAAGTGAGTAAGGGTTAGGAGTTAAAAGCAGCATCAAAAAGGTGGACTTTTAGCCTAGATTTGAAGACAGCCAGAGATGGAGCTTGACGTACCGACTCAGGAGGTCTATTTCAGGCATATGGTGCAGCAAGATAAAAGGAACGGAGTCTGGAGTTAGCGGTGGGGGAGAAGGGTGCATGCTGTCTAAGCCAGTGTTTCCCAAGTTGTTCCTGGAGTACCCCCTTACCAGTCAGGTTTTCAGGATATCCAAAATGAATATGCATGAAAGAGATTTGCATACAGTGGAGGCAGTGTATACAAATCAATCTCATGCATATTCATTATGGATTTCCTGAAAATCTGACTGGCAAGGGAGTACTCCAGGACTAAACTGGGAAATACTAGACTAAGTTGTATTATACCTGAGAGGAGCTAAATCCAAATCAATAGTAAAAGCATTCCAAAAAAGATGTGTCTTTGTTTTTTGAAGGGCAGTAGGGAAGTTTCCCCTATTATTGCATATATGCCACACTGAATGATTTCTGATCTTTAAACAACATGTAACATTAAGGAAACCTGAGTAAACACATAACACAATCTTTAAATTATTACTTCATTTAATGAACAAAATTATCCAACACTCATTTTACCCAAGTGAAAAAGTAACTGCCTCCTAAACTTAACCTGTTACTCACCTTTAAGTACATAAGTATTGCCATATTGGGAGCGACTGAAGGTCTTTCAAGCCCAGCATCCTGTTTCCCACGGTGGCCAAACCAGGTTACAAGTACCTGGCAAGATCCCAGAACAGTACAATACATTTTATGCTGCTTATCCTAGAAATAAGCAGTGGATTTTCCCTAAGTCCATTTTAATAATGGTCTATGGATTTTTCCTTTAGGAAGCCACCCAAACCTTTTTTAAACCCCGCTAAGCAAATTGCTTTTACTACATTCTCTGGCAACGAATTCCAGAGTTTAATTACACGTTGAGTGAAGAAATATTTTAGTAGCAATAACTGTAACCAAATGCTTCCTATAATTTGATACTAGTCTTTCACATCACTGTTGAGGAATCTTCTTTGCACATTCATAGGTTTTTGTGCAAAAACTGTTTGTTTCAGGTCCTGCCACAGCATCTTTTTTTAGTTCAAGTCAGGACTTTGACTAGGCCAGTCCAAAATTTTAATTTTGTTTCTCCTCAGCCATTCAGATGTAGACTTGCTTTTGTGTTTTGGATCATTGTCTTGTTGCATATCCCAATTACATGTCAGCTTTAGTTCACGGACAGAAAACCTGATATCAGCCTTAAGAATCCTCTGGTACAGTGCAGAATTCATGGTTCTTTTAGTAATGGCAAGATTTCCAAATCCTGAGGCAACAACGTAGCCCACACTATCACACTACCATAGCTAACATAGAGGGGCATTTTCGAAAGGGACGTCCAAGTTTTGATGAGGACATCCTCGCAAAACATCCCCATCCAGGGGCTGGGGAAACCCGTATTTTCGAAACAAGATGGACGTTCATCTTTCGTTTCGATAATATGGTCAGGGACGCCCAAATCCTGAAATTTGGTCATCTTTAGAGATGGTTATCCCTAGACTTCGCTATTTCTGATTTTCGGCAATAATGGAAACCAAGGACGTCCATCTCAGAAACGACCAAATGCAAGCCATTTGGTCATGGGAGGAGCCAGCATTTGTAGTGCACTGGTTCCCCTGACATGCCAGGACACCAACCGGGCACCCTAGGGGGCACTGCAGTGGACTTCATAAATTGCTTCCAGGTACATAGCTCCCTTACCTTGTGTGCTGAGCCCCCCCCCCCCCCAAAACCCACTACCCACAACTGTACACCACTACCATAGCCCTTACGGGTGAAGGGGGGGCACCTAGATGTGGGTACAGTGGGTTTGTGGTGGGTTTTGGAGGGCTCGCTGTTTCCTCCACAAATGTAACAAGTAGGGGGGGATGGGCCTGGGTCTGCCTGCCTGAAGTGCACTGCACCCACTAAAACTGCTCCAGGGACCTGCATACTGCTGTCATGGAGCTGAGTATGACATCTGAGGCTGGCAATCAATATTTTTAAAGATTTCTTTGAGGATGGGAGAGGGTTAGTGACCACTGGGGGAGTAAGGGGAGGCCATCCCCGATTCTCTCCAGTGGTCGTCTGGTCATTTCAGGCACCTTTTTGTGCCTTGGTCATAACAAAAACATGACTAGGTAAAGTCGTCCAAGTGTTCGTCAGGGACGTCCTTGTTTCTTTTGATTATGGGTTGAGGACGTTCTAGTGTTAGGCACGCCCAAGTCCCGCCTTCGCTACGCCTCCGATATGCCTCTTTGAACTTTGGCCGTCTCTGCAATGGAAAGCAGTTGGGAACGTCCAAAATCAGCTTTCGATTATACCGATTTGGACGACCCTGTGAGAAGAACGCCCAGCTTCCGATTTATGTCGAAAGATGGGCGTCCTTCTCTTTCGAAAATGAGCCCAATAGTAACATAGTAGATGACAGCAGATAAAGACATGTGCAGTCCATCCAGTTTGCCCAATAAGATAAACTCATTGTATGTGCTACTTTATATGTATACTTGACCTTGATTTGTCTTTGCCATTTTCAGGGCACAGACCGTAGAAGTCTGCCCAGCACTAGCTTTGCTTCCCAATTACTGGTATTGCCACCCAATCTCCTCCAAGCTTCTGTGGATCCATTCCTTCTGAAAAGGATTGCTTTATGTTTATCCCACGCATTTTTGAATTCTGTTACCATTTTCATCTTCACCACCTCCCGCAGGAGGGCATTCCAAGTATACACCATCATCTCCGTGAAAAAACACTTCCTGACATTTTTCCTGAGTCTGCCCCCCTTCAACCTCGATTCATGTCCTCTAGTTCTACCGACTTCCTGTCTCCAGAAAAGGTTTGTTTGCAGATTAATACCTCTCAAATATTTGTCTGTATCATGTCACTCCTTTTTTTTCTTTCCTCCAGGGTAAACATGTTCAGGTCAGCAAGTCTCTTCTTGTATGTCTTGTAACACAAATCCCATACCATTTTTGTAGCTTTTCTTTGCACCGCTTCAAGTCTTTTTACATCCTTAGCAAGATATGGCCTCCAAAACTGAGCAGAATACTCCAGGTGGGGCCTCATCAATGACTTGTATAAGAGCATCAACACCTCCCTTCTTCTGCTGGTTACACCTATCTCTATACAGCCCAGCATCCTTCTATACAGGCCACCACCTTGTCACACTGTTTCATCGCCTTCAGATCCTCAGATACTATCACCCCAAGATCCCTCTACCTGCCTGTGCGTTTCAGACTCTCACCACCTAACACATACGTCTCCCATGGATTTCTACTCCCTAAGTGCACTTCTTTGCATTGAATTTTAATTGCCAAACATTAGACCATGTTCTTACTGTGGAATGCTGCATTTTCTTTACGTGAGACACAAAGAGGGGCATAATCAAATGGGGACAACCATCTCTAAGGGCGCCCATCTCTAAGGACGTCCTGGCGAAGGGGCAGGGAAACCCGTATTATCAAAACAAGATGGGCGTCCATCTTTCATTTCGATAATACGGTCGGGGATGCCCAAATCTCAACAATCAGTTCGACCTTAGAGATGGTCGACCTAAATGCTGAGATGGTCAACCTTAGAGATGGTCGTCCCCGGTTTTCGACCATAATGGAAACTGAGAATGCCCATCTCAAAAACGACCAAATCCAAGGCATTTGGTCAAGGAATGAGCCAGCATTTGTAGTGCACTGGTCCCCCTGACATGCCAGGACACCAACTGGGCACCCTAGGGGGCACTGCAGTGGACTTCACAAATTGCTCCCAGGTACATAGCTCTCTAACCTTCGGTGCTGAGCCCCCCCCCCTCCAAACCCACTCCCCATAACTGTACACCACTACCATAGCCCTAAGGGGTGAAGGGGGGCACCTACATGTGGGTACAGTGGGTTTTGGGTGGGTTTTGAAGGGCTCACATTTACCAGCACAAGTGTAACAGGTAGGGGGAATGGGCCTGGGTCTGCCTGCCTGAAGTGCACTGCACCCACTAAAACTGCTCCAGGGACCTGCACACTGCTGTCATGGAGCTGAGTATGACATTTGAGGCTGGCATAGAGGCTAGCAAAAAATGTAAAAAAAAATTATTTTTTTAGGGTGGGAGGGGGTTGGTGACCACTTGGTGAGTAAGGGGAGGTCATCCCCGATTCCCTCCGGTCGTCATCTGGTCAGTTTGGGCACCTTTTTGAGGCTTGGTTGTGAAAAAAAATGGACCAAGTAAAGTCGACCAAATGTTCATCAGGGATGCCCTTCTTTTTTCCATTATCGGCTGAGGACGTCCATCTCTTAAGCACGCCCCAGTCCTGCCTTCGCTATGCCTCTGTGAACTTTGGTCGTCCCACGACGGACTGCAGTTGAGGGCGCCCAAAATCGGCTTTCGATTATGCCGATTTGGGCGACCTGAGAGAATGCCCATCTCCCGATTTGTGTCGGAAGATAGGTGCCCTTCTCTTTTGAAAATGCCCCTGAAAGGGACCTGGGTTGTCCAAAAGATTCCACTTTTGACTCATCTATCCGTAGATCATCCAAGTGTGTTTCTGTAAATGTGAGATGAGCATTGATGTTATTCTTGGATAGCTGTGGTTTCCACCTTGCTACTCTCTCACAAAACCCATTGTTGCCTAGTCTCTTTCTTATTAAGGAGTCATGAACACTGACCTTAGCTGATTGTTCCAAGTGCTCTCTGTTTGGAGATAACGGTTCTCAGTGTGGTCAATGGAATCCCGGGCCTTTCCAGTCTGATATATTTCAATAACTTTTTTTCTCATCTTCCCTGGAATTTCCTTTGATCATGGCATAGCATTCTTATAGAAACTTTGTGGTGACTACTTCACTGTCATGGTTTCAGTATATAGCAAGAGTTTTCAACCCTGTCTTTGGGACACACCCAGCCAGTCAGGTTTTCCATAATGAATATGCATGAGATAGATTTGCATACAACGGAGGTAATGAAATTTATCTCCTGTATATTCATTGTGGATATCCTGAAAACTTGACTTGCTAGGTGTGTCCTGAGGATTAGTTTGAGAACCCTTGGTATATAGTGAGGTTTAGATTCAACGGGGCTGGCTGCAGTCAAGCCTGGCTGTGTTCAGTCATATGAATCTAATTATCAATTAAACTTAGTGAATTGGTTGATTAACTAAGGGGCAGTTACTTTTTCACATGGGTAATATGGGTATTGGATAACTTTATTCCTTAAATAAATGGCATTATAATTAAAAAATTGTGTAACATGTTTACTCACGTTTCCTTTGTCTAACATTACATTTTGTTTAAAGATCAGAAACCATTCAGTGTGACATATGCAATAATAGGGTAAATCAGGGAGGTTGGAGGTGGGACTTTTTCATATAACTGTGGGTGGCAGAGGCTGGTGGTAAATGGAACTCACTCAGAGGAAAGAAAAGTGAGTACTAGAGTGTCTTAGGAAGTGCCTGGGGCTGATTCTGTTCAATGTATTTGCCAGGGCCTGTGCAACCTAGTAAGCATGGCAGAGGGGCGCCCGGCCTTCGGAGGGCGCCATTGAGTTGACAATCACCGCAGATATGGGATCAAAACTTTTTATCGCCCCATGGGAATGGTAAAAAGTTTTGTTCCCGCAGTAAAAAAATTCTTTCCTCCCTTCCCATCTTCCTCCCTACAGGTCCCACATACAGAATCTTGCAGCAATTCACAGTAAGAGGCTGTCTCTATGGCCTTCCTCCTGCTACATCCTGGAGGGGCACCTGGAGGGAAAGGAGAGAGGTGCTGGCTGGACACATGGGAGGGAGAGGGAAAGGAGAGAGGTGCTGGCTGGACCCATGGAGGAGGGGGGGGGGTCCTAGAGGGAAGAGAAAGAAATGCTGGATCAAGGGAATGAAGGAAGAGGGAGTCAAATACTGAACCCACAGTGGGAAGGAGAAAGGGAAAGAGGGCAGCCAGGTGAGCCAGATGTTTGAAGGGGTGGGGAAGAGAGGGAGAGAAGCTGGATACAGGGAGGTAACAGAAACAAAGGAAAAATGATGTGCATGGGGAGGCAACAGGGACACAAGGGAGATGCTGTATGGGGCTAGTATATAGACACAGAGAGGCAATGCAGACACAGAAGGGAGATTTTGTTCAGCACAGGAGATAGGGAGATAGAGAGGTGATGATGGATGTGGGGTTATGAACACAGGGGCATAGGAACCAACCTTTCAAAATTATTGGGGGTGCTAAGCACAATGGAAATAACCCCTCCCTGGACACATACAAGGAAGTTTCTCAATATTAGGGGTGCTCAAGCATCCACAACACCCACAGAGCTGGTTCCTACGCACAGGGGATATATTGGACAGGAAAGTATAGGGACACAGAATGGAGATGCTGAATATGGGGGATGGTAGGGTCACAGAAATGGAACATGGAAGGTGGACATAGAAAGAAAAGAGATGTCAAATGGACATGAGAACCTGGTAAATTAAGAGAAGACAGAGGAAAGCAGAAACCAGGGCCTGAGACCAACATGATTTAAAAAATAAAATGACCAAACAACAAAATGTAGAAAAACATATTTTTTTTCTATTTTGTGATTATAGTATGCCAGATTTGAAATGTACATCTTGCCAGAGTTAGTGTTAGACATGGCTGGGACCCAGAGAAGAAATTTGGGAGTGGAACTCAAAGCCCACTACCAGGCTGCACTTTCTTCAGCTTCAGGCTTGGGACTTTCCTTGGTCAGGGGCCAAGGACAGTTGCCCTAGACACTCCCCTAACACCATCCCTGGCATGTGACATCTTTATATTTTTCACAATACAGGAATAAATGCATCTCCTTCTATATCTCCGGTGTTGTACTACATAACTGTTTGAGGCTTGTGCAGATGGGGTCAGAGCTGACAGGGATGGAGAAAGAGACAAACTTTGTCCCTGTATCATTCTGTATGAACCAATTCTGAGAGTGCCAATTTATAGGTTTGCAGGGGGTGCCAGAAACCCTTGCACCGGTCTTGGCATTTGCGAGTGACATTGCTGAAGGGTAGAAGGAAAAGTTTGCCTTTTTGTGGATGACACAAAGAAACTGAATAGCTTCAGAATTGACATCTGGGAGGGATTAGACAACCTGATCTACAAAAATCAGAAGAATAGTCTAATGTTTGGCAGTTAAAATTTAATGTGAAAAAGTTTAGAAATCCAAAGGAGCTGTATGTAATAGGGGGCGAGAAGCCTCAGAGGCAGCCTGTATGAGTTGCTGCCAGTGCCAATAGAGTAAGTTTGAAGGATCATGGGGGGGGGGGGGGGGGGGAGCAGTGGCGTAGCCACAGGTGGGCTTGGGTGGGCCAGGGCTCACCCATTTATGGCTCAGGCCCACCCAACAGTAGCATATGTTTAGTGGTAACTGGTGGGAATCCCAAGCTCCGCCAGCTGAAGATTTCCCCCTGATGGTAAAAAAACGCTACAGTTCATGACATCGGCACCTGCGCATGCTCAGTTTTCAGTGCTTTCCTGCTGCCAAGGTGGAAAGAAGCATTTTCCCACCAGCTGAGATTTTTTTTTGGGGGGAGGGGGGAGAACACTTGGTGCCCACCCAATTCTTGCCTAGGCCCATCTAAAATCTGTTGTCTGGCTACGCCCCTGGGGGAGGAGAGGAAGACCCAGAGATTCCAGACTTGCTGGGAAGAGAGGGAAGGGAGAGAGAACTGACAGACCTTGGGGATGGGGGTGGGCTGCTTCTGGGGGCCCTAAGGGGAAAGTGGCTAGGCCCAGGCCCACCCATAGCCATGCCCCGTTTAGATGTTTAAATACTTGAAATGTATTATTATACATAACATTAAAATTTCTACACTGCTCCTAGTACCCTTCCTCAGATTTTGATAATCAAATGCAACACCACCCTCTCAGAATAATCTTGTGAAACTGCAAAACTGGACCACATACTTTTAAAAATTAACTTTCTTGCACGTATATATAATGAGGGGAATTTCTAAAAGCTATTTGAAAACAGTCCACCTTCCCCTGATGGTTCTTTGAATCTGTGGCTGTCAGGATCTATTGTTTTGCTTTCCTTACAGCTTCTCTTTGCCACCCTCCAGAAGCTGCTGCTCTAGGTGACCTACTTTGTTTAATGGTTAAGCCAACCCTGGTGAGCAGGGAGGTACACCTAAATTTTATCTACTTACTTTATTTATTTTAAACAATTTATATTTCACCTATCTTAATACTGCCCTTTGACTGATGACAGCTGGGCAGTTTCCCTCCAGAGTAAGATCTGCATCTGCTTTTGCCATAGTTCCTAAGCTTTTTCTGTCCTGGTTCTTCAGTAGAGCATTTTGAATGGCACAATTGTGAGGTACTAGGAGGTGCCAGAGCAGCAAAAGTGCCTTGGCTATATTTCCCAGGAACCAATATTGCCCTTATTTAACCTCTGCACAATATTAAATGTAACTGTCACCCTGCAATGACAAGGTTAACAAAACTATGTAAGCCACATTGAGCCTGCAAATAGGTGGGATAATGTGGGATACAAATGCAATAAATAAAAATACCATTTCCAGACCCCTCTTTCAGTGAATCCAAAGTTCAGTTTTTGCTAGAGTGAGAATGGAGATGTGCTGCACTTATTGGAAGCTCCCTGGGTTTAGACACTGAGGCACATGTTTCAGCTTAATACTAAACAGAGTAGTTTTTCACGAATTGTATTTGTTTTATTTATGGTTCATTTATACCCCACATTTGGACCTCTTAGACTCCTTCCAATCTGCCTGTGTATACCCACCTGCTGTGACAGTATAGCTTTTACACACATTCTGGTTGCCTCACTCCCTTGCTTTGGTGTCCGTTCCAAGCATCTTTGAATTTTGGCATCATTCTTTTGGTACTCCCTTCTGCTAAATGGAGATTCCAGGTATTGACTAGTCTCGGTAAAAAAGGATTTCTATATGTCTCTTCTGAGCTTCTCTCCTTCCAGCTTCAAGCCCTTGTGTTGACGTTTCTTCAGTATGTACCTATGAAAATGTGGCAGATATGGGGAGGTTTCTAACATACCCCTTTCTTCCTTCCAGTTTCCTAAATCTTTTCATGTAGGTTTTAGCTATACGTTGCATATCACTTTGACAACCCTCTTCTGAACTACCTGTATCCTTTCAGTGACCTTACAAAAGGGTGGAATAAGGAACTGAATGCTGTAGATTAGGTGGGATTTTAATGGAGTCTTGGACAAGGGCAAAATTATATCCTTTTGCTACTACATATGCATCTGAGCTGTTAGTCTTTCCCACTGCTGTGTCAGACTGACCGATATTGTTTAGGTCATCAGAGACAATTACTCTTCTTCTGATGCTGCTCAAACCCTGGTCAAATGAGAAATGGGAGAAAGTATTTTCTGACATCCTTATATGCCTCATGTTACACATGTGGAAAATCAAGGAGTAGACATGAAGGATGAAGCAATAGGTTAGAAATGGAGTCTGCTTTCAGCTAAAGGAGACAGTAAATCAGCTCTTGAGGGAATGTCTTGAGTGACTTGGAAAAAAAAAAGAGAAAAGTTGTCCCCTACTGGAGCACCAACTCATTCGCCCCCACCTTGCCTACCCCTGCTGGCTCCCTGTCTGCAGCTGTCAGTATCACCATCAGGGTTCCATTCACTAGAGAATGACTAATGGTCTCAATACTGCTTGGGCGGAGAGGAATTAACAGCCATGGTCACGCTCTGTAAGTTACTGATTAAAAAGCCTTCAATTCATTCAACTCCAGCCCCTCAGAGCTGAGGCCTGCAAGACCCATGAGCACAGCCCACCTCAGCCTGTCACAAGATATTATAAGAATTGCTCACCTCATCCTGGCACAAGCTTTCTCCCCACACTTTCCCAGGCAAGGAAATGATGAAAGGTTGGATTTAGCGAGGCCACTGGAGAATAAGCTAGGGACTGGCTGGAGACTCCAGCAGGCCAGCGTTAATAGTGAAGGTGACAAATAGGATCCCTCAAGGGACCTGTCCTTTTACCAATGTTATTTAAGATCCTCACGTTCTACGAGGAACACACATTCTCTCCGCTCTTAGAATGGTCTTGGGGTAAAGGGGAGACAGTATCCAGCCAGGGCATCCCAGCAGACATGCTCCCTGTGCTCCTCTGAATCAAGGCTCAACAATGGGCTGAAAGTGGCCACACTGTGAAGACATGAAGATAAATTGTGTACTTAGCACCATCCATTTTTTCCTCGATTTTCACAAGCCTCCCCATCCCCACTGCTGCAAAGCATCTGCATGCTTTACTGTAGAGGTGGTATCAGCTCGGTGCTGGGTTTGTTTTATGCCACCCATGATCACATGGTTCTGGATGAGTGTCAGTTTGGGTTCCTTACTAGTTACAGAATGGGGACCCTTTTGATATTTATGTTTTGTTTTCTTAGCTTAGGCAAAATAATAGTTTTTTGTCTTGATATATCAGCCACTTGCTTCCATTCTGTACTCAAGTCTTATAATCACCCACACTGCATCAGGACTAGCTCGCTACACCACCTATGAGATGAGTGCCATCTATTTTATTCAACTATATGTATAATTTACCCTCAGTCTAGTGACCCACTTTTACTTATCCCAATGTCTATGTCTCAATTTTACTGGAACCCTCTGCTACCTACGACGATGTTTCATCATACCCAGCAGACGATTGTGAGCATATCTGTTACATGAACATTCAACTGTGCTCCCTATTGTGATGTATCATTTATATTCTGCTGATATTGGATCATATCTCTTCACCATACAGTTGAAATGTGTACATTACTGATAGTGTATCATATTATTGCTGTAACTAGGATTTAATTTGCTTGTTTCTGTGTTTATTTCATAGTTTTATTTATTTCATGGCATTTGATATACCGCTTTTCATAACATCAAAGCAGTTTACAATATATAATAAGAACATAAGAATAGCCATACTGAGTCAGACCAATGGTCCATCTAACCCAGTATCCTGTTTCCAACAGTGGCCAAGCCAGGTCACAAGTACCTGGCAGAAACCCAAATAGTGGCTACCAATCCCAGGGCAAGCAGTAGCTTCCCCATGCCTATATCAATAGCAGACTATGGACTTTTCCTCCAGGAACTTGTCCAAACCTTTTTGAAACTCAGATATGCTAACCGCAGTTACTACATCCTCCGGCAATGAGTTCCAGAGCTTAACTATTCGCTGAGTGAAAAAAAATATTTCCTCCTATTTGTTCTAAAAGTATTTCCATGTAATTTCATTGAGTGTCCCCTGGTCTTTGTACATTTTGAAAGAATAAAAAATAATAATAATAACTGGACAGCAAACATAATTCAAACAAGACAAAGCACTATTTAAGTACAATAAACAAAAACAGAAACAAAAGTTATGGAACTGGGATTGTACAAGAATCAGAATCAGCCTTAAAAAACCATATCTGAGACACAGAAGGAGATAATCCAGAAGAGCTTTAACGCTCTAAAACTAGATTAAAAGGCTTGTCTAAAAAGCCAGATTTTAACTCCTTTTTTTTATATTTGTGTAAGAGGATTCCAATCAAAGTTCAAGGGGAAGGAAATTCCACAATGTAGGAGCAATACAGCTAAAAGGAGTCCATTGTGATGAATCTAATCACAGTTTATTATGATGGGGTGCTATCAGTAAGTTCTGCTATGATGATCTTAAGCTTCTTGAAGGTTGATAAAGGAATAAGAAGGAAGTGAAGGTAAACGGGTATCCCTGTGTAAAAAGTAATTGAAAAGGAATAGGCATCCAATGCTGATCCTTCAAAAGTAGTGTAACATGATCATGAGCATTTGCATTATGAAGAAGCTGAACTGCCATATTCTAAAGCAACAACAAACATTTTATTTGATTAGGGCAACCAGCAAGTAAAGAGTTACAATAATCAAGTCTACTTATTACTAAGGACTGTAGAAATAACTGAGGGCCAAATGCATCAAAGTCCTGGTAAAGCACCGAACGCTATTTCCACCTCGGTAAAAATGACCAAATTGGAAATAGCGAGGGATACTCAAAAGAATCGGCATGCAAATGAGCTGCTCATAAAAACAGTGAGCAGCTCGGCAGGGGAAAAGGCAAATGGTCACCTGAGCATGTGCAGAACAGCTAATCGCCAAGCGTGGTTGCTCTGTTCATACTACAGACATCTTTCATACATGGAAAGCAGTGTGTAGCTTTTTTTTTGTTTTTTCAAACTTTATCACTGCCACATGTGTACTACAGATGTCTTTCATTCATGCGTACAAGCTGCGTGTATGAAAGCAGTGTGTAGCTTTTTTTGTTTTCAAACTTTTTTTTATTACCGCCAGACCCTCGGCAGCAGTACAAGCAGGGAAAGAAGCAAGGGAGAGCGAGGCAAAGGACAGATTGAAGGGCTGCCATGCATGCTTGGCGAGTGGGGGGAGGGCAGGCTGTAGAGATGCCACAGCTCTCCTCAGCCAACCCACAGCTGCTATTTCAGCGATAATGGGAAGGAAACAGCAGTACTGGCAGCTCTTGACCACCCATAAAAACTTCATCATTAAGGTAGGCAGTCCCTTTCTGTGCATCACTAGGAAAACGGCTGTGCATCTGTCAGAATGAACATTTGAATAGTAATTAGCTCATTATAATAACTTTGCATACAGTTTTCATTAGCTGCTACTGTGACAGAAAAAGAGCTTGCAGAAGCCTTTTGTGCATGTCTCACTGCTGTGCTCGCTAAACCGGCTAGAACCAGTGTAAAAACCACATTTTGTGCATCTGGTTTTGAATCACCTTCTGATCTAAGAATCTCTTTAATGAATCAGTTTTCTTCAGATAGTAAAACAAACTTTTGACTATCTTTAAAATAACAGAGGCAAAGGTTAGTTTGTCATCCCAAATAACACCTAAACATGTTATCTAACTCTTTACCTGTATCGAATGCTTTTGTATTTTGGAGGACTGGGAGGGGAGTCAGAATATTTAATCCATAGTGCTTCACATTTATTTTGCTTTACCAACCATTCATTTATTTATATTGAACTACACCTGTTGTACATGCCTTGGGTGAATCTCTTCATAAAAGATGGGTTATAATTCTAAATAAATAAATATTGCTTAGCATCCAGACCGGAATTTATCAGATCAGAAAATCATCTCCCACACATGTGCAAATATGGGGCAGCACATCATATGGCTTTTTTTTCTTGCCAGCCTCCTATACCAGCCATGTTTGTGGAATAATCTTGAAATTACTGAACAGTCATGGTTTCCTCCAGTTTCAACCAGACACCTCTGTAATTCTTTTAAGGTAATCTTAGGCCTCACATTTCTTTGACTTTGGAAGAACTGCCTGCTTGAAGCATTGTCTGGGTGGTGCCAAACTGATTCTGCTTCACACTGATGGATCGAACAGTGCCCTAGTGGAAATTCAAACACATTTCGATTTGCCCACCTTTTCCAACTCTAACTTCAAGCTGAGTTACAAGCAAGTACACTATTTCCTTCTTGGAGTGGCTTTACAGTCTAAGTTATACCTGAGGCAATGAAGAGTGAGATGTGTCAGAATTGGTGGGGGGTTTGGGCTTCCAGGTCAAGATTTAGGCTCTGTTTAATGTTTATTGAGTGTATTGATGGTGTTTTATGTGGTTTATATTTGTTTTATTGTACTCCACCCAGATTTTTGGATGGGCGGAGTATAATTTTTGTAAATAAACAAATAAATAAATTCATATTATTGATGAACTGAGTAGCCCTAACAAGGCACTCCTTTCAAGTAGCTCACACTGCTGCCCAGTGGCACCTGCCTGGACGCTGCTGTGAGTTACAAGGCTAGTACAAGGCACTCCTCCATTAGCTTTCAGCCCCCCCCCCCCCGACACTCACTATAAGCAAATCATTCCAACACCACTTCTCCAAGAACAATCCTGTAAAAATGCATAATTAGACATCATACTTTAGAAATATTTAAACTTTGTTTTGTTTATATTTTCTTATTGCCTTCCCCCAAGCTGGCATTTACTTTTTTTGTTTGATTTGCACTTCATACAGCAGAAAAAAGGTTGAAGGGGGGCAGACTCAGGAGTAATGTCAGGAAGTATTTTTTTCACAGAGAGGGTGGTAGATATGTGGAATGCCCTCTCGCGGGAGGTGGTGGAGATGAAAACGGTAATAGAATTCAAACATGCGTGGGATAAACACAAATGAATCCTGTTTAGAAGGAATGGATCTATGGAATCTTAGCGGAGATTGGGTGGCGACGCTGGTATTTGGAGAATAAAACCGGTGCAGGGCGGACTTCTATGGTCTGTGCCCTGATCATGACTGAATAGATGTGGAGGGGCTGGAGTGTAACTTTTAAGGGGCTTCGACGTTAGCTTCAGAACATTTAGTACAGGAACAGTGCTGGGCAGACTTTTACGGTCTGTGCCCTGAGTAAGGCAGGGACAAATCAAACCCGGGTATACATATAAAGTATTACATACCATGTAAAATGAGTTTATCTTGGATGGACCGTTCAGGTCTTTATCTGCCATCATTTACTATGTTACCACGTCAACTGTATCCACAAGTATTGTCTTAATACTGCCCTTTATGCTTCCCATTTTCTCATTCCAATGTATCAATGTTGATGTCCCATTGTTATATTCCTAACGATACTTTGATGATCTCGCATAACTTGTACAATGTAACCCATAACCAAGTTGTAACAAATGTATTTCCATTATTCATATCTTATTGTAAGCCACACTGAGCCCGCAAAGAGGTGGGAAAATGTGGGATACAAATGCAATAAATAAATAAATAAATATTCAGATTAGCTTAAGTATCATGACTAGTCACAAGTGGCTCTAATTTATGGACCTTAATGCAATGGTTGGACACTAAACTAATTTGGGTTTGCTGTGACAAAGGTTTTCCATTTTGGATTCTTACTTTTTGAATATTTCTAAAATGAAGCAAATTCCTATTTTAATGTATTTTAAATTGTATTTTTCAGACAGCAGAGTATTAAAAAAAAGTGCATAAGTGTGAAGACTTTTACAAGTCACTGTATCAAAGACTTCTTCCAGTCTATGCCTACGGGAAATTCTTTCACAAATCCAAGTCAGATACTCTGTTAGCGGACTGTGTTAGTACTATATGCTCAAACAAAAGGTTGCCTGCAGCTTGGTCTAGAAAGCAACACATTTAAAAACAGACCATACACCTTTCACAGCTAAAAAGGATGCCTGGGTTCATTTTCCTCTACACTTTCTAGCCATGGGAAAAAGTGTTTCTAAAAAGTATTTGCAGACTCATTATGGGCCTGCAAAGGAGGGTCTCATGGTACTGTGTGAGGGTTCATCCTCTCCCCTCCCTGCCTCCATTCCTGTGCTCCCCAGGTGATGGAGCAGGAATCTGAACTATGGGGGCTCATGCTCATTAGCAGGGAGGGGCTGTATTTTAGCATAGCCGTCTGCTGATCTTCTATTCCCACTACTGCCAGTGACATACCAGGGCCTGTTGCTGTGATGTAGGGAAGACAGACTGGCGCGTAGCATGGCGAAAGACTTAATGGGATTATGGCTGCTGGGTCAGCACTGGGCTCTCCCCTGCTCCTCTGCAAAACAATGCAAGATGGATGAGTAACTGTACTAGGGGAGAAGGCTGCTGAGAGCCCATTCAGGACAAGAACAGAGTGCAGTGGGAGAAAAGGAGGGTGAGGAGGGGCAGGGAAGGAAGATAAAATTGACTGAAGTATAACAGAATTGCTTCACTTAATATCACTGATTTGGAACTTATTGGACCCTGTCAAACACAAATGTGTGTCATGGAGAGACCTGAGAAGAGCAGAAAACATCTTATTAAGAGCTTATTAAATCCACCTAAGGAAGGAGGCAAAAAAAAAAAAGAAAAGAAAAAGAGTCAAGCTCACGGAAAGAGCCCCTTCATCCGCAGGGAACATATTATTTATCTGCATAAACTCCCTCTCCTGCCCCATCAACCCACCACGTTCCAGTAGCCACAGGGACTTAGCACCTTTTTGCCTAATACCAACATCTTTGTGGGCATCATCACTATTTATACAAATGTTAAAGAATAAACACATATGCCTTTAGCTATACACTACTGATTTAAGGCCCTAGGCTCTGCAATTAATGAGCCTTGCCTGGTAGATATTCATTTGAAATTAGGTGAAGCAGGAAACATATTGTTAGGTTAGAGGAGTGCAGTCACATCTTACTGCCAGCATGAGTTAATATCTCAGCATGGTGTTAAAGAGTTCTGTTCCATCTAATCCCATGTCTTATTATTATGTTATGGGGCTTTCTTCCATATAACCCTATGTCTAACTATGGTGGCATAGACACCTCAAATGCTCCAGATGCTATTGTCTCCCTCTCACTGCTAGTATGACTTCCCTATCCGTTACCCCCATAAGCTAAGCAGGCATACTGCACCTATGGTGTAGTAATACTCTTTCTTCTGACCCCTGTCTCAGCAGTCTGTTAGGAGGCATTTTCCCCTCTGATTCCATGTCTCAGTATAGAGTGGTAGGGGAACTTCTCCATCTGACCCCATGTCCCTGTATGGTGTTGGAAAGCACAACTCCATGTCTCTGAATAGTATTAGGAACGCTCCCTTCTGATCCCATGTCCCAACAGGGCTACTGAGAGACTGAACTGGGCCCAGGGCAGAGCAGCCTCCACTGGGCCCGGGGCGGAGCCACACAATCGTCATCTGCTCTCTCACCCCTGATTGCTGCCACTACTGAAATTCAAATACCTTGGCTGGTGGGGATCCCAAGGCCCCGCAGCAGAAGAGGTCTTCCTCCAGTGCTGACCTCTGCCAACTGCCTGCCCCTGCGGCTGCTTTTTCTCTCGGGGCATGCTCGCTTTCAAAACTGAGCATGCGCGCCTGAGAAGAAAAGCAGCTGCGTAGCAAGCAATGGGCAGAGTGAAGAGCAACACTGGACCTGCAGTGTCTGCTCCTCTTGGTCCAATTAGGGGGGCCCGGAACTGGAGTTTTCTCTCTCTTGCTCCTTTTGGGATGTGATCACACGGGTCCTCTGAGGAACAGGAAGAGAGAGAGAGCAAGGCCTTGAAGGCCCGGGCCTGGGGAATTTTGCCCCCCTTCTTGATGGCCCTGTGTCCCAGAATGGCGTTATGTGGCTCTCCTCCATATGAGTCCATGGTGTGGCAGAGCCCTCTTCCCTCATGTCTATCTTGTGATCATATTTGACTTGTTTTTTTGTAACTTTCTACCAATAATCACCATAAAATTCCCTACCACTGCAATCTAGCTCTATACTCTCCGCAAGACACCACAGACTCGCACTAGCTATCAAATTGTTAACCTGCTCAATTACTTGTAACTGCCCCCTTTGTTCCATGTAAGCCACATTGAACCTACCAGAAGGTGGAATAATACGGGATACTAACTAACTAACTAACTAACTAACTAACTAACTAACTAACTAACTAACTAACTAACTAACTAACTAACTAACTAACTAACTAACTAACTAACTAACTAACTAACTAACTAACTAACTAACTAACTAACTGTCAAACCATGGTATTGAGGGTGGAGTGGAGGAGTAGCCTAGTGGTTAGGGCAGTGAACTTTGATCCTGGGGAACTGAGTTCAATTCCCACTGCAGCTCCTTGTGACTCTGGGCAAGTCACTTAACCCTCTGTTGCCCCTGATACAAAAATAAGTACCTGAATATATGTAAACCACTTTGAATGTAGTTGCAAAAACCTCAGAAAGGTGGTATATCAAGTCCCATTTCCCTTCTCTCTGACCGATGTTATAGGATAATATTGAGCATAATAATAATATACTCCTGGGGAATTCTGAACAACAAATTTAAATTCTACATGCTTTATTTGCAATTTTCTAAATATTGAAACCCCTCCTCTATCAGGCTTGACCCCCCCCCCCCCAACTTTCTCTCTTCTAGGGTTCCCCCTTCCCCAGTTCTATCCTTACTATAGCTTGAAGCTCTCCCTATACTTGATTTCCTTTCTTCCTGGCAGCTTAACTCCCCAGTTTTCTCTTTCTGCCACCCAGACCCTGCTTTTTTTACTCTTTGTTATCCTGTTTTTTCTCCCTCCCTAACTCCATGCAAGATACCAAAATTTTCTCTGTTCCCAAACTCACTCACTCTCTATTAACCCCCAATCTCTTTTCCTGTCCAGCTTACTTTGCCCCCCCTCCCCACCTCACAGTCTTCTTGGCAAATGCTCTCACCTTGCTCTTTTCAACCCCAGTGGCAACTGCTCCCGGTCCTCAAAACCACAAATTGCTCTATTTGGTACTGCATGACAAGGATGAGGAAAACAGCTGCTCATTGGGCTACATCCTCCTTGACTGCTAATATGAATAGCATAGGGCACTGTACAGCTGTGTGGTTCAAACTTTTCAGTCTGACAATGGGCAGAGACGGACACGGTCCACTAAGCAGTTGCTTTCCTCCTCCTCACCATGCATTGCCAAACAGTTAAGATGCAGGTTGTGGGGAGATAAACTATGCCACCTACCACTACCTGAGTCTTTGACCCTTTGCAGAATTCCCTCAGGAATAAGCATAGCACTTAGCTTCCTGTGGTGAGATAGGAAATCCTGCAGCAAACTGTCTGAAATCCAGTTGCATAAATTATTATTTTTCCACTCTTGCTTTGAGTCTGTATAATTAATTTTGTTCTGCTGGGAGTTTTATGGGTAAGGTGTCATGGGTGGGGATTTTGGGTACAGAGAAAGAGGAGATCTCATGGATGAAGAGAGAAAAGCAAGGGAAAATAGAGGATGTAGGGAAGATGAAGAAAACTGAGGTGAAAGGATGAGGGAATGAGGAGAAATGAGAATCAGGGATACAGAGAAAGACAGTAAGCAGAGGGGAGTGTTTCTCCTACCTCAACAAATTCCTCCCTCCATTTCAGGGGTAATTTTATGCTGAAATTATTTTTATTAAGAAAGTTGCTATACAATTGTGTGATTATAACAAGAACCAAAAGCAACAGTACAAAGATGTAGAGTAAACACGTACACAATTGAATAATAATATACAAAGCTCTTGTCAGCAACTCAATCAACCCTCCCTCCCATCCAAGGGGCATTAGAATTTCCAAGAAGGAAACTATATGTTGCCTAAAGCTTCATATTTAAAATTTGACTCTGTGTAACAGATGTAAAAGTGTTCCAAAAGGGTTCCCAAATCCTTTAAAAGGAGAGCCCTCTGTGATTATATCTTGGATCCCCAAATGCTCCATTATTAACAAAATGTATCATATGAGATCACCATTGTGAGAGGGTTGGTGCATCCTGAAGATTTTTTGGATATTAATATGGCTCTCTTCAGGAACCTTGTCACACCCAGTGGAATGGGAAATGATATATCAAAGTTATCAAACAGCAGCCCTGGGTGTGTAAGAGACCACATGCTGGAAATAACAGAAAATGTTGCCAAAATTGTAGTATTGCAGGGCAAAACCAGAACATGTAGTCCAAGGTAGCAGCAGTCTGTAGACATTTAGAAGTCTGACAACTGCAATGTAGCCCTAAAGGCTCTTCTGGGGGAGACATACAGGCACAGTATAAATTTGTACTGCATTTTCCAAAGTTTAATATTATCAGTGATAACTCTGACTCTGGTTAAACACAATTTAAGTAGCCTCCCCCCTTCAAGATTTCACAGTGTAATTCCCACTTCCAATTCAAGCTCAGTATCATAATCAACAGGGGAAGCAGACTTTGCAAATATTTATGGTGAAAAGAAATAGGCACCTCCAATTGGGAGTCCAAGGTATAAACTGTGTTTCTTGAAAATCAATGAGCAACTTGGTAGGCTCCAGCCTAGATGTATAATGTTGAAAGTGCATGTAAAGAAATTTGTCTTTCAATTCTAATTTATATTCTTCCCACAATGCCTGAAAACAATTTTTCCTGCATTATCGAACACACGATACAGATAGAGGAAACAGAAAAATAGGAGGAGCCCCTAAACCAATCGTTTATGTGGCACATCCTACAAGCTACAGTTAATATTCAGAAGGCCAAGGTCCCCTTGGTCTCTTGGAGTCACAGCTGTTGATAAAGGAAGACGAGTCTTCTTTCCTTGCCATAGATATTTCCCTCAACATCTTCTGCGGTGCTTTCTCATCTCTTCTAGTGAAATACAGTGGTAATATTTGGAATGTATACAACCAAAGGGGGGCAATCAACATAATACAGAGCTTATCCTACCCATCAGTCTCAATGGATATGCCTGCCAAACCTGCAGTCTATTTTTTTGTATCTGACAGTAATGGCTGAACATTAAGAGTGTATAAAGAAGATAAGTTGTGGAGAGAGAGAGAGAGAAATAGAGTTGTTGACCTGGTGCACAGGAGTAGGCCAGGAGAGTGAACAGAGGCAGTGCTCTGGAACAATGCATTGAGCCACTGATATCAAGGATGTAGGAAGCATAAAAGCCAACAAGCCCCTGCAGCACAGCTGCAGGGTATGGCCAAAAAGGCATGCCAGACTCCATTGGAACCTTGGTGGGCCTAGGAACTCTGGCCAATGGTTATTTGATCATACTTACTATTCAAGGTAACTTATCTTTATTCTTATTATGGGAAAACATAAGGTCTTAATCCCTACTAATGAAGGAAAAAGAGTAAGTATAAGAAAATACTAGAAGAATCTTTTGGTTACCAAGCTGTTCAATTCTGGCTCTCAGTACCTGGGTTATTTTACCTCTTTATGCTGCTTTCTGAAAGGATTTAAAAAACATATTTATTCAGGAAATATTACATCTGAATTCTGTAGAATTTATTGTGTTTCTTCTTTTTCTGGTTTAATATGTAATTAGGCTGTAACCTGCTTTGAACCACCGTTTGGTATGGGATGTAGCAGGATCTAAGCTCTATATATCATATCAAGGTGAAACTTAGATTTCCAGCTGTAAGTACTCTCTCTGTACTAGGCTCAATAGAGAAACATCTTGTACCCTGAAACAAGGAAAGGAAATTAATAGGTATGCATAAGTTTCATCTTCCTTTTCATCCTGCTAGCTCAGACTAGTGGGATGCACCAAAGCTGTAGCTCTCTGGGAGGGCAGAAGACAAGGCCCTCTCCAATTCATCAGCCTTTCCAAATATCAAATCATATAGTTCTTCACAAAGGAATGCTGAGACAACCAGGTTGCCACCCTACCAACACCCTTCACAGACACTGTATGAACTTCTGCTCAGGAAGTCATCTGAGCTCTCATCAATGGAGCCCTGAGACTTACTGGGACCACTTTCTGACCCAAAATGTAGGCTGTAGGCAGAAGAAAGAGCTGGAAAAAATCTGTTTAGTATGGCAAAAAGAGTGGAGGAGTAGCCTAGTGGACTTTGATCCTGGGGAACTGAGTTCGATTCCCACTGCAGCTCCTTGTGACTCTGGGCAAGTCACTTAACCCTCCATTGCCCCTGGTACAAAATAAGTACCTGAATATATGTAAACTGCTTTGAATGTAGTTGCAAAAACCTCAGAAAGGCGGTATATCAAGTCCCATTTCCCTTTAATAATGTCTAGTTCATTTGTGGGTACAAAAGTCACCTGCCTGACATGGCCATGTTTCGGCTTGTACCTGGGTCAGGGGCATATGTTGTTACCTTTATAGGGAGACTCAAATTTAATTGTCAAAATTTCAAACAGTCAGCAAAGCGAAGATACTTACCTGTAGCAGGTATTCTCTGAGGACAGCAGGCTTCTTACTCTCACAAGTGGGTAGATGCCATCCCACGTCGCCTGGTTCGGCAAAATTGCCAGAGGAAAAATCTAGAGCTTTGAGGAGTGCGAGTCATGCTCTAGCGCGCATGCACAAATGCCTTCCCACCTGCCACACAAACACACTGCTTCAGTTTAATACAAAAGCAAAAACCAATTAAAAACATGAAAAAGACAACTCCAAGGGGAGGTGGTTGGGATTGTGAGAATAAGAAGCCTGCTATCCTCGGAGAATACCTACTACAGGTAAGTATCTTCACTTTCTCCAAGGACAGGCAGGCTTGCTTCTTCTCACAAGTGAGGAATCCCTAGCATCCAGGCTCACCAAAAACAACAAACGTTGGTCAACTGGGCCTCGCAACAGCGAGGACTTAATGCAGATTAACCTGAAACTACATACAAACTAGATGAGAGTGCAGCCTGGAACAGAATAAAATGTGCCATAAGTATTGCCACACTGGGACAGACCAAAGGTCCATCAAGCTCAGTATCCTGTTTCCAACAGCAGCCAATCCAGGTCACAAATACCTGACAAGACCCCAGAAAAACTTAATACATTTTATGCTGCTTATCCCAGAAATAAGCAGTGGATTTTCCTAAGTCAATTTAATAATAGTATATGGACTTTTTCTTTAGGAAGCAATCCAGACCCTTTTTAAATCTCGCTGCCTTTACCACATTCTCTGGCAACAAATTCCAGAGTTTAATTACAAGTTGAGTGAAGAAAAAGTTTCTCAGATTCGTATTAAATTTACTACTTTGTAGTAAACAAACGATTCACGTCTACCCATTCCACTCCACTCATTATTTTATAGACCTCTATCATACCTCCCCCTCAGCCATCTCATCTCCAAGCTGAAGAGCCCTAGACGCTTTAGCCTTTCCTCATAGGGAAGTCGTCCCATCCCCTTTATAATTTTCATCGCCCTTCTCTGTACCTTTTCTAATTCCACTATATCTTTTTTGAGATGTAGTGACCAGAATTGAACATAATATTTGAGGTGCAGTCGCACCATGGACCGATACAAAGGCATTATAACATCCTCACTTTTGTTTTCCATTCCTTTCCTAATACCTAACATTCTATTTGCTTTCTTAGCTGCCGCAGCACACTGAACAGATCATTTCAACGTATTATCAACAACGATGCCGAGATCCCTTTTTTGGTCGGTGACACCTAACTTGGAAACTTGCATTACGTAGCTATAATTCGGGTTCCTCTCTGCACTTGCTCACATTAAACATCATCTGCTATTTAGACACCCAGTCTCGTAAGGTCCTCTTTTAATTTTTCACAATCCTCTTGCGATTTAACAACTTTGAATAACTTTGTGTAGTCAGCAAATTTAATTACCTCACTAGTTACTCCCATCTCTAAATCATTTATAAATATGTTAAAAAGCAGCGGTCCCAGCATAGACCCCTGGGGAACCCCACTATCTAACCTTCACCATTGAGAATACTGACCATTTAACCCTACTCTCTGTTTTCTATTCTTTAACCAGTTTTTAATCCACAATAGACACTACCTCCTATCCCATTACTCTCCAATGTCCGCCGGAGTCTTTCATGAGGTACTTTGCCAAATGCCTTTTGAAAATCCAGATACACAATATCAACCGGCTCGCCTTTATCCACGTTTGTTCAATCCTTCAAAGAAATGTAATAGATTGGTGAGGCAAGATTTCCCTTCACTAAATCCATGCTGGCTTTGTCTGGCCTAGGAGGATGGAGTTGGATTCTAGACACCAAACAGATTCTGCAACACTGACTCCCCAAACCAACTGTCTCATCAGGTATCCTGCTCAAGGCAGGAGTGAGATGTGAATGTGTGGACTGAAGACCACATCAGAGCCTTGCAAATCTCTTCAATGGAAGCTAAGTGAGATACTGATGTAGCCATGGCTCTAACATTTTGAGACGTGACCCTCCAAAGTCAGTCCAGCCTTGGCATAAGCGAAGGAAATGCAATCTGCTAGCCAATTGGATATGGTGCATTTCCCCGATGGCAACCCCCATCCTGTTGGGATCAAAAGAAACAAAAAGCTGGACGGACTGTCTGAAGGGCTTCATCTGCTCCATGTAAAAGGCCAACGCTCTCTTGTAGTCCAAGGTGTGCAAGTGCTTCAGATGGCAGGATTTCAGCGGCTCAAAAGGAGCTTTCATCAGCTGGGTGAGAATGACGTTGAGATCCCATGACACCGGTGGAGGTTTGACAGGGGGCTTCGACAAAAGCAAACCTCTCATGAAGCGAACAACTAAAGGCTGTCTAGAGATAGGCTTACCTCTACCCACTGATAAGCGCTAATTGCACTAAGGTGAACCCTTTTGGAGTCAGTCTTGAGATCAGACTCTGATAAGTCTAGAAGGTATCAAGCAGGGACTATGCAGGACACAAAAGGGGATCTATGGCTTTGCTGTCACACCAAACGGCAAACCTTCTCCATTTAAAGGGATAACACTTCCTAATGGATTCTTTCCTGGAAGCCAGCAAGACCCGGGAGACACCCTACGAAAGACCCAAGGAAGCAAATTTTAGGTTCTCAACATTCAGGCCATGAGAGCCAGAGACTGGAGTTTGGGATGTAGAAGTGACCCCTCATTCCGAGTAATGAGGGTCAGAAAACACTTCAATCTCCATGGTTCTTTGGAGGACAATTCCAGAAGAAGAGAGAACCATAGCTGCCGTGGTCAGTATGGGGTGATCAGAATCATGGTTCTGCGGTCTTGCTTGAGTTTCAACAAAGTCTTTCCCACCAGAGGTATCAGAGGATACGAATACAGAAGGCCTGTCCCCCAATGTAGAAGGAAGACATCTTACACTAGTCTGTCATGGGCCTGAAGCTTGGAATAGAACCTTGTGGTTGATGTGAGTGGCAAAAAATAACCACGGAAGGGGTGCCCCATGCTCAGAAGATCTTGCGGGCTGCGCCCATATTTAGAGACCACTCATGTGGTTGCATTATCCTGTTCAGCCTGTCGGCCAGGGCATTGTTTACACCTGCCAGATAAGTGGCTTGGAGAAACATGCCGTGTTGGCGAGCCCAATGCCACATCTGGATGGCTTAATTTGGTGGGATAGCTGTTCTCTGAAGCCTTTAAGAGCACTCCAGATTGCTCGGAGCTCCAGGAGATTGATCTGAAGATCCATTTCCTGAAGGGACCAAGCTGCTTGAGTGTGAAGCCCATCCACAAAAGCTCCCCACCTCAGGAGAGATGCATCCATAGTTAGCAATTTTTGCAGCTGAGGAATTTGGAAAGGAATCCCCAAGGTCAAACTGGACGGAATTGTCCACAAGTGAAGACAGCGTACCAGCTCTGGGGACACATGGATAACATCCTTTAGATTCCCTGTGGCTTGGCACCACTGAGAAGCTAGAGTCCATTGAGTAGATCTCATTTGATGGTATGCCATGGGTGTAACGCACCCTGTGGAAGCCATGTGACACAACAATCTCAACATCTGCTGAGATGTGACCTGCTGTGATGTCCAAACCTTGGATGCTAGGGAGACAAGATTGTCTGCCCGCATCTCCAGGAGGTAGGCTCGAACAGTCCTAGGTAGGCTCCTATAAACTCCAATTGTTGAACAGGATGGAGATGGGACTTGGGGTAGTTTATAACGAACCCTAGTAGCTCCAGCACCCAAATAGTCATCCGCATGGACTCCTGAGCACTGTCCTCTGAGGTGCTCTTCACCAGCCAATCGTCAAGATAAGGGAACACATGAACTCCCAGTCTGCATATTGACGCTGCGACTACCACTAGACACTTGGTAAAGACCCTGGGCGCTGACGCAGTACTGAAAGTGATGTGTTCCCAGCCAAAATCAAAGATACTTCCAGTGGGCTGGAAGTATCGGGATGTGTGTATATGTACCCTTCAAGTCCAGAGAGCATAGCCAATCATTTTCCTGAATCACAGGAAG
Source organism: Microcaecilia unicolor (assembly GCF_901765095.1). Lineage (NCBI taxonomy): Eukaryota > Metazoa > Chordata > Amphibia > Gymnophiona > Siphonopidae > Microcaecilia > Microcaecilia unicolor. The sequence continues at coordinate 189,598,505 of NC_044033.1, read as the reverse complement.
AAGGGTGCCCAGGGAAACCATCCTGAACTTTTCGCAAACTAGGAATTTGTTCAGGGCCCTTAGGTCTAGGATGGGACGCATCCTCCCTGTCTTTTTCTGCACAAGGAAGTAACTGGAATAGAATCTCTACCCTTCTTCCCCTGGTGGAATGGGTTCGACCGCATGGGCCTTGAGAATGGCAGAGAGTTCTTCTACAAGTACCTGCCTGTGCCAAGAGCAAAACAAATGGGCTCTAGGTGGACAATTTGGAGGTTTGGAAAGCAAATTGAGGGCGTATCCAAGCTGGACTATTTGAAGAAGTCACCGGTTGGAGGTTATGAGAGGCCACCTCTGGTGAAAAATCTTTAACCTCCCTCCAACCAGTAAGTCATCCGGGACGGACAATTATACAGTGGCTATGCTTTGCTGGAGCCAGTCAAAAGCTCGTCCTTTGCTTTTGCTGGGGAGCAGCAGGGGACTTTGGTGCACGCTGTTGATGAGAATGAGAGCACTGGGATGGAGCCTGAGTAGGTTGACAGGCTGCAGGAGTGTACCTATGCCTAGAGTAGGAATAGGGAGCACTCTGTGACTTGCCAAAATACCTCCTGGACGAAGAGGCAGTTGCACAAGATGCCCGGCGGGGGAGAGAAGGCATAGCTTCAGTATGATTCTTGATTTGGTCAGCGACCTCCTCAACCTTCTCTCCAAAAAGGTTATCCCCCTGGCAAGGGGCTTCCACCATCTTCTGCAGGACCGAATGGTCCAGGACAGAAACATGCAGCCATGAGAGTCTGTGCATTGATATACCTTGGGCAGAGATCCTGGATGCCATGTCAAAAGTGTTGTAAGTGCCCCTGGCCAAGAACGTGACACATCTTCTGCTGCTTGACCAACTGGCGAAATGGCTCGGCCTGCTCTGGAGGGAGTACATTGATCAAGTCTGACAGATGCCTCACCGAACTCTGCAAGTACACACTCGTGAAGAGCTGGTATGACTGGATACGGGCGATGAGCATAAGAGGCCTGATACATCTTTCTCCCAAAAGAGGCCAGGGTCCTAGCTTCCCTGCCTGGAGGACCCAAGGCATAGTCCTTAGTACTCCTGGCTCTCTTGAGAGCAGCGTCCATCACCATGGAGTTGTGAGGTAACTCAGACCTCACCAAACCAGGTTCCCCGTGGACCTGATACTGGGTGTCAATTTTCTTGGGAACCACAGGGACAGACAGAGGGGACACCCAGTTCCTAACGAGGACTTCCTTGAGTACCTCATGGAAAGGAGCCATCACTGCCTCCTTAAGAGGGCTCATCCTCCACATCTACGGGGAATAGAATGGCCTCAGCCATTTCCCGCACAAATGCTGTGAAAGAGAGGTGGAGTCAGTCTCCTCTCAGGTAGTGGGGAGGGCTCAGAAGGGATCCCAAAGGACTCATCGGAGAAAAAGTACCTGGGATCCTCTTCTGAGTCTCACAAGTGCTCCTTCTCAGTGTTGGATAGCACCTCTCTCAGGGATGTTTGACCAGGCCCACCTCGATTCGATGAACCCCGTCCTTGAAAGCGGTGTCAGGAAACCGGCTCACATCTCAACTCCGGTGAATATTTTTCCACCGACGTTGAAGGGGTGCTGGCCTGGGTGGCAGGCGACACTGGGGCTGCAAGCAGTGCCAGAGGCTGCACCGCAGGCTGAGGGCCAGGCGGGGCCGCAGCGGAAGATATGGCAGGCGTAAGCACCCCTGATACCAATGCACATTGTTGCATGAGGTTGTCCAGAAGCTCAGAGAGCAATGCTCGGATGCAGTCATCAAGGGCCACCGTCAGGAAAGGCTTTGGGGCCAGCTGGAGCACAGGCTGAAGAACCGCCAGGGCCGGTGCGGGAGCAGGATCTTGGCTGCTAGGAGATGCATGCATCAGCACCTCCTGGATGGAGAAGCGGTTCTCCCAGTGCTGATGCTTCTCAAGTGCCAAATCATTCAGCCCTGGAGCTCCCGGTACCAAGTGTCAGTGGAGATAGATGACAGTGCTTCTTGGCTTTCACTCAATGCACATCACCCAAGCTCCTCGGTGCTGACGAGGACATTGAATCTTCCCTTCACTTCAGGGTCTGGTTCGATGAAGGACAGTCTCAGGGGTCCTGCATAGCAGGAGACCTCAAGACAGGCGGAGACCCACTCAATACCTCACTGCTCCCAGTGTCTCGGGGTCTTGAAGCAGCCATTCCTACCATGATTCCCGATGCCAGTGCAGCACTCGTTATCAATGCCAACAACCTCGATGCTGATGTTGAAGAACTGGACATGGCTCCAAAAATCTTTTCACGTTGAGTCTCCCGGGAAACCTGGGTCCTTTTCTTCATATGAAAACAAAGGACACAGTTGGCAGGGCTATGGTCAGGCCCAAGGCACTGAAGACACCAAGAATGGGTGTCTTTTCCTGAGATGGTCTGGTTGCACCAGGTACACCACTTGGAGCCACTAGGAGTCTTCGTGGACATGGAAGGAAAAATGGCTTCAGCAAAATTAAAAGTCGTGATGGTGCGTAAAAAGGGAAAAGGCACAGAAAAAAAGAGACTCGAATGAGCAGGCCTAAAAACGACCCACGTCATAAACGAAAGGAAACTTAAGATGTGGGACAAACAGTAGTAAAATTTTAAACACTATAAAAGAAAAAGACAAGCGGGTACGAAAAACCCGAAAGGCACTCAACAAAATCGCTGTACTGGATGTATGATAAGCGAGCAGAAAAAGACAGCTGCTTCTCATGTGGAAAAAACGAAACTGAAGAGGCGCATTCAAGCGGCGGACAGGAAGGCGCTCACGCTCCTCAATGCTCTACATTTTCCCTCTGGCAATTTTGCCAAAATGGGTGACACAGGATAGCATCTACCGACTTGTGAGACAAAGCAAGCCTGCTTGTCCTCGGAGAATGGGATCTTATCAATTCCTTTTTACAGTTCAAAGAGCTATTGAACAAAAGGGCGTTCACACATGACAGAACCGGCAACTCAGGAATTTGGTGAGTGGTGCATATTGCCACCAGAAACACCATCTTCAGAGAAAGATCCTTTAAGGATGTATGTCCCAGGGATTCAAAGGGAGGGTCTGACTAGACCCACAGGACTAGTTTACATCCCACTGCAGGAAAGCTGCCCATTGAAGGGGCCACAGACGCTTGAACCCCATCAAGAACTGTACATCTAGCTGTACTAAGAACTTGCCGCCCATTGGATCACAAAAGCAGGCCAAGTCATTTAAGGCCAGCCCTTGGTTGAACCCATCTTAGAGAAAGGAGATGATGGAAGTCAGGTCCACCTGCTAGAGTGAGAGCAGCCTGGGAGAACACTATGTCTCAAAGGCTCTCCATACCCTGACATGTGCCAAGGAGGGGGAAGGCCTGTGCGCCTTTATCAGTGTCTATGTCACTGCTGCTGGGTAGCCCTTGCGTCTCAGGTGGTACCTCAAAGGCCGGGCCATAAGCAAAAATGAATCCAAGTCATCCATCACAACTGGGTCTTGCTGCAGTCCCTGCTCTTTAGGAAGTGGCAGTCCACAAGTAGGTGAACAATCAACCAGGATGACAAAGCATGCTCTATGAAACCCAGCTGACCAGGGCATCTAGTCCTGCTGTCCCCTTTACTACTCTGGTTGAGAAAAAGTGGTTACTTGACATTCTCCAGGGTGGCCATCAAATCAATCCTTGGCATGCCCTAGCAGTCCACTATGAGCTGAAAAGCTAAGTTGCTCAGCTCCCATTCTCCTGGGTCCAAAGCATAGCAACTGAGAAAATATGCTTCTTTGTTGTCCATTCCTGCAATATCTATTGCCTAGATTACTGTGAGGTGGAATTCCACCTAGCTACACAGCTGGGGTGGATCTCTTGAACCACTGACTCACCCTTCTTTTTGATGTAGACCACTGTGGTCATGTTGTTCAACAGCAGCTGCAGTTTTCCTTAGAGCCAATCTGAGAGCACTCGCCTCCAGGCAATCGATAGACCAGGTCATTTTCATCACCAATCACATACCCTGAATGGAATAGCCCTGATGATGGGCTCCCCAGTCTCAGAGACACACCTGTCATCACCACCATCCACTCTGATGGCTCTAAGGGGATTCCCCTCAATAGATGAGATAGAACATCTCACCATCCCAGCTGCTTCTTGAGGTTTCCCCGAGAGTGGGAGGTGGAGCTCAAACTCCTGGGAACTGGGGCTCCACTGTGATAACAATGCTCTCTGGAGGGGCCTCATATGATCTCACACCCATGGAACCACTTCCAGCGTCACCATCATTGACCCCAGGAGCTGGAGGTAGTCCCACTTCCACAGAGCTTGCTAGATGCAGAAGGCCTTCTGATTCTGGAGCTTGATCATCTGCTTGCAGGTCAGGAACACCAACTCCTGTTCTGGTGCTGGACTCCCAAATACTCCAAGTTTTGTGAGGGAACCAGGATATTCTTTGGATAATTTACCACACAGCAGAGACATTCCAACAACTGAATGACTCTGGCCATAGCCATCCTGGATTCCTCCTCCAAGCCAGCCTGAATTATCCATTTGTCCGGATACAAGTGTATATGGAGAATATCCTTAAATTGGAAGGCAGCCACCACTGCCAGTAAAAGGGTCTGAAGGGTTGTGGCAAGCCCGAATAGGAGTACCCTGAACTTGACCTGCTTACCCATCATATAAAATCGTAAAGCCCTTATGCGCCTCTTGGATGGGAATATGAAAGTAGGCTTCTACCAAATCCATAGGGATCAAGGATTCTCCTGGCTGAACTGCGGCTATGATCAATCTCAATGTCTCAGTGCAAAAGAATGGGACCCAAAGAGCAGCATTGACCCCTTTCAGATTCAGAATGGCCTGAACTCTAGATTTGGATTTCAAACTCTCTACTCCCCCCTTTCGTGCCACCCGACCACTCAAAGGACCTCCCCAGGCTTACCTTTAAATGCCCTGGTGGTTTAGTGGCCTCTTCCAGGCAGCAGTGATCCCTAGTCACTCTTGCCCTTACAGTTCCCTCTAAGCTGAGCAGAAGTTCTCCAGTTGCATTGCTGCAGGTGGGAATAGTGCTTCAATATTGTGTTTTCAATCTCAAGGAACAGGCAGGTTCCTCGGAATCCTGCAGAGCTTGCCTGTCCTTCACTACTGAAAATGAGATTGGGCATCCAAATGGCAGAAGATGTTTAATGTGAGCAAGTGCAAAGAGATGCATGTGGGAAAGAGGAACCCAAACTAAACTATGTGATGCAAGATTCCACTTTAGAAGTCACCCCTCAGGAAAAAGATCTAAGTGTAATTTTTGATGATACATTGAAACCCTCTGCTCAATGTGCAGCAGTGGCTAAGAAAGCCATGACCGATCTTAGGCAGGGGCGACAGGGGCAGTCGCACAGGGCCTCATGCACCAGGGGCCCCGCTGCACTCCCTGCTATTGCTACGATCTCTTTGCCTCTCCTCCCCTGAGCTGTAGGTGCCCTCCCAGCACATACCTGAAGCTACCCTGGTGGTTTAGTGGAGTCTTCGGGGCAGTAAAGATCCCCAGTCTTTCCTGCCTGCTGCCGGTGCTGACAGCTGCATCGCTCATTAAAAATGGCTACCGAGACTTCCACTGAAGTCTTGCGAGGCCGCCAGTTTAAGTCTCGGCAACCATTTTAAAGAAGATGCGGAAGCAAGAGGGTCAGCGCCGACAGCAGGCAGGAAAGACTGAGGATCTTTCCTGCCCCAAAGACTCCACTAGACCACCAAGGTGGCTTCAGGTATGTGCCAGGAGGGCACCCTGCGGCTCGGAAGTCTGGAATAGGTAGGTGGGTGGGAGGGGGATACTGTTAAAAAAAAAAACAAATCGGTAATCTGTGTCATTTGGAGGGGCTGGTTAAAAGGACACCCTAGTACTATATTCCTGAAGATTTTTTTTCTCCTGATAAAGGGCCACTAAACAGACATCATGTTAAGAGAATCAGGTGCTCAACAAGAGTTTCTATTTATTTATTTATGACATTTTGTCCCACATTAAACATGAATTACATTGAAACCTGGGAGCATTTAAAATAATATTTTTTCCTGTGCCTACATCAAAAGAAAAAAAAGATGCCATGTGGGAACTTGCTCCCTTTGCTTTGTGGAATGCAGTGCTATATTATAAAAATGCACTTGCCTTTTTTTTTTTTTAATTATTACTATTTCACAGAGAAGGGTATTGATTAATGAGGGAGGGGTTTCCTTTGTGTAGAACTGTACAGAGTCAGTCTAAATTTGCCAACATTCTCCAGTTCAGCACGTATATACTCTTAGCAGCCAAGTTCATACAAAGTTAATTATGTTTAGTGGAAAATAAATCTGTTGGCTCAGGCTGCTTACTATGTGAATATTCAATCATTGTTTCATTATTGCTACCAAAGTATTACATATTAAGGGGATTTGTTTTAACTCATTTATCCAGTCCTTACATGCACATGGTTTTGCTTTTTAAACCGAAAGGGTTTTTAGAACTGTGCATATTCGAATTAGTTTTTCTGTACATGTTTTGCTTAATTGTCTTTATTTGAAATAAAAAAATGTTTAAAACACATCTTGTCAACAAGGGGCGGGGCTAGGTGGGACAGGGGGCCCTACTGAACTGGTCTGCACAGGGCCCTGCAATTGCTAAGACCGACCCTGCAGAAAGCAAATAGAATACTGTGTACAATTCTGGTCATCACATCTCAAAAAAGATATAGCAGAATTAGAAAAGGTACAGAGAAGGGTGACAAAAATGATAAAGGGGATGGGCCACCTTCCCTATAAGGAAAGGCTAAAGCAGCTAGGTCTCTTTATCTTGGAGAAGAAATGGCTGAGAGGAGTTATGATAGAGGCCTATAAAATACTGAATGGAGAGGAAATGGGTAGATGTGAAACGCTTATTTACTCTTTCCAAAAATACTAAGACTAGCGGGAATACAAAGAATACTAAGTAGTAAATTAAAAAAAAAAAAGAAGAGAAAATATTATTTCACTGAATGTGTAATTAAACTCTAGCATTCATTGCTAGAGAATGTGCTAAAAGCAGTTAGCCAAATCTTTTTTTAAACCCTGCTAAGTTAATTTCCTATAGAAAAGTCCATAAGCCATTATTAAGATGGACTTGGAAAAATGCACTGCTTATTTCTAGGATAAGTAGCATAAAATATGTTTTACTCTTTTGGGAACTTGCTAGGTACTTGTGACCTAGATAGGCCACTGTTGGAAAACAGGATACTGGACTTGATGGACCTTCAATCTTTTCCAGTATGGTAATGCTTATGTTCTTATGAAACAGCATTTCCTATGGGCAGGGCTATAGGTGAAGGACTTCTGCTCAGCTTAGAGGAAACAGTGCTTGCCACTGCCGCTTCCTCAGCCAAAATGGCTGCCGAGACTGCAACGGGAGGTTCTGGTGACCAGTTTAAGATTTAAACCACCCTAAGCAGGAGCAATTCCTGCTTATGCTGGTTCCAATCTTAAAATGCCTGCTGGCACCTCCCACGCAAGGTTGCTGTAGGAAGAACTCGGTGGCCATTTTGGCTGAGGAACTGGTGGGGCCAAGAGCAACTGGGAATCGCTCTTGCCCAGAGCAGGCCATTTAACTACCAGGGAATTTAAAGGTAGACCCGGGGAGGATGGTGGGAAAGTGGAGGGTTATGGTTGGGGTTAACCGGGTTTCGATTTCAGTTGAAACCACAGTAAATTTTGGCTGCTGATTCAATTTTTGTCGCCCTCTATATGGTACCTCACAAGATGCTCATGAATAAATTTAGTGGGCTGTAGTTAAGACACAAAGTAGTGAATTGGATTAGAAACTGGTTGACAGAGTGTGGTGGTAAGTGGTACGCAATCAGAGAAACGAAAGGTGGGTAGAGGGGTGCTTCAGGGCTTGAAAGTGGGGCCAATTTTATTCAATATATTTGTAACATTGCTGAACAGTTAGAAGGAAAAGTTTACCTTTTTGCGGATGACAGAGTGGACACCCTGGAGGGAGTAGACAACGTGAGATAAAATTAGAAGAATGGTCGAATGTTGGAAGTTAATGCAAAGTGCAGAGTGATGCATTTTGGGCTGTAGAAATCCAAAGGAGCTCTATAGCCTGTTATGAATGGATCAGGACAGGGGCAACATCATGACAGTGCAGTGGCCAAAGCCAGAAGGATGCTAGGCTGGTGAGAGAGAGAAATAGTAGGCAAAAGTAGAGACTAACCAAAGACGATTCACCACTGGAGACTTGAATCCAACAGTCTTTATTAGTATAAGTAAGAAAAGGACCCGACACGGACCGTATGTCAACGCATACAAGCACCTACATCAGGGATCAAACAAAATAATCTAAGGATAAAAACATAAAATAAACATGAAATAACCATAACCAGGCATATATTATGAAATTTGGAAAAATATTGATATTAAAGTTTAAAATTCAGACAAATGTACTCATTGATCAAACATGTATAACACTCCCCCAGTGGTCACTACACCCCTCCCACCCTCAAAAAAAAATCTTTAAAAATATTTTGTGCCAGCCTCAAATGTCATACTCAGGTCCATCACAGCAGTATGCAGGTCCCTGGAGCAGTTTTAGTGGGTGCAGTGCACTTCAGGCAGGTGGATCCAGGCCCATTCCCCCCGTTACACTTGTGGTGGTAAATGTGAGCCCTCCAAAACCCACATCTAGGTGCCCTCCTTCACCCAAAAGGGCTATGGTAGTGGTGTACAGTTGTGGGTAGTGGGTTTTAGGGGGGGGGGGGGATCAGCACAAGAGGTGAGGAGGAGGGAGGTCTCCTAGAAGGAGAGCATCACCCTGGTGAAGTATGAAGTACTTCTGTAGCCAGGACCTGCCCACCAGGGGACGTACTATCCTCTCGCACCGAGGATATGTCTCCAAGTGCTGCCCAGGAGGGAAGGGTTAGGACAGCTGTTGTAGTCGGTGATTCGATCGTTAGGCAAACAGATAGCTGGGTGGCTGGTGGATGTAAGGATCGCCTGGTGACTTGCCTGCCTGGTGCAAAGGTGGCGGACCTCACGCGTCACCTAGATAGGATTTTAGATAGTGCTGGGGAGGAGCCGGCTGTCTTGGTACATAGGAAAATGTGGGAGAGAGGTTCTGGAAGCCAAATTTAGACTCTTAGGTAGAAAGCTCAAATCCAGAACCTCTAGGGTAGCATTTTCTGAAATGCTACCCGTTCCATGCGCAGGGCCCAAGAGACAGGCAGAGCTCCGGAGTCTTAATGCGTGGATGAGACAATGGTGCAGGGAGGAGGGTTTTAGATTTGTTAGGAACTGGGCAACATTCTGGGGAAGGGGGAGCCTATTCCGAAAGGATGGGCTCCACCTTAACCAGGGTGGGACCAGGCTGCTGACATCAGCATTTAAAAAGGAGATAAAGCAGCTTTTAAACTAGAAACTGGGGGAAGGCCGACGGTCCCTCAAAATCGCATGGTTTGGGATAAGGTATTTTTCAAAGATGTTACCAAAACAGGGAAGAAAGGGTATCCTGATAGTGAGGTTGCAAAAGAGACCATTGTAGATCAGGTGTTCATAAATAAAAATAAAAATCAGACAAAAGATTGCAAATTAATACTGTCAAGTACTGAGCATGATGTAAATAGGAACAACAGTTTGAAATGTCTATATGTGAATGCCAGGAGCCTAAGAAATAAGATGGGAGAGTTAGAATATACTGCACTAAATGAAAAATTAGATATAATAGGCATCTCTGAGACCTGGTGGAAGAAGGATAACCAGTGGGACACTGTCATATCAGGGTACAAATTATTTCGTAGTGATAGGGTGGATCAAAATGGTGAAGGGGTAGCATTATATATTAATGAGAGCCTTGAATTGAATAACTGAAAATTCTGCAGGAAACAAAACACTTCTTGGAATCACTATGGATTGAAATTCCATGTGTAAAGGGGAAAAGGATAGTGATAGGAGTGTACTACCATCCGGTTGGGCAGGATGAACAGATGGATGCAGAAATGTTAAAGGAAATTAGGGACACAAACTGGGAAACACAATAATAATGGATGATTTCAATTACCCCGATATTGACTGGGTAAATGTAACATTGGGGCATGCTAGGGAGGTAAAATTCCTTGATGAAATCAAGGACTGCTTTATGGAGCAGCTGGTACAGGAGCCGATGAAGATAAGGAAAAATTCTAGACCTAGTCCTTAGTGGAGCGCATGATCTGGTGCGGGAGGTAATGGTGCTGGGGCCGCTTGATAACAGTGATCATAATATGATCGGATTTGATATTAGCTTTGAAGTATACATAGGAAATCAAATATGTTAGCATTTAACTTTAAAAAAGGAGACTATGATAAAATGAGAACGGTGGAAAAAAAAAAAAAAAAAAAAAAAAAAAAAACTTACGAGGAGCGGCTGAGAGGGTCAAAAATTTACATCAGGCGTGGATGCTGTTCAAAAACACCATCCTGGAAGCCCAGGCCAAATATATTCCACATATTAAAAAAGGAGGACGGAAGACCAAATGACAGCTGGCATGGTTAAAAAGTGAGGTGAAGGAAGCTATTAGAGCTAAAAGAAAATCATTCAGAAAATGGTAGAAGGAACCGACAAAATAATAAGGACAGCATAAGGAATGTCAAGCCAAATGCAAAGCGTTGATAAGGAAGGCTAAGAGGGACTTCGAAAAAAAAGATTGCGTTGGAGGCCAAAACTAGTAAAAAAATTTTTAGGTATATTAAAAGCAGGAAGCTGGCAAAAGAATCGGTTGGACCACTAGATGACCGAGGAGTAAAAGGGGCCATCAGGGAAGACAAAGCCATAGTGGAGAGATTAAATAAATTCTTTGCTTCGGTCTTCACTGAGGAAGATTTGGGTGGGATACCGGTGCCAGAAATGGTATTCAAAGCTGACGAGTCGGAGAAACTTAATGAATTCTCTGTAAACCTGGAGGATGTAATGGGGCAGTTCTACAAACTGAAGAGTAGCAAATCTCCTGGTACAGATGGTATTCATCCCAGTATTCAGTACTCTGAAAAATGAACTTGCGGAGATAGTTAGTAATATGTAATATATCCTTGAAATCAAGCATGGTACTGGAAGATTGGAGGGTGGCCAATGTAATGCCGATTTTTTAAAAAGGTTCCAGAGGCGATCCGGGAAAACCGGTGAGTCTGACGTCGGTGTCGGGCAAAATGGTAGAGACTATTATAAAGAACAAAATTACAGAGCATATTCAAAAGCATGAATTAATGAGAGAAAGTCAACATGGATTTAGTGAAGGGAAATCTTGCCTCACCTACATTTCTTTGAAGAGGTGAACAAACATGTGGATAAAGGTGAGCCGGTTGACTGTGTATCTGGATTTTCAGAAGGCATTTGACAAAGTACCTCATGAAAGACTCCAGAGGAAATTGGAAAGTCATGGGATAGGAGGTAGTGTTCTATTGTGGATTAAAAACTGGTTAAAAGCTAGAAAACAGAGAGTAGGGTTAAATGGTCAGTATTCTCAATGGAGAAGTGTAATTAGTGGGGTTCCCCAGGGGTCTGTGCTGGGACCGTTGCTTTTTAACATATTTATAAATGACCTAGAGATGGGAGTAACTAGTGAAGTAATTAAATTTGCTGATGACACAAAGTTATTCAAAGTCGTTAAATCGCGGGAGGATTGTGAAAAATTACAAGAGGACCTTACGAGACTGGGCGTCTAAATGGCAGAAGACATTTAATGTGAGCAAGTGCAAAGTGATGCATGTGGGAAAGAGGAACCTGAATTATAGCTACATAGTAGATGACGGCAGAAAAAGACCTGCACAGTCCATCCAGTCTGCCCAACAAGACAACTCATATGTGCTACTTTTTGTGTATACCCTACTTTGATTTGTACCTGTGCTCTTCAGGGCACAGACCGTATAAGTCTGCCCAGCACTATCCCCGCCTCCCAACCACCAGCCCCACCTCCCAACCACCGGCTCTGGCACAGACCGTATAAGTCTGCCCAGCACTATCCCCGCCTCCCAACCACCAGCCCTGCCTCCCAACCACCGGCTCTGGCACAGACCGTATAAGTCTGCCCAGCACTATCCCCGCCTCCCACCACCAGCTCTGGCACAGATCGTATAAGTCTGCCCAGCACTATCCCTGCCTCCCAACCACCAGTCCCGCCTCCCACCACCGGCTCTGGCACAGACCATATAAGTCTGACCAGCACTATCCCCGCCTCCCAACCACCAGCCCCCGCAGCACATCGCTAGTTTTGGCAACTTCATTTCCCTGAGTTACGGGGAGCAGCCAAATTTAATGCAACATCACTAATTAGCCCACATTAAATATTACTCCAATTCAATGTGCATGCTGTCAATTGCGATTTCAAAGTCAATATCAAATAGTGAAGGCAGCAGGCGTAAAGTAAGCAATCTGCTCACCCGGCTGCACTCAACATTTTCAGACCACTTGTGCAAGCAAATCTCAGGCATATTCATGGAGCCTCGCTCCTTAGTATCCTGATGTGGGATGAGAAACACTACACTTAAAGGCTCCCTTCATTTCACTTACGTTGAAGAACAGAACTAGTCTGGTGACTCTGTGCTGCCACGTGAAAGCTCTGGGCTTGGTTTCTGAATCTCGAGGCTGCTCTTTAGCAGTAATAGGTAGTGTGGGAAAGATAAACGAAGATCACTGCTCCTATCTACGTCATGCAAGGTTCCACGTTAGGAGTCACAGACCAAGAAAGGGATCTAGGTGTCGTCGTTGATGATACATTGAAACCTTCTGCTCAGTGTGCTGCTGCGGCTAAGAAAGCAAACAGAATGTTAGGTATTATTAGGAAAGGAATGGAAAACAAAAATGCGGATGTTATAATGCCTTTGTATCATACCATGGTGCGACCGCACCTCGAATACTGTGTTCAATTCTGGTCGCTGTATCTCAAAAAAGATATAGTCGAATTAGAAAAGGTGCAGAGGAGGGCAACAAAAATGATAAAGGGTGGGATGACTTCCCTATGAGGAAAGGCTAAAGCGGCTAGGGCTCTTCAGCTTGGAGAAAAGGCGGCTGAGGGAAGATATGATAGAGGTCAATAAAATGAGTGGAGTGGAACGGGTAGATGTGAAGCGTCTGTTTACGCTTTCCAAAAATACTAGGACTAGGGGGCATGCGATGAAGCTACAATGTAGTAAATTTAAAACGAATTGGAGAAAACATTTCTTCACACTCAATATTAAACTCTGGAATTCGTTGCCAGAGAATGTGGTAAAGGCAGTTAGCTTAGCGGAGTATAAAAAAAGGTTTGGATGGCTTCCTAAAGAAAAATTCCATAGACCTGGGGAAAATCCACTATTTCTGGGATAAGCAGTAGAGAATGTTTTGTACTTTTTTGGGATCTTGCCATGTATTTGTGACCTGGATTGGCCACTGTTGGAAAAAGGATGCTGGGCTTGATGGACCTTTGGTTTTTCCCAGTATGGCAATACTTATGTAAAGGTAAGGGAGCTATGTAACTGGGAGCAATTTATGAAGTCCGCAGCAGTGCCCCCTAGGGTGCCCGGATGGTGTCCTGGCATGTCAGGGGGACCAGTGCACTACGAATGCTGGCTCCTCCCACAACCAAACAGTAAAAATGTACGTGCATACAATTTAGTTGCAGTTTCTGTGTACACCTAATGTTTTATAAACACACATAGGGACTTATGCGCCTTTTATAAGATAGAAACTTCTTGTCCTCTCAACCTAGGTGACCTGTTATAACAAAGCCCTTCCAGTTATACACATGTATACATACACACATTCTTCTCTTAGCCTCTCTTTCACACACACACACACCCAACTGATTTTTAGGCAGCCTTTTTCATGCATTCCCAATATCCTTTCACTTCCTCATACCCTCTTTCAACCTCCAGCATATTTCAAGACCCCTATTCCAAACTTTTAATCCCTAGTTCCTCTTCCACAATCTCCTATTCAAAAACCACACTGTTTTCAAAGCTGCTTATTCACAACCCCCTAAAAACAGACCAATCATCAGCGTCTTATCTCTTTATCCCTTCCACTCTCCCACACCTGCTGGGCAGGAGGCGGGGAAAAAAAAAAAGAGTGGTGGTGACATACTTCCCTCTTTGCTGACGGTTTGAACTAGAGATATGCAAGGGGATGGGGATCACGGGAATCCACACTATTGGTGAGAAAAGATTTATGCCAAGGATGAATCCAAATTTCCGGGGACCAGATTCTGTTGCTGTACAATTACAATTAAATTTATATTCCGCTACAAACCATTTTTGGATCAGTGTGGATTAGAAACAAGAATACCAGGCCATCACTAGGAAATGAAATCATTTAAAAATATATATAAACGCATAAAAAATTAAAAAATATCAAATATTTTTGAAATAAATGTGCTTTCAATAATTTACAAAATTTCAGATAAAGTCAATCTGAATTTCTGATGGGAGCATATTCCAACATTGGGCCACTCGAGAAACAAAACCCATTGAGTGAATAGATTTAAATTTCACTCTCTTAAGAGTAGGGTATTGCAACATACAAAGGACTTTCAATCGCAAAGAGCGGTCAGTAGACCTAACTGCTAATAGGCTAATCATGTACCCCAAAGATTGTCCATACATCACCTTATGTACTAATGCACAAAGTTTAAACTGACAATGAGTTTCTATTGGGAGCCAATGAAGACTTCTCAACAATGGTGTTTCCCAATCTGATCTATGCTTACCATATATCAATTCTGCTGCAGTATTCTGTAAAACCTGCAAATGCCTCAGAGTGTCTTCAAACAGCTTACATACAATGAATTACAATAATCAAGCTGGGATGACACCAACACTTGTAACACTAATTGAAAACATTCCTGATCCAATAGTTTTTCCATACGCTGCAGTTGTCTGTTTCATAAACACTTTCCCAATCAGTTGTTTAATTTGATCCGTCATAGTAAATGAAATGACGGCAGAAAAAGACCTGCATGGTCCATCCAGTCTGCTCTACAAGATAAATTCATATGTGCTACGTTTTGAGTATACCTTACCTTGATTTGTACCTGTCCTTTTCAGGGCACAGACCGTGTAAGTCTGCCCAGCACTATCCCCGCCTCCCAACCACCAGCCCTGGCACAGACCGTATAAGTCTGCCCAGCACTATCCCCGCCTCCCGCCACCAGCTCTGCCACCCAATCTCGGCTAAGCTCCTTAGGATCCATTCCTTCTGAACAGGATTCCTTTATGTTTATCCCACGCGTGTTTGAATTCTGTTACTGTTTTCATTTCCACCACCTCCCGCGGGAGGGCATTCCAAGCATCCACTACTCTCTCCGTGAAAAAATACTTCCTGACATTTTTCTTGAGTCTGCCCCCTTTCAATCTCATTTC
Source organism: Microcaecilia unicolor (assembly GCF_901765095.1). Taxonomy (NCBI): domain Eukaryota; kingdom Metazoa; phylum Chordata; class Amphibia; order Gymnophiona; family Siphonopidae; genus Microcaecilia; species Microcaecilia unicolor. The sequence goes on along the minus strand of NC_044033.1, from coordinate 189,583,170 downwards.
ATGTCCTCTCGTTCTACCGCCTTTGCACCTCCGGAAAAGGTTCATTTGCGGATTAAATACTTTTCAAATATTTGAACGTCTGTATCATATTACCCCTGTTTCTCCTTTCTTCCAGAGTATACATGTTCAGGTCATCAAGTCTCTGCTCATACGTCTTGTAACGCAAATTCCTTACCATTCTCGTAGCTTTTCTTTGCACCGCTTCAATTATTTTTACATCCTTCGCAAGGTATGGCCTCCAAAACTGAACACAGTACTCTAGGTGGGGCCTCACCAACGACTTATAGACAGATTATAGTCTAATAATATTCCGAAAACCCTCAAGGTAGTTTCTAAAACAAACGGCTTACCCATAGTACTTAATGTTTTAATAGTGGGATCTCTCGAAGGGGGTGTAAGCCAAAGAATCTTGGTCTTACCAGTATTCAATTTTAATTTGTAGTGGGTTGCCCATTGTTCCATCTTTTGAAAGCAAACAGTTATATCCCCTATACCATCATCGAATGAATTGACAGGAGAAAAATCATAATATCATTGTATATAAATATATATCATTCTTTGGAAAGATCCCAAACATTAAGTTCCTCTAGCGTTAACTCAGTGGAACAGCAAGAACATTGTGAACTTTGATATTTAAGAAAACAGCTTACTTACCGGTATTACTTACTTGTTTAACAAAAAGTGTTAAGAACGCACTTTTCTTGAATTTACAAGATCACTCAAATGTGGGTTGAGTACAGGAATGTGAACGAAAACTAATGATGGTGAAGGTACGGAAGTAATATGATAGGGAATGGAGAAAATGTAGGGATGTGGTGAGGCCAGATTATGTCCCTGTGCACACCTCTAGTTTTGAGTTGCACAGCAGCAGTTAGGCTACATCATCTTTTCTGCTGCCTGAGGCTCAAGGTACCACTGTTGCTCTTTGCCTCTGTCGTCCAGTGTGGCAAGGAAGTTTGGAATTTGTTGCAAGATTGCTACCATATTTCAGCCCTGACTTGGTCAGTGGTGATTCTGTGGGATTTGGAAACTTTCCTGTTACAAGCTGTATTGTGTCGTCCCCCCCCCCCCCCCCGAGATTGTGGGAAACAATAGCCCTAGTATTATGGGCTATCCTCCATATGATCCCATGACCCAGTAAGGTGTTAGGGGTTCTCTTCCATTTGACCCTCTGCTCCCACATGAGGTTTTGGGGTGGTAGAGGGCATTCTTCCTTTTGAACTAGCACTGTCAGCATGGATGGTGCAGATCACATACAGGACAAGACTGTGTATATGTGACATGTACTGCGGTAACTCAGGAAATGTAGTCAAGTGTCACAAAGATGGTTCGTATTGTACTGCTGCTGTCTAGGGACATGTAATCTCCACCCCCACACAAAGCAAGACAGGGGCTCCCCAGTTCTCTTGTATCCGAGCAGTGTGTGGAACGAAGGCTAGCAGAACTCACAATATGGTCCCAACTTTGCTTTCAAAGAGGAAATCATCTTCCCCACCCCCAGACTGAGCCTGGGACAATGGATTACAGCTAACAGGATTACTTTTCCATCCAATATTCCTTCAAATAAAAGGAGGGGGCTTTTAAAACATCTTTCCAACTCTAATTTATACTCCTCGAAAGACACGGAGGCCTCCATATTGTTAATCTGTTTCTAATTAAACTGGCACTTGTTCCGCAGTCAGTTTGATGGATAGTAAACATATAAGATCAGCTGCGGCTCATTAAATGCATGCCACTGCACTATGCTGAGCTGCAGACTCTGGCATTCCCCCCTGCCCTTCCCCATTCTCACAGGCTGGGACCAAACCCAGTGTGAACATGATACAGCCTTGTTTCTTCCAATGGCACACACCCGTACCAAATCTCACTTACAATGATCCCTGTCTCACCGTCTTGCACAGCATTTTCTTTGAGAACAAAGTACACTCCAGCATGACTCACATACAGGTTTCTGGGCACAGACTGCACGAAAGAGGCATGGACAGATATACATAAAACATGTTTAATGTCAGTGTTTACAGGACAGTGTATTCCAATATTTGCAAAGCAAGTAACCAGATTTTAAAACACATGATCCACATTCCTTCCTATCCCTGCCCACAAAGAACCATCTCCCACCCCCCCTCCCCACTGCCAAACAAGGAAACCAAACCCTCAGCATAGAACCACAATTACCACCTTACATCACAAGCAGAATAGGAAGGAAAAGAACCCCCCCTCCCCCACCCAAAAACAAGTAAATCTTATTTACAGTTGATATGCAGAAATATTCACCCACTCATGGAAAAAAAAAAAGCAGTAAATGATGGTCCCTGTCTATTAGGAAGGGATGGCTGCAGAGGCACCACTTCAAAAACACTACAGAAAGCAAGCCACGGGAAGCATTCTGCCACGCACAGCGACCATAGGGGTGTCAGCCAAAGGAAGTGCAGCAGCATGAACGGAGTCCATTCAAAGGCAAAGCATCAGGCACATGAAATGTCTCAAGGGTCCAGCCATATTTCTGCAGTCTGCTATCCAGACACTTGATGGACATCTTATGAGGAAACTTGTCATGCAATGTGTAAGCTAGGCAGCGTCTAGTTCAGTTTCCCCTCCTGGGAAGGGGCAGACATCCCAAGAAGATGAGGAGCACAAGTGCAGGAGCTGGAGAGAAGCATGAGTGCAAATGAAGGGGGTGGGGAATAAGTGAAAGACAGGAAGAGAGGAGCCAGGGAAAGGAGCACTGGTACAATGTGCTCACCAGGAGCACAACACTTAGTGCAGTAAAGTGAATTGAGGTGACCATTGGAGATATTTGTCTTAGTAATTTACTCTGCACAGCAAAACCTTACCTCAATAATCTTAAATTAAGATCGGGGAGAGGGTTTGTACACATGTATGAGGGAGCCCAGCCCCCACAAATGAGAAACAGCCTTCAATCCCCTAACCTTACAATCCATCCTTCGACAGAATGCTGCCTAAGAATCCTCTATTTCTTTCCTGTGCCTCACAGTGATTAGATTCATAATCAAGATTGGTTGACACTAGCAGTGAACATATTTGTTCCGCATCTCACCACACCTGCCCTGACCCATAATGCTGTCACTCTTCTCCATCCCCACCCCCCCTGAACCAGGATTTTCACATGATAAGCACACAGAAGCATAGCTGCTTTACAGAATTCTTCACGTAACAGACCATGTTAATGCCCATGCCCTCTGCTGATCCCCTGTCCAGCATAAGCCAGCACAGTACCATATTTCCTGCCTAGTGAGGAGCAGGCACATCAATGATTGTTGCACAATGCCCTGATAGAAAACTCTCTATGATAAACAGATACCACTGAAGTCTCCTCCCCATCCGTTCCCAGGGAGGGGAGGGGAAGTAGCTGCCTACAAAGCTCAGAAGTGCCCTTTCACCACCCTCAACTTCTGTTCTTTCCAATACATCTCATGCATTTACTTTTCTTATATCTACATCCAGGCAGTGATGTATAACACCAGAAAACCAGAATGAGTTCAATGTGAAGCACAGCACCCAATGGAAAAAACATCAAATCAAAACGAGGGGAGAGACAAACTGAGGCGGGAAGAAATAACCAGAGCACTCATCTGAGGCTGGAATGGATGGGACAGACTTTGCCAGGACACTGGCTGGGCACACTTCCACCCTCCGCTCCACTGGCAAAGGAGGGAGACAGAGGTGCATCAGCCACCACTCATTTCTTGTTCTTGAGCTGGTTAGCCAACCAGTCCAGCCCCTCATACAGACCATCTCCACTGGTGGCACAGGTGGCTTGGATGTACCAACTGCGGTGGCGTAGAGAATGCAGGCCCAACTTGTCTGTGATCTCGGCAGCGTTCATAGCATTTGGAAGATCCTAGTAGGCACAAAGAATATAGCAGGCATTATGCATGCTGGGACATCCCATGCCTAGTCTTAACAGCTAAGAGCTCATTTTTCCATTTCAAGAGCATGTTTTCAGTCCTGTCCTGACACAGCAAATGCAAAATTCACTGTGTTTTGTAATATAGCCACACAAATGGAACCTGTTAGGCTCTATTCAACTGCAAAATGGGGAATATAGTGATGAGAAAAGAAACCAGACTAAAATTCAGTTCTTTAGTTGATTATTCACAAACTAGAGACAGGCAAGAACAGCACAGGTTTCCACCCTTCTCCCCCTCCACCAAATCCACTCTCACATATACACACACTACCCCAACACAGAATTCATACAGCTCAGGCAACAGCAGTGCAAGATTCCTTCTCACACACATTCACTGTCCACCTCAAACAGTACAGCTCAGGTTTCCTTCACACACACACAAACACTGCCCCATCACAGAAACAGCATAGCATGAACTTCAGCAGTATAAATTTCCTTCACATACCTCATTGCCTCACTATAGGCCACAGTCAACATGAACAGCAGGAATGCAAGCTTCCCCTACACAGTGCCCTCTCAATAAAAAGTTTAGCAACAGTGCAAAGTTCCCTTCTTCAAACTGCTTACCACAAACAATTACAATCTGAACTACAACCATGCAAGATTTACTCACTCATGTTGCCCACCACTGAAGAGTACAGTATAGCACAGGTAGCAGCAACGTTAGCTTCATCTCATGATGTACCATGAATATTTACTAGACTATCTCAGGGAAAGTGTACCAATGCTATGAATGTAAAATCTAGATTTATTTCTATATTCATTCAACTTCTTGCCTGTCTCCTTGATGGATTCAATTCTAAGGTTAACAAAACCAGTTACGAAGGTACTTTTTGTGACATGGAACTCTAGAAAACTCTCCATCCCCACTACAGAATATAATGATTTCCAGGTATTAAATAAAAGCTACTAAAGCAGCAGTGACCCTGTGCTGAGAGACTCTGCATCAGCACGGGTGACAGCACACCATGACTCACCTGCTTGTTCGCAAAGACCAGAAGAACAGCATCTCTTAGCTCATCTTCAGCCAGCATTCTCATCAGCTCTTCCCGGGCTTCATTCACTCGCTCTCTATCATTACTGTCAACAACAAAAATTAGTCCTGAAGAAAAAGAGACAAAAGGTTAACAGAGAAACTTGCCGCATTTCTTGCGCAGGAAAGGAAAGAACCATAATAAGAGGCATTTCTAAGCCAGGGATCCCCAAATTTGTTGAGAACCAAACCCAGCTGAGTTTTTAGGATTTTCAGAAAGAATATGCATGAAATCTATCTGTATACCGTGGAGACAGCATAAGCAAATAAATCTCATGCATATTGGAAATCCTAAGAACCCCAACAGGTTTCAATGGTTGAGGTTCCAGTTTGGGGACCCCTACTCTAAATATTCTCTCCTGTATTACCTGGGTGATCTAATGGGCCAACATCTTCACATATCCTCAGCATAAAATAACGGGCAATTATCCCATACCTCAGAAAATAGGAGGGGCAGTTATTCTCACATACCCTGAGTGTTCTGAAAGTAATGCCTCCACAGTGGACGGATCTTGTCTTGGCCACCCACATCCCATACAGTAAAGCTGATATTCTTGTATTCCACTGTTTCAACATTGAATCCTGAAATAAAAATGGCATCATTTAGTAAAGCAAATTTGTTGGATTTAAGGTATTTGTTTAAAAGAAAAAAAAACCCTAAGACCCCATTTACTAAAAGTGACATCCACTTGACAGCTAAGTGGTCTCTGCGCTATCCAAAATCAAAATATCATGCAGTCAGAAAGGTGTGCATACCTATGGTAGGAATAGTAGTGACAATCTCTCCCAGCTTTAGTTTATATAAAATAGTAGTTTTGCCAGCAGCATCCAATCCCACCATCAGAATCCTCATCTCCTTCTTCCCTATCAAGCTTTTCAACAGATGCCCAAAGATGTTCCCCATAGCAAATCCTCTCTTCCAGCACAGCAGAGAATACTGGTCAATATGCCTGCACTTTCAGCTAGCTCCTGGCTGTGATGTGCGTTGCTGTTTTCCTTGTTCCCTTTAGAAAGAACAGAATGCAAGTTAAGAATTACATCTTACTTCAGGCAGTTATGTCTGTCACTTTTGTGGCCATTTTATGTACAGAGAAGAAAGCAACAAGCACCTTGTGGCCTATGATCTGCAAACAAGTACTACACACCAATGCTAATATTACAATAAAAACACAATGTAATATACTGGGTCACACCAAGGTCTATGAAGCCCAGCATCCTGTTTCTGACAGTGGCTATTCCAGGTCACAAATACACAACAAGAAAGCAGATACAGTATTGCCTCAGGAAACACAAGACTACCAGGAAGCAAATCCTGCCGTGCAGCCCGGTCTAGTTACATCACCATGACAAACATGGCAAAAAAAAAAAAAAAGGGCAACAGCTCAGCTTCCATTAGCAGCTATGAGCGAATTCAGGGACTCAGAGTGCAAGACGCTGCGTGGAAATGAAATAGTGCAGAGGTTGTACTCATACTCCCCAGGAGGGGGGCTCCAGTGCAGCCCTTCCAAGCCATTTTCAGGAGGCAGCTAACTACTGAATGAAACTAGCGTAGCTAACAGAAACTGCTCCTCCAAACATTATAATCCGTTCAGATTACAAGCATTTCAAAAATGCATAATTTACAAGGCAAATCACTTCACGAGCCTGCCTAGAATAGATCTTATACCTCCCTCAACCCCCATCTGTCCAACCATTTCCCAAGCTAAGAAGAAATCCATACTCAGCCGCCCCCACGCATATATACATATACTCGCACACGGTAGGCATATATTCATCCACCCCACGGACTCCTGCTGACCACCACCCCCGCAGCCCTTCATTTCCCCGACCGCATCCCGCTCACCCACCTACTCAGCGGCCGCTAGCTAGCTCCGCGCGCGCGCCTCCTCGCACCGGAAGTAGCCGCGTATTTCTCGCGAGGCCCGGGCTGCCCCAGCCAGGTAAAGCTTGGCCCACAAACTCTCGCGAGAGCTGCGCACCGTCTCCATGGCATCAGCTCAGCTGCAGGGGCGAAATGAGTGGGAGGAGGGTTAGCTCGGGCGTTGTTGAATGTAACAGCGTGCAGCTGCGCGCGCCCGGCGCCCGCCCGTATCTTCTGGTTCTGAATCACGTTCGCCTCAGCTGTCTATGTGCTGCTGGTGCTCTGTCACGATCCCGAAAGCCCATTGGTACAGGTTGTATGTATATAACACTTCGGGGGTCTTTTACTAAAGCTTAGCTCGAGTTATCTGCAGCAGGGCCCATGTTATTCCAATGGGCCCTGCTGCAGATAACTGAAGCTAAGCTTTAGTAAAAGACCCCCTTTATGAACAACGTGTGTTCGGCTACCATTAGCAGTGAATCGGAGAGATTAGAGAGAATCTCCAGTGTATGTGAGCATAGGGGGTTAGGTTTATTCCAGTCAGATTATGTGCAAAATTAACCCATTTGCACCCCCCCCCCCCAGATATATATGGCGACTAAGGTTGGACGTGCAAATTTGGCAGTGTGGCTAAATTACGTGTGCAACTTTTTAAACAAGCCAATCAGTGCCAATAATTGCAATTCCATATCATCAAGCTGATCAATCCATAGACTGGTGGGTTGTGTCCATCTACCAGCAGGTGGAGATAGAGAGCAAACTTTTGCCTCCCTATATGTGGTCATGTGCTGCCGGGAACTCCTCAGTATGTTCTCTATCTCAGCAGGTGGTGGTCACACACAGCAGCAGCTCTGGCTAGGCCTCCAAGCCTAATCCTTAGGTTTTGTTGAGGCCTGGGGTTGAGGGCTCTTTTGAGCAAGTGCAAACCTGGTGGTGCCAGGTCCCTCCTTTTCTCCCCCCTCCCGCTGGCTCCGTTTAAAAAAAAAAAAATTTTAAACGTCTTTAAAGGCGTTTAATTCGACGTTTCTTTAAACGTTCATTGCAGCTACTCACTGGGACACCAGTTCGTTACAGCTCGGAGCGGCAAGCAGGTAATTTTACCTTTTTATAGCGGGCAGGGGGTTCCCCGATTCTTCTCCTCGTGGCATATGGCGTCGGAGGGCGAGGGCGCAAAGGGTCGCTCCCCGGATCGCTGGAGCGCTTCTAGAGGGGATGCGGGGGTTTTACAACCTGATTCGCCCTTGATGGGTGACAGTTTAGTGGCCGATGAATGTCCCGGTCGTTCCTCCGGCGTGGCGGTTTTTTCCCGCCATAAACGCCCATCCCCCGCTCCTCGCCTCCGCCATCTTGGCCGGCCACGCGGCTCGGACGGCTTCTTCGTGGGCCGCCCTTGAGGTTGGAGACATTAATGCCATGAACGCCCTTAATTTGGGCGACGGCACAAGCGGCTAAAGTTAAGCGCCGTTCTTCCCGCGCGGCTCCTTCGCGGAGTTTCGCGCCGGACGCCATTTTGGATGCGCAGCATGTCTCTCCCCCGCTATTGCGAGCGCCGGTTGAGAGTGCGTCTAGGGCTGTTGCCCAGGCTGCGGAAGTGCACAGTCTGGGGGGTTTCTCCCCCGAGTTTGTTTTGCTGCTGCATCAGGCTTTCCTCATGCAAAACGCTGCCCCTGCTCCCTCTTCTGATAAAGAGGTTGAGGTTCCCAGAGGTAAACGCCCTCGGGTTGATTTCCAGGCCTTGGAGGACTTTGTCTCCTCCGATGTAGATGAGGGCAGCGTGTCTGAGGTCTCCCAACGGTCCTTTGCGGATTCCTTGGAGGAGATAGATCCCCGCTCGGATGGAGCGGATGACCCCTCTGCAGCGCGGCTTTTTAGCCCAGAGGATTTGCCCAACCTGTTTTTACAGGCCATGGACACTTTGAAGATTTCCTCTCCGGAGGACGTCTCTCCCTCAGCCCCTGTTGGCTCTGCCATTATGCTGGGGACGAAGCGCCCGCCTAGATCCTTCCACGTGCATGATGCCATGCACTCCTTAATTGCGGCTCAATGGGATGTCTCGGAAACGAGCCTTAAAGTGGCTAGTGCTATGTCCCGCCTCTATCCTTTGGCTGTGAGTGAACGTGAGGCCTATCTGTGGCCTACCGTGGATTCTTTAATCACTGCGGTGACTAAGAAAACGGCGTTGCCGGTGGAAGGTGGCATGGCCTTAAAGGACGCCCAAGACAGAAGATTGGAGGCGGCCTTAAAGTCGTCCTTTGAGGCAGCTGCTTTAAGTTTGCAGGCCTCAGTTTGCGGCTCCTATGTGGCCAGGGCGTGCCTGACTATGTTGCAGCGGGCTTCCCCCTCGGATCTTTCCTTGAGGGCTGATTGGCCGGCCCTGGAATCGGGCTTAGCCTATTTGGCAGACTTGCTGTATGATGTCTTGAGAGCCTCAGCTAAAGGCATGGCTCAGACAGTCTCTGCGTGGCGGTGGCTTTGGCTGAAACATTGGTCTGCTGACCACGCCTCTAAATCCCGCCTGGCTAGATTGCCTTTTAAAGGCAAGCTGCTCTTTGGGGTCGAGCTGGACAAAATCGTGACCGATCTCGGCACGTCTAAGGGCAAGAAATTACCAGAGGTCAGGGCTCGGGCTAGTACTCGTCCCGGTACCTCCAGAGGACGGTTGCTGGAAGCCCGTCGGTACCGCCCGGGCAAGTCGGGTTCCTCTGCCCCCTCTTCCTTCAAGAGGAATTTCTCCCCCAAGCAGCATTCCTTTCGCAGAGACCGCCGTCCCGGAGGTGCTCCCTCCGGTCCTCCCCCAGGGTCTCGTACCCAATGACGGGGCCTTGGTCCACGTCCCAGTGCAGATTGGAGGACGGCTGTCCTCGTTTCTGGGCGAGTGGACCTCTATAACTTCAGATGCGTGGGTGCTGGAAGTCATCAGAGACGGCTACAAGCTAGAGTTCTGCCAACCCTTAAGAGACGGGTTTGTACTCTCTCCCTGCAAGTCTCCGGTCAAGCTGTGGCAGTGCAGCAGACCTTGGACAACCTGATCCGCCTGGGTGCGGTCGTTCCGGTGCCAAAAAATCAGATTGGCAAGGGACGTTACTCCATTTACTTTGTGGTTCCAAAGAAAGGAGGTTCTGTCCGGCCTATCCTCGACCTCAAAGGGGTCAATCGGGCCTGGAAAGTGAGGCACTTTCGCATGGAGACTCTCCGCTCTGTTATAGCGGCAGTTAAGGCAGGAGAGTTCTTGGCTTCCTTGGACATCAAGGAAGCGTACCTGCATATTCCCATCTGGCCTCCTCTCCAACGCTTTCTGCGTTTTACAGTCCTGAGACGACACTTCCAGTTCAGAGCCCTCCCTTTCGGGTTGGCTACTGCTCCGCGGACCTTTTCCAAAGTAATGGGGGTCATAGCGGCCTTCCTGCTAAAGGAAGGAGTACAAGTCCATCCTTATCTGGACGACTGGTTGATCCGAGCCCCCTCTTATGCAGAGTGCGGCAAAGCTATGGACCGGGTAGTTGCTCTTGTGGGCTCCCTGGGATGGATCATCAACTGGAAGAAGAGCCAGCTGCGCCCGACTCAGTCCCTGGAGTATCTGGGAGTTCGATTCGACACCCAAGTGGGCAGAGTGTTCCTGCCAGACAATCGGATTGTCAAGCTTCAGGCTCAGGTGGACTAGTTCCTAGTAGCCTCTCCTATTCGGGCTTGGGACTACGTGCAGCTGTTGGGCTCTATGACGGCCACGATGGAAGTAGTGCCCTGGGCCAGGGCTCATATGAGGCCACTACAGCTATCTCTGCTGCTGCGCTGGACTCCGATGTCGGAGGATTATGCTGTGCGCCTTCCCGTGGACCCAGCAGTGCGCAAGGCGCTGAGCTGGTGGACGCAGACAGACAAGTTGTCTGCAGGATTGCCTCTGGTGACCCCGGAGTGGATTGTCGTCACGACAGACGCCTCTTTGATGGGCTGGGGAGCCCACTGCTTGGGAAGGACAGCGCAGGGGCTCTAGTCTCCTGCAGAGGCAAGTGGTCTATCAACCTCCTGGAACTCAGAGCCATTCGGTTGGTGTTATTGGAGTTCATCCCGGTACTGGTGTTGTAGCCTGTACGGGTCCTGTCGGACAATGCCACGGCTGTGGCCTATATCAACCGCCAGGGAGGTACCAAGAGCGCCCCTCTAGCCAAGGAGGCTATGAGTCTTTGCCAGTGGGCGGAAGCGAACCTGGAGCAGCTTTCAGCGGCCCACATTGCCGGAGTCATGAATGTCAAGGCGGACTTTCTCAGTCGCCATACCTTGGAGCCCGGAGAGTGGCAACTATCTGCTCAGGCGTTCTTGGACATCACGAAGCGCTGGGGCCAGCCGAGCCTAGATCTGATGGCGTCATCGGCCAATTGCCAAGTGCCGCGCTTTTTCAGCAGAGGACGGGACCCTCGATCCCTGGGAGTAGATGCTCTTCTCCAACAGTGGCCGACACAAGAGCTCCTCTATGTGTTCCCGCCCTGGCCCATGTTGGGCAGGGTGCTAGACCGGGTGGCAAAGCATCCCGGCAGGGTAATCCTGGTGGGTCCGGATTGGCCCAGACGTCCCTGGTATGCGGACTTGAACAGGCTCTCAGTCGACGATCCTCTGCGGCTGTCAGTGGAGCAGGGCCGGTTACATCAGGGTCCCGTGGTGATGGAGGATCCCTCTCCCTTTGGTCTTACGGCCTGGCTATTGAGCGGCAGCGTCTGAGGAAGAAGGGCTTCTCAGACAAGGTCATCGCCACTATGCTGAGAGCGAGGAAACGCTCTACTTCTACTGCTTACGCCAGGGTTTGGCGTATCTTTGCAGCATGGTGTGAAGCAGGCTCACTTTCTCCCTTCACTGCTCCAATTTCTTCAGTGTTGGCGTTCCTGCAAGAAGGTCTGGAGAAAGGCCTGTCGCTCAGTTCCCTTAAAGTCCAGGTAGCGGCTCTGGCTTGCTTCAGGGGCCGCCTGAAGGGTGCTTCCCTGGCTTCGCAGCCAGATGTGGTGCGCTTTCTCAAGGGAGTTAATCACCTGCGCCCTCCTCTGCACTCAGTGGTGCCTGCGTGGAATCTCAACCTGGTGCTAAGAGCATTGCAGAAGCCGCCTTTTGAACCCTTGTCGAGGGCATCTCTGAAAGACCTGACGTTGAAAGCAGTCTTTTTGGTGGCTATCACTTCAGCCAGAAGAGTTTCCGAGCTCCAGGCGCTCTCATGTCGAGAGCCTTTTCTGCAGTTCACTGAGGCAGGAGTGACTATTCGCACAGTGCCTTCCTTCCTGCCCAAGATTGTTTCTCGCTTCCATGTGAATCAGCAGCTCTGTCTCCCTTCCTTTCGTAGGGAGGACTACCCAGAGGAGTACTCTGCTCTTAAATATCTGGATGTGAGACGAGTCATCTTCAGATACTTGGAAGTGACCAATGATTTCCGGAAATCGGATCATCTGTTTGTCCTGTTTGCAGGTCCTCGTAAGGGTCTGCAGGCTGCTAAGCCTACAGTGGCAAGATGGGTCAAGGAAGCCATTGCAGCGGCTTATGTGGCCGCGGGGAAGGTGCCGCCTATCCAGCTGAAGGCTCACTCCACGAGAGCTCAGGCGGCCTCGATGGCAGAGGCCGGATCCGTCTCCTTGGAAGAGATATGCAAGGCGGCAACTTGGGCTTCGGCTCATACATTCTCCAAGCATTACCGTTTGACTGTGGCTGCACGGGCGGAGGCCCGGTTTGGAGCTTCAGTGTTGAGGTCAGGGATTTCAATGTCCCGCCCTGGGTGAGTACTGCTTCGGTACATCCCACCAGTCTATGGATTGATCAGCTTGATGATATGGAAGGTAAAATTATGTATAATCATACCTGATAATTTTCTTTCCATTAATCATAGCTGATCAATCCATAGCCCCTCCCAGATATCTGTTTTTATTCTGGTTGCATTTCAGGTTCAAGTTTAGTCTTCAGTTATTTCAGAAAGACTTCGTGTTCAAGTTCTTTCACTTGGATTCTTCAAGAGTTGAGACGAGTTTGTGTTACAGTGAGCTGCTGCATTCCTCTCCCCTCCGTTTTACGGGGCTGGATTGAGACATAAATTCTGCCGGCACTCCCTCCCGCTTCGTGCGGCTGTAGGGCAGCTTTGTACCCCTCCCGCTTCGGCGGTGTTAGGGTCAGTCAGCTCCTCCCGCGGTTGCGGTTGCAGGATAAGCCAGATCCCCCCGCATCGGCGGGTGTGGTGTCCCTCCCCCGCTCCGCGGGGATGAGCTGGACGGATTCCCCTCCCCCACTTGTGTGGGGATGAGCTGGGTTAATTCCCCTCCCCCGTTTCGGCGGTGGTGAGCTGGGCAGAGTGTCCCTTCGTGGGTGTAATTCTCTAAGTGCTGAGTCCTGCGGATGGAGCTTTGATATCGACATACTGAGGAGTTCCCGGCAGCACATGACCACATATAGGGAGGCAAAAGTTTGCTCTCTATCTCCACCTGCTGGTAGATGGACACAACCCACCAGTCTATGGATTGATCAGCTATGATTAATGGAAAGAAAATTATCAGGTATGATTATACATAATTTTACCATAATGAGCAGGGTCGCCGAGGGGGGGGGGGGGAAGATTCCCCAGGCCCAGCCTCCAAGGGGGGGGGAGGGCAAGATTCCCTGGGCCTGGCCTCTGAATGGTGTAAAAGCCAGATCTGCGGGATCCCCGGGATCTGTTAAGAACTGGAGTGCTTTGTTTTGACAGCTGCAAGTGCTTACAGTATGCAGTGATTCTCATAGTTGACAGGAACAAGAGTGATGATCATTAGGAACTGGGAGGGTGGGAGAGGGGAAGCTGCGGTGGTGGTGGGGGGGGGGGGGGGGGTTGAAGGGAAGCAAGAAAGAGAGAGGGAATAAATTGGACAATGTTAGGAAAGAGCAACCACAGATGTGGGGTAGGTGCTGCAGAGGAGGACCGAGAGATGCCTTAGATGATGATGATGATGATGATGATGGGGGGGGGGGGGGGGGGGGTTGGAGGCACTTTCTGCAGTTAAAGGCTTACATGATAGGAAGGAGAGATATGCTACACACCAAGGGGTCATGGAAGGAAAACGTGCTTAAAATGTAGAGGAAGGAGAATGAGACAGGCTGAATATCATATGGGGAGAAAGGCAGGAGGGACATGCTGTAGACAAGGGGTGGAGGGGGGTAGAGGAAGGACATAGAAGGTGAAATCATGGGAGAGTAGAAGGAAGGAGAAAGATACTGGAGTTCCAAGGAGGGAGGAGATAGAGATACACCTGGATCCTGCCATATTTCTCACTTGAAGGGCTGGATACACCTGGATCCAGCAGTAATTAATAGTTTAAAATACTTGATATATCACCTTTCTTACTTAAAGTGGTTTACAATATAAAAGGAAAAGAAAAACATAAAAAAATCTGGAAAAGATTCTAGGAAAACCTCACTCATCCTAGACTAGATTCTCAGCAGGAGGGTGTGAGCCACCTGGATCCAGCTGCATTTCTCACCACAAGGGCTGCATACACCTGGATCCAGCTGTATTTCTCACCTGAAGGGCTGAATACATCTGGATCCAGCAGTACTTCCCTCCAGCTGTCACATTTTCAAAAGCAGGAACTAGGATCGTGAGCCCTTGGGCCACTGCCGAGGAGCAGCAGTGGCAGGCAAAACCACCCCACACAGGGATAAGGCGGAACTCTGACAGGGCCAACTAGACTTCACCTGCACTTGACCATCGTTCCTCAGGAGTTGAGCCCCTGGGTGCAGGTGGCCGGCAGGACTTACTGGACAGGGCAGGAACTGGAAACCAGCAGGATACACACAGGATCTAAAATACACAGGGAGGCTGGGCAGAATACTAGACTAGGACTCTCAGACAGACAAGAGACAGAACTGAAAGCTGCAAGCAGCCACTGAAACAGGGAAAAACGCTGATAGACGAGACAGAACTGAAAGCTGCAAGCACCCACTGAAACCGGGAACAAACACTGATAGACAGGAGACAGAACTGAAAGCTACAAGGCAGCCACTGAACAAGAAACACAGGCAACTAAGAACTAGACAAAGATATATAAACAAGAAATAAGACTGGGAAACAAGCAATACAGAACAAGAAGCTACACAAAGACTAAATTAGAATCAGGCAAGAATTACAGACTACAAACTGGACTAGGCAGAAGTGCACCAGCACCCCAACATACCAAGGACCTTAGACGATGCAAAGGCAAAGCAGAGAGTTTCCAAATGGCTAATAAGCCCAGCAGCAGCTGAGATTTAGCTGCAGCAATCACCAGGCAGCTACGGGTGCTGTGCAGGCTCAAACAAGACAAGCAAGTCTGGCAGGCCGGAAGATCCGGACTGGACTGGGCTGAAGTCTGGACCGGGAAACAGTACACAGACAATCCAATGCAGCCACCAGGTCTGGCCACCAGAGGGCGAGGGGAGCACAAACCAAGAAGCAGGCAGAAAGCATACTGAAGCATAGAGAGGCTCAGCATACACAGGTGCCACACAGAGGAACAATCAGAGCCATGCTGGAAGCAGCCAGCACACAGAAACAGAGCTAACTTAGAAAGACCAGACAGAAGCCAGCTTAGAAGCTGACCGCCAGAAATAAGGTAAGCCTGAGAGGGGTCATGACCACAGATGTGACACCAGCAGGGCTGGATTAACCTGGATCCAGCAGTATTTTTTACAATTGCTGGAGGGCTGTGTGAGGGAGTAGATGGTATAGGAAAGAGTACTCTCTCACTGTTGATACAGTTCAGCCACCTAGCAGTAGGTGGTGCTAGTCGGCTGAGGCTGAGCCTGAACCAGAGGGACGGGGCCCAGGCCAGGAGGGCGTTAAATTCCCTCTGAGCCAGAACAATTAAGGGAGGTGAGAAGCTGCCCTGAAGTGTGGGTCTCCATAGCTTGTAAGTAAGCTGATAAAAAGTTGGCTGTTTGACTTTTAATCTACATAAGGATACTGTTGAGGTCTGGTGGGAGGCAGACCTGTGTGGTAAAACATGGCAAGGAAAGGTGTATATGTGTACATACTGTGGGGTTAAAGCAAGTAGTTTACAAGCCTGCACAGTTGACTCTGGAGTAAAAGAGCCTATACATGTTCACTGTACGTGTGGGATAACAGGCTGCAGATTGGTTTAATAAGAGTTTTGTTTTGCTTCCCCTTGGTCTGGCTGTACATTTATGAGGGCCTTCTGCCCAACTCGGTTCACGCATTATCACAGTATGGATTAACCTAGATCCCCTTCAATGTCTCTACAGAAGAGCTGGATATAGTTTATTGCTTAATTAATTTCATATACTGCCTACTTTGCCAGCAAATCAAAGTGGTTAACATTTGATGAAATCCAATAAAATCAGAAAAGAATTCCATTATGAGATGGAACAATCACACAAGGTTCTCACACCACTGCTACAGTATTCTAAAATTCATCTTTTCAGACCTAACATACAATGCAAGGAGGCTGAATCATAGTGGTAGTTCCCCAATATAGGAACTGCATTTAAGTCTCAAAAGCAAGTTGAATTAAATAAGTCTTCAAAGCTCTGCAAAAGGAAGAGTAGGAGGTGTCCAGCCAAAGGTGTTGTGGAAGTGCATTCCAGAGTGCAGGTGCAAGAAAAAAAGAAGGCACTCACCCTGGTGGACTTCAGTCTGGCTCTAGTGGGACATACAGTTCTTTAAATTTAATTTGATAATTAGTTGGTAGCCAATGCAGGTGATGGAGAAGTGGTGAAGCATCATTGTACTGATCAGCTTTGCAAATGAGGTGCGCTGCTGTATTCTGCAAAGGTTGTAGCCTTTTCAGATTTGATTTAGTAATACCAGCACATATAATATTGCAGTAGTCATATGTAGAGTGTACGCAGGCATACATCAGGGTACCGAGAGAATCAAAGTCGAGCAAGGACCGAATAGATCTTAACCTCTGTGAAAAGAAAAAAAAAACAGACTAAATTACTAAATCTGAGGAGAAAAAGATAAAGCTGAGTCAATAATGATTCCAAGATATCTAAATGATGAAACTGGTATAATCTGCCTGTGAAACAGCACGTTACTGTCTTCTCTTGATTTAGGACAAGATGATGTTCCTTCAACCATTTTGCTACTAGATGCAGACATTATTTGAGGGGTTGTAAATTGATATTACAAGTGCTTGTTTGGAATACTAGAAGGAAATCATCTGCATAAGAGTAAGCATTGATCCCTAGAGCAGGGACTGTCTCTCTACGTCAGGTGTTCAGCGCTGCGTGCGTCTGGTAGCACTATATAAATGCTATTAGTAGTAGTAGTAGTGACTGAGTAGCGCTAAAGGACTGACATAAAGATTGAAGAGTAATGGAGACAGAAATGAGCCTTGAGGCACACCACATGATAACAGCAGGGAACCTGAACAAGAAGTTGATTGAATAACTTGAAAAGTACGGTGGGAAAGAAATGAAGCGAAGCAGTAGAGCACTATCCCATCGATGCTTAAGGAGGCCAACCACTGATGGAGTAGTTCATGGTTAATCAATTCAAAGGTGGGCGAGAGGTCTAATGAAATTACTAAGGAGATTTTGCCTATTTCTAGGTTGTTAGTAAAGTGGTGACTAAGCTCTGATTGTTCCTAGTCAGACTCTGAAAAAGTTTTAGAAAGAAAAGACAAGTTAGATACTGGCCGATAGTTATTAGATTGTGCAGAATCTAAATTAGATTTTTTCAAGAGTGGTCTAATAAGCGCAGCCTTAAGTGGAGGTGAACTCTGCCAGTGGACATACTATTAGTAAGTATAAGATGGATAAATGTATCAGTTCTAAAGAGAGTAGTTTTAGCCAGTTAGACGGAATTGGGTCCAGAAGACAAAAGTGCTATGCAATTGTGAAACTAATTCAGACAAAGAATCCAATGAAGGGACATTAATTGATGTCCAAGACATGGTTGATACCGGTTGGCCTAAAGAAGAGAATTAAGCAATAATCTCCAAGGGTGGAAAAGAAGCCTGAAGTGTCTCAATTTTGGTAGAGAAATATGTAGCCAAAGTATCAGAGGACAAATGATCTATCTGATTGCATTAACTAGGATGGAGGTGCTGTCAACATCTTAAAAACAGAAAAGAGTTGCTTCATAGAATTGGCAGCCTGCTTGACCTGTGTAGAAATATATGTCTTTTTTGCCTTTCGAATCCGAGATACATAGTATTGATACCGGTAAGTACATCTAGTGGCTGTTAAGTGTGTTTGTGCCAATGGCACTCAGCCCTTCTAGCCTGACGCTGACAACGTTTTAGGTCACTATGAAACCACAGCTGAGGACCCAGTCTCTGCAATCAGAGCTGAAAGATAAGCGACACAAGGATGAGTAGAATTGAAACGAGTATTAAAATCTCCTAAAATAAGAAGATTGGAGTACTTTGCTGAAACATCTAGTGTCTGATAGATACTGTCCCAGTCCGTGAACCTCAGGGACAGAGTGCAGTAGAATAAGATAACATACAAAGTGGAGTTTGTCGCTACTTCTACCAGCAGCAATTCTTTTTTTTTTTTTTTTTTTAATTTATTACATTTTGCAATTTTTACAAGCTTAAATCTTGTATACAGAAACTCAGAAAGTAACAATATACGGAAAGAGAAATTTCCCTCTAAACAAATATGTTCAACTCTTTCTTAGACCACCAATTTAAGGTAAAGATGGGGGGGGGGGTGAACATATATGAGGAGAATAAACATTTTAAAGGTAAATCATAAATGGCAAATGGCCTGGCCTACCACGATTATTGTAATCTGTTAACTAAATAATTCCAGTTCTTCTCATAATCTAGATTCTATTTGGTCAGCTTTTTTATATCAATAAAAGATTTTAATTGCTCAGGTTCAAAAAAAGAGTATTTGTTATCTAGATATCGTACTAAACATTTACATGGTTATGCGAGTAAAAATCTTGCTCCCAAAGCTTTTGTCTCTTCTCTTAAAGCCAGAAAAGCTCTTTTTCGATCTTGTATAGATTTTACTACTTCGGGATATATCCAAATTTTATCTCCGTAGAATAGTTTTAACGAATTTTTGAAATATAATTTCAAAATAGCGTTCAAATCTTGTTCAAAAACCAATGGAATCAATAACGTCCGTCGATTTGTTATCTCTATGCTTGATTGTTCCAAAAAAGCTGTGAGATCTTGAAGGCCTGGATCCTGTGGTTGCATTTTTTTTTTTTTGTTACATTTGTACCCCGCGCTTTCCCACTTATGGCAGGCTCAATGCAGCAGGCAATGGAGGGTTAAGTGACTTGCCCAGAGTCACAAGGAGCTGCCTGTGCTGGGAATCAAACTCAGTTCCTCAGTTCCCCAGGACCAAAGTCCACCACCCTAACCACTAGGCCACTCCTCCACTTGAGCTTGTAATCTTTTTTTATACTCTCCTAATTTCTGAGGCATAGATAAATAATATATTTTGTTGATAGGAGGAATAAGATCGGGGGAGTAATTCAAAATTTCCGTCAGATATTTCTTAAGTAATTCCATTGCACTTATTTCTGGAATCATTGGAAAATTTAATAAACGTAGATTCAAACGTCTATTGTAATTTTCAAATTGTTCTATTTTCCGATGAGTCATTACCTTGTCTTTAATCAAAGCGTTTGTAGTAGATTTCAAAGTCACTATTTCCTGTTGAACTTGCACTTGTTGTTCCAAGGAATCTTGTTTCAGTTTGTCCAGAGCCTCTGTTAAGGTATCTAATTTAGTTGCAATAGATGAAGTTTCTTGAGCCGCCTGTGCAACGGTATTTGATAATGTTTGAATAGCGTTCCAAATAGTTTCTAGTGTTAACCACCACAGGAACGTCTTGTTCATGATTGATTTTCTCCGCTGCCATCTTAGGGTGGTCGCCGTCGTCTAATGATCCTGATTTGCCACTCTCTAACTTCTCAAGATCAATCGACCTTCCCCTGAAAGCAGCAGGACATGGTGGTGGGTTAACTTCAAGGGAGGAGAGAGTTGTTTCCGTTCCCTGTGGGGTCAGCGCTCCTCTGTCGACTCCCACTGTGGGAATCCTCACTCCGGTCTCCCGTGGCATGCTTGAGGTGTATCTGTCAACAGTAGGCTGAGAAGGCGTAGCAATTAGAGCCGTCGACAGTAAGCTCTTCACTACGCTTTTTCTTTTCGTATGTGGCATTATTTCAATTGTAGAATTTAGTAAGGCAAGAGAAAAGTTCAGTCACTATCGCACAGGCATCCAAAAGTTTAGAGCGCCATCTTGACACGCCCCCACAGCTTGACTATGACCAGCAGCAATTCTTGATACGGAAAAATATTTGAGGGCACCCCTTTAACAGTGAAAGATGTGTAGAAAATTGAAGCTAAACCCCCTCCCTGTTTCCTGACACGCCATACACCTGGATCCTGCAGTATTTTCCTCCAGAAGGGTTGGATTAACCTGGTGAAGGAGAAAGTAGCACACTTCCTCCTCATCCAGCGCCCCCTTGTTAATAGCACCGCCATTCCCTGCCCAATGCATCCTGGGATGTGCTGGGTGGACCTTCCCTATATGGTAGGGAAGGCGCAGCCTGCAGATCCCAGGATGCACTGTAAAGGGCAGGGTGGTGCAATTTTGAAAGGGGCGCTGGGTGAGGAGGGAGTGTGCTACTTTCTCCTCCACCTAAAAGGTACTGGAGGAAAGGGAGGACTCAGACCACCAGGGAGGATGGGGGTTGGTGTGGCAGCTCACCTGGGGCACCAGGGCTCCTTTTGTTTTGGAGGGGAAGCAGGGGCTTGATGTCCCCTGGACCTCCTGCCTCCCCTGTTGCTATGTCATGACGTCAGAAGAAGGCGGGACACTGAGCGAAGGGAAGCGCTTTTACTGGGAGCGCTTTCACTGATGCTGTCGCTGCGCTGCCGGACTGGAGGTAAATTTAAAAGAAAAAAAAGGAAAGGGATCTTGGGGGAGAGAAGAGGGCGGGCAGTTGGGACGAGCGGCGAGCCCCAGGCAGGCGGAACTGGGTCGTGTGGGCGTCGTCGTGTGAAACTACAGGTGACGTCATCAGGATCCGATCCTGCGGCTGGGGAGGCTTAGCCTCCCCAAGCCTCTGATACTGGGCGCCTATGGCATGGCAGTACAGTTTGTTTAGTTAGTTAGGCTTAGGGCTGTTGACTCCTTGTTTCTGTGAGAAATGTTACATTTTGAGGCTAGTACAGGCCTCTCAGGTTTCTCTCGGTTTCCATGGTAATCCTGCACCCTCTGCTTCCAGGTACACAGCTCAGATGAGGAGCAATGCTCACAAGAACTAAGCAACAGATAGCAGGTAAAGGGTTAAAGCAGACTACAGAGAGAGTCTGCTTCTAGGTACACAGGTCAGACAAGGAGCAGTGCTCACAAGAACCAAGCAGCAGGTATAGCAGGTAAAGGGTCAATAAGGAAATCCACACAAAGAAAGTAAGCTCTACCATGGACTCAGCCAGCCCACACAGCAGGGAAGGGAAAGGCAAGGCACACAGATGCACTGGGGCTGAACACAGCTGCACAGCAATAAAGTAATCAGAGAAGAAACTGGCTGCTACAGATTTGCAGAACAAACACAGACCAAGGTAAAAGATAGCAACCAAACTACAGAGAATTCACCCTGTGCCACAGGCACAGACTAAACAGAGACAAGGTAAGTTCACAGCTGAAGCATCCTATGCAGGCAGAGGTATGCATAGATATGGTCTGGCATCTGAGGTCAGCTGCCTCAGACGTCAGCCCAATCCCTGACATGGCCAGTCAGGAGCAAGTCCCAGTCACTACCCTGCCTGTCCCAGTAGGATCATAACAACCAAAACCACAAGGAGACATAGCACTAGTTAGCCTTGAGTGAGGCTCGATACAAGACCCAGAACCCAGCTCTAAGTCAGAATCTGTGCCAGACAGGGAAGGCTAGACTGGTGCTTTGTGCATTTGTTCACGTTGTTCATAGCCTATGAACAACGTGAACACATGCACAAAGCACCAGTCTAGGTGTGGGGACATGTTACAGGACAGATAAAAAGATCAAGCCAAGTATCTGCCAAACTATACTGGTACAACACAGAGCTTAGAACTGCTAACAGATATCAATAAATCTATAAAGCCAGAACCTCCACAGTGAAGCCTACAAAGACTTTGTTGGCTTCACTATGGAGGTTCTGGATTTATAGATTTATTTACTGGAAGACTTCCAGTAGGCCTTATGTTATGCCCACTTACCATCAATATACCTGACCCAAACACATGGCCCATGTGCATGGTCCACAAGTACACCTGATGGCTATTCTATCAGTGGCTCCATAAATGTGCATGCCTAGACGTGTGTGCAGGCCAGGGTCCAGCCAGTTCCACCCCCCTCCTCCACACACACACCCCTTTGCTGGGGAAAGTCAATGTTCCTCTATATAGAAAGTGTTGCTGCTGTACCTTGGATGGCCATTAGTGGAGGTTTGGACAAAAGAACAGATATTGATGTTAATCATTAGAAGCAAACTCTGAAAATAATCATTAACTTGAAGCTTATGTTCAGTGTGAATGGCCATACTAAGGAACTACCTGTGGAATGTGCCATTACAATGTGCCATCCAAAGTGGTTCCTCTTTGACCTATGTGTGGTACCCCAGCTACTATTACTCACATCAAGGAGCCACAAGACATCCACCAAATGAGTATGTTGATCAAATGTTTCACTCATCTCAACTAATGGACAGGAGTGCCCTAGAATACTGCTATTGTTGTCCCGATTGCTAGTTAATACCTAATGAAGTGGAAGGCACACAGTGTGTATGACTGAACTGTAAAGATGCTCTCTCTCTGCACATTGCAAATATAGTTGTACCAAACTATCACATATATTGCACATCTCCTGTAAATACAATCGAATAGGCTGAATAATGCCTGAAGTTAGCTAAACAACATTCATCACATCTCTGTGCACATCTCACATTCTGTTGGCTGCCAAAGGCTGCAGGGAGTTTCAATAGCCTCTTTGTACTCTTCACAGAGGCAGGGCCAGTTTTACACATGGTGGGGCCCAGGGCAGAAATTAAGGAGGGGGCCCCTGATCCCCTCTTCCTCCCCCCGATCTCCCCCCTCCGACCGATCTCCCCATCATGGTCCATTTCCCTCCCTTCCCCTCACCTTGTAGTCGTCTTTTAAAATGTATTTCCCTTCTCAGAGGGACCCCAGCGCAGCAACCATCCTTGAACGGCCCCGAAGCTTTCCCTATCTGCCACGATCTGGCCAAGTAGAAATAGGATAGTGCATCAGAGGGGGACGGATCATTGTTGCAGCAGAGAGGGAAAGCTTTGGGGCAGTCGGAGGCAGCTTGTGAGGATGACTGCTGCGCTGGGGCCCCTCTGAGGAAGGAAATATAGTTTTAAAGAAGATCGGGAAGGTGAGGGGAAGGGAGAAGGAGAAGCGATGCCTGGACCATGGGGCTCCCTGGAGCTTTGGGGCCCAGGGCAGCTGCCCTGTTTGCCCCCCTTCCCCCTCAACGCTGGCCCTGCACAGATGGCTACTTCCAGTGATGTGGTGTGTCTCATCCAGCAGATATTTCCATCCTCCCCCTTTGACAATCATGGAAATGTTACTCAAGTGGGTACTGTCAGCAATGTACAACTATTTATTTGATCTGGCATTTCAAAATGATCTGCTACCTGACCACAGGATTTCAAATCTGTCCTAGGGGAGATCCAGACAGCAGCTTTTAATTTTCGAAAGGGTGACTATGACAAAATGAGGAAAATGGTTAAAAAGAAGATGAAAGGATCGGCTGTAAAGGTTAGGGCTTTAAATCAAGTGTGGACGTTATTTAAAAACACCATCATGGAATCCCAGATTAGATATATTCCACGTATTAACAAAGGTAGAAAAAAG
The DNA here is from genome assembly GCF_901765095.1 of Microcaecilia unicolor. Taxonomy (NCBI): domain Eukaryota; kingdom Metazoa; phylum Chordata; class Amphibia; order Gymnophiona; family Siphonopidae; genus Microcaecilia; species Microcaecilia unicolor. The sequence continues at coordinate 189,559,518 of NC_044033.1, read as the reverse complement.
AGCAAACGACAGTATGGTTAAAAGGTGAGGTGAAAGAGGCTATTAGAGCCAAAAGAACATCCTTCAAAAAATGGAAAAAAAAGATCTGAATGAAGAAAATAAGCAACATAAGCACTGCCAAGCCAGATGCAAAGCATTGATAAAGAAGGCTAAAATAGAATATGAAGAAAAACTTGCAGCAGAGATGAAAACATAGTAATACTTTTTTCAGGCATTTTGGAAGCAGGAAGCCTGTGAGTCAATCTGTGGGACTGTTAGGAAGGAGCAAAATGAACACTCAAGGAAGACAAGGCCATAGCGGAGAGATTGAATGAATTCTTTGCTTCAGTTTTTACGGAAGAAGATATAAGAGATCTACTTGTACCAGAAATAGTTTTCAGGGGTGATGATGCAGAGGAACTAAAAGAAATCTCGTTGAACTTGGAAGATGTACTGAGCTGAAGAATGATAAATCATCTTGACCAGATGGTATACACACCAGAGTATTGAAAGAACTCAATCATGAAAATGCTGATCTGCTGCTAGTGATCTGTAACCTGAAGAGTGGAGGGTGGCCAATGTGACACTGAATTTTGAAAAGGGTTCTAGGGGTACATAAGTACATAAGAATTGCCACACTGGGACAGACCAAAGGTCCATCAAGCCCAGCATCCTGTTTCCAACAGTGGCCAATCCAGGTCACAAATACCTGGTAAGATCCCAAAAAAGTTCAATACATTTTATGCTGCTTATCCTAGAAATAAGCAGTGGATTTTCCCCAAGTCAATTTAGTAATGGTCTATGGACTTTTCCTTTAGGAAGCCATCCAGACCTTTCTTAAGCCCCGTTAAGCTAACCGCCTTCACATTCTCTGGCAATGAATTCCAGAGTTTAATTACACGTTGAGTGAAGAAAACTTTTCTCTGATTTGTATTAAATTTACTACTTTGTAGCTTCATCGCATGCCCCCTAGTCCTAGTATTTTTGGAAAGTGTAAACAAACGATTCACTTCTACCCTTTCCACTCCACTCATTATTTTATATACCTCAATCATATCTCTGCTCAGCCATCTTTTCTCCAAGCTGAAGAGCCCTAGATGCTTCAGCCTTTCCTCATATGTAAGTCTTCCCATCCCCTTTATCATTTTCATTGCCCTTCACCTTTTCTACTTCCACTATATCTTTTTTGAGATGTGGTGACCAGAATTGAACACAATACTTGAGGTGCAGTTGCACCATGGACCGATACAAAGGCATTATAACATCCTCACTTTTGTTTTCCATTCCTTTCTTAATAATACCTAACATTCTATTTGCTTTCTTAGCTGCCGTAGCACACTGAGCAGAGGGTTTCAACGTATCATCAACGACGATGCCTAGATCCCTTTCTTGGTCGGTGACACCTAACGTGAGACCTTGCATTATGTAGCTATAGTTCGAGTTCCTCTTTCCCACATGCATCACTTTGCACTCGCTCACATTAAATGCCATCTGCCATTTAGACGCCCAGTCTCGTAAGGTCCTCTTGTAATTTTTTTTTAATTTTTAGAAGTCTTTATTGATTATTGAGAAAAACACAACAATCAGAGCAAATACAGTTCATGATTAACAGAGCAAACAAAGATCTCAGCTAAGTAAGAATCTCAATAAGAAAATTGCAGCAGCAAAAAACAATAACTTATAACATTTTTTGTTTTGAAAGTTTCCCCCCCTAACCCCGGATACCCTCCTCCCTAAGCCAATCCCCCCACCCCCGACCTCCCTTCAAGCCCCCCCGTCCCCCTCTCACCCACCCACCTCCACTTAACAAGAACAATTAGCTAAGGGTTCCCAAATGGCTTCCCAGTTATTAAGGGTATGACAGTGAATCGCCCAAAGCTTCTCCAGTTCACAAATGTACCAAAGTTTATTCCACCAAAGAGCAAGAGATGGAATTGAAGGAGACTTCCACCGTGAAGCCAAAATCACCCTGGCAGCCGACATAGCATGTCTTGCCAACAAGGCTTGGGACTTCGCGAGCCCTGGAGGCTTCTTAGGGAAGAGAAAAAATTCTGGAGACCACTTAATAGGCTTCCCCAACCATCTCTGAAGCTTAAATTGAATGGCTCTCCAATAGGCATGTATCTTCAGACAGGACCACAAAATAAGGCCCATCGTGCCTTGCTGCCCACAACCCTGCCAGCAAAGGGGAGAAACAGAGGGAAACGTGGTGTAACTGGGCTCGGGTAAGATATCATCTATCTTAACCGTGTTCTCTTTAAGGGGAACAGATATTGACACTTTTAGTAAAGCCCTTTCCAAGAAATTCCATTCATCATCCCCGATCTCAATCCCCAGCTCTCGATGCCAACGTAAGTGATGTAACAAATGAGGGTCACAGCTTTGTCCACTGATACTTATAGAGGCATGATATAAGCCCCCTCGTTCCTCTAGCATCCTCACAAAAGTATCAAGAAAAGAGTCCTCTTGGAGTACCTTGGTTTTCATATCTGGAGCAGATAGAAAATGCCGCAACTGAATATAGGCATAGACCTCGTTCAGTAGAATGGGGTACTTCTCCGCAAGTGCTGAAAAGGAGATCAACCCATCATCATCAAAAAAACTGACCCCATGTGGCAAGTCCAAATGAGGCCCAACGAGTAACGGGCCCTGTCACCAAAAAGGGAGGAAATAGAAGGTTATAAACTATAGGGGACAGTTTAGACAGACGAAAATCAGGCTTATCAAACAAACCGTCCCAGTAGCTAAAGGTGTTGAAAACTGAAGGAGAAATAACCCTCTGCAAATTGCGATTCTTGCGCAGAAGCCGCATTGAAAAACGAAGGGGACAAGACCAGCAGAGGCTTTTTCTAAGTAAATCCAAAGTTTTTGAGGTTTAGCATGATACCATTCCAACGCAGCTCTAGCTTGAGCCACTCTATAGTACCACAACACATTAGGGACCCCCAAGCCTCCCGGTTCTCTTGTAATTTTTCACAATCCTCTTGCGATTTAACAACTTTGAAAAAACTGTGTCGTCAGCAAATTTAATTACCTCACTACTTACTCCCATCTCTAGATCATTAATAAATATGTTAAAAAGCAGCGGTCCCAGCACAGACCCCTGGGGAGCCCCACTATCTACCCTTCACCATTGAGAATACTGACCATTTAACCCTACTCTCTGTTTTCCATCCTTTAAACAGTTTTTAATCCACAATAGGACACTACCTCTTATCCCATGACTCCAATTTCTTCTGGAGTCTTTCATGAGGTACTTTGTGAAATGCCTTTTGAAAATCCAGATACACAATATCATCTTGCTCGCCATTATCCACATGTTTGTTCACCCCTTCAAAGAACTGTAATAGATTGGTGAGGCAAGATTTCCCTTCACTAAATGCATGTTGACTCTGTCTCATTAATCCGTGCTTTTGAATATGCTCTGTAATTTTGTTCTTTATAATAGTCTCTATCATTTTGCCCACACCAACGTCAGGCTCACTGGTCTATAATTTCCCGGATCCCCTCTGGAACCTTTTTAAAATATTGGCATTACATGGGCTACCCTCCAATCTTCTGGTACCACACTCGATTTTTAAAGATAAATTACATATTACTAACATTAGTTCCGCCAGTTCATTTTTCAGTTCTATCAGTACTCTGAGAAATTACAGATCGATAAGCTTGACTTCAATGCTGGGCAAAATAGTGGAAACTATTATAAAAATTAGAATTACAGAATACGTAGACATGGTTTAATGGGACAGAGTCAGCATGGATTCAGCCAAAGGAGGTCTTGCTCACTGATTTGCTTCATTTCTTTGAAGGCATAAATAAACATGTGGATAATGGCGAGCCGGTTCAAGTAGTTTATCTAGATTTTCAGAAAGCTTTTGACAAAGTTCCTCCAGGATTGTGAAAAATTACAGGACGTCCTTAGGAAACTGGAAGACTGGGCATCCAAATGGCAGATGAAATTTAATGTAGACAAATGCAAATTGATGCACAGTGGGAAGAATAATCTGAATCATAGTTATCTGATGCTAGGATCCACTTTAGGAGTCAGCATGCAAGAGAAAGCCCTAGGTGTCATGGACAATATGCTGAAATGTGCCCAGTGTGTGGCGGCAAAAAAGGAAACAGGATGCTAGGAATTATTAGAAGAGGGATGCAAAATAAGACCAAAAATACGATAATGTCTCTGTGTCGCTCCATGGTATGACCTCACCTTGAGTATTGCATTCAATTCTGGTTGTCATATCTCAAAAAAGATATAGCGGAATTAGAAAAGGTTCAAAGAAGAGCGACCAAAATGATAAAGGGAATGGAACTGCTGCCATATGATGAAAGGCTAAAGAGGTTAGGGCTCTTCAGTTTGGAAAAGAGACAGCTGAGGGGGGGGGGGGGATAGGATTGAAGTCTATAAAATCCTGAGTAGTATGGAGCAGGTGGAGGTGAATCGATTTTTCACTCATTCAAAAAGTACAAAGACCAGGGGACACTCAATGAAATTGCATGGAAATACTTTTAAAGCAAATAGGAGGAAATATTTTCACTCAAAGAATAGTTATGCTCTAGAACTCATTGCCGGAGGATGTGGTAACAGCAGTTAGCATATCTGGGTTTAAAAAAAGTTTGGACAAGTTCCTGGAGAAAAAGTCCATAGTCTGTTATTGAGATGGACATGGGGGAAGCCACTGCATGCCCTAGGATTGGAAGCATGGAATGGTGCTACTAATTGGGTTTCTGCTAGGTACTTGTGACCTGGATTGACCACTGTTGGAAGTAGGATACTGGGCTAGATGGACAATTGGTCTGGCCTATTGGCTGTTCTTTTTTTTTTTTAAATTAATTTGCAATATATATAAAATAAACAAAATCAAGCAAATAATATCAGAATGTGCATTAGGAAAAAAAATAAAACAAATAGAAAAAGATCTTAATATTTAATCCACAACTAGGGATCCAATAAGACCAACAAATGAAAAGAAAAAAGAAAGGTAAATACATCAAACTGTATGGACAAACATTAAACTAATTACTACCACCGTTTACATAACCAAAGAACTACATTATTAAACTTTACCAGCCTAAAGAACAGGTTTATCTGCTAGAAATAATTCCAATTGAAAAGGATCAAAGAAAACATACCTATTGCTCCCATAAGTGATCAGACATTTATATAGGAATGTAAGGGAAAAATAGCTCCCATAGCCAAGGCCTTAGGCCTTAGCTGCAAGAACTGTTTCCTTTAAAGATGAGTTTGTCTGGCCACATCTGGGAACATATAAATTTGTTGATCACAAAAGGGGATACCTTTTTAGAGAAATAAAGCTTCAAACTTGCATTTTTCCCAAGTTCAGAGGAAAATTTAACCAACAATGTAGCTCGCTCGCTTGAGTCTTGAGAAGATTTCAAAAACTTGGGCTGTTCTTATGTTCAGAGAGCCTGTGCTCCCTTGCTTAGTTGAGGAGTAGCCTAGTGGTTAAAGACTCAGACTGACAGCCAGTGAAGTCCAGTTCAAATCCTACTGCTTGCCCTTGTAATCTTGGGCAATTCACTTAACACGCCATTGCCTCAGGTACAAAATTAGAATGTAAGCTCTCGTGGGACAGGGAAATATGCAATTAGATTTAGATTTATTAGTTTCTTCTAGCCCTCTCTTATTCAGAGATGGTCACAATAAAACAACCATAAAAACATTCAGCAAAAAACACACAAAGAATCAGATAACACATAAGTAAAGCAATCAGCATTGCACCTGAATGTTATTCACCTTGAGCTGGTACTGAAAGGTGTGAACTAAAATAAATAAAGTATTGCTACTTGATTGTCCATCTTTAAATCAGAACAGAGGAACTGCAAAGGTGGTGGAGGAATGCTCATAAGATACAGAAGATTGCCATGAGTTACAAGTGGTTGATATGAAGAATTGTTTCATGACTTGATCAGATTCCCTGGGAATGTTCATTATTGAAATGAGCTGCCCAACTTCAGGTTAAGGTATCTGTAGTCAGGATCAACTGATGCTGCGACAGAACAAAAGGGAAGCTCGCTGCTTTACTAGATTTGTGCATCCATAATTGTGATATGAGGTGGAGTGCACAGAATGGAGAGGCTGGGAGCATTGATCCCACTGGAACATTTGGCATTTTAGATGAGCTATGGGGATGACATAAATGGCTGCAGCCATGTGTCATTGCATTTGTAGGTATGCTCTGGCTGTGACCTCAGGTGCTGAATATATAGTTTATGTCCTCTGGAAGAAGTGTTCTGGATTGGATAGTGTCTAGGACTACTCCTACAAACAAAATAATGTTGGTTGGTCAAAGTATGGTGTTTTGAAAGTTGATAAGGAATCCCCGAGAGAAAGAGTGAGTTTTTTTTTCTCCAAAATTAAGGCCTGTGACTCTGAACCAGTAGAAGCCTGTGCTAAGGAATAGAAAGATTAAATGGCCCTGTTTATGAAGGTGTGCAGGTGTCACCACAAGGCACTTGGAGAACAGTCTGGAGGCCAACAAATGCTGAAGGGAAGGACCTTGTACTATTTCTTGTAAGAAGGGTGGATTGGAATATGAGTATATGCATCCTTGTGTAACTGCTAGTATTCTATAATTTTTACACAAATAGCACTTACATTTGGGGGGAAGTTATTAATGTGGGCTACCGTTAAGACATGTTATTTTGCTGTTAACCCCAGTTATTAGTAACTAGATCTCATCGCATAAAATGCGACCTGTGCTAACATAGCACAAGTTAGTGGTAAAATAACACATCTTAGTGGTAGCCCATATAAAATTGCTAGATGAGAATTGGTGATATAATATGCTTTTAGGTATTTTTGTTTGACTTATATGGTGGGCAAATTTGATGTTTGTCATATCTTTGATACTTGCCTTCTAATTGTGTGCCCTTGCTATTATGTATGTTTGATTTGTAATCCACCTAGAACTGTGGGATTGTGCAGAATAGAAATGTTTAAAATAAATAAGTTATAACACTTAGGTGCCAAAATTATAGTATGAAGGGGTAAATATATAAACCCCTTTGAGTACTGAGCCAAACTAGTTTGTTTCCCCCTGGAGATAAATCCTCCAGTGGACTCGAGTTTTATCTGCAATTGAAGGGCATATTTCCAAAACTTGATAAGTCCATATTAGTTGCATTGGACTTGAAAGGCATTTCCAAAACCCTTTATTTGCAAAGACTCTTCACATGGTGGTATTGTCTCAAACTGAAATTTTTACTGCAAAACTTCTTCCTCCTGCAATTTTGGTTTCTTCTGGATTGGTGTTGGGTTCCTGTCTCCCCACAGTTTTACCTTCAGTGCTTGATCTCTGCTCCTTTCTCCTCTCTTCCTGAACTTCTCATAGCAATGGTGGTGAGCTCTTTGCTCGCTAGTAAATTGACACCTTTGGTCCCTTGGGTTTTCCAGCTGAGTTAACTGACCTTTTTTCTTTCTCCTTCAGCGCCAAGCCAACTCATCAGCAGCTTGCTGTTTACTGCCAGGGTCTTAATTCCACTCTAGAATCTTGACCATGGTTTTATTCTCTAGAAGACAAACCCAAGAGTGATTTATTCTTTCAGTATAGGGGAAACTCTCCACTCCAGCTGTAGGAACAGACAGCACAGTGTAAAGCTATTGTACTACTGAGGCAATAACTTTTTTTTTTTTACTTCTTCCCTCTCCAAATTGCACTCTAACTCCTAACCAGAATCTCCCTTCAGGTCACAGGATGAAATTCTAGGATGGTGTCATTGCGGGCCATCTTAGAGGGTAGGCTAAAGCAGATAGTTCAGTGCACTCACTACTCATTCCATCTCCAATCTGCTGTTTGGTGGCTAGCGCTTAGAACCTGGAAATGAATCCATAGGCCCATTTACACATTTACTCTGGAGATGTGTCAGTGACTGCTCTCACCTAAAACATACTTACCAGTATCCTGTGTTCCTGCCCCAGACAGACATTCTACAATACTGTGTTCCAGTCCCAGATGCCACAACATGTTAAATATCACCATTGCATGATGTCTTGGACTCCTTCTGGAACCTTGTAGCTCCAGCTACCAGATATGGCCCTTATTCCCCTATTCCCTCCCCCCCCAGCCTACCCAGGTACAGAAGATCCAATTCAGAAACTGAATTGGGGACTTTCCACATGATAGTGTGCAATTCTGCAACTGAGCCACCAATCCAACGCTATTTGTTTCTGTTTGATGCATTCTGTTTCAATCTTGGATAAGCAAATAAGAGCTATTATTGATGAATGCTTTCACACCATTTCTGTCTCATCCTTGTCCCCTAATGATTTCTTTATTTCCTTGACCTGATGAAGAGAGTATAACTCTTCAAAGACTTTCAAAGAAACATTAAGTTAGTATAATAAAAAGGTATCGCTTACTACTTGGTTGTTGATATGTGTCCTGTATATGGCAAGATGGCTCAGGATAGGCTGGAGTGGAGTTTGATGGCAACTCCAGTAGCTGGAATTTAAGGACAGTGCCGGGTGGACATCTATGGTCTGTGCCCTGAAAATGAAAGCAGGATCAAATATTCTTATTTTATACTGCATTCATTGTTGGCTTAATCATAAATTGATAATGAATGTGAATGTTGAGAAGACTGATGGACCATTTAGGTCTTCTACTATGTTAACTATGCTAATTAGACTAACAGGGCAATCGTAATTCTCTTCCTTTCCCAAGAAATGGTTGGTAGAGAACTGAGATGTCCCTGGAAAGTCCAGCAGGTGGCACTCTGCACCTCCCACAGAGCTGAAGAACCAAATTACCAATCTGGTCTAGCTCCCTCAAATCTGAGAAATGTAATGGCACGATGCTTTCTGCATGCTTTGTTAAAACAAAACATGAAGGATCTGGTTCTCTGAGGCTTTTCTCCCATTCTTTGTCTATGAAACAAAAGCTTAATGAATCATGCCCAAATGGTAGAAGGTTAAAATTTTAAAAATGACGACGTACTAAATGGAAATAAATCCACTTCCTTGGGTACTCCTGATACTTGGTACTCTCTCTGGTCAGGTGGAGGGCAATTCTATAACAGTACTCCTATATTTAGGTGCTTGAAGGGTGCTTATGTGGTGCCTACTTTCCTTTGTAGATTACTAGCCTAACAGGTTAGATATGCATGTATAATTAAGTGCGATAGAAATGTTAAGGAAATACTTTAAAACTTTGAGATAGTGCCCCCACCATGCATGAGCGGCTGCCTTCCCACCTGACAGTCAAGCGTGGGACCAGCAAGCTAACATTTTCCACAGAGCAGAGAGATTGGTTTTCTCATCTCTCCTCAAACTTTTTCATTTTTGGTGTCTTCATTTTTTGGGGGAAATTTTTCCTCATATTTTTCTTCTTCTTTGTTAATTTTCATCAATTCATTGCTTTTCAACTTATGTTTCAGTTTTCTTTTTTCAGTCATTGAGGCCTTTGAGCCCTTCTTTTTTTTGCCGGGCAGCATTGACCATTTTCAAATATGGAACTAATTGAGCAAGCCATTGAGCCTTATGACCTTGCATCGGCCGTTTTTCCCTCCATGTCAACGAGGGTGCCAAGTGGCTTTAGAAAAGTGTAGTCTATGCAATAGGAGCATTTTCAGGCATAGAACCCCATAATTGGTGTGTTCAGTGCTTGGGGCCGGAGCACTGAGATATATAATGTGGCCTCTGTTTGCACATGCATATAAGAACATTTAAAGCTTGCAGAGTCTAGCGTAAAAAAAGTTTTGGTTCTGCATTGGCATCAACAGGTGCACCAAGAAGCATCACCATCGTTTTTCCTCCAGGCACTGCCAACACCTCCCCTGTATTGACATCCTCGATGCACAAGAAGCGTCCATGTCGTAGTGACCGCTCTCTTTCTCTACAACTTATTTCTCATTGGGAGCCTTTGAGGCCCTCGAGATTTCCTATGCCTACACAGGCTATAACTCAGGCTGCCTCCACACTGCTGTGTGAGCCAGCACCGATGCCTACTCTACAGGAGGAAATCAGGGCTGTTTTCAAAGAGGAATTCTCAGGGCTACTGCGTGCACAGTCTATTCAGGCTTACAGGGTGCTTGCACCAGCCTCACCACAGCCCGTAGATACATTGGAGAGACAGTCATAGGAGAGGTCTCGTATACTGGCTTGGAGTCAACTGTTGGGGGCACCATTAACCCAAATGACACGTGCGTCAATATGAGTAGAGAAACTTTCTCCAGCCTCAGAGACTAATTTGCCTCAACGTACTTGGATGCAGAGCCAACACTCTAGTTGACACACTCTACCATGTACTTCCCAAGAACAATACTTTGAATAGTCAGACTCAGACTTCTCCTGGGAGATGGAGCAGGACCTAGAGGACCTCTCAGCTGAGGAGTTATATGGCATTCCATCTGATCCTTCTCTGCTGCCTGAGAGACGTAAGTCTCCTCCAGAAAGTATATCCTTTCCTGGCTTTGTCTTTGAGATGGCCCAAGCCATTCCTTTCAAATTGGAGACAGAGGGTGCTTTTTATTATCCAGCGTGCTTACACTCTACGTTGGGAAAACAAATCCTCCCAACATCCAGAAAAAGAGACTCATTTCAACTCCCTCCAAATGATAGTACTTCGAGAGGAGCTCTCTCCCCTCCTCCAGCTGAATGTAGTAGAAACAGTTCCTCCACCGGAGAGAGGTTAAGGCTTTTACTCCAGGTACTTTCTTATACCAAAAAAGACAGGGGGAGTACAACCAATTCTTGACCTGTGAGATTTAAATAAATTGCTACTCAAAGAAATATTTTGCATGGTTTCCCTGAGATCACTTCTTCCCTTGATCCAACTCAACAACTGACTTTGCTCTCTAGATCTGAAGGAGGCATATACTTACATACCTATTCTCCTTGCACACAGAAAGTTTCTGCGCTTCCACTGTGGGACTCTGCATTATCAATACAAGGTCTTGCTATTCGGCTTGGTTTTGGCTCCTTGAGTCTTGACAAAATGCCTGATAGTAGTAGTTGCAGTTCTCCACAAGTGGGGTATACATGTCTTCTCCTACCTCACTGAATTGTTAATCAAGGCAACTTCCCAAGAGTCGGCACAGACCTCAATTCTATCCACCATACGTCTCTGAGATCTCCTTGGGTTTGTGATAAATTACCCCAAATCACATCTTCAGCTAGTTCAGTCCTTACAATTCATTGGGACTCTCCTGGACACTACTTAGGTAGGAGCCTTCCTCCCTCAACCAAGGGAAGACAACATAATGCATCTCTCCACTCAGATTTCCAGATCTATCCAAGTATCTGCTTGTCAGATTTTCAGCTTACTTAGCCATATGGCTTCAGTAGTCCATGTAACACCACTGGCTCGCCTCCACTTCCAAATACCTCAGTGGGCACTCTCTTCAGTGGTCTGAAGCCACGGGGTTGTTCCTAGCCCATATTAGTTACTCCACAGCTATGCCACTGGTGGATGGTTCCACAGAATCTCACCCAGGGACTTCGTTTCAGCTCCTTCCACATCTCAAAAGTTCTCACCACGGATGCCTCCCTGGTAGGTTGGGGTGTTCATCTCAATGGTCTCCATACACAGGATTCTTGATCCCCAAAGGAAAAACAAATCATATCAATCTCTTGGAGTTGTGAGCATTCTGGCCCCGAAACTTTTCAAGACCACATCCTTGATCAGATAATTCTTGTTCACATGGACAACTAGGTTATGATGTATTGTCTGAACAAACAAGGAGTAAAAGGAAACCTTTTCTGTCGTCAAGCAATCCAAATATGGACTTGGGAAGCTTCTCAAAACATCTTTGTAAGAGCTGTGGCAGACAAACTAAGCAGAGTCCTTCAGCCTCATGAATGGTCCCTCAGCATGCTTGTAGCTCGTCAAATATTCCAGCAGTGGGGGACCCCAGTGATAGACCCGTTCACTTCTCCTTAGAACAACAAGCTTCAACACTTTTATTCCAGAATGTATGCTCCCAGCCATGTAGCCCCAGATGCTTTCCTGCTCCATTGGGGAACAGATCTTCTATATGCCTTTCTCCCACTGCCTTTCATTGAAAAAACTCTTCTCGAGACCAAGAGATCATGATCCTAATTATTCCATACTGGTCACTTTAAATTTGGTTACCTCTTCTCCTCAAGTTATCATCCAGGTAATCATTGAGGTGAGATCCTTTTCCAAACCCACCACTTCAACAGCTTTATTCAACACTATCTGGTGCAAAATAAGTCCTCTGCCTCCAAGCGCCCCAAAATTTCACCAAAAAGCTCAGGTGACCTGCCAGTTGCCACATCCTAACCACAAAACCCAACTCAACCCACCCTACCACTTAGCCTACTAACTCCTGAATCTCTGTAATAAAGGCTGGGGGGGAAGGGGCGGAAGCTGCATCTGAGAAACAGGAAACAGCTCCTGGATCCTTGGAGCTGATCCTCCCCGCACTCCTCGCTTACTCTGCCTCCAGCTGGTTAGTAGGCAGGAGGAGGGAGAGGGAAAGCTGCCTCTGAGGAACAGCTGGTTAGTAGGCCAACCCCAACTTACTCCCGCTTAACAACTTTTTAGAAGAAAATAAACTTTAGGGCCAATCCTGCTAGCTTCCTTCTTCCAAGTCCCCCACCCCTTCATTTCTAACCAGCCCTATTTCTATGGCTAGTCTAACTTTTCCCATGCCTAAAGCCCTTTTCTGGGAGGGCTGCTCAGCCCCCTATTAATGGTGTCTGTCAGGACAAGCCCTACTGCCTGAACCTTATGTTATGTGCTAATGAGGGAGTGCATGTTAGTAACTCTAGCTGTATGGCATTTAAGGGTCGATATTCAAAGTGATGTAGTGGGCCAGAAATGATTTCTGGCTGGTTAAATCACCCGTTTGGGGCTAACTGTTAATTTTCTGCGGCACTTAGAAACATAGAAACATGATGACAGATAAAGACCATATGGCCCATCCAGTCTGCCCATCCTCTGAAACCTTAACTCTTCCTAAGCGATCCCACATGCTTGTCCCATGCCTTTTAAAAATTCTGACACAGCCTTTGACTCCACAACCTCCACCACCCTTTCTGTGAAATAATACTTTCTTAGAATATTCCTAAGCCTATTCCCTCTTAACTTCATCGTATGCCCCCTCGTTCCAGAGCTCTTCTTCAGTTGAAAAAGGCTCACTTTCTGTACATAAATGCCCTTGAGATATTGAAATGTCTCTATCATGTCACCTCTCCCCCACCTGTCTTTCAGCGTATACATAAGCCTGTCCCTATATTTTTTGTGTTCAAGACCACTTACTAATTTTGTAGCTGCCCTCTGGACCGACTCCATCCTGTTTATATATTTTCATAGGTGCGGTTTCCAGAACTGCACACAGTACTCTAAATGGGGCCTCACCAGAGACTTATACAATGGCACTATCACCTCCTTTTTCCTGCTGGTCATCCCTCTTTTTATGCACCCAAGCATCCGTCTGACTTTGACCGTCGCTTTTTCTACCTGTTTGGAAGTTTTAAGGTCATCAGACACAATCACCTCCAAGTCCCACTCTTCGTATGCTGAAGCACTTTACCCCCTGTACTGTATCGTTCCCTCGGATTCTTGCGACCCAAGTGCATGACCCTGCATTTTTTAGGATTAAATCTTAGTTGCCAAATATCGGTCCATGCCTCCAGCTTCGCTAGGTCCTTCCTTATGTCATTCACACTCTCTGGGGTGTCTATCCTGTTGCAGAGTTTGGTGTCATCTGCAAAGAGACAAACCTTACCAGGCAACCCTTCCGCAATATCGCTCACAAAGATGTTAAAAATGGCCGGCCTAAGGACTGATCCTTGTGGTACTTCAATGACAACATCCTTTTCTTCAGAGCAAGCTCCATTTACTACTACCCTCTGTCTCCACTTAAATGGTTAGTACCGCTGAAAATAACTAGTTAGCGCTAAACTGCAAACTGGCAATTTTGGGGGCATTCCGGGGAAGGAGTCAGCACTTCGCCACTTAAGGGTTGATATTCAGAACTTAACCAACCGGTTTAACTGCATAAATAGGATGGCATAAAAGTCAGTCCTACCTTTATGCAGTAACCCATAGCCGCGTATGTGTTAGGTAGCTCCACAAAACTAGTTATTCAGTGCCAAAGCCTGGACATGGCCCAGCATTGAATATCCTAGGTTTAAATGCCTACGGCAGTCAGCAGAGTGCTGATTGCAGCTGGCTGACTATTACATCTTTATAGTTTTAAATTTCATAAATATGTCCTTTGAAAATGATCTTGCATTATGTCTTACGTCCATCCCCAACCCTCTGCTTCTGTTCCCTCCTCCTGAGTGGTTCCATTGCTCCTCCACAACCGCTAATGCTTACTTGGGTTTGCCACCCATCTTACCAGCTCTGCAGCTACCTCCCTAGATGGCAGCACCTTTGGTCATTCTCTCACTTGTTCACTTGAACTCAGCATTCTTTCTTCCCCAGCTCCCCATTGCTCTTTTTTCACTGTCCATGCCCTCAGACCTCCAATCCCCCCTTTCTCTTTCACTCAACCTACCTCTGCCCTCTGTTCTCATATTCTCACCCCAGACCTTTCTCTGCTCATTCTGTCATCCCCAGATCTTTTTACTCACTCATATCCCAAAGTCCCTCTTGCCCACTGTCACTCCTTTCCCCACTTGCCCATTCTTTTACTCTCTTTCACTCTCCCTTTCTCAGGCTATCATACCCCCACCATGTTGCTCATGCTCTTAAATCCTAACCCCATTGCTCATGCGCACTCTGCCCCCATTGATTTTACCTCTCTAGCCCTCTTGCTCATTCTTCCCCCATTTTCCCTTTACATACTCTCACCCAGGGCTTTTTTTGTGCCAGTACACACAGGTACGGCGTACCACCACCTTTTTCTATCCCTGCAACTGGCCTGCACCCTTCCTCTTGCTCCCATCTTCCCCGCGACCCTCCTTTTCTTTAGCGACTCGACAGCAATTAAGAGAGGCTACCAGCGTCGGGGCCTTCCCTCTGCGAGTCCCGCCTATAGGAAACGGGAAGTTGAAACAAATTTGGGTTCCTCTTTCCCACATGTATCACTTTGCACTTGCTCACATTAAATGTCATCTGCCATTTAGACGCCCAGTCTTCCAGTCTCGTAAGGACCTCTTTTAATTTTTCACAATCCTCTTGTGATTTAACAACTTTGAATAGCTTTGTGTCATCAGCAAATTTAATTACCTCACTAGTTACTCCCATCTCTAGGTCATTTATAAATATGTTAAAAAGCAGCGGTCCCAGCACAGACCCCTGGGGAACCCCACTAACTACCCTTCTCCATTGAGAATACTGACCATTTAACCCTAGTCTCTGTTTTCTATCTTTTAACCAGTTTTTAATCCACATAGAACACTATCTGCTATCCCATGATTCTCCAATTTCCTCTGGAGTCTTTCATGAGGTACTTTGTCAAATGCCTTTTGAAAATCCAGATACACAATATCAACTGGCTCACCTTTATCTACACGTTTGTTCACTGCATCAAAGAAATGTAATAGGTTGGTGAGGCAAAATTTCCCTTCACTAAATCCATGTTGGCTTTGTCTCATTAATCCATGCTTTTGAATATTATCTGTAATTTTGTTCTTTATAATAGTCTCAATGTCAGGCTCACCGGTCTATAATTTCCCGGATCTCCTCTGGAACCTTTTTAAAAAATTGGCGTACATTGGCCACCCTCCTCCTATCTTCTGGTACCACATTTGATTTCAAGGATAAATTACATATTACTAACAATAGTTCCGCAAGTTCATTTTTCAATTCTGTCAGTACTTTGGGATGAATACCATATGGTCCAGGAGATTTACTACTCTTCAATTTGTCAAATTGCCCCATTACATCCTCCAGGTTTATAGAGATTTCATTCAGTTTTCTTTGACTCGTCAATTTTGAATACCATTTCTTTCACCGATATCTCTCCCAAATCTTCCTCGGCGAAGACCGAAGCAAAGAATTCATTTAATCACTCCTCAATGGCTTTGTCTTCCCTGATTGCCCCTTTTTGGTCATCTAGCGGTCCAACCAATTCTTTCACCGGCTTCCTGCTTTTAATGTACCTAAAAAAAATTTTTTTTACTATATGTTTTTGCCTCCATCGCAATCTTTTTTTAAAAGTCCCTCTTTTCCTTCCTTATCAGCGCTTTGCATTTGACATGACATTCCTTATGCTGTTTCTTATTATTTTCAGTTGGATCCTTCTTCCATTTTCTGAATTATTTTCTTTTAGCTCTTCATTCACCTCACTTTTTAACCATGCCGGCTGTCATTTGGTCTTTCGTCCTCCTTTTTTAATATGCGGAATATATTTGGCCTGGGCTTCCAGGATGGTATTTTTGAACAGCATCCATGCCTGATGTAAATTTTTGACCCTTGTAGCCGCTCCTTTATGTTTTTTTTCCACCTTCTCATTTTATCATAGTCTCCTTTTTTAAAGTTAAACGCTAACGTATTTAATTTCCTATGTATACTTATTTCAAAGCTAATATCAAATCCGATCATATTATGATCACTGTTATCAAGCGGCCCCAGCACCATTACCTCCCGCACCGGTTCATGCGCTCCACTAAGGACTAGGTCTAGAATTTTCCCTTCTGTCGTCGGCTCCTCTACCAGCTGTTCCATAAAGCAGTCCTTGATTTCGTCAAGGAATTTTACCTCCCTAGCATGCCCTGAGGTTACATTTACCCAGTCAATATCAGGGTAATTGAAATCACCCATTACTATTGTGTTGCCCAGTTTGTTTGTGTCCCTAATTTCCTTTAATATTTCTACATCCGTCTGTTCATCCTGGCCAGGCGGATGGTAGTACACTCCTTTCACTATCCTTTTCCCCTTTACACATGGAATTTCATTCCATAGAGATTCCAAGATGTGTTTTGTTTCCTGCAGAATTTTCAATCTATTTGATTCAAGGCCCTCCTTCACATACAATGCTACCCCTCCAACAATTCGATCCACCCTATCACTACGATATAATTTGTACCCCGGTATGACAGTGTCCCACTGGTAATACTCCTTCCACCAGGTGTCAGAGATGCCTACTATATCTAATTTTTCATTTAGTGCAATATATTCTAACTCTCCCATCTTATTTCTTAGGCTTCTGGTATTCTTATATAGACATTTCAAACTATGTTTGTTGTTCCTATTTACATCATGCTCAGTACTTGACAGTATTAATTTGCAATCTTTTGTCTGATTTTTATTTAAGGAAACCTGATCTAATATGGTCTCTTTTACAACCTCAATATCGGAATACCCTGTCTTCCCTGTTTTGGTGATATCTTTGAAAGATGCCTTATTCCGAACCATGTGCTTTTGAGTGACTGTTGGCCTCCCCCCAGTTTCTAGTTTAAAAGCTGCTTTATCTCCTTTTTAAATGCTGGTCCCACGCTGGTTAATTTTTTTTGTTCCTCAGAATGCTTCCTGTTTCTGCTGGAGGGAATTCTTGCTATATGTCTGTACATAGCTTTGTGCGAGAGGATAGTACATCCCCTGGTGGGCAGGTCCTGGCTACAGGAGTTCTTCCTACTTCACCAGGGTGATGCTGTCCTTCTAGGAGACCTTCCTCTTCCAAGGTAACACAGGGGCTACCAGACTGGAGGTGGGACTTCTCTACAGCATCCCTGCAGGTCTCCTCTATGTACCTCTCTGTCTCCCTAAGCTCCACCAAGATTGCTACTCTAGCCTCAAGCGAACGGACCCGTTCTCTAAGAGCTAGGAGCGCTTTGCGTTGGGCACACACATATAATCGCTCACCAACTGGGAGATAATCATACATGTGACACTTAATGCAAAAGACTGGATAGCACCCCTCAGCATGTCACCTTAATCTCCCTTTCTACCTTCCTCCATGCTTAGCATGACTCCCCATGTCCCCTCCCACATTCCTCCATGCCCAGCATGTCCCACGATCTCCGCTTCCACCATGCCCCCCGATATCCCTTTTCACCCTCTCCATACCCAAGCCAGAATGTTCCCCAATCTCTGCTCCCCCATTGTTCTGTGCCCAGCATGCCCCCTCAAATTCCCCTTTCACCACATCCAGCAAATTGTTGTTATTGAGGCCTATTTATCAAAAGTAAGCCTTGACCTGTTTTTCCCCAAAGACAAGTAGCATCAGTTTTCTACAATTTCTAACAACCATTTGCTGGATGTGGTGAAAGGGGAATTTGAGGGGGCATGTGGAGGACAATAGATTTTTTAAAAACTTATTTGACATCGTTTTAATTCTTTTGAAAGCTTCCCATATGTAGATATAAATATCATGCAATACAACATTATTGTGGCTGGTAGAAACAGCAGTTATAAACTCTGTATTTCGTGCTCATTTTTCTACACTGTTCTATACAATACAGGTGGCCAAATTTCAGTGAGGATATCCTGTTTCCTGATGGCTTCATCTTATCTGTTACTGTAATCTGCACTGAGAAGCCTTATAATATACCACTGCATTCCACAAAACATGCTGTCCCCTGTTCTCAATGTAACCTCCTTAGTCCCATGGGGTTCTGACTCCTGCAGTCAGTCTCCCTCCCCTCCCCCCAGCCCGCTTCAAACCGGAGGCTCCTTATCGATCCTTATCGATGTAGCGCTTCTGAGCTCTACTACTACTACTACTACTTATCACTTCTATAGCACTACAAGGCATACGCAGCGCTAAAAGAAAAAGATAAAGCTGCCGGTACAGAGCCAGCAAGCCTCGCTGTCAGTGTTGTAAGCACGGAGCTCTGTACCGGCAGCTTTATCTTTTTCTTTTTAGCACGTGCAGTGGTGGCAGCCACCACTAGACCACCAGGGTGGCTATAGTGTGTGTCAGCATCAGTGGCAGGCAAGGGCTACCTGGCAGAGCCTCTGGGCCCCCTGAAGCTTCTGGGTCCTCGGGCACTGCCCGGTTGCCTGAATAGTCAGTCTGTCCCTGAGCCTGCATTTTTTAGCATTAAATGTAAGCTGCCAAATTACAGACCATTCGTCTAGCTTTGCTAAGTCCTTTCTCTTGTTATCCACACCATCAGGGATGTCTACCCTATTGCAGATTTTTTTTTATCATCCGCAATGAGGCAAACAAAGTCACTAGAACTCCCTAAGTTCCTTCTGTACTCTCGAATGTATGCCATCGGGCCCCATCGCTTTGTCAAAAAAACAACTATAGTGGGATTTGAACCTTGGTCTACAGTCCACTGTATTAACCACTAGGCTACTCTCGAATGTATGCCATTGGGCCCCATCGCTTTGTCAAAAAAACAACTATAGTGGGATTTGAACCTTGGTCTACAGTCCACTGTATTAACCACTAGGCTACTCCTCTCTTTTGTTGAAACTGGCATTGTGCCTGCCAGGGTCTGTCAACTCGTGGCTCCTGGCTGAGTCTTTATAAAACAGACTGTTCGCAAACTGTGTTTGGAGGGGTCCTTCACCGTAATGGAGAAGTTGTTCTATGAGGGCTCTTTAGGGGTAGCAGTTCTTTGACTGATGAGTCTGTCTCTGATCATGACATCCAACTGGCTGAAGAGGGAGGCTATCCGATAATTTACTAGTGCCACTTTGGCCACCCCTACGATGTCTGATCTATCACAATCTTACAGGTCAGTACAACAGCATATTGTTCAAATCCAAATAATCTTCCCTGAGATTGGCTATGTAAAAGTCAAGTGGTGCGGTTTCCGATAAGGCCGATAAAGGCGGTATTTCCTTGTAAATTCTTTTTTCGATACTGGTTTGTGTGGTTGACAATTAAAAGAGGTCCAGTTCTGATTTAATGCATTCTTCCGAACCGTGGTGCACAAAAGCCATGATGAGAGAGTGGGTTTCACACAGATACAGTGTGTGTGTGAGAGAAAGTGTGTGTGAGACACAGACTCTCTGTGAGACTGAGTGTATGAGACCAAGAGAGTGTGTGAGTGACTGTGTGACACGTAGAGAGTGAATGTGATAGTGTGAGACATAGAGTGTGTGAGAGTGAGAGAGAGAAAGACATTAACTGTGAGAGAGAGTGTGTGAGAGAGAGAGTGTATGTGACAGAGATACCTCCCCCCCTCTCTGGTTTCCGGCCCCACCTCCCTCCTTCTCTCTGGTGTCAGCCCCCCCCCCCCCTCTCTCTGGTGTCTGAGCGTTACTGTGCTTCAAGGAACTGACCAATCCTATTTAATAGAATGACCTCCAACATTCTGAAGCTGAGAAACCTCGTGTGGTTGGTCACTTCTGCTTGTGACGAACCCGGAAGTACGTGATGTCAATTCAGGAGATGGATACAGAGAGCAGGAATGCCTCAGCCATGCAGTCAGTTTCAGAATGTTGGAGGTGCGTTTTATTATATAGGATATCTCATCGATCCACATCTGTTATACACCTTTTGAAATGCACCTTTTGTTTTTGACAGTCTTAAGTAGTCACCTCTTACAGAATGTTTCATAACCGTTTCTGGTTTTGCATTTCCTCTATAGATTGTTTTCCAGACCCGCAGAGAATTCAGAGGTATCACATCAATAGGTCTGCCCTGTATGGTTCCATAAAAATTCCGATTATAGCTATGTAACATAGCATGCACTACATCTACATAGTGAAAGGTGTTGGGTGACATGAAGTACCACCACATTTTAGACTTTAGAGTGTGGTTAAACCTCTCTACCATGGCCATTTTTACATCGTGGTTGGTCACAAAATGGCAGATTCCTTTTCTTTTCAGTAATGTCCACAGAGGGTTTTTAAAAAACTCTTTACCCTTGTCTGTCTGTATTTTTTTAGGCACGTGGCCTAAAATAAATACCTTTTCAAAGGCTTTGGCCACTTCATGATTGTTTTTTGTTTTTAGACTCATGGCCCAAGCATATTTCAATAAAATGTTGATAATTGTTAGTATGTATTTATAGCCATAGTTAAAATAAGACAGTGCTGACAGATCCACCAAGTCCAGTTGCCACTGAGTGTCCACCTCTGAAGTTATGATTTTGTTTCTTTGTGAGCAGATAGATGTACGGTATAAGCGTACTATCTGCTGAGCCATTCTTCTACCTGCTTTTTTTTGAGAGCCTTATTATATTTTCTAGAGGAATTCAACAGAGGCATGATGCCTCCTAAACCCCCTACAGCCTCTGAATTGAAGTAAATTCTGCTTAGGTTTTTTTTGTACATCATAGGGTGGTGCGCACTTCAACACTGTTGAAAGCAGGATACTGGGCTAGATGGACCATTGGTCTGACCCAGTACGGCTATTTTATGTTCCTAACAGTAGCACAGTGTCATAACAACAGGGTGTTTATTTTTAAAAAGTCCTTGGTGTTTGTGTGTGTGTGTGTGTGGGGGGGGGGGGCTATGTAAGGGGAGAGGGGAGGAGGCGTCTGCATAGCTGGCCACTGCATCTCTCTATGCACGCAAGCTTTGGGCTTTGGCAGCTTTTTTTTTTTCCCCCGAGTTGTCAGTGTGTAAAGTGTGAAATATATTTCTAGTCCAGACATGTCTGGAACGAGGACTCGCACAATTCAAAGCTACCATACATTTCTTTCATATGACCTACTTCACTTTACAATACAGCACATCACTGTGTGAGCAGGACTTGCTTGCTCATATAGATAGTCAGGAATGGTCAGCATTTGTGTAAACAAAAGCGTTTTTTTTAGAGTTCTACTAAGAGAGACTTCTGCAAAACCTGTGTGGAGCGGGTAGAGGTGAATCGATTTTTCAGTCATTCAAAAAGTACAAAGACCAGGGGACGCTCAATGAAATTGTATGGAAATACTTTTAAAACAAATAGGAGGAAATATTTTTTCACTCAAACAATAGTTAAATTCTGGAACTTATTGCTGGAGGATGTGGTAATGGTGGTTAGCGTATATGGCTTTAAAAAAGGTTTGGATACGTTCCTGGAGGAAATGTCTATAGTCTGTTATTGAGATGGACATGGGGGAAACCACTGCTTGCCCTGGGATTGGTAGCATGGAATGGTTCTACTAATTGGGTTGCTGCCAGGTACTTGTGACCTGGATTAGCCACTGCTGGAAGCAAGATACTGAACTAGATAGACCATTGGTCTCAGTGCTGGCCCAAGGGAAGGGAAGGGAAATGGGACTTGATGTACCGCCTTTCTGTGGTATTTTGCAACTACATTCAAAGCGGTTTACATATATACAGGTACTTATTTTGTACCTGGGGCAATGGAGGGTTAAGTGACTTGCCCACAGTCACAAGGAGCTGCAGTGGGAATCGAACCCAGTTCCCCAGGATCAAAGTCCGCTGCACTAACCACTAGGCTACTCTGCTAAGATGTTGGCCTCCCCCTTGGGCCGAGATGTTGCTCCCTACCCCATGCCAAGATGCCTCCCCCTCCTGAGCCAAGATGTTGCCCCCTCCCTACCTCCAGCCTGCTCACATCGTTTACCTGTTTCGTCACAGAGTCTCCTGGAAGAGTGAGAAGACCTGCGCTAACCGGAATAAGTAATCACAAATTGGAAATAGAAACATTAGACAAAATATGAAATGAAAACCCCAAGAAGACATATTCTGTAGTACTGGAGAATCAGAAGAAGAAATGCATTTCCCCTTTTAGGACTAGATTCTATAAATGGTGCCGAAAAATCAGTGCTGAAAATTTTAAGCGCTGAGTGCTATTCTATAAAGAATTTGCATCCTCTATAGAACAGAGCTAATTGCATAACTTTAGGTGCTGATTGAGTCCATTCTGTAACAATGTGCATAAAATCTTGGAATGCCCTTGAAATTACATGCTGTAAGAGTTCAACACACAGTGTTATAGAATATGATGTGTGTGTAACTCCCAATTAATGCCAATTAACATCAATAATTTGTTGTTAGCCAGTTATTGGTGTGGATTGGCTCATTAATCAATTAGGTTGTGTATGCAGAAATCAGCTATGTGCACTGATTTGCGTGCACAACTTTAGCTGCCATATATAGAATCTGATGATTCACATTGCAAAATACAAAGATACAAGAGATGGTCATTTAAGAACATAAGAATAGCCGTACTGGGTCAGACAATTGCTCCATCTAGCCCAGTATCTTGTTTACAACAGTGGCCAATCCAGGTCACAAGTACTTGGCAGAAACCCAAATAGTAGCAAAATTCCATGCTAGCAATCCCAGGTCAGGTAGTGGCTTCCCCATGTCTATCACAATAGCAGACTCTGGGCTTTTCCTACAGGAACTTATCCAAACCTTTTTTTAACTCATATAGGCTAAACGCCGTTACCACATCCACCGGCAACGAGTTCCATAGCTTAACTATTGTTTGAGTGAAAAATATTTCCTACTATTTCTATTTCCATACAGAAGCAAAGAGTAGGAAGAGAAGGCTCTTCTCAAGAACCGGAGGAGAAGTGATGATGAAAATCAATCTTTATTACCAGAAAACCAGAAACGACTCAACACAGCAGCCGTATTTTGGCGCCCACGCGCCTTCCTCAGGAGTCTTATTATGTATAGCTGGTTATGTAAAACGATGTCTTTATTTTTAAAAAATCTATATTCACAAACGATGTAAATATAATCCGCAGGTGAACTGGATAGTAACACCGGACTATCAAAATCGCTTCAATGAAGTATTTCCATGCAATTTCATTGAGTGTCCCCTGGTTTTTGTACTTTTTGAAAGAGTAAAAAATTGGCAACCAGAATTGAATACAATACTCAAGGTGAGGTCGCACAGAGGCATTATAGTATTTGTGGTTTTATTTACCATCAGTAGTATAACTTACATATCATATGTCAAAGCTAATTGGCATATTTTTTTGTCATGTGGCTACACCCATTTCCCGTTGCATCAGCCAATCAAAATCAATCCACCCAAGCCACACTCACTCTCTGATCAAGCCACGCCCACTCGCCACCCACCCATAAGTTTAATCCCTCCCAGTGCATCCCAGGATGCACTGAGCAGGGGCGGGGTGCTGCCATTTTGCAGTGGGTGGGTCCAACAAGCAGAAGGGAGTAGGTCTGCCTCCGACGAGACAAGGAATGATGAGGGGTTTGGGGGGGTGCGATTACACTAGACCACCAGGGCCAGTGTTAAATTAGGGGGGATTGGTAGGCCCGCAGGTTCACCAGAGTATTTTTTGGGAGGAGTTCAAGTTTTTTGCAGGGTCAGGGGGTCCAATCATTACTGGACATACACACAAGAGCTATGCCGACAGCACAGCTCTTGTGGGCATGCGCCAGGAACAGCGTACATATAATTTACATGCTGTTAGTGTTGAGCATTGGTCAGTAATTCTGTCCCGCTGTTGAGCCGGTGTTTTTCTGGCGCTGTTCCCTACAGTATCGGAGTTTTGTGCATTGGGCCCTGAATCTGCACTATAGAACAACATGGCTGTGGTTTGTCTGAATTTTACTTCCTGCTGAATCTGTGAGATTACTTTGGATTTTTGATCTGGTGCTCACAAAATGTCTTTTTTTTCAGGTATGGCTCTTGCTCGCAAGTGGACAGGCTGTTCATTCTTTCTATTCTCCTTCTTTTAGGATTTTTATGATTGTAAGGTCATGGCTTATGCATGTGATTTGTTAATGTTCATATCAAGTTCTCTATGTTACCTTTATTGTCTAATAGATTTTCTGGGACAAATCTAAGGCTGTGCCCTTTAAAGCTGTTTGAGATTGCATCCAGTAATACATAATTTCAGGAAGAAGCATAGAAAAGTGAGGCAAATAAAGACCATATGGCCTATCTAGTCTGTTCATCCATGACATCTATTCTCCCTTTCATTCCCTTAGAGATCCCAACCTTTCTTACATTTGGATACAGTTTTCATCTCCTTCATCTCCACCAGGAGACTGTCCCATGAATTCACTATCCTTTCCATAAAGAAGTATTTCCTCAGATTACTCCTGGCTATCCCCTTTCACCTTCATCTTATGCCCTCATTCCAGATCTTCTTTTCAATTGAGAAACTTGGTTCTTGTCCATTTATGCCACAGAGGTATGTAAACATTTCTATCATATCTTCCCTCTCCTGCTTTATTTCAAAGTATATACATTGAGATCTTTAAGTTTGTCCCCATATGTTTTTTAATTTTATGGTCTCTATTTTTTCTTTAAAAACCTTTGGTTAAAATTGATTGATTATTGTTATATTTGGAAGGGGAAACCACCTAGATTGCATTTCACATTCTCAAGGCCTCTAAGACAGGGATTTCCAACTTTTTTGGCTATATAGATCCTTATCAGTCTCTAAAACATTTCAGGACCCCAACTCTATCCCCAACCATGTTTAAGACTTCCTCCTCCCCAACTCAGTCCTCATTAGTCTCTTCTTTCCTTACCTATTGCTGCTGTGCCCCTGTGGTTCATAGGTTGCTGCTAGTTCGCAATGCCACTACTGCTCCTGCTGATTCAGCCCATGCAGCATCCAGAGGCTCCTATGGTTAAATTTAAACTTGCCCACTGTATCATGGCATTGGACATCAGTGGCTAATAATGTGTGTTCACAGTATGATTGGTGCTAGTGTGGTAGCTCATGTTAGGAACTATGCTTGTACCTTCCTATTTGGTTTGATTCTAAATTGAAAACCGGTAAAAGTTGTCATCAGTTGGCCCTTGTTAGTCTAAAGCAGTGTTTCCCAATACGGTCCTGGAGTATCCCCTTGCCACAATGAATATGCATGAAATTGATTTGCATGCTCTGCCTCCATTATATGCATATCTCTTTCATGTACATTCATTATGGATATTCTGAAAACCTGACTGGCAAGGGGATACTCCAGGACCAACTTGGGAAACACTGGTCTAAAGGTACTTGGATTGTTGAACACCTGTTGGAAAATTCTAAATGAATTGTCATTTAAACAGCTCATTGAGACATTATGTTTGTCCCCAGTCCTTCTTTTGGTTGCAGTTGAGACATTGCTTATAGAGCTGCAAGATTATTGTAAATGAACTAGAGCTGCAATCACAGTCTATCAGCGTTTGTGGTGTGGCTCAGCTTTTTGGCTGTCTTGCCGCTAGTTTTTAAATATTGAAGTTAACAATTTATAAACTGCTAAATTGGATCATGACCTTCTAAGTGGTGTGCAATAAAAATGCAATAAATATATCATCACATAAATCGAAACAAACAACAATATGTAAACAAAGTGGGACTCATAAAAGGATGTGTCATTAGGAGAAAAATTCTATAATAGGCCACCTGGTAGGAGCTTAGTCTATAAAGGAATGTAGGTGCCTACTTTCCTTTACAGAATACTAGCCTAACCGGCTACATGAATAAAAGTAAGGTATGAGCACTTATGCCATCCATACTGCCCTGAAAAGCCAGAACACAGTATCTCAAAACTGTGTTCAACCTAAATAACTCGCCAGATGTCCTGTAGTTACTGTGTATTTCTTAATTGGAGCACAGAAACAAAAACAAAAGAGGGGGCAGACCAATGTGGTTCCAAAACAAGTCGTTTAATGAAGGATGACAACTAAAATGACTCAAAAGACGTGACACAGTCCTGCGTTTCGGTGCCACTTGCGCCTGCTTCAGGAGTCAATTTGTTCAGCCACAGATGACAAATTTCAAAATGTAAGGGCAAAAACATCCAATATTTCAGCATGCAAAAAGCTAAAAATCAAAATGACAAGGCAAAAAAGCATGTCGTAAAGACAAACATAGAATAGTGCATGTCAGAATGCAGCTATAAAAAGGAAAGTATTCCAAGCTGATGTCGAGTCTTTTTTGCATCGAGTCTATTGAGTCATTTTAGTTGTCATCCTTCATTAAACCACTTGTTTTGGAACACATTGGTATGCCCCCCCCCCTTTTGTTTTTGTTTCTGTGGACTGTTATTAGGGGGATACATTTGCTTTCTTTTTTTGTTCTTTCTTAATATGGAAGCCATTTTCTCCAAGGACAAGCAGGCCTATTTATTCTCACAAGTGGGTAACTTGGTGCTGCGTTGCCCGGTCCAGAGCTTCTAGCAAGCTCAGAACAGGGCTTTGTGGATCATGAGACATGCTCCATCATGCATGCATGAGTGCCTTCCCACCAACTGCGAGGCGCCTCTCCCGCAGTTCTTCCTTTACCGCGGTGAAGAGAGGCTGTGTTTTTTTTCTGGTGTCCCTTCAACACCCAGTCAAAGAGAGTTTTTTGTGACTTTCAGTTATTTTCAGGAAGATTTTTTTTCTGCCCATTTTCGGGTCCCCCTTTCCCTCTTCCCTTAATATCTTTTTTAGTAATTTTGCCTTAAAAAAAAAATGTTTCCTTTATTTTCCGGTCAGTAGGCTGTGTTTAGGCCTTGACTCCGGCCAGGTTTTTCCCATCTCTTTTTTTCTCGGTGTCTTGCCCCTTTTTCCGGCACCATTGAGCCATTTGATTTCGCTCAGGAAGTTTTTCCATCCATATCATCTAAATCCCAGTGGCTTTAAGTGCTGTACCTGGTGCATTCGGATCATCTCTGGTGCAAACATCCATTCTTGGTGTCTTCAGTGCTTAGGGCCCAACCATAGCCCTGCTAACTGTATCCTCTGCACAAGAGAACACAGGTGTCCAAGAAGGCTCAATGGGAAAAGGTTTATGGAGCCAGGTCTAAGTCCATGACGCTTCCATCATCGGTGTTGGTGGCAGCGGCATCGACATCGAAGACTGTATCGGGTGCATTGGTCCCAGGTATGACTGCTTCAAGAGATATGGATGCTGGGAGCAGTAGTTTATCGAGTGGGTCTCCACCTGTCTCAATGCTGGCTGCTGGACAGGGCAGTGTCAGACCCAACCCCGAGACGACATGAGGATTCAATGTCGTCCTCATCGGTACCAATGAGAGTGCAGAGTTTTGGGCGGACTAAGAAGCATTGGCACTGGTCCTCCTTGACGCACAGTGCTGGGAGCTCTGGGGCATCGAGAGACTTGACACCTGAGAAGTGTCGGTACTGGGAGGATTGCTCCCCCTCCATTCAAGAGGTGCCAATGTGCCATCTCTGAGCAGCCAAGACCCAGCTTCTGTCTGAAACCCAGGGGTTCTGCAACCTGTCTGTGAACTGGCACCCCAGCTTTTCCCGATGTCTGCCCTCGATGAACGTATCTGGGCCTTGTTATCTGAACTGCTGGAGGGCCTCATGCAACAGTGTGCATCAGTACCATGGGTGCTTGTGCCTGCCATACCTCCTGTTGCGGCCTCACTTGAAAACGGTCTATGAACTAACTAACTTCCGCAAACTACTGAAGACCCATCTCTTTATCAAGGCATACCACAAAGATCAACAAATATGAACTCCTATACATAAATCTAGAATTGTCTTATAATATTTGCTTGTTATACCACTATAATGTATTTCATTATCATATTACCCAAGAACCTTCTGTAATACTAAATGTATACTTTATCATATATTTCCACTATTCATGATGTATTGTAAGCCACATTGAGCCTGCAAAGAGGTGGGAAAATGTGGGATACAAATGCAATAAATAATAATAATAATAAATAATAATTTTAGTAAGTGCCTAAGGCAACAAGAGCAGACGTGGATTTATTTCTTTGGGTCAGTAGAACCAGTGGGTTTAAATGCATGTATTGAATGGTCAGCTTTTTTTTTATTGTATTTGCTGAGTATTTATTTACCCTTGATTTTTGATTAGTGGGTGGCGACCAGAAGTTGTAGGCGAAAGCTTTAACTCTGACGCAGCAGAGGTGAAACAGGGATTCCCCGTCTAGTTTGGATCATAATGCTATGCTTCTGAGTGACTGTGATCAGTTTTTGTTATTCTGTATGTGCAACTGAAATCAACATAGCAGATTGTTTGTTCCAGTGAATGCTTTGACAGGTTTTTATTCTGTTTGATATTTCTGTGATTGAAGTACAATTTTCTCTGACCGTTGATAGCTTTTTGTTGCTCCAGCTTGGCGATGTGAGCTGTGTGAGCATTGTATTGATAATTGAAGTCTTTTTTTTTTTCTCCACTTCTTTTTGATTGTTGAGATTTGTTTGTATCATTATTAGAAACAATTTAAGTGAGTTTTCTTATTATTATAGGAAACTCATTTAGATATAGTTGAATCCATGAAACTAACAACTAGATGGTCCCTTCCTACTATATATTCTCCCATGGAAGGAAGAAAAAATGGTGCGGCAATTTTATTTAAAAAAAAAAAAGATCTGATGTAGCGTTAATTTCTCATATCAGTGATGTTCATGGAAGAGGGGTTAAGATATTGATAACTGTTGGGTCCCAAAAATTATCCATTATGAATATATACACCCTCAATTTGGATTGTCCTGAGTTTTTCCATGAAATTGTATGCCAACTAATATTCCCTGTATAATTGGCAGAGACTTTAACTTAATTTTAAATCCTTCTATTAATAGATGCTCTACACAGTGTATAGGAAATGCAAATCTTGGCATGCTTTACATAATGTTATTTTGCAATTCAACATGATTGATCCATGGAGATTAATGCATGAGAAAGAACTTAATTACACCTTTTGTTCAGCACCACATACATCTTATTCTCAAATTGAATTTTTTTTAGTCTGTAGTTCATTATTTAAAAATATATTGTGTTCTGATATTGGTGAAAGTTCTGTATCTGATCATGCTCCCATCAGTTTGCAGTTGGATAGGATTTCCTAGTATGGTAAGAATAATGGAAATTTAACTCAGAATTACTCAATTGACAAGGATTTAAAGATCACATATGTGCAGCCATTAAAGAGTACTTTGAAGATAAAAAAACCCTGAAAACACTGAATTTGGATGCCTGTGTTTGGTATGCCTTTAAAGCATATATTAGAGGCATTATAATATACTTTTCTGCCAATGCATGAAAACAGAGAAATACAATTATAGATAAATTAGAAAAAGATATTAGAGCCAAAGAAAGACAAGATTATTATAACTCTGCAACTAATTGCTTAATTGAAGAATTGTAAAAACTTAGGGGTCCTTTTACTAAGGTGTGCAGAAAAATGGCCTGCGCTGCTGTAGGCACGTGTTTTGGATGCGTGCAGATCTATTTTTCAGCACACCTGTAAAAAATCCCTTTTTAAAAAATTTTGGCCAAAAATGGACTTGCGGCAAAATGACTTAGTGGTAAGGTCTGTTTATCTTTCTGCCTTCTCCCAGGTATAAAGGTACTAGTTATGTGTAAGCTGGAATGTCCAGGACTCCAGGAATTATGGTCCTAACGCCACCAGGTGGAGAGACAGAAAGACACAGAAAGCTATAGTAATATGAGAATTATCAGTAATTGTTTATTACACTTACCAATCAGGAATACAATTAGAATAAGTAATATAATTAATTCTCATATGAGACAGCAACCGGGACACAAACGTGACCTCTGACATTAACTATCTGATTGCCTCTGTCCATAATTCTCCTTTTATACCCTTTTCTCCCATTGGAAGTACAAAGTCAGCATATTCTAGTAAATTCTATCTTCCATGGTCAGCAGCAAATTTCCCCTTTCATTACTATATTCATGCACAGTATTTTCTTGCCACACATATCTTTGTTATGACTCCATATCTGCCTGTCTCCTCAACAGAAAGGGCAAGCTGACATGAGACTCACATTCTGTATAATTCAGTGGCGTAGCCAAGGGTGGGCCTGGGTGGGCCAAGCCCACCCACTTTGGGCTCAGGCCCACCCAGTAGCAGCACACCTATGCTGTTTCCCTAGCCCCACCAGCTGAAAACCCAACAACTGTCCCTTCTGCATACCTTGTAAATAGCAGATGGCATGCAGGTGAGACAAGGAGAGACCAAATCACCTGTGGGACTGGGAGGGGTTCTTCTGCCCACTCATCTTGAGTCCAGGCCCACCCAAAGTTGGGTGTCTGGCTACGCCCCTGGTATAATTTCTTATGATTTAGCTTCTCAGTGATTCTTAACCTGTTCATAGCCTGTTCACAGAGGCATAGCTGTGCTCATAATTCTCAGTTACTGTTGCAAAGTTATTTTATGGTTCATGACCTGCATGTCTCATATAAACAGGTCTCACACGTTAACCAGGCAGTAGTGGTTTATGTGTGTAGAATGCTTTTTACTGCCCGGTTAGCGCCGTGCGCCAGAAAATAAAAATTATTTTCTGGCGCGCGTAGTGGGCGTGCATAAAAAATCAAATTACTGCCTGGGCCACATCGACATCAACATATACAATATTGCTCTTGATGTCAGAGGAGGAGGCTTCCCAAGAGTCAGAGGATAAGGCTGTACCTTGGCACTCTTTAGGACGTGGACATGTTTCCACTGAGCTGAGGCAGGCACAGACTCACTCAGCTTGGTCTGAGTATGGTGAAGAATCTGAGTGGGACTGCTCATGGGACTCAGAGAAGGACCTACACTACTTCTCAGAGGAGGGGTCTTATGGGATACTCTGTTATCCCTCCCCACCAAAAGAGAGACGTAAATCTCCATCTGAGGATCTCTCTTTCACTGGTTTTGTTAGGGGGATGGTTTCTACCACCCCATTTAAGTTAGAGACAGAGGAAGAGTCTAGGGAATAAATGTTAACTGACTTAGGCTACAAGTCTCCTCCCAAGGAAGGGGCCACAGTACCATTGCACCCTATCCTTAAAGATGCACTGATGAAGAACTGGGAATCTCACCTCTCAATGCAGTTTGCACCTGAGAAGGTGGATACGCAGTATCATGTCCAGAAGGCTCCTGGATTTGAGAGGAACCAGCTGCCTCACCACTCTCTGGTGGTCAAATCTGCCCTCAAACGAGATAGGAATTCCAGGACTCTTGCCTCAGCGCCTCAGGTAGAGAGGCTTGGACACTGGACTCATTTGGGAGGGAAGCTTTTCAGGTCTCGATGCTTATTGTCCACAACCAGTCCTTCCAGCTCTATATGAGCCTTTACTTGCTGTCTTTGATCCGCAGTACACGTAATCCTTGCAGATTCTTTCCCACAGGAGCAGGCTGTAGAGCTTCACCAGTTGGTCCCAAAAAAACAGAAAGGCAGTTGATCCGCAAACTCCAAGATGGGAAGTGATAAAAGCAGATCAGTGATAGATATTTACTTGTTTAAATGACAATCTCCTTGCATCGCCCGACACTGGCTGTGTTTCACCCAAAAAGGGCTGCCTCAGGGGCTATCTTGTGGTTTTTAATGGCAAACAACTGTATGGAATGTCAGCAAAACTGTTGACAGTGTCTTTGTTGGGAAAAAACCCCAGCACAAACACTATTGTAGAGGTGGAGTCCTTACAACTGGCAAAATGGCGTATAGAGACTCCTCTTGCTATCGCTGGGCAATGCAAGGAGCTTCACCAGTTGGCCAGAAAGCTGCTGGAGTGTAGAAAATATCTAGCCAGGGTTGTGTATTACTCTTTTGATATAGTGTCCAGACTCTCTGCCATAGGTGTGGGGATGCGCAGACTCTTGTGGCTGCATGTCTTTGACCTAGAACCAGTGGTTCAGTAGAGGTTGGTGGACGTCCCTTGCCGAGGTTGGAGATAAGGTAGAAGAGGTTGTAGACCTCATCAAGAAACACACAGATACCATCCAAACTCTTGTGCATTCCTCCCCAACAGAGATACCTGCAATATCACCAGAAAAGCATATCATTTAAGCAAAGGGCTCCATAGCCAAAGCAAACAATAATGGGGAAAGAGGACACCCCTACCTGGTTACCTGAATTAGGCACTATTCCCCTTTCTAAAGCTTCCTTAAACACCCTGAGCAGGACAGGTAGTGTCAGAGGGAGAAATCTATAAAGCTCTACTGGGAAACCGTCTAGCCCCATTGACTTCCTCAAAAGCAAATTGGTTACTACGCACTGAACATCCAGTCCCAATATCAAAGAACTCAGTCTCTCTGCCTCCTCCACCTCAAGAATCAGCATCCTCGCCTGCTCCAAGAAGTCATCAATGAGTGCCTCAGATGGTCACGCTTCTGATTTGTATAACTTTGTATAGTAATCTCCAGATGCAGACTCTATACTCTCCTGAGCAGTTCACATGAAACTCTGACCATCTTTAACCTGAAGAATTGCTTGGGCTGCCATGAGAGCATAAGCCTTGCTATACTGGGACAGATCAAAGGTCCATCAAGCCCAGTATTCTGTTTCCAACAGTGGTCAATCCAGGACACAAGTCCTGGCAATATACCAAAGAGTAAAGCAGTAGATTTTCCTAAGTCCATCTTAATAATGGCTTATGGATATTTCTTTTAGGAAATTATCCAAACCTTTTGTAAACCCTGCAATGAATTCCAGAGTTTAATTATATGTTGAGTGAAGAAATATTTTCTCTGATTTGTTCTATATTTACTTACTTAGTAGCTTCATTGCGTGCCCCCTAGTCCTTGTATTTTTGGAAAGCATAAACAAGGGATTCAAACAAACTAGAAACTGGGGGGAGGCCGACAGTCACTCAAAAGCACATGGTTCGGAATAAGGTATCTTTCAAAGATATCACCAAAACAGGGAAGATAGGGTATCCTGATAGTGAGGTTGCAAAAGAGACCATAGTAGATCAGGTGTCCTTAAATAAAAATAAAAAGCAGACAAAAGATTGCAAGTTAATACTGTTAAGTACTGAGCATGATATAAATAGGAACAACAAACATAGTTTGAAATGTCTATATGCGAATGCCAGGAGCCTAAGAAATAAGATGGAAGAGTTAGAATATATTGCACTAAATGAAAAATTAGATATAATAGGCATCTCTGAGACCTGGTGGAAGGAGGATAACCAGTGAAACACTGTCATACCAGGGTACAAACTATATCGTAGTGATAGGGTGGATCGAATTGGTGGAGGGGTAGCATTGTATATTAAGGAGAGCCTTGAATCAAATTGATTGAAAATTCTGCAGGAAACAAAACACTTCTTGGAATCACTGTGGATTGAAATTCCATGTGTAAAGGGGAAAAAGATAGTGATAGGAGTGTACTACTGTTCCGCCTGGCCAGGATTAACAGACTGATGCAGAAATGTTAAAGGAAATTAGGTGAAGTCTAGCTGTTTCTGTCAGAGTTCTGCCTTGTCTCTGGTGTGGGGTGGTTTTGCCTGCCACTGCTGCTCCACGGCAGTGGCCCAAGGGCTCACGAACCTAGTTTCTGCCTTGAAAGCCTGACGCTTCCTATCCTATAACTTTCTGATTTCCTCAGGATTAGTTCATGAGATACTGTGTAAAATGCCTTTTGAAAATCCAGATACTCAATATGAATGGGCTCACCTTTATCCACATGTTTGTTCCTTACAACAGTCTCTATCATTTTGCTTGGCACCAATACCAGGCTCACTGGTCTATAATTTTCTGGGTCACCCCTGGAATCTATTTTTTAAAATTGGCATTACATTTCCCATTCTCCAATCTTCTAGTACCATGCTTGATTTTAATGATAAATTACATATTACTAACAATAGCTCTGCAAGTTCATTTTTCAATTCTATCAGTACTCTGGGATGTATACCATCCAGTCCAGGTGACTTGCTATTCTTTAATTTATCAAATTGCCCCATTACATCTTCCAGATTTGTTTCAGTTCTTTCAACTCATCACTATTGAATACCATGTCTGGCATTGTTATCTCCCCCACATCTTCCTTGTTGAAGATTAAAGTAAAGAATTCATTAGTCTCTCTGCTATGGCGTTGTCTTCTCTGAGTGCTTCTTTCACCCCTTTGTCATTTTAGCACAATAAGCCTGCCCCACTTTACACGTCTTAAACTTCACGATTTCCACCAAAATAACAGCTCTACTGGTGACCTCATCTAATTATTGCTTACATTTCCATTCTGTTCTCTACAGAGAATCCCTAAGCTCTTGTAACTTTTGGGGTTTCTCCCTTTTCAGTCTTGCCTTTAGCGAAATACATTTACCCCACATCACTGCTTTCAAAGCATCCCATTTCCATTTGTTTGTTCTTATATTCCACATTATCTGAACAGGTGGTTCAGGTCAATGTGAATTACAATAAACAAAGATTAACAAAAAGTATTACATATAAGTTAGCTGTCATATACCATATCCTATTATATAGTTAGACTGCTCTTATAACTTAGTACAATGTGCTCCTTCCTATCACAATAGTTAGTATAGCTTGCAACTCAGATTTACAAATGATTAACAAAACTTTGTATGGACTAGTAAATGATACATATGGATTAACTAGTAAAAAAGGCCTGTTTCTCAAACCAATGAAACAAGCGCTAGCAAGGTTATCATCTAATGGCGATTATGTTTTTAAGGAAACTGTTAGGAAGAATGTGCTGTGATGATAAAGAATAACTGGGAAGGGTGTATAATGAGTAATATGGTCCAGGGGTATGATATGTGGATTGTTTTCTTTTTTTTTATCTTTGTGTTTTGTTTTAATTTTTATTTATAGTATATTTCCAAAAAGCTAAAGAGTACGCAGAAATTTAAAATTTTTTATTAGAAATATAATGCTTGTTTACATTTGCAAGATTTATTTATAAACAATATTTTAGTGAATACTTTGTTACATTGAGGGAAAAGCTTTCCTTGTTCAGGACCATCTATGACTTTTACAATTGCATCAGAAGAGTTTCGAACTCTTGAAAATGCTACATACAGTTGCCCATGTTAAACACTGGTTCTGGGAGGAAAATGCCAACTTTTTCAAATGTTTTTCCATGTGACTTGTTAATTGTCATTGCAAAAGCCAATTTCACAGGAAGTTGTTTTCAACGTAATGTAAATGGGAGGTCAGTGTTAGATGGTGTTAGTTCAATACGTGGGATAAAAACAGTACTCCCTGCAGTTGACCCAGTTATTACTTGACTAATAATGAGGTTAGTTTTCAAGTCTTTCACTATTAAGCGAGTTCTGTTACATAAACCTCGCTTGGTATTTAAATTCCTGAGTAGGATAATTATGGCTCCAATTTTTAAATGCAGTTTATGGCAAGGTATGCCAGTTGGAGTTTGTTCATGAAGGAATTCTACAGGATATAACTGATGTTCCTCATCGTTGGAGTCATGAATGGAGTCCAAACTTAAGTAATTGTCTCATCTTCTAAAATATTTAGAACAACCTTATTTATCTTGTCAATATGTGCATTTTTTGGGCAAAGAATAGCCTTTTTAGCAAAGTTGTAAACAGTAACTGCAGTAATTTTTTCTCCTAAAACGGCATTAACTATATCGCCGTCACAAATGTGCTTCTGTGGGATTTTGATAATATCTTTGAAACCGTCTGGACATGGAAGATTTCCGTCTGCTAAAGTAATAAGCCAGTTGTTGTAATCTGGGTCTACAGAGCGGACATTGTTTAATTTTAGTATTTCAATTTTTTTCCATAGTTTATTTAACTTAATGCTGGCTTCAATAATGTGAGCTTGATCACTGTGTGGTACCACTGATAGAGTTTGTCGAAAATCTCCACCAAGGAGAAGAACTTTCCTGTCAAATGGTTTCTGATTGTTCATGATGTCTTTGAGGAGTCTATCTACAGCAGTAAGTGCCATACTGGGTGCCTTGGAGGGGCATAATCGAACTGAAACGCCTATCTCCATGGGCGTTTATCTCCGAGAACGGGTCCGTGAAGGGGCGGGCCGAACCGTATTTTCGAAAAAATGGACGTTTTTGAGCTGGGCGTTTGTTTTTTTTTAGCGATAATGGAAACTAAAAACGCCCAGCTCAAAAACGTCCTAATCCGAGCCATTTGGTCGTGGGAGGGGGCCACGATTCGTAGTACACTGGCCCCCCTGATATGCCAGGACACCAACTGGGCACCCTAGGTCAGTGCAGTGGACTTCAGAAAAAGCTCCCACATGCATAGCTCCCTTACCACGGGTGCTGAGCTCCCAACCCCCCTCCCCCCAAACCCACTACCCACAAATGTACAACACTACCATAGCTCTTAGGGCACCAACATGTGGGTACAGTGGGTTTTGGAGGCCTCCCATTTACCAGCACAAGTGTTACAGGTGTGGGGGGGGATGGGCCTGGGGCCACCTGGCTGAAGTGCAGTGCGGTACCCACTAAAAGTGCTCCAGGGACCTGCATACACGCAGGCCTCTAGGACTTGTTGCTGCTATATAACATTGGCACACCAGTTGACACCTGAAGACTAATCTCTCCGAAAACATCCTTTATTGGAATAACCGCGTTTAATCACAGTTAACTGCAGATCAGAGGTTGTGCCCCACTGGCAACCAGTCTCCCTGGTACTGAGATGAGCAGTAGGTCAGAGCTGGCAGAATGCTGTACAATGCCCTCTTTCAGCCACATTCAAGGTAATAACTAAGTTCTGTAACATGGCTAACACAGGAAAGGGAACTAAAACTGGCTTACAAAAATGGCCACTACCGCATGGACTACAACAGGAAACACAACAGGGCACACTCTGACCCAGTAGGCAGGGGGAAAAGCACCATGGGAGAAGAGCCTACCAACTACCAACATCGTGAGACTGTAACACAAGCTAATGAAATCACGGAGCCCAATACCCTACACCCACCACAATGCAATGCTGATGTGACCCTGTAGTGCACCCGAGAGCCACATCTGACCCTGGGAAAGGCTGTGACAGGATCAAACACATTCTGCTGTCATGGTGGTGGGTATGGCATTTGAGGCTGGCATAGAGGCTGGAAAAAAAGTTTGTAAAGTGGAGTTTTTTTGGTTGGAGGGGGTTAGTGACCACTGGGGGAGTCCGGGGAGGTCATCCCCGATTCCCTCCAGTGGTCATCTGGGCAGTTGGGGCACTTTTTTGGGACTTGTTCGTGAAAAAAAAGGGTCCAAAAAAAGTGACCCAAAATCGCGGTAAAAACGCCTTTTTTTTTTCGATTATCAGCTAAAGACGCCCAGCTCTCCTCGGCTGATAACCACGCCCCAGTTCCGCCTCCACCACTCCTCCGACATGCCTTCATCAACTTTATTCGTTTCTGCGACGGAGAGCAGTTGGAAACGCCCAAAATCGGCTTTTGATTATACCGATTTGGGCGCCTTTGCGAGATAAACGTCTATCTCCTGATTTAGGTCGCACTATAGGCGTTTTTCTCTTTCGAAAATAAGCAGGATAGTTGACTCATCCCAAATAAGGATTTTAGTATCTCTAAAGATGGAAGCATCATTTGATGTTAATCTGATATTTGATGTTGACGTTTCCAGTAGAGGAACAGGTAACTTAAACTCTGAATGATAAGTTCGTCCTCCTGGAAGGAGATTTGCAGCAATTCCTGTAGAAGCAACAGGTAGAGCAATTCCTCCATCTCCTCGGATGGAGCTCAGGATAGTATTATACGTATATGTTTTTCCACTTCCAGCAGGACCGTCTAGGAAGAAGCACGTGTGGGTTATGTTTTTTGTATTGCAGGCAGAAAGTATAGTATGAAATGCTTCCCTTTGCTCATTATTTAGTTTTTCTACCATTTGTTCAGCTTTCTGCTTTTCATCTACTACTTATCATTTCTAAAGCACTACTAGACGTATGCAGCGCTGTACACTTGAACATGAAGAAACAGTCCCTGCTCGACAGAGTTTACAATCTAATCTAATCTCCAACAGTCTTACAATCTAATCAATCTCCAACATTGAAGGCAAGTTTAGGATCTTCTATTCTGTGGATGACTGTTGGTAAACCAAAGTGTTCAAGTTTTTTGCCATGTGTAGTCAGAACAGCTTGGATTTTCTGAAGCAGTGGCGTAGGAACGGGGTGGGGGGGTGTGGGGGCAGTCTGCCCGGGTACACGCCGCTGGGGGAGTGTTGGCTCCGCTGGTTCACTGCTCTCTCTGCCCCGGAACAGGTTACTTCCTGTTCCGGGGCAGAGAGAGCAGGGAACCAGCGGAGCCGACGCAGCTCCCAGCGACGTGCACTCGGGGCGGAGTGGCCCTCCCGCCCGTCCCCTTTGGTAAGAATGTGCTGGGGGGGGTGCATGCATGCACCGAGGGGGGGTGCGCCGCAGTGGCGAACCACCCTGGGTGTCAGTCGCCCTCACTACAGCATTGTTCTGAAGGCACAATTGTTCACAAATCGAACAATCACCTTTGCAACCATGGATGTGTTGAAAATCTTATGTCATATTAAGTTTGTATTTTTGGAAAATTGGAAAGCATTTGATGGTACGGCAAAAACACAAATGTATGCAAAAAGGTGTCTGATTTGCTGTGGCATGCTGCATGTGAGTACATTGTCCAAGATGTTCTCCCACAGAGCTCCATCGTCAATGAGCCCCATTTTCTTGGCTGCATCTTGAAATGTATTATAAAGAACACATGCAACTGTTTTTAAGTCTTCAAAGGACTTAGCCCCTGGTTTGTGTAGTAGAATTAGCTTTAAACAGTAACGCTCAGGGTCCGCTGAAAAATGAACTGCATACATTCTCCCAAATGTTTTGTCATATCCTGCTTTTCTACATTTCCACTTTCGTTCTCTTTTGTCGAAAGTATAGTGCATAGGAACATCTACATACAAAATGGTCTTTGGAGGATTGTCTTCTGCATTAAGTTTAAACCACGCTGTTAAAGTGGTGTCCCTGGTTCTGGCTCTTTGTACTGCAGCCTCAACTTCGTTAGGGTGAAAAACAATGCTTTGTTGATCTGGTAAGTGTACTTCCAATCCCTGGATAGTATGTGATTGGTGATGCATTTTAAAACCGTTTAATCGCCATGCAGCTTCAGGAGCACTAACATATCTAGAGTCAGTAAATGTTTTAATTTCATCATGTTGTAAAGTTTGGTGCTCTGTAATAACCACATTGGCATAGATGCACATACTTCCACATTTATATGGGAATTGTACTTTAAAAGTAAGTAAGGGTTAAAAGGGACTACCCAACTGTTATTAATGAATTTTCCATTTAAGAGTGTACCGACGCCGTTATCCCTTCTGCGGTATTTAGGATATCCATCACAGTTCTCAATAGTTTCATTTTGGAATGGTTTTGGAAACTGTTTAGAGCACTTCCCATAAAGCATGCAGGGATAATTTAAGCTATGGTCACTGCATGGGCCATGTATCATATGTTCAGCAACTGTTGCATGGAGACGTGAAAAGTTGTCTATTTCAGGAATTTCAGCACATACGATTTTGTCAATTATTTCCTTTCTT
The DNA here is from genome assembly GCF_901765095.1 of Microcaecilia unicolor. Lineage (NCBI taxonomy): Eukaryota > Metazoa > Chordata > Amphibia > Gymnophiona > Siphonopidae > Microcaecilia > Microcaecilia unicolor. Next base: position 189,519,594 of record NC_044033.1, on the reverse strand, counting down.
TTCAGCTTGTGTTCCTCTTTCATGATAATTAATATATGAGCGTGAGGTAAACCACGCTTTTGAAATTCAATGACATGAATTTTTGCAAGAGGGACACCAAGTATATGTTTTTTTTTGCATATATCATGTAGTAACTCTTTTAGTTTTAAATGAAATACCCTTGCCAATAAGTCAGGTCGAAACTCTGGTGCCTGACCATTTTTTTAGATTTTGAGTAAATTTTTCCCATCTTGGTAATGAACAGATCTGGCTTGCCATATTTGCGAACTATTGCCATTGCATCCTGAAAATTTTGATACATATATCTTGGGCTGCCAGCAAATGATGGTAAAATAAATGCCTGGCCAGGTGTAAATCCTCCATTTGCAGCTTCACTTGCAAGGTGGCCCATTAACCCAGAGTAACTCTTAACATTTTTAGATTTTGTCGAGTATAATTAAGTCTGTTTGCCTCTGTTTTAATATATGTATCCACAAAATATTGTTGCGTTAGTTTTCCTGCACAAAGAAAAGGATTGAATTTGTCTCTTATTGCCAAACGGTACCCATAGTACTGCATTTGCGTAACTCTTAGTCTTGGGTTGTTTGATTTGCGACGGAGGTGCATTATACATTTTGGTTGTTTAGACAAAGGAATATGTATCCCCCAGCTCTGATCTCCATATGGAAAGAGTAATGGATATACCATTGGTTCTAGATTGGGGTTCAACACACTGATTATCTCAGTTTGTTTTCTTCATTTGGCTTGTTTTGGCAATGTATTATCAGATCTCTATGTAAGGGAGGCTCCCCATCTGTATTTTGAAAAATGAAAGTCACCTCATTGGCTCTAGAGGCATTGTATTGTCTTGAATCGTTTTTGCGATCTTGAACAATGGCCATTGAAACTGTTGCAGGTTCTATTCTTCTTCGTTGTGCTTCACATATCCATTCATTTTCTACTTCATACAGCATCTTGCATTTGTCTGCAAATGGATTTTCCTGTGCCATAAAATTGCTTAATTGTCTCATTAATGTATGGTTGATGTGTGCATTTGTTGAGATTCGTCTCTGAACGGCTGCTTCTTCAGGATCAAGAATATATAATTGAGCAAATTGTCTTTGATAGTCATTTTGAGGATGTAGTGCTGCTGTTCTATGCAGTGGCGTACCAAGGGGGGGGCGGTGGGGGCGGTCCACCCCGGGTGCACGCCCCTGGGGGGGTGCCGCGGCGCACGCCTGTCAGCTGAGTTCGCTGACTTTGCTAACTTCGCTGCAGCTCCTTCTGCCCCGGAACAGGTTACTTCCTGTTCCGGCGGGGGCAGAGGGAGCTGCAGCGAAGTTAGCGAAGTCAGCGAAGTCAGCTGACAGGCGCGCGCCATAGCACCCCCCTCCCAGCGGCGTGCACCCGGGGGGGGGGTGTCATTTCACCGGGGGGGGGGGGGCGCATCGGCGCTCCGCCCCGGGTGTCATGCCCGCTAGGATCGCCACTGGTTCTATGGTAAACAGTACCATTAATTCGAAAACAATAAGAGCCATATCCTGGTGGCGGTGCAATGTTAGCTCCCATAGAGGCAGAAGCTAAGGACCTAGGAGCTAGGAAACCTAATGTTTTGTACAAATTTCTTTGAATATTCATGTTCCCCGTTGTATTAATTCATTGTACCTAATTCCTGGAAGTTGTACTTTGCCCTAACTACAACATTGTGTAAATAGGTTGTTAGAAGGTGTTTCATTGTGAAAATGTTTGGCATTGCAAAATATACAGACTGCGTTCATTGGACCACAACTATAGTATTGAGTTTCTTTCTCATTGATACAGTCTTTTATTGCAATTCCTGTGGTTGGAGTTCTGCACTGTGCTGTCACTGTATCCGTTCTTCTTGCTTTATTTTGTGCTGTGTCACAGGGTTTTTTCTTTTGTTTCAGATTTCCAATTGTTTTTCGTTTGAAATCTGTTATATTTTGTGTAGTCGTTCTTCGTTGCTTGTCTGTCATTTCTACAAGTCTTTTCTGCCCTAAACCTTTTCCTCTTTGTCTTGTTGTTTGTCTCTGTTTCTCTGTCATTTGTTTAACTCTTTCATGTTCTAAATATGTTCTCATTTTTCTATTTTTTGCTCTTTTTTCTTCTGTCATTTTTTCAAATCTTTTGCGTTGTATAGCAGTGTGCCTTGTTTTGTGTGTTTGTCTCTGTTCGTCCGTCATTTCAGCAATTCTGTGCCTTTCTGAATCGGCCTTTCTTTGTTGGTTATTTGCACTTTCCTCATCAGTCATCTTTTGTATCTTGGACCTTTTTCTTGCAGTGGCTTTTTGACTTTCATGTGCCTTTTCATCTTCACTCAGAGCTGCATGCCTTTTTCGTTGTGCTTCAGCTCTTTTTCTTTTAACTTCAACCTGCTCCTCTGCAGTTAGTGTTCTTTTTCTAGTTATGTGATGTTCACCACGTTGGAATGTGTCTCTGATTGTTGTTTGTGAGCTACAGTACGTTGGACTTAGCCTCTGCTTCTCCTCGGTGACCTGCCTTCCCCTCCATGTGCTGTAATTCTTCCTTACGCTCTCATCCTCTCCGATGCAATCCATGTGCAGCTATTCTCCTATGCCATTCCCTCCCCTCCGTCTCCAGCGATTGTGGCCTCTACATGATGTGTACCGATTCTCCTATGTTCTCCCCTCCCCTTGACTCCCATGCCATCCATATCCTGCAATTCGCCTGTGTGTGTGTGTGTGTGTGTTTGTGTGTGAGAGAGAGAGAGAGAGAGAGAGAGTGAGTGTGTCTGAGAGACAGAGAGTGTGTGTGAGAGAGAGAGATTGTGTGAGAGAGTGTGTGTGTGTGAGAGAGAGAGTGTGTGTGTGTGAGAGAGAGAGAGTGTGTGGGTGTGTGAGAGAGAGAGAGAGAGAGTGTGTGTGTGTGTGTGTGTGTGAGAGTGTGTATGTGTGTGAGAGAGTGTGTGTGTGTGAGAGAGAGAGAGTGTGTGTGTGTGAGAGAGATAGTGTGTGTGTGTGTGTGTGTGTGAGAGAGAGAGAGTGTGTGAGAGAGAGACTGAGTATGAGAGAAAGAGTGTGTGAGAGAGAGAGAGAAAGTGTGTGTGGGGGAGAGAGAGACAATGTGTTAGAGAGAGAGAGTGTGTTTGTGAGAGAGATAAAGTGTGTGTGAGAGAGAGAGAGAGAGAGAGTGTGTGTGTTATTGAGAAAGAGTGTGTGTGTGTGTGTGTGTGAGAGACAGACTTTGTGTGAATGTGTGAGACACAGACAGACAGACTCTGTGTGTGTGTCTGAGAGTGAGAGAGAGAGAGAGAGAGAGAGTGTGTGACAGTGATTGCACTGTCTGTGTGTTTTGTATCCTTTTCTTTTTTAGATATTATCCTGTTTTTTCTGTTATATATAAATTTATGTGCTGTGTCGTCCGCTGGGTACCTCGCGGTTCCGTGTCTGCCTAACGTCAGCTCAGCTTGCCTCCAGCTTTCCCTTCCGTCTCACTGTTCCACCCTCTGATGTCATAATGTCTTTTTGCGAGTGCAGGACAGTGAGGGGGAATGTAGTGTTGTAGGCTGCTGTCCTTCGCCTCTCAGTCTCGCGCCATTGCTTACTACGTTCTCCCGCTTCCCGCCACCCTGCTGCCTAAATTGTACCTCGGGGTTCCATCGCTGTCTGCCTGTCTGTTTTCGTAACATCCCCTAACGTCAGTTCAGCTTGCCTCCAGCATTCCCTTCCCTCTCACTGTTCCGCCCTCTGACGTCATTACGTTTTGACGTGAGGGCGGGGCAGCGAAGGGGAACGGAACGCTGGAGGCTGGCTGACGTCATTTGATGTTATGAACCCAGGCAGCCAGACAGTGATGGAACGTTAGACATGCAAATTATTATACAGGATAATTAATTTGTATGTTGTAAATTAACATGGCTCCTTAGATTAATTTGGCTACGTGGCTTATGATTTTGTCAGGAAGATCTGTGACAATTTTCTTGGTACTAAAGTGATGCTTATGATGTAAATTGTTGTGGATGTGTTAGTTGATTTGTAGTTAGTAAGCCTACAGTTTATTTTCTACAAGGGATTGGCATCAACCATATCTGATATAGAGTGTGATCTGTCAGTCCCTTCATAGCCTGTCTCAGTCTACTTGTGTAACTGTGACTTGAGGGAGTTATCCTTTATCTATAAGGAACTTGTTGAAGAGATGTGATTTGAGGGTCTTATGGAACTTTAAATAGTACATTATCCACCTTAAGGCTGTAGAGGTAATGTAGGTAATCCCAGAGTTCCCCAGTTGATACCTTTTCATTATGATTTATTTCCAAATAATCCTTTATTGCCCTCTCCACTTCCTGACAAATCAAATCTTGTTGCAATAGTGACACGTTCAGCATCCAGGCTCTTCTTGATCACCCGGGGGAAGTCATTGTAGAGAGAGTCAAATGAAATGAGGCATGATCTGACCTATAATATAAGCTAAATGCTAACCCTAAAGCCAGCACTAATTACAAAAAAATCAATTCTTGAATAAGAATTATTTACTTGTGAGAAATAAGAATAATCCTTCAGGCCTAGGTGACATAGAGGGGCATAATTGAACGAAAACGTCTATCTCCATGGGCGTTTATCTCCGAGAACGGGTCCGTGAAGGGGCGGACCGAACCGTATTTTCGAAAAAAATAGACGTCCATGTTTTATTCGACAATTGCTCCCAGGTACATAGCTCCCTTCCCTTGGGTGCTGAGCCCCCCCCAAATCCACTCCCCACCACTGTACACCACTACCATAGCCCTTATGGGTGAAGGGGGGCACCTACATGTCGGTACAGTGGGTTTCGGGTGGGTTTGGAGGGCTCACATTTACCACCACAAGTGTAACAGGTAGGGGGAGATGGGCCTGGGTCCGCCTACCTGAAGTGCACTGCACCCACTAAAACTGCTCCAGGGACCTGCATACTGCTGTCATGGAGCTCGGTATGACATTTCAGGCTGGCATAGAGGCTGGCAAAAAAATGTTTTTAATTTTTTATTTGTTTAGGGTGGGAGGGGGTTGGTGACCACAGGGGGAGTATGGGGAGGCCATCCCCAATTCCCTCCGGTGGTCACCTGGTCAGTTTGGACACCTTTTTGAGGCTTGGTCCTGAAAATAAATGGACCAAGTTAAGTCGGTCAAATGCTCGTCAGGGCCGCCCTTTTTTCCATTATCGGCCGAGGGCGCCCATGTGTTAACCACACCCCAGTCCCGCCTTCGCCACGCCTCCAACACGCCCCCTTAAACTTTTGCCGCTCCTGCGACGGACTGCAGTTGAGGGCGGCCAAAATTGACTTTTGATTATACCGATTTGGCCGCCCTCAGGAGAAGGGCGCCCATCTCCTGATTTGTGTCAGACGATGGGCACCCTTCTTCGAAAATAAGCTGGCAATACTCCAAATATAAATCAAGCTGTATTTGGAAGCTAAGCCCTGTAATATCTGTCCCCCACTACCCAATAACCCCCTCCCTCACAGACTGATCCAACAGCTGAGAAGGCACCAAATTGTAATCTTTCCCCCTAATACTAGATAATTGAGAAAACTTTGCTGCTTTTCACAACATTTCAGCTAGAAATTCACTTGTATGCAAATTTGTAAACCAATGAGAACCCTTAGATTGTGCTGTATATAACATTTTAAAATAAATAAATAAAAATAAGCTCCTTGCCCCCAATTCAAGAAAGAGAGCTCCCTTTCTGACCCTTGCCTCCACTGCCTCCACTAAATTTTGTGAAAAAAAAAGGTGAGTGCTGTGCTGTTGGACCACCCCACAGAGCAATGAACAGTGTCTATCCATGGAGCTGCAGCCATCCAGAGCTGTATGTATCTAAATGAGTTTCCTGCAGCAAAAAAATATCCATGAACATCTTTTCCAGCCCCCTCGCTGCCACTTTACTCCGTACTCATCATACACACACCCCCCCTCCTCAACATGTATCCTTCTCCTCTTCACGTATCTGTCCAAACACTCTAGCCAATGTAGTTAAACTCTTAACACCCCACGAGCATGCTGGACATCCTGTCCAACTAGCCCCACTCAGAACATAACTGTCACATGCAAAACTGTTGAAAAATAACATTCCCGCGATTAAGAGAGAGAATTGCACATTAGTGGAGGTCTGCCAGTTGGGGTTAGTGTTTTTCAAAGTACAAGTATCGTGACTACATTGAATGCAAGTACTATTAACTTTATTGCTCTACAATTCAATCCATTTTGCTTTTGAAAATGACGGTCACTCATTTGGGTGCGCTTGTGAGCCATTAAATCAGCACAACTGAAAAGGCATTCGTCCGATAAAATGTTCCTTCAAATCAAATCAAGCTGCGATACTACTGATGTCTTCTGTCTGGGTCTGCAGGTATTTATTAAGGGAATCTGAAACATTTGATTTATAGCAATAATGCTTTATCATCATCACTGTCATATCTGCATAAGAAGCAATGCTGTCCAACTCATCACTTGTATCTTCATTTTTATTATCATCATCATATTGTCGTTATTGAGAAGGCTTTCACAAAGTTGGAATTATTGTCTGTTGTTTTTCCAGAAGCAAGGGAATAGCATGATCAACAGAACTCTTCGAAAGACCAAGGAGATGTATAAAAGAGGTCCTTTACTGAAGTTGACTCAACACGGCACCGTGTTTCGGCAATAGTGACTGCCTCAGGAGTCTAAAAATTATAATCACAACTAATAAATACATTTACATTAAAAAGTGTGTATACGTGATAAAAATATATATAAATAAGAAAATTATTTTAAAAATCATGCATTCATACGCAGTAAAATAAAAAACTGTTGGCAAACAAGGAGTATCAGGTAAAAGCAGAAGAAAAAAAAGGGAGATTTTAAAATCAAACAGAATGAAATATGACTTGCAGTATGAATGTCTGTCTAAAAAGAGCTGTAAATCTAGACTATTATCAAAGTACCAATCAAGTTATAAGCTGTAGTTGTGGTTCAAGGACAAATTGTAAAGGTTTGCAGAGGAGAATAGTAAAACCAGGCATGAGCCTGCAATGGAGAACAGTGTGCTTGCTTCTATATTGTCCTCACCATAGTGGATTCTGTTTCTCCACCTTGGTGGCTGATCCTTATCCTGTTGTTTTTCCAGAAATTTTTCATCTGATGGCAACTTTCAGATGAATGTCTTTGAGAACTGACGCAAGAATGTCAGATGCAGATGTACAAACCTTTTAGTCTTCTTAAGGCTAGGCAAGGAAACTTCCTCTTTAAAGACTCTATCAATCCAGTGGACAGTTACTCCAATGTAAAATTTTCTATGAGATGACCAGCAGTCTGTTGTGATAGAGATGTATCTCTGTTTACCAAGAACTGCAACCAGCTTCATTTTCACCTCTGCTTCAGAGTTGCCCAACTCATCACTGTTTTGTTTGGCTGACCAGAGAGCAGTAACCAGTTCAACAAACACAGGCAACTCCGCTGTTCTCATAGGCTATATTACCTGAACAGCAAAATTTAAGCTAAGATGATCCACTATTGTTAGTGTGACAAGGTTTGTCCCCTAGGGATAGAGAAAGTACCTGAATATAATATGTGTAAACCGCTTTGGTCGTACCCCAGAAAGGTGGTAAATCAAAACCATGACACTTTACCCATTAATGAATCATTATTTACATCTTGTTTCCACTTTTACTTTTTACTTTTAACTGCATGTATCAGAAGTAATTACGTAAAAGTTGTACAAATTGGTAAAATTATTACTTTAGTGAATGTAAAAGCAACAAATGTTTCTTGTACTTCTTTGCAAATAAAAGTGACAAATCTTTTACTTAAGTACAGTGACTAGTTACTTTAGTAACTATACAACACTGTTAGAGTTTCACATCTCCCAAGGGTTTGACCTCATACCTCCACTCTCCAATACAAAGAGTGCCCAGCTGCAAGCTACTCTGTCCCTTATGCCACTAGTATCAACATGAGGCAGCAAACTGTTTGCAAAAGAGTTATCTACAACTCCTGTCATGTGCCACAGACTGCAAGTGAAGTCCCCCATCCCCCCGCTGAACAATTTTAACTATCCACCTCACTAATATAGAGACAAATATAATGCTGGCTGTCCATCTTAATAGTGTTTCATGAAAGCTTTAACCAGTATTGGCAGCAATTTGTTGTACTCGGAAAAAAACAAAACATTGTCACATGTCTGTTCCAATCCACTGCCATGATCTTCTACTTAGTCATTCCACTTCATCAGCTATAGCTGTTACCACCTTAGCCCTGGCCTCTGCATAATTCTGCTGCTGAACAGAAGACTAGCTCAGTTCTCCTATGACCTTCTCTGTGTTGCGCCCCCACCTGGCCCCTGCAAGAAAGTGAGTTTGTAGGAAGTCCTCAGCCTCACTCGTTGCAGAGAAGACAACACCCTAATCCTTCCATAAAACATGCAGCTTTGCTGGGTACAACATTTGCGGTGTGTTATGCACATAGAACTGATTTTTCACTTTTCCATATTGCATTCATAGCTTATCCATCTCAGGGCTAAAGTCAGTGAACAGCATCACTTTATTATTCCAAAACTGAAGATCTTTAGTCTTTCTAGCTCTCTGCAATATCATTTCTCTATGCCGATAATTCAGTTACTTGAACAAAATCTTACGGGGCAGGCCCAATGTAGCAGACCTCCACATAGACACTCTCCCTTGGATTCTATATATGGCGCCGATCCAAGATAGGCACCCAACTTAATTGACTAACAAGTCAGTTGGTGCCAATAATTGAGTGGTAATGGGCACCAATTTGCAGTTGGGCACACATCTTGCTGTGCATTATTATATAACAATGTATGCCCAAATCCCATAGTGTGTAACTCAAAAGGAGACGTGACCATGGGAGGAGGTGCAGGGGTGGAACAAGCATGTTCCAAGAATTTGTGTGCAGTTTTATAGAACACTGAGGTTGTTTCAACAGATATAAGTCCTGGCACCTAAATTTGGGTGCTGAAATCAACACTCAATGCTATTCTATAACAGACACTCATCTTTGATGTCCATTATGGAATAGCATTGAGCGCCGATTTTTTTTTCTGGCACCAATTATTGAGTACTATTTACTGAATCTAGCCATCTATGTTCCCTTTCAGTTTTCAGGTCCATTGGCAATGGCAGATCTTCAAATATTTCTCTGAGGACCCACACAGTATACATCTCCATCTGCCCTGTCTCAATCCTCTTTGGGAACCCAACAAATCACACCTTATTTTGACTGTAGTGTTTTCCCAAATCCTCTCTTTTTGAATGCTCTGTCAGGCCTCTCTAAGACCAGAAGATTCATTATGCAATTCTCTGAGATCATCTTCTGTTGAAGAAATCCACAACTCTGCATTTTCCAACCTTCACACCACCTCCTGCAGTTTCAATCTAATGGCCCACTTTGGATCAGGTTCAACTTATTCTTAATTATTGAATTATCTGTCTGATTTCCACCATTAGTGACTCTAATGTTGCTTGTTTGGCTTCCTCATTTTCTAAAGGGACTCTGGTAGTCTCTACACCCAGCTCACAGCTTCTGCCACCCTGGACTCAACACTATCTTGCTGAGCTATACACTCAGTCATTGCTTGTTGCTACAAGCCTTTACTTAGTTTTGTGCATTCTGAAGGCTTTTTGCTGCTTTGTTGCTGACCATTATGCTCATGATAAACTTGGACCAAAATTAGCTGGCTGTTTGTAACTTTACGTTAATATTGCAGCGAGACCCGGGAACTCCACAAAGCATGTCCTCTCTTTAAGCATGACCTGGTCATTCTGTTCAGATGAGGAAGAGAGCATTAGCTCCAAAACTCTAGTCAAAAAAATGCATTACGTTGTTCTAGCAGAAATCATATTTGTTTTAGGTTGGTGTTCAAAGCCATTTATCTGGATAACTGCCACCATTATCTGGATAAATGGCTTAGCTGGCGCTAGCTATGGATATTCAGTAGTGCTCTCTGGATAGTGCTGTTAACTATCCTTGTAGACCACCTCAGCAGTATCAAGATGGTACCAAGATGGTGCATGGGCAGAGCAAGGGCGGAGTTGGCAGTTACCTGGAAAGCGGTGATATTCAGATCGCTCTCCAGATAACTATGGAAATAAAATTAGGCCAGAAATATAGCTCTCCTAGCTTTATCCAGTGTGTCATCTTGGTAACGCTTTAAATATTACTATCCAGATAATGGTGCCACTCTATCGCTCTACCTGGATCTTCAGCGCTGCTTGCTATCCACACAGTGGTGCTGAATATCCGTTTTATTTAGCCAACAGTGCTAGTATTTAAGAGGAGCACTGTTTATGGCAGCTGGATATTGACCTGTTTGTATTTTATTTTTTATTTATTAACCCTTTATTGATGGGCAGACTGGATAGGTCATGTGCGACTTTATCTGCCTTCATTTTTCTCTGTTTCTGTTTTTGTGCATAGTAGGCAATAGCAGATAAAGCCAGTTGGCTCACTCTACCTATCCCCCTGTTTTCTTCTCTGGTTCTCTAGCGCTCTTCAATACATGAGAATATAAATCCTATACTGAAACCTGCACCAGCACCCCTGTTTCTCTCATATCTTTTCCCAAACCTCATAATCTTTTCCCAACCAATACTCTCGATATCTGTCCCAGGCATGTTTATTCTGTTGCAATACTGGCTTTCACCTCCTCTTTTGGCAACATATTCCAGGGACCACCATCTTCTCAGTAAAGATCATGACCTTGTCCCTGAGATTCTATTTCTATGAAAAATTTCCCCCTTCCTGTCATTTATTGAAGCCTGTCAAATATTTGCCACTTATCACCAGGCTGCTGACTTTGTTTCTGCAGGTATCAGAAACTGCCTAGGTGTCTGCCTCACCCGTATGCTAAGGGGCGGAGGTAGGGAGACAGCCAGCGCCAAGCTGCTGGAAAAGTCCCTCCGGTGCTGGAGACTGTCATGCTCTGACCTGCCCTGTCTGGCTGGGAAATGAGCTGCTGCTGCCTGATTAATACCTGTAGCAGAATTTTCAGCTTACAATTCGTAATTTACCTTCCAGATGTTTAGTGGCTTCTTTTTTTTTCCTTACTTAAAATGCTTCTTGCTAAAGACAGATGTGCAAGAGGCTGCAAATAGGTGGGAAAATGTGGGATACAAATGCAATAAATAAATAAATTAAATAAATAATTCTCTCTGTTTGGGAAGAGGAATAAAAAGACTGGGGGGGGGGGAGTTGTTCAGATGGAGATTGAGGCGGGTATATGTACTGTTCATAGAAGTAGCTTGCTACCTACTTCTGCTATAAGCATCCTAAACATGGGAAGGGTATAAGGCGGGCATGTGTAACCCCCCTCCCCCAAGCTGTCTTTCAAGCTTGGTCTGTGTTCCCTTCTGCTAATGAAAAAACAGTGGTCTGTGTTGGTGCCTAAATGGATGTGCTTTTCAGTTCATGCCCTGATGGCATAGCTGGATGTGTGGTCCAACATCAACCTTGAATATTTAGACCCTGGTTGGTCTCTGAATGATAAAACAGAAATTCTGGAAGCTATTCCAGGCTTTTTTAAGAGGAAAAAAGAACTTCCTCTCCCAGACTCCTGATCCTGGAGCCCCTCTCCAGTAAGAAACTCTAATCAAAGCTAGGAGACAATACTATGAAGAGAGAAAGGAGCTCTGAGGGGCCATCTACAACTGTACATTATACATCTAATACATACCTGAGTACCTTTCCTCGCCTCTCCCCTGGGGCCAGGGAGCTCTGCCTGACACTTGCCCCTCCCTGGTTGGGATGCTGACAGTCTGAGGACCAGAGTGCTGATTGAGAGAGGGAAGCACCAGGTCCAGAGAAAGCTGCTCCCAAAACATGAGAAGGCTGAGGGCCAGCTCTGCTACTGACTCTCTGCAACTTTCAACAAGTTATGTTGCTGCCATAAACCTGTTTATTGAATGTATGTGGGCGGGTAATAATGATACTGTATAGTCCTCCTCTGTGGATCTCACTAGGCAACATCCCAGTACAGAATCTGACTGCAGAACATCCTGCCTAAATCAGTAACTTCCCTGGCATGAACAGGACAGTGATCTCGGACCCCAACCCCTATAACTCAATCTCAATAAACCAGGGTGGACAGACACAATAAAAGAAAACAAGAATAATGTCATCCCACCCTACCACACCCTATCTCACTTAACCTTGCTTCACTTTCTGCTTTGCTCACTCCACCCGTATCTCACTCCACACCCCGCACTCATTCCACACCCCATCTCAGTCAATAGTAACACAAGACATAACAGTGGATATAGATCATAATACCCATTTTGTCTGCCCAATGTGCTTTTTGTTGCAATATTACACCCCATCTTATACTGTTCTCCACCTACTTCCCCCAGCCACATCCTGCCTTATCACTGTACCCCCACCCCTCTCAGCCACAGCTCAATCCACCCTGCCTCACCTCTGACATCCAGTGAGGTGGCACAACCCTTTGTCATAAATCATGCAGTGAGGTGACACAGTTCCCACCACAGCTCTGCAAATTCTGTGGTGGAACAGAATGGCAGAAAGAAAACCTCATCTTCTATATATAAAACGCACCTCCAACATTCTAATGAAGCCTCCATAAGTCCCAACATTTTAAATCTGTGGTGGTGTAGATCAAAGTTTGCCCATGACTGTTTGCCTTGCCCTCGCCTGTAAGGGAAGGGATGCTACTTTAGCTATCATAAGCGAGGGGGGGCAAAGGGGAAGAGAGGAGTAGGAGGGGGGGAACACACTCACTCTCTCACACTCACTGTGTCTCACATACGCACTCGCACACAGTCATTCTGAAACACACACACTCACAGATACACAACCACACAGACACAATCTCACTCTGACACACAATCACACAGTCACTCTCTCTCACACAGTCACTCACACACGCACACTCACTCAAACATACACACTACGAGGAAAACCTGGCTAGCGCCCGTTTCATTTGTTTCGGAAACGGGCCTTTTTTTACTAGTAATGTACATAACCCTCTACAGGTTCTAAATGTATTTACAAATCGGTATTCAACACAAACTTTCCTTGTATAGATATACTAAGCAATCAGACAGAGCAAGAACAGGTATGACTGATGCATTGCAATATATTTGGTCCAGTCACAAAACAGGCATGGAAAGAAATATCTTTATTATTTCAGTGTGTTTGAGGGTTGGAGTATTTATTCAGAAACAGAATGGATGATATGTCTGACCCCAGAGAAAAGTCACTGCAGACGGCCTGGTTATTTTTGTAAACTATGTTTATCTGAAACAGAGGGTCGGTCCAGTTCTCCCTCTAGTAGTTAGTAAAAGGAGCAATGATTAAAAGATTGGATTACAGGAGGACCAGGCTGTGACCCTCAAAGCATCTGTGGATAAATCATGAAATTATTGGGATGAGTTGTCTGGCTCATCTCTCTGGGCTCTGACTACAATTCAGCTGACAAAATCCACTTGGAATTTTTGAACTTTGTGGTTTCTGCCATGCTGTGTGTATGTTTGTGTGTGTGAGAGAGAGAGAGACAGAGAAGGGGAAGGCAGCAGAGAGGTGGGAAGAAACAGAGACAGAGAAAGCTCTGGAAAGAGAGGCAAAGTTTGGTGGAGACAGACAGAGAGGGAGGCCAGAGGAGGAGCCAACGTCTCAAAACAATTTGGGGTTTTAAACTCAACACAAATCATTCTCCCTGGACACAGTGGAGTTTGCACAATATTGAGGGTGCGCGAATATCCACTGTGCCTACAGAGTTGGCACCTATGAGGGAAGAGAAAAAGATGGAGACCAAGAGGAGAGGAAGAAAGAAACAGGATGAGAGACAGGTGCTAAGACATAGACAGACAGACAGAAAAATAAAGACGGGGAGAGGGAGAGAGAAAAATAGAGATGGAGGGGAGAGCAACAGAAAAGGAATCAAAAACAAGAGAGGGGACAAAGAGAGGGAGAAACAAAGACAGAAAGAAAAGATATAGAATACGCAGGCAAGGAAAATGGAGATGGAATGAGAAAGATAAGATAGGAGGAAAGAAAGAAGAGAGGGAAATTTAATTCCTCAAACATGGTTTAGTAAAGGTAAAAAGTGTAAACTCTTCTGCCTGGCCTCTATTACCTCCGGCACCCCCTCACACAATTTGAAAGAACCCCTAATACCAAGTACAGTAGAGAGCCTAGAAGAGGCCTGTGAGTTAAGATTGTTAACTGAGCTAACAGCCCAGGCTGATATCACATACTCCAAGGCTAAAAGTGAAAGGCCAGGAGCAGGTCTGTGCCCTCTCGCCCCTCACTCCCATCTACTTTCTGGCCAGTTTCCCATTGCTAACTTAGATGTGATGAGACTGCACAGTTCCTGCCGGTCTGTGTCCGGGTTTTCAGACAGATTCTGGGGCATTTCCTGTTGCACATGTTTTGTCAGGAGCAGTGAGTTCAGTGTGCTGAGAGCCTGCCAGTGTCCTTCTGCCTACACTGAAACACATCCCTGCTAATTAGAGTATCACTTCCTGAGCCTGCCTCAATCTCCCACTGACTCTCTGCACCAGCCAGCACAGACTGCGTTTTATTCATCTATTATAGTCATTTCCCCCTCAGCATCTAGAAAGAAAAGAAAAGAAGATGATACCTTTTCATTGGACTAATTTAATGCTTTTCTTTTTGTTGTTTCATTTTATTTCTGTTTTATTTATATTTATTACCTTTAAAGTGGACTAACAGCTGCCACACCACTTTATTCCTTAACATGAAATGCACTAAATAAATGACGTGGAGGGGCATAATCGAACGGGGTGCCCAAGTTTTCCTGAGGACGTCCTCACAGGACGTCCTGGCGAAGGGGCAGGGAAACCCCTATTATCGAAACAAGATGGGCAGCCATCTTTCGTTTCGATAATACGGTCGGGGATGCCCAAATCTCCACATTTAGGTCATCCCTAGAGATGGTTGTCCCATGTTTTGGGCGATAATGGAAACCGAGGACGCCCATCTCAGAAACGACCAAATCCAAGCCCTTTGGTCATGGGAGGAGCCAGCATTCGTAGTGCACTGGTCCCTCTGACATGCCAGGACACCAACCGGGCACTGTTGTGGACTTCACAAATTGCTCCCAGGTGCATACCTCCCTTACCTTGAGTGCTGAGCCCCCCAAAACCCACTACCCACAACTGTACAACACTACCATAGCTCTAAGGGATGAAGGGGGGCACCTACATGTGGGTACAGTGGGTTTCTGGTGGGTTCTGAAGGACTCACATTTACCACCACAAGTGTAACATGTAGGGGGGATGGGCCTTGGTCCGCCTGCCTGAAGTGCACTGCACCCACTAAAACTGCTCCAGGGACCTGCATACTGCTGTCAGGGAGCTGGGTATGACATTTGAGGCTGGCAAAACATATTTTTAAAGTTTTTTTTTAGGGTGGGAGGGGGTTAGTGACCACAGGGGGAGTAAGGGGAGGTCATCCCTGATTCCCTCCGGTGGTCATCTGGTCAGTTCGGGCAAGAAAAAATGGACCAAGTAAAGTCGGCCAAGTGCTCGCCAGGGACGCCCTTCTTTCTTTCCATTATTGGCCGAGGACGCCCATGTGTTAAGCATGCCCGAGTCCCGTCTTCACTATGCTTCTGACACGCCCCCGGGAACTTTGGTCATCCCTGCGACGGAAAGCAGTTGAGGGCACCCAAATCGGCTTTCTATTATGCCGATTTGGGCGACCTGGGAGAAGGACGCCCATCTCCCGATTTGTGTCGAAAGATGGGCGCCCTTCTCTTTCGAAAATGAGCCCAATAGAGGGGCATTTTCAACATTATGTCTAAGTCGGACTGTGCACATCTTGCGCTAAACGTCCCAAATCTGATTAGAAAAGGCTTCGTTCTGTTTCTGACGTCCTGCAGAAACAGATATGAAATATCTTTACAGACAGCTCCAACGTCGTCGGTTACTTTAGTGCCAGAACAGAAACTGCCTGTATCTTGAATGGGGCAACTGGCAAAGAAATTAAAGAGCAACTTCTAAATCATATGAGTGATCATCTTTATTCTTTGTTAATGGACTGTTCAAATGACAGTGGTCTTGAGAAAATGAATCCTATCACAGTCCACTGGTGTAAATGCTTCAATGGCAAGAAGAATCTTTTCCAAGATAAATTCTGTGCTGGAAGAATGAAATATTCCCTGGTACAAATGTAGAGGGGTTGGAGTTTGCAACACAAGTGTAAATCTAGGAAGAAGAAATTCCATCAAAACCAGGGTGGAAAATAAAAATAAAAGCGTTCCAGCCAATATTCAGCCAGCGGTGGTCAGAGTTTTTTTTTAAAGCTTACCGTCACCAGCTAAATTAGCCCCCAATATTCAGTGCCATGCCATGTCTGGGCACTGGTACTGAATATCCAAGGCTGTAATGTTATGTTATACAGATCTTCTGTTCCACAATTACCACATTTTGGTTCAATGTGGATTATAATAAGAGAACTGGAAATATTAACCCAGGAGATTACAATTCTTCAGACTCCAATCCTAAATGAATATAAAAAGCCTAACAACAATTCTAGACAACAAATGCAAACAATAATCCTAATATTGCCATATATGCCAATGTAAACTAATTTGCAGATGTTAAATATTTAGAAAACAAAAAAGTCTTAAGAGCCTTTTGGAAAACCAAATAGTTAGTGTGTGGATCTCCAACGGCAATGAATTCCATACCAAGACAGCTCAGTAGAACAGAAAAGAGTCAAATCATCTTCGCAGTTTGATCTGATTATGGGTTTTACCCACTGAGATATTATGTAAAAACATAATCAAATCATTCAGATATAGTGGTGCTACACCAAAATTATTTTTAAATAATAGTACACAATTTAAACTGTACCCTAGCGTCAACAGAAATCCAATGTCGCCATGCTGCGGTGTTCTGAATGACGTGTGGGTCTTTGAGCAACCAATATAAATAACATTACAATAGTCTAATCTGCAGAGGATCAACACCTGAACTAACAGTCTAAATTTAGCTAGCTCAGAGTAACTGCATACTGTCCTCAATTTCCTCATCATGTGGAAAGAGTTAATTGATAATTTCACATGAACATTAAAAGTTAACAAGTTATTTACTTCCACTTCCAAAATGTTAGAACAAAATTTGAAGGTGAAGGTGTTAGTTCAAAACTTCTGGGGAACCACAGATGAATCAAATGGATGCAGCCACAGAAACTTTGTTTTCTCACTGTTTAGTTTAAGTCAATTCACTCTAATCCAATCTTCAATCACTTTCACACATTTAGTGATATCATTCAATGTGGTAGTCCAGTTAGTGGGCTTGCTGAAGAGGCCCTGGCTGCTGGAGCTTAGGTGAATCCCAGCTGATATTCAGCTGGGGCATGCATAACTTTTGTTTAGCTCCCCGTTCCTCGAAATGCCCCCCTTTCTTCCCCCTCCCCCATCCTATGCATCACAAATCCCCTCCCATCTGAACGACCTCCCCCAACCCCCCCCTCATCTTTGTAGGCTATCTAGGCCTACCTGGTGTCCCTGATGGTCCAGTGGGGTTGATGAGGGCAAGAGTGAAGGCCGCTCACTCCTACCCCTTGCAGCCACTAAGAGAACATGGCTGGAGTGATCATGTCGGGACCATGTTGGGGGGGGGGGATGGTCATTCTGGAGGGGTTGAAGGGGAAAGAAAGAAGAGGGCTTTTTCGGGGGATTCACGAGTTAAAATAAAAGCTATTCTGTGTAGACTTATGACCATTAAGATGCACAACCCTGAACCCTGCTACAACTTTGAATTTACAAAGTCTTTTGCTTCTAGAGACAGGAAAACAACATGAGGATATAACAAAGCTTCAAAAGTGCAAAAAAAGGAAGCAAACATAAAAACCAAAATATTACAAACAACGTTTGCTAACTACTGTGACAGGATCAGGACCTAGCAGGCTGGGAAAGGGCACTTTCCTTTAAAAGGAGGCAGAACTACAAGCCCCCTAAGGTCCTTGCACCACAGTCGTAGATACAGTAAGCCAGGGTGGAAGGCAGAGACTTCTGTAAATTTCCACAGATTATGCCCTGTCAACAAGATGCCATTGGGAGGGGGGGACTCTTGCTCCCTATCATTTGTATGATTGGTATAAGTACTGCCCTGTCAAGAAGAGGACACATGGGGTGTTAAGGAAATGGTAGTTTTCCTTTAAGTAGAAGGAGACTCATGACTCCTATAAGGCTCAGAGCTAGACTTGTTGCCTCCGCCTCCAAGAATCTAGGAAGGAGAGGAGGAATTAGGAAAAACTAGCTTACCTGAAAGAGATATGGGAGGAGGATTCTAGAAGTGTGGGGGCACAGAAGTCTTGCTAGCCCCAAAGGAAACATTGACCATACTGGGAAAGGCTGGGGAGGAGCCCAAGCAGATCCTAAATGGAAAGAAAATGAGATTGGCCTGTGAATTGGTGGTACCAAGGAGGTTTGATTGAGAACAGGAGATGGCATGACGTCAAAAAGTTGAAGCCACTTAGGTTAGTCTCTGTTTCCCAGATGTCGTTCTGCATACACTCAAAACTAAGCAAACAAACCTATGAGCCGTTTCATTTATTATTTAATCTCACTTATATTTTCAAACATACGAACTTGTGCAGCATATGGATGTACAGAGAGGACATATAGTAACAGAATAACTTTTTATAGATAGAGTAGTAATTTGTTATAAATCGTAATCAGTGTGTCATTTGTAGGGGCTGGTTATAGGGACTCCCTAGCATGTGCTGTATTCATGCAGATTTTTTTTCTCCTGGAAAAGCACCACTAAAACAGACATCATGTTATGAAAATCAGGTGCTCAGCATTGGAGTTTCTATCTATCTATTTATTTATTTATTTATTTATTTATTTATCTATGACATTTATATCCCACATTAAGCATGAATTAGGTTGAAACCTGGGAGCATATAAAATCTTTTTTTTTTCCTGTACTTAGATCAAAAGAGAAAGATGGTTTGTGGGAACTTGCTCCTTTTGTTTTGTGGAATGCAGTAGTATATTATAAAAATGCACTTAATATTGTTTATTACTACTATTTATAAGAGAGATATTGAGTAATGTATATAGATGTGTCCTGGGAATAGTGATGGCTAAGGGAGTGTAGGAGCTGAATGACAGGAACAAATCTGGTGAAGGGGAAATGAGCCAGCATGAGTTCAGTAAAAGTTTTTATTTTGCCATGTTGGATGGCTCACTATTTTTTTTATTTTCGTATTCTGTATGAAACTTATCAACCAACATGTTGTGCTTTGAATAAAGGTGATTAAACAAAAAATAATTTTGGGACGTTCTATTATTCTGTCTCACTGTGGGCCCCTTTTATTTATTTATTACATTTGTACCCTGTGCTTTCCCGCTCATCGCAGGCTCAATGCAGCTTACATAGTAACAAGAGAATACAATCTATAGTAAACAAATCAACAAAGGGGGTATGTGATAGGACAAATGAACAAGGAGTAAATGGGATAGAAGAGGTATGAGAAAAAGGATAGGGATAGGTAAGGCGGTGGACCCCTAGCATGCTGTCACATCTGGCGCTATAAAAATATATTTATTTTTGTAGCGCTGGGGTGTACTTGGCGGTAATCGGGCATGGCCGCACGCTGCCTGGTTATTGCTGGGTTAGTGTGGGAGGCCCTACCGCCACCTCAATGGGTGGTGGTAAGGGCTCCCCTTCGAAATGACTGCATGGCAAGTGCTTTACTTGCCACATGGCCATTTCCTGCAGGAAAGAAAGACTTCCTTTTTACCTGCTGTAGTAAAAGGGTGCTTCAGCACACGTGAAAACCACGCACCGACGCCAGCACAGGCGCCCTTTTGCCGCAGCTTGGTAAAAGGGGCCCTGTATTTCCAGTTGTGACATAGTATAAGTCATCACAAGGACAAAATATAAGAAAACCAATGGATTGCATTAGGGGCTTATAGCCCATTTAGTTATGTTTAAACAAATGAGAGATCTGCATGAAAGAAAATATTTATTTTTATTATTAACTTATGAAAACCACTTGTCCCTGAAACATGCTCATAACAGAATAATCCATTTACAAAAGCGATAAGGTGAAGATGTGATTCCATGTGCCATAATGAAAGGAGAATTTAATTTTACTTCCAATCTTTATAACACCAGGCTTCCCAAAGCGGCTGCGATAATTTTTTGAAGCTGTTTTAGTGATATTCAGTTTTTATTTCATGATATTTATATCTACATATGGGAATCTTTCAAATAAATTAAAAAGCTGTCAAATGAGTTTAAAAAAAACTTTTGTCCTCCACTTTTTAAGGCACTGCCTCTCCAACTGGAACAGCTTTTGACTTTTTACAGATGGACCACGCATAGGCAGTCTATTTGACCAATAATCTTTTACTGTTGTTTTCAATAGCGTTTGCTATTGTTTGGGGTGAACCAGCGACTCTGCCTACTGCCAGCAAGCTCCACCTACTGCCTTCAACCCATAAAATGGGCTAGATAGCCTTGTACAGTCTTCTGTTCTCAATCTAACCTCCTTCTTCTGTTCTCAATCTAACTTCCTTGGTGAAAACCTCCATGAGAAGGGTGTGGTTTAGTCCCAAAGCCCCATAAAAGCTCTCCTCAGAAAGCAGGCAGGAGAGCAAGAAACCTGGGGAGGAGGGCACTCTCCAGCCACAGCAGATGGATGGATCAGGCTGAAAACCCTGAGGCGCGGAACTCTAAGCAGGAGCCCAAAGAATTGGCTAAAAGAAGAGGTACTTTCTCCTGGGACAGATAAATATCCAGTGTACTTGAATGTAACTCACCTTGAGCTACTACAGAAAAAGGTGTGAGCAAAATCTAAATAAATAAATAAACACCTACATAACAAAAGATCACCTCATTGCTATATCAAAGCTACACCCAGCAACCCCAAACCAACCTTTGGAACTATAGGACTGATGAATATCAGATCAACTGCTAAGAAATCCTCAGTGTTCCATGATGTCATCCATGAACAGCATCTTTACATTTTAGGAATAAGTGAAATCTGGCTAGGTTAAAGCAGGGGTTTACCACTGGCTGAACTATGCCCAATACATTTCAATATCCACCATCACCCAAGACCAGGAAGACAGGGTGAGGGGTAGCAATCTTGATCTGGATTCAATCAAACTGTGCAGAATTGCCATTCCCCAGCTAAATGAACCAGAATCTCTTTTAATCCAGCTAGAAGAAGAGAAACCAATCTGGCTGCTCATGGTATACTGAGCACCTTGTAACAACACATGTGTTGAAGAACTCCTTGATTTGATTACATAAGTGACTCTGATTTATCCTAGGATGGTGATCATGGGAGATTTCAGTCTATACATCGAAACCCCAAATACCAACACAGCTGTCTTCCTGGACACAATGACAGCACTAGGATTCACACAGGTGATCAATTCTCCAACCCATGGAAATGGTCACAGATTAGACTTGGTATTCTACAAAGGGGTTGACATCCCAGAATACCAGGATAGCAGTATCATGGACAGACAACTTCCTAGTTAAGTTTTCTCTAAGTGACCACCTGAAACAAATGGCACCTCCTAGAGTTTGGAAGGATGCAAGAAAAAGCTGACTACTGAGAATTTCCTAGAGGCCTTGGACTAACCAAATGTGATTGAAAAGCCTACAGTGTCTGAACAGGTTGATATTTGGAATATGCACTTAGCTAAGACCTTAGAGAAAATAGCACCACTAAAAAAGGTCTTATGCCCCACTCACAAATGTTCACCTTGGTTTTCTCCAGAAATTCAGACCCTTAAACGGGAAGGACAGAAATGGGAAAGGAGATGCTGTAAAATCTCGCCTGGATGAGGACAGGCTAAACTGTAGGAAACACATGACAAAGTACTGCCAAGCCTTAACAGCAGCCAAAAAACAATATTTCTCTCAATGAACTGAACATGCTGCCAATTCAATCAAGCACCTGTTCAGCATAGTAAACAGCCAGTGGTGTACCTAGCTTGGTTGCCACCTGGGATGAAGCAGTCCCCTCCTCCAGGCATGTCACCCCTCCGCCCTCTCTCCTCCAAGCAAGGGGGTGAACTGAGGAGTTGTGTGGCTGTCAGCTCTGTCAGTCCCCTGCCCCAGAACAGGAGGTTGACATCAGAGGGGGCAGGGGACCGGCAAAACCAACAGCCACGCAACTACTCAGCACCCCCTGGGGCAGAGCACTCCCTCCTCCGAGAAAGGGGGTGCACTGAGCAGTCACGTGGCTATCAGCTCTGTCAATCCCCTGCCCTGGAACAGGAAGTTGATGTCAGAGGGGGCATGAGACTGGCAGAGCCGACAGCCGCGTGACAGCTCAGTGCACCTCCTTACTGCCTGCACCCGGGTGGACCGCCCCTACCACCCCGCCCTCAGACAACAAGTATTATGTTATTTTTTTTACTGGAAAGAGTAGTTGGAGAACAAGAAGAGATGTAATACAGTGCACTGAATAACTTCCTTATAGAAACTGCCATTCCTATTGTCGCCAGTGTAAATAAGGTATTTTCAGGAATAGCCATAGGATTGAGGTGTACCAGGGGTTGGAACCAGTGGGTGGGGCTGGGGCAGGGCTCAGGGCACATACTAAAATTTTCTTCTCAAAAATTGGTCTCCCTTTTTGTATGTGTGTGTGTGTGTGGGCATTGCAAGCATTCACCACTCTTTCCATGAATACATTTTTCCTGATGTTGCTCATGAGTCAGCTTCATATCATGTCCCCTAGTTCTACAGCTTTCTTTCCTTTGGGGATGGTTTGGGTTTTTGTTGGTTCTTTTTTTTTTTTTAGTTCACAACATTTTTTATTTATTTAAGTGAAGAGAGAACAACAACATTATCCATCTACTGCGACAGAGATATTAATACAATGGTAGGAAAATACAAAAACATGCCATCCAGGGAGCATTTCAATAATACAGGACATCATATATGATCAGAAAAGAAGTGCGGAAGGCAGACATAAAGATAATATTATTATTATTATGACATTTGTACCCCACATTATCCCGAAAAAGCTCAGGTTCAGTGTGGCTTGCATTCAAGAAAAAACATCAAAAGTATATATTACAGTCAGATAATTGATTATAACATTTTAACATATTAGGAATAATTGTGTCACGAAGCTAGGCTAGAGAATTGGTTATGTTGAAATATATAAGAGAGACAGCAACATTAGTTTAATGTCGTTTGATAAGATATGTACTTAATAGAAAAGCCTTTAGTAATTTACGCAATCTCAGATAATCTTCTAAGTACTTCAGGGACCTGTTTACTAAGCTGCGCTGTAGGCGCACTAGCATTTTCAGTGCATGCTAAAAATTTGCATGCGCTAACGCTAGAGACACCTATATATTTTCCTATATTTCCCTGCTTACTAAACCTTAGTAAACAGGGCCCTTAATTGCTTGGGTAGAGAATTCCAAAGGTTGGTACTCTGATATGTGAAGCCTCCAACAAGGACTGATTTGTAAGAAAGGCCTTTGCAGTTTGGATAATGGAGTGTGAGGTATTCTCGACAAGGTTTTACTGTATTACGTGAAGGTAAATCAATTAATAGGTAAGTCACCCATTAGTGGAAAGAAATGCAGTGGAGACCAGGTTTTTTCAACATTTTTATGTCTATTAGTGAATTCAGAGGCTTTACATTCAAATGTGTGTATCATAAGGACATTGGACCATCAAAAGGTGATATTCAGAAGAGAGGAAGACTTCCAGTTATGGAGGATCATCTGAATAGTAATAGCTAAGAAAGTATCAAGTAGTTTGGATTGCCACTTATCTAGATTTTCATGAATTGTTACAGAACAATATATAATAATAGTAGGCATTAAAGGTGTTGCAATGGGAAGAATAATTTTGATTATATCCCATACATCTAACCACAAAGGTTGAATTACATGAACATGAAAACAGCATATGCAGTAAGTCAAATAGGTGAGAGTTACAGTGCCAACATTTATTTGTAGATCCTAAATTTGCATGGTGTCCATATAGCTTTGTGAAAAAGGAAATGATTGCATAAGGCTGAAAGAAGCTGTAGGACGTAGTACAAATGTGAAAAGGTTAACCCAGTCTTTCTCATCACCATTCCAATCTGACTCAGCAAACCATAATGACTTGATGCAGTGTGTAAGAGCAAATGTTTTGGAACAGAGAATTTTGAAAAACAGAGGTGGTATGACCTCGGTCAGCCTATGTTGAAAACAATTTAAGAAGTTCTAAGTTTTAGGACCAGGAGGTGAGGGAACAAAATTCAGTCAGTAACCAGTGGTTTAATTGGTACCACCTATAAAACTCAGAACTAGGTAAGTGATATCTTTCCATGAGTTGTGAAAGGGATAAAAAGACATTATTTTCTAAAATATGATGAATATTCTGAATGCCAATTTGCTACCCAAGGGGCCCTTTTACAAAGGCGTGCTGAAAAATGGCCCGCGGTAGTGCAGACGTGTGTTTTGGACGCATGCAGAACCATTTTTCAGCGCACCTGTAAAAAAATGTCTCTTTTAAATTTTTGTCCAAAATGGCAAAATGAAAGTGCAGCCATTTTGGGTCTGAGACCTTACCACCAGCAATTGACCTAGCGATAAGGTCTCACACGGTAACCGGGCGGTAATGGTCTACGCGCGTAGAATGACGATTACTGCCCGCACACCAGAAAATAAAAATATTTTCCGGCGCGCATAGCGGACACATGTCAAAAATGAAATTACCACAAGGGCCCCTTGATAGCTGGGTGGTAACTCAAAATTGATGCGCATTGGGCGCACACAGGCACCTATGTGACATAGTAAAAAGGCCCCCAAGTGCACCAAAATATGGTTGTTGTTTTTTAAAAAATCAATTAATATCTTGGAATTATACCATATAGGTGCATCAAGTGAGCGCCACCTATTTTGTGAGAGAATAGAGTCAAAAATATGAATAGCTTGAATAGTAGAAAAAATGGAGTCAGGTAGATAAGGAATAACAGAAGTAGGAGCGTAATGAGGAGCGTATTTAAAAGAAATAGGATACACCAAATTAGATTCAACCAAGAGCCATGCTGGACATTCCAAGGAGTCTGATGAACAGGACGTCCAGAACACACCATATCTCAGAACAGAAGCAGTATGATATAAAAAGAAGTCTGGAAAGCATATTGCACCATCAATGTTGGACGCTTTCAAGGTTTTCAAAGCTATTCTAACTGGTTTGTTGTTCCAGAGATATTTGGAAATCCTACTTTCTATTTTCTTTTTATCAAAGGAGGGAAAGGCATTTAGGTAACATACTGAGGGCCCCTTTTACCAAGCTGCAGCAAACGGGGGCCTGTGCTGGCGTTGGTGCGTGGTTTTGATGCACACCAAGGCCCCCTTTTACCGTAGCGGGTAAAAGGTAGGTCTTTCTTTTTTTAAAGAAATATGCCATGCAGCGAGTGAAGCACTTGCCGCGTAGCCATTTGAGGGGGGAGCCCTCGCTGCTACCCATTGAGGTGATGGTAGGGGCTCCCGCAGTAACCCGGCGGTAACTGGGCAGTCCACGGGTTAGTGCGGGATATGACAGTGCGCTGGGGGTGGGAAGTACCACTGTGCTGCCGTGGTAGCCAGGTGGTACTTCCTTTTTAGCGAGCAGTAAGCCCACGTTGGGCTTAGCGTCGCTTGGTAAAAGGGCCCCTGAGACAGTAGTTCACTACTGGCACGATAGACATTTTATTGGCCTCCATATGGCCCCACCAAGACAGAGTCATAGGGGACACATGTAGTAATAAGGTTTTCTACTTTAACCAATATGGCATTAAGGTTAATAGACATAACATGATCACGATTCTTTTGAAAAAGTACCCCCTAAGTATTTGTGTAGGAGGCCATTTAAGATCTATGGATCCAATGTTAGTTTGAGGGACTGGTTTATTAATTGGACATTAATACCTTTGAAATATTTACAGCTCCGTATCATTTCTCCCCTGTTAGGTATGTATATTTAGGTCTTCAAGTCACATCTCATATGTATTTTGGGTACAGACCCTTCTTGTGGTCTGCTTCTAGCCTCTTTGTATCCTTACTGAAATGTGACCTCCAAAATTGATCACAGTATTCTAAGTGAGGCCTTGCAATTATAAAATATGTGATAAAGCTTCATTTACAAAAATCATACGATACCACCCTAACAAACTATCCTTATGATAACTCTCAGAAATGACTGACCATATTTAAATATGCAAAAGCATACAAATATACCTCTAAACATCCATATACATTAGTGAATAACAAAAACCCATAGCCATGAGTATAGCAATAAAACCATCTAACAGGGCTACACCCTGCCACTATGGCTGAAAATTGAAATACCAGGTTCCCCATTGAATACCTTTGCCCTTCATTCCCAAGAAGTATCAAATTCCTATAAAATTCCATCAATCTCAACTGCAAAACGTATGGTCTGAGCAACTTACATTTTTGAAATTGCATCAAGAGCTTCTACAATAGGTCCTGGCACCCAGAGACTCACCTTGCTTTAGGCCTCAGACCTAAAATACAATGATGTGCCTTGCTGTGGAGAGAAACTCTTCAGAGATAAGGTGCAAGAAGTAGAGAATGACACAGGGCGCAAAGTTTGTCCTTGTCCCCACCCGATCCCCGCAGGTTCTGTCTCTGTCCCCGCCCCATCCCTGTGGGCTCTGTCCTCATCTACAGAAGCCTCGAACACATGATTTAATATTTAGATATTTTTATTAAAGTATAAAAAGGAACAATATGCTGTGCAACTGTTGTTTATAAATCACAAATAGAAAACAATAATAACAACGAGCAACTATAATAACCCCCCACCACCACCACCCTCTACCCTTCCAACCTCAACAATAGCTGACTTCTACTACCCTAAGAAATCCTAATTCACTCTGTTAAAATATCCAGGGGTACAAAATACAACCCGTTCTATATGCCCTAGTGGGGGATAAATATGCCCTATGAAGCAGTTATGACTTTTTAACCTGTGGATGAATATGTCATCAACAATCTCAGGATTCAGTCTAGCTCTCCTGTCATCCACAGTCCCTTCTGCAATAGAAGATGTCTTCTTAGAAGATGTGCTGGTAGCAGGAATGTACAAGATCCCCTGTGCAAATTTTACTAGTTGTAGCCAAACAATCAAAATATCGTGGTCTGCATCACTCAAACATAAATAACTTCCAGTTCATTAACAAACTTCAAAGTAGAAAATGACACGGGAACAAAGTTTGTCCCATCTCCACGGGCTCTGTCCCTATCCCCGCCCTGTCCCCATGGGATCTGTCCCCGTCCCTGCTCGGTTCCTACGCTGTCCCTGTGGGCTCTGTTCTTGTTCCTGTCCTTGCGGTTACTGCAGATCCCCATCCCGTGTCATTTTCTAGCAAGAACTGCTACTTTGATCAAGCAGCTTTGGGGCTGGCAATCTCTCAGTATTTTGTGCTAGATTGTTCTGCCATTTTTTTTACTTCTAGATATCTATGTACACCTTCTTGCTCAAGTTCTATTATATTATGACCCTCACTGGTGTATTTCACAAAGTGATAAGAAACTGGCAGGTCTGTCCTGATTTTTTTTAATGATTATTATTATATTTTAGCTTTTGTTTTAAAGATTCATGGGAGATGCCTAATATATAAAACTTAAGTCAGTGCAAAACTAGAACTGTCTGATTTGATTCTTCAACCCTAGGGCCAAGGAGTTACCCTGCCTTCACTAAGGTACATATTTCCCCTCCACCTAGAAGTATTAATCAGGACCTCTAGATGTTACAGGATGTGGGAAGAGCTTGCAGGTACGGACACTTAGAATTTGGGGCACCCATTAAAAATTCCAGTGTAAATGTTTACGCTTATCTCATAGACTGCAGACATATGGCTTCCAGGTACAGCACGAACATATCATCCTCAAGACAAAGGATGACAGCTTTATCCAAAGAAAACAAATAGTCTAGATAATTTTTCTTCTTTTTATGAGCAAAATTCCTCAACCAGGCATTGCTTCACCTTGCCAGCTTTATCCTTAGGGATTCCATCATACCAGCATTACATCATAGACCCCATACACTGGCAGAGGTACCCGTCTTCTTTCATTCTTCCCGGTCATGACCTCTCTGTTTCAACTGAAAGCCTCATTTTGTTTTGTTCTGCCTGCCTTGTGGTATTCGGGATTCCTTACATACTTCATATTATACATTGGTAACAACTTACATAGGCAGAGTCCTCCTTAGACCCTAAACATGGTATTTGAAGTTCAATTTAAACTACCCCTCCTTAATTTAATCCTGCCAACCTCAAATCTTCTCAGTCATAGCCTTGCTGTGTTAACTCAGGGCCTCTTATATGCTGCTCATTGTGTGCCAGCCCTCTTGACTCCAGTGAGCAGGCACCGTCTATTACGGGGATAATTTTGTAAAGCACATTTTACATATGGAATATGGCTATTACAAAATTGGTTGTTGGTAGACGTGCTTTAACATTGGCACATCAAAAGATAACATTTACTATTACATGCACTGCACATAAGCATTTCCAGGGAATTATTGATAGTTTCGGCAGAGCAGGAATGCAATTGTGATACTGCACCTGCCTCAGAGCAGGAACAGGATTGTGACATACAGTCATAGAAAATGTACCCATACACACACAGAGAATACACATGCATGTTTGCACCTGCCTCAAAATAGGAATGGATGAGCTGTGACATACAGTCCTGCTTTATAAAACATACACAGAGTGCACACACATGTTTGCGTCTGCCTCAGAGCAGGAATGGAACTGTGACACGCCATTCTACTTTATAAAATACATCCATACACACACAGAACACACACGTATGTTTGCACCTGCCTCACAAAAGGAATGGAATAGTGACTTACCGTCCTACTTTTAAAAATACACTCGGACACACACAGACTACACATGCATATTTGCACCTGCATCAAAGCAAAAATGGAATTGTGACATACAGTCCTACATTATAAAATACACTCAGACACATACAGAGTATACACACACATCTGCATCTGCTTTAGAGCAGGAATTAAATTGTCACACACCCATAGACACACAGAGTACACATGGATGTTTGCATCTGCCTCAGAGCAGGAATGGAATAGTGACATACAGTCCTACTTTATAAAATACATTCATTCACACACAGAGTGCACACGCATGTTTGCTCCTCCCTCAGAGAAGGAGCAGAACTGTAGCATACACAATCCTACTTTATAAAATATATCCATATCAATACAGAGTACATATGCATGCTGCTTCAGAGCAGAAATTGTCACACACCCAGACACACACAGAGTACAAAGGCATGTTTGTACCTGGCACACAGAAGGAATGAAATTGTGACCTACAGTCCTAATAGATACAATACAACCAGACAAACAGAGCACACATGCAGGTTTGCACCTGCCTCATGGAAGAATGGAATTGTGACATGCAGTCTATTTTAAGAAATACACCCAGAGACACACCGATTACAAACCTCACACCAGGAATGGAATTGTAACATATAATCCAACCTTTTAAAATACATCCATTCACACACAGAATACACATGCATGCTTCAGAGCAGGAATGGAATTGTGACACACTATTCTACTTTATAAAATACACCCAGACACACGCAGAGTACGTACAGATGTTTACATCTGTCTCAGGCAGGAACGGAATTGTGATATACAGTCCGTTATAAATATGCCTATATGCATACAGGGTACACATAGGTTTGCATCTGCCTCCCAGCAGGAATGGAATTGTAACATATAACATATGTAACTTATAAAAGAAATCCATTCACATACAGAGTACACATGTATGTTTTCTCCTGCCTTACAGCAGGAATAGAATTGTGATGTATAATCCTACTTTATAAAATATTTCTCTAAGGACAAGCAGGTTGTTTTTTTCTCACATGTGAGTGATATCATCCAATGGAGTCCAGTGTGGACATTGACTAGTGAGTTGTAGAAAATTCTAGCAGCTCCCACCATTCATGGGCAGGTGCCTTCCCACCCAACATGTGAGTTCGGGTCCCTCAGTCTTCGTTTTTCTGTGGAGACGAGGATGCATCACAGTCTTCTCTTTGTGGCATATATTTTTTCTAATGTTGCAGTGCCTTCCCATGCGGCTCTTTTTCATTTTTCTGTTTCTTTTCCTTCAATACAGTTTTACCTTTTATTTTTGTAGTTTTTCAGCACTTTAAGATTTCTTTACTTTTCGCAATGAAGGTTGGAGCCCTGACCTGAATTGAACCCTGCCCCTTTTTTCTGTTCAAAATTGAGAAGTTTAATTTGGCCACAATCTTTTTTTCGATGTCTCAGAAGACCCCCCCAGTGGCTTCAAAAGGTGCGCCCAATGTAATCAGGTGATTTTGGTAATGGACCCGCACCCATGGTGCATCATGTGCCTTTGGCTCAACCATAAGCCTAACTCTTGTTCTCTCTAAAAATGTGGATGAGGACACAGAGGGCATGGCAGATCCAACAGGAGAAATGTTTTGGCTCTTTGAAGACCAGTGCATCAACATTGGCATCGAAACATCGACCTCGATGGCTGCGAAGGTTTCTACATCCACTGGGAGTGCACCAGCATTGAGAAGGTGTCCATCTGTCTTGATATTGGACTCTAATACTCGGCCCTGGGACCGGTCAGCATTGGACCCAACACTGAGGACACATACAGATTTGACATTGTCCTCATCGGCACCGAAGAACCACAATGCTGAACAATGGGGGAAGTCCAAGAAGCACAAACATTGGTCCTCTTCGCATGGAGCTGGGAGCACTGGGACATTGGCACACCCAAGAAGAAGTACCAGCACAGAGAAGAGCACTGCCCCTGCTGTCCTCGGAGAACACCTGATACAGGTGAGTAACTTTGCTATCTATACACAAACAGAGTACATATGCATGTTTGCATCTGCCTCAGAGCAGGAATTGAATTATCACACACCCATACACACACCCATATGTCACAAAAAGAATGGATTTGTGGCACACAGTTCTACTTTTTAAAATACACCCAGACATGCAGAGTATGCATTCATGTTTGCCCCCGACTCAGAGCTGGAATGGAATTGTGACATACAGTTCTACTTTATAAACTATATCCAGACACACACACAGCACACATGCATGTTTGTTCCTAATCTAATCTAGACATTTCTAGTCTGCTTTACCCTAAAAAAGGCTCAAGGCAGATTACAAATAAAGACAAATGGTACAGAATGCCATTGAATTACAAAAAAAGGTTACTTAAGTAGCACACAACATAAATCCATAAAAAAACAATTACATTAACAAATTCACTTCAAACTGATAAGTCACACAAATATTGAGAGAAAAGCACCTTTCTGAAAGTGGTGTAAGAAGTAATACTTCTAATGTCTTTAGGCAACTTACTCCATAATTCTGGACCTTTGCCAATTATAGTTCTTTCTCCGAGGACAAGCAAGCTGTATTCTCACATGTTTGTGACGTCATCCACATCGCCCAGTGCGGAGCTTGATTAAAGCTAATACAGCTTTCAGAGCACGCACTGCGTTCCCACCACCCATGAGTGAGTGCCTTCCCGCCCACCACAAAAGCACGGGACCTGCAGTCTCTCTTCATCCACTGTGAGGAGAGAACGCATTGTCCCGTACTTCTCACAGTGTCTGGTGCATGAGTCTATTTTTGAGCATTTTGTGCCTTGCCTTTGGAGTTTTTTTGCCCTGATTTTTATTTTGTTTTCTTTAGAAAATTTTCCTCTCCCTTCTTTTATAGTTTTAGTTCAGTTTTTCCCCACTTTTAAGTTTTCTTTATTTTTACTTCACTCGGTAGGCCCTCTTAGGCCTGAGCTCCGGTCGGGCTTTATTTTTCTGGTACTTCCCCCTTTTTTCCGTCACCATCGAGCTGTTTGATTTAGCCATAGCTGTTTTCCCTTCCATGTCATTGAAGGTTCCCTGTGGCTTTAAGCACTGTAGCCAGTGCAATCAGAAAAATCTGGGGTGGCAACAGGAGGAAGTTAGGTATGGGGGGGGGGGGGGCAAGCCAAAATGACATTTCCGCTCATGATACCTCTCTTTCTCCCCCACTTTAAATTAGCAATATAAGACACCACAGCGTTCTATACATAAAGAAACCCTCCCTGCCCCCCAAGCCAGTTTTAGCTACCTGGTGAACCCCCTCCTCCCTCCTCCCATCATTCAACAAATTCTTCTTTGTAGACGTGAAGTCAGGATTGCAGAGAATTTCAATATAAACTCTGCACCTCCATTTTTGTATCACAACATAATATTCCCCAACAATGAAGCTATAACCCTTACAATATACCATACAAAACATCTTCAAACTGTGATTATCACCTTAGGAAAAGCACATGTTCCTTCCACTGCCAGACACTTTGCTTAAATCAGACAGGTTGTTGTTTGTGTCTGTAGTCTATAGGATGTGGAGACCACTAGTCCTGAGCATTTTCCTAGCTTCAGAGCCTACTTTCAAAAAAGGCCAGGCACTTTGAAAAATAACACAAGACCCTGCAAAAAGACACTCAAAATCTATATAGGAAATTTATCACACCATAACAGCCCAAGCCCACATATGAAAAGACAGTGCTATAAATATTACACTGGGCCCTACAGCACCAATATACCTACTACTGGGAAACTAGAATAAGGAGTGTTACGGATTCCTAAACAGACACTACATGCTAGCAGAAGCCTTCATCTCAGTTGCACATGAAGAACATAAACAGAACCTCAACTGATAAAAAAAATAGGGGACCCACAAAAAAACCATGCAGACAAAAATTGAAATGGCAGTTCCCAAGAAAGCTAGACTGTATAAGCAATGAAAATACAGGTAAAAGAGAATCAGAAATACTTTCCTCCTGTACTCTGCTAAATACAAAAATTGAAAAGATGTACATTTCCTAAAGTGGACACATTTCAATCCTTAAAAAGTATTAAATAAAGATAAATTTCTTATTTCCTACCTTTGTTGTCTGAGCATTTCATTTTATATATTGGGCTGGTCTCAATATCTCTTCCACATTCCACGTATAAGGTTTTTTCTAAATTCTTTTCCATGTTGGCCTTTTCAATTTCTTCTCTCTCCTCTTCCCTTCCATCTCTACATCTGTCTGGCACTGATCTTTATGTTTCATTTTCCCCTTTTCTCTTCATTGCCTTTATATCCACTCCTTTCTGATTTTACTCCTCATTCTCCCTTTCTCTCACTCTCTAGTCCTTAGCCTCATTCTTCATAAGACCATAAGAAGATAAGAGTAGCCATATTGGGTCAGATCAATAGTCCATCTAGCCCAGTATCCTGTTTCCAACAGTGGTCAAGCCAGGTCATAAGTACCTGGCAAAAACCCAAATCATGGCAACATTCCATGCTTCCCCATGTCTATCTTAATAGCAGACTATGGACTTTCCCTCTAGGAACTTGTCCAAACCTTTTTTAAACCCAGAAATGCTAACCGCCGTTACCGCATCCTCTGACAAAGAGTTCCAGAGCTTAACTATTCATTGAGTGAAAAAATATTTCCTCCTATTTGTTGTAAAAGTATTTCTATGTAACTTCCTTGAGTGTCCCCTAGTCTTTGTACTTTTGAAATGAGTAAAAAATCGATTTACTTCTACTCGTTCCACGCCACTCAGGATTTTGTAGACCTCAATCATATCTCCCCTCATCCATTTCTTTTCCAAGCTGAAGAGCCCTAACCTCTTTAACCTTTCCTCATATGAGAGGAGTTCCCTTTATTATTTTGGTCACTCTTCTTTGAACCTTTTCTAATTCCACTATATTTTGTTTTGAGATACGGCAACCAGAACTGAACACAGTACTCAAAGTGAGGTTGCACCATTGAGTGATATGAGGCATTATAGTATTTTCGGTCTTATTCACCATCCCTTTCCTAATAATTCCTAGCATCCTGTTTGCTTTTTTGGCCACCACTGCACATTCAGCAGAAGATTTCAATGTATTATCTATTTATTTATTTATTTATTTATTTATTTATTGCATTTGTATCCCACATTTTCCCACCTTTTTGTGGGCTCAGTGTGGCTTACAATACATTATGAGTGATGGAAGTACAATTTGTTACAATTCGGTTATGGATTACATTGTGAAGACAAAATCAAAGTATCTTTAAGGAATATAGCAATGGAAAAGAACAGTGAAACATTGGAAGGAAACAACGGGAAGCTAAAGGGCAATATATAATAGTAAAAAACAAAACAAAACATATGGTATACATTTTTCTGTGAGTAAAGGTATGAGTGTGGTGAGATTTCAGGGGGTGAGAATTCATAAGTGGATGTATTGATGTATTACTGAACAGTGAGTGTGGACTTTATGTGTTTTGGTTCTTTCCGTAAATTTTATCAAAAAGATGTGTCTTCAATAATTTGCGGAAGGTGGTTTGTTCGTAGGTCGTTTTCAGGTTGCGCGGCAGTGTGTTCCAGAACTGCATGCTCATGTAAGAAAAGGTTGACGCGTGCAGCGCCTTGTACAGTATTTCAGGCCCTTGCAGTTAGGGAAATGGAGGTTGAGGAAAGTTCGAGATGATCTTTTAGCGTTTCTGGGTGGTAAGTCGATTAAATCAGACATGTAGGCTGGGGCTTCGCCGTGAATAATTTTGTGGACTAATGTGCATACTTTAAAAGTAATGCGCTCCTTGAGTGGGAGCCAGTGTAGCTTCTCTCGTAAGGGTTTTGCACTTTCATATTTTGGTTTTCCGAAGATGAGTCTGGCTGCTGTGTTCTGGGCTGTTTGAAGTTTCCTCAGGATTTGCTCTTTGCAGCCTGCGTACAGTGAGTTGCAGTAATCCAGATGGCTGAGTACGAGGGATTGCACTAGGCTGCGAAAGACGGATCTTGGGAAGAATGGTCTTATTCTTTTTAGTTTCCACATGCAGTAGAACATCTTTTTGGTTGTGTTGTTTGCATGGGTTTCGAGCGTTAGGTGGCAGTCGATAGTAACTCCAAGGATTTTTAACGTTTCTGAGATTGGAAGGTTTAGTTTTGGTGTATTTATAGCGGTAAATTCATTCGTGTTGTATTGGGAGGTAAGTATCAGGCACTGAGTTTTTTCTGCATTTAGTTTCAGACGAAATGCATCTGCCCAGGTATTCATGATGTGTAGACTTTGGTTGATGTCGTTGAAGATTTCTTTGATGTCTTGTTTGAAAGGGATGTATATTGTTACGTCATCGGCGTATATATATGGGTTGAGGTTATGGTTTGATAGGTGTTTTGCCAAGGGGATCATCATTAGGTTGAAGATGGTTGGTGAGAGAGGTGATCCTTGTGGTACTCCACATTCAGGTGTCCATGCGGCAGACATGGCTGAATTTGATGTGACTTGGTATGAACGCTGGGTTAGGAACCCCTTGAACCAGTTTAGGTTCAACGACATCTAGATCTTTTTCTTGGGTGTTGACCACCAAGATAGACCCTAGCATCAGGTAACTCTGATTCGGATTATTCTTTCCAATGTGCATCATCTTGTATTTGTCCACATTAAATTTCATCTGCCATTTGGATACCCAGTCTTCCAATTTCCTAATGTCTTCCTGCAATATTTCACAGTTCACACGTGTTTTAACAACCTTGAATAGTTTTGTGCCATCTGCAAATTTAATCACCTCACTAGTCATTCCGATTTCCATATCATTTGCTGTGACTCAAGCAAGACCAAGGAATCATGATCCTGATCGCTCCATATTGGCCCAGGCAAATCTGGTTCCCTCTTCTTCTAGAAATGTCCTCCAAAGAACCTTGGAGATTGAAGTGTTTTCCAACCCTCATCATGCAGAATAAGCAAGGGATCTCTTCTACATCCCAGCCTCCAATCTCTGGTCCTCACAACCTGGATGCTGAGAGCTTAGAATTTGTTTCCTTGCAACTCTACCCTCCTAGGCCCATTTTGATCTGTTCCAGGCTGCACTCTCACACGGTTGTATATAGTTTCAGGTTAATTACTATTTTGCCCTCACCATTGTGAGGTCCAATTGACCTATGGTTGTTGATTTCAGTGAGACTGGTAGCTAGGGATTTCCACATGTAAGAATATGGCCTGCTTGTCCTTAGAAAAAGTGAAGATACTACCTGTAGCAGGTATTCTCCGAGGACAGCAGGCCATTCATTCTCACATACTCTCCCATCTCCCCTTGGAGTTGTCTCCTATTTGGTAGAAATATTATTGTACTGTGGATCCTGCGAACTTGTGACAGGCAGGAAGGCAGTTGTGCATGTGCTGTGGGGATACAACACATGCTTCTAAAGCTGCATTAGCTTTATTCCTCCACCGCGCAATGTGGATGACATCACCCACATATGAGAATGAATGGCCTGCTGTCCTTGGAGAATACCTGCCACAGGTAAGTATCTTCGCTGTTCATCGTGGACATCCTACAGTACGTCGACATAGAAGATACTTTTAATCTAATTTCCTGAACCCAACATAAGAGCCTTGAGGCAGAATAAAGCAATATCTCATTAGGAAGCTAGTCTGGAACTAAACCATATACAATTTTTTAAACAAATAGCAGTAACTTAAAATCTAGCCTTGCACTAACTGGCAGCCAGTGTAACTTAATCAAAAACGGCGATGCATGCTCAGAGCAGGAATGGAATTGTGAAATACAATCCTACTTTATAAAATACACCCAAACACACACAGAGTACATATACATGTTTGCACCTGCCCCAGAGCAGGAATAGAATTGTAACATACAAACCTACTTTAGGAAATACACCCAGACACACACACAAGCATTTCTGCACCTGCCACAGAGCAGGAATAGATTTGTGACCAGACGCATAGCCAGACCTCAACTTTTGGATGGGCTACTGGGCAAATTGGGTGGGCACATGTAGTCTCTGCATCTCCCCCCACCACCACCACCACTCAGCGTCAAGAAAAAACATTAAATACCTGGCTGGTGGGGATCCCCAAGCCCCACCTGCTGCAGAGGTCCTCTGAAGACAAGAACAGTTTCCTCTCCTTCTTGCTCCAGTTGGCGGCACTGTGCACATGCTGCTGCTACTCTGCCCCCATGTGCATAATTGTTTTTTGCGCATGTGCAAAAACTGAGCATGTGAAGCAGGGGGAGGCCAGCGGGACAGCAGCGCATATAACATGCCACCGGCTGCAGCAAGTAGGAAAGGGAGCTCTTCTTGCCGCCGGAGGACCTCTGCAACAGGTGGGGCGCTAGAATTTTGGGCAAGCCTGCATCCAAAGTGGGTGAGCCCAGGCCCACCCGAACCAACCTGTGGCTATGCCACTGTTTGTGACATATAATCCTACTTTAGAAAATACACCCAGACACACAGAGAGTACACATGCATGTTTGCTCCTGCCTTAGAGCAGGAATGGAACTGTGACATACAGTCCTATTATGTAAAATATACCCAGACACACACAAAAGTCAATTTTATGAAATCACATAGAAGTCTGGATTGCCTTTTATAGGCACCCTGTAAAATTGCCCCATATCCCCTGGATTCTATATAGCTCCTCCTACGTTGCCCAAGCAAATGTGGTCTTATTCTAGATTTCCGCGTACAACTTGATTAGCTAACAAGCCAATCAGTGCCGATAATTGCCAATTAACAATCAATTGTTGATACTAATTGGCATTAATTAGAATTTATGCACACAACTGTCTAAGCGTATTCTGTAAAGTAATGAGCATAAATTCTAAGGCAAATAGCTGAAAAGGGGTTTGGCCATGGGCATGGAATGGGTGGGTCATGGGCGTTTCTATAAAAAATTCAAGTTATAGAATACACCTGGTCCATGCCTAATTTAAGCGTTGGCGTTTACACCAAGTTTTACATGTCATTACTGCCTGTGATTAGATTTAGTTGCATGGACAGACACTAGGCATATTCTATTTAATTTAATTTAATTTAATTTATTGCATTTGTATCCCACATTCCCCCACCTATTTGCAGGCTCAATGTGACTTACATAGATTTGTTAATATTGTCATTTCAGGATATCAAATCAGATACAGTTAGTAATGTGTAGCGATTAGGAGGGGAAGAAAGAAGAAGGAAGAGAGTGATTAGGGTAGTTATAGAAGGTAGGCGTTCATAATTGAGTGGGTCGGTGAGGTGACTTAGTGAGGCTGTAGGTTCTCATTGTAGGCTTTGATGAAGAAGAATGTCTTC
Source organism: Microcaecilia unicolor (assembly GCF_901765095.1). NCBI lineage: Eukaryota > Metazoa > Chordata > Amphibia > Gymnophiona > Siphonopidae > Microcaecilia > Microcaecilia unicolor. The sequence goes on along the minus strand of NC_044033.1, from coordinate 189,481,464 downwards.
AGAGATTTTCGAAAGATAGTTGTTTCGTTGATTGCTTTCAAGTCTATAGGTAATGCATTCCATAACTGCGTGCTCATGTAAGAGAAGGTAGAGGCATGCATCAGCTTGTATTTAAGTCCTTTGCAGCTGGGGTAGTGCAGGTTGAGAAATTTGCGGGATGATCTTGTGGCGTTTCTGGGAGGTAGGTCTACGAGGTTTAGCATGTAGATTGGGGCGTCTGCGTGAATGATTTTGTGTACAATCGTGCAGATCTTGAACGCAATGCGTTCCTTAAGTGGGAGCCAGTGAAGTTTCTCTCTTAGGGGTTTTGCACTTTCATATTTAGTTTTTCCAAATATGAGTCTGGCGGCGGTATTCTGGGCTGTTTGGAGTTTTTTGATATTCTGTTCTTTGCAGCCAGCGTAAAGTGCGTTGCAGTAGTCCAGATGACTTATTACCATTGACTGTACCAGGGTACGGAAGATGTATCTCGGGAAGAAAGGTTTTACTCGTTTGAGTTTCCACTTGGTGTAGAACATCTTTTTTGTCGTGCACCTAAATTTAGACGTACTTTATAAACTATGCCTAGGCGTTTTTCTTTTCCGCACAAATATTTTAGGCGTGATATATAGAATCTAGCCCTATATGTGTTTGTGCAGTGATGTATGTATCTAGTATGTGCTACACAAACCATGATAATAGTAATAACAGTGATGAAGTTGGTATCAAGTACAGTCAGCCGAGCAGAAAAGAGAAAGGCTGAGTCATTCAGCTTTGTCCGTTGAATCTAGAGGCATTGATTCATATACAGTGGTGCCTAATGAAGTCACTGATTCAGGTTGAGGGCAGCCCCTGCTTAAATGGTATTTTCCACTGCTCCTCAAAATACAGATTCCTATTGGTAGAATTCAGGATATAACTGGGCAGTGAGTGGAAATGCTTAGTAATACCAAGAGAGGGAAGGAGAGTGTGCGGGTATAGGTGAAATTGATTTAGTTCCCTGTCTGTATAACCTAATACTCCTAGGGGGAGGGGGGGTTCATGGAGCACATGCCTTGGAAAAACTAGATGAGTCAAGTGGGAGAAGTGTGAATGCTGCGGGACACTTCCCCAGTGGCGTAGCCACAGATGGGCCTGGGTGGGCCGGGGCCCACCCACTTAGGGCTCAGGCCTACCCAACAGTAGCACATGTTTAGCGGTAGCTGGTGGGAATCCCAAGCTCTGCCAGCTGAAGACTCCCCCCTGATGGGAATGAAAATGCTGCTCTCCATAATACTGGCGCCTGTGAATGCTCAGTTTTCAGAGCATGCCTGCTGCAGACTACCAAGGTGGAGAGAAGCATTTTCCCACCAGCTGAGATATTGTTTTGGTGGGGGGAGAACATTTGGTGCCCACCCGTGTCTTGCCTAGGCCCACCCAAAATCTGCTGTCTGGCTACGCCCTTGCCCTTCCCAATACAGAAAGGAATGGAAGCAACTTGCAACCTAGGTCAGCAAGCCAGGTGCACAGTGAAATCCCTCTTGGAGGTGAAAAGAGATCCTCTGTTCTAGGAGACAAGAAATTAGCCACACGCACAGATCCCTTAATGTTTCCATTGGAAAGAAAAGAGGCTGGCACGGTTCTGCTTAAGGAGTTCTTTTCTGCAAACTTTATCATAAAAATGGATAATTGTAACAAGTCAGTGTTTCCTGTGGAATAAAACCTGTTTATCTACTGCCTTGTAAATATAGTCAGGCCCATTTGGATCCCATCCTGTGGAGCAGTCTACTGTTACTGGGAGTTGCCTAACAGTAACTCCCACTGTAGCCACAGCGAGAATATTTCCTTTCCACTGAGTTTGAGTTTCCACCCAAGGTCCACCACAACAACCAATTGGCCTAACAGAATCAAAACCCTATATCTGTTCAGGCCCACTGCTACAGCATTTATATCTGCTGAACAAACCCCAGTAACAGATTCAAGCTAAACTGTGACTGTGAAACACCACTCAACTCTTCAGGTTTAGCCCTGTTGAACAAATCCAGAGACAGTGATTTCAAATAGAACAAGCTGAACAATTACCTGGGGCCCCATTGGCAAAGCGGATTAATGTCATTGAGGTGGAGCTGCAGTGTGCTTGGCTCTGGCTGGGCCCCAGGGCAGGATTAAAGCATAGGCATAGTAGGCAAATGCCTAGGACCCAAATGTTTAGAAAGGGCCTTCTCAGGTTTGCTACTTCAATTGTTATCCTGGTAAGTCAGCTGTGGTAGAGAGTGGGAGGACGACCAGAGCCACCACTGCCCGCAGAGGCCCGTCTGTTCTCCCCACCTCCTGTGTACTGTGCTCCAGTCAGCAGGAGGAGTTGGCAAGCAGCACTTCTTACCTGCTGCTTCCTCTGATTTTCTTCAGCAGTCAGAACTATATGAGGCCCTATTTGTGGGAGTTTTAAAATATATTTATATTACAATGGGAGGCCCACAGTGCTTGTTTGCTTAGAGTCCACCAAAGAGTTAATTGGTCCTGCTGGGCCCATTCCTGTGCCCCAGTGTGTTTAACATTCACCTTGGAGCTTTTTCTTCCCCCGCCCCCCTACCACACCTTTTTTTCATCAAATGGGCATACCTCTTTGTATTCCCTTTGCTGATTCATATTTTAGAATTATCACTGTGTGCCTTATTATTTTCTAGATTTTAGTTGCATTCAGGGCTGGTGTTTGGGGAAGGGAGGCAAATAGGACAGCTCCTCTGGGCCCTACTGCTACAGAGATCCCTGACCTCCATGGCAGGGGCGTATCTGCGTGGGGCCACGATTTCGCCCTGGCCCCCCTCCCCGCCGTCAACCCTCACCCGCTGCTTACTTTTGCTGGCGGGGGGCCCCAACCCCCGTCAGCCGAGGTCCGACCCGCAGTCTTCATATTTCGTCTTCCTCTGACTCCTCCGTGGCCATGCTGTAAGTAACGCTGCTGATTCGTTGAATCCAGTTCGGAGTCTGACATCGCAGCACATTGTACGCGCGTACAACGTGCTGCGACATCAGACTCCGAACTGGATTCAACGATTCAGCAGCGTTACTTACAGCATGGCCACGGAGGAGTCGGAGGAAGACGAAATATGAAGACTGCGGGTCGGACCTCGGCTGGCGGGGGTTGGGGCCCCCCGCCAGCAAAGGTAAGCAGCGGGGGAGGGTTGACGGCGGGGGGGGGGGTGGAGAGTGGTGGCGGTGGCAAAAATGTGCCCCCTCTCTCTGGCTCTGGCCCCCCCTACCGCCGGATTCCAGATACGCCCCTGCTCCATGGTACAGCATCCCCTTGTCCCAAAGAGGTCACTAGAGCACCAGGGCACCACACTAAGGTAAAGGCGGGAAGGGGAGGATAGGATGCCCACCTGCCTGTCCGCCAGCCTGCCTGTTCATCCGCAAATCCAAACGGACAGACAGACAAAACCTGCCCGGTTGCCCAGCCATATCCTCAAAAATCCAGGCATCTTCTAGCTTTTGCCATCACCTTTTCTACCTGTTTGGCCACCTTAAGATCATCACATATGATCACGCCCAAGTCCCACTCCTCTTTCAAGCACAAAAGTTCCTCACCCCCTAAACTGTCCGTTCCCTCAGGTTTTTGCAGCCCAAAAGCATAGCCCTGCATTTTTGAGCATAAAACTTTAGCTGCCAAATTCCAGACCATTTCTCTAGCTTCACTATGTCCTTCCTCATAGCCTCAAGGGAGTGGAGGAGTGGCCTAGTGGTTAGAGCACTAATCTTGGAATCCAGAGATGGCTGGTTCAAATCCCACTGCTGCTCCTTGTGATCTTGGGCAAGTCACTTAACTCTCCATTACCTCAAGTACAAACTTAGATTGTGAGCCCTCCTGGGACAAAGAAGTATCTGAATGTAACTCACCTTGAGCTATTACTGAAAAAGGTGTGAGCACAATTCAAATAAATAAACATCTACACCATCAGGGATGTCTACTCTATTGCAGATTTTGGTATCACCTGCAAAGAGGCAAACCTTACCGGACAGCCCTTCAGCAATATCGCTTACAAAATGTTAAAAAGAATCGGCCCCTGTGAAGAAAAATAATTTGACACCTACATTTCTGTGCCAAGGGCATGTGTAAATTACAGAATACTAGCACTTATACAAGTAACCGTGACAGTCACACATGGAAGTGCTGGTTGGGTGCTACACAGTATTCTATAACTTTAGCACTCAATTCAGCATGTAAATGCAAGGGGGTAAGCACAGGGAGGGGTGCATGAGCAGGGAATGGGCATGTCTAACATTTATAGAATGCTGTATGGTATGTGCTAACATGCGGCATGGAGGAGTGTCACCATGGTGGGTACACCTAAATGTAGGCACATTTCTGCCAGCTTACACTAGTATTCTATAAAAATAACTTGACATGATTGCTTTTACAGAATAGTGCTTGATGTGCATAAATCTGGCGCTTAATTTCTAGCACCCAGTTAGAAAATTGCCCCATTACTCTTTATCTATTTTTCTTCGGATTTATGCCCTGATCTAGGTAAGGATTTACAGTCTTCTTTCTTTTCCTGGCAGAACTGGTTGTGTGCTGCAGCCTCTTGGTAACTTTCTCTGTTAGTCCACCCTCTCTGTTCCACACCTTCTCTATCTTGCTTGTGTCTTTCTCTTAATGTGTCACTTTCTGTTTTTCTTTCTCCCAAAATGTTTGTGTCTGTCTGCCTCGGTCTATGTGTCTGTCTCTGTTTCACTGATTCATTGCTGGTGCTTTTTTGTATATTAATTTCTCCAGCTTGGTTTTCACAGGGTTTTATAAGTAGTGATGGCATAATCTTGTTTTCATTAGATGCTGGCAAGGGAAACTTTCCCCTTCCTTTGGGCTTTCAGCAAAGCTGCTGTCAGCGCCTTCCGGCCAGGCAGGAGCAGGGTAGGTAGATGTTCCCTCTGAAGCTTTGGCTGCCTTTGTTGTGGTAGATAATTACAGCTCTTAGTCTAGGAGGAATGCTTTACAAGTCTGGTGGCACCCGCAGGTCGTGGATAGCCTCAAGCCACAGGGAAGGACTCTCAGCACACATGGTACAGGGAGAGTGGCTTCTGATGTCCTCACAGAGATGGTTAGAACATGGCTGCAAGAAAATCATTTCCCCAATAGCAACCCCCTCCCATCCTTCCACCACCTGTTTCTCCACTTCTGCATCATTCTTTTACTTAAAATCTCAAACACAAGTTAGTTTTTTTTTTAGAAGAGAATGGGAGATGGATGGGATCTACAGTGGAACCTGCTTTTCTCACAGCTGGATCTGATCTGCACTGAGGTTTGTGTTATCACAGCTGAATATGAATTTTTAGGCAGTAAAACAGTTAAATAAAGCAAAAACAATGAGTAAAAACATGTAAAAAATTACTTCAGTTTAATTTAGTTAACAGAAAGACAAAACATGAATTTTAATAAATTACCCTCCCTTCTCCCTCAGGATGGAAAGATGCTATACTAAGAACTTATAATAACCAAAACTTTGAGAAGGGGTAGTCATGGTAGACCAGAGTAGCAAAGATGACAGACGCCAGCAGGGCCTTCTAGACCAGGGGTGCATAAGTTCAGTCTTTGAGGGTTGAAAATACGCCAGGTGTTCAGCATAACCTCTACTGTATGCAAATCTATCTCATGCATATTCATTGGGAAAATACAGAAAACCTGGCCCATGTGCACCCCTGTTATAGACTAAGCAGTTTACGGAGGCATGTGCTTTTGAAGACAAGAGACCATCAGAAGAACTAAATTGTTGTCCTTGAAAGCTCATGCCTCCAGAAACTGCTTTGACTATAACAGTGGTTCTCAACCCAGTCCAGGGACAGAATGGAGGTAGTGCATGCAAATCCTTCTCATGCATATTCATTGTCGGTATCCAGAAAACCTGACTGGCTGGGTGAGTCCTGAGGACTGGGTTGAGAACCCCTTGTGTACACTGATGGTGTGTTAGAAATGACAGACTACAGGCTGCAGAAAAACAGACAGAACACATATTAGGTCCTTGGTCTTCACTCCCAATCCTCAGGGACCTTCAAGGGGTCAGGTTTTCAGGATATCCCTAATTAATATGCATGAGAAAGATTTGCATGCCTACTACCTCTAGTGTATGCAAATCTGTCTCATGCGAATTAGGGATATCCCAAAAACCTGGCCCATTGGTGGCCCTTTGAAGACTGGGAGTGAAGACCACTGTACTAGGTGTTTTCTGTCCTCAATTATTGAACTCTGGCTTTTCCTAAGATAACGTTTCTCAACCCAGTCCTCGGGACACATCCAGTCAGTCAGGTTTTCAGGATATCTACAGTGAATATGTGCAAGAGATCTGCATTGATTTGCATGCACTACCTCCACTGTATGCAAAGCTATTTCATACATATTCATTGCAGATAGCCTAAAAACCTGACTGGCTGGATGTGTCCCGAAGACTGAGTTGAGAGCCTCTGGTCTATAAGTTGCTTCCAGTTTCTTTCTTTACAGTAGAGAGCTGCACGGGAACAGAGACCACGGGAATCCCCCCAAGCCTATTAAGTCCACAGGAATCCCACAGGGATGGATGCAACTCCCTCGGGGTTCCCGCGGTGTTACCTTGATTCTGATCCGTCTCCGACCCATCCGAGTCCAACATGTCTGCCTTCTGCAACAGTCGCTGTGGTTCGCGTTCAACTTAAAAGTGAAACTCAGCAGAATGATGCACTGCAGCACGCTTTCGCTCCAATGGGACCCATGCCCTAAGTTGCGCAATCAAGGAAAGAGAATGCTATTGGACAGAGCCCCAGAATGAGGCTCGAAAACTTTCAACCCTCATTCTAGGGCTCCATCCAATAGCGTTCTCTTTCCTTGATTGCGCAAACACAGGGCGCTCCAATAGCAGTGAAGGTGTGCTGCAATGAGACATGCTGCTGAGTGAGCACGCAGGCTCCAGCCGTGTCCAGCACCAGTGTTTAAATATGCTGGAACTAGGCAGCGAAGGTCATCACACACCGGCAGAGGAAACAGGGTCAGCGAGGAACAAGCAGCAAAAGCAATGCTGGAGGAGGAGAGGAGTGAGGGGACAGAGGCAGCAAGCTGAGGTGACCAGAGGAGAGGAGGCAGTACTGAGCAGCACGTGATCAGAAGAAGCAGTAAGGGGACAGAGGCAGCGATCAAGCTGAGGTGACTGGAGGAGAGGAGGCAGCACGTGATCAGAAGCAGTGCTGGAGAAGAAGAGGAGTAAGGACACAAGCAGCGAGCTGAGGTGACCGGAAGAGAGCAGGAGGCAGTACGACCTGAGCTGTGGCACCTGAGGAGAAGAGAGGAGGCTGTGAGCAATTAGTCCTGACCCACAGCAGAGAATTGCAGGGAGGTGAGTCAGCTGATACATTTTTTTGTATATGCATATATGCAGTTTTCTTTCTTTCTGTAGTGGGAACTGGGAAATGGTTTTCTTTCTCTTGATCAGCTGGCTGTTTTTGTATCTGAGCTCCAGCTAAAGCATGCCCCCCTTTTGACTTTGGTGATGGTTTTTAGTGTGTTGCTGTTTGTCCTTTAAAGAGCTTTTCTACAAGTTGCATTGTAGGTTCAGGCAGGGCTCAGTGTCCAGCTGTCTGTATCTGTCACATTGTTATAGTGACATTGTACTGATTACACATGTTCGGGTAACTGATTTGCTCTCTTTTAGTTTGGAAACTTCTGGGTGTGTGTGTGTGTGTGGCGGGGGGGGGGGGGGGGGTTGTCCTTTCTAAATTTCAGTATATTATTCTAGTTTCTTTGTAGGTTGTAATCCATTTACATAGGTATTTACCATGTTTATTTTTTGTGTGTCAAAACTGGTGGGCTCATTTTGGGCTACTATTTGGCATGATTTGGGCTTGAAACCTTTTTACCATCTGGTAACACTGGCCCCCAGATTGTGGAAAGAGAAAAGGCAGGCCCGGCTGAACCGAGCCTGATTCCTCCACCATGGTTTTAAGTGCTTTTATGCCGGTTTTTCTTTTGGTACCTCGCTGTTAAACTATGGAATTCTATTCCTGTTCAAATATGGAGCATTGACTACTGCTGACAAGATCACTGATGACATCTTGTCTTACTGGAAGTCAAAATCAACTAAATGGGGAAAATCTTTCTGAAGTTGCCAGACAAGACCCCAGAGTGCCTGCTGCCAGCAAATCATCCAAACAGTCATTTTAATCAGCTGGCCGTGTTCTCCAAGATAGATGATCACAGCCAGTACCACATACTGTGGATGGACTTCTGTTTCTGAACGGACTAAAGAAATAACTGCTTGGTATTCCTAACTGACTAGTTATTGTCCTCTTCCTTGGTGGATGTTTGCGTTCAGGGGCGTAGCTATGTGGGGCCATGGGGGCCTGGCCCCCCCAGATTTGGCCCTAGCCCCCACTGACCCTTTCGACCCCCTTCCCGCCACCGCTAAGCCTCCCCTGCCACCTCCATTGGGTACCTGTGCTGGCGGGGGTCCCCAGCCCCCACTACCTGAAGTCCTCTTTAGCCAGTCTCCGGGCCGGCGCGTTGCTACAGTTGATGTGGAAGCCTAGGATTCTGTTTTTTCTGTGTGAGCCGTCCCAACGTCCTGCACGTTCAACGTACAGGACATCAGGACGACTCACACAGAAGAAACAGAATCCTAGGCTTCCACATCAGCTGCAGCAACGCACCGGCCCGGAGAACAGCTGAGGAGGACTTTGGCTGGCAGGGGTTAGGGACCCCCGCCAGCACAGGTACCTGACGGCGGCGGTGGGGGACTCGGGGGAGGGTTGGAGGCTGCAAGAAGGGGGGGTCAAAAGGGGAGGGGCGCCTGGGGGGGGGCTAAAATGTGCCCCCTCACCTCGGGCTCTGGCCCCCCTCCCTCCGAAGTCTGGCTATGCCCCTGTTTGCATTTTGTATTTTCATTAACACGCAATAAAAACTAATTAACCTTCAGAAATAGATACTTCTTTTTTTTAAGGGGACGGGCGGGGATGGAGGAGATTACTCGCAGGGACGGGCTAGATTTCTGTCCCCGTGCAACTCTCTACTTTATAGCAACCAAGACATGCATCCTGGAAACAGGAGCTAAAGTAGTGCTTGTGGTGCTAAGGAAACATCTCTGTATATGCCCTAGTTTTTTTGTGCTCAATCTCTAAGTCACTGTATGTAAAGGATGCCGGTGAGCAGACAATGTTCCTTGATGTTCCCAGAGTCTCCCAGATCCCTGAGATACTTGAAAATGAACAGATATGTTGAGTTATTTTTCTCTGCTGAGGAAAGGGATGCTCTCTAGATCCATCGCTTCTCCATAGTTAGCTATGACAAGCAGAAAATAATGTTGGTACTCCCCACACATAGCATCCTAGAAATCCAGGCACTAGGGCTCAGGGCTGGATCCTGAGATGATGAGGTGAGTAGGAATCCAAGCATACAATTCTGTGCAGTTGATTATCCTCACCCGATGACCTTTGGCAGTCCCTCTTTCCTCACCTTGTGAGAGCCCACAGTGCCCAGATTTTTACCCTCTCACCTTCAATGGTTCTGAGATTTCTGGATGCTTACCTGGTGAACTTTTTACAGTCCCTGAATCCTCGTTCTTTAACCTTCTGTGGTCCCTGAATCCTTGCCTTGCTTTGAATCTTGTTACCTTGGTAGCAACTCATGTTCATAGGATATCTGAAAGTGGAAATCCACAGAACAGTGAGAAGAAGAACCACCTCTATCTCAACTGTGGGTGGAACAGAGGACTGCGCCAATCAGGCTATATTTTAATTTGGAGGTTCAGTGCCCCAGTTGATAACTGTAATTAGTGCTGTACTATAAGATTCCTCCTCCGTCTGCATGGCTGGATGATAAGACAGCTTCTGTCCATCAGCTGACTCACGCCTACATCGCTGACAGTGCGTTATTGGAGCGGACACCTCCAGGCCCATCTGCTCATTCAACCCAGCAGTACTGAAGCAGGTCTGCTTGCTCTATTTGCATACATTCACCCACTCTGTGACACGACACTCCTCACACAAGACATAACAGCACCAGTGGAAGCGGCAGTTGCAGCGTTCCCGCCGGCTCTGCATCAGGATATTGTGGCCTCTCCCACAGCAGAGACTACTGCAGCTGTCCATCTGTGGGCTGGTCTTGTTGCAGATGCGACCTTGGGTGCCGGGGGAGTCTACCTTGGGGTCCCTCTCACAAAAATCAGGGGACTTCTCAAAGTAGACAAGTTCTTTGGCTAGTTGGCGCCGGCGCAGCCGAGGGTGGAAGACACCAGTGTTCTTGTTGTGTGAATCGATGAACACGGCACGCTGGAACTTCTCCCGCAGCAGCGAGCTGACCAGACGGAACTCAGGGGTCACATTCCAGCAGGTCTTGAACTGACAGCTGCCAGAAGTGCCATGACATTTACACCGTCTCTTCATGTTCTCCATCACCACCTGGTTGTAGAGACAGTCAGTGGGGGATGAGTTAATGAAAGCCTCTCTCCTCCTTTTTCTGTCCTATCTGTCCTCCCTACTCCCCCTTCTCCCATGCCTACTGTTTACTCTGGTTTCCTCTTAATCCTCCTCCACTTTTCACTTCATTCATCTCCCAGCTCACCTCCCTTCTCTTTCTGCTCCCCAGTGGCGTACCAAGGGCAGGGCGGTCCGCCCTGGGTGTCAGCGGGTGGGGGGGGGGGGTGCTCTGCTGGCGCCCCGGTCCCAACCTGCCTACCAGCTTCGTTGCCAGATGACCCTCTTCTCCTGCCACCCGGCACCTGACCCAGCCTTTTAAAAAAATCTCTGAAGCAGCAGTGCGGCACCTCACGTCTGCTCTATGTGTAAAGGAAGAAAAATCGCCTCGTCGGCCGGCCTTTCCTCACTGTGTCCCGCCCTTGCGGAAATCGGAAGTTACATCAGAGGGCGGGACACGGTGAGGGAAGGCCGGCTGATGAGGCGATTTTCTTCCTTTACACGCAGAGCAGATGTGAGGCGCTGCCGCTTCAGAGATTTTTTTTAAAGGCTGGGTCAGGTGCTGGGTGGCAGGAGAAGAGGGTCATCTAGCGACGGAGCTGGTAAGCAGGTGGGGACTGGGTTGGGGAGGGGGGCTCAGATGAGAGGAGGTGGGCTCAGATGGGAGAAGGGGACTGGGTCGAGGAGGGGGGACTCAGATGGGAGAAGGGGGTTGGAACTGGGGTCTGAGAAGGGGGCAGGAGGGAGAATGGGGCTATGCCTGGGACAGGTAGGAGAATGGTTCTGGGGTTGAAAAGGGGGGGGCCTAATGCAAAGCATGTGGATGAAGGGGATTGGAACTGGGAGTTGAGAAGGAGGGTAGGTGGGATAAGGGGGCCAGTACTGGAACTGAGAGCTGAAAAGGGGCTGGGGCTGAAACTGTGGGGACTGGGGGCTGAAAAGGGGACAGGGAGAAGTGGCTGGGGCTGAAGCTCGGGACTGGTGGGAGAAAAGGGCTGGGGCTGAAACTGGGGACTGATGGGATAGTGGGGCTGAAAAGGGGGGCAGGTGGGAGATGTGGGCTGGGGCTAGAACTAGGGGCAGGTGGGATAATGGGGCTAGAACTGGGGGCCAAAAAGAGGGGGCAGAGAGAAAGTGAAGGCAGACCCTGGATGGAAGGGGAAACGAGAGGGACGGCAGACCCTGGATGGATGGGAGAGGGAGGACAAATGGTAGATTGAAGGGGCAGAGAAAAAGGGCAGACAGTGGATGGAAGGAATAGAAAGGGCAGACAGTGGATGGAAGGGGGAGAAAGAGAGGGCAGATGGTGGATGGAAGGGGCAGAGATAGAGGGCAGACGGGCAGATGGTGGATGGAAGGGACAGAGATAGAGGGCAGATGTGGATGGAAAGGGCAAGGAGAGAGGGCAGACATTGGATGAAGGGGACAGCAGAGAGGGCAGACACTGGATGGCAGAGAGAGAGCAAAGACAGATGCTGGATGGAAGGAAGACACGGTGAAAAGAAGATGAGGAAAGCAGAAACCAGAGACAACAAACTGTAAATAAAATATATATTTTTATTTTTTTGCTTTAGGATAAAGTAGTATTGTAGCTGTGTTAATAAATGTTTATAAATAGAACATGTAAATAAGGTAATCTTTTTATTGGACTCATTTTAATACATTTTACTTTCGGAGAACAAAACCCCCTTCCTCAGGTCAGGATAGGATACTGTAACAGCACTATACTGTATTGACCTGAGGAAGGAGGTTTTGGCCTCTGAAAGCTAAATATATTAGTCCAATAAAATGATATTATTTGTTTTATTTCTATTTGTTAATTTGTAAAGTGGTGATTGGTATTTGTTAGTTTTCTCAAATTTACATCTACTGTCTTTATATTTTGCACAGTACTAGGGGACATTTTCTGTTTCTGTGGTGTTGCATTGTATGCAGAGCCTAGCATCTTGGGGGTTCCAGTTTAATTTTTGTGTAAATAGAAAGTTTATGATTACTTATTCTATAGTGGATTAGGGTGTATCTGTGTTTGTGAAAAAGACATGGCTTTCAGTTGGCATTGACTATGCAGGATCGACGATCTGTATTATTCTGTCTGGTTTTGTTTTACAATAGGTGAATTGATGTTCTAGTGCTCACTGTAGTGTTTAAGATGCTTTCCTTTTCCTTATGTGACTCCTAGAAATGACTGCTTATGGTATGGTAGAATTGCTGTATAGGTCCTGAGTGTTTTGTATTTTCGGTATGCCTAGTACTGGATTTTGGAGGGGGGTGTTAAAAAATGACCGGCCCTGGGTGTCAACTACCCTAGGTACGTCACTGCTGCTCCCTTTTTCTTTTCCTCTTCCTTCCCCTTCCTAAGCTGATTAGGTTAAAATCTAACCACAGATCTGTGTGCATACCTGAATGTCAAATCCACAACCCTCCACTCATGAATGTAATTTAATTTGAGTTTGGATATGTAATAGGTGAGTAAGAAATCTAAATATCCAATAATTCCTCCAAATCCATCAAACCCGCCCATCTTCCAGTGGCCTAACATCTCCCCCCCCCCCCACCCCCATGTGATAATCCAGAGCAAGGAAAGACAGAGCTTTGAGAATCTGTAGACAGTTCTACACTAGTGAAAAACTCCCTCCTGATTCCACCGATAGCGATTAGCTCACAATCACTGGATTCACGCTTCACCCTGGCATGGAGCACCATCTTCTGAACCACAAATAGTTTTTCTTCTAACAATGTGTCCAATTGCTGTTGAACAGATTTAATGTCACAGCTACAATTACTCTTGCTGGCAAAACATTCCATAATTCCACCACTTTATGGAAAAAATGATTTGTCTCAGCCTTCCCTATCCCCTCTTTTCTCCTACTCCAAGTGCTCATGCTAAGTCTTTAACTCCTTCTCTTCCCATGCTGTGGGTGTAGCAGACATTTGGTAGGAACAGGCCAGAAATCCTCTGCATTGTACGTAACAGAAGTGACACGTTACAACGCGCCTTCATCAGGTGGCTTCTGATTTAAGGTGCTAACATTTCCCCCACACAAATTGGAGAAAGCTCTTAATACATCTGCCTCTAAGTTGCACACTGAAGAGGAAAACCCAGACTGAATTTTCAGGGAAAATGAGGGCAGACACCAACCGCAGTGTCAGCAGGTCAGTTTGCTCCCATGATTTTACAGTACTACAATTTCTAAGAGTAAAAATATATAAATACATTTTTAAAAATCAATATTCAGCCTGCAGCAGTCAGCGTTTTCTTAAAACACTGACCGCTATGGGCCAAATTAGCCCCAGACCGTCAATGCCGGGCTAAATGTGGCCACTGGCACTGAATAACTGGAGCAAATTTCTCAGGTGGTAGCCATCAGAGCTTAAGCGGATCCCAGCTGAATATCAGTCAGACCCACATAAGTAGTTTCCCCCTTCTGATGCCCTTTCCCCTGCCCCCCACTGCCCCCTTCCGATAGCCACCTTCCTAAATCAAAGCAAGCCCCCCCCCCCCCGCTGGATCTTCATTACCCCAACCCCACCCACATGGTATTGCCTGCCCATTTCCCTGAAGGTCTAGTGGGCAAATGGGCATGAGCAATGCCCACCTACTCCTGCCCATTGCAGCTGCCTCCTTAAAATGGCTGCCATGATCTCTAGTCAGGGGATTGGAATAGTGGCGTAGCAAGGGGGGCTGCCACCCAGGGCGGTTCACCATTGCACCCCCCCCCCCCCAGGTGCAGCATGATGACATCCCCCCCCCCTCGGCACATCAACACCCCCCCGACCCAGTGCCTACCCTCCTCAACTCCATCCAACCAGCTCCCGCACCCTACCTTTAAAGAAATCTCAGAAGCCGTGGCGAGGCGAGGTGCAGCGCCTCGCGCCTGCATGTAAAAGAAGTGTGGATCGTCTCATCGTGCCTTCCCTCACTCTGTCTGTCCCGCCCTTGCAGAAATAGGAAGTTGCGTCAGCAGAGGGTGGGACAGACAGAGTGAGGGAAGGCCCGATGAGACAATCCACACTTCTTTTACATGCAGGCGCAAGGTGCTGCGCCTCACCACGGCTTCCGAGATTTCTTTAAAGGTAGGGTGCGGGAGCTGGTTGGACAGAGCTGAGGGTAGGCACTGGGTCTGGGGGTGTTGACGCGCCGAGGGGGGGTGTCATCATGCTGCACCCGGGGGGGAGATGGCAGGGAGCACCCCCCCTTGAGTTGACACCCGGGGCGGACCGCCCCCCCCCCCTTGCTACACCACTGGATTAGAAGGGGTGGTTCAGGATGTGAGGGGAGGGGGGTGCGAGGGGATGAAAGCACTTCATGCCATGACCTAGAAGTTAACCAGGCACTGGCCAATATTGAGACCAGGGGCATAGCCAGACTTCGGCGGGAGGAGGGTCCAGAGCCCGAGGTGAGGGGGCACATTATAGCCCCCCCCCCTGGTGCCGCTGACTCCCCCCTGTCGCCGCTGCTGCCACCACCACCAACAACTTTGACCCACCCCCGCCGACGACCCTCTTGACCCCCCTCCCGCTGCCAACCCTCACCCCGCTGCCGTCGTTGCCTACCTTTGCTGGTGGGGGACCCCAAACCTGCCAGCTGAGGTCCTCTTCTTCCGTTGCAAGGCTTCGTTCAGTTTCTGAGTCTGACGTCCTGCACATATGCCTTGCAACGGAAGAAGAGAACCTCGGCTGGTGGGGGTTGGGGTCCCCCGCCAGTAAAGAGAGGTGACGGCGGCAGGTTGGCGGCGGGAGGGGGAGTCGAGAGGGTCGTCGGCAGGTGGGTCCAGGGCCAAATCTGGCCCCACGTAGCTACGCCACTGGTTGAGACTAGTGCCCAGCTGACTGAAAATCTCTGCTAACTGCGTAGGTTTCTACACTGCTCTAACTCTGCCCCATACCGCCCACAAACTAGACGGTTTTGACACGGGTGGTAGGGGATAGTCAGTGGCACTATCCAGTTAAGTGGCGCTGAATATCCCTAGTTAGTCCCAGACAAGCAATTTAAATGGTCATGAGACTCTCCTGTCTGTTTATATCATTTTAAATATCTACTGCCCCCCCCCCCCCCCCCAGAGATTACAATTTTCCATCAAAATCCTGTCCAGAAAGCTGCATGGGATTTGTGTCCAGTTCTTCAGTTTACTGCTTTTGGAAGAATGTTTTGCTGAGTTTTTCATTGGTGGTACTATGGAGGAGGAAACAAAAGCCCCCTAAAAAACAAAAATGATACACGCAAAAGACACGCTGTTTAAAAAACTTATTTTTTGGTGGGGGGGGGGGGGGGGGGGGGGAGGGGAGAAGTTGTCCGGCTTTTCTCAGAGCATGAACCTAAGTGTAAGACACTTGCTGAGTACGATGTATGGAGTACTTTACCAGGGAGGGGCGGTAGTCGGCCTTCTGGGTTTCCAACTCTGACCACAAGACTAACTGTTAGCCCAAAGCCACCTGAACATCAACCAATGCTCTTCTCCAAATTAAATATCCTGCACTACCTCAGTAAAGTGACAGAAGCAAATCCCTTGGTCAGGCCCCCTCAGTGCAATGCTCCCAAGGCCGAGTACATCCCCACTGTTATCTAAATCTAGGCACCGACATTATTACAAGTGACGCGCCATCTAGCTACCTGTCTGCCCACACGGTTATTGTGGATCCTCATGCGAGCCTGGATGTCTCGAGGAGACTCTCTGGAGTCCATGAAGTCTCTGGAAAACTTCTCTCCAAACTTGAGTTCATGGCTGCAGCCTCCCCACTCCCAGGTGTCCTGCGGGTTGGGCCTTGGCGCCTCCAGGAGCATCGGAGAGAAATTCGGTGCCAGGCCCTTCACCTTGGCTAAGGCCTGCAGCTGCAACTGCTTCAACTTCAGACGGATCTTTTCCTCATTGCCTCGACGTTTATACTCACAGCCACAACCCTGTAGCTTGCCCAGACTGCAGGCAGTGGCCACAGAGTGCATGACTCCAGCGGCCAACAGTGAGAAGGTGAATGCACTTTCACGAAATCCTGTGGAGAAAGAAGGAATTAGAGTAGCAGAAACATGGAAGCCATGACCTGTCTCTTTCCCCATCCTCACCCCCTCCCTAAGCAATATTCAGTACCGAGATCCTCCACAAAATCTCAATGTACAGCTCCCACGAACTGCTCAGATCATCTTAAGCTATTTTCATGAGCACCATCCAAACCAAAGGCAAGGTTGATGTTTCCCTGCAAAGGGATGCTGTGTTCTAAAGGTAGGAAACCCTGCCCCCTTCACCCCAGCACCGTCTCCCTCCTCCTGGTTTAAGCTAATGGCTGGTATAAGTTTCAGGCTGCTGGGTCCTGTCTCAGATTTAGGGTGCCTTCCCCCTCCATCTCCCACCCTGGGAGGAAAATTGAACCCCCGCCCCACTACAGAAGCCAGGGCAACCACAAAGAAGCAGTGACTTGTCCCTGGGAAATTCCCTTTGGAAGAAGATCAAGCAAGAGCTCAGATTAACCCCTCCACTGCTGCACACAGGGCAAGTACAAACAAGACCATGATTTCTCTGCTTTCCTTCTCCTCTCCTCCCCCTGCCATGCTCTCCTGTCTCCTTCCCATTCCAATCTTCCATCTTCCCTCTCTTTCTTCTGTTGCCTTTTCTGGCTCAGCGTTTCCTTTCCCTCCATCCCCTCCCATGTCCCCCTTCCCTTCTATCTTTGGCATTCTCTTCTCACTTCCCTCTTTTCCTTCATTCTCTCTCCTTTCTGTGACCCTCTTTAGCCTCTGTCCTTTCCTCTCCTCTCACTCTCTCTGGCTCACACTTGGCTGAACTTCGGCAGTAGGGGGGGCCAGAGCCAGAGTGAGGGGGCAAATTATAGCCCCCCCCCCGCCACCGCCGCCGCCATTGCTGACCCCCCGGCCACCACTGCCGACCCCCCCCCCCCGCCACCGTCACCTACCTTTGCTGGCGGGGGACCCCAACCCCCGCCAGCCGAGGTCCGCTTCCTCTGTTTCTGTGAGTCTGACGTCCTGCACGTACAACGTGCTGCGACGTCAGACTCTGAAACTGGATTCAGCAGCTTTGAACAGCACGAAGGACGAAGAAGAACTTAAAAGACCTCGGCTCAGCTGGCGGGGGTTGGGGTCCCCCACCAGCTGAAAGAATATTTTTAAAGGCAGCGGCAGGAGGAAGCGGACCTCGGCTGGCGGGGGTTGGGGTCCCCCGCCAGCAAAGGTAGCCCACGGCGATGGCGGGGGAGGGTTGACGGCGGGAGGGGGGTCCAGGGCAAAATCTGCAGGGGCCCAGGCCCCTGTGGCCCCACGCAGATACGCCCCTGGTACACACTGCTTTGCAGGCTTTTCACCATATGTTTGCCACAGTATGACCAAGTTGCTACACTGCCAAAAACACAGAAATCCAAACTAATACCACAGAGCTCTAATGGGCCAATGATCAGAAACAAACACGGGAGCCGGAGGTCAATAGCGTCATACTAACGCCTGTGTTTGCTCCCACCCGATAATCAGAGCTGATGAGCGCATGTAAAAATACACTTGCTGGCTCTGAATGCTAATTGTATGCAAAATTCATGCAAACAAGGGTCTCCGCATTCATCCCTTATGATCACCGGGCAGCGCGCCAAACAAGAGCGCTGCTACCGCTGCAAACCTTACGCCAGCTCAGAGCTGGCATTAGGGTTTGCTAGTGAGGAAGGAATGAGGGAGACCAACAGAAGAGGCTTGACAGGTCCGGGATTTTCTCCTGGACTTGTCCAACCTAAGCCCCCCCCCCCCAAAACACAAGACCTGGAGGTCCAGTGGAACTCTAGGCCCCCCACCCTCAAAGCACAAAAACTCTGGTGGTCCAGTGGGACTGCTAGCTTCCCTGGGATGCGCTGAGCGTGGGTTAACCCATATATGGAAGTTAAGCCCCGCCCAGCGCATCCCAGGATATACCGGGCAGGGTGGGACGCCACCATTTTGGAAGCTGGCGGGTATTGGGGACTCCTGCCAGCCAACCAGGAGCCCAGAGCAAATTTGGGAGGGGGCAGGCCCCCGTGGCCCTACGTAGCTACGCCACTGGTTATCATAGACGGTTAAGTGCTGACTCTGCCCCCAGAATGCCCACAAAATAGCTGGTTTCAAAAGGGGTAGGCAATCTGGTCCTCAGGAGCCACAAACTGGTCACACTTTCAAGACAAACCTAATAAAAAGGCATGAGCTCTAGCTCATATATATTCACAGAGACATTCTGAAAAATGTGGCTACTTTGTGGCCTGAGGACTCGATTTGGCAGTGGCGTAGCTACGGGGGGGGGGGGCCTGGGCCCCCCAAATTGGATCCAGGGCCCCTGGTTTGGCTGGCAGGGATCCCCAGCCCCCGCCAGCTAAAGTCTGTTTCCAGCACTGTTCTCTGCGCATTACACTGCTTCCCCTCACGTCGCGTGCATGCTCAGTTTTAGTAAAACTGAGCATACGCGATTAGTTTCACTAAAACCGAACATGCACGCGACGTGAGGGGAAGCAAGGCAGGTAATGTGCAAAGAACAGTGCTGGAGAAAGGCTTCAGCTGGCGGGGTTGAGAACCCCTGCCAGCTAAGGTATGTGGGGTTGCGACGGGGCAACAGGCCAAACTGTGCCCCCCCCAACCCTCCAAATGTTAAGGTCTGACTACGCCCCTGGGATTTGGCCAGCTCTGTTGAAAAGCAAGAATGGGGGGGGGGGGGGATGACTGATAAATATGTGGTACACCTTTCCAAGGCAGGGGGTAGAAACTTAAACAAAAACAGCATTTTTAAAAAACATTTCTCGATGTCCCATTAGGTCAGGGGTTCTCAACTCAGGATACACTCAGCCAGTCTGATTTTAAGGATATCCATGATGAAACACATTAAAATAGATTCCTATATAATTGTCATGGAGGGGCATAATCGAATGCGAACGCCCATCTCCACGGGCGTCTATCTCCGAGAACGGGTACGTGAAGGGGCGGGACAAACCGTATTTTGGAAAAAAAATTGGGCGTCCATATTTTTTCCGATAATACGGTTTGTGCCAGCCAAATGCATTGGATTTGTGCAGATTTGAGCTGGGCGGTTTCATTTTTCAGCGATAATGGAAACCGAAGGCGCCCAGCTCAAAAACGAACAAATCCAAGACATTGGGTCGTGGGAGGGGCCAGGATTCGTAGTGCACTGGTCCCCCTCACATGCCAGGACACCAACTGGGCACCCTAGGAAAGCACTTGTAAAAGGTAAAATAAAAAATTTAAATACCTCCCAAGTCCATAGCTCCCTTCCCTTGGGTGCTGAGCCCCCCAAATCCCCCCCCCCAAAACCCACTTCCCACAACTCTACACCATTACCATAGCACTTATGGTTGAAGGGGGGCACCTAGATGTGGGTACAGTGGGTTTTGGGGGCGGTTTGGAGGGCTCCCATTTACCACCACAGGTGTAACAGGTATGGGGGGGGATGGGCCTTGGTCCACCTGGCTGAAGTCCACTGCACCCACTAACAACTGCTCCAGGGACCTGCATACTGCTGTGATTGAGCTGGGTATGACATTTGAGGCTGACATACAGACTGGAAAAAAAAGTTTTTAAAGTTATTTTTTTTGGGTGGGAGGGGGTTAGTGACCACTGGGGGAGTCAGGGGTGGTCATCCCCGATTCTCTCCAGTGGTCATCTGGTCATTTAGGTCACTTTTTTGGGACTTGTTTGTGAAAAAAAGGGTCCATAAAGTGACCCAAATTCGCGCTAAAACGCCTTTTTTCAATTATCGGCCGAGGCGCCCATCTCTCCTCGGCCGATAAACACACCCCAGTCCCGCCTTCACCTCGCCTCCGACACGTCCTCGTCAGCTTTGGCCGTTTCCGCAACAGATTGCAGTTAAAGACACCCAAAATTGGCTTTCGATTATACCAATTTGGACGCCCACGGGAGAAAGACGCCCATCTCCTGATTTGGGTCGAAATATGGGCGTCTTTCTCTTTCGAAGATAAGCTGGATAGTATGCAGGCAAACCTCTCTCATGCATATTCATTGAGAGTATCCTAAAATTCCTGACTGGTCGGAGGTGCCCTGAGGACTGAATTGGGAACCACTGTATTAGGACAGGGAAGTGGTATACAAATTCTAATAAGTGAAATCAATAATTAAGCACAGAGGAGTTTTAAGAGGAAGAGAAGCTGAACAGGAACTCAGGTAGAAGCTGTCATATTCCAAGAAGGAAATTGGTTGGGCAGACTATATTGGCTGTACAAGGCAGCTATTCCCAACCCAGGCCTCGGGGGGCACACCAAGTCCCATTGAGTTTTCAGGATATCCACAATGTAATTGACGCACTGCATGCAAATCTATCTCATGCATATTCATTGTGGATACTCCGAAAACCTGATGGGACTAGGTGTGCCCCGAGGATTGGGTTGGAAAAGGCTGATATAGAGGGTAGTTCTCAAATAGCCTTGCTAGTTTCAAGGTCAATGGAGACATTTTGAAGGGAAAACTTCCTACGCAGCTTGCCTTTGAAAAATGGCTTCAGCGAAGTGCGTAAGCAAAAAAGACCTCACAGTCTTTGGCCTTGCCTTACCTGAGAGCAAAGACTGCTGATAAAGTGTACAAATCTCCACTACATACTTTGCCTCCCAACAGAGGCACACTCTTAGTGGTAGCTGGCAGGGATCCCGAGCCCTGCCAGTTGAAGACCTCCCCCCAGTGGTGAGGAAAACGCTGCTCTCCAGCAGTCTGCTGCAGCTCCCTGAGCCTGCCAATGCTGGTACCTGTGCATGTGCAGTTTTCAGCGTATGCGCAAAAACTAAGGATGTACCAGTATCAGCGGATCAGGGCAGGGCTGCCAAGAGTAGGGTTACCATTTTTTGTCCTCATAAAAAGAGGACACTTGCCCCGCCCCTGATGCATATTCCCCTCCCCCTGTCACCCCCTCCTCCCCCCATCACCTTCCCTCCCCCATCATCTCCACTCCCCCCCCCCCCCCGTCACCTCTCCTCCCCTTACTCTACTATCCCTGGTGGTCTAGAGGTACCTCTTCGGGGCAGGAAAGAGCCCTCTCCTTCCTGCCCGGAGCGCCGCTGCCAGCTGCCCTGCATCCTGTGAGTCCGGCTCTTGGCGTTTCAAAATGGCCGCCGAGAGTTGAAGTCTCGCTGGGCTGCTTCAACTCCTGGCGGCCATTTTGAAACGCCGAGAGCCGGACTCACAGTATGCAGGGCAGCTAGCAGCAGCGCTCCGGGCAGGAAAGAGGGGACTCTTTCCTGCCCCGAAGAGGTACCTCTAGACCACCAGGGATAGTAGAGTAAGGGGAGGGTAGGTGATGGGGGGCAGTGGAGATGATGGGGGAGGGAAGGTGATGGGGGGAGGAGGGGGTGACAGGGGGAGGGGAATATGCATCAGAGGCGGGGCGAGTGCATGAAAGGGGCGGGGCAGGGGCATGAAAGGGGTGGGGCAGGGGAAGTGAAAGGGCGAGGCAAGTGTCCTCTTTTTATGAAAGAAGTGCAACAGCGGCAGTCTGCAGATCGAGGGCGGGACACAGGGAGGGAAGGCCCGAAGGGAGGCAATCTGCAGACTGCAGCTGTTGCTTCTTTCACACGGAGCAAGGTCGAGGTGAGATGCTATGATTTGAATTCAGGGGGGCCCGGCCCGGTGGTGGATGGAGGGGGGCGGCGGCGATGACGACAACCTCGGGGGGGGGGGGGGCGGCCTTGCCCCGGGCCCGGCCCACTCTCTCGGCGGCCCTGGATCAGGGAGCTGCAGCAGACTGCCAAGGTGGAGAGCAGCATTTTCGGAACCATCAGGGAGAGGTTTTCAGCTGGCAAGGCTTGGGATCCCTGCCAGCTTAGGTATGTTTTTTGAGTACAGGATAGACAGCAGGGAGTGGGGGGCAGGGGGGACCATTTGGTGCCCATCCACTTTCTGTCTAGGCCCACCCAAAGTCTGTTGTCTGGCTATGCCCATTTCCCAGACCTCCCTTCATCCTTCCCCCACCCCCAGCAGCTAAATCTAGCTAGTTTCTGAAACTGGGCTACTAAATTTAGCTGCTGGGGATGGCATGGGACATTTTTTAGCTCTGGGCATTCACCCAGGTAATTCGCTTTGAAAACTGACCTCCCTGTCTTTATCTGGTATCATATTCCACGTCCTTGTTGCAGGGCTTCTCAACTCAGTCCTTGGGGGCACACCCAGCCAGTCAGGTTTTCAGGATATCCACAATGCACAGGCATGAGATAGATTTGCCTGCACTGTCTTCTTGATATGCAAATCTATCTCATGTGTATGCATTGTGGATATCAGGGCCGCCGAGAGCCAGAGCCGGGCCTGGGACAAAGCCGCCCCCGGGCCCTCCCCACCACCCGAGGTCGTCGTCGTTGCCTCTGGGCCCCCCCCCACCTGAGTTCGCCGGCCCCCCCTCCACCCACTACCGGACCGGGCCCTGCACTAACCTTAAACGCCTCCTTTCAGCACGTTTGCAGCAAGCAGCAGCAGGGCAGACCTCTCCTTCCTTCCGTGCCCCGCCCTCGCGGACGTTACATCAGGCGAGGGTGGGACACGGAAGGAAGGAGTGGCCTGCCCTGCTGCTGCTTGCTGCGAACGTGGTGAAAGGAGGCGTTTAAGGTTAGTGCTGGGAGTGACGGAGGGAGGGCGGGTCGGACTGCGGTGTCGCCGGGCCCCCTCCGGAGGCCCAGGCCCAGGGACTTTTGTCCCCCCTGCCCCCCCTCTCGGCGGCCCTGGTGGATATCCTGAAAACCTGGCTGGCTGGGGTTCCCTCAGGACAGGTTTGGGAATCACAGTGGCGTAGGAAGGGGGGGGGGCGGTGGGGCGGTCTGCACTGGGTGCACGCCGCTGGGCGGGTGTCGGCTCCGCTAGTTCCCTGCTCCCTCTGCCCGGAACAGTTTACTTCCTGTTCCGGGGCAGAGAGAGCAAGGAACCAGCGGAGCCGACGCAGCTCCCAGCGACGTGCACTTGGGGGCGGATCGGCCCTCTCGCCCGCCCCTCGCTTCCTAATTGAAGTAAGAATGCGCTCGGGGGGAGGGTGCGCTCCGGAGGGGCGAGGGTGCGCGCCGAGGGGGGGCGCCGTGCTGCACCCGGGGGGGGGTGCGCAGCGGCGACTCGCCCCAGGTGTCAGCCGCCCTCGCTACGGCACTGGGGAATCACTGTGATACAATGACATTAGCAGACACAGGATCGGGGATGCAGTTCTCTGTTGAGCTGCCATGCATTCCAGCTGTACCTCTCTTCAGGATCGTGCTGTCATGGGGCACTTTGCTAGCACTTTCCAGGGTGGAGCAGTTCCAGCGCTGCATGCGCAGCTGATATTGGCACTCATGAATTGCAATCTGGATGCCTTGAAGAGCTGATGCCGTGACGTCAGGGCTCCGCACACAGAGGCCCATTTGCCGCTTGCTGAGACCAGGAAGGGTCAAACACACAGTGTTTGGAGTCAGAACAGGGTCCCCATGTATCTTGAGCCCCAAGATGTCATTGCACAGAACTCTGGAAGAGAGGAGAAAGCACATCCCTTAAAAGCAGAGAAAGGATGTTCTCTATCAACTGTAAGTGGCTGCCTGACCCAGAGCTCAGAGGCTGAATAAATACTCCATTCTATCATGGCCTTGACTAAGATCTGAAGTAGAACCACGCACAGAATTTGAGTCATGGGCTGAGCATGGTCCTCTCTTGGATGTTTGACTGAGACTAAAAAAAACTATTGCATATGGGAAGTAGCACCTGCCACTCACCCCACTGGGGACAAGGATGGGGCAACAACGATTACCAAAGTAGCAGCAGTAATGCGCCTGCTAAAAAAAAACAACAAAACAACGATACAGACATGCTCTGATTGACCATCACAACCATATCTACCGCCAGGGCTGCCAAGCTGGGGGGGGGGGGGGGGCAAAATTTCCCAGGCCCGGACCTCCAAGGGGGGCCTGGCATCAGGGTGTCTCTCTCTCTCTCCTGCTCCTGAAGGGGCACGGGTGATTGCGTCCCGACAGGAGCAGGAGAGAGAAAACTGCAGTGTCAGGCCCCCCTTGGAGGCTGGGAAAGACCGGGAGGAGCAGACACAGCAGGCTAGCGGGGGACCTTGCCAGCAGAAGAGATCTTCCTCCAGCGCTGCTCTTCTTCATAGTCTGTTGCGAAGCCTTCCAAGCGGTTGCTTTTCCCCTCAGGCCACGCATGCGCAAACTGAGAGAAAAAGCAGGCTGCAGGGTCAGGCCACGAGGCGGAGTGAACAGCAGCCTTGGAGGAAGACTCTTCTGCTGGCAGGGCCTTGGGATCCCCGCCAGCCAAGGTATTTACAGTTGCGAGGGGCAACAGCGATCCTTGAGGGGACGGTGACAGCAACAATGCTTGGGGGAAGGGGGCAGGACTAACGGCGGCGGCCCTGCCCCAGGCTCAGCTCAGTCTCTCGGCGGCCCTGTCTACTGCCCGTGCACCTCACAGTCCATAGCTGTGAATGAATTCATGAAATTTAATTTGTAGAACAATCTAATGGGATTACAATGTATGTGCAGCCTGGGGAGGTAGATGGTCTATACACCCAAACAGTGAAACCGTTATCCCTTAAAATTAAGTTCATAGTTATTTAGCTCTTGGTTTAACAGTATACACATAGGAGCTGACTCTGTGGGTGCTTGAGCACCCCCAATATTGAGAATTTCCTTGTATGTGTCCAGGGAAGGGTTATTTCCACTGGGCTTGGCACCCCCAATAATTCTGAAAAGTTGGCTTGACAGAGATAATGCATGACTTGACTGCCTGAGATTATATAGGATGTGGCATAGTTTAGACTGACGCATTGCATGAGTGGTTACATGAGCTGCCCATATGGATGATGTGGGTTTGAGGGAATCAGACTATTTGCTCATATTACTGGAAAAAAACTTACACGTGACCATAATTTCCTTCATGACATCTGTGTACAGTAGATGCAAAAGAAGTTAACAGTTCTTGGGGACTAGCAGCAGGGGGAAAACCACGGAACCCACCCAGAAATGCTGAACATTGGGAACCACTATTCTAGGACAGGGAAATGGTATAAGTGAAATCAATAATTAAGCACGGAGGAGTTTTAATTAATAGGAAGGAAAGGTAAACAGGAAGTCAGGTAGAAGCTGACATATTGCAAGAAGGAAATTGGGCAGACTATATTGGCTGTACAAGGCAGCTATTCCCAGCCAAGTCCTCGGGGGGGGGGGGGGGGACACACCAAGTCCCATTGAGTTTTCAGGATATCCACGATGTAATCATCGAGGCAGTGCATGCAAATCTATCTCATGCATATTCGTTGCGGATATTCTGAAAACCTGATGGGACTAGGTGTACCCAGAGGACTGGGTTGGAAATGGCTGGTACAGGGGGTGGTTCTCAAATATCCTTGCTATCATTGATGAGGCTCAGTCCTGCTCTAATGCCATGGAGTTCTGTTCCCAACACGTGGTGATAGAGTTTCAGTCTTGCCTTTTGATATTTAGATCCCAGTTCTGTTTCCTGCTCCCTGATGCTGCAGGTTACATTTCTGCCCCACAGGTATCCAGTCACCTCTCCTGCACTTGCTGCTGAGACCTCATAGCTGCCTGATAATTAGAGGTTCCATTCATATCCTTGCCCCACGGTGCATGAGCCTATCTTAGTTTTGTTGCCAACCCTCGGATCTTAACCCTGAGCATGTTCCAGTGCCTGAAAGGCATCTGCAAATACCTGCTTAGATCCCCATGGGGCCGTTGGTAGCTGGTGAAAAGCAGGTTTACTGCTACCTGAGGTCTAGACCTCTAGGTTCCCATGGCATGGGAGGGAGAGGCAGGAAGAACATTGCTCTCACTGCCAAAAAACGCATCACAAGTGAGCAACAGATCAAAACATGTTTATGCTGAAGGGGAAATAATCTTTTACCACCTCTTTAATAAAGAGCAATTGGCTAAAAAACAGGAAGTAGGAATATACGATCCAATATATACATCCTTTTTGTACTCCTGCAATAGAGGGAGAATTTTTGCCTTCACCCCACCCATGCAGCTGTGCATAGAAACACAGCTGCAATCAACACCTTGATCTGTGTGCTGGTATCCTGCACCCACTTCTTTGGGTATCACCACCTTATTCATAGTTACCATAAATGTAAGAAAACAAACACAAGATGACACGTATGAAACTGGAGCACAACAATATGGATAAAGGGTAGATGATGGACTTGTGGCTGGATGGAAGAAAAGAAAAGGGGGGGGGGTGATGAACAACGGACGGATAGAACAAAAATGGGTAGTGGATCCATGGAAGGGTGAATGGCTGAAAGATGATGGATCGTAGACGGATTGACGAAGAAATGAATACATAAACTGACCAGGAGAAAGAGACAATAGCAAATAAACCAGATAAAAATGTGTTCCTAATTTGATCCCTAAACACACACACAAAGAACAAGGCAGATAGTCTGAGGAGAGGATGGATGGCTAGAAGGCTCACTAGATGTACGTCTGACTACGAATCTGAAGACAGGTGGATGGACGGAAGGATGAGTGAATGAACTGATGGATAATAGATGGAAGGCTGTGCAGTGGATGGGGGGGGGGGGGGGTCAGGTCTCTTCCTCTACTTACCGACTGCAGAGCAAGAAGCAGCAGATAAGGAGCCAGGGACAGATGGTTGGGAGGGGGCTCCAGGCCATCCTCTGACCACTCTCTTTCTCTCTCAATGATGGGCTGTGCTAGCGGCGACTTCTTCTTCATCTCCTGGCCCATGTGGGGCTCCAACTCTTCCTCCTTTGAGAAACTGAGCCTTAGCTCTAGAGAAGCAGCAGAGGATTCAGTTAGTGTAATGGAAAGACCCAGATCCAGAGTGAACCGGAGCGTTGGGCATCTCCTTATTTCCCACACCCAGCTGTGGACCTCAAAAGATAACCCTGCTATGAAGTCATTCTCTTAGGTCACATAAGGCCCCATCATTCCCAGAGAGGTCCAAAAGTTACTAACACCAATCACAGGGCAGATCATTGGGCATTCACCTGGGTATGATGCTCCTATGCCTAGTTCATTCCCTCCTTTCTCCCCCACCTCTACCTACTTTCCCAGCCATGCACAATGCAGACTTTAGTAAAAGAAAAGAAAGCAAAACGTGTAAGGGAAGCCCATAAAGTTGGAAACGGCACTTGCTTTAAATCACTGCAGGACACGGATCGAATCTGCCCTGGAAAAGCAAACTCTCTTATCAGTGCCGTGGCTGCACCTCAGAGCAATTCGCACCTGATCGCTTTTCCAGCTCTAGAGTCAGCTCAGCTCCAGGAACGTGGTCAGGATCAGGGGTGCAGATGCTGCCACTGATAACCAGATTTGAGTCAGAGAGGCAGCATGAATTCCCACTTAACATCTACTTCGTGTGCTTCTCTCGGTCTGACGCAGTGACGAATTAAAAAAAAAGCCCCTTTACACTTCATCCTCCTCCATCCCTACCCCACCCTATTCTGACTATTTATTCAACTCATCGGCCCCTTCAAAATTGCTGATAAATTCTAATCCCCCTTCATTCATCTCTAGTTCTCTTTCACTGACTTTGACAAGTTATAGATGCCATGCCAAAGCTCCTTCCTATGCGGAGCTCCCCTGTGGCCACCTTACCTCCCTGTCCAGGGCAGTCGCTGCCATCTGCTCTGCTGTCCCTGCTGAGCGTCTCTCTCTCTCGCCTTTCCTTTCAATGAGTTTCTTTCCCCTCCCGCCTCTTCTCTCTCCCTCTTGCTGGGACTGATCGCGTCTCTCTCCTCTCTCCTCTGTGTTGTAACAGCCACTCCCTCAGTCCCTGTCCTCGATTTGTTTCTCTTCCCCTCTGCAGCTGCTCCCCTTTCATCTCGTTGCCTTTCACCTGTCAGCCAGTCTCTGTAGTTTGTGGTTTCCTGGCAGGTATCAGGCCCTCCTTCCTTTGCTGTCTATCCTGCCGCTCACTCTCTACCGAGTGCTTTCCTTCCCCTCTTGACCGTCTCTTTTTCTGGTTTTCCCCTCCCTGTTGTCTCCCTCTGCGTGTCTCGCCTTGATATCTCGCTTGTTCTCTTTTCTCTCTCTCTCTTTGTCTAATTCTGATTCATTTCCTTCCGTTGTTTGTCTTTCTTTCCTTTTAAGCACTTGCTCGTGTGTGTGTGTGTTTTGCCAGTGCATTGCCAGAGACAGATGAAATGTTTTTCTCATGCCAAGAGCCCAAGACCAAAATCGGTGAGGCTGGCCCGGACACCTCATGCTAGGGGAGAAGGTGACTGGGTGATTACCTCCAGTGACTACTTCCCCACCGACAGGTGTCTGATTTGATTACACCCTCCCCTGTCACATTCTACAGGGGAGATGATGGAGGTGTGGCCCCCCCTTCTATCTTTCTCCATAGAGGAAGGGGCGACTGTAAAATCATCATGCTTCCTTAAAAGAGAGGAGGGGGTGGATGTGCCATCCTTTCTGGTGCTCCCTTTCATAAGGGGTCAGCTAAATGGCTAGTGCTTCCGATCACTCCTTCCAGGGGTGACTGTGTGATCCACTTCCAAACCTACTGAAGATGGGGCTGTGTGATTCCCATCGATGCAGCGTTCCTTCACATGGAATGGGAGGCTTATGTAACCCCCCCTTCTGTACTTTCCATGGGGTGGTTATGCCACTCTCTGCTATTTCCATGCATGGGGGCAGTTTTTGGTGATCCCCTACCACCAGCACATCTAGACTTATCAAAGGCTCCTTGTGACCCTGCTCCGCTCTCAGGCGCATTGTAGGGATGCGATTCCTGCGGCGTGCACCCTTTCTTAAAAGAACAGATCTTGTACGCTTGCATCATACGCCTGGAATAGACTTCCCAAGTCAGTACGTCAAGCTCCGTCTCGGGCCATCTTCAAATCTAGGCTAAAAGCCCACCTTTTTTGAGGCTGCTTTTAACTCCTAACTCCTATTCACTTGTTCAGTACCCATGTCTGTTTTATCATTCCCACCTTAAGTAATTCCCTTAGCCCTTATTTGTCCTGTTTGTCTGTCCTGATTAGAATGTAAGCTCTGTCGAGCAGGGACTGTCTCTTCATGTTCAAGAATGCAGCACTGCGTACGTCCAGTAGCGCTATAGAAATGATAAGTAGTAGTAGTAATGGTATTACACTGTTCATTGTGTTGTAGCTTTAAAAAAAAATCAACAAAAAGATTAAAAATAAAAAGAACAGATCTCAGTAGGGGTAGTTGACGTGTGTGACAGAGAGAGGGCAGTCTCCTCACTCCCCTTTGCCTCATGTTTGTTTTGGCTGTATTAGACATAAGTGACTCATGTGAATGCTGCTGACTTTAGGGGCCGTGATGGGAGGGGGAGAAGGTAGAGATGAATATCTGATGGCATTCTGTGATCTGTTTATTCTCAAACTCTGAAGATCCTCAGAGTGCAGCTGGAAAGCGTCAGACACAGGTGAAATATCAACAGGTTTCAGAGCAGGACAGGCAGGGCTCTTCCAGGCCACAAGGTCTGAAGCTGAGAGTCCACATCTACTACTTATCATTTCTATAGCGCTACTAGACGTACGTAGCGCTGTACACTTGAACATGAAGAGACAGTCCCTGCTCGACAGAACTTACAATCTAATTAGGACAGACAAACAGGACAAACAAGAGATAAGGGAATATATTAAAGTGAGGATGATAAAATAAGGGTTCTGAACAAGTGAATAAGGGTTAGGAGTTAAAAGCAGCATCAAAAAGGTGGATTGCACATCCCACAGGGTTGGAAGATAGAGAAAAGCAGAGCAACAGGGAACGCACTAAATGGAGAGATCAGAGGGACTTTTACAAATTCTTGTTATTAGAATTGCCTATTATGACATAGTAACACAAAGTATACAGGCGTGTTCAGCACGTGTTTTATTAATATACTGACAAAACCCGCCTTCTGGTTTTTTCCTTTCAGTCTAAGGATATTTTAATTTTCAGTAAAATTAAAGGGACCACAGAATCCAGCCTCACAAGTTGTTCAGAATAACAATTCCTAACCTAAATACCCTAAATTGTTTCATGAACTTCTTGTTCTATAAATCACGTAGTCTTCTTTGATGGAACACATAATCAGTTCTTTTCTCATTTTTGGCAGTCTGGACACCAAGGGAAATTTTGATAAACCAACGCTAGCAGTAAAGAAGGGGAGAATGAAGCACTGTGGGGGTGGGGGGGGGGGGAGAGATTGGGGAGGGAAGGAGGGGAGCAGTGTGGGTATGATGGAGGAATAAGGTAGAGGGAAAGGTGCTATGTGATATTCGTCAGCTGAGAGATGGGGAACTTTGAGGGATGCTCTTGACTTGCCATAACCACACCTGCCTTTACATCTGGACTATGCATTGAACCTAATGCCGACACAGCTGTCTCTGTAAGATATCTTTCAGTGCCACTGGAAACAGCAGAGTATCAGCAGTTCTTCTGAACTCGAGACCTTCCTGCACTGTGCAGCTTACAATTTCTAATAATGGAAAGAGATCCATAGTGCAGATAACACTACCCAAGTCCCGTCATCTGAAGATGAGGTAATGCTATCACAACTACATCACTGAGCACAGATACCACTATCACCTAAACCAGTGGCATAGCCACAGGTGGGCCAGGGCTCACCCACTCAGGGCTCAGGCCCACCCAACAGTAGCACATGTTTAGCGGTAGCTGGTGGAGAACCCAAGCTCTGCCAGCTGAAGACTTTCCCCTGATAGTAACAAAATTCTACTCTCCACAATACTGGCACCCGCGCATGCCTGCTGCAGACTGCCAAGGTGGAAAGAAGCATTTTACTGCCAGCTGAGATATTTTTTTGGTGGGGGGGGGGGGGGGGGGGGAAGAACCTTTGGTGCCCACCCACTTCTTACCTAGGCCCACCCAAAATCTGTTGTCTGGCTACGCCCCTGGCCTAAACACACTGGGACTTGGGGAAAATCCACTGCTTATTTCTGGGATAAGCAGCATAAATTGTTTTGTACTTTTTTGGGATCTTGCCAGGTATTTGTGACCTGGATTGGCCACTCTTGGAAACAGGATGCTGAGCCTGATGGACCTTTGGTCTGTCGCAGTATGGCAATATTTATGTACTTATCCTTCCAACCTCTTCTCCTAAGCACAGACAGCACCACCCTAGCAGCATCGCATCACCTAAATACAACATTCTAGCCCCATTGCCCAAGTATAGGAGCCATCATGCCCACCACAACACATAAGGGCGAAAGGGAAATGTGGTCTTGATATACCGCCTTTCTGAAGTTTTTGCAACTACATTCAAAGCAGTTTACATGTTCAGGTACTTATTTTGTACCGGGGCAATGGAGAGTTAAGTGACTTGCCCACGGTCACTAGGAGCTGCAGTGGTAATTGAACTCAGTTCCCCAGGATCAAAGTCCACTGCACTAACCACTAGGCTACTCCTTCACTAGCAACATTCCATGTAGAAGCCTGCCCTTGCAGATCAGCAATGCGGCCGCGCAGGCTTCTGTTTCTGTGAGTCTGACGTCCTGCACGTATGAGCAGGACATCAGACTCACAGAAACAGAAGCCTGCGTTGCTGATCTGCAAGGGCAGGCTTCTACATGGAATGTTGCTAGTGGAATAGCAACATTCCATGTAGACTCTCAAATAGGGAAAGGGAAATGGGATTTGAGGTTTTTGCAACTACTTTCTGAGGTTTTTGCAACTACATTCAAAGTGGTTTACATATATTCAGGTACTTATTTTGTACCAGGGGCAATGGAGGGTTAAGTGACTTGCCCAGAGTCACAAGGAGCTGCAGTGGGAATCGAACTCAGTTCCCCGGGATCAAAGTTCACTGCACTAACCACTAGGCTACTCCTCCACTCCCTATGCAATAAACTGTTAACATATGAACTATTCCTGACTAGGCAAAATGAGTGCTAAAACTCAAACTCTCACTGTGCAAACACACGGAACATACTTGGTCAAGTGACATGCATGTGCTGTGCAATCACATCCACTGACTGGGGTACACACCTTCCCTAAGAACAGTCAGACACAGGCGCACGCCGCCTTTATTCCCTACAGCACCCAAATTCCAAACAACTCCCGGCCTGTTGTGTTTCTGCCTCAACTCGCTGGGATAAAGTGTCTGTGAATTTCCCCCGTGGCTTTTCATTCGCTGGGTGTTAACCGAGATTAGCTGCTTCAGAAATGAAAAGCTACTGTAAAGCAAAGGGAGAAAAACTCTCTGCTGGGATCCTGCCAGCCAGCTGAGGTTTCAGGAGCGCCATTCGCTTCAAAGATCTCCACTGCTGGGAGGCTTGGAAGAGGAATTCAAGCAGGGAGAAAGAGGCCTCTGTCCCGACCAGCAGGAGGTGCTGCACGGAATGGGACAGAAAGGAATACATGTTTGGGGGGAGGGGGGAATCTCTTCTGCTGGATGTAGGGAACACAGATGAGACAGAAAGATGTAGTCAGGGAAGGCGTAAACAACACACAAGATGGCTCACAGCAGAGAAATAAATGGTAACAAAGGAAGAATCTGGAAAACAGAACTGGAAAAGAGTTATGCATTTGATAATGTCATGTGGCATGCATTTGGTTTTGCAAGTTGCATTTTTATTGCATTTGCATCCAAATGCAATGTGTATGCCATGCAACACAACCAAACAGAATTACTATCTGATAGGTGTGAAAGAATGCACCTTGACTGTTCCTTTACAAAACCCCAGCTTTACACTCTCTCAAACCCACCTCCCTTCCAAAAAGCTCTCCTGTATACAAGTCCACCTGGTTTCTGCTTGTGGCCTGGATTGGCCACTGTTGGAAGCAGGATACTGGTCTAACCTAGTATAACCATTCTTATGGTGATCCATTTTAGAGCCACAAGGACTGGAACCTATGAAGCACCACAGCAGTGCACAATTGTACCAGGAAAAAAGATTGGGACCACAGTCCTAAGAGCTGTGGAGAATGAGGAAATTGCACTCACCTGGGACAATCCATCTGATAAAAAGCTCTATGCAATAACCTGGGGAACCAGGACCTCCCAAGCCCAGGTATCCAATTAATTCCACCCCACCCAATATATATTCCCACACCTTAATCAACATTAGACAATACCAATAATAACTCCAACAACCAAGTGGAAGTAAACCAGGCTGCAGCTTCGTTTATTGTTAATCATTAATTATTACAGCAATGAAGTTCCACACCCAAGCTATAGGTTTACAAGAATATTACTTAAGCTCAGCTGCTTGCCATGACAGCTGAGCAGGAGACATCACCAAATGAACTCACCTGCTGGTAAGCTCCATTTCACACACTGCCATAATTAGCTAGGGCTTAAGGAGCAGGCATGGACCTCCATGCCCAGTTCACCGGGTCCCATGACCTCAACTGGAAACCTGATCTTCCATCAATAATTTCTGCTCAGTGCATATCCCCCCATAATCCAAAGCCACAGTAGCTTGGGGGGCAGGGGAGGGCAGTGCCTAATACCACTGGCCCCTCCCCCTATTACCAATGAAGCTGCAGCCTACAAACACAGGCATTAACAAAGCTTTCCACTAATTCCTAAAAGTCATTGAGAAAAAGATCTATTCCAATCGTAGATAGATGAACCCCCA
This sequence comes from Microcaecilia unicolor, assembly GCF_901765095.1. Taxonomy (NCBI): domain Eukaryota; kingdom Metazoa; phylum Chordata; class Amphibia; order Gymnophiona; family Siphonopidae; genus Microcaecilia; species Microcaecilia unicolor. Next base: position 189,447,556 of record NC_044033.1, on the reverse strand, counting down.
TCTCATCCAACAAACGCGAATACTGGGGATCCACCCAGTCATGGTGCAGCTGTAAGCCACCCCAAGCCGCAAGCCAAAGGCCTATCTGCCTCTTAACCTTCACCAGACTACACGCCCATTTTTATCCTCAAATGTCTAGGCCTGGGAATGATGCCTGACTGAACACCCAAGTAGAAAAATACCAATTGATAATAAATCTCAAGTCATCCTTCACTGCGTCAAAGAGGCATTTTCCAGTCCAAGGTGATAATCAGCACTCTTGGGTGGCAGGGCCTGGATTGCAAACTGTACAAGAGTGGCAACAGTTGACACCAATGCATGCCACACTCTCCCAGTCAGGAAATCAAAACTCCCAGATATGCCATGCCCACGTGTAGTCCGCCAAGACGATGAACCGTCCTGTGTCCAGCCTAATGGACATACAAATGGCCAGCAATCCAAATTGGGTGTACCCGACCAGTTGTATCTGCAACAAATGAATATGTCAAGGTGGAGGGGAGCAGCAGGCCACACCAAATCGAAGGGACAGGTAACCAACACCAAGACCCTGTAAGACACCAAATGAGAAAAACATAGGAGTTATGAAATATAGCCCCCATTGCAGGAGTCAGGTCCTCCCACCACTTGTTATCGTCCCCCTATATTTTTTAAATAAATAAAACCCTTGAAAACCAATGGCCAGTGTTTGTAATTGCTTCCTCACTCAAGCCTGCTGCATCGGCAGTAGTCGTCACACCTATGCGGAAACAATAGATACTTAAAACAGATGTATCCACCTCCAGAACCTTCAATGCTTTCTTCAAAACAGCAGCTAACAGTAACCTGGTTAACACCTTTCCGTCCACGTGGACCAACAAGGTATGCCTGCCCACCATGTGAATCTTCAGGTAGTCTACCATGTGCAATATGGGACAGGTCTCCACCCCAATAACTTTCTTCAGTACAATAGTTTGACCCCCTTCTCACTTGGGCTGTTTTTGATCATATGATTCGTATACGTAGTGTCACCCTGTATCATCACATGCTCAAGTTGTCACCTACTGTCCCCTTGGGTCACTCCCATTCTGTCCACAAATTTGCCCACTAGAAATGCTCCAAAAAAGGCCAGCGAAAAGGCAGCCTTGAACAAAAGGGCCTCATACCCGGAGTATACTATGGAAGGCAAAACCCAAAGTAATGATTTTAAAATGTCATGGGAAATTGGCCACCTAGAATCAGGGCAGATCAGCACCGCATGTTCCCACCCAGTGAACATTCTACACACCAGAAACCCCAAAGCCAGATTTCCCCAACCAAATGCTTTACTAAAAAAAAAAGGCAAAACTGGTCACCTGACAAATCACAACTCCATTAGAGTATCCCAACCCTTTGGCATAGAGAACATACTCTGCCATTCCATTATCCGGTACCGAGCCCACTTTCCAACCACCTTGCTCAAGGAACAAAGCCACCATCATATAACCAGTGACATAGGCTGACCAAGTTGAAGGTGCCATAGAGCTGTTCAGCAGCCCCCAGACTGACCCACGTTCCACAGATGTACAGGCGTTGTCATTCCCTCCACATCTGCAGTAGATGCGAGTGTCCAAAAAAGGTCAAACTGGAAGCAAGACAAGAAGTCAGCAGGTCTGTTACTGGACCCAAGAACATGTCTAGTCCTGAAGTACAGGTTCAAGTGTAGGCAACAACGCCACACAAGCTCCCTGATCAAGGACTGCACTAAGAGGGATCGTGCCAACTGCCTGTTCACCACCTCAACCACTCCTTTGTTGTCACACTACAAAATTACTCTCTTATCTCACAACTTGTAGAAAAGTAATATTCTTCATCAAACCTGATTTGACCCAAGACTAGCCATGCCTCAGTGCACTACGCTCTCTGACAGTTTACCCCAAATCTTAAACCTACAGCGGCATCACAGTATAGTTCCAGATCCACATTAGACACCTCATCACCTTGCAGAGCCAACGTACCCATTAAAGGTCTGCAGAAAATCCAACCATTCTCCCAAATCCTTCTTAACCCCCATCGACAGATGGGTAAAGTCATGGGGCCGCCTAATTCCCTTAGTAGATGCATCTCCTAGAAAAGGACATGCCAAAATTAAGACTACCTATTAAGGACTAGATATTATGCAAGGTGGATTTCTTCATTCCATACACCTGTCATATCTGATCTATGAGCTGAATGATTTTGTTTTTTATTTATTTATTTGTAGCATTTGTATCCCACATTTTCCCACCTATTTGCAGGCTCAATGTGGCTTACATTTGCCGTAATGGCGATTGCCATATTCCGGACTACAAATATGCACATGGTTTTACAATCAAGTGCGTACAAACATGGTGAAAGAATACATTTTTTTGTTACATTTGTACCCCGCGCTTTCCCACTCATGGCAGGCTCAATGCAGCTTACATATTGTATACAGGTACTTATTTGTACCTTGGGCAATGGAGGGTTAAGTGACTTGCCCAGAGTCACAAGGAGCTGCCTGTGCCTGAAGTGGAAATCGAACTCAGTTCCTCAGCTCCCCAGGACCAAAGTCCACCACCCTAACCACTAGGCCACTCCTCCACATTGTGATCTTGCATACATATTAGTACATGGTTTTACAATCAAGTGTGTACATACATGGTAGAAGAATACATTGTGATCTTGTGTAGGTGTCGGCATTGTGTAGTTGCTCAGGTGAGGACATTAGGGTGAGAGTATTAGTGTATGGCGGTAAGGTTAGTCGGCATTTTGTGGTTGCTTAGTAGTCAATATTAGATTAGAAGTGGTATTATTTGTTCATTAAGGTCATTGAGTTTGCTCGGTCGTGTGATTGGGGTTGGACCAATCTTAATCTTCATTCTTATTGTTTGGTAATTAGGACGGTTGTTTGTTGTATGCCTTCTTGAATAAGTCAGTTTTTAGTAGTTTTCGAAAGATGGTTACCTCTTGCGTTATCTTTATAGTCTTCGGAAGCGCGTTCCATAGCTGCGTGCAAATGTAGGAGAAGCTGGTTGCGTAGGTGGACTTGTATTTTAATCCTTTGCATTTGGGGTAATGGAGGTTGAGGAACGTACGTGCTGATCTTTTTGTGTTCCTAGCAGGCAGGTCTATAAGGTCTGTCATAAAGGCCGGAGCATCCCCATGTATAATTTTGTGGACCATGGTACATACTTTGAATGCAATTCGTTCTTTTAGAGGGAGCCAGTGTAGTTTTTCTCTTAGGGGTTTGGCGCTTTCGTATTTTGCTTTCCCGAATATGAGTCTAGCTGCTGTATTCTGGGCTGTTTGCAGCTTCTTAATGATTTGTTCTTTACAACCTGCGTAAATTGCATTACAATAGTCTAAGTGGCTCAGTACCATTGATTGTACTAGGTTGCGGAATATGTCCCTTGGGAAGTAAGGTTTGATTCTTTTAATTTTCCACATGGCGATGAACATTTTCTTTGTTGTATTTTTCACATGGTCTTCTAGTGTGAGATTACGGTCAATCGTAACTCCCAGAATTTTCAGGCTGTCATAGACTGGGAGAGTATAGTTTAGAGTGTTTATAGTATGGTTTTTATTTGAGTTGTATTGTGAAGATAAGATGAGACATTGTGTCTTTTCTGCATTTAGTTTCAATTAGAATGCATCCGCCCATGAATTCATTATTTGGAGGCTATGTTGGATTTCTTTTGTAATTTCAGTTAGGTCATGCTTGAACAGGATATATATCGTGACATCATCTGCATAGATGTACAGGTTAAGGCCTTGGTTGGATAGCGATTTAGCTAGAGGTGTCATCATTAGGTTGAATAAGGTTGGTGACAACGGTGATCCTTGTGGAACTCCACATTCTGGTGTCCATGGTATTGACGTTTTTGAATTTGAGATCACTTGGTAGGTTCTAGCTTCTAGGAATCCTTGGAACCATTTTAGTACATTTCCTCCAATCCCAAAGTAGTCTAGGATGTTCGAGAGTATTTGGTGGCTGACCATGTCAAACGTGCTGGACATGTCGAATTGAAGGAGCAACACCTTGTGTCCGGTTGCTATTAGTTGTTTGAATTTGGTTATGAGGGTAGTTATCACTGTTTCCGTACTATGGTTGGATCGGAATCCTGATTGTGATTCGTGTAGTATTTTGAATTTGTCTAAATAGTTGGTAAGTTGTTGTGTTACCATACTTTCCATTATTTTGACAATCAGGGGGATGGATGCCACTGGTCGATAATTGGTCGTGTCGTTTAATTTTTTCTCTAGGTCTTTGGGTATCGGTGTGAGTAATATGTTTCTTTTGTCTTTGGGAAAGAGTCCATGTTGTAGCATGTAGTTCAGGTGTGTTGTGAGTTCTGTTATGAAGCGTTTGGAGGCAGACCTTACTAGATAGCTAGGACAAGTGTCCAGTTTGGAGTGGGTTTTGGAAAATGTGTTGATTGCTTGAGAAATAGTGTTTTCGGTTAATAGATCAAAGCTATTCCAAATTCGATCCGCTGGGTATTCGCCGGGGGTTGGGTCCATGCAGTCCATAATTTTTCGTGGTCAGTGGTGTTGAGTGGTAACGTGGACCGTAATTTTATAATTTTCTCTTTGAAGTACTTGGCAAGGTCATCTGCCGTTGGGATGTCTGTACTGGTTGTTGTAATTGGTGTAGTGTCTATTAGTTTATTTACGAGTTGGTATAGTTTGTGTGTGTCTTTGTAGTTAGGTCCTATTTTGGTTCTATAGTATGCTCTTTTGGTTTGCTTTATTGTGTATTTGTGTTTTCTTTGTTGTTGTTTCTATTCATTTAGTGTCTGTTCGTCTTTCCTTTTCTTCCACATCCATTCAAGTCTTCTAACCTGTGTTTTTAATGTTTTTAGTTCTTCATTGAACCATGGTATTGAGTTTTTTCTTCGTATGGTCTTTTGTTGTAATGGTGCAATTTTGTCTAGTGTGTTCTTACATCTGTTGTCCCAGTTTTGAAGGAAGTGTTTAGAGTCTGGCAATCTCATCACCATCTGCTCCAAATCAATCTTGATCCCCCAAAAGGTGATCACTGACACAGGCCCCTCCATCTTGTCTGCCACCAAAGGGATTCCAACAAGAGGAGTCACGGCTATAAAAGCAATCATAAGGAGTTTGCATTCATTGTTATTCAAAAAACCAACAAAAAGGAAATCATCTAAATAATGAAATATTGTCACAGCCCCCCCTCTGAGCCACTACCGAGTGCACAAATGAGCTGAATAACTTAAAATAGGTTGCCGGAAATCGAATAGTCCATGGCATGCACTTATTGAAATCCTATCAATGAAAAGGAGGAAGGATGCACCGGTAGCTATTCATCATCCATGTTGGCCATCAAGGCCCCCTGGTCACACCTGTGGACCAAGGCCAAGGCCTAATGAAATGAGGTGTGCTGGGGAAGATCATCGTTGATAGATCACCAAGCAGATGAGAGAGGTTATGAATTAATCTAAACTTTCCTTGATCTTTCTTGGAATCGCAGCCAATAGGGAAAGCATCAGCACTAGAAAAAGTCTCTGGTGAAAAGGCCCCACTTTCCTCCCCAGACTGATTTCCTCTGCTAATGTTTTGACTACAACCTCCCTCAACTGCCTGGTGGAAGGTGAATTACGAACAATGTTATTGGCCAATGTCTCTTGGAAAGGAATTACAAAACCTTCTCCCTCTTATCATACCTCCACAATCATGGGCACAAGCCCTCAACCATCAGTAGGGTGGGTACCCACACGAGGACCGTATCGCTTTTCTGCAGAGTTTGACCTACTTTCCTGTCCACACTGAGAGCACACGTGCTGGAACTTGCAGTTCAAGAAGGGATTTGAGGCTCTGTTGAACTTCCAATATATGTTGAACCCAATTCCTGCTCCCGCAGCTCCAGTTCCCGATCCTGAGGTCTGAAAGGACTGCACCAAACCAGGACCTGCAGCCACCATCTTCCCAACCCCAGCCACCATGGCAGACCATAGGCCTGGGTGTCATCAGGAGAATTCTATAAATGGCACTTAAAATTCTGCACCCAATTGGCAAGCGCATTTTAATCAAGTAATTAATCTATTAGCGCCAATAATTGGACACTAAACAATTACTGGCACTAACTGGCAACAATTTGGATTTTCATGCACATCTTGCTAGGCACTATCCTATAAAGATGCACGTGTACATTCTTTAGCATGCGACTGAAAAAGGAGCACAGCCATGGGTGGCGCTTGGGCAGGTCAGGGCTGGTCACTCAGTATTATAGAATTTAGGGAATTTGAACCCAGTTTAGGCATGGGGATTTTACACCAGGGTTCAGTTGGTATAAATCCTCGCACTTAAAAGTTGGTAGGGCCGGTGTAAGGGTTTCTGGCGTCCCCCCTGTAACATATCAGTTGGTACCCTCCACCATCCAGCAACTGTGCTCCCCCCCAGCACCTTCTCTCTTCCTTCCCCTCCCCTCCCCTCCCCAAGGGCAGCAAAATGCCTTTTGTTTGGGGGGAGGCATAAGCTTCACTCCCAGCTCCACCTTCAGTTCCCAAGTTCCCACACCAATTTACATTTAGTTAATTTGATATAAATCATACTCTCCCTAATTCTGTAACAGGAAACTAGGAACTAGCCTGTGAGCTCTGGAATACTGGAAAAAAAGAAACAGGAAGATGTTTCTTCCTGCAAGAACAAAATAAAAGATATTCACATTTTCAAAGCTATCTTTTTCTTTAAATATTAAAATCTTGAGGGGAGGGGGGGGGGGGTTGTACCTTTGTTGTCTGACCATTTGTTTTTCCACTTAGATTGGTCCTGGCCTCTTTTTACTACATCCTCTCATTGTTTTTTTCCAAAATCCATTTCCAGGATCTAATTTCTATTTTCATTGTCCATCTCCTTCTTTTCCTCCCTTATATCTGGCTCTGTTTTATTTCTTCTGTTTTATTTTTTTCTCTGTTTCCATCATCTGCTTTTTTAAACCTATCTTTAGCTAGATTTTATTCCTCCTTCTCCCCTCCCTCCAATCTTCAGTCTCCATCATTCACCTACTTACCAGCTTTTCAATTCCTGCACTTACCTCCCTAGTTCTCACATTCTTGCCTATGTCTTATTCCTCCCCCAGTCTCCTATTCCCTGTCTTTCAGTCTTCCATTTCCACCCTCTATATGCATTGCCTCCCCAGCTTATCTGTCTCTGCCTCTCTTCCCCTGCCAACCCCAGCTCTTCCTTATCATTGATCCCCTCTCCAGCAAAAGTCCCTTTATGTCTTGTCTCCTTATTCAGGTTCCCATGTCTCTCTTTACCTTCCCTATTTCTACCCTCTCTCCCTCCTTTAAAGATCTGTCCCTTTCCTTGTGCTTTGCCCTCTTCAAATCCTTCCTTGTTTTCCCCCTTTCCCCATCATCCTTTGCTTCTGCATCATCACCTTTCCTCTAGCGTCCATCCACCTACCTCTTTCTCCAGTATTTATGTACCCTATCTTTCCTCCACCTCAGCTCCAGTACCCACCCCTCTGCCCCTCCATAATCACCTTCCTTGCAAATACCCTTGTGTCTCCCCTCCCTCACACTGTATTTGTCATCCTCTTCCTTCTCTAAGCCCCTGCATCAGCCCCAAACACTTACATTCCATCTGCCCTTGTCACCTCCCAGCCCCCTTCACTCATGGATAGCATTAGATCCCTACTCCCATCCCTATCCCCAACCCCAGTTTGATAGCCAAGCCCCCTTTCTCCCTGCCCCAGTCCTAACATCAGCCCCTTGTTTCATCTGCCCCCAGCACCAGCTCCCTTATGCTATCCCCAGCCACTATCTCCTAGCCCATAAATCAAGGCCATCTCCTAGCCCTAACCACTTTCTCCTGGCCCCTAAATCAGAGCCATTTTAAGCCCCAACCCTCTTCTCCCACCCACTCCTTTTTCAATTCCCTGCTGCAGCTCTTGTCCTCTTCTGTCACCTGTCCCCAGCTCCAGTCTCAGCCTTCTTTTCAGCCCCCAGCTCCACCTCAGTGCCCTTCTCCCACTTGCCCACTCCTTTTCAGTGCCAGCCCCTCCCCTCATTTTCGGCCCCCAGCCCCCTTCTCACACCTGCCATCCTTCCCCCCGTTTTCAGCCCCCAACCCCCCTTTTCCACTTGGTTCCACCCTTTTCAGTACCCAGCTGTAGCCTCAGTGCCCACTTGCCCCCAGCCCCCTTCTCCCACCAGCCCTGCATTTAAAAATCACTTGCTGAGCGATGAGAGTATCTCTTTTCACTGCCGCTGCCCTGCCTGCCTTCCTTCAGGTCTGGCTGCCAGCACTACTACTACTAAGATTAACCTTCCTGTTTAAGAGGAAGCAGTTAATCTTTCTAATGTGGCGCTAGTGACCAAACCTGAAGGAAGGAAGACAGGCAGACCAGTGGCAGCGAAAAGAGATGCTCCCATCGCTCTGCAAGCAATATTTAAATGCAGGGCTGGTGGGAGAAGGAGGCTGAAAAAGGGGCAGGAGTGCAGGTGGGAAAGCTTTCCCCTCAGATGCCCATGCTCCACAGGATTGGCACAACAGGTAAATGTGCCAGCTTTTACGCCCCCGAACATTGACGCCCCCCCTGCTGCACTTACCATGCTAACCATATTGCTTTGGCCCTGAAAGTTGGGTATGGGTCCCAGAGCTACTCGCTAGTCTATAAAGAGCACCCGACTTGGATTGTCATTTATAAAATAGCACTCAGCCCTCATTTTTTCAGTGCCCAAATTTGGACACCATTTACTGAATTTAGTCCCATATGCGTTAACCACAGGTTTATGTCCTGGATACCCCAAGACAAGGAAAGAATAGTGAGATTAATGGAATCCAAATGGGTTATAAAATCTGAGGCAACATGATTTCACCAAAGAAAAATCGTGTCAAACGAATCTGATTGATTTCTTTGACTGGGTGTCCAGAAAATTGGATAGTGAACATACTCTGGATGCAATCTACTTGGATTTCAGTAAGGCCTTTGACACAGTTCTTCACAGGAAGCTCATAAATAAGCTCAGTAGGCTAAAATTAGGACATAAAGTGGTGGTTGACTGTCAGATGGCAGAGGGTGGCGATAAAATGGAGTCTACTCGGAGGATAGAAATGTAAGTAGCGGAGTGCCTCAGGGTTTGGAACTGGGGCCGATTCTATTCAACTTATTTCTGAGCAATGTTGCTGAAGGGTTAGAAGGAAAATTTTGCCTTTTACAGATGACACCAAGATTTGTAACAGAGTACTACTACTTATCATTTCTATAGCGCTACAAGGCATACGCAGCGCTGTACACCATACATGAAGAGACAGTCCCTGCTCAAAGAGCTTACAATCTAAATAGGACAGACAAACAGACAGAACAAGCAAGAGGCAAGGAAATTAAAGAGGTGGGGATAAAAGGTACAGGGCAAGTGAGTAGTGGTTAGGAGACAAAAGCAGCGTCAAAAAGATGGGCTCTTAGCCTGGATTTGAAAACGGTCAAAGACGGGGCTAGATGTACAGGCTCAGGAAGTCTATTCCAGGTGTGGGGAGCAGTGAGATAAAAGGAACGGAGTCTGAAATTAGCAGTAGAGGAGAAGGGGACAGACAAGAGAGATTTATCCATGGAATGGAGTACCCGAGGGGGGGGCATAGAGAGAGACAAGAGTGGAGTAGACTTCCCAGAGGGAGTGGACAACATGAGAAGAGATCAACAAAAATTGGAAGACCGGTTTGGCAGTTAAAATTTAATGCAAAGAAATGCAAAGTGATGCACTTGGGGTGCAGAAATCCAAAAGAGCAGTATATTCTAAGGAGTGAGAGACTGACGCGCACGGATTGGGAGAGAGATCTTGAGATCATAGTGTCTGAAGATCTCAAAGCAGCGAAACAAAGTGACAAGGCGGTCGTTGTTGCCCATGGAATGTTAGGCTGCACAGAGAGAGGCGGTATTGATGCGCCTGTACAAATTATTGTTGATACCAAACTTAGAGTATTGTGTCCAGTTTTGAAGGCTGTATCTCTTCAAGGAAAAAAGAAAAGATTTGAGGAGATTCAGAGGAAGGCGAGAAAAATGGTACAGATTTTGTGCATAAGACATTTGAGAAGAGACTGGAGGACTTGAATATGTATACACTAGAGAAAAGGAGAGAGACAGGTGATATGATATAGACATTTAATTGCTTGATAGATATCATTATTCAAACAAACCTCTTACAGAGACTTTGGGGAGATAGAACTAGAGGACATGAATGGGGGTTGCAGGGAGGAGGACTTAGGAGTAACGCCAGGAAATACTTTTTTACAGAGAAGGGAGTAGACGCCTGGAACACCCTTCCAGAAGAGATGATAGAGTCAAAAACGGTAAGCAAATTGAAAAAATACTTGGGATAGACACGGGGAATGCCTAAATAGAAAGAGGATGAAAACACAACATGGTTGTGAGGTGTTATCATGGGAAAGAGTACTGGGAACAGAGGCTGATGCCAGACAGACTTCTACGGTCTATGTCCCACAAATTACAAAAGACTGAAAGATTAACCAAGTCCAACATGGGGGAACTGAGGTCAATACCGGACAAACTTCTGCGGTCTGTGTTTCGCAAATTGCAAAAGACTGAAAGAAGATTCAGCAACTCTAGCAATGGGAGAACTGAGGTTGATGCTGGACAGATTTCTACAGTCTGTGTCCCGTAAATGGCAAAAGGTAGGTGAAGCTTCGGCAACTCCAGTGTTGCAGATCACTTTGTTGTCACTTGCTGCGAGTGAGGGTGCTGTACAGCTTGGAGGGAGGGGAAGACACCTTGACTGTAAGTTAAATACTGTCAGTGATACTTGGGGATGAGTTGTGGGTATAACCAAGATTACATCATGTTTGGCTGCCTATATGGTTGGCATGGTGGAGACTTGACAATCAGCATTTAAGCATTGCCGACTGGGGCCCCCACAAGAGTGACGGGTACAGTTCTAATCTTGTTGAGCAGGCTAGATAGACCGAACCGGGTCTTTATCTGCCGTTATTTACTGAGTTACTGTGTTATGATTCCAGTTCTGCTGCATGGAGGCACACAGGAAGTGAAATCATAAGAAGCACTGAGTGCTGATGTGATCCGCAAAGAAGTGCAGCTTGGATCAAATGAGGGAAAGACGCCAGAGCTTTGTGTTACTGTTCCTCTTGCTGCCAGGCTTTCCTTATGTCACTGCTCCTGCTTCTGCTGCTGCTGCCACCCCCTCTGAGCTGTCATCAGCAGGTTGCACTGTCCTTGGACATTGGAGGGGTGTGAGCCAAAAAGATCTCTCCCCCTCCCTTGGCTATACCTCTAGGCAATTTTGAGATCAATTCATAGTCCTGGAGGATGAAATTGGAGCTTTGCTCTTTGATATCTACAGTTTCCTTCAGCTTATTAAAGAAGCCTCCAGTGCTTGGAGTATCTGCTAAGCTGGTGTGGATATCTTCACATAGGCTAAAAGCACACAACCAAGGCAGATGCGTGGCAGCAATGGCCAAAGCAGAAAGTTTGGAGGAAGCATCAAAAAACATCATACACAGTATGTGCAAGATGTGACCCACACTCTTCAGCCTCTGCCTAAGATGGTTGCTGAGTCTGAGCATGTGCTGAGAAGCTGAACAGTCATACTTGTACCTTTTGAAAAATAGCCTAAGCTGCTATACAAAGCAAAACACACAGGGGTTGAAGCGAACCAAGTCCGAATGACCAGCCCAAACCACAGTAGTAAGAGCACCAAAACAAAGTTTATTAGGACCCTAAACGGTCCGTGTTTCGGCTACACGCCTTCCTCAGGGGTCTAGAAACATAAACATAAAATACTAATATAAATATAAAATATAAAACATAATATAAAAGGAGAGTACAAGGGTAAATACATATATATATATATAACACACAATGCAAGAAAATGCATACATTCCCAAAAAGCCTTTATATGTGAGATCACATAAAATGTCAATGTGCCATTGGTTTGCTTCCAGCCCTGTGTGTTTTGCTTTGCTTGTTTTTTTGTGGAAGATGTGGACCTCTTCTTTGTACTTCCTGAGCTGCTATACAAGCAGAAAACATGGCTTCCTGGAACACCTTCTTGCCCAAGTGATCCAGATCTTCAGCAGGAGGAGTGTTGAAGAGCTCTTTGCACATGTTGGCTTTCTTCAGACCTGCTTCCCCACAGTGGGGGAGTTTGAGAGCTGGATTTGTTAAAATCAGCTGTTGTCTAGACTTATGTTTCACATACATTGTTTTGGAAACAGGCTGTATGGTAAGTGGAGTTTAGCATATACAAACAACATTGTTGGTCTTGCAGGAGTCCATGAGCTGGTACTGCAACAGTGACCTTTGGGACCTTTATGAACTATAGGTGACCAAAAACATCCATCCATGGTTCTGCGTCTTGTTGTGATGGGAAGGATACCTCTCTTGTCATGCCCTGGACAAACCTTGGCTAAAAGATGTCCTCATAAGGAGATTTATTTCTTGGAAGAGGTGAAGACGGATTGGATGTGTTCTGGTGGAATATTCCTCCACCTCTAGGAGGGATGAAGTCCACATTATGAGATAACAGAGCCTGGAGGAGATGGGGGGCAGTGAGTATGCAGTTTCAGGCTCTGAGGAGGACAGAAAGACTAGATATTGCTGGCTGTTTCCGATGAGTCTGGCTTTTTCATTGAATGGCAAGGCCATATTGGAGGTTAAAAACAACCTGTGGTTGATCTTTTGTCTCCAAATGAGGAACGCGGGAAGACACCCTCACCACAGCCTGGAAAGGCCCCGCGTGCTTCAAGATGGCAAAAAAAAAGCTAATGCCAGACAACACACTGCATGGGAAGATCATTGATGACTGTGTAAGCACCGCGGTGAGCAAGTTCGGCATGTTAGTATACATTAGTAGGAATTATTCTGTGGATCCTGTAGCTCTCGCATAATTTGGTGAGTATGCCTGAGTGCTCATGAGATTGGAATTGTATAGTAAGCTGGCTCCTTACATGCCTTCTGTTTGCTGTTTTCTGTCATGGAGAGCCTGTTGTGTAGGCAGCAGACTGATGTAGCTTTCGGGGGGGGGGGGTGGAGTTGAGAGGGCTTGGGGTGGAGAGGGGGAACAAGGGGGGGATCGAGGGGAGGGGGTGGGAATGGGGAGTAGACTAAGATGAGTATAGGTATGGCCGACTGAGAAAGACTGCTGACTGGTTGGAGAACCTCATATCTGGGCACTATAGAAGACAAAAGTTTTGGGAAATGAATTTCAGAGAGCAAAGCCAGAACGTTGGTTGGTGGGCTGGGCAGCATGTTTATTACTTTTTTTATTATGTCTGGGCTAACTTTTTTTTCATATAATATCAAAGGTTTAAATTCTCCCCAACAGAGGCAGCTTTATTTTAAGGAGGCCTCATGGGTACATGTGGATATTGGTTTCATTGAGGAAACTCATCTATTGGCTAAGCATGAAAGGCTGATGGTAAACAGATCTTACCCACACACCTTACCTTCCAACAGGCATCAGACAAAAACTAATAGGGTTAGGATTATGATACACCACATTGTGCAATGTTCTCCTCAAGAGGTAATTAAGGATCCTGAGGGCATGTATATTTTTTTCCAAGTCATTTTTATTGAGTTTTCAAATAAGAAAAACAATTTACAAACTTACAAACATAGAATCTATAACTTGTGAACAAGAAAAGTACCAAATGTATATTTTATTGAAGGTGGAATTGGGGAGAGGATACTCTTTTGAACATTTATGCACCCAATATTTATTTATAGTCTGCTCTATCCTACTAATTTAGACGAAATTGGTAACCTTCAGTGAGGGTATCCTTCTTATAGGGGAAGACTTCAGTCTTACTTGTGACCTCTAGACAATTCCACCTCAGCAATTCAAAACGCCAGGTGGAGTGTGGGATTATACCTCTTTTTCTGCCCTGCACTGGACCTGTGGCTGATGGAAAAAATTTTATGTAACTTAATACGAGCAGTTTCCACTGAGCCCGGGATTTTGTCAGACCATGCTCCACTTTTTTTTAAATTTAAAGAAGTCTTTATTGATCATTGAAAAGCAATACAAAACATATGCAGCTCTATGCAAAACCATACAGTATTCCACTCTTATGTTGGTTCAGACATTGAGTGCAACCCAAGAAGACAAAACATGCCAACATAATACCAATGCTATAACAGTAACTTATTGTACTTCAAACTTTTTCCATTTTTGTATTATATAAATCCACCCTTACCCCATCCTAACTCTCCCCCTCCCTCCCTCCCACCCCCCACCCCCCCGTCTTCCCCCCTACGTCCTTCCTCCCCTCAAGTAAGTACATCTTTCATCCAGAACACCTTTGTAAAAAGGGTTCCCAAACCCTTTTCCATTTGGGCAAAGTTTTTCGTTTCACAGCAGTCAATCTCTCCATCTCACACATGTATCGTATTTGGTTATCCATCGTCCCATTGGGGGAACCAGCGGTGATTTCCAGTTTTGAGCTAAGTTTACTCTGGCTGTATTCAGAGAGCCTCAACGTAAGACCTTCTGGTCTCTGCCCAAGCAAAAAGATTAAAGGATGCCACTGTACAGACCTACCCACCCACGTCTGGAGGCGCGACTGCACCCCTCTCCAGTAGGCCTGCGCTTTGGGACACAGCCACCAGATATGTCCAGCAGTTCCCACCCCCCACAATTCCTCCAACAAAGCTTTGATACCTGAGCGAACGACCATGCTCCACTTTTGTTGAAATTGGCTTCCCCGTGTCGTTGTAGGGAAACACATTACAGAAAGTTCAATGATCACTTGTTAGTGGACCTGCAGATCCTCCCACAATTAGAGAAGGACGTCTGTGAATATTTTGCTATCAATGACATGAGGGCAGTCAACCCAGTTATACTTTGGGAAAGTTTTAAGGCTTTCCCAAATGCATTTCCAGAGGTTCCTATAGACACAAAGACCGCTAAGAATTACATTATATTACATGTGTACTTATATTCTGCCAATTCCCAATCACTTTTTTATACAGATAAGAGATTTAGCAATATCTGGAGTAAAGAGATGCGATAGCCATGTTAGTCCACTTTTAAAAGTAATCAATAGAAATAAAAGAAAATAAAACAGAGAAAAAAATAAGATGATACCTTTTTTATTGGACTAACTTAATACATTTTTTGATTAGCTTTCGAAGGTTGCCCTTCTTCATTATTTCCGATCTGATGAAGAAGAGTTACCTCCGAAAGCTAATCAAAAAATGTATTAAGTTAATCCAATAAAAAAAGGTATCATCTTATTTTCTTTTCTCTGTTTTATTTTCTTTTATTTCTAGCAATATCTGGAGAATAACAAACAGAAACCAATATGTGAAAAAGAATAATACAAGTCATAGCCTAACAGCCGGTTAAAAATTGCTTAGAAGGTAAGTTTTCAAAGCTTTCCTAAAATAAGAATAGCTTCGCAATGATCTAATTTTGAACAGCAGCTCATTCCAAATAAAAGGAGTTTGATACATAAAAAAGGCATTATGACTGTTCCTGCATTTCAAGCTTTTTGGGCTAAGCAACTGTAAAAGCACAGCATTTTTTTTCTTACATTTGTACCCTGCGCTTTCCCACTCATAGCAGGTTCAATGCGGCTTACATATTATATACAGGTACTTATTTGTACCTGGGGCAATGGAGGGTTAAATGACTTGCCCAGAGTCACAAGGAGCTGCCTATATCTAGAAGATTATAAACAGATTAAATCGGACATATAAGCCGGTGCTAAACCATGTGAAAGTATTCTATAAACCATCACGCAAACCTTAAAACGAAAACAAGCTTCCATAGGGAGCCAATGCAAATTTATCAGCAGAGGAGTCACACTATCAAATTTGAGCTGAAAAAAATCAGACCAGCCACAGAAGGAGATTCAACAGCTTTAGAGGTCTCATAAACTCCACCCACGCTCAGCTAGTGTCCTCCAGTCAGTGGAAGAGAGGCGGCAGGATCTCTAAGATATGACTTTACAAAAAACACAGCAAGAATAGTTTGAGTGGGGGATAAAGTGGGGTTGCCTTTTTGGCTCAAAAACTTAAAGAGCCTCGCTTGCAATTTGATTTTATGTATTGAGGATGAGCAGGGCTGAGTGGTTACTAGTGATGAAAGCATTAGACAGGTATTTGTTGACTTTGATCAGCAACTCTACATGCTGGAGTATTAGCTTTCAGGGGCTGATGATCAAAACTCCAACGCTATTCTGAATAGCACCATAAAAATAGCGCCGGAACAACGCAGAACAATGCCCTAATGCTCAAAGCTAATGAGATGCAAATGTAGGTGCGCTCATAGCCTCGAGCATTAGGGAGTTCAGCGGGAGGATTGTGCTTGGCACATGCGCAGAAGAGTTCAGCGGTAAGCTCAGATCCTTTGCGCACGCGCCTGAGAAAACCCGAATGTTAAGCACACATTGGCGTCTGTTTTTTGCAGCCAGACTACAAAAGTACCTCCCAGATTTAATACATGGCGACCAGTCTGGCTGTATCACTGGACAACAGCCGAATGATAATGTTTGAAGGCTTGTAAACTTTATTTGAACTGCACGTCAGAGAACGTTTCCTGTGATGGTGTTAACAATTGATGCAGAGAAGGCCTTTGATAGGGTCCTATGGCCTTTCATGAAGACCACACTCGGTAAATTTGGGACCTCTGGGAATTTCTTAAGCTGGTTGTCTCTCATATATAATAATCTAGTGATCTGTCTTTATCTCAGTGGAGGCCATACTGAATATTTTACCCTAAAGAGGGGTAGAAGGCAAGGCTGTCCCTTCTATGGAGCCGTTAGCCCAAAGTATTTGGGAGAGTGGGGAGATACATGGTATCACTGTTGGGAGGCAGAAGCATAAAATACTTTTGTATGCTAATAATCTACTATTTACTGTTACAGACCCCAATAAGTCTCTGGAGGCGATATTAGCCCATATGACAGCTTACGATAGGGTTCCTGGTTTTAAAGTTAATGTCACTAGATCTGAGCTCCTAAATCTTATGGTACCGGGTGAACAGCTGTTGGAACTTTCGAGTAACTTCCAATTTCATTGGTCGTTGTTTTATATTAGATATTTAGGAGTCAATATACCAGCGAATTTGGATCAACTGTTTCCTGTTAATTATCTCCCTATGCTTCAGGGAGCTCTAGATGATTTTGATCGGTTGGAAGGGTGGGGTGTGTCATGGCTGGGGAGGGTTAATGCAGTTAAAATGATAGTATTGCCCAGAGTTTTGTACCTCTTTGCATGCTTTCCACTGCCCATTCCCAAGTCTTGTCTTCTCAAGCTGCAGCAGAAGGTATTTTCATACATATGGAAACATAAGCTTCCAAAGAGTTCACAGGTATAGAATGTACTTGGATAGGCTGCATGGTGGGATGGGGGTGCCTGAATTTGTATCTATTCCCAAGCTGCCCAGCTCAAGGCTCTGTTTGAGTGGGTTTCCTTCCCCAATAAATGATGGGTACAATTGGAGCAGGCCTTAATGGGAGAGCTGCCCTTACGAGCCTTGCCGTGGCTTCTACTTGTATACTGGCCATTTGGCATGCAGTGCAATTTAAATATTTTCCCCACAAACAATACTTTTTTGATACAGCTATACAACATGCCCCAGGGTTTGTACCTAGAGCAACTATTACAGTGTTTCAGAAGTGAGCAAGCCGAAGCCTTCAGGTGTTGTGACAGCTGCTCTCAGCTGTGACCCTTATCTCATTTGAGGCCCTCAAGGATGAGTACGGCCTTGACTCCTATAATTACTTCCACCATTCTCAACTTACAGATTTCATAGTCAAGAGAGTGTTGCCCCACTGGGAGAAGGAGAATTTTGTTCTTTTAAAGGTTTTTCAAATGGGGGTAGGGGTGGGTCTTAACTCCCAACTTTACAGAGCTATTTTATACAGCCGCCCAGCAGTATGTAGCTATGAAAAGAAATGGCAGAAAATCTTAAGCTTTGCCCTAGATCGGTGGGATGCTTTTGTACTTAAGTCTAGTAAAAGTCCCAGTAACTAATTTAATGGAGCATGGCTATAATATTTTATTTCAATGGTATTATACCATTCAAAAGATGTATGGGTTGGCACTGGAGCAGTTTGGAGGGAATACAACCAGATAGGCACTTTGGCGGGATTGCTCCAAGGCACAGGCCTATTGGAAATCAGTACTATCACTCCTGAGGGAATTATAGCATCTTTTCTTGCCTTTAGAAATGTATAGTTTCCTGTTGAATGGACTGCCCTACAGGTTGGAGGATGGAGCCCAGAAGCTTGTGGCCTCGGTGGCCAGGGCAGCTAGAATTTATCTAGTGTCTTATTGGAATCGAGTGGTGCCACCTTCCAAGGAGAATCATCTTGTCAAAATTGACTGCATCTATTTGATGACCAAGCTGACAGCATTGAAGAAGGACCATATGGCAACTCTATAGGACCCAGAGGAGCCTTCTGCCTTGGAGTAGATGATGGCTATCGACCAATTAAGGACCGACACATATTGCTCTTCTAAGTAGGCCTAGGAGGACAGGGAGGTAGGGAGGGGAAGACATGACAATAGAATGCTGAGTGTAGTGTGCATATCTAGTTTGCAATTTAATAAAGTTTATTTAAACAAAAATTAAAAAAAAAAACCAAAGATCAGATACAATGCTTGCTTTCAGCTTGATTGTGGTCAGAGCCCAAGCAGTTCAGACACTTGGGTCCCTTTTACACTGTGATAACTAATAGAACAGAGCCCTGTGTTAAGGGGCTTTGCCGTATTTTCACAGTAGCATGCAGTAAAGCAGGTATTATGTGTGTTTTGTGTCAGGAGGCATGATGGAGAGTAGATGTGAGACCACTTACCCCCTCCTAAATAGGAGACGCTGTTTCTGCACTAATTGGGAGTAGGTATCACACATTACACTGAACATTAATGCATGACCTACAATAAAAAATAGTGAGAATGCCTACAGTAGGTGCTACATTAAATTGCAGCTACTCCGTGGTAAACACCCATGTTAAGCTGTAGTAACTGCAAATTTTACCACAGTTTAGTAAAAAGGCCCCTTTGAGTGTGTCTCAAATTCTGGATTTTTCTGCCACATTGCAGACAAGGTCTGAACCCAGACTTTGGAAACGTGACAAAAATAAAGAATAAAAAAATACAAATAAAGTGGGTTTTTTAAAAGAGAGATAACTAAAAAAAAAGAAGAAGAAAAGAAACAACAATTAAAAACAAAGACAGAAGACACAGAGGTAAAAAAAAAAAAAAACTTTTACAAAACAATCAGGAGAGCTTTGTCTTCATGTCAGTTCAGCAGAGTTGAAGCAACCAAACGGAGGAGCTCTGGAGACCGCTGCACATGGAAAGGACCACGCGCGTTCCACCCTTGCGACATGCAGTGACATCATCCACTTGTGCACCTTATCAGTCCTATCAGTTGATAGGAAATGCTTCTTTCTGTTTCTTTTACACAGGCAGTCTATAAGTTTATTCTAAAGTACAGTGACCCCTAATTCCTATTTATATTATCCAAGCCTTTCATGATTTTATTATTTATGTTAGGATTTATTTACTGCCTTTATGAAGAAATTCACCCAAGGCGGTATACAGTAAGAATAAGTCAAACACAGGCAATAGACAATTACAGCAGTAAAAATATTCAAATAACAGTACAAGGTATGACATAGGAGCTCATTTTCAAAAGAGAAAAATGTCCAAAAAGTGGCATAAACCTGCATTTGGACATTTTTCTCACAAAAACATCCAAATTGGTATTTTCAAAACCAATTTTTAGATGTTTTTCTATGAAGTTCGTCGGAAGTGTGTTCAAATCACAAGGGGGCATGTCAGGGGCGTGTGAAGGGCGGGATCTGGGCGTTCCTAACACTTGGACATTCTTCAGCCATAATGGAACAAAACAAAACCGTCCAGGACTAAAACTAAGATGCTTTGAGCTAGACCTGTTTTTATAATGAATAAGGCACAAAACGGTGCCCTAAATGACCAGATGACCACTAGAGGGAATCAGGAATGACCTTCCCTTATTCCCCTAGTGGTTAATAACCCCCTCCCACCCACCCACCCACTCTCAAAATGTGATTTAAAACATTACTTGCCAGCCTCGGATGTTATACTCAGGTCCATTAGAACAGCATGCAGGTCCCTGGAGTAGCCTAGTGGGTGCACTGCACTGCAGACAGGTGGACCAGGCCCATATGTCCCCATACTTGTTACACTTGTGGTGGAAACTGTGAGCCCTCTAATACTCACCAGAAACCCACTGTACCGACATATAGGTGCCCCCTTCACCCATAAGGGCTATGGTAGTGGTGGATAGTTGGGGGTAGTGGGTTTTGGGGGGCTCAGCAGACAAAATAAGGGAGCAATGGTGAGATGTGTTCCTGTTTTTGAAGTCCACTGCGGTGCCTCCTAACGTGCCCCATTTATCTCCTGGGATGTCTGGGGGACCAGTCTACTAAAAATGCTGGTCCCTCCTATATCCCAATGGCTGATTTTCTACGTTTTTCACTTGGACTTTTTTTTGTTTTTTTGAAAATGGACCAAAAAACAAAACATCCAAAGCACAAAGCCTTGTTAGAAACAGTATTTTCAAAAACAAAAAATAGATGTTTTTCTTTTTCAAAAAAGACTATTTGGATAAGTTGGATTTAGACGTCATATCGAAAATGCCCCTCATAATATACTACATTACAATATCAACACAATATGTAATAAAACATTTTATTAGACAGCATAGAGTATAAACAAAGATGAAACATATTGACAGAGTAACATGAGTTAGAAAATAACGGGACTAACTTAAGAAAGTTGCATGTGTCGTGAAGTCAGAAAGGTGCTTGAATGAAGGGCCTGAGAGCTTGTCTCGACGGGCCCAGTTAAACGAGGGCTGGGCCCGTTCGGGAAGGCTCTGAGGGCAGGGGGGGAGAAGAGCGTGTGGTTATGGGGGGGGGGGGTGAGGGATCGTGTTTGGATGGAGAGCACAAGGGCAGCTGGGATTGGTCAGATCAATAGAAGCTGACAGCCCAGATGCGATACAGGCAGCTGATTGGAGAATAGGTTGCCGGGGGGCGGGGCCGTGGGAAGGGAATAAGGGCTCTACTTCCTCCGAGGCTTAGGGCGTCGTCTGATCCTCGGAGGTGGTTTTGCCCTCCCTCCCACCCTCGCATGTACTGGATGTGAGGAGGCTTATCTGTGTGGTGTTGTAGATGTTGTTTTTCAGGAATGGCGTTGGAGTTTGTCGCAGTGGCAAAAAACCCGAGCTACAGGAGCAATGGCTCATGGGGGGGCTGAGCCAGGTCATTAAGATGGGTCGGGTGAACCGGAATAATGTGTGGAGGTCCACATGGGCCGGGGCTCTTGCTGTGAAGGCGGAGTCGAAAAGGCGAAGAGTTGCGGGGACAGCCGGAAGTGGAAGTTGCTGCTTTGCTATCATGGCGAGCGGCGGAGGGGGCAACTGCTGGTGCTTTTGTTATGACAACTGTAGCTCGGGGGTGGGGGTTATCCAATACGGATGTTAATTGGAAGTTTAAATGTTAAAAAATCAAGCTGCGGCCTATGGTTATCCCACAATTGTGTGCAAAAGAGTTACTGATTGAAAGAGTACAGGGGGGATGTGGGGACATGCCTGGTAGAACGGGTCCCTGTTTATAGTATCTCAGGTACTAGGGTTAGGACTGGATACGCAAGTCCTGCTACAGTAAGTGCAGTCAATGTTAGTCCTTGTGTGTGAGTGACTACTAAATTAGTTACTCCTTTCATTAAAGGTATGGGAGAGGAGTCAACCTTTCACCTGCTTCCTGAAGATTACACCTTTACCTCATTTCCCTTTTGGCCTCAGTTCTCCAGGCTGAGGAGTCCCAGACACTGAATAAGACCTAAAAGAGATCTGTTTATTTCTTTTTAAAAAGACAGCGCGCAAGAGAGAGAGATGTGAAATAAGACTGTCTACTAAGAAGAGAAAAAGAGTACATCCCCTTTTTGTTCTTATATTACTTTAATAAAGGAAGCCCTGTGTACCAGTAACCTGTTATCCATCCAAACCATAACCAAAGTCACAAGTGCAGTAACTGATGTGGTTCTAAAGGTTCTCCGCCCTCAATCCCAGATGCCTTCAAACAGCCCTTGGTATAGCACTCCCCAAGAGGTCTGCAGCCCTCCCTTCTCTCTCTCTCTCTCTCTCTGCCCCTAGACACAAAGCTGTCACTTTCTGCCTTTATCACCCAAAAGTTGCTGCATCGTTGGGATTTTAATTTAATGTGTAAATGATCCTTTGGCAGGGATTTCCAAAGGCTCTTTAGAAGAAAAGTCACTGAAGGTCCATTTGTGTTGAAAGGAGCCAGTTAAAGGGATTGCGGTTTAATCCGCTTCCGCCTGCATGACTGAATCAGGGGAACGGCAGGGAAAGGCTGCTACATTAGGGGATTAAAGGGGAAATAAAACGGCCTGAATAGGGTCACTAAAGTCTAAAACAAAGAGGTGTCCTAACGCTGTCTCTAATCTCCTGCGGATTTCCTGCTGGCCCTGCTTATTTCACACAGCCCAGAGGCCAATCTTTGGCAGGACAGGGGCTCAGAGCCTGGCTGGCCGCTGTCCCTCATCTACAGCTTAACCCAGGGGCCAATACATGTAACATGTGCAAGGATGTGCCAGGGGTCAGCATAGCTGTAGTGCGCAGTTTTGTGGGTACACAGATGCAAAAGAGGATTTTGTACAGGAGCTAAGTGTACAGCATAGCTAAGACCATGGCAATGAGGCAATTAGGTAGTCAAGGGAGAAAACCAACCAGTCCCAAAGGTATCAAAGTAGAAAAGAAGGGGTGGGAATGACCAATGCGATGAGTCAGGTAAACAGGGCAAACCCTTTACTCTATATATGCCAGCATTTGCTCGAAGACAGTGAACTCAGCGTGGTCCGTGATTTGGCCTATGCCTTCATCAGGAGTCCAAAACCAGGGTCAATGTGAGAATGTGCTGAAGTAAACAAGCAACGCTAGAGATTGATTCTGAAATTCTCCAAAATACAGGTGTCGAGATGCACAGGTACTCTGAAGCAAGGGCATAGCCAGACACCCAATTTTGGGTGGGCCTGGGCCCAAGATGGGTGGGCAGAAGAATCCTGCCCCATCCCACAGCTGATTTGGTCTCTCCTTCTCTCACCTGCATGCTATATGGTCTCTCAAAACATCCCCCTCTCCCGCATATCTTTTAAATAGCAGATTTTCACCGGCAGTGAGCAGCGACTAATACACTTTCACTGACACAACTTCCTGTTTCCGCATAGGCGGGAATACGTCAGAGGGAAGGCCGTGGGGCTGGTGTGAGTAGTATGTATAGCTGCTGCTCACTGCAGGCGAAGATCTGCTATTTACAAGGTATGTAGGAAGGACAGTTGTTGTGAGTTTTCAACTGGTGGGACTTGGAAATCCCTGCAAGCCACATGATAGGTGTGCTGCTACTGGGTGGGCCTGGGCCCACCCAAGCCCACCCTTGGCTACACCACTGCTCTGAAGCTGCACGCAACACCTGGGCTTTAACATGGAGAACTGTGACCGGCCCCTTCCCATGGCCCATTATAAATTCCCCCCAACTAACTTTGAATAACATCAACTTGGCATAGAAACAATACAGCCATTAAAAAGAACAAGACCATGGATATGGTAATAAAAGGCCGCAGCTTAATTTGTTGTGAAGTCAGACAACCAAATATTCAAGATTCCACTCTTGAGTGGAAATAAAATTACAAATAGCATTTATGTATCTGCCCAATGAAAATCTGCCTGCCCTAAGTGGCTAGATAGCTAATATTCAAACAAAACTCATCCAGGCCCCGCCGTGATCAGCTAGGACTTAGGGAGCATGCATGGACTTCCAAGCCCTGTGACCAAGTCAAATGACCCAAATTATATACCTTTATGTTAACAGTCTCATAAAATTAAAGTTCTAAACAGCAATTAGCTCAGGTGTACTGCCAGCTGTAACAACCTAGAAAAGTACACATGCACAGTCTGTAATCTATGGTAAAAGATATTTTAAAAGGGGGTGGGTGGGAGGGAATGCCACCTCTGAGGAGCAGGAACCAGACCTGATCCTTAGAGGGGAAGGTTTAAATGGAGGAATCTTCTCTCTGCCCCCTCCCCTTGCCAAACCACCAAACCTTGCCAAACCTTAGCCACGATTACATCTTTTAAAATTATGCCTCTTCCCAGGGCCGGTCTTAGGCAGGGGCAATGGTTGCACAGGGCCCCATGCTTCTAGGGGCCCCGCATCTCTGGCATGTCTGTCCTTCTGTCTCAGAACCCCTCCCTGCTCCATACCTTAATGTGCATCCACATTTCAGTAGAGAGCATCAGACAGCGGCAGCGATTTTCATATCCCATCAGCTGCCGAGCCCAGAGCCTCCTTGCTGCTGTGTCCCGACCCCCTTTTGATGTCACTTCCTGCTTCCGCAAGGGCGAGATGTAGGGGAGCCTCTGGGCTTGGCAGCTGACGGGATATGAAAATCGCTGCCGCTCTCTACTGAAATGTGGTGGATGTACATCAAGGTATGGGGTGAGGTGGGGTTCCGAGAGCTCTAAACCTCCTTTTAAATTATGGCATATTTTGGCAGGCGCAGGCAGGGATGGTGGGCACGGGCGGGGGGGGGGGGGGGCTCACTGAACTGGTCTACACAGGGCCCAGCAATTGCTAAGACTGGCCCTGCGCCTCCCTGTAACGCCTGGTCTGGGAGAAGGGTCGCACAGTCCCTCATTAAGAAGGAGTCCTCGGGACAGGCCCTCGGCATTTAAACTAACGCCGGGAAGGCATAGAAGGGGTAGCTCACACTTCTGCACTTGCATTTGGCAGGATTTAATGCCCGTTTCTTATTTTTGCTGCCAGCATACAGGACACACAACATTTTTTCTGGCCTCCATGAAGAGCAAGATACAAAAAGAGAAAAAAAAGGATAACTGAGGGTGAGGTTAGCTGGTCCCTTGAGAGCACACAGTTCTGCGCTAAGGACAGGTAGAACTGCACACAGGTCTGAACAGAAAAAATACTTGTACTGACACACAGTTGCATATGTGCTGGTATTTGAAAAATGTAATGCATAGAATATCATTCCAGCCTGCCGACATACTGCCTTAGTCAGTGGACCTCCTTGATAAAGCATTTGCGAAACATGTGCCATGTCGGAGCACTGTACCCCTATTCCCAACAACGCATCAATTTTTCATCTTTAAGATGAGTATAATTCTTACTATAAAATTAAGAAAAGTTTGTTATATACATTGAACTAATGATTTGAGGATAGTGGGGGGCTGTTGAGCCAATGATGAAGTGAGTGCGTAAAAGTATATGGACGCAGTGTGGCACGGCTGAGGTTCATAGCCTTACGCTAAATAATAGTAAAAAATTCTGTGGACAAGCTGATTTCTTTAAGTTATATTGAATATCTAGTAGATGTTTTCTTGAGGAAACCAGCAAAAAGTAGTGTCACGCCGGGTATTGGTTCATAGAATATCTTTCCAGCACATGTGCAACTGTGGGTCATTTCAAATTTCTTCCGTTCAGCCCTGTTCAGCTCTAGCTATCTTTAGCACAGAAATGTGTGCTTTCAAGAATCCAGCACACCTCCCCCTCAGTTCTGTCTTTTTTTTCTCTTTTTGTATGCATCCAATGTGCTCCCTGAGCTCAGTGCACAAGTTCTGCACAGGGTCTAGTCGCATATAATTTGGCTACTGCATCAGTGAGTAAAAATGTGATGTTATGCTTACATTAGATAAAAAGCTGTGCACTAAACCGGGGGTTCTCAATCCAGTCTTCGGGACACAGTTAACCATCAGGTAATTAAACTCTGGAATTCGTTGCCGGAGAACGTGGTGAAGGCGGTTAGCTTGGCAGAGTTTAAAAAGGGGTTAGACTGTTTCCTAAAGGAGAAGTCCATAAACCACTACTAAATGGACTTGGGAAAAATCCACAATTCCATGAATAGCATGTATAGAATGTTTGTACGTTTGGGAAGCTTGCCAGGTGCCCTTGGCCTGGATTGGCCGCTGTCGTGGACAGGAAGCTGGGCTCGTGGACCCTTGGTCTTTTCCCAGTGTGGCATTACTTATGTACAATGAATATACATGAGATAAATTTGCATACCATGGAAGTAGTGCATGCAAATTTATCTCATGCATATTCATTGTGGGTATGCTGAAAACCTGATTGACTAGGTGTGCCCGAGGACTGGGTTTGAGAACCCCTGTGCTAAGCTGTCAGCACATGTCTGTAATGCAGGGGTGGACAACCACAGTCCTTGAGGGTTATAACCCAGTCGGGTTTTCAAGATTTCCACAAAGAATATGCATGAGATCCATTTGCATGTACTGATTCCATTATATGCATATCGATCTCATGCATATTCATTGTGAACATCTTGAAAACCTGACTGGGTTGTGGCCCTCGAGGATTGTGATTGCCAACACTCAAAAGAGTAAAACCTTTTTTCCCAAGGGACATTTTTTTGCAACCTGGTACAGTCAATGGTGCCTAGTCACCTAGACTACTGCAATGCACTATACGCTGGTTGTAAAGAGCAAATCATCAAGAAACTGCAAACAGCCCAGAACACCGCAGCCAGACTCATATTTGGGAAAACAAAATATGAGAGTGCAACACCACTAAGAGAAAAATTACACTGGCTGCCACTTAAAGAATGAATCGCATTCAAAGTCTGCACACTAGTCCCGCCCTCAAGGAAATGACATCAGAAGAAGGCGGGACACAGGGAACGAACGAGCGAAGGGAAGGCTGGTGGAAAGACGTCAGACAGGCAGTGCTTTCACTGATGCTGCGCAGACATGACTCGGAGGCGGAGAGAGGTAAATTTAAAGCTCCGGGGAATCGAGGATGGAGCGGAGGAGGCTCAGGGCGCACGGGGGGGGGGGGGGGGGGCGCCAACTGATGGTCTGCAGGGGGCGCCAGAGACCCTAGGCATGGCCCTAATTCACAGAGATGCCCCGGCCTACATGCTAGAACTGGTGGACTTGCCACCTAGAAATGCTAAACGATCAGCCCGCACATTCCTTAATCTACACTTCCCCAGCTGCAAAGGACTAAAATATAAACTAACACATGCCACCAGCTTTTCTTACATGAGCACACAGCTGTGGAATGCACTACCACTTAACTTAAAATCAATCTCTGAACTATCTAACTTTCGTAAATCTCTGAAGACCTACCTCTATAGCAAGGCATACCACAATGAGCAATAGTTAATCATAATACAGCACTACTTTACCTATATTCTGACTGCCCACTCTCTATCTTGTCATCCTTATTCTCTTGTAACACCAACTGTACCTATACTCTGAAATGGCAAATGCCATAACGGAATATTGTAAGCCACATTGAGCCTGCAAATAGGTGGGAAAATGTGGGATACAAATGCAATAAATAAATAAATAAATAAATAAACCCCCTGCTGTAATGCATGCTTATTGCCTCAGCCTCCCAAAACCCAGGACAATCTCAAAACTGCTGTGTCCATGTGACTGTCTGCTTTCTCTCCCTCTCTCTCCCCAACTTGTTCAGAGCTTCCAAATTACCCAGTTCCAGGACAGATTTTAAGCCAGACCTGGATTTGTAATAACCCCATCCTGAAGCATTAGGGGACATTCAGTACTGATTTCAGTGGGTAGAATTTGGGGCTGCAAATCTCACATTACTTTGGAATATAAGTTCAATACGAACTGGTCCAAAAGCTTCCCTCCTGGAAGTGGGGAGCTAGGCACTTCTGCTACTTTTATGTATGTGCCAGATACAAATTTCCCTGTTGGAAGCCGCTTGTTCGTAATTTTTTTTCTAAATGTTTTATGAAGTGTATAGAGGTAAAATAGGTATTTCCCTGTCCCTAGAGTGCTGACAATGTAAGTTTAGTACCTGGGGCAATGGAGGGTTTATTTATTTTATTTTTGTTACATTTGTACCCCGCGCTTTTCCCACTCATGGCAGGATCAATGCAGCTTACATATTGTATTCTATTTTCTAAGTAGGTTCATTGCCGCCCCCCCCCCCCCCCCTTCACCACCACCACCACCAATAATACAAAGAAACTGACAGGAACACACACACAAACTGATAGGCAGCAGCAGCCAAACTCCCTTTCAGGGACAGCTTCTAGTCAGAGAACCAGGTAATGGCATCCTCTGCCGGAGACTTGAATAATGAAGCCGGCAGCGCCCCCTGGCAGGATAGGCGTGGAACTGCACCCTACCAGCCAGCGTCTCCCTATATTGCGAAGGCAGCAGGAAATGGAACTTGTGCAATGAGACACCTAAACAACCAGACCTATCCCTCTATCAGGAAATAATACATTTAACTCGGCCACAAAGCTTAACATATGCCTTATATTTGCTATCTGCCCTCTACTTGCCACTTCAGAAACTCTTCAGTTGCCAAAGAGCAGGTGACAGCACCGGGAATCTCAAAATGCTGAAAAATGTAATTTTGCATTGCATGTTTCATTTGGAAATGATTTCATCTATTTGAAGCTCCTGTTCCAGAGAAATGAAATCAATCCTCTCTCATCTAGCTAAACGGATGCTGTACCTTTGCTGGACTGACTCATGCAGATAGTGAGGCATCTGACCAAAGCAGCTTTGCAGGCAGTCAGTTATCTTTTCCTGTACCTGCCGGGATCTGCTGCAGAAAATGAACGCACTCCAGGGAAAACAGTACTGAGGCCAATCAACTGTATATGGGATGCTCCCATGTGCTTCCAGAAGTGCTTTTGGCGTAGCTACAGGAGGGCCAGGGCCCACCCACTTTGGACTCAGGCCCACCCAAAATTGTGACACTAGCTGTGGCTGATGGGGATCCCCAAACCTTGCCAGTTGAAAATGTTCTTTCTTTGGGCAGCCAGCCTCTTCCAAATGTCAGCTAGCAGCACTTGCCTTGAGCTGACACAGACTGGCCTTTCTGCACGTGCTGAGTTTTGGCACATGCAAAAGCACTGAGCATGCACGGCCTGCAGCAGCATCAGTTTGAGGCAAGTGCTGCCAGCTGCCTTTGAAAGAGGGCAGGCAGGTTTGGGGGATCCCTCCAGCTCAAGTATTTAATATTTGGGGTTTTTGGGCAGGGAGGGGTGGAGAGAGGAGCAAACCGGAGGGGGACGGGGGGGGGGGGGCGGTGAATTCCATTCCCACCCACCCAAAATTGGCCATCTAGCTATGCCCCTGCCAAGCCTCTCCTGGAGGAATACTTAGCCAGTGGGAGCTTCAGGATGACCACAATGGATATCCATTAGATCAATGTCAAAATTTGGAGAGGTATTACATGCAGACTTCACTCACCGGTATCCATGAGGGTAATCCTGAAAATCCCACTGGAGAGGCTGTGGCACTCTGTTTTAGGAACACCACCTCCTTGACACCTGCATCCACATTGTGGAATTTAACCTGCCATCTCGTCCCTCAGCTGATCTCAGAAGTGGCCTGAATTCCTTTTCACACCCAGAACTCTTCATCTTGTAGGTCTGATTCCCCCTTCCCTTTCCCATAGGCATTACTGAGGGGGGAGGTAGGGGCTGTGCCCCCCCCCCCAAACAAACTTTCCAGGTGTTGGTACTGAATTGGCATCCGTATCCCTGTCCCCACAGCTAATATGACCTCCCTGCTCCTTATCCCCCTCCCCCAAACTAAGTGTTGATGCCCCCTCCCCACACTGATAGCTATATATTTCAGTTTCTAGGGATTTAAACTTTTCAATAGCCAGCATACATCTCCAGAAATCTGTTTTCATTGTTTCAGAACCACAGGGGCTGAAAATTTAGATGAAACCCCATTAACACAGTAGGTTCCACGGGTTGGAAGGGTATGTTCCAGATTCGGCTTTCTGACTTCGAGATCTGGACCACACGAGGAGTATTCAGAAGCGAAGCAGAAGCTCAGAGTGACGTTTCTAAAACTGCAGCCAAGAGAGAAAGAAAAAAAAAAAAAACTGAAACAGAGCGGAAAAAAAAAAAGGCACCAGAAACTCCCAAGTCTGCCTCTGGTGACAAAAAGTAAGAGAGTGCTTCCAGTAAGAGGACAGCAGGGAGACAGACAGAACATGTGGCTGAGGGCCACAGGGATCCCGAACACAAAAGCTTCCTAGCTCAGGAGAGTTTATGCGAATAATTTCTTTCAAGGGAGACCCCCTGCCTGACCCCATCACCACCTTCCCATTATTGGCTCTCTCTGTTTTCTGTAATTTGGGGGTATTTTTGAGGTTATATGAGCATCCTCTTATCTTTTATTTGTTTTTAATGTATTAACAGAGCAATCACACTAGTTTCTCTATGATATATCCCACAATATGGGATACCTTTCCACTCACTCCTCCCCCCCCCCCCCCCTCCACCCCACACACACACAATTTTCCATCTGAGGGAGTCATTCTCGATTTTAGCTGCTTGGCCAAATATTATTTCCCAACCCACGATCCTCTTCAACTGTGAGTAAGCCAAGTGCTCATTGGGAGGGCAGTGATCTCCCCTCCACGCGCTCTGGGGGGTATATGTGGAGAGGGATTTGGGAAGAAGGGTGGAGGTTGCCTGTAAGGACATTGAGAGCATTGATTGCAAGCTCCCCCCCCCCCCCTCCCCATGAACAATTTGATGGAAAGACAGCTCCTGCTTGCTGTGCCCCTGTGAATGGGAGCAGAATGTATCTCCTGCCCCTCATTGTTAGAGTGAGGGCTTCAGCTGATGGAGACCCTCCTGCTCTCTATAAGAACAGGCAAGAGGTCAGGAGACACTGAAAGGACAGCGGCCGAAGCTGAGATCCTCAACCCACAGATGTCCATCTCTCTCGGGATCCCCTCACTCCCCACCTTTTCCTAACTTTTCCTCCAGAAACCAGAAGATCGGAGCCTTCTCTCACCTTTTTTTCTGTGTGTTTTTTTTTAACGATGCAAGAATTACTGCTTCGTGCAGCTGAATAATCTCTTTTTGTTTCGCGTTTATAGTTCCTCCAAGTCTGCTATATATAAGAGATATATTCATTATATTACATAATCTTCAGAGCTTTAGCTGGAGAGAAAAAAAGCACAGTTCGTCCCGCAGCCCTTGTGAAGGAGAAAGCTCTGCAGTGCCAAGGCTCGCTTTTCATCTGAGGAGACGCCTCCAGCCCCAGAGAGCCATGAAGCCACCACCGGCCTTTATTTTGAGCTTCAGAACTTTCTGGGTTTTGACTTTTTCTTCCTTGTCCAACACTCTGGCCGTGAATAACAGCGGGCGATGGTGGTAAGTCCTTCCCTGAAAAATCTGACGCTAGTCTTTCGCGGATGGGAGTGAAGAAGCCCAGGGCGGCAGGAAGGGGACGGGGTGGGCAGATCAGCCGGGTACCAGCCGCCCCTTCCCTCATCTGCCAGGATCCCGCGTTTACCCCTGGGGTTTGGGAGCAGAGGGAGCTTTCCTTTTCCAAGTCAGTTTATGTACTTACAAAAGAGGCGAGAAAAATCTCACATCCCTCCTAAGAAAACACATTCAAGGACACCTCTTATCGCTTTCCTCTTTGTGTGTTTGAGCGTAAGGTGGATTTACTGCTCAGTAACTAGTTTTGTCTGTCCAGCCCTCCCATTTCCATCGATCTAACCTTTCCAGAGTCTTTCATGCTGCTCCACCTGAAATTCTGCCTCTTGGACCAAACAACCCGATTCTTTTTATTTTCTAGTCCCTTCCTATTTCATTTTTGACTGTTTAATAATCGTGATACAATATCATCTGTGATATGATTTACTGAGAATTACGGAGCCAGACTTCTGTGCAATGTTTAATCTGAGATAGGATGCCTGTGGGCTCAGGTAGTACAACTTTCATATTTTACTAGATCATGGATATGAAATATATGTAAACTAATAATGACCTTTTTTGACATGTTATCCACAAACTAGGCAAGTCTAAATAATAGAATTATCTTATTATGGCTTCTATACAGCTCAGACCAAATTAAAGGCAGAAACCCAGCAACGCAGAGGAAGTTGTAGGGTTATCAGTCTGATTTGGACCTCCTAAATCCTAATTGAATAAGGATATTAGGGATCAGTAGGTGAGCAAAGAGGGAAACGGTTTAAACCGGGGCGGCTTCCTTAAAGACCGTGTTATGTACTAAGAGATCCTGACCGTTGTTTCTTCTAATGCGCGAAAACGCTCGTAGCGCAATGGAAACGATCGCAAAAGTCTTTTACCTAAAGAAAGGGTCGCCCTCTCTCGGAGTTTGAACTGGGCCTCTGAACTTGCCACTGAAAGTGATGGGGGCTTGTGAAGCTATGGCTCAGGCCCTTATGATAGATTAACACGATGTTTTTTCTACTGGATCTCTCCGATGCTTATATAGTGGCAAGTTATTGTATTCCTTCACTATCTAAAGGAAAAAAAACCTGGAGATCTGCACTCAGATATTTCGTACTTTGGTGTTCTTCCCTTAACAAGCTGAAGTTTCCTATAGCAGGACCAGCCGTCAGGGTCACGCCTCACCTGCCTTGCAGGTTCCTGGGCATCTAATCTTGCTGGTTTCAGGGTAAAATACAAAACCTCCCCTGCTTCATGTTTTGCAAAAAATTCAATCTAAGTTCCATCCACACTCTTCCCGAGCTTTGAAGTTAGGGCTGGAGAACACGCCGGCTTGTCCCGGGTATAAACTTAAGCTAATTTTCCCCCGTTTCCCTCTCCATGGCTAAGAAGTTGGAATTTAGGCACATCTACATTCCTTTGCCAGGCCATATTGGTTCTAACTGGATTATCTCCCCTGGTGGCATCTTTTCATTGCGATTCTACCCCTCCAGGGGAAATCTCTGACTTTTTGACACAGTACTTAGGTGAATATCGGCAGAAAAAGACCGATAGGTCCATGCACTGTCCTGCATTGCAAGGATATATCCCAGATGCTGGACCGCTTATAGGATAGCACTGGGCATCCCCACTCAGCTCTTATCTTCTTCCTCACTGGGACCAGCCGCTCCTTCCCTCATCTACCAGGATCCCACACTCAGTTCAACAGCCCTCCATTTCCTGCTTCTGCTTGTGCTGGAGATCTCCACATGGTTCCCCCAGACCAGAATCCAAGATCCCTCCATTCTCGTGTTGGTTCCCTCTTTCACAGCGAGCTAAATTTACGCAGTATTCCTCCAGGAAGTGACCCCCTAGGTGTAAAAAAGTGTCGCTTTGTTGGTTGCTTCTGTAATGATCTTCAGATGAGACTT
Organism: Microcaecilia unicolor; assembly: GCF_901765095.1. NCBI lineage: Eukaryota > Metazoa > Chordata > Amphibia > Gymnophiona > Siphonopidae > Microcaecilia > Microcaecilia unicolor. The sequence goes on along the minus strand of NC_044033.1, from coordinate 189,414,409 downwards.
TCTTGCACTAGCTTGGGTGTTTGGGTTTGAGGCGCGGGGTCTTTTTCTCATGTCTCTCCTGTCGAGTAAGGGGAGGGGGAGGGAGCTCACCTACGCTGCTGGTACATGAGGCTGGCTGCTTTACCGGTTTTAGGGTATCACCTTTTTTTTTTTTTTTTGCTGTTTTTATTTATTCATCTTTAGTTCTGTGCATTCAGTGGAATGAACACAGCAACCCCTCTACTTTAGGCTTCTAGTTTATAAATGATCAGGGAAAGGGGATTCCCCCCCCCCCCCCCCCCATCCCTCTTACAGTAAAAATGCATTGTAAAATGACACTTTGTCTAAGAAGTTTGCCAAAACATTCTAACTACTTTCAGCAATTTCAAACCCTCCACTTTCTTTCACCTCTAAAAGGTTCTCTGGTCCCCCTTCCTTGCTACGTTTTGAACAGGAAAGCAGCTTTCTGCTGGCTATTGAACTGTGTTATAGGGTTTTACTTGAAAACGACTTTCCCTCATTCTACAGCTATGGAGAACAATCTTTATTAACCAGGGCTATTGCCTATTACTGGGCTTTTATCCATCAGCAAAGGACCTTTAGCAAAGAAGCAGCTTAAATTCTCTGAATTTATTGTGTAACTTCTGCCCGTAGGTAACAGCATCTCTGGATAGAGGACTGACCAGTTTCTCTGCTCTCCCTCTCTCTCTGGACACCAAGGGGTGATTACACAGGGGAGGAAAGTCGTATAAAGCATGGAAAATGGTTCTTACAGAATCGTAGGGGGAGGAGGAGGAGGGGGGGGGGGTATCCACCTGTAAAAAATTCAGATGAACTGAAAGTTTGTGCCAACTGTTCTGCAACCTGCACACGGGCATTCCCAGGTGTATTCTGAGTGGCGATGGGGTGGTGTTGCAGTGTCCGTGCACACAATCACACCAGATCAGGCGTACATTTGTGTACCTTTATAAAATACAGACTTTTGGGGACCTTTTCCTTTGGCATCCTGTTCTGAGATTACCCACAAGAGCCAGAGACTGACCTTTCTCTCAGTCACTACTGCTTAATGATCTATAGCACTGACCTTTCCTGAGCATGGGGGCAGCAATATTGGAAACAAGTACCATTCTGTCCTTTCTATTCTCTAAAGCAGGGCTCCCTAAAACGGTCCAGGTGACCCCAGAACTGGTCAACGTTTCAGGATACCCACAAGCAGGGCCGTTTTTAGACATGATGGGGCCCAGGGTGAGAAATTAAGGAGGGGACCCCTGATCCCCCCTCTCCTCATCTGCATTGCTACTACCTGGTCTGGGCATCCCTTCCCCTTCTCCCCACCACAGTCCATCTCCCTCCCATCCTCTCGCCTTGCGGTCTTCTTTAAAAAATTTATTTCCCTTCTCAGAGGGGCCCCGGCGTGGCAGCCATCCTCACAAGCTGCGTCCGACTGTCCCGAAGCTTTTCCTCTCTGCCGCGATCCATCCACACAGAAACAGGAAATCGCATCAGAGAGGGCAGATTGCAGCAGAGAGGGAAAGCTTCGGGACAGCCAGAGGCAGCTTGTGAGAATGGCTGCCGCGCCGGGGCCCCTCTGAGAAGAGAAATACATTTTTAAAGACCGGGAAGGGGAGGAAGAGATGGACTGTGGTGGGGAGAAGGGAACGAGATGCTTGGACTGTGGGGCTCCCTGGAGCTGTGGGGCCCAGGGCAGATGCCCTGTTTGTCCCCCTCTAACACTGACCCTGTCCACAAATGTAGTTCAATGGGGAAAACCTGATGGGCTGTGAATTCACCAGGACAGCGTTAACAAGTCCTGACCTAGGGAGAACGTTCTAATCTAAGGCAAGGGTGCATGGAATTCTGCAACGAAAATAATGATATTCTAATTGCACAATAAAGAAAATGTTTTTTTAATTAGTTAGGCAGTGAAATCCATGCTATTATCATTTAAGTGGTTAGTAAAGTAACAAAATAACACTGGATCTTCTTTTCATGCCTTGCTTAGGGGGATTGTAAATGTTGCCACCTCCACAAATTTATTAATGGACTCCAAGAACGTGCAGCTGGTTTTGGACCCCAGCCTGCAGCTGCTGAGTCGGAAGCAGAGGAAACTGATTCGCCAAAATCCGGGAATCCTGCACAGCATCAGCAGTGGCCTGCAGAGTGCCATCAAGGAGTGTAAGTGGCAGTTCCGGAACCGCAGGTGGAACTGCCCCACCACCCAGGGCCCAAATGTCTTCGGCAAGATAGTCAACAGAGGTCAGTCTTTGGCTGGGTCAAACAAGGAGCATCTTTTTCTAAGATTAAGGGGTAATAGATGTTATCGCCTTTAAAAGGAGGGATTTTTGTTTGTATTCAGAGGGCTGGAATTATTAACCCTTGGATCTGGGACTGTCCACCTCTCTGCCCCCCTTCTCCATACCTCCAGCCCTCACGCTCACCCTCCCCTCCTCCTTTACAGGTTACCCCTCCCTCACCCTTTACCCTTCATGCCAAGAACTTGAAAGCACCATAAAATAAGTGAATGAGATTGATTGATAGTAAATTAGATCACAGCTTATTTATTAACAGATAACCATTTAACATGAGCATGTGGGAAAGCGCGGGGTACAAATGTAATAAATAAATAAACCATAAACAGTACTAAATACAACCTTCACCCGAACTACACATGAAGATAAATATTAACATCACATAACATTCCTTCACCTTACTGCCTCATCGTAATAGCTAGGACAAAGGTTATGGCATGGACCTCCCTGCTCATTCTGTCTGGGTCGCCTGACCCTCCTGCCTACCAGCTCTTAGAGCCTTATTAAGCACTCATCACTCAATGAGCTGAACCTCTGTAGCTCGGGTGTCCACCGGCTGTGACATCACCAACCACTGCCACCATCCTACTACTACTACTTAACATTTCTAGAGCGCTACTAGGGTTACGCAGCGCTGTACAGTTTAACAAAGAAGGACAGTCCCTGCTCAAAGGAGCTTACAATCTAAAGGACGAAATGTCAAGTTGGGGCAGTCTAGATTTCCTGAATAGAGGTGTAGTGGTTAGGTGCCGAAGGCGACATTGAAGAGGTGGGCTTTGAGTAAGGATTTGAAGATGGGCAGGGAGGGGGCCTGGCGTATGGGCTCAGGGAGTTTATTCCAAGCATGGGGTGAGGCGAGACAGAAAGGGCGGAGCCTGGAGTTGACGGTGGTTCACACCCAGCCCAACCTAGGGCCCCACCATTGGGAGGGAGGGCGGAAAAGCTGTCTCCAAAGAGCAGGATAAAGACCGTGCAACCCCATTAAATAGCCCCTCTCATCACCTTGCCCCCCTCCCTTGCTAACTCAACAATCCAACTCCGGGGCCTTGGTGGCAAAAGCCAATTTCAAAATTACAACGCAGTCCTCAGGGACTAATCCCCTGCTCCCCCCCACCACCTCCAGCACCACTACCCCATACCACCCTGTTCCCACCATCCCTCTAGTTCTCCTGTCCCATCAGTCTCCCGGCTCCCCTCCCCCCCCCTGCCTAGGGCTACTAATGTAGCCCACCCAGCCCAAAGTTAAACTTGTCCTGTGAGACAAGATCATGTACTGAAACAACACATTTTGCTGGCAAAAGTATTAATTTATAGAATTCACTTTACCCCCTTCCAACCTTACATAGTAACATAGTAGATGACAGCAGAAATAGACCTGCACAGTCCATCTAGCCTGCCCAACAATTTAAACTCATATGTGCTACTTTATGTGTATACCTGACCTTGATTTGTTTCTGCCATTTTCAGGGCACAGACCGTAGACGTCTGCCCAGAACAAGGCCCACCTTCCAACCACTAGCCCCGCCTCCCCCCACTGGCTCTGCCACCCAATCTCCGCTAAGCTTCTGAGGATCCATTCCTTCTGAACAGGATTCCTTTATGTTTATCCCACGCATTTTTGAATTCCGTTACTGTTTTCATCTCCACCGAGCTAACGGTCCCCAGTGTGGTAATGCCAACAAAGCCTATTTACTTTGCATGGGCTTCGTTGGCATTGTCACGTGGGAATTGATAGTGTGGCTTGATAAAAGAGTCCCTTAGTTAATCAAGGTAGTTTAGAAGACAATAAAAGGATAAGATGAAATAAAACATAACTCCCCACACCCAGCAACACAACATAATTAAGGATCATACTGGAGAACCTACTATCATCATTCCCCTCAACCCAATGACGCCTGAATCACATCTACCTCATCTGACCACAACACAATCTTGTATTTGTTACCAATCGTAATGGCAAATGCCTTACGGTTACTTGTAAGCCACATTGAGCCTTCAAATAGGTGGGAAATGTGGGGTATAAATGTAACAAATTAATAAATAAAACATGGTTAAATACAATAAATTAATATAGCTGAATGGGCTGTGCCAGTGCTAGCGCAGCTTAGTAAACAGGAAGGAAAATAAGATGGACTTTAGCTTGAATGGCAGTCTAGTAAAGGTTTTATGCCTAAAACCCATGCAGGGCAATTCTGTAAAAGGTGCATCTGCATTTGGCAGAAATATATGCCAGTTACACATGCCCTTGCCCTAAGCACTATACTACAGCATACATGGGGAAGGAGCATGGGTAATGCCAAGCATCAATAGAAACCACAGATGTGGAAAGAACACTGATATCACATGAAGAGTATCACAGAGAAAGCAAGGAGTGGGAATAGAGTCAGGCCCTTCAAAAACAGACCAGAAACGCTGGAGAAGGTTGACAAACTTTAATGAATGATGACTCAACAAGGTACCATGTTTCGGCACACGGGGGTGCCTTCCTCAGGAGTCTACACAAATACGTCTGCCGAAACTTGGTGCCTTGTTGAGTCATCATTTGTTAACGTTTGTCACCCTTCTCCAGCGTCTCTGGTCTGTTTTTGAAGAACCTGACTGTCCCCACTTCTTGCTTTCTCTAATGCTAAGCATCAACATGTAGATCTTATAAGAGACACTGTTGGGCAGACTGGATGGACCATTCAGGTCTTTGTCTGCCGTCATTTACAATGTTATTTTGAGTGGCACATTCAGGCACACCCACTAACCCTGCCATTAATCTGGCATCAGTAGACGCCTCGAATTGGCACTCTTTTGCTGCACTGGATTGCCAAAAACGAAGCGCCGGTGTACAGAATTTCCCCACCAATCTATTCCAAAGTAAATTGAATAGGTTTACAGAGGCAAATGATAGAGATGGTAAAATGTTAAAGGAACATTCTAATCCAGCAGCTCTAAGCCAATTGTCAGAGCTGGCGGTGGGAAGATTTCTTTTATTGTTGCAAAATTCTAACCGGATGATATTCAGCCTGTAGGAGGCAGGACGACTAAGTGCCGTGATCGACGCTGGGCCCAGATATACATTGCCGAGCCATTTCCAGTGACCAGTATTGAATATCTGGGGGGTTGTGGCCTTTTTGTTTTTAAATTTGAGTTTCAAGTTACATCAAAGACATAATAATACTTTGACAAGAAATTCCGAATGAAGAACAAGGAAATACTAACATAATATTATAAAAAAGATAAATCTTAATCATAGTCCACGAAGAGAGAAACCCAAGAACAGTAAATCCGTAGGAAGATGGATAATTAAAGGAAAATATTACAGTAAATAGAAGAAAACTTATTTATTTTTTTAGATTTTGCTCACACCTTTCTCAGTAGTAGCTCAAGGTGAGTTATATTCAGGTTCTCTGGATATTTCTCTGTCCCAGGAGGGCTCACAATCTAAGTTTGTACCTGAGGCAATGGAAGGTTAAGTGACTTGCCCAAGGTCACAAGGAGCAACAGTGGGATTTGAACTGGCCACCTCTGGACCAGTGCTCTAACCACTAGGCCACTCCTCCACTCTTTCTCTTTCTAAGGCCAGTTTAAGCTTAACTGTCCAAGTCAATAGTCAGTGTTGGCTGGTAATATTTATAGCAGCCAAAGATAGGATGCTATGTAGGCAGTCCAATTCGGCCACTAAACTTAGGCAGCGAAGTGCTGAGTATTTGTAGCTAGCTGGTTAAATCGTATAATATAGCCGGTTAGTCGCTATGCGCTAATTATACTACTACTACTATTTATCATCTCTAAAGCGCTACTAGACGTAGACAGCACTGTACACTGGACATGAAGAGATAGTCCCTGCTCAAAAGAGCTTACAATCTAACTAGGACAGACAAACAGGACAAATAAGAAATAAGGGGATTACTAAGGTGGGAATGATAAAACATGGGTACTGAACAAGTGAGTAAAGGGTTAGGAGTTAAAAGCAGCATCAAAAAGGTGGGTTTTTAGCCTAGATTTGAAGATGGCCAGAGATGGAGCTTGACATACTGGCTCGGGAAGTCTATTCCAGGTATATGGTGCAGCAAGATAAAAGGAGTGGCAGTGGAGGAGAAGGGTGCAGATAGGAGAGATTTACCCAGTGAACGGAGCTCCTGGGGAAGAGTGTAGGGAGACATAAGAGTGGAGAGGTACTGAGGAGCTGCAGAGTGAAAGCACTTGTAAGTCAATAAGAGTAGTTTAAACTGTATGCGGAAATGGATAGGGAGCCAATGAAGGGTCTTGAGGAGAGGGCTAATATGAGCATAGTGATACTGGCGGAATATGTCATGGAGATAACCAGTTATCTCACACTTGAATATTAGCGCCTAGCTGGTTAAATGCTATTTAACCATATAGGAGCTATTCCTGTATGGCTGAATATCAGTCAGTAAATGTTTTTGAAACTTTTCCCTGGAAAATCGTGGACAAAGCTATTGGGCCATCAGAATAAAGGTTGAACTCAGTGGACCTCTGGTTGTATTTCAGCCTAAGTGTGTAGCAGTACAAGTAATGAGCTATTAGCTGTCACTCACTAGTGTCTTAAAAGAGTCATTTGACTTCCTTAGTGGCTCAGAGACTGTAAATTCTGCTGTAAATATGTGATTCACTCTGTACACTGGCAGCTCTCTAGAAATAATTTATGTCAAGGTGGCCTTGGGCTGGGCAGTTCTAAGGCCCCCTGATTGAACAGCTGTTTCTTTCAGTTCTCTATGTAACAATTTCTCACGTTTGATCATGGTCTCCCTTCTGAAAGTTAAATACTGCTATAATTGATTTCATTAATATCCTCACTCCAGTTGTTAACTGATTTGGCTTCTCTCACTAAATCTTGTGTTCCACTAATGAGTAGATCTAAAATAGCTCCCCCTCTTGTTGGTTCCTCAACCAGCTGCTCCGTGAAACATAATTTTACCTCCCTAGTATGTCCTGATGCGATATTTATCCAGTCAATATTGGAGTAATTAAAATCACCCCCAATCATTTTGAAAAGTTGACTCCCATGTCACACACGTATTGGTAAATTCTCTGATTTTATGCAAAAAGGTTAAAGTGTAACTGTGGGGCCAACAGGCAGGGCCGGTCAAACCCGGTAAGCGGGGTAAGCGCCGCAGGGGGGCGCCTGCCTTCAAGGGCACCGCTGCAGCGCTGCGGCACCATACCGTGCTGCCCTTGGTGCTTTAAACCTTTAATTTACCTCCGTTCCAGCAGCCGCATCATTTGAAAGCCCTGCCCCGTCTCTAGCCTTCCCTCCCTTCGTGAGTTCGTTCCACAGTCCCGCCTTCTGATGTCATTTCCTCGAGGGCGGGACTGCAGAACGAACTCACGAAGGGAGGGAAGGCTAGAGATGGGACAAGTCTTTCAAATGACGCGGCTGCTGGAACGGAGGTAAATTAAAGATTTAAAGCATCAAGGGCGGCGGGAGATGGGGCGAAGGAGAATCACTGGACAGGGGCAGGGTGGGAGAAGAGAGAAAGGAGATGCTGGGGGGTGGGGGCATGCGGGTGCTGGAGGGGGGGCACGCGGGTGCCAATTCATAGTCTGCAGGGGGGCGCCAGAGACCCTAGGACCGGCCCTGCCAACAGGGAGAGTTCTTTTCTGGTCAGCATTTAGTAAAGCATCCTTTCTCTTCTACAGGTTGCAGGGAAACTGCCTTCATCTTCGCCTTGACCAGTGCTGGAGTCACACACTCAGTGGCCAGGTCCTGCTCTGAAGGATCCATTGAATCTTGCACATGTGACTATAGGCGAAGGGGTCCAGGGGGTCCAGATTGGCATTGGGGTGGCTGCAGTGACAACATTGATTTTGGGAGGGTCTTTGGTCGCGAGTTTGTGGATTCTAGTGAACGAGGAAGAGACCTGAAGTTCCTGATGAATCTTCATAATAATGAAGCAGGGAGACGGGTAAGCCCCTATTGCATATCTTTTCATGACTGTGCAATGCGTTTAGTGAATAAACTCAGAGGGAAAATCCATGTAGAGCCACAGGCCAGTACTCTAGGTTAGTGGTTTCAAAAACTATCCTCTGAGGCACCTAGTCAATCAGATTTTCAGGATATCCACCGTGAATATCATGCTTGAGATATGTTTGACTACAACAGAAGTCATGCATGTAAATGTCTCATGCGGATACCCTTTTTTAAAAAAAACTGCAATCAACTGACCATCCCACAGGACAGATTTCAGAACTATAGGTCTAGAACAGGGGTTCTCAAACCAGTCCTTGGGACACACCTAACTAGTCAGGTTTTCAGGATATGCACAATGAATATGCATGAAATAGATTTGCATGCCCTACCTCCATTGTATGCAAATTTATCTCATGCATATTCATTGTTCATATCCTACAAACCTGACTGACTAGGTGTGTCCTGAGGACTGGGTTGGGAACCCCTAGTCTAGAGACAAAATCAGCTTCCAGAAAGAGAGAAAGAGACAGAGATCAAGACGAAAAGAAATGAAGAGATAGAAAGAAAGGGAAGGAGAAGAACTAGGAGACAAAGGGTGAGCAAGATAAGAATGAGAGAGATGAAAGGAGAGGGACACAGAAGGGAGGAGAAATGTGCATGGCAGGAGAGCGACATGGAGCAAGAAACAGGGACAGAAAGTACAGAGACAGGATGATTTGTGGCATATTAACTAAAGATGAACCTTTGGATGGAGGGGTCCTGCTTTCCCCATGTAGAAACGTGAATAATTCATTTCACAACCTTCTGCAGTGAATCACTGCACTCGTCTGGCCAGACTCTTAGGGTCCCCTGCTATCTGCAGACATGTCTGTGAGGAAATGGTTACAATTTTATAATTGCTATAAAATGAATTAATTGGAAAGCGATGGATAGGGGGAAGGGAAGTGGTCATAGCTTCTGCTTTCCAAATGTGTGGGACAAGCAGTTTTGGACAGAAGACATCAATTTTTATAGAAAACCTGCTCTTAATTCTTAGTATTTGTTCCTTGCCAATATCTCTTACTTAATGTTATGGTAATTAAACAAACACTGTATCCAGACAGAGGAATATTTAGAACTGAGTAAATCCACTCAGTCAGCAGATATAATATGATTGTCTCACATTAGATCTGCCCCAAGGGAGCTGCTCTGCTGGGACTCTGGTACTGAGAGCATTCTTACAAGCAGATTCACACTCCTATACCCCAGCGAGAGCGCTGCTGTGAAAGAGCTCACAACCTCTGGCAGCATGCCATATTTTCCCCCAGGGCTGCCAAGAGGGGGGGGGGGCAGGGGGGCAAGATTCCCCTGGGCCCGGCCTCCAAGGGGGGCCTGGCACCGGGATCGGTCTCTCTCCTGCTCTTGATAGAACCTGGGTGATCGTGTCCTGACAGGAGCAGAAGACAGAAAACTCTGGTGCTAGGCCCCCCCTTAGAGGCTGGGGAGGAGCAGACACAAGACTTTGGGGCCTCTGGTGTGACTGGCAGGGGTCCTCAAGCCCTACCAGCAGAAGCCCTTCTTCCAGCGATGTTCTCGGCGGAGAACAGCGCTGGAGGAAGGCTTCTACTGGCCAGGCTTGGGGCCCTCACCAGTCAAGGTATGTGGAGTTGCGGCAGGGGCAGGGAGGTGGGGCAAAATGCCCCCCACACACACACTTTGGGCTCTAGCTTCCCCAATATTTGTGGTGTGGCTACATGGTGGTCCTGGGGGGGGGGGGGCCCAGCAGCGGCGGCTCTACCCGGGCCCAGTTCAGTCTCTTGGCGGCCCTTTTTCCCCCATTCCCTAGATCCCCACACAGCCTTTCATTTACTAATAGAGTTTTATCCCACTTCTTCCAGACAGTATTTTCTGAGATGCGACAGGAGTGTAAGTGTCACGGCATGTCAGGCTCTTGTACGGTGAAAACCTGCTGGATGCGACTCCCCACCTTCCGTACAGTGGGAGACTTTCTGAAGGATCGCTTTGATGGAGCCTCCAGGGTCATTTATGGGAACAAAGGCAGCAACCGGGCATCCAGAGCCGACATATACCACCTGGAGCCTGAGAATCCAGCACACAAGCCACCTTCTGTCCAGGACTTGGTCTACTTTGAGAAGTCCCCAAACTTCTGTACGTACAGTGGTAAGACGGGCACCTTGGGTACCACAGGACGTACCTGTAACAGCTCCTCTCTGGCTCTGGATGGCTGTGAGCTGCTCTGCTGTGGGCGAGGGTACAGGACCCGGTCAGAGCAGGTCACCGAGAGATGCAACTGCACTTTCCATTGGTGCTGCCATGTCAGTTGCTTGAACTGCACTAACACACAAGTGTTACACGAGTGCTTGTGAATGCAGGGATGGAGACTACAGGTACTGTGATTCCTGCTCTGGGGCTTTCAATGCTCCAGGCACTGTCATTTCGATGTCACCCAGGGAGGTGCTTGTGAATTCCTAGACATCAAGCTGGCTGCTCTACCAGTCCTTCAGATCTTTGAATCCCTCTGGAACTGCCTCTGTTGAAATCAGGTTGATAGCAGGCTATAAGGAGAAACAAAATGGACTTATAATTCAGAATATTTCCATATCAGAAAATCACCAGTTCTAATGGACAAATGAAGATATATGGATGATGGAGAAAAGCCTAGAGCATGCAATGACTGAACTGAGGATCTGGCCAAGGCTTGGGAGGAGAGTTATTGGAGGGTTTGGTGGGGTAGGAGGGGGAAGACGCAGTGAAGGTCTCAGGGGCCGATGCACAAAGTCACCCATTAATACGGGTGCCTTCCTTGAGAAAAGTTACCGAATCGCAAACCAATGCACAAAGGGGATCACATGCAAATGAGATGAATGGATCTCCCTTTGTGCATCAGTCGCTGTTAAATGCATTTGACAGCACACAGACCCCAAATCCTCCCTTGCTGTCGCCACCTCCAAAACTTTCCCTGGTGGTCTAATCCCAGCCCCCAAGACCTTAACTAAACCCCTCCCTGAACCTACCCCATGTGCCTCCCCTGGAACCCAAAAAATCCCTAACGATCCAGTGGACCCCCTCCCCCATGAACCCAACCCCAAGACCGACCCCCACCAACCTAACTCAATGGGCCCCAGGCCAAGCCAGACCCCCTAATGGCAAGCCCTGGTAGTCTAGTGGCATTCCTTCGCCCCAAACCCCTCCACATACTGTCAAAGTTGGAGGCAGGAGGACCGCCTCCTCCTGCCTCTTATCCCACCTTGAAGGAGTTCTTGCCTTATATGGTGCTTAGGTCCCTCCCAGTGCATCCCAGGCCACTCTCCATAATGACAGCTCCAGACCTGTCAATAATTTCTGCACGTTAAAGGTAGGCACACAGTGCACAGAAATGGCTGTACATCACTCAGAATGCTCATTTAAATATTAATGAGCTCATTGTAATACATTTGGATGGGGTTCTCGGGTGGCTGCCAACAGCACACCTTAGAGCCACGGAAAACCCTTTTGTGCATTACATTCTAAATAATGTTTGGTTTAGACTGGCTACAGCAAATGTTGCCAGCACAGTAAGCTCTGTGCCTCATAGCAGCAGCTGGGAGCAGAGTGTAACATCGGCCATTCTCAAATGACTCATATGAACCCAAGTTCTCACATTAACCTTCAACTTTGTATTACCTGTGTATAAGGAGGCGAGGGGTGAGGAGGAAGACGAAAAAGGAAAGGATTGTACCAGATATTTCTAAACTATTAAACATTGTAAGTACATGAATTCCATATGAAAAGAAACACTTCTACACAGATAGCACAAGCTCTCCATGCCATGCCACAGACACACACCATACCTGTAATGTACCCCACTCCCCGCAACCCTGCCATAAACATACCCACAAACAGCCTTCCAGAGATACCGAGTTTACATTGCTACCAAATGTATTATCTTTTCTTCCTGAACTTTGCTAAAAGTTACCAAATATTTTTGTAGCAGGATTCTCTCTGTTCTGAAGTTGTATTATTTTTTAGTTTTGTGAACAAGGTGCACTGAAATGCTGATGTAACTTCTCTCGTTTGTAAATAGTCCATATTTATTATAATTCTATAACACAATGTCCGGACAGATTCTAAACAAAGCTCATTCCATTGGACAAACCCCACTGTGTGTTTTTCTTTCGAGTGTTTTTTATTTACAGAAATGCTTTCAAAAAATCACCTCTACTGTATTTTGCTAGAGAATAAAATATATATTTTTTCAGTGGCATTGGTGCTGGTGTTGATTGACTGCAAAGAACTGTACAGAACCCTGGAGCGACAGCATCGGAACAGAGAAAGGAAGGAGTGCATGTGTGGAGTGTGCAGGAGCCATAGAGGTGAAGGGTTGAACCTAGTGCAGTCGGCTGTGAGGGGTTGTGATGGTGTTGCAGATTAAGATGGAGCTGTGATGTAACGGAGAAAAGTAGGTGGGTGGTGAGGTGAAGTATAGATGGAATAGGCTGGGTATGTGCATGGTCGAGATGGGGGAGAGTCAGTCGCATTCTTCCAGGGTCTAACAATGAGGGGTTCAGCATATTTTTTAATGAATATGCTTGGAATAGATTTCATCTATATGACCTCCACTGTAAGCAAATCTATCTCATATCATATCTAATGATTAAGTTGAAAAAGGAGAGGGTTACAATCAAAGTGGTCTACATATTATACACAGGTACATATTATGTTAAGCTTTGGAACTCTTTGCCAGAGGAGGTGGTAACAGCGGTTAGCGTATCTGGGTTTAAAAAAGGTTTGGACAAGTTCCTGGAGGAAAAGTCCATAGTCTGCTATTGAGACAGACATGGGAAGCAACTGCTTGCCCTGGGATTGGTACATAAGAACATAAGAGTAGCCATACTGGGTCAGACCAATGGTCCACCTAGCACAGTATCCTGTTTTCCAGACAGTGGCCAAGCCAGGTCACAAGTACGTGGCAGAAACCCAAATTGTGGCAACACTCAATTCTACAAATCCCAGGGCAAGTAGTTGCTTCGCATTTCTGTCTCAATAGCAGACTATGGACTTTTCCTCCAGGAATTTGTCCAAACCTTTTTAAAACCCAGATATGCTAACCGCTGTTACCACCTCCTCCGGCAAAGAGTTCCAGAGCTTAACTATTCGTTGACTGAAAAATATGTCCTCCTATTTGTTTTAAAAGTATTTCCATGTAACTTCCTCGAGTGTCCCCTAGTCTTTGTACTTTTGGAACGAGTAAAAAATCAATTTACTTCTACTCGTTCTACACCACTCAGGATTTTCTAGACCTCAATCATATCTCCCCTCATTCGTGTCTTTTCTAAGCTGAATAGCCCTAACCTCTTTAGCCTTTCCTCATATGAGAGGAGTTCAATCCCCTTTATCATTTTAGTCGCTCTTCTTTGAACCTTTTCTAATTTCACTATATCTTTTTTGAGATATGGGGACCAGAACTGAATGCAATACTCATGGTGCGGACGCATCATGGAGTGATACAAAGGCATTATAGTATTTTCGGTCTTATTCACTATCCCTTTCCTAATAATTCCTAGCATCCTGTTTGCTTTTTTAGCCGCTGCCACACACTGAGCAGAAAATTTCAGCGTATTATCTTCAGTGACACCCAGATCTTTTTCTTGAGCGCTGACCCCCAAGGTGGACCCTAGCATCAGGTAAATGTGATTCAGATTATTCTTTCCAATGTGCATCACCTTGCATTTGGCCACATTAAATTTCATCTGCCACTTGGACGCCCAGTCTTCCAATTTCCTAAGGTCTTTCTGCAATATATCACAGTCTGCACATGTTTTAACAACCTTGAATAATTCTACAAATTCGATCCCCTCACTCGTCATTCCGATTTCCATATCATATATAAATATGTTAAATAGCACCGATCCCAGTACAGATCCCTGCGGCACTCCACTGTTCACCCTCTTCCATTGAGAGAAATGACCATTTAACCCTACTCTCTGTTTTCTGTTCAATAACCAATTCCTAATCCACACCAAAATCTTGCCTCCTATCCCATGACTCTTTATTTTTCCTCAGAAGCCTCTCATGAGAAACTTTATCAAAAGATTTCTGTACATCAACCACTACATCAACCGGCTCACCTTTATCCATGTTTATTCACACCTTCAAAAAAATGTTTGATTTCTATTGATAAAAAAAATGAAACAAATTGGTGAGGCAAGACTTCCCTCAGTTGAACCCATGCTGAGTCTGTCCCATTAATCCATGTTTGTCTATGTGTTCTATAATTGTATTCTTTATAATGGCTTCAACTATTTTGCCCGACACCAACGTCAGGCTTACCGGTCTATAATTTCCCAGATCACCCCTAGAACCCTTTTAAAAAAATCGGTGTCACATTGGCCACTCTCCAATCTTCAGGTACTTACAATTATTGTTGTCATCAGTCTGAGAAGCAACACTTTTTCTAACTGACCACCAGAACTCGCTGCTTTACTTTTTCTACATTTCTACAATGTTGCTACTAATTGGGAATCTGCAAGATGCTTGTTACCTGGATTATTAACCAATATCTATAAGTTAAGTAGATACTCTGGAGATCGTGTCTACTGGTTTCTGTTTTGTAAGTGATTACATCACAGTAGAACATTGCCATAGTATCCTAAAGATAAGCAGTGGATTTTCCCCAAATCCATTTTAATAATGGTCTATGGACTTTTCATTTAGGAAGCCATCCAAACCTTTTTAAACCCCGCTAAGCTAACTGTTTTTACTACATTCTCTGATAACAAATTTCAGAGTTTAATTACATGCTGAGTGAAAAAAAAAATTTCTCCGATTGATTTTAAATTTACTACTTTGTAGCTTCATTGCTTGCCCCCTAGTCCTAGTATTTTTGGAAAGAGTAAGCAAGTAATTCATGTCTACCATTCCATTTCACTAATTATTTGATAGAACTCTATCATATCTCCCCTCAGTTGTCTTTTCTCCAAGTTGAAGAGCCCTAGCCACTTTAGCCTTTCCTCATAGGGAAGTCGTCCCAGCCCCTTTATCATTTTCATCACCCTTCTCTGTACCTTTTCTAATTCCACTATATCTTTTTGAAGATGCGGTGACCAGAATCAATCATGTTTTGATCAAATTCTTTCCATGCAGTCACCACCCTTCTGAAGTCCTCTTGTACCAGTTCTACCAATCTTTTTCAGAAGCTCATTTATGCCCTCAAGTCCAAATCTTTGTTGGAAATTTAGCAATGTTATTTGTCACAAAAACGTAATAACAACTCTCTCTTCTTCAGTAAACACCTTTTTCACACTTAGTGTAAACAGTGACATCACACTGTCATCACTTTCTCACGGTAGAAAAAGTAAAGCAGCGAGTTCTGGTGGTCAGTTAGACAAAGCATTGCTTCTCAGACTGATGACAACGATAATAATTGTAAGTTTAATTTAGAGCTGTACCGAATGACATCTCTATATATAAAAGGCACCACCAACGTTCTAAATGAAGCCTCCAGCCGGAAGTGTGAAGGGGGAGAGATATCCGGTTTCCCCATGAGTGTCTGCCCCGCCCTCGCTCTCTCTGTAACACAAACAGTGAAGGAAAACACAGCAAAGTACAAAATCAAATCGCTCTCTCTGTAACAGTGAAGGACTCAGAGGGGGGAGGGGAGAGAGGGCAGAAGCCCTCACTATCTCTGTAACATAAACACAGCACAGCAGGAAACTTAACACTGAAGGATGACTCCGAGGAGGGAGGGGACAGAGAGGACAGACAGCACAGGGGAAGGGAGAGAGGGCAGAGGGCAGGGACACACACACTCCCACATGCACACAGAAGAAAACCTTGCTAGCCCCCATTTCATTTGCATCAGAAACGTGGCTTTTTTACTAGTATTTTAATATTCACCTTTGTCAATGCTTTCCTTCAATGAGCGGTGTCAGGATTGCTGGAGGTCAGGATTGCTATGAAACCAACTAGGATTGCTGGACATACTTAAATTAATATGAAACCAGCTTGACATACTTAGATTAATATTAAACCAGCTTCTGACTTCTGATAACTCCCCCCTCCCTTGGGAATCAATGAGGATAGCAAATGGACCAAATATTGCCCAGCTGGCTGATAGCCCTGTTGTTTCTCAATTACTCCTGATTAGCATACCTATGTCCTCTCTGGGCTTCTGGGAGCAGTGCTCTCGGTGAGAACAAAAGAAAGCCAGACAGATAGGCTCCAGAACTAGGGACTTCAAAGAGAAGAACCTGTGAAAATGGTCACCTTCCTGACTTCAGAAAGCAAATTGGAGTTGGTAAAGGAAAGAGCTGAAACCAAAGGCTGGGAAGAAAATAAGTTTTTTTTATTTCTTTCTGTTCCTGAGGTATAAAGCAGAAGCACACAGCTCTGCTCAGGTCACTTCTCTGTGTCTTTCGCTCTGCACACACCCATCTCCAACCACCAGAGCCCCGGCTCTGGCCCCCCTTTCTTCCCCAGCTCTACCCCAAAGCTTTCTCTCCCAGAGCACATGGCTCTGCTTTCTTAGGCACTTCTCTCTCTTTCTCTGCACCCCCCCCCCCATTCTTTCCTTTCTCTCATTGATTCCCATCTAAACACACACACAGATACAGCATTGTACTATTTCCCTGTACTAAGTGCTGTAAGCTTATATATGTACATACTATATATTTTCTATATATATCCAAACCCGTGTGGATCATGTATTCTTTGGGAACTCACTGCCTCTACGAACCCACTGCCTCTGTGAACTGAACCCAGGACCATACCTAGACAACGATTGCTGACAAGCGGTACCAAGCCAGCTATGCTCAGGGAGGAGATAGTGCAGATACTGCATTGCAATCTTTTCAGACAACAAGGGCACTTGTGCCAACTGCAGATCAACCCTAGATTCTTCCTGAGGCTCCATCCATGCCTGTGGAGAAATCTTCAGTGCCAGCATCGGAGGAAGAAGCTTCCCTGGGATCTGAGGGTAGGGCTGGACATGGTTCCACTGAGCTGGGGCAGGCACAGACTCACTCAATTTGGTCTGAGTATGGTGAGGAGTCTGACTGGGACCACTCATGGGATTCAGAAGGAGTCTTATGGGGTAACTTCTGATCCCTCCCCACCTCCAAAGAGATATAAATCTCCACCTGAGGGTCTCTCACCGGTTTTTCAAGGAGATGGCTTTGGCCATCCCATTTAAGATGGAGGAGAAGCCCAGGGCAGAGATGTTATCTGCTCTAAGGGGTCACAGTACCATTGCACCCTATCCTTAAAGATGCATTGACAAAGAACTGGGAATCTCCCCTCTCAGTGCAGGTCACACCTAAGAAGTTGGATATGCAGTATCATATCCAGAAAGCTCCCAGATTCGAGAGGGCACAACTGCCATAACACTCTCTGGTTGTCGAATCCACCCTCAAATGAGCTAGGAGCTCCAGGACTTATGCCTTGGCTCCCTCTGGCACTGGATTCATTTGGGAGGAAGACTTTTCAGGCCTCGATGCTTATTGCCTGTATCCAGTCCCATCAGCTGTACACGAGCCTTTACTTGATTGTAACTCATATTAAACTGAGAGGTACAGTGGGGGAAATAAGTATTTGATCCCTTGCTGATTTTGTAAGTTTGCCCACTGACAAAGACATGAGCAGCCCATAATTGAAGGGTAGGTTATTGGTAACAGTGAGAGATAGCACATCACAAATTAAATCCGGAAAATCACATTGTGGAAAGTATATGAATTTATTTGCATTCTGCAGAGGGAAATAAGTATTTAATCCCTCTGGCAAACAAGACCTAATACTTGGTGGCAAAACCCTTGTTGGCAAGCACAGTGGTCAGACGTCTTCTGTAGTTGATGATGAGGTTTGCACACATGTCAGGAGGAATTTTGGTCCACTCCTCTTTGCAGATCATCTCTAAATCATTAAGAGTTCTGGGCTGTCGCTTGGCAACTCGCAGCTTCAGCTCCCTCCATAAGTTTTCAATGGGATTAAGGTCTGGTGACTGGCTAGGCCACTCCATGACCCTAATGTGCTTCTTCCTGAGCCACTCCTTTGTTGCCTTGGCTGTATGTTTTGGGTCATTGTCGTGCTGGAAGACCCAGCCACGACCCATTTTTAAGGCCCTGGCGGAGGGAAGGAGGTTGTCACTCAGAATTGTACGGTACATGGCCCCATCCATTCTCCCATTGATGCGGTGAAGTAGTCCTGTGCCCTTAGCAGAGAAACACCCCCAAAACATAACATTTCCACCTCCATGCTTGACAGTGGGGACGGTGTTCTTTGGGTCATAGGCAGCATTTCTCTTCCTCCAAACACGGCGAGTTGAGTTCATGCCAAAGAGCTCAATTTTTGTCTCATCTGACCACAGCACCTTCTCCCAATCACTCTCGGCATCATCCAGGTGTTCACTGGCAAACTTCAGACGGGCCGTCACATGTGCCTTCCGGAGCAGGGGGACCTTGCGGGCACTGCAGGATTGCAATCCGTTATGTCGTAATGTGTTACCAATGGTTTTCGTGGTGACAGTGGTCCCAGCTGCCTTGAGATCATTGACAAGTTCCCCCCTTGTAGTTGTAGGCTGATTTCTAACCTTCCTCATGATCAAGGATACCCCACGAGGTGAGATTTTGCGTGGAGCCCCAGATCTTTGTCGATTGACAGTCATTTTGTACTTCTTCCATTTTCTTACTATGGCACCAACAGTTGTCTCCTTCTCGCCCAGCGTCTTACTGATGGTTTTGTAGCCCATTCCAGCCTTGTGCAGGTGTATGATCTTGTCCCTGACATCCTTAGACAGCTCCTTGCTCTTGGCCATTTTGTAGAGGTTAGAGACTGACTGATTCACTGAGTCTGTGGACAGGTGTCTTTCATACAGGTGACCATTGCCGACAGCTGTCTGTCATGCAGGTAACGAGTTGATTTGGAGCATCTACCTGGTCTGTAGGGGCCAGATCTCTTACTGGTTGGTGGGGGATCAAATACTTATTTCCCTCTGCAGAATGCAAATAAATTCATATACTTTCCACAATGTGATTTTCCGGATTTAATTTGTGATGTGCTATCTCTCACTGTTACCAATAACCTACCCTTCAATTATGGGCTGCTCATGTCTTTGTCAGTGGGCAAACTTACAAAATCAGCAAGGGATCAAATACTTATTTCCCCCACTGTATATAGCGGATTATAAATGTTAATGTTAAATCTTTGCTACGCAGTACATTTATTCCCTCAGGGGCAAGTTGCAGAGCTTTGCCAGTTGGCCAGTGCACAGCTGGAGTGCAGGAAGTTACTGGCTAGGGGAGCTTGCGATTCTTTTGATGTCTCTGACCTTACAACCAGCAGTTCAAGAGAGATTGGCAGACATACCTTGCTGAAGAGACAATCTTTTCAGGGAAAATGTGGAGGAGGTTGCTGACCTCATAAAGAAACATATTGATACCATCCAGTCCCTGTCGCAGCAGCCTCCAGCTGCAGCCTCTTCTTCTAGGAGGTTTTTAAGTGGGCATAAGCAGTGACCTTACTACTTTCAAAGGCATAGTTTTCCACCATCTTCTCACTTTGCCCAGAACCCCCAAGACCAGTGCTCTTGGCCTTGCCAATCCCAACCTCAGAAGTCCCTGTAGGTTCCCCAGTTGAAGCAATGGATGAGCTTTTGACTGGCTCCAGGAGAGCACAGCCTCACTCCAAGTAACCATCCCAGATGGCCTACTGGTAGGGGGGGGGGGCTGAATTTTTTCCAACAGTGATGGCCTCTTAAAATAGTCCACCTTGGTTATGACATACATTGGCATCACAGACCACCAAATTGCCCACTAAGAGCATCATTCATCAGATCTCGGCACAAGCATATACTTGTAGAGCAGGGCCACCGAGAAACACTCGGGCCTGGGGCAGAACCGGACTGCCATGTGCCACCCCCCACATGTCGCTGCTCCTTCCTGCCTGACCCCTTCTTTACCTTCCTTACCTTTCTGTCTCTGCCTCCAAGGGGGTGCCCAGGCCTGGTGCCGGCAAGCCTCTTCCTGCTTGCCTGCTCCCATGGTCTGTCCTCTCCTGCTCCTGTCCATTCCAGGAGTTGGGGCCCAGATGATTGCATTAACACAATATCATGCTAATGCAATCATCTGAGTCCTGGGTGGCACACAGGAGTAAGAGAGGACAGACCCGGAAGCAGGCAGGCAGGAAGAAGCTTGTCGGCGCTGGGCCCGGAAAATTTTGCCCTCTCCCCCTACCTCAGGGGCCCTGTTATAGAGGAAATCTCCACCCTTCTACAGGCCAATGCGGTCAAACCCATGCCACCAGGGGAAGAAGGGAAGGGATTCTATTCCAGGTACTTCCTTGTGCCCAAGAAAATAGGGGATTTCGTCCCATCTTAGACCTATGGCTCTGAACAAATTCCTGATCAAAAAGTTCAGGATGATTTCCCAGGGCACCCTTCTCCCCATGATACAAGAAAAAGATTGGCTATGCTCTCTGGATTTAAAGGATACCTATACCCACATTTCAATACTTCCCAGTCTCAGAAAGTATCTCAGATTCCAAACAGGGAATCACCACTACCATTATCGTGTTCTGCCATTTGGCCTCGTGTCATCTCTAAGTGTCTAGCGGTAGTTGCAGCGTATTTGCAAAGACTGGGAGAATATGTGTTTTTCTATCTGGTCAATTGGCTGGTCAAGAGCACATCATAGGTGGGAGTCAGAGGATACCACTGTTCCTTCCAAGCTGAGCAGCAGTTCTCCAACTACAGTCCTGCCAGTGTGGAAGCTGTTTAATAGTGAGGGACAGGTAACCTGCCTGTCTCTAGTGACTGAAAACACAGTATTGAAGCACCACCCCCTACAGAAATCCCGCTCAGCTTAGAAGGAACAGTGGTCAATGTGCCTAACTATTCCGGTGTTAGAGTTACTAGGGTTATGATAAACTACCCCCTTTCTCTTGGTTCAGATTTTGGAATACATAGGAGCCCTGCTTGATACATTTCAGACTTGGGGTTTCCTTCCATAAGCGAGAGCAGAGGCTTTGACAACACTCAGTTTGTAGGTCCGAAGCAGCAAGCATAAGAACATAAGAATAGCCATACTAGGTCAGACCAATGGTCCATTTAGTCTAGTATCCTGCTTCTAACAGTGGCCAATCCAGGCCACAAGTTCCTAGCAGAAACCCAAATAACAGCAATATTCCATGCTACCAATCCCAGGGCAAGCAGTGGCTTTTCCCATGTCCATCTGAATAACAGACTATGGACTTTTCCTCCAGGAACTTGTCCAAACCTTTTTTTAAACCCAGATATGCTAACCACCGTTACCACATCCTCCAGCAGCGAGTTCCAGAACTTAACTATTCTTTGAGTGAAAAAATATTTTCTCCTATTTGTCTTAAAAGTATTTCCATGTAATTTCATCTAGTGTTCCCTGGTCTTTGAACTTTCTGAAAGAGTGAAAAATTGATTCACTTCTACCTATTCTACACCACTCAGGATTTTCTAGACCTCAATCATATATCCCCACTCAGCCGTCTCTTTTCCATGCTGACGAGCCCTAACTTCTTTAGCCTTCCCTCATATGGGAGGAGTTCCATCTCCTTTATCATTTTGGTCGCTCTTCTTTGAACCTTTTCTAATTCCATTATATCTTTTTTGAGATACAGTGACCAAAATTGAATGCAACACTCAAGGTGAGGTCGCACCACTCATCTCAACAACAAAGTCCCTCAGTTCTGCTCCAGGCTCAGATCACATGGCAGACTAGTGGCGGATGCCTTTCTCCCACATTGGAGGGAGTGTCTTCTGTAGGCATATCCTTCAATACCTCTCATAGTGAAGACTTTGCTGAAACTCCCAAGACCAGGGACCTATGATTCTAATCGCCCCTTACTGGCTGAGAAAGATCTTGTTTCCTTTTCTTCTGGAGTTATCCTCCAAAGATCAATAGAGATTAAAATATTTTCTGACCCTCATCATGCAGAATGAGGTATCCCATCTGCTCCCAACATCTAATCTCTGGCCCTCATGGCTTGGATGTTGAGAGCATAGAATTTGAATCCTTAGATTTGCAGAAGGTGTCTCTCACATCTTGCTGGCTTCCAGGAAAGACTCTACTAGGAAGTTTTACTAAGTGGAGGAGGCTTGCTTTCTGGTGTGAGGGCAAGGCTTTAGATGCCCTCACTTGTCCTACACAAAAACTGCTTGAATACCTTCTGCACCTCTCTGAGTTTGGTTTGAAAACCAAAACTATAAGGGTTCATTTCAGCGCAATTAGTGCTAGTCATCAATGTGTAGAAGTTAAGCCCATCTCTGAACAGCTTCTAGTTGTTTGCTTCATGAGAGGTTTGATGTTGACAAACCCTCCGTCAAACCTTCCACTGTTTCATGGAATCTCAACATTGTCCTCACCCAGCTGATGAAAGCTCCTTTTGAGCCACTTAATTCCTGCATTCTGAAGTACTTAACCTGGAAAGTTGTGTTTTTTGTGAAGGTCACTTCAGCTCGTAGAGTCAGTGAGCTTCAGGCCCTAGTAGCTGATCCACCTTACACTAAGTATCACCACAATAGAGTAGTTCTCAACACACACCCTAAGTTCCTTCCTAAGGTAGTGTTGGAGTTCAGTCTTAATCAATCTATTTTTTTCTGCCATTTTTCACAAAACCACATGCCCATCCTGGTGAGTGTGTACTGCATACCTTAGGTTGCAAGCAAGCCTTAGCCTAATACCTGGAGCAGTCTAAAGCCCGTAGACATTCCACCAGCTTTTTGTTTCTTTTGACCCAACCTGGATGGGAATAGCCATCAGTAAATGCACAATTTCAATTTGGCTACCAGATTGCATTTCCTTCACTTATGTCCAGGCTGGGCTGACTCTAGAGAATCATGTCATGGCTCATAATGTCAGAGTTGTGGTGAGGTTGATAGCCCACTTGACATCAGCCTCCGTAGAGGAGATTTTCAAAGCTGCAATGTGGTCTCCTGTCCATACATTCACAACTCATTATTCCCTTAAGCAGGATACCCAACCTGACAGCCACCTCAGTCAGGCAGTCCTGAAAATTTGTTCGGTGTCTAGAATCCAACTCCACCCCCATAGGTCCAATTTGCTTCAGTTCCAGGCTGCACCTTCACAATTAGTGTATGAATAGTTTCAAGTTAATTGACTTTGAGCCTGGTACTAGGGATTCCCAGATGTGAAGATGTGAGAATACAGAAGGCATGCTTGACCTTGAAGAAAGTGAAGTAACTCACCTGTAGCAGAAGTTCTCCAAGGACAGCAGGCCAAGTATTCTCACATACTCGCCCTCCTCCTCTTGGAGTTTTATTCTTCACCTTTTTTCATGACTGAGGGTCCCATGCTCGCATATCAGGCAGAAAGGCACCAGCGCATGCAGCACGATAGGATGCTGCTAGAAATGTCTACAATCATCTCGCTAGTCAGCATCAGCACCGGGCTGTGTCAAATGATGTCAGCCAGATGTGAGAATACTTGGCCTGCTGACCTCGAACAGCTGCTAAACTCTGGAATTCATTGCCAGAGAATGTGGTAAAAACAGTTATCTTAGCGGGGTTTAAAATAAGGTTTGACCCATTTTTTAAAAGCAAAGTCCATAAGCCATTATTAAGCTGGCCTCGGAAAATCCATTGTTTATTTCTAGGATAAGCAGCATAAAATCTGTATTACTCTTTTGGGACCTTAAGTATTTGGACCTGGATTGGCCACTGTTGGAAATATGATATTGGGCTTGACGAATCTTCAGTCTGTCTCAGAATGGCAATGCTTATGCTCATATGTTCTTATATGGATACATATCTACTGTACCCTGAATGTAACTCACCTTGAGTTAGAACAGAAAAAAGGTGTGAGGTAAACCCCCCCCCAAATCCTTCCCCATCCTCTCTTTCTCTTTTTATACAATCATATTCTCTCTCTCACACACACACAGTTCAGAGACTTAGGTCACACCTTTCTTCTGTTCTAACTCAAAGTGAGTTACATTCAGGGTAGAGATGTGTATACCTATCTATGTTTCGCTCTTCTGAGAGAGAAGTTACTTTACTAGTAGATGACACTGTGAAACTACACCTCTGAGTATTCTTGCAAACACCTGATGCAGCCCTTGAAATGGTGAAACATGACCATGTTGGGTTTTTAAATATTTATTTACTTATTGTTCTAAGTGGTGAATAAACTGGATTTTTTTTAATCTTTGTGGTCTGCTATGTTATTTTCCATTCTGGATCTTGTGGATTGTTTGCCTACCCATTTTCTGGGAATCATAAATGCAAATTGATGCACATTGGGAAGAATAATCCAAATCATAGTTACCTGATGCTAGGGTCCACCACAGGAGTCAACACCCAAGAAAAAGATCTAGGTGTCATCGTAGACAATACACTGAAATCTTCTGCCCAGTGTGTAGCAATGTCTAAAAAAGTAAGCAAGATGCTAGGAATTATTAGTAAAGGGATAGAAAATAAGGCAAAGAATATTATAATGCCTCTCTATTGCCCCATGGTGTGATCTCACCTTGAGTACAGCATGCAATTCTGATTGCTGTATCTTAAAAAAAAAAAAGATATAGGACAATTAGAAAAGGTTCAAAGAAGGGTGATGAAAATGATAAAAGGGATGGAACTCTCTCATATGAGAAAAGGCTAAAGAGGTTAGGGCTTTTCAGCTTGGAAAAGAGATGGCTGAGGGGGATGTGACAGAGGTCTAGAAAATCCTGAGTGGTGTAGAATGGGTAAAAGTGAACTGATTTTGTACTCTTCTAAAAAATTACAAAGACTAGGGGACACTCAATGAAGTTATATGGTAAACTTTTGAAAACAAATAGGAAGAAATATTTTTTTTTCACTCAATGAATAGTTAAGCTCTGGAACTGGTTGCCTTGCCAGAGGATGTGGTAACGGTGTTTAGCATATATGGGTTTTAAAAAGGTTTGGACAAGTTCTTGGAGGAAAAGTCCATGGTCTGTTATTGAGATGTCAAAAATACAGAAGAAACCTGTCTTCGCATTGCTAGTGAACGCTAACGCTGGTGTGCAGCTATTCTAGTGAAATATATATATATATTTCTTGGACCAGAGTCTTCTATAACGATTATTGTTAAATCGTGCACACAGCCTTTTTAAAGGTAGAGTGTTTGTGAATAAAGGCGCGTCCAACTGAATACCCTTCAAGGACTGATATCCAGATAATACATACATGGTGTAACAGACTCCTGACGCAGGCCAGTTGGGCCGAAACACAGCTGTGTCGAGTCATATCACCTCAATAAATCCATTTAGTATTTTTTCATTTTGCTTGTGTCGTCTCCTTTTT
Organism: Microcaecilia unicolor; assembly: GCF_901765095.1. Lineage (NCBI taxonomy): Eukaryota > Metazoa > Chordata > Amphibia > Gymnophiona > Siphonopidae > Microcaecilia > Microcaecilia unicolor. The sequence continues at coordinate 189,388,917 of NC_044033.1, read as the reverse complement.
TGATGTTTATATTTTATTTATAATTTTGTTTTATATTTTTTCTCCCTTCAGTATATTTTGCATTCTTTACTTTTCAGAATTTTCCTGTTTCTACTGTTTTTTTGTTCATTTTTGGTTCTTCTTCATTGTTTTCTTTTTTTCCCCTTCTTTTGCGTCATCTTCGCTGTTTTTGACTGTTATTGAGATGAACATGAGGGAAGCCACTGCTTACCCTGGGATTGGTAGCATGGAATATTGTTATTTGGGTTTCTGCCAGGTATTTGTGACCTGGATTGGCCACTGTTGGAAGCAGGATGCTGGGCTAGATGGACCATTGGTCTTACCTAGTACAGCTGTTCTTATGTTTTCACACACAGTTTGAAAAAAAACTATATGAAGCTTGTTTTCTGCATAACTGTCAAAACGACCAATTTCAATGACATTTGGGATACATCATCCTGAATAAATTTGCAATAAGCCTACATTCACACCATCCCAAATTTTATTGAAATTGGTCAAGTTTTGACAGAGGAAAATGTGTTTTAGCAGCCTCCAAAATCTCATATATTTGATGTACAATTGGCTGAAATGAAGAAGCACTCAACACACTTCCCTCCGTGTTTTAAGGATGGGGTTCTAGTATACTGCTGAGGAAGCAGCTGTCTGGGAGTGCATCAGAGAAAGGCAGTACCGATACTAAATCAACTTCTTTAAGCTGGATCTAGGTCTCTCCCGGTGCGAGGAGCCCAGGTGCAAACACTAAGGAACTGTCCAGCATCATGGTGCTGAAAGCTCTGGCGAGCAAGTCACCTCACCATTACCAGGGCTGTGGCGGCGCCTTGGGTTGGGAGGGGGAGTTACAGCTCCGAATTTTCTATAACCCTCAAGAAGAGTGAAGCAGGACGGCTCCTGATTTTCATTGTACTGTTTTCCTGGGTGATCAAATTCTGGATGAAAGGACTCCCCCTCTCACCAAATTGACTGAAATTGGTGTAAGATCAGGAGATGATCCTCCCCCTCCCCCTCCTCGCTGTTTTGTGTCACCGGAAAGGACACGGGGTGCTCAGTCTGCCTGCCTTCCCCGCCTCAAAACCAACACAGTTTACAAAAGATAGGTGCAGGATTTCCAAGAGGGCGGAGCGAAGGAATCCTTTGCAAACCGGGATCTTAAAACTCAGGAGGGAAGAAATGCAGCGCGTAGGAGCAGATCTCCCTGCTTGAGACTGTAAAAAAAGGACAAAACGACCTCAAAACAGGTGTGAAATCTGGAGCAGGCCTTGCCTTAGCATTAAACTATTAGATCATGCAGCGGGTTTATTTCTGTCGAGCTGTGGTCTCTGCTCCTTGACAGTGTTATAATAAGCATACTCACATCAGGGTAGGCTCCTCCTCTCTCTTGGGTGTGGGAGAGCGACCTTGCCCCTCTTTTCCTAAAATAAAGCTGTGTGTTTCAGCACTTTGCCACCTGCTTTCAATTAGACCCGGGCTGGAGTACAGTAGCAGATCCTTCACCCCAAGCCTGCAGGGGAAGAGTATTTCTCCTCTCATATATACTGTGGTTTCTGGGGCGCTCCCAACCTCCCCACAAACACGCTTAGCACTGGGAAACCAAAGCGATTCACCAGCCGTCTCTTTATTTTCAGAAGCAGCAGCTTCTGGGAGAGATATGCTTCGCATTTTCCAGGGCCTGACTGAGGGGCGAGGAACCTGTAATTGTGGGGTAAAAGTTCAGCTCCCGTCTTGCCATGCTGACAGCACCTTGGACGCCAGCAATTCTGAGAGAACTTGCCAGCATTCGTTTAACATGAAGCTGACTGCAACACCAAGCCCAGGCTCTCATCTTTTGTAAAGTCAGATCTGACCTATAGCATGTTAACAGGTGCTGCACCGTCGCTTTCTGAAGTATTTAGCTGGAGAGGTGTGGGAATTATTCTCTCTCTATGCAGGGCCGACTTAACCATTGGACCAGGTGAAGCTGTGGTCCAGGGTGCTGCCAATTAAGGGTGTCAAAATAAACAGCCTCTGACCTCAGCTGGTCTACAGGTTAAGCCTTTTCTTCCCCTCCATCCTGTCCAGTCTCTTCCTTTCTATCTTCCCGCCCCCAGGTCCAGTCTCTCCCCTTTTCTCTCCCCCCCCCCCCCCAATATGGCACTGCTCCCTCACTTCTCTCACTCCCCTGTGGTCTTACAAAGTTTACCTGGGTCAGTAGAGGTGGCAGCAGCATAACAGACTGCCTTCAGCCAGCCCTGGAGTCTGCCCTCTGCTGCAATTTTCTGTGGTTTGGGCACGACAGAGGGCAGACCTTGGGGCTGGCTGAAGACCGCATGTCATACTGCTGCTGTTAGCGAGTAATGTAAACTTTACAGGACCATGGGGGAGAGAGGTAAGGGAGCAGTGCCAGAACCACAAGGAGAGGGGATAGAGGAGGGGGAAAGAGACTGGACTAGGGGAAAGAGATGCCAAACCCATGGGTGGGGCACTGGAAACAATGCAGTGGGGGGGGGGGGGCACCACCAAAGCAAGTTGCCTCAGGGTGCCACTATCCCTTGAGCTAGTCCTATCTTCAGGGTTCCTCTGAACAGGATGATCAAGAGAGGAAGAGGAAGGCAGGAAGAGTTGAGGGGCAGAGATGAGACTGCCAGCAATCTGATAAGAAGAGGATAAGTATAGAATTTGGATAGAATATGGCAATGCAAAAGTATGTGGAAAAGTTTTTTAAAATTTGTTTTTGCTAGAATTAGGAATATTTTTAAACTGCCAGTTTTACACGGGATCCAGTTCCTCAAGGTATTTCCAATTGCACATCCGAGAACTTTGGTTCCCTGTTTAATCCAAGCAGCCATATAAAAAGAATGAGGGCATCATGCCACTGTGTGTCTGTCAGCGTGAGTGATAAACAATTAAGGCATGACAGAGGTCACTGAAAAGGCCTCACAACCCTGACACACTGCACGGAAAATAAATGATGTTTGGTCCAAGCCTGTCATTTAGCCTGGAAACACGCCAAAGGACACCACCTTTTCCTGCTCAGACTGACTTCTTTCTAAATTCTGTAAAATAAATAAAATAAACCATTTTTTTTTCCCTGTGGTGACGAGCAAGAAATATATAATAAGGTTCTCAGAAGTTACTCAGTTTTTCCACCAGGGAACATCACCTCTGCCAGGCAGTTGGCAAAGAATCAATAAATCGTCCAGGAGCAGAGGCTCCAGCCCTAGCCCTATGGGCCAGATTCAAAATGGGAGAAGGGGGGAATAACTTTTAGTACATCTATAGGGGAAATGCATAGTAGGTAGGACCCCCTTGTGCCTACTAGAACAATGCCTGAGCCCTCTGAGTCAGTGGCTGTAAATGGCACGATAGAGCATGTCATGTGTTAAGAATCTTAGTAAATGGCAATTTCTGGAAGGAAACCAAGGAGACCATCTTCTTCTGTTGATTTACAAATTAATTTAGAACAACAAATCCAGTAAATAAAAAAATTGGCATGGACTGGCTGAGAAATCAGAATATAAAAGACCTGAATTCTAATACACCACTTTGGGTGAATTCCTTCATCAAGCCTATTAACTAAATAAATTGATTGATTGATTGATTAATTGATTGCTTACTGGTTTGTTTGGAATGCTAGAAGAGTAGTAGTAGTACAAAGACAGAAATAATGCTTCCAACATAAAGGGCCATTTTATTAAGCCATATAGTAAGCACTGCTGCACACTTACCACAGCTTAAACTAGCATATTGTGAGACATCCTGCCGAAACTGCCAAATTCACATGCGTTAAAAAATACTTTATTTTTTCTTGGAGAGGGTATGTCAGGGGAATGTGGGCATTCTTGTGCTAATCAGTTAGTGCTGCTACATTACCATGTGTTAACTCATTAAGTGCGGGAAAAACCCACACGATGCACTAAAGGCCACTTTTTGCCACAGTTTAGTAAAGGACACCTGTCAATTTGGGTGGAATAGCTGCCTAATGGTTTCAGTGATAAGCCAAGTTCAAATCCTGTAATGGCTTCTTTTGGCCTTGGCCAAACCACTTAACTCTCTATTGGCTAGGGATGGTGTTGGCAATCTGCCTTCCCCTTAAGGCCTGCCATGGAAACCTTCCAGTTAGTGGTGCCCCCATAACTCATGTGCAGGAGAACCTGCCATACCCTAAGGCAATTTAGAGTCCTCTTCCGAAGATAAAGGGAATTATAAATGGGACTATGAAACATAAACAAACAGCACTAAAATTAGTGCTTACCTATGCTGGGACATGCAGGCTCATTTTCGAAACAGACATCCATCTTTCAACATAAATCAGAATATGGACGTCCATCTCCCAGAGACGTCCAAATCAGTATAATCGAAACCCGATTTTTGGACATTTCCAACTGCAGTCCATTACAAGGATGTCCAAATTTCAAGGGGGCATGTTGGAGGCGTGGTGAAGGTGGGACTTGGGCGTGCCTAAGACTTGGACATCATTGAGCCATAATCGAAAAAAGCAGGGACGTCCTAAAGTAAAACTTGGACGTTTTCACCCGGACGTGTTTTTTTTCTGAATAAGGTACAAAAAGGTGCCCGAAATGACCACCAGAGGGAATCAGGGATGACCTCCCGTTACTCCCCCAGTGGTCACTAACCCCCTCCAACCCTCATAAAAATCTTTAAAAATGTTTTGTGCCAGCCTCAGATGTCATACTCAGGTCTATGACAGTGCATGCAGGTCCCTGGAGCAGTTTTAGTGGGTACTGCAGTGCACTTCAGACAGGCGGACCCAGGTCCATACCCCCCTACCTGTTACATATATGGAGGAAACAGTGAGCCCTCCAAAACCCACTACAAGCCCATTGTACCCACATATAGGTGCCCCCTTCACCTGTAAGGGCTATGGTAGTGGTGTACAGTTGTGGGTAGTGGGTTTTGGGGGGGGGGGGGTTGGGGGGCTCAGCACACAAGGTAAGGGAGCTATGTACCTGGGAGCATTTTATGAAGTCCACTGCAGTGCCGTCTAGGGTGCCCGGTTGGTGTCCTGGCATGTCAGAGGGACCAGTGCACCACAAATGCTGGCTCCTCTGGATGTCTTTGGTTTCAAAAAATCACCAAAAGTCAAAGACATCCATGTCTAGGGACGTCCAAATCTAAGGACGTCCATGGTATTTTCGAAACGAAAGATGGACGTCCATCTTTTTTCAAAAATACGCTTTTCCCCCACCTCCAGATTTGGATGTTTTACAGGGACGTCCAAATCCAAACATGGACGTTTCTTTTGAAAATGCCCCTCATGGTATTGTTGCCCCATGACAACATTTCAAGATTGTATCCTCTCTACCTTGACTATTTTGCTAATATGAAGCTCTCACCTCCCTACCCCACTTTTCTGCACTTAATCTTCTGTGGTGTTGGCTAGTTTCTAGTCCCCAGTCCCATAGTTCCCAGCCAGTTTGTATGAAGAAGAGCCAGAAACAATTCCACTCCTTTCCCCCTCCTAGGACTCATCGATTCTGCTGAGTAGACTCAACAAAGTTGTAAGTTGCAGGAGGAGAAGCAGTATCACCTTGAAAAATGTTCCCTCCCACATCCCACATTTAGCGGGGAGGGGAAGGAAGAGCAAGAGAGGCAGCCACTCCTGGGGTTGCTCTGCCAGTCCTACCATTCAGGATTCAGTTCTTACAGTTTTACTGCAGCTACAAAGTGAAGCTGGCAAGCACAAAATGAACATTGAATGATCATCACTTTTTTATTTATTTGTTATATTTGTATCCCACATTTTCCCACCTATTTCTAGGTTCAATGTGGCTTACATAGTTCCGGAGAAGCACTTGCGGACTCCGGTGTAAACAAATACAAAGTGGTGTTGTGATTAAACAGTTAAGATAAAGCTAACGTGGCACAACCACATTAGGGGATCATGCAATGGAAGATTTGTGTTATGTCCATATCGTGCTTTGGTAATGTTGTGTTGCAGAGATCGGGCGTTTATGTTGGATCGATGGGGTATGCCTTTTTAAATTTTTTATGATTTTTATATCTTATGCCTTCCATATATTGTTATCCACCATCAACCCCCCAACCGCACTGAACCTGCTATTGAGCGGGAAAGGGAAAGGGGTATAAATGCCACAAATAAATAAAATAAAACACTGGGGTATAGGAAGAATATTGATGTCTTTAAATTAAGCTTCCCCTTTGGCCAGTTATCAAAGCACAAACCAGTCATAGTGGGCAAAAGGGGCAGTTGCTCAGGGTACACCAGTTTCAGTGTACCACTGTTGTGTCAAACCTTGCAAGTCAGATTCAGTAATAGAAAACAAGGCATAACTGCATCTCACCCAGCATAAATAGTGAGAACCACCATCAAGACGTGACTATTTACAAAACTGTTACAGTTTATTAACTGGGTGAGCATCAGATATGGGGAGAGGGAGAGCAAGAAGAAGGCTAAGCAAGAAATGAAATTGGACTATATTTTAAAATGTTTTTTTTTGTGCATTCTATCTCTGACCCAAACCATGCTGATCAACTATCACATGTAACAAAGTGTACTCTTGCCCTCAAAAGTTCATGTCTCTATAAAGTGCCAGCAGTTTGTCAGGAACCATTTCTGAAACGTTTGCCTCTACATTTACACATAAGGAAATCATTAGGGATGGGCACCCAGAAAGTTTTTATTTTCGTGTTCATTTTGTTTTCAGATCGAATTGAATGTTGTTAAAAGTGCACACTATCAGAAAATCGTATGCACTCTCAATGGTGAATGACACAAATTGTGTTGACATTGTAAGTAGTATACTATGCCATACTTGTATTGTTATTTGAATATTTTTACTGCTGTAATTGCCTATTGCTCATGTTTGATCTATTCTTACTGTACACCACCTTGAGTGAATTCCTTCAAAAAGGTGGTAAATAAATCCTAATAAATAAATAAATTTGAAACAACTGCCCATCCTTATAAATCATCGGTTGGCCTGGATATTAAGACACTGTCACTGGGACATCACAGTATGCTCTTAAAAGTAAGGCCAGGGTAGCCAATTCCAGTTCTCACGAGCCCCAGGCAGGTCAGAATTTCAGGATATCTACAATGAATACACAGAGATAGATTTGCGTAGCAAGGAGGCAGTGTATGCAAATATATCTCTGCATATTCATTGGGAATATCCTGAAAACCGGACCTGTCTGGTGATCTTGAGAACCAGAATTTCCTACTCCCGCACTAGTCTATACTTTGTCTAAGGCAGTGATTCCCAAACCTGTCCTGGGGGAACCTCAGCCAGTCAGGTTTTCAGGATATTCACAATGAATATTCATGAGTTCAGTTTGCATACAGTGCCTCCTTGGTATGTACAAAGAATGCACCATTTAGGCATTAAGAACACATGTAGAATGAATGCCAGTATTCTGACCAGGGTCGCCAAGAGATGAGCCAGGGCCCAGGGCAGTTTTAAAAGACCCCTGCCCCTAGTGTGATAGTCACTTACTGCGACTTCTCCCTCAGTCTGGTCTTCTCTTTTGTGCTCCTGTGTGCCGGGACCTGGGTTATTACATTAATGCATAATCTGCTCTGCCGCTACAAGCCCTTCTTCCTGCCATGTCCCCTCCCGCCTATGTGGGCACAGGAAGTACGTCACACAGGATGAGGTGGGACAGGGGTGAGGGGGGGGGCCTTATGATTGTTTGCCCTGGGCCCTGGCTCATTTCTTAGGGTCCTGGTCAGACCACTGGCATTTATGCGAATGTGTACAGTTGTTCTGCTCATTCTACATGTGTTCTTAATGCATAAATGGTGCATTCTTTGTACAATTACCCCCTTTGTGCACAACATGACTCACCACTTCATGGAATACATGATAAAAAAGAAAATTAGAAACCTAATAAAAATTACAAAGGATGAAGAAAATTGCTAAAATTAACAAAAAGTTCTAACATTCCAGGTGTCAACATTACCCCTGCACCTGAACTGTGGCATTGATCCAAACTAAATGCTCGCAGGTCTTACTTCCTGCACAAGAGCCAGACAGGTTGTTATGTGGCCTGTTCATGTGCATTCATTTAGTTCTTGTGCTCACTCACAACCTTCTGTTATGCTAAGGACCTAGTCCCTGCAGCTTTTCTGTGCTGCTATGAGGAGAGAAAGGGAAGGGGGGGGGGGGGGGGGGGGCGGGAAGCAAGAAGAGAGGCTGTGAATTCAAATGGCATGGCAAAGTTCTTGAGCCACATGAAGAAGGGAGGAAGTTTACTAGTACTAGAGATGCTACTAGTCTGTAGATTACTGAGAATTATATCACCAGCTGAAGGAGGCATAGACCGAAGGCCAGCTTTTCGGCCCCCTCCCCGGTTTCTGCCCTGGGCCCCTGAATGTCTAACACCAGCCCTGGTTGGATCTACAAATACATAATGCGCATGATTGTTTAAAAGCACTGCTTCCCAATCTTTTTCTGGCTGTGATCCCATGATTGTCACCCCCCTGGAGGTGCAGAATACTACTACTACTTATCATTTCTATAGCGCTACTAGATGTACACAGCGCTATACACTGTACAATTCTCCCTTTACCTACTAATCAAATTAAAAGCTTAACATAAAATCTTTTTAAACACATCTTCACAGATTCATTCCTTGGTCTTCATGCCAAGTCCTCAAGGGCCACCAAGTCAGGTTTGCAGGATTTTCTTAATAAATATGCATGAGAAAAATTTGCAAACCTACTACTTTCATCAGTCATTTTTTTGGAATGCTTTACCTCTACAAATTTAAAAGAGAGTTGAAGTCCATTCTCTTCCAGCAGTCATATGGGACAAATGAAGACTTTAACCGATGAACTAATTGGACTAAGTGGCATGATCTGAACTGGGCAGTTTTTGGAATTATAGAAGGTCTGACGTTTGTTATTTCAGTTGGTTTTTAGCTCTTTTAGACTGTGTATGTTGTATGTAGTGCTCTTAGAATATTAAGATATATTAAGATGAATTTATTGATTTAAAAAATTTATAACCCATACATCTACAACACCCTGAGAGGGGAACAATTTACAGTGATAATAATACACATTTCACAGACATATATCAAAACAATATCTGCTAAAAAAAACATCAGAATCTAACAATATCCAAACAGTCCAGGACTAACCCCTAAGAAGAGGTATCAAACGCTTGCTGAAGCAGAACAGTCTTCAAAAGCCTTTTATAATTCCTCCATATTTCGTAAGGCTTGAAGACGAGCAGGTAAATAATTCCAGAGTTTTGGTCCTGCAATGTAAAAGATTGAGTTCCTGTACTTATCCAGAAAAAACAGCGTTGAAAGGAGGAACATCGAGCATGTTAGAAGATCCAGACCTCAAGGAGCGAGAAAGCTGATGCAAGTGTAAACTTGCCGCAATCCCTGGAGAAATGTTATCTGTTATCACTTTGAATACCAATAATAAGATTTTATATTGCACTCTACACACAATGGTCAAACAGAAACACTAGGAGCCATCAAATTCGGGACACAGATCCTTTAATTGTATAACCTGAACACAAATCTTTCCTTAATGACCCAACATGACGCCCGTGTTGGGTCATTAAGGAAAGATTGGTGTTCAAGTTATACGATTAAAGGATCTGTGTCCCGATTTTGAAGGCTCCTAGTTTGAACCCTCTCTGTGCTGACTCTGTACACAATGGGCAGCCAATGTAAAGAAACAAGAGCAGGGATAATATGTTCAAAACAGCTCATTCTCAAAAGTACACGAGCGGCAGCATTTTGAGCAATCTGTAATAACTATAAGGCATAATTTGGTAACCCTAAAAACAAAGCGTTACAGTAATCAAAGTGAGGCAATACTATGCTTTGAACCAGTAAACAAAAATTCTCAGAGATAACATGGGATATAAATACTTGAATACAAGTATGCAAATCTCTCTCCTTCATATACATTAGAGCAGGCGTTCTCTATCCAGTCCTCTGGACATACCCAGCCAGGCAGGTTTTTAGGAAATCCAGGATGAACATAAATGCGATAAATTTGCATACACTGCTTTCAGTGAATGCAGATCTTTCTCATGCATATTTTAATTGTGGGTATCCTGACAACCTGACTGGCTGGGTATGTCCTGAGGACTGGGTTGAGAATCCCTGCATTAAGGGTATCCTGTAACCCTTGGCTCTATTCATCTACCACAGAGACGCCAAGTTACACAGTTCCAGAAGGGAGATTTTATGCCAGTCCTGGATTTCTGACAACTTGGTGCTTTATGGGATCCTCAAGATGGATTTCAGTGAGCAGAATCAGTGACTATAAATACCAGACTGCTTTGGAATAGAGATCAAAAAGGTACACCAGACCTCATTATATGTACAGAGTCAATGCTAGAGGTGTACTATGCATAGTTTTTGAATGCATATGCTACAAAAGATAAGGTTTTTTTTAATGATCAATTAATGACACTTGGAACCATTGCAGTACAGACTCAATGATTTTGAAATGTAATATCTCTGCAAGGTTTCCGAGATCATTTTTCCTCCTGTAATAATAATATATAAATAAAATAACGAAGTTTGAGTTTCTTAGTGTTCAATGGAGATTTGATTTTGGTCTGGAGCTCTAGCAAAATCACATCAAAATGACAGACATTCCTAAATGGCCCAAACAGTAATTGACTGCTGGAGTACAAAGCCAAACATTTTATGATCCTTTAGAAAATAATAATTATTTCCTGATGGGTACTTCAGCTTAAATTGAAGGCTGCTTACGGAGCACAGTTTTATAATGGAATAATTTCTTTATAAGTTTTCAAAATTCTGGTGGTGTATAAACTGTCCAGGAGTTCCTCTCCCAGACTACCACATGAAAGAGGGGGGAGAGAAAGAGTGGGAGAAGCGAGATGTGATAAAGACATTGAAATATCTCAGTATAAATGCAAAAACAGCAAGCATTTTCCAATGAAAAATTCTAGAACAAGAAGTCATGATTTGAGGTTCAAAGAGCAGTAAACTCAGGTACAACACTAGAATATTTCGGAGTGGAGGAGTGGCCTAGTGGTTTGCGTGGTGGACTTTGGTCCTGGGGAACTGGGTTCAATTCCCACTGCAGGCGCAGGCAGCTCCTTGTGACTCTGGGCAAGTCACTTAACCCTCCATTGCCCCAGGCACAAATAAGTACCTGTATATAATATGTAAGCCGCATTGAACCTGCTATGAGTGGAAAGTGTGGGGTACAAATGTAATTAAAAAAATATTTAATATCTGTATACAGCAGAAGAGTGGATGCACAGCACAACTTGCCAATTGAGGAGGTACAGACCAAAACAGTAACAGAATTCAAGAACATCTGAGATAAGCAGAGAGAAGCCTTAGCCAGTAAAGCCCAGGGACCAGTGTTTTCATTTGCAACCTCCCCACCCCCCCACCCGAGCCTCCAAGTTACCCAATTCCAAGATGCAGATTCTAGGCCAGACCTCGATTTCTGAGAACCTCACCCTTATCCTGCAGCACTGATGTCAATGGGTACAATCAGAAACACTGCTTTGGGATGTTAAATTTAAAGCCAGGACTAGCCAAAAAGTCTTTCAGGAACTGAGTAACTTGGCATCTCTGCAAAGGCCCTGTGCTAAGATGTACTGAGCCAAATTGACAAACTAAAGTGTAGTAAATCACCTGGACCAGATGGTATGCATCCTACAGTACTGAAAGAACTCAAACATGAAATTGCTGATCTGCTGTTAGTGATCTGTAACCTGTCATTACAATCATCCATAGTACCCAAAGATTGGAGAGTGGCCAGTGTAACACCAATTTTTAAAAACAGTTTTCAAGGGGGGGCACATGGTGCAGTGAGCTGAGAAATAGCATTTTTACTCAGCTCCCAGCTTATCCACACAATATCATCCCTAGCGACCATCATCAGAGTGCTTCTTGCCCCGTAAGACATTGTGCTTTATGGACAAATTCTCGAGCAGAACTGCAAAGTAGTAGTCTACCACAGCTGGAAAGGAGGAGAAGGAAAAGGTGAGGCCTACAACTTCAGCTGATGAAAAGATAGCAGCTGGTCACTCGGAGACTGGAAATATTCAACTAACAATACAGAGTATGGCATGGTATACTATTTGCAATGTCAACACAAAACGTAATAGAACATTATAATTGATAGGGAAGGGTAAGACAAAGTTTTAACATATAGATGGGTAAGAAAGTAGGAAGAGTTAGAAAGTAAGGTGACTGATTTGAAGAAAGTTGCACATGAGGTCAGAGAGATGGTTAAATATTATCGCAGTTAGGGTAGGAGTGGGTAAACATATCCCGCTGCAGTATGTGCAGCCCCGGTCACTCCTTGTGTGTGTGTGTGCGTGAGACTAACAAGTTAGTTACTTCTTCCATTAAAGGCCTGGTTGAACAGCCAAGATGTCACCTGCTTCCTGAAGTAGAGATAGTCTTATGTTAAGCGGAGACTTTCAGGCAATGCATTCCAGAGTGTAGGGGCTACTCCAGAGAAGGCTCACTTGCTGGTATCATATCGTGTAATGTCTTTTGGAGAGGGTGTGGTTAGTGAAAGTCCTTGGGAGGACCTTAGTGTCCTTGGCGGTGTGTGGAGGATCATCCTATTCTTCAGATACTCGGGACCATTTCCTTTCAGGGCCTTGAAGATCAGGCATAGAGTTTTAAATTTAGCCCTGTATTGTACTGGTAGCTAATGAAGTTTTTGCAAAAATGATGTGATGTGGTCATGTCGCTTGCAACCTTCTATGAGTCTTGCTATTGCATTCTGAATCAACTGGAGCTGGTGTAGGCCCTTTCTAGTCAGACCATTGTATAGTGCATTGCAGTAATCCAGTCTTGATGTTACCATGGCATGCACAACTGGGATAAGATTTACCTTCTCAATGTAAGGAAAGAGGCAGTGTAGCTGTCACAAATAGTAGAAGAAGCTCTTGAAGGTTGCTTGGATTTGGTGAATCAGAGTAAGTGTTGAATCTAACTGTATTCCAAGGTTCTTGACTTGTGATTTGAGGGGGAGTTCATACTTCCCAAAAGGGATTTTGATGTCAGGTATGTATAGGGTTACCATATGGCTCCAGAAAAAGTAGAAAAACAGCAAAAAAGTAGCGAGATCAACACGACACTCCCAAAACACTGTGGGTACGAGTAATAAAATGTTTAATTAAATGAGAATTTAAAAAGACACGGAGCCGTGTTTCGGCGAAAAAGACTGGTCTAGGTTCTATTTATTTGAATGTATTATAAATACTGTATATACCTCTCTTGACTTGTAGACTACTGAAGCAGGCATTTTTCGCCAAAACACAGCTCCGTGTTGAGTCTTTTTTAATTATCATTTAATTAAACATTTTATTACTCGTACCCACGGTGTCTTGGGAGTGTCGTGTTGATCTCGCTACTTTTTGCTGTTCTTCTATTTTTATCCACGTAGCAGATCCTGTTTCACCACTCTTTCTTGGTTTTTGTTTTCTCCAGAAAAAGTAGGACAGATTGAGCCAGTCTGGGTTTTACTTCCATTGCTTTCAATGGAAGCAAAACCTGGACTGGATCAATGTGTCCTCCTTTTTCTGGAGCCATATGGTAACCCTAGGTATGTATCCACTTGTGTTAGGGACCCAGAGAAGCTCAGTTTTACTTGGGTTCAGGCAAAGTTTGTTGTGTTTAGCCCATTCTTGAACTGATGTTAGACAGGTAATCAGTTTATTCAAGGCTGTAGGTAAGTTAGGTTAAATGGGTATGAGTAGCTGCACGTCATCCGCACAGATGTAAAACTGAGTGTCCATTGACCGAATCTGCTCAGCTAGTGGCTTGAGGTAGATATTGAACAGAATAGGTGACAGTATCAATCCTTGTGGTACCCCGCAGGTCAGTGTCCATGGTGGTGATGAGTTGCTGCCAAACATTATGGATTGTTGCCTGATAGATAGGATCTGAACCAGGCATGTACTGTTACATTGATACCTGTTTCTGTCAGTCGTGCTAGCAAGATATCATGATCCACAGTGTCAAAAGCTGCTGAGAAATCTAGCAGTACTAACATTGAGGCAAATCCCTTGTCTCAGTTTCTGTGAAGATCATCTAGCAGGGATACGAGGGCTGTTTCTGTTCCATAACTGGGTCTGAATCCAGATTGACATGGATCTAGCCAGTTACTCTTTTCTAGCCATTCATTAAGTTGTTCTAAGAGTTTCCCTAGAAATGGGATGTTGGATACTGGCCTGTAACTTTCAAGTTTGTCCTGGTCAAAGTTGTTTTTCTTCAGCAGAGGGCGAACCACTGCCCTTTTTAATGCTGTTGGTAGTTGCCCATTAGAAAGAGTGGTGTTCACAATTTTTGTTGCGCCTTCTATAAGGCCCATACTTGCCTGCTGCACTATCTTTGATGGGCAGGGATCGAGGAAGCAGGTAGTTGGTTGAAGATCTCTTAGGATTTTGTCAAGGCTCTCCTCTGTCATTAGGTTAAAAGTGTTCCATCTGTCTCTGTTAGGAGGGGGCAAGTTTGTGCACCGCTGGTTGACTGGTGGGGGCTGGGTGGGATTGCCTGTAAATCCTGGTGGAGACTTTTAATTTTGTTGGCAAACTGTGCAGCAAAATCATTGCAGTTCAGTTTAGTTTTTAGGGCTTGCCTGAGTCTGAAGGAAGGTGAGCTCATTGGAGTTTTGGAGAAATGGCTCACATCCTAAGAGGAGAAGAACCAACTTCTACAGAACTTGGCACAAACAAAAAAGAATACAGTGGAGATGACCAGCAATTCATCATGCACAACTTACTTAGCTTCACAGGTGACTCAACATGGGTTGTGTTTCAGCTTTGTATCGGGAGTCTAGATTCACAAATGACTCGACACAGGCCATGTGGGATGAGGTGCAGTACATCAACACAATGGGGAAATGGGCAAAAGAGTTCATCCATACCATTACATTTTATATTTCTAGGAACTAAAGGAGCCATCTCCAAACATCAGGGGACAGCAGAGCAACAAGGAAGAACACCCAGTAATCCAGAGCATCATAGGAGAGTGAAGACAGTCAATAACATGGAGGAAAAATAGGCAGGTTCCAGACAGAGCAAGCTTACAGCCATAGACCTAGGGCCAGAGGAGCACAGTTCTATGTCCTGCTGCTCCATCCTCTTTCTTCTGACTCTCCGCCTACCCCCTGCCCCTTCCTCCCAAGCTGCTAAAGGAGAAGTTACAATATCTCCCCCTAGTGGCTAGCACTCTGCAGCATTGCTACCTGCACTGCCAGCAAGCTCAAAATTCAGCGAGAGCACAGATATGCTGCAGAGCTGTGAACAGGGACAGAATGGACCCCACACTCAGCAAACAGAATGAGCACCAGAATTATAGGTGGAGGAGTGCAACAGTCCTTCACCCCCCACAGCCAGAAATAAGATGGAGAGGGGCTTGGGTCCCACCCAGCCCAGTGGGAGTGGTAAATGGAGAAGTGTGTTTGCAGAAGGCTGGGAAGAGGTAGAATGATGGGCTCAGAGATATCAGCTAGAGGCTGGTGGAGGTCTGGCCTAAGTAAAGAGCATTAGGTTTGGGAGGGAGGAGAATATGGAAACTGAGGCACGGGAGGATATGCTGAGATTGGGAGAAATTACTAGGCCTAGGGGGAAGGAAGGGGTAGCACTGTAACTGGGAGAGACTGGGGAGATCACTAGGGTCAGTAAGGGTAAAGTGCTGGGGTCATGATTGGTAGGGTGGACAGACTTTCAGACTGCATGTATGTGTAAGTGATTGGGGGAAGGTACACAGCTTGTTCTGTTACATGTTGTATATAGAATGAAAATGCATTTTTCATGTGGCCACAGATCCTAAATTACACCAACTTTTAAGTTGGGGCCACTGTAGATCCAAATGAGCTCAAGGAGAGATGCCAAATATCTCTCCATGCAGAGCTGTGACACTGCAGACCAGAATGTGTCAATCACATCCATCTGTACCAAGTCATCTTCAAACTTTTCACTATGGTATTTTCAAGGAGGTTGGCATTTCATGCATTCTCGTCTTCTGTTGAAAAATACCTTGTCCTTCAAACGTACAGCTCTTGCCCCATCCACTTCCTACTTTCTGCCATGAACTTGAAAAGAGAGGCAGAGTGTAGTGAAGAAAGAACAGAATGATAATGGGAACAACCCCAGAGGTCTTCAGGGGTCGCCGTTGGCCCCCAGCCTTGAAGAACCCTGTTATAGAAAGACATCTCATATCACAGTCTCCAAATACTGCTTCATTCCAAAGCAACCCACACACCTCCCCCTCCCCCTATCTATCTCATCTATTTGGAAGTTACCTGAAGATGCAACAGGTACAGACTGTGTTGCCTGGGGTCTGTTATACAGCTGTTCCAGCTTTCTTTAGCCTGTCTGGGGCTCTGGTGCCACCAAGTGGGCTGAAAGTGAAGTGTCAAGACCAGCCACCACGCCGTGAGCAGCTGAAAACGATTACTCGCTACTATAAATTTTCTCCATAGTGAAGGGTCTGAGAAAAACAGTTTGTGGGAAGAATATCCTCGCTGTGGGTACAGCAAACAGCAGCCTAAATTTTTTTGACTTCAGTTGTCAGTAAATACTAATAACAGTACTATTTATTCGGGAGTTTATGAGGCAGAGCACTGCTGGCATCCCAGCTGGTACTGACACTTCTATGAGAAAATTAATTTAAGAAAGGGGAGAGGGGAAGAACTGATCACCCCTAGAAACAGCATGGAGAATCTAGAGTAGACAAGTTACCTTAAAATTTGGTGGTTTACAGTTACTGGCCTGGTGAGCATGTTCTTGGAAGAAGTGCAAGGTCCAAGGGAAGGTGAAGGAGTCAGGAGTGCAGTGGGCGAGATGCCAGCTGGCTCCTGCCTTGGGTCATGTGGTTTCCTGGCCCTGAATCTGTGCTGTGGCACCGACTCAGTCTCCGTCAGCGCTATCCGCTCAAACATTTAATTGCTTGCATTCGTGGCCATGAGTTCCCGAAGATGGATAGTTCTGAGAAGGTAAATCTGCAGCACACATGGGAGCCACATGTGATGCACAGCACCAAAGAGGGGAGCAGAAGAGAGAGAGCAGAAAATGGCAATGTGTCCTCCCTGCTCCCAACCCACCAAACTACTGTCCCACCACACCGGGTTATACTGGCAGCGTGCAGAAAGAGGCTTTATACCATAGAAACAAGCTGCAAGGGACAGAGACAGGGCAGGGCTTGCACTGGCTGCCCTCTGTCTAATCGACAGATGAGATGATGACAGTCACAGGCCCAAATACTGTCTGCATTAGCGCCAGGACATGACACGGAAATGGCTCCTCTTCACTTACATTTCTCAAAGCTGTTTCAAGTTCCAGGAAATAAATAACTCCCAGATGTTGTGTGCTGGGCATATCATTAGGTATGGGGTTCAGGCACTAGGGGTCATTTACCAATGACCAGCCCATTGGGAGCCTGGCTGGCATCAGGGCCCTTCTGCTGATTTCCAACTTATTGCCAGCAAAGGGAGGTTGATGATAGGAATCCAACCATGAATTCCCAGGTATTATCACCAAAGGCCCCCTTGACACCCAGGGGTGAAAGGAGGAAGGACAGTAGGGAACCACAGGGAACAGGATCATGAATCACGCATTCCTGTGGTCCTGGCTTCACCCTCTAAATCCTTCACATTCCAGGAAAATAGTTCAGAG
This sequence comes from Microcaecilia unicolor, assembly GCF_901765095.1. Taxonomy (NCBI): domain Eukaryota; kingdom Metazoa; phylum Chordata; class Amphibia; order Gymnophiona; family Siphonopidae; genus Microcaecilia; species Microcaecilia unicolor. Next base: position 189,371,305 of record NC_044033.1, on the reverse strand, counting down.
GCTGAACTGGGAAGGGAGTGGTGAGAGAAGAGGTTGGGGAACCAGAGCCATTATTAACTCATTCAGTACCAGAAGTAGGCTGAACTCTATCGGTGCGTATTAAACCAAAAAAAGGGGGTATGCAATCTGGTAAGTGAAATGCAAAGCTCTCTCTCTTTCTCTAGATATAAAGTGGGAAGGAAAACGTCTTAGGTACAGAAAGGATGGTGATGTGACAGGGAGGGAGCTATTGGTGGGGAGGTCTGTGTTGCATATTAAAATATAAAGGGACCAGAGCACTGCCTAAATGACTTTATGATCAGGATTAAAATAAAAAAAAACCTAAAATAATCCAGGAACATATGCCTTTTGAAATTACAGTGATCAGATACTTTGGAACAGATAAGACAGGACATAAAAGATCTGGGCTTTCTAACACATGATGAACCATAAAATTCTAGTGTCTGTCATCTCCTGATCACCATCAAACTCCCTCCAACGCCACTTTTCCCAGTTACACTATTATTGGAATGCTTCTCATGATTCATTTATATTATCTGTCACTTGCCATCTTTTGCTCATTCCTAAAGTTAGTCAAAAACACATTGCTAGCACCTCCTTATAGATTTGATTTTATGAATTAACCTTTATTTCTGTGCAGGACTCAAAGGGTGGCAGACGTTACCAGAACCTCTGTTGAATGGGACAGGAAGGAGGTTGCAGATGTTTCAACTACTTTTCTAGGCTTAAGTAACTGTAAAATAGATTATTTTTCTAATCCTTATATCTGTTATCTCAGTAACTAAAGGGTATGACGGAGAAGCAGAGAGAACAGTCCCAACCACAGGACTGAAACCAGATCTGGCCCTGAAGCACTTCCACTGCAGGGGTTCTCTCTTACTCATCTTAGGGCATGGACCCATCTGCGGTCAGCGGTTTAACATCTGGATAGTCCTGAACTGTCTCATCACAGAAATGACACCTCAGCCCGGGTCAGCAAAAAGACAAGCCAGCCAGAAGCTAAAAAAAAAGTCTCCAGTTCACAGGGAAGACTGCCCTACAGGGAAACTTATCCTAAGAGCACACTGCCTTCTAGGGTAAGAAATGAGTAAGTAAAAGATGCAACCACGTTAAATAACCTCATGATATATAAACAATACATCCCTATACTGCCTGTGAACGCCACAACTTCCAATGCAGTGACCAGTATAAAAAAAAACTGCAATACCACAGCAAATTCAAAACTAAAGTTTCAGTTAATTACATTATTTATTATTATTTATTAGGATTTATTTACCGCCTTTTTGAAGGAATTCACTCAAGGCGGTGTACAGTAAGAATAGATCAAACATGAGCAATAGGCAATTAAAGCAGTAAAAATATTTGAACAATACAAAGTATGGCATGGTTTACTACTTGCAATGACAACACAATATGAACTAGAACATTATAATTGGTAGTGAAGGGTAAGGCAAATTTGTAACATATAGATGAGTAAGAAAGTAGGAAGAATTAGAAAGTAAGGTGATTAATTTGAAGAAAGTTGCACATGAGGTCAGCGAGATGGTTAAATATTATCTCAGCTATTCCCAAAAATGAGCAATTCTTGTAATTGGCTGAGATACCTCTGCTTTTTTCATGTCATTTATGGATGGAGGGGAGGGAGATTGTACGTAAGAGCGATTTCCAGGTGTCAGTTGAAGATATAATTTTCTGTTTGGGGGCCCTTTCCACTGGCAGAAGGTACTTCCATTGAGTACGTTGGGTCCCTGCTGCCTCTCCTGGCCAGGCTACTGTGCATATATTTTTTTATTTATGTGATATAATCAATCAAAATGGCTTACAAATTTCAAATAAAACAATAAAGGAAATAAGAACAAAGAACCAGAAAAACCAGTAACATCATTCGACATGGACCATCATAGGCCCAAGAAAACAAGTAGGTCTTCAGGCTCTTCCTGAAAGAAAAACAAGGAACTACTTGCCTTTGGAGCTGAAGGAACATCAGTCCTTGTTCCAACAGTGAAGGCCAATAATCCAATCTGGCCCTCAGGCGCTTCCATTGCAGGGGTCTCTCTTACTCATCCTAGGGCATGGATCCTTCTGTGGTCAGCGTTACGGTCTTATCACAGAAATGACAAAGGTAGCAGAATGGGGTGAGTCACTGGGGCCTTAGCCAGACCAATGTTTTGCTTCAAACAGCACCAGCAAACTAGGGAGTTTGGAGAGACAGGCCGGATGCTGGTTTGTTTGGTCCCCAAAACCAAAAAGGTTGTTTGCTGCTCCTGTCAATAATCAGGCCTATGTGGGGACTGGAAGATCATTCAAGGTTCTCTAAGTAGACTTCTACTAATCCTAGTGCTTCAACTGCATTTTATGCACAGAACACGCCAGCAGGAGAGAGGCCCTTGACTAGATGAGGTACGGGCTGAAGGTACACTGTCACCATGGAGGGCTCACTGCATCCCAGTTCCTGCTTATTCTCCTGTGGGTCTTTTACCAGATCCCACACTCCTCTTTCCCCAGGGCTGGCAGAAGCACTAGACAGCCACAATTTTGGGAGCAGCAATCGAGGTGCTGTGAGAGGACTTCCAGAGCAGGACAGAACTTCACTGGTAAGTTATTTGCTGGGAAATTGTTTCTAAACTTGGGGGAAAGGTAAACTGAGTTAAATAGGTAAGTGCAGTGTCTTTATTTTTAAGTTACTTTGCTTATTTAGCAAAGGCAATTTAAGGAATAGGGTGGGCCTTTTGGGGGTTTTTTCTTTTGTTTGTTTAGCATTTAAAGTCTCTATTACAGTTTCATAGACTAGCAGTTGACTATTCTAGAGTTTACCATAACATAAGCGTAGAGCAGAGCCGATAGTCAAAGGAAACCTCAGTGTAGAGTTTAATTCCCTCCTGTCCACTCCTGGCATGAGCTCCAATTTATAGGTCCTTGAACCAATTAGAAGACTACAGTGGACTAATGGTTAATGCAGGAGGGAAGGGTTAGGACAGCCGTATTAGTTGGAGATTCAATCAGTAGGCATGTAGATAGCTGGGTAGCTGTTGGACATGAGGATCGCTTTGCTAATTGCCTGCCTGATGCAAACATGGCGGACCTCACACGTCACCTGGATAAGATTTTAGGCAGTGCTGGAGAAGAGCTAGCTGTCTTGGTACATGGGGTTACCAATGACACAGGAAAATATGGGGATGTAGGTTCTGGAAGCCAAGTTTAGGCTCTTAGGTAGAAAGCTTAAATCCAGAACTTCTAGGGTAGCATTTTCAGAGATGCTCCCTGTTTCACACACAGGACCCAAGAAGCAGGCAGAGCTCCAAAGTCTCAATGCATGGATGAGAAGACGATGGAGGAGGGATTTAGGAACTGGGCAATATTCTGGGGAAGGGGGAGCCTATTCCAAAAGGATGGACTCCACATTAACTGGGATGGAACCAGGCTTCTGGCATTAACATTAAAAAAAGAGACAAGAGCAGCTTTTAAATTAAAATGGGGGGGGGGGGGGGGGGGGGGAGCTGACAGTGGCTCAGGAGCACATGGTTTGGACTGAAGTATTCTTGAAGGAAACTATTATAACAGGACATTTAGGGAATCCCAACAGAGAGGTTTCAACAAAGGTGGAAAAGCCAGGAGTGTTTAAGGGTAGAACAGAGCAAAGGTTGCAAATTACCCCTGCCAACTTCTAAGCAGCTTGTAGATGCAAGGAAAAAACACACTTTGAAGTGTCTGTAAATAAATGATAGAAGCCTAAAAAATTAGACACTAGAGTTAATAGCACTACATGAAGAGGTAGATATAATAGGTATCTCAGAGACCTGGTGGAAGGAGGACAATCAATAGGAAACTGTGTTACCAGGGTACAAATTAAATTGTACTGATAGGGTGAATCAAATTGGAAGGGGGGTTGCACTGTATATCAAAGAGGGAATTGAATCAAACAAAACAAACTTCTGCATGAAACAGCAACATGGAATCCTTAAGGATAGAAATTCCATGTGTAATAGGAAAGAATATACACGTAGGGCTATACTACCGTCCATCAGGCCAGGACAATCAGACAGATGAAGATATGTTAACAGAAATTAGAAAAGCTAGAAAATTTGGCAACAGTGTAATAATGGGTGATTTCAATTACCCCAGTATTGATTGGCTAAATGCACATCAGACAGAGCTAGGAAGGTAAAATTCCTAGACGTAATAAATTACTATTTCTTGGAGCAACTGGTCCAGGAACAGACAAGGGGGTGGGGGGGGGATATTTTAGATCTAGTCCTTAGTGGAATTCAGGACTTTAATACAAGAGATAACTGTGTTGGGTCTACTGGGAAAGAGTGATCATAACATGATCAAATTTGACTTAATAACTGGAGTGCAATTACTAAGGAAACCTACTGTAGCTGGATTAATCTTCAAAAGGGTAACTATGTTAAAATGAGGAAAATGGTTACAAAAAAGCTGAAAGGCTCAGTGGCAAAGGTTATGACTTTAAATCAGGCATGGATGATGTTTAAATTTACCATTTTGGAAGCCCAGATCAAAAGTATTCCATGTACTAATAAAGGTGAAACGAAGAACAAATAACAGCCAGCATGGTTAAAGAGAGAAGTGAAGAGGGAGGAAGTGACGTCACGAGGCTGAATGGCCGCTTAATCCCGGAGCTCCGTTCTTACCTCAAGTAAATAGGCAATATTCGCTATAAATTAACCTCTCACTACATTCGCACGAACGGCGAACTGTTGCTGAATTAACTGACTCCAGAAAGATGAGTAAAAGAAGCGGCGCGCCGCATCGGGAGAGCGAGCGTCTGTCGGCGAAGCAGCCGGAACGAGGCCTAGCGCACCCCGTCTCCCCCAAGGTATGCCGACTCCCGGAATCGAGCCAGAGTTCGACTCGTGAAGAGCGCCACGAATCCACCCCCACTCAGGCTCCCTCACAGGACTTGACTAAATGCTTGGAGGCACTCAGGGCTGAAATTGTGGCGTCAAAAGAAGAAATCCTTGAGCACGTGGATGCCCTGAGCGTCGACTTGAGGGAGCTGGGGGGGAGGGTGGAAGCTTTAGAAGAGCGCGCAGATGAGCTGGGGGAGAGACATGACGAGACAGATAAACGCCTGCAAAAATTGACAGACCAGACAGAAGATCTGCGTTTGAAATTAGACGACCTTGAAAACAGGGGGCGCAGACAAAATCTTCGCTTTCGAGGAGTTCAGGAGAATGGAGATCAGGAAGATGTCCAGACGGTGGTGCGAGCCATATGTGCACAATTGATGGGCCCAGAGTTTGATGTCAGTGAGATAGCAATGGACAGAGCACATAGAGCGCTGGGGCCTGCAAGGGACAACAGACCGCGAGATATTGTGGTGCGTTTTACCACCTACGCCTGCAAAGAGCAAATTTGGCAAAAAGCTCGACAATCCCCCAACCTCGAGTTCAATGGAGCACGTGTTGCAGTCTATCAAGATCTTTCCTTGTACACCTTGACCTTGAGGAGGAATATGAAGCCGGTCATAGAGATCTTAACCAAGGAAAAAATTTTCTACAGATGGGCATTCCCGTTTGCAATCTGCTTCGAGCTTAAGGGGGAGAAGCTCCGCTGTCGCACTGTGGCGGTAGCATGGAAGAGCCTTTATGAGGTGGGATTAACATCTACAGAAAGTCCGCCGACAGAGCTGGCTCCTTCCACAAAAGCACGGCTGCAGAGATGGAAAAGAGTTGAAAGTGGAGCAAAGAAATCACGACCACAGACCTGAGAAGCAACAGCTGGACAGCGTGGTGAAAAGTTAGTTTTGGAGTTTAAAGCCCCAATGGGGGAAGAGACGAATTTATGATTAAGTGAGAGCGATTTAAACGCTATCATATGAAACAAAATAGTGGACTTTCATGTGTAACTGAGAAGAGAGGTGGAGGTGGGAACGTGAGAAGGGGGGGATTGGGGGGTTCTGTTTAGTTTTGGTAAAAACGTTGTAGTAAAGAAGTTGAGATTCAGCTAGTGGGGTTACTTCTTCAAAGTCCCAAGCAGTACTGTATGGTGCTGGTTGGTGGGTTATTAAGAGGGGAGGAAAGGGAGGGGGGTTGGAGGAGAGAAGGAGATAGGGTGGGTATGGGTGGGAGGGACGGGATAGTAAGAGTAGGGAATAGTAGGGGAGGGAGGGAGTTAGAGTTAGGGTCGTCTTCCCTGGTTTACTTCTTGTTGTTCTCTTTTCCGAAGTATAAATGGTGGACTTTAGGGTTTGCACATACAATATAAAGGGGCTGAACTCTCCATATAAGAGGCATGCCTTGATGCGGGAATTAAATTTGATGAGACCGCAGGTTGTTTTCTTGCAGGAAACTCATTTTCACCGAAGGCATGAGGGGCTCTTGACTTCTAAACAATACCAGCAAGTGTACTGCGCCTCTGATGTGGCTGGTTCTAAAAAACGAGGTGTGGCTATAATGTTTCATAAAGACACCCAGGTACAAGTCATGCACTCTAGAAAGGACAAGGAGGGCAGATTTTTGTTATTGCACGTGATGTTGGAGCAGGAGGAATACACACTGGCTAGTGTATATGCCCCGAACGAGAGGCAGGATAAATTTTTCATGCGCCTGCGGAGGGAATTACAGGCTTTTGTTAAGGGTAAATTGATAGTGGCTGGTGATTTCAATGCCACCATGCAGCCAGATTCGGATAGGTCAGCTCCTCCTGCTCTGACTGACCGTAAAATCTCTCGCGCTTTAAACTGTTTGGTTGATGAGATGGGTTTATATGATGTCTGGAGAATTGGGAACACTAGGGGGCGGGAAAGCGAATGCTACATACCTGTAGAAGGTATTCTCCGAGGACAGCAGGCTGATTGTTCTCACTGATGGGTGACGTCCACGGCAGCCCCTCCAATCGGAAACTTCACTAGCAAAGTCCTTTGCTAGTCCTCGCGCGCCCGCGCGCACCGCGCATGCGCGGCCGTCTTCCCACCCGAAACCGGCTCGAGCCGGCCAGTCCAGTATGTAGCAAGACAATACACTTCAAGGGAAGACACAACTCCAAAGGGGAGGCGGGCGGGTTTGTGAGAACAATCAGCCTGCTGTCCTCGGAGAATACCTTCTACAGGTATGTAGCATTCGCTTTCTCCGAGGACAAGCAGGCTGCTTGTTCTCACTGATGGGGTATCCCTAGCCCCCAGGCTCACTCAAAACAACAACCATGGTCAATTGGGCCTCGCAACGGCGAGGATATAACTGAGATTGACCTAAAAAATTTACCAACTAACTGAGAGTGCAGCCTGGAACAGAACAAACAGGGCCCTCGGGGGGTGGAGTTGGATCCTAAAGCCCAAACAGGTTCTGAAGAACTGACTGCCCGAACCGACTGTCGCGTCGGGTATCCTGCTGCAGGCAGTAATGAGATGTGAATGTGTGGACAGATGACCACGTCGCAGCTTTGCAAATTTCTTCAATGGAGGCTGACTTCAAGTGGGCTACCGACGCAGCCATGGCTCGAACATTATGAGCCGTGACATGACCCTCCAGAGCCAGCCCCGCCTGGGCGTAAGTGAAGGAAATGCAATCTGCTAGCCAATTGGATATGGTGCGTTTTCCTACAGCCACTCCCCTCCTATTGGGATCAAAAGAAACAAACAATTGGGCGGACTGTCTGTGGGGCTGTGTCCGCTCCAGATAGAAGGCCAATGCTCTCTTGCAGTCCAATGTGTGCAGCTGACGCTCAGCAGGGCAGGAATGAGGACGGGGAAAGAATGTTGGCAAGACAATTGACTGGTTCAGATGGAACTCCGACACGACCTTTGGCAGAAACTTAGGGTGAGTGCGGAGGACTACTCTGTTGTGATGAAATTTGGTGTAAGGGGCCTGGGCTACCAGGGCCTGAAGCTCACTGACTCTACGAGCCGAAGTAACTGCCACCAAGAAAATGACCTTCCAGGTCAAGTACTTCGGATGGCAGGAATTCAGTGGCTCAAAAGGAGGTTTCATCAGCTGGGTGAGAACGACATTGAGATCCCATGACACTGTAGGAGGCTTGACAGGGGGCTTTGACAAAAGCAAACCTCTCATGAAGCGAACAACTAAAGGCTGTCCTGAGATCGGCTTACCTTCCACACGGTAATGGTATGCACTAATCGCACTAAGGTGAACCCTTACGGAGTTGGTCTTGAGACCAGACTCAGACAAGTGCAGAAGGTAATCAAGCAGGGTCTGTGTAGGACAAGAGCGAGGATCTAAGGCCTTGCTGTCACACCAGACGGCAAACCTCCTCCAATGGAAGAAGTAACTCCTCTTAGTGGAATCTTTCCTGGAAGCAAGCAAGATGCGGGAGACACCCTCTGACAGACCCAAAGAGGCAAAGTCTACGCCCTCAACATCCAGGCCGTAAGAGCCAGCGACTGGAGGTTGGGATGCAGAAGCGCCCCTTCGTCCTATGTGATGAGGGTCGGAAAACACTCCAATCTCCACGGTTCTTCGGAGGACAACTCCAGAAGAAGAGGGAACCAGATCTGACGCGGCCAAAAGGGAGCAATCAGAATCATGGTGCCTCGGTCTTGCTTGAGTTTCAACAAAGTCTTCCCCACCAGAGGGATGGGAGGATAAGCATACAGCAGGCCCTCCCCCCAATCCAGGAGGAAGGCATCCGATGCCAGTCTGCCATGGGCCTGAAGCCTGGAACAGAACTGAGGGACTTTGTGGTTCACTCGAGATGCGAAGAGATCTACCAAGGGGGTGCCCCACGCTTGGAAGACCTGGCGCACCACTCGGGAGTTGAGCGACCACTCGTGAGGTTGCATAATCCTGCTCAACCTGTCGGCCAGACTGTTGTTTACGCCTGCCAGATATGTGGCTTGGAGCACCATGCCTTGACGGCGAGCCCAGAGCCACATGCTGACGGCTTCCTGACACAGGGGGCGAGATCCGGTGCCCCCCTGCTTGTTGACATAGTACATGGCAACCTGGTTGTCTGTCTGAATTTGGATAATTTGGTGGGACAGCCGATCTCTGAAAGCCTTCAGAGCGTTCCAGATCGCTCGTAACTCCAGAAGATTGATCTGCAGATCGCGTTCCTGGAGGGACCAGCTTCCTTGGGTGTGGAGCCCATCGACATGAGCTCCCCATCCCAGGAGGGACGCATCCGTGGTCAGCACTTTTTGTGGCTGAGGAATTTGGAAGGGACGTCCCAGAGTCAAATTGGAGCAAATCGTCCACCAATACAGGGAGTCGAGAAAACTCGTGGACAGGTGGATCACGTCCTCTAGACCTCCGGCGGCCTGATACCACTGAGAGGCCAGGGTCCATTGAGCAGATCTCATGTGAAGGCGGGCCATGGGAGTCACATGAACTGTGGAGGCCATGTGGCCCAGCAATCTCAACATCTGCCGAGCTGTGATCTGCTGGGACGCTCGCACCCGCGAGACGAGGGACAACAAGTTGTTGGCTCTCGTCTCTGGGAGATAGGCGCGAGCCGTCCGAGAATCCAGCATAGCTCCTATGAATTCGAGTCTCTGCGCTGGGAGAAGGTGGGACTGGATAATTTATCACAAACCCCAGTAGTTCCAGTAGGCGAATAGTCATCCGCATGGACTGCAGGGCTCCTGCCTCTGATGTGTTCTTTACCAGCCAATCGTCGAGATATGGGAACACGTGCACCCCCAGCCTGCGGAGTGCCGCTGCTACCACAGCTAGGCACTTTGTGAACACCCTGGGCGCAGAGGCGAGCCCAAAGGGTAGCACACAGTACTGGAAGTGGCGTGTGCTCACCTGAAATCGCAGATACTGTCTGTGAGCTGGCAGTATCGGGATGTGAGTGTAGGCATCCTTCAAGTCCAGAGAGCATAGCCAATCGTTTTGCTGAATCATGGGGAGAAGGGTGCCCAGGGAAAGCATCCTGAACTTTTCTTTTTCGAGATATTTGTTCAGGGCCCTTAGGTCTAGGATGGGACGCATCCCCCCTGTTTTCTTTTCCACAAGGAAGTACCTGGAATAGAATCCCAGCCCTTCTTGCCCGGATGGCACGGGCTCGACCGCATTGGCGCTGAGAAGGGCGGAGAGTTCCTCTGCAAGTACCTTCTTGTGTTGGAAGCTGTAAGACTGAGCTCCCGGTGGACAATTTGGAGGTTTTGATGTCAAATTGAGGGTGTATCCCTGCCGGACTATTTGCAGAACCCACTGATCGGAGGTTATGAGAGGCCACCTTTGGTGAAAAGCTTTCAACCTCCCTCCGACTGGCAGGTCGCCCGGCACGGACACTTGGATGTCGGCTATGCTCTGCTGGAGCCAGTCAAAAGCTCGCCCCTTGCTTTTGCTGGGGAGCCGCGGGGCCTTGCTGAGTCGCACGCTGCAGACGAGAGCGAGCGCGCTGGGGCTTAGCCTGGGCCGCAGGCTGTCGGGAAGGAGGATTGTACCTACGCTTGCCAGAAGAGTAGGGAACAGTCTTCCTTCCCCCGAAAAATCGTCTACCTGTAGAGGTAGAGGCTGAAGGCTGCCGGCGGGCGAATTTGTCGAATGCGGTGTCCCGCTGGTGGAGAGACTCTACCACCTGTTCAACTTTTTCGCCAAAAATATTGTCCGCACGGCAAGGCGAGTCCGCAATCCGCTGCTGGAGTCTATTCTCCAGGTCGGCGGCACGCAGCCATGAGAGCCTGCGCATCACCACACCTTGAGCAGCGGCCCTGGACGCAACATCAAAAGTGTCATAAACTCCTCTGGCCAGGAATTTTCTGCACGCCTTCAGCTGCCTGACCACCTCCTGAAAAGGCTTGGCTTGCTCGGGGGGAAGAGCATCAACCAAGCCCGCCAACTGCCGCACATTGTTCCGCATGTGTATGCTCGTGTAGAGCTGGTAAGACTGAATCTTGGACACGAGCATAGAGGAATGGTAGGCCTTCCTCCCAAAGGAGTCTAAGGTTCTAGCGTCCTTGCCCGGGGGCGCCGAAGCATGTTCCCTAGAACTCTTAGCCTTCTTTAGGGCCAAATCCACAACTCCAGAGTCATGAGGCAACTGAGTGCGCATCAGCTCTGGGTCCCCATGGATCCGGTACTGGGACTCGATCTTCTTGGGAATGTGGGGATTAGTTAAGGGTTTTGTCCAGTTCGCAAGCAATGTCTTTTTTAGGACATGGTGCAAGGGAACAGTGGACGCTTCCTTAGGTGGAGAAGGATAGTCCAGGAGCTCAAACATTTCAGCCCTGGGCTCGTCCTCCACAACCACCGGGAAGGGGATGGCCGTAGACATCTCTCGGACAAAGGAAGCGAAAGACAGGCTCTCAGGAGGAGAAAGCTGCCTTTCAGGAGAGGGAGTGGGATCAGACGGAAGACCCTCAGACTCCTCGTCAGAGAAATATCTGGGGTCTTCCTCTTCCTCCCACGAGGCCTCACCCTCGGTGTCAGACACAAGTTCCCGAACCTGTGTCTGCAACCTCGCCCTGCTCGACTCAGTGGAACCACGTCCACGACGGGGGCGTCGAGAGGAAGACTCCCTCGCCCGCATCGGCGAAGCTCCCTCCGCCGACGTAGTCGGGGAGCCCTCCTGGGAGGTGGCCGCGGTCGGCACCGCACGCGGTACCGACGTCGGGGACCTCAACCTGGGCGATGGGCCAGCCGGCGCCACGCTCGACGGTACCGGAGGCGCAAGCACCGCCGGTACCGGAGGGGTAGGGCGCAACAGCTCTCCCAGAATCTCTGGGAGAACGGCCCGGAGGCTCTCGTTCAGAGTGGCTGCAGAAAAAGGCTGAGAGGTCGATGCAGGCGTCGACGTCAGAACCTGTTCCGGGCGAGGAGGCTGTTCCGGGCTGTCCAGAGTGGAGCGCATCGACACCTCTTGAACAGAGGGTGAGCGGTCCTCTCGGTGCCGATGCCTGCTGGGTGCCGAATCCCTCGGCGACCCAGAGCTCTCGGTGCCGACACGGGGAGGAGACCGGTGTCGATGCTTCTTCGATTTCTTCCGAAGCATGTCACCGGAGCTCCCCGGCACCGACGAGGAGGACGTAGAATCCATCCGTCGCTCCCTCGGGGCCGAGACCGAAGAGGGTCGATCTCGGGGGGGCTGTACCGCAGGAGCCCTCAGGGTAGGAGGAGACCCACCCGAGGGCTCACCGCCACCAGCAGGGGAATGGACAGCCCTCACCTGCACTCCACTCGATGCACCACCGTCCGACGACATCAGGAGACGAGGTCCCGGTACCACCGACGTCGATGCAGCTATCCGATGTCTCGGCGCCGATGCAGAGGCCCGATGCCTCGATGCACGGGCGGCCGAGGAAGATGGTCTGGACGCTGACGACGTCGATGCACTCGAAGATCCCGGTGCCGATGCCGACGAAGAGCCCGAGAACAACACGTTCCACTGGGCTAGTCTCGCTACCTGAGTCCGCCTTTGAAGCAGGGAACACAGACTGCAGTTCTGAGGGCGGTGCTCAGCCCCCAGACACTGAAGACACGACGAGTGTCGATCAGTGAGCGAGATAACCCGGGCGCACTGGGTGCACTTCTTGAAGCCGCTGGAAGGCTTCGATGTCATGGGCGGAAAAATCACGCCGGCGAAATCAAAAGCCGAAATGGCGAAAATTGAAGCACCAAAATTTAGAGGGAGAAAAATCTCGACCGAGGCCGAAAGAGGCCTACCCCGACGACGAAAGAAAACTTATCGGGGCAAAAAGCTGGAAGTACGGGGAGGATTGACACGAAACCCGGGGAGGGTTTCCGGAGCACTTCCCGCACTAGAAGAAAGCTTTTCCGAAGAAAAAACACGCTCAAAAAAAACTTTGGACGCGCGAGGTCGACTTTCCGGGGCTCGACACGGCGAAAAAACGACCGTACCGAGTGCGGACAAAAGAAGACTGGCCGGCTCGAGCCGGTTTCGGGCGGGAAGACGGCCGCGCATGCGCGGTGCGCGCGGGCGCGCGAGGACTAGCAAAGGACTTTGCTAGTGAAGTTTCCGATTGGAGGGGCTGCCGTGGACGTCACCCATCAGTGAGAACAAGCAGCCTGCTTGTCCTCGGAGAATATACCTTCTATTCAACAGTACACCTCTCCTACTCCAGAATTGACTACATTTTTTTGGATAAGACACTGTCAGTTGGGGTGGGGGGGGGGGCAATATAGGTCACATCACGATTTCCGATCACGCTCCAGCTTGGGTCAATATCCCATCTCTGAGGGAAGAGCAGCGTGATAGGAGATGGACGATTAATAATTCCTTATTACAAGACCCGGAGCTAGTGGTGAGATTTTTCCCAGTACTAAAAGAGTATTTTGATATTAATATGGACTCTGGACCATCACTGGGTACAGTCTGGGATGCTTTTAAAGCAGTAGCGAGAGGGTATTTCCTTAAGCAGGCTGGTCAAAGGGCTCGAGTTCATAAGGAACGCCTGTCCAAATGTATGGACAAATTGGGGGATTTGGAGCTTAAATATAGAGAGACGGGGTCGGTGGCCGACTATCGGAGACTGCAGGCTATGAGACTGGAAATAACTGCCCTGCATGAAGATAGCTTGAAATTTGTACATGCAAGGGTTAATCAGGTGTATTATGCAGGTACAAATAAACCAGGTAGATTACTGGCCACTAAATTACGAAAGTTGAGATCTGACCGACACATATTAAGGATGAGGGGTGCTAGAGGTGAGGTGCTGCACAAATCCACACAGATCAGAGATTGTTTTGCACAATACTATGAAAATTTATATCGAGAGGATGCTGCTGTACAGACGGACAAAATAGATGAATATTTGGAGGCGAGGGGTTTGATGGCTCTTTCTGAGACACAGAGGTTGGACCTAGACCGGCCGGTGGGAGTAGATGAAGTGATTAAGGTTATCAAGGCACTGCCAACGGGGAAAGTGCCGGGGCTAGATGGTTTTACAAACGAATTTTACAAGGCCTTTGCAACCCAACTAGCGCCCTACTTGACTCTGATCATTAACTCGGTACGTGAGGGAGCTTCTTTGCCACCGACGATGCTGGAGGCATGGGTGGCAGTAATACCAAAGCTCGGTAAAGACAGAACTGAATGCGCTTCGTACCGGCCCATATCGATACTCAATACAGATGTTAAAATTTTGGCTAAGGTTCTGGCCAACAGGTTGGGGAGGGTGTTGCCTTAATACACCCAGACCAGGTAGGCTTTGTGGCTACCAGGCAAGCTATGGACAATATCCGGAGAACAGTGGACCTAGTATATGCAACCCAGACGAGGGCTAGCCCGGTGGTTCTCTTGGGGCTGGACGCTGAGAAAGCCTTTGACCGGGTCCATTGGGGGTTCCTTGACAAGGTCCTAGCTAGGGTTGGGATAGGTACTCAATACAGAAACTGGATTGGGGCATTGTACATGGGGCCACGAGCGTGTGTGAGGGTGAATGGCGGACACTCGGCGATGTTTCAGCTAGGTCGAGGTACGAGGCAGGGTTGCCCGCTGTCTCCCTTGCTCTTTGCCCTGGCAATGGAGCCCCTGGCGGAAGCGATTAGAGAGCACCCAGACATTGCCGGGGTGAAGGTGGGAGAACAGGAATATAAAGTAGCGTTGTTCGCGGACGATGTCCTTATGTCATTGACAAATCCGCTAATCTCCTTACCTAATCTCATGAAAGTGATAGGGGAATACACGGAAATTTCAGGGTATAAACTCAATGCTAGTAAGTCTATAGGAATGGCGGTCGGGGTACCTTCAAATGTAATGGAAACGTTGAAGACATCCTTTCCTTTTAAGTGGGAGGAGAGTGCTTTGTGTTATTTGGGGGTGAAGATTACTAGTAACATATCTGCGCTGTTTGACAATAACTACCTAGCCCTTAAGAGGGAGATACAGAGGGATTTGGACCGGTGGTTGAATATAGGTCTGTCATGGTTCGGGCGCATTGCAGCCATTAAAATGAACATTTTGCCCAGACTGCTATACTTGTTCCAGGTCTTGCCTTTGAGACTATCTAGGTCTTTCCTGTCTGGGCTTCAAGATGCTTTGATCCGGTTCATTTGGAACCATAAAAAACCACGATTGCCCCGAACATTGTTATACAAGAGCAAACGGGAAGGAGGTCTAGGAGTTCCTAATCTGACGTGGTATTATTGGGCGGCGCAGGCGAGAGGGGCTATTGACTGGTTTAGAGGGGAGGAACATAAAAGATGGGTGGCTATTGAGCAAGCTCTGGTGGGTTCGCGGCCCCTGGGTCATTTAATGTGGTTACCCAGTAAATACAGGGGAAGGACGGACAGATTTCCTCCCACAGTCCAGGCCACATTCCATTATTGGGATTCTATGTTCTCGGATCGCCAACCGATATTATCAGGTTTAGCCCCAATTGCGGATAACCCCTTCTTTGAACCAGGTATGGGCAGTAGACCCTTTAGTGAATGGGCAGCCGCAGGCCTGGATTTGTTAGGGCAACTGCATGTGGGCGATAGGGTGGTCCCTTTTGAGAATTTGAGGAAGGATTATGGACTTGGCTCCAGTGACCATTTTGCCTACTTGCAGCTTCATCATTTTCTTAAGGGGCCTGTTTATGGTGCATGTTTAAGGCGTGACACACACCCGATGGAGGAGGTGTGTGTGGACACGAAGCGTACAAGGGGTCTGATATCTTTTTTATATGATTACTTAATGAAGATTTCAAAACCATATGTATTACATAGACAGAGATGGGAGCAAGAGCTACAATTCACACTTCCAGAGGCTAACTGGTTGACTCTGGAGAAGAGTATTAGGAAGGCGTCAGTGGCAGTGGCCTTACAAGAAAATGCGGTTAAGGTGTTTTACAGATGGTATTTGACACCTGCTAGATTACATCACATGAACGCCCAAGTATCACAGAGTTGTTGGCGAAATTGCGGGGAGATTGGAACGGCAGGGCACATCTGGTGGAAGTGCCCGAAAGCACAGGCTTATTGGAGAGGAATTCAGGCACGCCTTCAAAGATGGACTGGTAGGTCTGTGCGGTGGCATCCCTCAATCTTTCTGCTGGGGGCACGGCCCGAGGGTTTCGAGCCCCATCAGTGGCTTTTGGTGCGTGCTTCTCTGAATGCGGCACGGGTGAACTTAGCTCAAAGCTGGAAATCCCCCTTGGTTCCCCCAATGGTAAGATGGATAACCAAGGTCCGGTACATTTGTGAAATGGAAAGGTTGACTGCTGTAAAACAAAGAATGTTGCCCAAATGGCAGAGAATTTGGGAACCCTTTTTGGCTAAGTGCGCAGAATAACTGAAGTTTTGGATGATAAAACAGTGGGAAGACGGGTGGGAGGGAGGAGGGAGGTTTAGAGTTTAACAGAGGGGGGTTGGGGTACAAGGGTGGGGTAGTTTCAACTGTAAAACTATAAAATGTTTGAAGTATGCTGAGCTGCATACATGACAATGTTAATCTGTTAGCAGTGTTGCTTGTTACATTGATTAGATTGACCTGGATTGACAGTGAACCACTATATTTTACTTGTATTATGTAAAGATGGTTAATGCTTGTATTTGATTGACAATACTGAATAAAGACTTCTATAAATTAAAAAAAAAGAGAGAAGTGAAAGAGGCTATCAGAGCCAAAAGAACATCTTTCAGAATATGGAAAAAAGATCTGGATGAAGATAACAAGAAGCAACGTAAGCACTGGCAGGGTTAGATGCAAAGCACTGACAAAGAAGGCGAAAACAGAATATGAATAGAAACTTGCCTCAGAGACAAACACTCATAGTAATAACTTTTTCAGGTATATCAGAAGCAGAAAGCCTGTGAGAGAATCTGTCGGACTGTTAAATCATCAAGGAGTGGACAGGGCCATAGCAGAGAGGCTGAATGAATTCTTTGACTCAGTCTTTACTGAAGAAAATGTAAGAGATCTACCTGTACCAGACATAATTTTCAAGGGTGATAATGCAGAGGAACTAAAAGAAATCTCAGTGAACCTGGAAAATATACTGAGCCAAATTTAAAAATTAAAGAGTAGTAAGTCACCTGGACCAGATGGTATACATCTTAGGATATGAAATTGCAGATCTGCTGTTAGTGATCTGTAACCTGTCATTACAATTGTCTGTAGTATCTGAAGATTGGAGGGTGGCCAATGTAATACCTATTTTTGATCCAGGAAATTACAGACCAGTAAGCCTGATGTCAGTGCTGGGCAAAATAGTGGAAATTATTATAAAGAATAAAATCAGAGAACAGGCACATAGGAGGAATAGGAGGGGTGGTAGGTGAAAGAGTGACAGAGGGAGGAAGGAAACAGCAAGGGGCTGGGGAAGGAGGGCGGTTGGGGGAAGGAGACATCAAGAGGCTGAGAAAGGACAGTTATGAGGGGCAGTAAGGGAGAGGAAAAAGTAATGGAGGGGGGAATGAGACAGGCAAGGGGGTGGGAAAGGAAGGACCATAGGAAGGAGAGGTGAAAGTCATGAAGGGGAGGAGACAGCAAGGGGCTGAGGAAGAAGGGAAAGGAAGGGTGGTGGAGGGGAGGTGAAAGTCACAAAAGGGGGAAGGAAACAGCAAGGGGCCAAGGATAGGAAGGACTAGGGAGAAAGCTGAAATAATCATGGAGGGGGGAAGGAAACAGAAAGGGGCTGAGGATAGAGAGGGTTGGGAAGAGGTGAAAGGGTCATGGAGGGGGGAAAGAAAAATCAAGGGGCTGGGGACAGGAGGGGCAGTGGGGGGAAGAGATGAGAGATGGGGGAAGCCACTGCTTGCCCTGGGATCAGAAGCATGGAATCTTGCTACTATTTTGGATTCTTCCAGCTACTTGTGACCTGGATTGGCCACTGTTGGAGATGATGGGCTAGATGGACCATTGGTCTGATCAAATATGGCTATTCTTATGATTTTAACATGGTTTAATGGGACAGAGTCAACATGGATTCAGCCACGGAACACCTGTCTCACTAATTTGCTTCATTTATTTGAATGTGTTAATAGACATGTGGATAAAGGTGAGCTGGTTCATGTAGTGTATCTAGATTTTCAGAAAGCGTTTGACAAAATCCCTCATAAGACACTCCTGAGACCCATGGGATAGGAGGCAATGTTCTGTTGTGGCTTAGGCAAATAGATGGTACAGTAAAGAGGATGAATAGTGGAGTGGCCCCAGGGATCTGTACTGGTGCTACTTAACATATTTATTAATGATCTAGAAGTGGGAATGGCAAGTGAAGTGATTAAATTTGCAGATGAAACAAAACTATTCAAAGTTCTTAAAACGCATGCAGATTGTGAAAAATTGCAGGAAGACCTTAGGAAGTTGAGAGACTGGGCATCCAATTGGCAGATGAGATTTAATGTGGAAAGAGCAAAGTGATGCACATTGGGAAAAATAATCCAAATTATAGTTACTTGATACTAGGTTCCACCCTAGGAGTCAGAACCCAAGAGAAAAATCTAGCTGTCATTGTGGACAATATGTTGAAATCTTCTACCCAGTGTGTGGCAGTGGCCAAAAAAGCAAAGATAATGCTAGGAATTATTAGGAAAGGGATAGAAAATAAGACAAAGAATATTATAATGCCTCTGTATCACTCCATGGTGCAACCACACTTTGCATATTGTGTGCAATTCTGGTTACCATATCTTAAAAAGGTATAGAATAGTTAGAAAAGGTTTAAAGAAGGGTGACCCAAATGATTAAGGGGATGGATTTCTCATATGAGGAAAGGCTTAAGAGGTTAGGACTCTTCAGCTTGGAAAGGAGACAGTCGAGAGGTGATATGATAGAGGTCTACAAAATACTGAGTGGTGTAGAATGGGTAAACGTAAATCAATTTTTAACTCTTTCAAAAAGTACAAAGCCTAGGGAAGACTCAAGGAAGTTACATGGTACTACTTTTAAAACAAACAAGAGGAAATATTTTTTCACTCAACAAATAGTTATGCTCTGAAACTTGTTGCCGGAGGATGTGGTATCAGCGGTTAGTGTTATCTGGGTTTTAAAAAGGTTTGGACAAGTTCCTGGAGGAAAACTCCATAGTCTGCTATGGGGAAAGCCACTGCTTGTCCCTAGGATCAATAACATTAATCTTGCTACAATTTAGGATTGTCAGAGACTTGTGACCTGCCACTGCTGGAAACAGGATACTGGGCTAGATGGACCATTGGCCTGACCCAGTATGGTTATTACGTTCTTCCATTGGTCCTACTTCATCATTCATGGGCAGTATGCTGGTAAATGAAAGGAAGGTTGGGAAGTCACTGCTACTACTGCTATCAGCAGCTCCCTTCCCCCATCCCATTGCACTGTGCTCTGTCTAGCACCCGGGGCCTGGTTGCAGCTACCAAAGGAGAGACTTACATTGTGCATCTGAACAAGAACACAGGAGCTGCGCTGCGTTCATGGTGCAATGCTAAAGGGTAATGGATTTGATATACCGCCTTTCTGTGGTACAGCCAAAGTGATTAACATTTATAATATGCAGATACTCTCTCTGTCCTTGGTGGGCTCACAATTTAAGTTTTGTACCTGGGGCAATGGAGGGTGAAGTGACATGCCCAGGATCACAAGGAGATACAGATAAACCAGGGGAACTGGGCTATCATTTCATTTATCGATAATTGATTCTGAAATATACTGCCTTATTTGCGATTTGCAAGTCAAAGTCGATGATATGCAGATTTTGTATGCCTGTTCTTCTGATACTACTGATTCTTCACCTTTAAACATCTGTTTATCTGCAGTTTCTTCCTGGTTAGAAGACCATAAAATCTTTCTTAATGTGGCAAAATGTGAATCCATTTGTTTTCGAAATTCCTTTTGCTCTGACCCCCCCACCCCCCCCCCCCCCCACCATTCAACAATGTATTTTATCTTACTTTGATAAAATTAGAATCGTAGGTGTAATTTTTTTGATCAAAAACTGACATTTAAAAATCATACTGACAAAGTCTTGCAATCTTCATTCTTTGCATTTCAGCATATTCATTCAGTTAAGCCATATCTACCTGTATCATGTATTCTCACATACATTACTGTAACTCATCATTCACTGGTCTTCCACTTGCTTCTGTAAAATGTTTGCAATTGGTTCGATCCACTGTGGTCAAACTTCTGATGGGGCACATAAATTTGATTATGTAACACCATTACTTAAGAATGAACACTGGCTCTCAATCTCAGCATACATTCAGTACAAACTCCTTACAGTGGTTTATAAAGGACTAAAACCTTCTGCTCCTGCTTATCTTTCAACTTCCATCAAGCCATATCGCCCCTCCCATACTTTACACTCTTCTCAGGGTCAGCTTCTACAACTCCCATCTTCTGCACAAACTGGAAAATACCCACGGGACTACCTTCTCTTATGCCATTTCTAAGCTATGGAATATCCTACCTTTTGACATCAAATCTTAACTCTCTTACCCAGTTTATATATATAAAAAAAAGTCCTCAAAACCTGGTTGTTTGTACTTTTAATATATATATTTTTTCTTTTCTCTTTTATACATTGTAAACCGCAACTGGCAACCTATCAAGCCTTTGTAAATAAATAAATAAAGCGGTTTACAATGTATAAAAACAATGCATAAGAAAGGAACTCCATAAAATAACAGAATACACAGCCATAGAGAGCTTACTATCAAAGTTTCATCCAAGATTCTGAGGCAGGATCTTTGAGCCATCAGTGTCTACAGCAAGGCAGTCCATTAAAGGGCAAAACATGAGCAAAGTAACAAAAAGAGGGACGGCTACTTTGAAACTCACTACAACCTTCGTTTGCAAAAGCAAATTTAAAAAGATAAGGGCTGATCTAAACCAATTGTAGGAGGTTTCCGCTTGTAGAGAGCGGTAAATTATTCCACAGTGCAGGTTCCAGAAAAAAAGAAGGCACTGTGCCTGGTGGACTCCCAACAAGCATGGGAGGAACCAGGGATTACCAAGCCTGTGATCGTTGACAGAGTGAAGAGGATATTAGTGCTGACCTGCTTAACGATTAATGTAACTGCGCGAGCGAAGCATGTCGTGGGGGTGCACAACAAAACAGCGGACTCTCTCCCCCGCTTCAAGTGGACCCAGAGGAGGACCCCACTGGAGCGGCAATCCCGGACCATCTGTGGCTAATCGCACTTCAGAGGCATGGGAGCTGCTCTGTCTGTCCATCGCTCCAAGCACATGGAGATCCTACTCCTGTGGCTACCAGCGGATAAAGAGTTTTGCGCTACAGGATGGAAGGGAGGCCCTTTGACAGAAGGCATGACAGTGGACTTCATCACCTCCGAGAAGAAAAATGGCTCACCCAGAGGGAGGGTTTCCTCCCACCTGTCGGCAGTTGCATTCTTTGAGCAGACGGAAGGGCACCCCAATCCCACAAAAGGGTTCTGGGTAAAGAGAGTTATGGCAGGCTGGGCGAAGGAGACAGGCCTTCACCCTTCGATAAATGGGGTCCGATTACACATAATATACTACTAGATATATGGATAGCCATGTCACAGGTGGGCAAGAGTGCCTTTGAGACATGTCTGTTCCGCACAGCCTTCTCACTGCCTTCTTCGCAGCGCTAAGAGTCAGCGAGCTAGTATCGACAACAAAGTCAAAGGGGGCAGGCAGTGGGCTGTTACTACTACTACTACTTATCATTTCTATAGCACTACTAGACGTACACAGCGCTGTACACGAACATGAAGAGACAGTACCTGCTCGACAGAGCTTACAATCTAATTAGGACAAACAAGAGATAAGGGAATATTAAAGTGAGGATGATAAAATAAGGGTTCTGAACAAATGAATAAGGGTTAGGAGTTAAAAGCAGCATCAAAAAGGTGGGCTTTTAGCTTAGATTTGAAGACTGCCAGAGATGGAGCTTGACTTACCGGCTCAGGAAGTCTATTCCAGGCATATGGTGCAGCAAGATAAAAAGAACGGAGTCTGGAGTTAGTGGTGGAGGAGAAGGGTGCAGCTAAGAGAGATTTACCCAGTGAACGGAATTCCCAGGGAGGAGTGTAGGGAGAGATGAGAGTGGAGAGGTATTGAGGAGCTGCAGAGTGAATGCACTTATAAAGTCAATAAGAGGAGTTTGAACTGTATGCAGAAATGGACAGGAAGCCAGTGAAGTGACTTGAGGAGAGGGCTAATATGAGCATAACGACACTGGCGGAATATTAGTCGTGCAGCAGAATTTTGAACAGATTGAAGAGGAGAAAGATGGCTAAGTGAGAAGCAAGTTGCAATAGTCTAAGCGAGAGGTGATAAGAGTGTGAATGAGGGTTCTGGTAGTGTGCTCAGAAAGGGCGAATTTTAGTGATATTATACAGGATGTGCAGTTAGAGGAGGACATCGTGTGCTTGCGTATTAAAAGATCTAAACAGACCAATTAAGCAAGGGCGTAGAGTTAGTACTGCACAAGGTGCAGGAGTTGCAACCTGTCCAGTAGAGAATGTCAGAATGTATTTAGCGGTAAGGCCATCATCAGGAGAGCAGCTGCTGGTGCATGAATGTGGCACACCCATGTCCAAATTCCAGTTTGTCACAGTCCTAAAAAGATGCCTAGGAGAAATGCGGCATGACCCACGAGCATTGGGAAGGCACTCATTCCGGATCAGGTCAGCCACAGCAGCAGCAAATAGGGGTTTGCCACCAGCCGCAATACAACGCCTAGGTAGATGGAAATCAGACACCTATACAAGATACACGTAAGGAAGGGCATATAGACTTTCAAGTCTGTGTTACCCTAACTGCTCTCTGTTCTCTTCCCACAGGACATGCACTACAAGAAGGGACGGTGTGGATCATAGGCCATTCTTATGTGGCTTGGGCAGGCAAGCAAGCTGGGGAGAGACCCTATTGCAGCCAGCTTGGTCTCACTGGTAAAAAGGTGAAGGTCTATTGAATGGGGCAAGGGGGAATGCAGTGGCCCCAGGTACTTCCTTTCCTCAGAGGGTACCACAAGGAGATGGAGCGGCCAAGGGTCATCATTATTCACCTCAGAGGCAATGAGCTAGGGGGAGTGGTCATATGTCCAGCTCGAGCGAGCTGCCAAGCAGGATCTCTCCGAGATCACTTCATTATTTAAAGGTACACACCTGATGTGGTCCGACATCATCCCTCGTTGGTGATGCATGCACCTGAAGATGTGGGGGCAAGGAAGAAAGAAAGAAGATAAATAAGACAGTTGGAAGTGTGGGTTCATGGGTTGGGAATCTCACACATCATGCATGAGTGGGGGGACCCCAAGTGTGAGGGGCTTTACTGGAAAGATAGGGTGCACCTGTCAGAGATAGGTAACAAGCTGTTTAATAATAACCTGCAGGAAGCTTCAGAGGTGGTATTATTGTAACCGGCAGCAGGATACAAGAGGTTGGGGGGGGGGGGGGGCAACGGTATAGTTGCATGCACACAGGCTGCAGCTAGTTATGGGGGAGCCCGGGGCAAATCCCCTGAACTATCCCAGGTTGGTGGTGGTAGTACCCGAGCCAGAAAGGAAATGGATGGACTAGAGAATCATATTGATTGAGAGGGGTGCCCTGTTCTCAGGGCCGGTGTACTCCTAGAAGAATGGACTGCTCATGCTTGAGTAGGTGCAGGACGGGGCCACCTTGCTTCATGGCTGGTGCTACCCACTTCCCCTCCCCATGCAATAGTAACAGAGGGCCTTGCTGGATAGTATGGTGTACCTACCTGATGGATAGATCAAAGGTATCAGATGGCTCAGGTACTAAGTTGTTTTAAATTGCATGCTAATGTATTAATAAAAGCTGTGGCCTAATGTTTTACAATCAATACAACGATGTGGCTGACCATTTCTCCTGGAAAGCTAACTGCCGCTTGTTGAGGCAGACAAGATAGGCAAGAAGCAAAAATAACAGGGCTGCCATGTTATTGTAAGGTAAGCTAAGTAATTGAGGACTCCAGTATGTAAAGCTTTGAAGCTTTAGGCTATTCCTCCACTCCTGTGTTGCAGCCCTTGCTAAGAGGAGTGGTGACCTCAAAGAGGATGTCATCACAGCATATCAGCACCCAACCAGACCCATAGTGTTAGTGCTTCCGATGACCCTGCCTGAGGCCTCAGGTGAGAGAAGGGTTGTGAAGCCTGTGGGTACGTGCTCCTGATAGGAAAGATAGAGGGAGAACCTGTATGTAATATGTAAGCTGCTTTGGATGTAGCACAGAAAGGCGGAGTATCAAACAAACATACTTAAGCTTCTTGTGGGGAAGGGAGGAGACTGCTCCTGAGGCTGGGAGACAGTGGCTTTGAGGGGGGGGGGGGGGGATATAGCTTAAGATCTGCCCTTATATTATCCCTACAAGTACAAGCTAAACAATTATTTTTAAAAGCACAGCAGAAAGAGGTGTGACAAACAGCAGTCTTATTAGACATTTTTAAATCAATTGGCCTAGCAGTTTCCAGCTTGGGACCATACTGGGGGAAATTAGAGCCTTCATTATCCACTAGTCAGGAATTTGTTCAACTCCTCACCACATACACTTTACCTTTGCCAATGGCAGGCACAGTTGACCAGGGACAGCAAACTGGCTCCATCAGAAATCCAGTGCTTGAAACCAGTCAACAGGGGTCCTTACTGCATAACGTGCACTCCTTCTCCATACTATATGGACACTGCTTCTGCAGTACTCCCCCCCCCCCCCCACATATATTGAATTGTTAACTAAACCAGCAGGTTTGTTACAAGTTCCTTCCTTGTAAAGTTCAAATGGGGGGGGGGGGGGGGGTGCTGGCTCTGTGCAATTATCTTGTATTGGACTAATGTGATAGAACAGCTCTGACACCCCACCATCCCTTTTGCAAGGAACAGGAGGGGAGAGGGGGACTCTGGCTGCAGAGAGACACATTGACTGTGAGGAAGAAAGCTGCATTACCTGGGGGAGGGGGGTGTTTTCTGCCAAGTGTATATGTTAATAGAATGAGCTCCTTTTTCCTGGAACAGTTTTATAAAATAACATGAGTTGGGAGCCAAGTGATTCCTGTTGTTCTAATTTTACTGTAGGTCTGTCTGTGCCTTTGGGAAGGGCCCGTCCAAGCGGAGGTAGAACCCCTGCAGCTCAGGGCTCGCCTACCCCACCCCACCTGTGTCATCCTCCCAATAATTATAGGGCTCCAGTTTAAAATAAGCTACAAATTGCCGTTTTTGTTTTGCTTTTTCATTCCAGTAGGGGATCCCCCCCTCATGTGGGGGAGGTGATTTCCGGAGTTCCACAGGGGTTTTCTGGGCTGATTCACTGAGAGGAGACAGGAAGGAGTCCTGGTCACTGAAATGTCAGGCAGCACAGAGAGAGAGAGGCTCAAGGTTAAGGTATCAAAGCAGCCAAAATAGCCAGGAAACAAGGGGGACAGGAAAGTGTACGTCTTCTACTTCGGTCATTGCGAGAACAGGGCTAAGAAACTAATCCTAGTACAACTCTGAAACTCGAGACTGATGCTGCTTAAGTACAATTTGCTTTCCTCCCTCTCTGCCAGAAACTGAGGAAGGTCTCTCTCAAACACCCAACTGCCTTATTGTAGACTAGAGCAGAGCTTCCCAAACTTTCATCCAATATAATCCCATTTTATACTTGAAATTTGAAATTAACCCAGATGACAACCAAAACAACAAACCTTTACTCTCCCTTCCATTCAGAGCCACTGAGACACACAGCTGGGCATAGGACAGGACCACCATGCACGCCCGCCCCCACCTGGGCCACCGCCGCGCCTCCGCTCCCCCACACTCGGGCTGCCATCCCCGCACCTTTCTGTCTGCTCCCTTGCTCTGTCCTCTCCTGCACTGTTCCTGTCCATGCTGGGAGTCAGATGATAGCATTAATGCAATATTGTGTTAAATGCAATCATCCGAGTCCTGGTGGCATGCAGGAGCAGGAAAGTCCAGGCCCGGGGAATTTTGCAGCCCTGCTTCCATTCCCTCCTCACACTCATCAAAAGCAGGACAGCAGTAGTAATCAGGGCATGCTCACAGCACCTCAGCATTTCCACTATGAACAGAAAGCCTGAGCAGGAGTAGGGGCAGCATCTGGGATCTGCACCTGGACCTGTGAGTACTTGCCGGTTCCAGGTACCCTTGCTTCTGTGACCCAAGAGTTTGGGACACTCTGGATTACAGAGAAAGAGGCTCTCCTGTCATTTTACACTGTGTGCCCCAGGGCTGAGAAAGGTAATAGATAGTGGAACCACTTCCTTCCTTTTGATTCCAGTAAGCACATGCTGCCCATTCAAATCCTAAGACCCCAGCGTCCAATTGCCACTGGACCCCCTTCTTCCCATCCTCCAGCCCAGATCTAGTAACCTGATGGTGTGGCAACATCTATCTTTATGATGCAGGCAATCCCATACACAAAGACTCCCACTCCACCTTGGAGATATTTCATGAAGTGCTTCCATTGGATTCAATCACCTTTCAACATGAGAGACCTTAATGGTAGAGAATGATACGAGGATGGGGACCCACAGTTAACCGCAGTAAATCCGCGGTAGCAGTAAAACCTTTAGAAGAATTACTGTGGATGTGGAAGCAAAACTTTTACTACCCCTTAGGAAGGGTAAAAAGCCTTGTTCCCACAGTAAAGAAACAAACAAAAACATATTTACCACCGATTACCACTGGTCCGATTCTGCCCCCATCATGTTCGATTTCCCCATCTACAAAGGAAACAGAACGAATCTATATCCTCCTGAGGAGCAGGGTGCAGGGGGTGGCATCATCTGCAGGATTACAGTCTCCAATCCTGGCTGGGGGGCAGTAGGGGTCCCAGGTCTTCCGATCATCACAGGACTGCCCCCCCCCCAGCAGTATGAGTATGCTGAGCCCCTGCTGGGGAACCAGGGATTGTCTCTGAATGGGCTTCAGAAGCTCTTCTGGCACTGTGTGCGCCCTCTTCCTGAACTCTGGGTGTCGAGACTCTGTCTCCTGCTGCTCCAGAGGATGGGGAGACAGAGACTTGGGCTGTCTATGCCTTGATGGAACTCTCTGGTATCTGCCTGCCTTCTCTCTCTTCACACACAGTATCCCTGCCCTCCAATCATGTCATCACACAAAGACGACCCTGGTCTCTTCTTTAGGCTACATTGCCCACCACTGCCACCACACAGCTAGATAACATGCTGCGAAAGCGTGTCATTTTGTGGGTTTCAGTGTACAGCAAGTGGCGGGCGAATAGTGGTAGTGAATGGCAAGTACAGAAACAATATATTTCTGTGGTGAGCAGAGCAACGGAGAAGGAAGGAGCTGGAAGGATCGCGGTCAGAGACCAGACAGTAAGCTTTACAGTGACTGACCCTGTATCTTAAATGGATTTGTCATAGGCACCCCCTAGCCCTGTCCCCAACTGTGACCTTCCTCCCAGCTCGGTCATTTCCTTAGTGTCTATTACTGGTCCTTGATAATCATCTTCCACCTGGTATAACAAATGTTAAAAGTCCTCTCAGATTCCCATTACCACTACTCCCGTACCCTTCCCAACATGAGACCACAGAAGCATTTGATGCTTTTCCCCTTTAAAAGTTTCTGATTAGCAAAAGCAGCATTTGTTTTTATTATGTTGTACATTTACAAATTTCCTCTTGATTTCTGTTATTGCTGTATGCCTTATATTCTATAGAGTGAAAGTACAAATATTTTTAATTCATACAAGATTAACTTTGCGCTATAGTTATGTGCCTCAGAATGGCAGACTTGCAGCGCCCTCTAGTGAACAGTTGGTGGTATGGCTAAGGACCAAAACATTTCTTAATTTTCTGTCCCAGCCCTGGAAGAAGTATCTCCTTAATTCAGGAATACGTACGTCACTTCCAGAAAGATGCATTGTGAAAGTAGTGGGACAAGAAACATACAGCAAATACAGAGCTGGAGGCAACTGCAGCCTGTGCCTGGCGCCACCGTGGTCACCATGCTTTCAAGGTAGCTGCCGAGACTTTCTGCGGTAGTCTCGCAGAGCTCGGTGGCCATTTTTATGGCACGGTGGTGCTGGGCGTGGGTGGAGTGGCAGCGGCGGGATTCTTTCCTGCCCCCGTGGAGGCCGCTGGACCGCCAGGGCCTTTCAAGGTAGGACTGCCAGGGAGGGCTGTGGTGTGTAATACCGGGAGGCTACTGGGCAGAGCCTCTGGGCCTTTGGGCACTGTCCGGTTGCCCGGTCAGTCCATCCCAGAGCTATATGGGTTGAGAATAATTTTAATACATAGTCACAGACAGTGAGGCAGTGATGAAACATGGTATATGAGATAATTATAACACAGGGAGAATAACACACACATTCCCATTAAAGTTGTGCTCTAAACACAATGAGATCATGTTGGAAGAAATCAGTGTGGATAGTTTGATAACTCTGTCTAAAAGGGTAAAAGAATCCAACCTGGTAATTGTTGATAGAGCTGTTTTAGGAATGAATTACGAATTGAGGCAATTTATAGATCTAATTGGATTAGGCTGAGCAATAGGTGGGAATGGATATGATTAAGTTGAGTGGCCCTGGTGTGAGCAAGGCTTAAAATATTCATCTTGGACTGAGAGGATGGCCCAAATAGTGCTCTGTGAATGGAGGTTGTCTATTTTATATTTGAGGGGAGACCTAAAGGGTTGTTTATTAATTCTACATGTCTATTTAGTTGGGGTGATATAATTTGTGCTTTGTTAAAATTCTGTGCACACAGCTTCTTTGGACTATTTGAGTCAATGAAAGTGTTTCATAAGCAAAACTAAAATCAGCTTATTCCTTATGACATGGAGCCAAGCGGTAATGTTCAGGGAAATCTGTCCTGCCCGGCTAACTTGATACTTTCTTTAAAAAAAAAAAAAAAGAATACCAAGGTAGGTCATAGATTGCTACAACAAAAAAATAATTTCATACGGCATCTTTATAGGAATTTTGATGCACAGAAATATGTGAGAAGTTAATATGGACCAAATAGCAACCCCCACATTCTATTATCTTGTGTGCACAATTTTATGCTTAGCATGCAACACTGCATGCACAAGTTACATACCTTAATTGATAAATTAGGCACTAATTGACACTACCAATACTTGGTTTAAATTGGTGTTAATTTGTAGTCCATAACCTTAGTGCTAGGGGGTTGTGGATGTGTGAGGGGCATACCCAGCACTCATGATCACTTTTAAGGCTTTTAGGACTGGCTTACCGCTTGACCTCTCTTCTCTCACCATTCCGTACTCTTCGCTCTCTAAATGACCACAGACTTGTCCTTCCTGGCCCTAAGCCTACCAGACATCAAGCATTCTTCTTTGCTGCCCCAGCCATGCAGAACTCTTTGCCTCTTACTATTCGCTGTAAACTGTCCCTTAAAAAAAAAAATTCAAGACTTTGGTTAAAACATGGCTCTTCCAGCAAGCCTTTCCATCATCATTCTAGGTGTTGTGTCAGTTTTTGCAGTTTGGAGCAGCCCTCTCCCTCTTGTTACCTCCTTATTCTCTCTTCCATCCTTTCTGTCGTTGTAATTCCAGTTAATGTTGTCATGTGTGCAAGGTTTCCTTTGTTCTTTCCTATCCACTATTGTAGTTCCTTTCTTTACTTTGATACTGTTTTTTGGAGTATTGTACATCACTTTGAACTGCTCATTGGCAAAGGCGGTATAGCAAGTATTAATTAATGAATAAGTACATAAATAAATAGGTTCAGCTTTGTTATCAGGTGCTAGCTTAAACCACCCACTGACCTGAGCCTTACTATTGAGACAGAGGGCAGATAATAGTAGGGGAGTGGTGAAAAGAAAGGAAGCTGGATTCACAGTGTGTACAGTGCTTGTATGGAGATACAGTGATAGGATGTTTACAAAAAATGACTGCAGCAGGAGGAAGTGACATTCTTAGGTTATCCATCATAACTTAATGCATGCCAGAAGAGATGCCGTGTGCTCTAGAATGTTTATTAATACTTAATTTTATCCCCTATTGTAAATGCCAGAGTCAAGTTAAAAAGGCAGTCATCAAAATCCTCTAAAACACAAAACTAGCTCCCCATTTTACAATTACATCATAACAGCTTAATTTCTACCATGAAAATAAAACTTCATTTCCCATCACCGTCTCCTGCTGTTACCAGCAGGCCGGCCAGTCTTGAAAGGGAGGTATGCCTTTGCTGATGGGTGACAAGCACACAAATCTATCTGTAGATTTTATTTAAATTATCTGGAGAAAACCGGGTTGTTTAAATTGCTAAACAGCCAGATTTTAATACAGATAAGAGGCTAATTTAGTTTAGGAGAGGGCAGAGGTGACACTGGAAATTCTGTTCAGCAGTGATATTCAGCCAGTAAATGGATAAGGACGTTCTGGTTCCTTTTGAGGGAAGCATAAAGGGAGAACACTTTTGTTTCATAAAATGAGTCTCCTTGCCTGTCAATGTGTCTTGCAATTTTGGACAGCAGTAATGTCTCCCAATTACTGAAATGGACAAACCACCTGCATTTGCTGATTACCTAGGAGGCAAAAGAAGCATGGTGTACCCCTAAATGTAAAAGACACTTTCTGCTAGTCTGGAATTCTTATTTACAACATTTGACCCCACTTGGGAGAAGTTTAATTTTAAACACCTTACGAGATACATTATAATTGCCCTGGCTTGAGACACATTAGTGGCTGCACTTAGATACCTTCCTGTGTGAGGTGGGGAAGGGATTAAGACTGTCTCAGGAGGCCACAAGAACCAAGGCCTTCTTAGAATGTAATTCTTCGATGGGGGGAAAACTTGGAGAGGAAGGGAATGAGTAGGGTTACCATTCGTCCGGATTTCCCCGGACATGTCCTCTTTTTGAGGGCATGTCCGGGGCGTCCGGCGGATTTTGCCTGCACCCACGTTTGTCCGGATTTCTGGACAAACGTCGGCGCGGGTGCGGGCAGGCGCGTGCGTGTGGGCGGGCGATCGGCGCCGTGGTAACCCTACTCCCGTCCCCTCCCCTTCCTTACCATGTTCCCTGGTGGTCTAGTGACGTCTTCGAGGCAGGAAAGAGCCCCCTCTTTCCTGCCTGGAGCGCTGCCTCCCCTGTCTATCATCCTCCTCGGTCTGGCTGGGGATTCAAAATGGCCGCCGAGAGTTGAACTCTCGCGAGGCCACTTCAACTCTCGGTGGCCATTTTGAATCTCCAGCCAGACCGAGGAGGATGCAGCAGGCAAGGACAGGCAGCGCTCCGGGCAGGAAAGAGGGGGCTCTTTCCTGCCCCGAAGAGAAGACCCTACTAGACCACCAGGGCTAGATAGTAAGTGAGGGGGGGAACCATGTGACGGGGGGCGGGGAATAGAGGGGCGGAACGAGGACCCGAAGGGGGCGTGGCGGGGGCGGGGTATGAGGCGTGGCGTGGCGGGGTATGAGGCGTGGCGGGGGCGGGGTAGGGGGCGTGGCATGTGTCCTCTTTTTCAGAGGACACAAAATGGTAACCCTAGGAATGAGGAGTCTTTGAGAGGAGGGAAAGGGAAATGGAACTTGATATACCGCCTTTCTGAGGTTTTTGCAACTACGTTCAAAGCGTTACATAAATTCAGGTACTTATTTTGTACCAGGGGCAATGGAGGGTTAAGTGACTTGCCCAGAGTCACAAGGAGCTGCAGTGGGAATCAAACTCGGTTCCCCAGGATCAAAGTCCACTGCACTAACCACTAGGCTACTCCTCCACTCCAGGGATAAAATGATATATGCTGCTGTACATCTGTTCTCTTTTATGTGCAAGTTATAAAATTTCAATAAAATTGTTTAAGTTAGCCATTTAGTTAAAGCCTGTGGAATCATGTCATGAGCCATGGGACCAGCAGGCCTCAGCAGATATTGCCAGTATGGTCACCAGCCACCACTTATCATGTATATTCAGTATTCCTATTTATATTGTTAGAATTGCTGAATATATATATTAAGTGCCAATGGTCAACTTAGAATAGGGATCCCACTAGCTCAATATCAGCCCCATTCTTTTTACCAATAGAGTTCCCACACCAGTCTCTTTTAAACACCTCTTTAAATTACTGTCTCTCTGCTTCCTTATGAAATATTAATAAATCCTTATCCTGTTGAAGCTCTACAGGACTTAAACAGCAAAAGCATGGTCTCTAGTATACTGCATTGTGACCAACAGTGCTTGAAAAGAGTGCCACTGCCTTTTTGGTACACAGTAGTCTCAATTATCCAACCTTCGCTGATCTGACCATCCAGCATATCCAATAGACCTCTGGTGACATCACTGCATTGCAGTTAAGAAGTGTGCGGCTTCTCTTTCTGTTTTTCGGAGTGGCACAGAGGGACGTTTTGCACCTGACACAATTAGTTTTGAACCCTGGGCCCTACTTTTAATTGTTAAACAATTCTTGAAAATCGGAAACTCTATGCCTTTCTTTATGCCCTGAGGGGGTTACCATTGTTTTCTGTATTATCTGACTTTTCACTTATCCGACAACGGGTCAATCCCGCTTACGTTGGATAATTGAGACTTTACTGCATAAGGTATTAGCAAGAACAGTAAATAATGTGGACCATTATGATACAATATTTTGGATACCAGGCACATCATCTTAAAATGGACCCTAAACTCAATAAGTAACCAGTATAAAACATAACACGGGAGTCCCATGATACCATGACTTAGTACCAGTTAACATTTTAGCAGAGGTATTCTAAATCCACTAAAAACACAACTGAGCCTTAGGAAGGTTACATTACAAACTATTGTAGTATCCCAACCTAGTTATTAAGGAATGGACCATCATCACTAACTCCTTCTCTTGTAAACATTTGACATATCTAGCATAAAAAATGAAGGTTAGCATTACATACACAAACAACTGGGCTGACTTGTTTCTCTAGGGGTACCTCCTAAACGCCTGTCTGCTCCACCTTTGGGCTCAAGACCCCTTCCCCCAATCTTTGTTTTAACAGATAAAAGGTCTATTGCATTAACTAACCCACATCACTTTACATTTATCCAGGTTTTACTTAAGCCCAGGAAACTCCAACCAAATCCACCAGGGAACCCAGACCGGCACACTTGCAAACTAGACAATCCGCTGATTGATCCAAATGTATAATCAATCAGCTGCATATCATCCACAAAAATGGGGTAATGAATTGTAAATTGCTTTGTCATCTAATGGTCTGCATTTAAACACACATGAATAAAAAGAACAGTAATAGTACTGACAACTGAAGGAAACCACAACTTATCAAAGGAGGAGCAGAACGACTCCCATTCCACAATTCAATCACTGCCAAAACCACGCCCCAAAAATCCCATTTCAGCCAAACTAGTAGGCAGTAAGGCATGATCCACTCTATCAAAAGGAAGGCAGGTCCAGGAAAACCAAGAGTCCTGATCTTCATCTGCACCTCACTCAAGACATTAAAACAGAGTCTGTGTCATGCCCTTTCCTAAATCGAAACTGGAGGAGAAACAAAACCCCTTCATCTTTCAGGCACAAACCTTTCCCATGAACTTTCCTAAAAATGCAGGTTTGATACTGGTCAACATCAATGCACCTAATCTATCATTAATCTTTTTTTCTTAAAAAGTAGTTTCACTATTTTCTGTTTAACAGACACAGGAATACATCCCTGACTCAGAGATAAATTTACAGATTCTGAAGAGGTGGAACAGGTGGTCTTTACAACCTTTCGCCAGAAGCGGATCCAATTCACAAAAAAGCGAGCTGAACTAGTCAATACTGCCATGACATTTAGGCCCAGATGCATCAACCATACGTTAAAAAATCTAAAACGTTAAAGTCCTTAACGAATTTGAAAAAACGAAGCATGAAGCAAAAAAAGAAGTCGCACATGTTTGGTGCAGTACTGAAAAGTACAATGTGTCAAAGATTCGTAATCCCCGTCGGTAATCGGCCCCTAAAGCATGCGCAGAGCAGCCAAGCGTTATGCTGGCTGCTCTGCGCATGCCACAAACGTCCAAAACAGCAACAACAACAAAAAAAAACCAAACAGTGGCTCCCCGCTTCCCTCTGCATAAAATAAAAAATGAACACAAAATCAAAAAAGGATCGGGAGGGGGCAAAGGCGCTCGTCAGAAGCGTCCAGTATGGATGGCCTTGCCCCCCCCCCCCCGAGGTCGCCGCTGCTCCCCGCTTCCGCTCGTATAAAATAAAACATTAAAAGAAAACTAAAAAGTTTAGCAGCCCCGGTCCCCCTCCCTTCCTGTCTCTCTCTGTACTCCTTCTCCCATAGCTCAGCCTCCCGGCATCCTCTGCTCCCGTGCCCCGCCCCCTGAGCTCATCGCCGTCACTCCCCCCCCTCTGCTTTACCGACCCGCGCAGCACCTCTCACCTCTGTGTGAAGGCGCTGCATGGGATGGAACAGCTGATTGGCGATCACTGCAGCCTCCTCCGACGTCTCTCTCTGTTCTTCCTGGGCCCGTCCTCCTCTGATGTTAGTTATCTATTTTATGCAGAGGGACGCGGGGAGCTAAGTGTCTTTTTTTTTATCTCACTTTTGTTTTTAAATATGCCAGCTTGGATTTTCATAGTGCAGGGGGAAGCGGGGAGATAACAGCTCAGGCCTTAACGACAAGTCTGAGCTGACGTTAAATTTCTCTCGGAAAATGATTCGTTGCAATCGTCGGTATGGTTAGTGCATTCCAAATTGTCCACATTTCAATGGTAGTTTCTTGTTTGCATTCCGTTTTCGTTAGCTGCTAGCGTCGTCGGAAAATGGCCTTTAATGCATGCTACCAGGGGCGTAGCTACGGGTGGGCCAATCTCGCCTCAGGCCCACCCAGTTTATGCACCGAAGTGCATAGTCTTTCTTCCGCAGCTCGGCCACCAAGTCCCATCTGCTTTTAGGCAGCCGGCAGCTCACCCAGACGGTCCTCTTCCTCCTACCTTCCTGAAATGTTCTTTTTTTTTTAGTGCGGTGCGGGTCGGGTCCTGAATGCGGAAGTCTCAGTACGCCATTAAGCGCTGCTACTCCCTTGCCAATTTCCGCTTTGTAAGCTGCTCTGCCTTGTTCCTCCCTGCAGTGCCGCATAGGAAAGGCTTCAGGCTGCCTAACTCCCGTCCGGTTTGGTAAGATTCTCTGCCTCGTTGCTCTTCGCAGTGCCGCATAGGAAAGGCTGCCAGCTGTATTGCGGCTCCTCCACTGTGCCGGATCATGGGTGTCCTCGCTGGATCAAGTTATGATCAGCCTTTTGTTATTGATCGATTTCCCCCCCCCCCCCCCCGCGGCCCCACAACAAGCACAGGAGCCAGCATGTGCACACATGGAGTGTAGCACAGTGCTCTGCACCATATGCAAGCAGCTACCAAGGTAAAATAAATGTGCCGGGGCTGGTGGTTGGGCGGCGGGGATAGTGCTGGGCAGACTTATACAGTCTGTGCCAGAGCTGGTGGTGGGAGGCGGGGTTGGTGGTTGGGAGGCGGGGATAGGGCTGGCCAGACTTATACAGTCTGTGCCCTGAAGAGGACAGTACAAATAAAAAAGTAGCACATAGGAATTTATCTTCTTGGGCAGACTGGATGGACCGTGCAGGTCTTTTTCTGCCGTCATCTACTATGTATGTTACTATGTTACGTTACTATGTTATTTTTAAATTTTAACATGAACGGAGTGTAATCAAAATGAATGCTGGCTGGTGGTGGGCTTCTGGGTGGAGGGTGAACTCTTCACTGCCTAGGGCAAAGAAAAGTATATTTAATCATTAAATACACCTTTGTCCTAGGCAGTGAACAGCCCACCCCCACCCAGAAACCCACCAACAATAAATTTTAATAGTGTTCAGGTTACATTTTTAAAACAGATGGCAAGTTTTTTTGTGTGGGGATGGTCTGCAGTGCCGGGTAAAAATTTAAAAAGTTTTAAATTTAATGTAGGTGGGTTTCTGGGTGGAGGTGGGCACTGCAGTGCAGCTGTTGGGTACACTACTTAGAAATCCATCATCAACTGCATTCTCAAGCATTATTTTGTAGTATTCCAAGAAACACTACTCATACTTTTATACACAGTGCCCACCCATATTAGCTCTGGGCCCACCCAAAATGTCAGGTCTGGCTAAGTCACTGAATGCTACGTTTCAAATTTTCCTCATTAGAGGGTCGTTAAAGGGTCGTTAAAGTTTTGTGCATCTGGGCCTTAGTGTTAACTGGTTCATTGGTGCTCTATAGTAAGTTACTGAATACTTCATAATACCTCTTCTACAATAATTTACCCAAATGGGATCACTAACCATACCTTTTAAAAAATATATATTACATATCATAACAGCAGATGCAATTCTTAAAAGAGTAGCAGATATATGCTGCTAAAATCAATCAAGGTGAACATGTTTATATTTGTTTGATCAACGGGTGCCATCAATGTGTGTACACAACAAAATTATCCCTACAAACTCCAAGAAAACAGGCACAGAGGAAAGATCTGCACACACTGGAATCCAAGGGAATGCTTCATTCTCCCAAAACTCTCCTGCCTTGAAGACTGAAGGATCTGTCAACCTGTGAAACAAGATAGACACAAGCGTTAGAGAAATGCTGCTAGGACTTCATCTGCCTCACCCACCAGCAACTTCTGTCTTAACGCTTTTTGCTCTTAAGGATTATTTTAATAGGTTTCTTGTTGCCATGTGTAGTAAGAATTTCAGGGAATTCAACTGATAGGGAGAAAGAAAAAAAAAAAACCAAGACTGACTCCAGGCTTAGAACTGGTGAATGAACTTGGCACATATATCATTCATACATGAGTTTATCACTCACAGTCTGATATGTGATCTAGAAGTTTCCTCTTGTTTTCTTTCTTTTCTTTTTAAAATATTTCCAGCTCTGTCAAGGACAGACATCTGGTTACATAAGCCTTTATTCACAACTGGGATTTTACACTACTTTATATCCTCCCTTTGGTCTGGTCATAGAACATTGCTGTCATACGAAGAGCCATGCTGAGTCAGACCAAGATCATCGAGCCTAGCATACTATGTCACAAATACCCAGCAGACCAAAAAAAGTAGATCTACTTCTCATAGCTTATTTCCAAGGATGAGCAATCTCTCCCAAGTCTATCTGGCTAATAATTTTCATAGACTTTTCCTCCAGTCAAGGGTCCTGAATCCAGCTATTAGGTGTCACCATTAAGCAATAACCATGACTCTTTCCCTTTGGGGAAGGGGGAAATGCTGCCTGTGCAGCAGCCCTAGACTCAGCTGACCCAAGCACTGGCAGACCCAATGGAGGGACTGAGCCACAGGACCTTTAGATGGATGTGGACTGTACGTACCACCTGAGCCACTGGACCAACCCAGTTCAGATACTTCTGTAACTGTAGGAGGTGTTCTTTGTGGACAGAAGGATACAAATCCTCACAACATAGGTGATGTCACCCATGGAGCTTGGTGTGGGATTGAAAAAGATGTAAGCTAAATCCAAAATCATTACTTTCACTCCCCCTCCCCATTTTAGCTTAGTTTCTAGAAGCTTTTGAGAAGGCCCTTAACCTTTTTCTGTCACATGTGACCACTTCAGTTCATTCTTGAAGCTTATTATAGAATACAACTCCATGAAGTGGGAGGGTATGCAAGGACTTGCATCGTGCTGTCCCAGAAGAACATCTTCTACATGTAAGTAGTTTGGTTTTCTCAAAGGACAAGCAGAACAGCAAATTCTCAATATGGGATTCCCTAGCTCCAGGTTGCCTTTAACACAAAAACAGGCAAAAACAGAACTAATGGTGCTGCTACAGGATGAGGCCAAAACTGTTTTTGGTGGCAGCAACCCCTTTCTAATATTTTATTACCTTTTTTTTCAGAAGGCAGCCTGGCACTGAAAGAAATGTGCCTCCTTGGGCTGCAGTTGGGATGCTAATCCACATAGATATTCTGAGGAACTGATGGGCCAAACCTACTGCCGTGTTGGGAGTGCTTTTCCAAACAGCAGTGGGCTGCGACTGTATGAGAAAACGTTCACATTGCAGCTCTGCAAATCTCCTCCATGGAGGCTAATGTCAAATGGGCTTCCAATGCTGCCAAAACTCTGACATGAGCTGTGTTGTGACCCTTAGGAGTCAAACGTGTCTGGGTGCGAGTGAAAGAAATGGTCTGCTAGCTAATTAGAAACTCTGCATTTACTGATGACAGACTCCAGCCTGTTAGGCTATGTTCATGTGGAGGCAATCAAAATCCTGCCCCAGCTTTGGCTGCAGAGCTGGCTGAGGCTTTTGGGCCCTCTGCTGTCTGGAATGAGAGCGAGAACCCTGTTATGCTTGAGATGAACAAGAGGGATAAGGATACCTTTGGAAGCTGTAGGATCCCCTTTGCTCTCCATTCCATCTTCTAGAAGAGGAGGTTGGGTTGGAAGTGAGAATGGAGACGGTTTTAAGAGTGTCATTATGCTGCTTGATCAAGATAGCAGCTTCTTGCAACTTAACTCTGAAGAAAATATTTCTATGGCACAGTATGTCTGCAAGCTTTTCTTGCACATCATAATTTAGGTCTAAAGCTTGAAGCCAAGTGAGTCTCCAGATGCCAATAATCATTGCAGATGCTCTCAATATGGTATCAAAAATATATATCAGGAGGATATATATTGGTTGGATATATATATATATGTTTTTTGTTTTGTTACATTTGTACCCCGCGCTTTCCCACTCATGGCAGGCTCACCAAAAATGGAGTTCATTGGCCCTCTCCAGAGTGTGTGTATCAGGAAACTTCATCACACTGTGAGAACTTATGTGGGCTGTAAATATAGCATTCTGAAAAATCTTCTTCCCAAAAGACTCCAATGTCTGAGCTGCTCTCCCCAGAGGCACCAAGGAATGAATGGAAATACTACAGATGAGCAATTATTAAAGTGATAAATTTTCAGTGTTAGCCATACAAAAGGAGACAATGAAGAACTAAGTGAGTCACTAGGCTGTGTACCCAGTGTGAAAAAAAAGTCACTACTGAGGCTTCAGTATAGCTAAGTGTTTATTCCATCTATACCAGGAAGTGAACTGTTCATTAACAAGTTGTATGAGCGCTGGGCTTTTGAAAATACTAGGATTCAAATATAATCAGCTGGCCCAAAGGGGATGTTTAGTTTTTTTTTTTTAATTTTTAGAAGTCTTTATTGTACTGATTTAGATACAGGACAAAATATAAACATCTGATAACATTTCCAAATTGTAACGGTAATATTGATACAGAAATAAACAGTGATCTCAATTCGTATCAATTCTAACTGAGATCCTCAAGTAACTTCAACTTTTTCATGTTTATACAGAAACTACTCCCTCCCGACCTAACCCCCCCCCCGTAACCCCCCGCCCCCCCCTCCCTCCCCCCATACCATACTGTAATACTCCCACCTATAGTCGGTCCAGTGACGTTCCCCCTACTTGGCATTCAGGAATGGTAGCCATATTCTCTCCCACTTAGGCAAGACCTTAGATTTAACTGCAGTCAATCTCTCCATCTCACACACATATCGCAATTTGGTAAGCCAGCGTATCAGTGGTGGCACCAAAGGCGACTTCCAACTCTGAGCCAGATTCACTCTTGCTGTCTGTAAGGCTCCCCTTGTCAGAAGCCATTCATGTTCTCTGAGACCTTCTGGTCGCTGACCCAATATAAATATTAGTGGATGCCACCGTACAGGTCTACCAACCCATTTTTGAAGGCGCGCCTGCACCGCCTTCCAGTACGCTTTTGCCTTAGGACATGTCCACCATATGTGGCCCATTGTACCCACAGCCCCACACTTCCTCCAACACTGTTCGGTAACCTGCGCAAACATATGGTGCAAACGCGCCGGAGTGAGGTACCAGCGAAAGAAAACTTTAATTGCATTCTCTTTCATGGACACTGACCTCGCTGAACGCATAGCCCCCCTTTCCAGCTGTAACCATTTTTCTTCCGTTAAAGTAAAACCTAATTCCTGCTCCCACCTTCTCCTATGTAGCAGTGAAGGCTTTTGGTGGGCGACCAAAGCCGCATATAGAAAGGTGATCATACCCCTTGTACTATGATATTGCACACACACTTCTTCCATTGGGTGCGTTTCCCTCTTAAGACAAGCTACATAATCATGCCCTTTCAAGAAATGTCTCAGTTGAAAATACACATAGTAATCACTTTGCCGCAACCGAAAGTCTTCCTTCAGGGTTTCAAAGGAAATCACGTCTTCTCCTACATGCAACTGGCCCATCATGTCCAATCCGGCTTCCGCCCAGCGCTCTAGGACAGGGTTCCCAATGCTCGGTCCGAACAACGGGTTGTTAGCTATAGGTGCCAGACCCGAGACAGGTGGTTGCCGTTCAATAAACATACGATCCCAATAATAAAAAGTGGCCTGCACAGTCGGAGGAAACCGCTCAACCCGCCCTCTATATTTATTGGGTAGCCACATTAAATTGCCCAGTTTGCGGGACCCCACCATGGATTGTTCCAAATGCACCCAGAGCTTATGGTCCTCCCCCCTGAACCACTCTACCGCCGACCTAGCCTGAGCAGCCCAGTAGTACCAACACAAATTCGGCACTGAGAGGCCGCCTTGATTTTTACTCCGATACAAGATAGCCCGTGCCAGACGGGGCCTCTTCTGATTCCATATAAAGCGCAACAGGCGATCTTGCAAACTAGACAAATAAGACCGGGGCACCCTCAAGGGGAGGACCTGAAAAAGGTACATTAGCCGAGGTAGGATGTTCATTTTGATCGCCGCTATCCGGCCCAGCCAAGACAGTCCCATATGAGCCCATCTATCCAAATCACTGTAAATCGCCTTCTGTAGTACCGGGTAGTTAACAGAAAATAACTCCGACTGTACCGCAGGAATCTGCACCCCTAGATATTGTATGGATCTGGTTGACCACTTAAAAACAAATGACGTTTGCAGCGTTTCAGACACTCTTAACGGCACTCCCACCGCCATACCTTCTGACTTATTGGCATTAAGCTTATATCCTGAGACTCGCGAATAGTCCTCTATTTCCTTTAATAGATTAGGCAATGAGGTTAACGGATTAGTTAGAGACAATAACACGTCATCCGCAAATAACGCGATTTTATATTCCTGCCCCCTCACCTCAACCCCGGATATGTTCACGTTCTCTCGGATGGCTGCCGCCAGTGGCTCCATTGTCAAGGCAAATAGCAATGGAGACAGCGGACATCCCTGTCGGGTGCCCCTCCCCAGCAAAAACGCACCCGAGTTCCCACCGTTGACCCTAACACACGCCTGTGGTTGAGTGTAAAGTGATTGGATCCAAGATCTAAACAAGGGCCCTATACCAAATCTGTGCAGCACCCTATCCAGGAACCCCCAGTGGACTCGATCGAAGGCCTTCTCCGCGTCCAGTCCCAACAGGACCAACGGACAGGCCCGCGACCGAGCCCAGTGCATCAAGTCCAGGGTTCGACGCACGTTGTCCATGGCCTGTCTCTTCGGCACGAATCCCACCTGGTCCGGGTGGATCAAGGTAGGCAACAACCCCCCTAAACGATTAGCAAGCACCTTAGCCAAGATTTTTACATCCGTGTTCAAAATTGATATGGGACGATAGGATGCACAGTCCGCGCCATCCTTCTGAGGCTTAGGTATTACCGCCACCCAGGCATCTAACATAGTTCTTGGCAATGCCTGCCCGTCTCTAACCGAATTGATAACCAATGTCAAGCAAGGCGCCAGTTCTCGCGCAAACTTCTTGAAAAACTCATTAGTAAAGCCGTCCAGGCCTGGCGCCTTGCCCGTCGGCAAGGCCTTAATAACCTGCAGCACTTCTTTTAATTGCACTGGCTCATCCAGTTCTCTTTTCTGCTTTTCAGATAGCTCAGCCAGCCCTCTGTCAGCTAAGTATTGGTCTATCCCCCCAACCTGCACGGCAGCATCCTCCCTGTATAGAGACTCAAAGAACTGAGCAAACCGCTCTCTAATTTGAGCAGATTTATACAACATTTTCCCATTCACATCTTTCACACGCACAATGTGTCTATCAGCTCTCAGCTTTCTTAATTTCCGAGCCAATAACCTCCCTGGCTTGTTAGTCCCTTCATAGTACACCTGTTTCAATCGTGCATGAACAAACTTCAAGCTCTCCTCATGTAACGCAGTCAATTCCAATCTCACATCTTGCAGCTTGCGGTAGTCTGCCACCCGACCAGATGCCCTGTATTTTATTTCTAGGTCTCCAATTTGCGCCATACATTTCAGCAGGCGCTCTCTGTGGGTCCTGTTTTTGTGACTAGCACACTTAATAAAATGTCCTCGTGCCACCGCTTTAAAAGCATCCCATACCGTGCTCAAGGATGGCCCTGAGTCCATATTGATCTCAAAGTACTCCTTCAAGACCGGAAGGAAACCCGCCACAATCTGAGGATCCTGCAATAAGCAATTGTTAAATGACCACCTGAGGTCTCTTCGCTCCCCCTCTAAAGAGGGAACGACAACCCATGCCGGGGCATGGTCTGAAATTGTAATATGGCCAATGGCGGATTCCCCTCCCCCGTCCGAAAGAGTCTTGTCTAGGAATACATAATCTAGTCTAGAGTAAGACAGGTGTGCTTGAGAATAAAAAGTGTAGTCTCTGCCTCTCGGGTGACATAGTCGCCACCAGTCACACAGACCCATTTCTTCTACTAAATTCCGTAAAGCCCGTGAAATGTTATAATCAGCTTTAGCAGGAGGAGCCGACC
Source organism: Microcaecilia unicolor (assembly GCF_901765095.1). Lineage (NCBI taxonomy): Eukaryota > Metazoa > Chordata > Amphibia > Gymnophiona > Siphonopidae > Microcaecilia > Microcaecilia unicolor. The sequence continues at coordinate 189,328,836 of NC_044033.1, read as the reverse complement.
TATCCAGTCCAGGTTGCATGGTTGCATTGAAGTCTCCCGCCATGAACACCCTCCCCCGGGAGAAAAGTTGCAATTCCCTGTGAAGGTACTTAAAAAACCTTTCCTGGTGTTCATTAGGGGCGTAAATATTGGCCAAAGTAAACTCCTCCCTCTCAAGCTGCACATGCAGAAAGAGGAAACGCCCCGCTGTGTCTCTCTTCATATGGAGAACCTGTATGTGAACATCCCTATGAAACAGGATAGCAACTCCTCTTTTTTTCCCCCCTTTAACATCAGAGGCACAGTATACTCCCGGATACATTTTGGAAGCCAATAAGCCCTCATGCTTTGGTAACATGTGCGTTTCCTGTAAAAACACCACCTTCGGGCACATTAAGCGTAGCTCACGCTGAAGGGCGTGGCGCTTGTATGGAGAATTAAGCCCTTTGACATTATATGTAAGCACTTTGAAATCAGACATTAAGCTTACTCAATATATCACTCCTATAAAACAAAGCAAGATTAACACTCAGACCCTCATATACCCAAACCCCCATCTCTCCTTCACTGAACCTTCCGCAGATAGTATAACTCTTCATCCTCCCTTCTTTACCCCGTAACACATACATTACCTGATAGAAGACCCCCCCACCCCCCCCCTATACTCCCTCCCCCCCTCCCCCTCCCTCCCCTAATTCCACTAGCGAGGATTTTAATCCCCCGTCTAGGAATGTGAAAGGAAGAACCCATTAACCCAATCAGCTACCCAGAATCCCTCCCTCCGCCCCCTCCCCATCCTTACCCCTACTCATCCCTCTATGTTCTCTCCTCTGTATTACAAAACCCTCCCCCATATGAAAATAAATCGCCCTTTTCCCACTTCTCCTTTCATACCTTTCATATTTTCCTTCCCCCTTCACTCTTAATTATATAATTATGTTCAACATAAACAGGTTAACACGACTCTCATCTATAGATCACCGTACAGGATCATACTGTCAATTCAGGTGCCTGTCCGAGTCTTTTTCACCTTGCCCTGGACACGCTGCCATTTTTGCAGCTTGGCTCTCGTTGTCGGATCCAGTTCCGCTGGTGGGCCATCTGTGGTTACCAGCCCCTCGGATCGTAAGGTCTTCCACACTTCCTCCAGGGACCGGGCTCGATACAAATGCCCTCCCGTGGTGAAGCAAAGGGCAAAGGGGAAAGCCCATCTGTAGGGAATTTTATGTTTCGTTAGGGCTTCCAATGCTGGCTTCATCCCTCTCCTCAGTGCCAAGGTGTGTGCCGACAGATCCTGGAAGACTGTAATTTGCGCGTCGTTATACTCAATATGCTGTACTTGGCGCGCTTTCTGCAACACCTGCTCCTTTATGGTGAAAGTGGAAAAACAGACCACTATATCTCGTGGTCTGTTATCCGACCGTCTTCCTAATGCTCTGTGTGCGCGTTCAAAGGTAATGTCCAGAGAGTCTATCAGCTTGCTACAAAGCAACTTTACAATGGCGCCAACATCTTCTTGTTCCCCCGCTTCCGGAACTCCGCGAAACCGCAAATTATTGCGGCGCCCTCGATTTTCCAAGTCATCTAATTTAAGTTGCATTTCAGCATGCGATGCAAGTACCTTAGCCAGACGAGTCTCAGTATCAATCAACTTTTCGGCGTTCTCGTCAACTCTCACCTCCAAGTCTTCCACGCGGCCTCCCATCTCCCGGAGATCCACGCTCAGCACGTCCATCTTTTCCAGGATTTCCTCCTTTGACGCTTTGATTTCTTTGCGGATCTCCGATAGAAATCTCGCCAAATCTTTGGGCAGGCTCCGCTTACCAGATGATTTACTCGACTCACACAGCGAGGGAGCTGAATCCGAGTCTGAATGAGAGGCGGGTGCAGATGAGAGCACATGGCGTCGCGTGGTCCGGAGCGCTGGCTTCTCTACGGTACGATCACTCTCCTTCCGAGCCGTCGCCATCTGTTTCGACGGGGACTTTCTCTTTATGTTCCACACCCCACGGGGAACGTTATGTTGCCAAATTTAGCCCGTTTGACAAGCTGAGGAGCGCTATTATAGCTCAATTACAGAGGGTGGCGTCGGAGCTAGATCCCTAGGCAGCCATTCAGGTCCGTGACGTCACTTCCTTTTTTTTGGGGATGTTTAGTTTTAACCATCACATCTCATGAAGCAATAAGTAGCTGGGAAGAAGTAATCTAGTAATTAGAGCACTAAATCAAGATTCAGGAGACATCTTGAAACATAAATTTAAGATCACCTTATCCATTATCACCTCCAATTAAATCCCTTTATCTCCCTATGTTATTAGGCACTAGCTGAAAGCAAGATGCTTGTCTTGATCAGGCTTTCCTAGACAGCAAATTAATTTAAAATTATCGGTGGCCTTATGGTCTTCTTTCAAGCCTTCTGTTTTCAACCAGCAAAAATACAAACCAGAATTGCCAGGAATACCCCATGAGCCACTACTTGTCAATCTTTTTGTGGCCATAACCCCATGATCATGACCAAATAAAATTGTGTGAATCTCTGGAGGTGCAGAATAGTGATGCACCTATGGAGAGCCCACCCAGGTCACGAACCAAACATGAGCTTTGTTACCCCCATTTGGGTCCCGACACACAGTTTGGGAAGCTCTGCCATGAGTGTTATTTATTTTAAGACAACAGTAATGAATCTATATAATATGCTTAGGATCCTGGAAGATGGAGTCTATTGGGACCAATGATGTGCCTGGGCCCAATGCAGTGCAAAGACAATCCTATATAATAATTCTCACCTCCAACGTTCTAATGTGCCTGGTACCGTGGCTCCCTTGGAGGTGGTCTGCTAGACAGTTTAGAATGCACTGACGTCAGTGATGTCACTGACAGCTGATTCCAAGGCAAGGGGAGGAGTAGGGAACACGCAGAGCGTGTTTCCCTACTCCTCCCCCTGCTTGGGAAACAGCTGTCAGTGCCCCCCCCCCCCTCAGCGCAACACCCAAGCCCCTGCCCTGCAAAACCGCGAGCCAGGCAGGGGGAGGAGTAAGAAAACACGCTACTCCTCCCCCTGCCTACCAATCAGCTGTCAGTGCCCTCCCCCTCGGCACAACACCCAAGCCCCTCTGCCCCGGCGCACCACCCAAGCCCCTACCCCCCCCCCCCCCCCCCGGGCACATCAACTCCCTCGCCACTCGCAGCCGCCAATACTAACGCTGTCCGGCCGCTGCTGCTTCTCCTGTGGAGCAGCAGCGGCTGGTACAAAAAGAAAAAAGCCAAAAAAAGATTTTTAACCTGAAACGCGGCTCCGTAGACAGCCATCTGGCATTGGTTGTCGTCACTGCAGCCGCTCCTCCTCTGCCCGCCACGTCACTGCCCCTGCAGGAAGACCCCGGAGGAGCGCAGCGACGTCAGAGGGGAGAGGAGGAGCTTCTGCAGAGATGACAGCCAATGCCAGATGGCTGTCTACGGAGCCGTGTTTACTACTACTACTTAACATTTCTATAGCGCTGCTAGGGTTACGCAGCGCTGTACAATTTAACATAAAAGTACAGGCCCTGCTCAAAGAGCTTACAATCTTCAGGTTTAAAATCTTTTTTTGGCTTTTTTCTTTTTGTACCGGCCGCAGGAGACGCAGCAGCGGCCGGACAGCATTAGTATTGGCGGCTGCGGGTGGCGAGGGGGTTGATGTGCCCGGGGGGGGGGGGGGGGGGGTAGGGGTTTGGTTGATGCGCCGAGGGGGGAGGGGAGGGTCGCTGGACATGGGTGGCTGGAGGGGGGCAGGGGGAGGGGAGGGTCACTGGACATGGGTGGCTGCAGGGGGAGAGGAGGGTCGCTGGATATGGATGGTTGCGGGGGGGGGGGGGCAGGGAAGAGAGAGGTGGGGAGGGGATCCTGAGACCAGATGGGTGGCTGCAGGGGAGGGCAGGGGAGACAGAAGGGACGCTGCAGGGGGAGAGGAGGGTCACTGGACATGGGTGGCTGCAGGGGGGCAGGGGAGAGAGGTGGGTCGCTGGACATGGGTGGTTACAGGGGGGGGCAAGGGGAAAGGAGAGGAGGGTTGTTGGACATGGGTGGCTGCAGGTGGGCAGGGGAGAGGAGGGTCGCTGGACATGGGTAGCTGCAGGGGGAGAGGAGGGTTGCTGGACATGGATGGCTGCAGGGGGGGCAGGGGGAGAGGAGAGTCGCTGGACATGGGTGGCTGCAGGGGGGGCAGGGGGAGAGGAGAGTCGCTGGACATGGGTGGCTGCAGGGGGAGCAGGGGAGAGAGGAGGGCCGCTGCACATGCGTGGCTGCAGGGGCAGAGGAGGGTTGGTGGGGAGGGGGTCCTGACCAGATGGGTGGCTGCAGGGGGGGCAGGGGAGACAGGAAGAACGCTGCAGGGTGGGATTACCTTGCTAGCGCCCGTTTCATTGCCTACCGAAACGGGCCTTTTATACTAGTATGTTATAAAGGCTTGGATAAGGCAGCCCAACATGGTGATAATTTTACTTGGTGACTGTTAGTGTATTAATAATACTAGTAGTAATAATATACTGTTACCTTTGTAGACATTCTCATCACTGGTTGCTACTTTCCCCTGCAGGTCGTTGGGTTTCAGTCTCCAGGGCTGTAGCATGTTCCTCCTCCCGATGTATTCCAAATAGCTCAATTTCCGCCTGGGTCAGCTCCTCCAGAACTTGCTCAATGTAGCTGCTAAGGTCTGCTCTTTGTCCGCCATTACCTGTCTGTGTATATATGTCCAGATCTTCTGATCTAATGCCTAACTCCCTGCAATACTGAGAGTCTTGTGTGGGTTGTACCAATTCTACTGGAGGCTTCAATGAAATTAGCTGCTCAGAGTGGCTGCTATTCTGGGATTTTCCTTGGAAAGGTTCTTCAGAGTCCCTCAATCTTCCTAAAGTATCGGGATCTGTGCCTTGAATTACTTGCCCTGGTGCATGTTCTCTGCTGACATCTCTGGTCACACTACACATAATCACAGTAACATCAGAATCATAACTGTCAGAACTGTTGGAGACAGTGGTAGCCTTCTCCTGCCCTTCTTTCCCAGTCACATCATCTTCTGATGTCTTTTCTATCATACTCAGAGATTTTGTATCTTCATCCTCATCTGTGGATGAATCAGGAGCTGTGTGGCGCCGAATGCGGGAAACAGCCTCTTGCAAATCCTTGGCATACAACCCACGTTTCTTGGTATAGTGCTTTAGTGGTATTCTTTCACTGTTTGGCTTGTATTTGCTAAGATTCAGTCTCCAGTCAGCCTCATTGCTAGCTTCCTGTGAAAGTTTGAACTGAGGCCAAACCCTAGATTGCATGGAGAAATGATCAAGATCATTATCTCCAGGGCATCTACTGGACATCTTTATATGGCTTCCCAAACTATGGTCATGTGAGAGTTTGCCATCACTGTAGAGGCCTGACTTTGTGTCAGCCCCACTGTTTTTTTGATCTTCAAGGAGTTCTAATTGAGAGAAAACCTTTTCCTCTAAGGGCACTGGGCTAGCTCCAACGCCTTCAGGTAGTCCATCAGCCAGCTCACTTGCTTCAAATGGATCAGTGATCTTACCTTTGCCAAGACTTTGGTCTTTAGCACAATCATCAAAGTTTTTCTCCACTGGAAGCACAGTTTCGGCAAATAACGCCTTCTTCATAATCAATCTATCAGCTACCTCATGTACTAGATATGGGCATGAGGTCTTCCTATCTATGGCATAATTTGGCTCCTTTTTGGCCTCTATATTTCTTATATGTTGGGAAGATTCCATCTGAGTGCAACCAAATTCCTGAAAAGGCAGGTCAGATACAGTTCTTGCAGCTGAGTAACTAGCCATCTCTTCTACCACCACAGGATCCATGATGTTTTCTTTCAAAAGGTTTGGCTCTTCCACTACATCAATATTGTGTTCTTGGAGATTAGTTTGAGAATGGACTTTCTCCCACACATTCAAGTTTGCTTCACCCACTACAGGTAATGTACTGTCCATTGATTTAGGACTTCTCACAGCCCACTCATCAGCTGATAAATCATTTACAGTACTGCTGCTTTTTCTGTCTATTGCATTTAGCTTTGGATATCTGCATCCTTCACCTTGTTGATTATTCACATCAAGTGACGGCTTGTACACAATCCCCAGACAGAGAGAATATTTTGTGGGAGCCGCTTGATTATTTAGATCTTCTACAAAAGAACTGCAAGTCATGGGATCTTTTAGCCTAAGGTCATCTTTGGTTTTTGTCACCTGGCTCCAAACATCAGCCAGACCCTGATGAACTATGGAATCTTTCATGGTTTGAAGTGGTTCCTTATTCTCTTGCCTGTGAGTGCTATCATTCTGATGTATGTTTGCTATGCTAGTTGCATTGCTGTCCTGTTCTGCTTCCAAAGGGTTCAAGTTTGTAAGGGAAAGACTTAAAATCCTAGTTGATTTTTCCTTCACGGTCTTAGTGCTTGGGTGATGGAACATTTGCAATTTATGTGCATGACCATTTCTTGGGATACCAAGCTCTCCGTACATACTTTCACTGTTGCTACCATGTGGAAGTTTGTTCACTTGATGACTCTGATGGTTCCTTAGAACCAGCTCCCGCTGAGGAGACCTCAGAGGAGGTCTGTCATAGATCTGCTCATTCTGTTTATGAAGAGATTCTGGAGAAATTTCCTGGGTCTCTGTTGCTCCATATTCCTTTGCAACTTGTTCAGGATGTAAATATTTTACCCATTGTTTCCTAGGTGGGAAAATATATTCAGCCCTAACAATCACACAAGTGGCATCTATGATAAACATTCCATCATTCTCCACTGAAGATGCCTGAGGTGTCTTCTTTGGCTTTTGAACTAGTTCATAATGCTGCTCTGCTGAAACCTGTGGCACACTTGAAATGTCAGTTTCCTGGGTTTTGGGACTGCCACTGCTTTTCTGAAAATCTTGCTCCAAGCCATGCTGCCACCTTGAGTCTTGGGTTGGAAGACTGTTAGCTGCCCTGAGTTCTTTCCACTTTGGTAAACCAAAGGTCTGAGCATGTATTGATATTTCATGTTCCTCACCAGCCCTGATCATATTATTCTCACTAGGAAACAGATTTTCTTTTTCCAGTCCTGACCTTTTTCTATCCCATGAGCCCCATCTCATCTCAGTGTCCCTCAAGTGTTGTGGGATGCTTTGCTTGGGCAATGTATGGCTGGCATGCTGGAAGGTCTCATCACATGGCTTGCAGGAAGTTTGATCTTGGAGTCTAGCATCATTTGCATGACGTGCCTTGAGATGACTTGTCCATTCAGGCATCTCTCCATCATAGTGCTTCTGCCGGTCTACATTCTTAGATACTGTTTTCTTATCCACAGGCTGCCAACGATTAGCTGTGTAGCTGAAGCCCAACCTATAAGGCAACTTATCCTTGTGTGCATTATAGGATTTATCCACAAAAGGGTTAGAGGGGTTTTCTTTGATTTTATCTTCTTTTACAGCATCCTGGTTTTGTACATGATGGGTATTTGGTATCTTATTCATGCTGCTTCTCTTTTTCTCCTTGGCCCTATGTTCTGCATCTGGTCCACCAGCCTTGGAGGGCATGTAACTTTTCAGCCCTGCTTTTGAAGGTAAAACTAAATGCTGACTTTCTGCTTGGAATCCAGTAAGATTGATCGGTCCAGGCTTCTTGCCCATTCTGACATGGCTCTTCATCAAATTTGCTTTCTTGAGTTTTTCCTCTAGAGAATTCTTGGACTTTGGTGGTGGCCTTTCCCATTCCACAGTCTCATAAATGTTTTCTACATCTTCTTGCATTTGAGATGGTGGTGGGGCATTCTTTCTCTGGGATGTATTATCGTCAGGCTCTTGGTGTTTTAAGAATTTGCTCCACGTGCTGAAGCCTTGAGGAAACTTCCAACCAGACATTACATTTCTGTAGGTCTTTGGGTCAAACTTTATCTTCTTTTCAGTACCCGAACTGGTCTCTTCCCTTTTGGTTTCTACAAATCTACTCACATGTTCTTCAGTGATATTCTTCATGGCACGACAGGGTTTGTTTTGTTTTGGTTTGAAACACTCTACGTACTCTTGATCTTCACCCTTTTTGCTCCTATTAGACTCCTCCCGCTGAAGTCTGGATCTCATTGCTGTTCTTTCATATAAACTGGCCTTCCCCAGCTTTGCCCCTTTTGAAGGTTTCTGAACTGACCTATCAACTAGAGTTTTCTTTACTTTAAGAATCCGATGCTGAGCTTCATATGCGGGAGGTGGGATGTAAGGTGGGGGCAGTACCCATTTTTGTGGAATTTTTTGTTCATTTTCCTTTAGACTGTCTGACACACCCAGCTCTGACCTGCTTCTCATCATCATACACATCTCATAACTTGGTAGACCCTCAAACCCGTTATAGATCTCTGCATGCTCGGACCATCCTTGAGGAAATTCTTTACCATTCCTAGGTCTTTGGTACTGAAATTCTTCTTTCTTTCTCCCATCTAATCCAGATGGCGGCTTCTGACTGTGGCCCCATCTTCTGCCAGACTCCTGGCCTAATGTGGCTTCTTTTGCTTCTGCAAACTGTGCCCAAGGTGGATAGGTTAAATCCCTATCCCTATTATGCCTGTGATAAGGGAGTTCCCATCTCTCATATACAGAGTCAGGATCTTGGGACCACTCACTAAATTCTTCTCTTCTCCTGTGCTTCCCAGATTTGCCAGGGCTTCTCCAATCCACCAGTGTCTCAGAAGGTCCCTTCCTCCGTTTCCTGACTGGGTCCTTCACTTCCTTTCGAGGTTTTTCCTTGTTCTCTGGTGGTGCTGCTGCCTTTCTGTCTCCTTTTTTCACACTTTTAGTTTTCTTTTCATTCCTCCTCTTCCACTTTTCCTCCTGAATGTTTCTTCCTGAATAAGTGTGCATAGGAGCAGACTGCCAGCTGGAAGAATCCTGCATCAGTTGAGGACTGTGAACTCTAGTACCCTGGACCGGTCTGTATGGCAAGTCGGTTGTATACTGCATTTCAAGATACCTGGAAATAAAAGGAATATGTATATTAGTCCACTGGATTGTCTGCTAATCCTTAATAGGTCGAGTGAAAACCAATCATCCATATGTTTCATACTCTGCCATCTAAAATAGAGCTCATAGCACCTTACAGCATGTTATACTATACATCCAAAATACATTTATTTTAAGCTACACATCCTGGAGAAAGTCAAAACTACATCAGAGAAGGAAAGGCAGGGTGAAGTTTTCTACGCAGACAAACAGAAGAGGTGCAGGCACACTGTATAGTGATGTGTACAACAGATCCAATGAGCTGGTACTCACCTCTAACTGAAGAAGAGCCTTTTGGCTTCTTGTGAGCATGCACAGGTATTCCTGGGCTCAAACTCCCCCTCCCCTCAGTCTACCCTTTTTGCGCATTCAGACCAGTTGTAGTTCTCCACCTCTCTCCACAATTATACATACAAATTAAAGAGTAGGAAACGTAAAATAAAATAAACAAAACAGATAATTGCTTTCTGGGCAGAGATGTGAACAGAAGCAGGGCATCAGCACTGTCTCCAAGAGTTCCAGAAACCGATCCACTGCAGCAGCCCTCCCGTCCAACAGGGTGTACCATTGCTCCACCTCCACCCTGCCCAAGCACATAGCAGGTACAGGTGCAGCACTCACCAAGGAGTAGTGACTGGCCTGCGTGGATCAGCTCTCACTTACACATTCCAGTATGCCTCCTCTCAACCCCCCCCCCCCCCCCCGTGCTGCCCAGCCCAAGGAGCAAAAGGAAAGCTGAGGCATTGTAAACTGGAATTTGGGGGGGGGGGGGGGGATCCTACCAACTACTAAGGGGGAAATGGACCCTCTTCCCTCAAGATTGGGACACTGATGCCCCTCCCAAGCTGAGGCTTTCAGATGCCATACCTCTGCTACCTAGCAAACTGGGAAGACTGATCTCCACCTCCCCGCATTTCCTCCTGCTACCATGCCTCCTCAATATGCAAAGACTCTGATGCCCACAACTGGGATGGGCCAGATGATTACACCACCTTCATCAGACATAAGAATAGCCACACTGAGTCAGACCAATGGTCCATCTAGCCCAGTAACCCGTTTCCAACAGCGGACAATCCAGGTCACAAGTACCTGGCAGAAACCCAAATAGTAGTAACATTCCATGCTACCAAACCCAGGGTAAGCAGTAGCTTCCCCATGTCCATCTCAATAACAGACTATGGACCTTTCCTTAAGGAATTTGTCCAAACCATTTTTAAACCCAGATATGCTAACCACTGTCTTCTGGTAACGAGTTCTAGAGCTGACCCATTCATTGACTGAAAAAATATTTCCTTCTATTTGTTTTAAAAGTATTTTCATATAACTTCAATGGGTGTCCCCTAATCTTTGTACTTTTTGAAACAGTAAAAAATCAATTTACTTCTACTCATTCTACACCACTCAGGATTTTGTAGACCTCAATCATATCTCCTCTCAGCTGTCTTTTTTCCAAGCTGAAGAGCCATAACCTCTAACCTCTCCTCATATGAAAGGAGTTCCATGCCCTCCATCATTTTGGTTGCTCTTCTTTGAACCTTTTCTAATTCTGCTATATCTTTTTTGAGATACAGCGACCAGAACTGAATGCAATACTCAAGGCGAAGTCGCACAATAGAGAGATACAGTGAAGACATTTACCTGTAGCAGGTATTCTCCGAAGACAGCAGGCTTCACATTCTCACAAGTAGGTAGACAATCCACGTCGCCTGGGGTTGGCATGATAGCAGCAAAAAAGTTTGCGAGAGCCTTCTGGAGTGTGAGGGGTGCCCCAATGCGCATATGCAGAGTGCCTTCCCGCTCGCAAACGACTGTGCCTTTTCAGTTAAGTACAACAGCATAAAAATGAAATAAAAAGTGAAGAGAACAACTCCAAGGGGAAGTGGGCGGGATTGTTAGAATATGAAGCCTGTAGACCTCGGAGAATACCTGCTACAGGTAAGTATCTTCATTTTCTACGAGGATAAAGAGGCTTACATTCTCACGAGTGGGGAATCCCTAGTATCCAGGCTCATCCAAAACAACAAACATTGATCAATTGGGCCTCGCAACAGTGAGGACTTAACGAAGATTAACCCCAAAACAATATACAACTAGATGAGGGTGCAGCACTGACTGCCCAAACCAACTATTGCGTCGGGTATACTGCTGAAGGCAGTAATGAGATGTGAATGTGTGGACTGAAGACCACATCGCAGTTTTGCAAATCTCTTCAATGGAGGCTGACTTTAAGTGGACCACTGACGCAGCCATGGCTCTAACATTATGAGCCACGATATGACCAAAGTCAGCCCAGCTTGGGCATCAGCGAAAGAAATGCAATCTGCTAGTCAATTGGAAATGGTGCTTTTACCCATGGTGACTCCCCTCCTGTTGGGGTCAAAAGAAACAAACAACTGGGCGGACTGTCTAAAGGGCTTCGCCTGCTCCATGTAAAAGGCCAACACTCTCTTGCAGTCCAAGGAGTGCAAGCTGCTTTTGCAAGGATGGGATGAGGTCGGGGAAAGAATGTTGGCAAGACAATTGACTGGTTCAGATGGAACTCTGACACCACCTGCAGCAGGAACTTAGGGTGCGTGCGGAGGACTACTCTGTTATGATGAAACAGTATAAGGTGCATCCACTACTAAGGTCTGAAGCTCACTGACCCTATGAACTGAAGTAATAGCCACCAAGAAAACGACCTTCCAGGTCAAGTACTTCAGATGGCAGGAATTCAGTGGCTCAAAAGGAGCTTTCATCAGCTGGGTGAGAATGATGTTGAGATCCCATGACACAGGTGGAGGTCTGACAGGGGGCTTTGACAAAAGCAAACCTCTCATGAAGCGAACAAATAAAGGCTGTCCAGAGATAGGCTTACCTTCTACAAGCTGATGATAAGCAATAATTGCACTAAGGTGAACCCTTACTGAGTTGGTCTTGAGACCAGACTCTGATAAGTGTAGAAGGTATTCAAGCAGAGTCTGTGTAGGACAAGAAAGGAGATCTATGGCCTTGCTTTCACACCAGACGGCAAATCTTTCCTGGAAGCCGGCAAGACCTGGGAGACACCCTCCAAAAGGCCCAAGGAAGCGAATTCTAGGCTCTCAATATCCAAGCCGTGAGAGCCAGAGACTGGAGGTTGGGATGTAGATGCAACCCCTTGTTCTGTGTGACGAGGGTCAGTAAACACTCCAATCTCCATGGTTCTTTGGAGGACAATTCCAGAAGAAGAGGGAACCAAATCTGTCGCGGCCAGTAGGGTGCGATTAATCATGATTCTGGGGTCTTGCTTGAGTTTCAACAAAGGTTTTCCCACTAGAGTTAGAGGATACGCATACAGAAGGCCTGTCTCCCAATGAAGGAAAAAGGCATCTGACACTAGTCTGTCATGGGCCTGAAGCCTGGAACAGAACTGAGGGACCTTGTGGTTGAGCTGAGTGGCAAAAAGGTCCACCGAGGGGGTGCCCCACGCTTGGAAGATCTTGCGGGCTATGCTCATGTTTAGAGACCACTTGTGAGGTTCCATTATCCTGCTCAGACTGTTGGCCAGGCCGTCGTTTACACCTGCCAGATAAGTTGCCTGGAGAAAAATGCCATAACGGTTTGCCCAAAGCCACATATGGACGGCTTTGTAAAAACCCTGGGAGGTGACATGAGGCCAAAAGGCAATATGCAGTACTGAAAGTGATGTGTTCCCAGCCAAAATCGAAGATACTTCCTGTGAGTTGGAAGTATCGGGATGCGAGTGTATGCATCCTTTAAGTCCAGAGAGCATAGACAATCATTTTCCTGAATGGAAGAAGGGTGCCCAGGGAAACCATTTCGGACCATGAATTTGTTCAGGGCCCTTAGGTCTAGGATGGGACACATCCCCCCCCCCCCCCCCCCCCAGTCTTTTTCTGTACAAGGAAGCACCTGGAATAGAATTCTTGCCCTTCCTCCCCTGGTGGAATGGGTTCAACTGCATGGGCCTTTAGAAGGGCAGAGAGTTCCTCGGCAAGTATCTGCATGTGCAAAGTACATAAGTATTGCCATACTGGGAAAGACCAAAGGTCCATCAAGCCCAGCATCCTGTTTCCAACAGTGGCCAATCCAGGTCACAAATACCAGGCAACATCCTAAAAAAGTACAGAACATTTTATACTGCTTATTCCAGAAATAGTGGATTTTCCCAAGTCCATTTAATAATGGACTTTTCCTTTAGGAAGCCGTCCAAACCTTTTTTAAACTCCGCTAAGCTAACCTCCTTTACCACATTCTCTGGCAACAAATTCCAGAGTTTAATTACACATTGAGCGAAGAAACATTTTCTCCAATTCATTTTAAATTTACTACATTGTAGCTTCATCGCATGACCCCTAGTCCTAGTATTTTTCGAAAGCGTAAACAGACGCTTCATATCTACCCGTTCCACTCCACCCATTATTTTATAGACCTCTATCATATCTCCCCTCAGCCGTCTTTTCTCTAAGCTGAAGAGCCCCAGCCCTTTATAATTTTCGTCGCCCTTCTCTGCACCTTTTCTAATTCCACTATATCTTTTTTTGAGATGCGGTGACCAGAATTGAATACAATATTCGAGGTGCGGTCGCACCATGGAGTGATGCAAAGGCATTATAACATCCTCATTTTTATTTTCCATTCCTTTCCTAATAATACCAAACATTCTATTTGCTTTCTTAACCGCAGCAGCACACTAAGCAGAAGGTTTCAACGTATCATCAACAACGAAACCTAGATCCCTTTCTTGGTCCGTGACTCCTAACGTGGAACCTTGCATGACGTAGCTATAATTCAGGTTCCTCTTTCCCACATGCATCACTTTGCACTTGCTCACATTAAACATCATCTGCCATTTAGACGCCCAGTCTCCCAGTCTCGTGAGGTCGTCTTGTAATTTTTCACAATCCTCCCGCGATTTAACGACTTTGAATAACTTTGTGTCATCAGCAAATTTAATTACCTCACTAGTTACTTCCATCTCTAGGTCATTTATAAATATGTTAAAAAGCAGCGGTCCCAGCACAGACCCCTGGGGAACCCCACTAACTACCCTTCTCCATTGAGAATACTGACCATTTAACCCTACGGAGTGGAGGAGTAGCCTAGTTGTTAGTGCAGTGGACTTTGATCCTGGGGAACTGAGTTCGATTCCCACTGCAGCTCCTTGTGACTCTGGGCAAGTCACTTAACCCTCCATTGCCCCTGGTACAAAATAAGTACCTGAATACATGTAAACCGCTTTGAATATAATTGCAAAAACCTCAGAAAGGCGGTATATCAAGTCCCATTTCCCTTTTCTATCTTTTAACCAGTTATTAATCCACAATAGAACACTACCTCCTATCCCATGACTCTCCAATTTCCTCTGGAGTCTTTCATGAGGTACTCTGTCAAACGCCTTCTGAAAATCCAGATACACAATATCAACCAGCTCACCTTTATCCACATGGTTGTTCATCCCTTCAAAGAAATGTAGTAGATTGGTGAGGCAAGATTTCCCTTCACTAAATCCATGTTGACTTTTTTTTTTTTTATTATTTCCATTTTGCTCACACCTTTTTCAGTAGTAGCTCAAGGTGAGTTACATTCAAGTACACTGGATATTTCGGTGTCCCAGGAGGGCTCACAATCTAAGTTTGTACCTGAGGCAATGGAGGGTTAAGTGACTTGCCCAAGATCACAAGGAGCAGCAGTGGGATTTGAATCGGCTACCTCTGGATTGCAAAACCGGTGCTCTAGCCATTAGGCCACTCCTCCACTCTCATTAATCCATGCTTTTGAATATGCTCTGTAATTTTGTTCTTAATAACAGTCTCTACCATTTTGCCTGGCACCGATGTCAGACTCACCGGTCTATAATTTCCGCGGATCTCCTCTGGAACCTTTTTTAAAAATTGGCGTTACATTGGCCATCCTTCTGGTACCACGCTCGATTTTAAGGATAAATTACATATTACTAACAATAGCTCCACAAGCTCATTTTTCAGTTCTATCAGTATTCTGGGATGAATACTATCCGGTCCAGGAGATTTGCAACTCATCAGTTTGTAGAACTGCTCCATTATATCCTCCAGGTTTAGAGAGAATTCATTAAGTTTCTCCGACTCGTCAGCTTCGAATACTATTTCCAGCATTGGTATCCCACCCAAATCTTCCTCGGTGAAGACCGAAGCAAAGAATTCATTTAATCTCTCCGCTACGGCTTTGTCTTCCCTGATTGCCCCTTTTACCCCTCGGTCATCTAGCAGTCCAACCGATTCTTTTGCCGGCTTCCTGCTTTTAATATACCTAAAAAATATTTTTACTATGTGTTTTTGCCTCCAATGCAATCTTTTTTTCGAAGTCCCTCTTAGCCTTCCTTATCAGCACTTTGCATTTGACTTCACATTCCTTATGCTGTTTCTTATTATTTTCAGTCGGTTCCTTCTTCCATTTTCTGAAGGATTTTCTTTTAGCTCTAATAGCATCCTTCACCTCACTTTTTAACCACGCCGGCTGTCGTTTGGTCTTCTGTCCTCCTTTTTTAATACGCGGAATATATTTGGCCTGGGCTTCCAGGATGGTGTTTTTGAACAGCATCCACGCCTGATGTAAATTTTTGACCCTTGCAGTCGCTCCTCTAAGTTTTTTTTTTTCACCGTTCTTCTCATTTTATCATAGTCTCCTTTTTTAAAGTTAAACACCAATGTATTTGATTTCCTATGTATACTTACTTCAAAGCTAATATCAAATCCGATCATATTATGATCACTGTTATCAAGCAGCCCCAGCACCATTACCTCTCGCACCAGATCATGCGCTCCACTAAGGACTAGGTCTAGAATTTTTCCTTCTTTCATCTTCTCAAGTGGAGGAGTAGCCTAGTAGTTAGTGCAGTGGACTTTGATCCTGGGGAACTGGGTTCGATTCCCACTGCAGCTCCTTGTGACTCTGGGCAAGTCACTTAACCCTCCATTGCCCCAGGTACAAAATAAGCACCTGTATATGTAAACCACTTTAAATGTAGTCGCAAAATACCAGAGAAAGGCGGTATATCAAGTCCCATTTCCCTTTCCTGTACCAGCTGCTCCATAAAGCTGTCCTTGATTACATCAAGGAATTTTACCTCCCTAGCGTGCCCCGATATTATATTTACCCAGTCAATATCGGGGTAATTGAAATAACCCATTATTAATGTGTTGCCCAGTTTGTTTGCGTCCCTAATTTCCTTTAATATTTCTGCATCTGTCTGTTCATCCTGGCCAGGCGGACAGTAGTACACTCCTATCACTATCCTTTTCTCATTTACACATGGAATTTCAATCCACAGTGATTCCAAGAAGTGTTTTGTTTCCTGCAGAATTTTCAATCTATTTGATTCAAGGCTCTCGTTAATATACAGTGCTACCCCTCCACCAATTCAATCCACCCTATCACTATGATATAATTTGTACCCCAGTATAACAGTGTCCCACTGGTTATCCTCCTTCCACCAGGTCTCAGAGATGCCTATTATATCTAAATTTTCATTTAGTGCAATATATTCTAACTCTCCCATCTTATTTCTTAGGCTCCTGGCATTCGCATATAGACATTTCAAAGTATGTTTGTTGTTCCTATTTACATCATGCTCAGTACTTGACAGTATTAATTTGCAATCTTTTGTCTGATTTTTATTTTTATTTAAGGATACCTGATCTACTACAGTCTCTTTTGCAACCTCACTATCAGGATACCCTATATCTTCCCTGTTTTGGTGATATCTTTGAAAGATACCTTATCGCGAACCATGCACTTTTGAGCGACTGAAAGAAAGAGCTCTCGGGGGGCAATATGGAGGTTTGGAAAGCAAATTGAAGGTGTATCTGAGCCAGACTATTTGAAGAACCCACTGGTCGGAGGCTACCAAAGGCTACCTTTGATGAAAAAATTTTAACCTCCCCCCGACTGGCAAGTCTTCCGGAACGGACAATTTGATAGCGGCTATGCTCTGCTGGAGCCAGTCAAAAGCTCGTCCCTTGCTTTTTCTGGGGAGCAGCACGGGCCTTGGGCAAACGCTGTTAATGAGAATGAGTGCACTGGGGCTGAGCCTGAGCAGGCTGGAGAGCCGCAGGGGTTGTACCTACGCCTAGAATAGAAATAGGTGGCACTCCACGCTTACCAAAAAACCTCTTGGACAAGGAGATAGCTGCAGAAGACGTCCGGCAGGAAAGACAAGACATAGCCTCAGTGTGCTTCTTAATCTGGTCCGCAACCTATTCAACCTTCTCTCCGAAAAGATTATCCCCCCCCCAGGCAAGGGGCATCTGCCATCTGCTGCAGGTCCGAATGGTCCAGGTCAGAAACACGCAGCCAAGAGAGTCTGCGCATTGCTATACCTTGAGCAGAGATTCTGGGTCCCTGGCCAAGAACTTGCGACACGCCTTCTCCTACTTGAACTGACAAAAAGGCCTGCTCCGGTGGGAGCGCACTGACCAAGTGTGACAGCTGTCTCACCGAGTTCTACAAGTAAACACTCGTGAGGAGCTAAGACTGAAAATGGGCGATGAGCATAGCAGCCTGATACACCTTTCTCCCCAAAGTGTCCAGGGTTCTAGCTTCTCTGCCTGGAGGAGCCGACGCATAGTCCCTAGAACTCCTGACTTTTTTGAGAGTGGCATCCACCACCATGGAGTCATGGGGTAACTGAGGCCTCACCAACCTAGGTTCCCCATGGATCCGATATTGGGTATCAATCTTCTTAGGGACCACAGGAACAGAGGGGACACCCAGCCCCTAACGAGGAATTCCTTGAGTACCTCGTGGAGAGCAGGTGTAGTCCAGGACCTCGAGCATCTTGGCCCTGGGCTAATCCTCCACTTCTACGGGGAATGGGATGGCCTCAGCCATTTCCCGAAAAGAGGTGAAGGGAGGCTCTCTGATGGAGACAGTATCCTCTCAGGTGGACCGGAAGGCTCAGAAGGGAAACCATAGGACTCATCTGAGAAGTACCTGGTATCCTCCTTTGATTCTGATGAGCCTTCTTCTTTGGTATCGAACAGTACTTCCCTCAGTGATGTCCAAGACTGAGCCAGCCTTGGCGTCGAGGACCCATGCCCTCAAGAACGGCGTCGAGGAGCCGGCTCCTGCCTCAACTCTGGCAAAGCTTTCTCCACTGACGTTGGAGTACCCACCTGGGTGGCAATCAACACCAGAGCCGCAAGCGGCGTCTGAGACCGCACCACGGGCTAGGGGCCAGGCAGGACCACAGCGGAAGGCATGGCAGGCGCAGGCCGCCCCCCCCCCCCGATGCACATCGCTGCACCAATCCCTCCAGAAGCTCTGGGAGCAAGACCCGGATATGCTCATCGAGCGCCGCCATTGGTAAAGGCTGAGGGGCCAGTTGGAGCTCAGGTTGCAAATCTCTCGGGATGTGGGAGCAGGATCTCAGCTGCTGGGAGAGATACGTATCAGCATCTCTTGAATGAAGGAGGAGCAATCCTCCCGGAATCAACACTTCTCGGGGGCCAAGTCCCTCAGTATCCCAAAGCTCCCAGCACCGTGCATCGAAGGAGATCGGTGATGGTGCTTCTTTGTCTTTGCCTGATGCACCTCACCCAAGCTCCTCGGCGTTGATGAAGATGACGTCAAATCGTCTTGTCTCCTCAGGGTCGAGTCCAATGAGGGATGGTCCCGGTGGGCCTGCACAGCAGGAGGCCTTGAGGCAGGTGAAGACCCACTCTATGCCCCACTGCTCCCAGTGTCTAAGTCTCTCAGAAGCCATTTCTACCTCGACTCCCAATGTCGATGCTTCCCTCGACGTCGCCGACCTCAATGTCAATGTTGACATCGAAGAACCAGACCGAGCTCCAAGAAGTTTCTCACGTTGAGCTTTTCAGGAAATTTGGGTCCTTCATACAAAGACAAAGGACACAATTTGCCAGGCTATGGTCGGGCCCGAGACACTGATTACACCAAGAGTGTGTATTAGTACCCGAGATGGTCCGGTTGCACCGAGTACATGAAGCTGCTTGGAGTCTTCGATGACATGGAAGGAAAAATGGCTTTGGTAAAATCAAAAGTTGCGATTGTGCCTGAAAAAAAGAAAAAGGGCACAAAAAAGAAGGGAGACCCATGCAAGCAGGCCTGAAAGCAGCCCACACCAAATAAAGAAAGGAAACTAACACAGGCCAACAAACTACGAAATAAGGGATTTTTTTTTTTTTTTTAAACAAAAGAAAAATAATAATGAAAAAATAGTGCTGAGGCACAAAAAGGCTCTTTCCTGGGTGCATGTGAGGAGCGATGAGAAGAACACCGCCGTTCTTTACACAGAGAAAAAAAAAGAACTGGACCTAGTCTAATCCCTGTGGCATTCCACTATAAACCCTGCCTCACCTCTGAAGGGAAACGACCCAGACGAACAAACGGAGAATGACTACTACACATTTCTACAGAACATTTCCAAACTTCAGGAGCTTGACTCCACAAGACACCGTCCAACAAGCAAAGTTTTCTAAAGATACTTCAGTTCTGCAGCACTCCCAAGCAGATCATGATCCTACCTATCCATAAGATTCTGCAAGACCTACAGCTTTGAATCTGGCAAATGCCACTATCTATGCAAGCAACTTCTAGGCATTTAGAACTCAAGTACAAAGTCAGTCAGGTTCCAGGACATGACCTGCCCCACTGCTCAGTAGTCTCAAAAGCTGTGGATCAAGAAGTCCAAGCCCTCCAGAGTGCATGTTAGCATGCTGCCCAGAAAAGACCAGAAGATCTTTGACACCATAGACAGAAAGGCCTACCAAGGCACCTTGCTCACACTAAACATTGTTGGTCACCAAAAGAAAATCGTACATTATCATCACTCACTTCTACTACAACTCAAGGAAGCCTTAACTTCCACCTCAGCCGACGCCCATGACAAACCTCAGCTACATGTCACTCTGCAGGAGTCTCTTTATAATCTCATTTGCAGAGTCAAGGCAAGATGTGGCTTTTGGCCAAACAGTACTAAATAACCTCTTTGCTTATTGATTTTCTCTGTCCACCCCATCATTGTCTGGATTACCCAGTAGGCCACCAAACACCCTCAGCTTGGGAATAGCCATAATGTGTGCCTGCGCTTCCCTTGCTTTTCTGCAGAAAAAGCAGAGTTGCCTACCTGTAATAGGGGCTCTCTGTTGACAGGACAGAAATACAGCTACACTTTCCCATCCTCCATCCACAACAGAACAGTATAAGGTCAATAATTATAAGGTCAATAATTGCACTAGGTAGCAAACATATAGATTGAGGGGAGGAATAGCTCTACCGAGCATGCTCGCAAGAAGCCAAAAGGCTTCTCTTCAGCTAAAGGAGAGCACCAACACACTAGATTCATAAGAGATGTCACCTATGGAGACACCCCACCTTCCATTCCCATTGCGAAGTAAGCAACTCTGCAGTCAACTGACAGCCTAGTAGTAAAAACTTAATATATATAAAGATAATAGTGTAAGTAAAGGGAAACAGTGTGTAGACAAATAAGACCTAAAAGAAGATAAAATATTTGGATCTTGCTCACACCTTTTTCAGTAGTAGCTCAAGGTGAACTACATTCAGGTACATTTACAGTGATCAGGAATAGGTTTTGCTACATATAAGACAGCCTTCTAAGGACCAGGGAGTGCCATCTGAGATGTAGGCCTTCCTTCTGTTTATGGATCAAAGGTCACTTCAAAGAGGGTTTTTTTTTTTTTTTAAGTAGATTGGATGCTAGTTTGATTTCCAACAGAAGGGAGTTTCACAGGGTTGGGACTAATCCAGAGAAAATAATTTTCTAGTACTTGTGAGATGCAGGTCTTTGGGTGTTCACACAACTAGACTGGTCTGTGGCAGTCAGCACAAAGCCAGGAAGGAAAGTATGGGAAAAAACAATAAGTGAGATGAAGTGGCGAGAACAAAATTTGTATTCACTGAATCTTCTCTCTACATCAGGTGTACTTGGCCAGCTAGTTTCCTGGAAATCATACTGGGAGAAGTTTGTCAGGGGTTGAATATGATAACTATATAATACAGGGATTTAGATACTGAGTCAACACAAACTAAAACCACAACTGGTATTTATGAGTTCTACCAGAAATGACTGAAGCCATGTCTTGTCTCCCTTACCAAAGCCAAAGATATAATAACCACAGTGATACAAGGTCAAGACATCAACTTGTTAAATGTTATAAACACTGGGCCTCGTAACTTCCAAAGTAGATGTTACTCCAATGGCACATCTCCCATGAGACAAACACAATGAAACAGTAAAATCAAATCACTCAAGGACTTAAGGAGATCATCTTTATCGTGGGGCAGCCCATAAGTGAATGAATGAATGTTGCTGTTTGACACACCACCCCTTCTAATGCAAAATCAGAATGGTTTATACAACTGTCCAGCAATAAAAAAACATTAGACTCATACAATCACAATTATATACAATAAAATATCTTAAAACTACAAAACGGCTAAAACACAGCAATTCACAACCCAAAAGAGAGTCAATCCATTTCACAGTGTGCCTGCATACATCCTCTGACTGTTTATGAGTCCAGAACGGCCAGAATGAAAATATAAGTCTTAAGTCCCTTTTTTGAAACATCTAAGATGTTATTTCATCCAGAGGTGCTGAGGAAGAGAATTTCACAATGAAACAACTAAAGAAAAAAAAGCTGATTTCCACGTGGAATCCAGTCTAGCCTGCAAAGGGCTCGAATTACAAGGCGGTTCTGGTTCTGTGACTGCAGAACACAGCCTGGACTATAGGAGATCAGCTCGTTACTGAGGTAACCCTGTTTAAAAGGCCTTATGAGCTAGAACCAGAGTACTGAATTTCATATGAAAAAGAACATGGTAACCAGTGAGCCTCTTTCAAGTATGGTGTTACATGATCAAAATGCCAAGTGCCTATAATGAGTTTAATGGCAGTATTCTGAATCGTTTGTAGAAGATTAATAGCTTATTTCTGGAGACCATTAAAAAGTGAATTTCTATAATCCTATCTACTAAGGACTACAATGTGGAGCAACTTATGCAACAATTGCTTATCTACAAATCGACATACAGCTCTGGACAAGGCGCAGAGCTCCAAAACAAATGCAAACAACAGAGGAAATGTGCAGTTCAAAGGACAGACACAAATGCAAAGTGACCCCTAAGATTTTTAAGGTGGAGTATAATGGTAAAGTGTGCCAACCAGAAGGTAGAAAGACCCAACTGATCCATCCTATTTGGCCAATTACTCCTGTCCACTCTGCTAAGCATATATCCCACCTGCTAGTCATAGAGGGTGACCACTTGTAGGACATCGCTCCTTTCCAAGACAATTTTCGCCATCTTCTCCTTTGCATGGAGTCACGCATGATCACCTATGTAGTTCACACACAGCATCCCTCCTTGCTTAAGTCTAACCATAAAGCATTGTAACAAGGTAAAATAACTAATAACAGCACAGCTGTCACTCAAATACCTGGCTTCCTAGGTTCTTGTCATCAACACTGAGCCAGTCAACATAAGGCTTATAAAGTCTGCCAGAAAGATCTAAATATGTGAGCACCTGCAGTAATGATTAGGGAACTTCTAGTTGTTTGCCAGAATCAGCTACCAGTTAATTCTACTGTAGCCTGCCAGAGAGACCTTGATGGTGTGGTTGCCTGCATTTGCTAGGACTTTCAATATTCTAACATTTCATATTCCTTCATGTTATCATTCATTACAACACCACCATTTTTTTAAACTGTTTTTGTACGGTACTTTAAAAAAAAAAAAGGGGTGGGGGTACTTCCACTATTTCTTCACATTTTTGAAAATCAAAAATCTCCATCTTGTTGAAAGCTGTTACTGTTTTAGCCTCCACTACCTGGTCTTGGTGGCTCTCCCATTCCAAACTGAGTAGGGATTTACCCTTCCAAATTCCTATTCACCAAATTACCTTAATTATAGAAACTTTCAACCTAGGCTAGTGGGGCTTACCTATAAGGGTGTCATACCTAGAACCCCTTGTCTCTTCAGCAGAACAGATGTGCACATCGACCTGAAGTTACAGACTCGAACCTTCATCTCCTTCCCTCATTCTTGGGGATTTTAACATTCATGCTAATGATCCCTCTGACTCTTATGATTCACAGTTCCTTGCCTTAACATCCTTTTTCAATCTTCAGCTGTGCTCCACTGCCCCCACTCACCAGAATGGCCACTGTCTTGATCTTATCTTCTTCTCAAACTGCTCACTCTCCAGTTTCTGTGCCTCAACTCTTCCCCTCTCTGACCATCATTTGATAACTTTCACACTTAAACACCCTTCTCCCCAGTCCCATCCAATCTTAACCAATACATTTAGGAATCTTCAGGCTATTGACCCTTCTACTCTGTCCACCAATGTTTCAAATCTCCTCTCTACCACTATGTTATCCAAGTCTGTCAATGAGGCTGTCTCTTCCTATAATACTATTCTGTCCTCTGCTCTGGGTACTCTCGCTCCTCCCATTCCCCCGTTCTGTAAAACGTACCAAACCCCAGCCTTGGCTGACCTCTAGAATTCGCTACCTACGTTCCTGTGCCTGCTCTGCAGAACACCTTTGGCTGAAATCCCGTGCCCATGCTGACTTCATACATTTCAAATTCTTGCTGACCTCCTTCCAGTCTGCTCTTTTACTTGCCAAACAGGACTATTACATCCAGTTGACAAATTCTCTTAGCTTAAACCCTCAACGTCTCTTTGCCACACTGAACTCTCTCCTCAAAGTGCCTTCACCTCCAACTCCCCCTTCACTTTCTCCCCAGATTCTGGCTGATTTCTTTCATGATAAGGTTCACAAGATTAAACTTGAATTCTCAACCAAGTTACCTCCAACTCTCCTTCCCTTAGTCCATTCTCTCAACCCTCCAACCCCTGCCTCCTTTTCTGAAATCACTGAAGAGGAAACTACACATCTTCTTTCCTCCTCAAAACTAACTACCTGTTCCTCTGATCCTATTCCCACCCATCTACTTAACACTATCTCTCCTACTGTCATCCCCTTTATCTGTCATATCCTCAATCTTTCACTGTCCACCGCGACTGTTCCTGTTGCCTTCAAATATGCCGTAGTCACACCACTCCTTAAAAAACCTTCATTGGATCCTACCTGTCCTTCCAACTATCGCCCCATTTCCCTCCTCCCTTTCCTATCCAAGATACTTGAACGTGCTGTTCACCGCCATTGCCTTGACTTTCTTTCATCTCAAGCTATTCTTGATCCACTTCAATCTGGCTTTCGCCCCCTTCATTCAACTGTAACAGCGCTTGCTAAAGTCTCCAATGATCTGTTCCTGGCCAGATCCAAAGGTCTCTATTCTATCCTCATCCTTCTTGATCTATCTGCTGCTTTTGACACTGTTGATCACAGCCTACTCCTTGATACGCTGTCCTCACTTGGATTTCAGGGCTCTGTTCTTTCCTGGTTTTCTTCTTATCTCTCCCAGCGTACCTTTAGTGTATACTCTAGTGGATCCTCCTCTACTACTATCCCACTGTCAGTTGGTGTACCTCAGGGATCCGTCCTGGGACCTCTTCTTTTCCCCATCTATACTTCTTCCCTTGGTACTCTGATCTCATCCCATGGTTTTCAATATCATCTTTATGCTGATGACTCCCAGATCTACCTCTCCACACCAGAAATCTCAGCAGAAATCCAGGCCAAAGTATAGGCCTGCCTGTCTGACATTGCTGCCTGGATGTCTCAGTGCCATCTGAAACTAAACATGACCAAGACTGAGCTTCTCATCTTTCCCCTTAAACCAACCTCTCCTCCTCCCCCACTCTCTATTTCTGTGGATAACAATCTCATCCTTCCTGTTTCATCAGCTCGCAACCTTGGGGTCATCTTCGACTCCTCCCTCTCCTTCTCTGCATATATTCAGCAAACTGCTAAAACCTATCGTTTCTTTCTCTATAATATCAGCAAAATTCGCCCTTTCCTTTCTGAGCACACTACCAGAACCCTCATCCATACTCTCATCACCTCTCGCTTAGACTATTGCAACTTGCTTCTCACAGGTCTCCCACTTAGCCATCTCTCTCCTCTTCAATCTGTTCAAAATTCTGCTGCACGACTAATATTCTGCCAGTGTTGTTATGCTCATATTAGCCCTCAAGTCACTTCACTGGCTTCCTATCCGTTTCCGCATACAGTTCAAACTCCTCTTATTGACCTTTAAGTGCATTCACTCTGCAGCTCCTCAGTATCTCTCCACTCTCATCTCTCCCTACATTCCTCCCCAGGAACTCCGTTCACTGGGTAAATCTCTCTTATCTGCACCCTTCTCCTCCACTGCTAACTCCAGACTCCATTCCTTTTATCTTGCTGCACCATATGCCTGGAATAGACTTCCTGAGCCGGTACGTCAAACTCCATCTCTGGCAGTCTTCAAATCTAAGCTAAAAGCCCACCTTTTTGATGCAGCTTTTAACTCTTAACCCTTATTCACTTGTTCAGAACCCTTATTTTATCATCCTCACTTTAATATTCCCTTATCTTGTTTGTCCTGTTTGTCTGACCTAATTAGATTGTAAGCTCTGTCGAGCAAGGACTGTCTCTTCATGTTCAAGTGTACAGCGCTGCGTATGTCTAGTAGCGCTTTAGAAATGATAAGTAGTAGTAGTAGTAGTACAGACTGTTCTGAAAGCTTTCCAGAATCACTTGGCCAACAAAACTGTCTTAATTCAGACAACTAGGTTTTTTTTTTAACCTGAATAAGCAGAAAGGATTAAGTGCTGCCATCCTGTTTCAGGAAACTGTCAAGGTGTGGAACTGGGCTATCTCTCATAGGATGACCATAAGACTTCTCTTGTCAGCTATGTGGGAAAATTCTGGCAGAGTCAGTCAGCTGACATCTGAATTCCCCACAAATATTCTCCAAATCAGGTTATGGACAACACTAGTGTGGCACACCCAAGACAGATCTGGCTATGACAGCTCATAAAAGGTATGTGTTTTATGTTCTAAGAGATTATAAGATAGGTTAACAGCAGTCACCTTTTCCCTTCACTAGGCAACAAACATATCCTCCTATACCCTCTGGAGGCAAAAACTGTGACAAAACCCAGAACTCATTAAGGACCTAGGGTAGTCATAGCTCTTTTTTTATGACTGAGACAGATCTTTGCTCCTATGGAACCTATCTGTGAAGAAACTGATAAAGTTTGGAGATTGCCCAAACCTGGTCATCCAGAACAAAAAACACTGCTTCATCACAACATCCACTCTCTGGCCAGTGATGATTTTATAGCAAGAGAGGGCACCAGGTAAGAAAACAGGTGGCATCCACTTCGCATGCCAGTTGTGGCATAAAAACAGCACGTGACATCAGTTGAGGGGGACATAAGATGATCCCTCAGTCTGTCTGAAAGACTGTCAGAAGTCATTCTTGTCTTCTAAAAAGGAACATACTAAAAAATTTTAGTTTTCATTGAAAGAAACTTTCTATATAGTGGTAAGGCAAGCTTCTAGATTCCTCCTCCTGCCCCACATAAACACTTTCAGAGCTCTCAGAATCTTGCATCAATATCAATTCTGTTTTGAGAATTCAGCTCATTGCAAGTGGTGCCCTTGTCAGCCTCTGTCACATTTGCGTGGGGTCTGTTGCAAATAAAGCCCCCATCAAGCTTCCATCACTGTCATGGGACGTCAACCTCATTCTGACCCAGCTGATGAAAAACACCTCTGAGCAATTACTGTTCTGGGCTCAAGTTCCTGATCAGGAATGTCACATTTTGGTGGAACTTACTTCAGGCCAAGTTCCAGGCTCTAGTGACTTATCTGCTCTCTATCAGGTTTCATCACTAATGGGATGCAGCTCTGGACATATTCCAAATACTTACCTAAGATAATGGATTTCTGCCTTAACCAGTTAGCTTTTCTTCCAAATTCTGTTCCCCCTACCCCCAAAGCCAAATTTTCACAAAGAGACTCTTCATTCCCTGGTTTGCAAGAGTGTTGTTGCCTTCTGTCTGGGGCTGTTTAAAGTCCACAGAATGTTCACTCAATATTTTGCTTTTTGTTTTTCCCCAACAGCCATTATTTTTATCTGGGTACCAAATTGCATCTTGTTTTGTTATATCTAAGCTGATCTGACCTTACAGGGACAAGTTAAGGCCCAGATTATTAGGGTCACGGTGGTGGTAGTTGCCATCTTGGAATTACCTACACCGAGAAGATTCTCAAGGCTGCAATAATGAATTTAGTGCAACCATTCATATCGTATTAGTGTCATTATCTCATTATTGTTTTGACTGTCCCTTTCTCCATGGCCTCTATGCGACGAGCACAACTCCACTCCCCTAGAACCAGTTACACTATAATATTTCAAGTTGTATTACAAGTTATAAAAATATAAAAAAGGAAAAAAAAACAGAAAAGGGATTTTTCCCCAAAACAAAAAGAAATCCTCTTGGTGGCTCTTGTATCTCTCTCTCTCTCTCTATTTAAGCTAACTTTCATCAGGGAACCCCCGCCCCTTGTATGACTTTTGGAACATGTATTCAGAAAAACAAAGCGGCCCATCTGTAATGTTTTCCCTAAAAACATCAATTCTTCTATCACACAATCTCTCTCTCTTACCCTGTAGAGTTGTTTGACCTCCACTCACAGCTGCTTCATGAAGCTGCAGGACCACAGAATTCTGGGTACTGTCACTCCTGCACAGTGAAAAGTCTCTAAGCCCTTTCCAAAAAGATCCATAGAATCTGCACATTCAGTACTGAATAGAGTCCTATAACTCACTTGTGAGACTGATGAACTGATGTCTTCAGAGAACACCTGTTACAGAAAAGTAACTTTGGTAAGCACAACATCCCAAGGGGCAGCACATGATTTTATGTATTCTCACTGAGGCTACTTCCAGCCTGGCCCAGAACCCCAGTTGCCATTTGATATAATAGGGCAATCTGAAGTCCTATGCATACAAAATTGGAATCAGAATACAGTTCCTAATATCCCTACAAGTCCCTTCCTGCAATCACATATAGCATCCACTAGAATGCCAGTCTCAGCAAAAGGTCAGGGCTCAATGGTTACAGAGCCCATACTTTAGCAAC
Organism: Microcaecilia unicolor; assembly: GCF_901765095.1. Taxonomy (NCBI): domain Eukaryota; kingdom Metazoa; phylum Chordata; class Amphibia; order Gymnophiona; family Siphonopidae; genus Microcaecilia; species Microcaecilia unicolor. Next base: position 189,300,795 of record NC_044033.1, on the reverse strand, counting down.
TCCACTTTGAAGGAAGTACCAGCAAGGACACAACAGCAAAATGAGGCACAAAAGAGACAAAACTACAGAGTGGAGAACAAAACACATCCCTCAAGAATTCAAAACAAGTGAGCAGTGTGTCTCATGCACAACAGACACAACCAGCAAACCCTCCTCTTCAAAAATGGTGACAAAAAGCAGGTGGTAAATCAGTCCTTTGAACTCAAGTGGCAGCATAAAGTGCATAGCAATGATATGAATATTAAAGGAAGCCGAGGTTCTGTTTGAATAAAAAGTTATACGTATTTTATCATTACTGCTTATACGTACTTTCCTGGCATCTCGCTGTCTGTGATCGGAACAGTGTTGTACTTCCCCAGTGTCTCGTAGTCTGTGCCCGGCACAGTGCTGTACCTCCCTGGATCCTCCCAGCCCTTCCTTGGCATCTTGCTGTACTTCCCTGGCACAGTACCATATCTTCCCGGCCACCTCCTAGAGTCCATTCTGCTGCTGCTAGAAGATAAAAAATATTGTCATGTCAGTAAACCATCCGATTTTCATTTCTTTCACTGAACAGTAACCTAACATAAACATATGTTTTACACAGTCTACAAACTTACATGATTACAGAATATCTGCTGTTCAGTAGTTGCTGATGAGGTGTTTCTGTGCTGGACTTTTCTAGACTTACAAATCCTTCTGTACTATAACTGTAAAACAGATGTCTGTATATTACGTGGTTTGTATCATATACACTCATCTCAGCTGCAAGGAGAGCACTACAGTTAGTCTCAACAGACGGATTTCCTCTGAGCTCACAGCCCTCCATCTCCTAACATCGGGTGCACTGCTCGTGGCGACCTCCGAACTCACCTGCAGCTCACTGAGATGGCCACACCTGACCCTCTCTACCCCACCCCCTTTAAAATTAACCAATCACATGACAGTAAAAGAATTGCCATGGAAACCGCTTCAGCAGCAGCACTAGATCTCACTGTGACTAAGTGAGTCTTGTTCTGTGCTGACGCCTACGGGCAGCCCTGCAAGAAGCTGAACACAAGGCATCAACAAAAACAGAAGAAAAAACCCTCCCCCCAGTCACTTTAGAAAAAAAAGAAACAAGAGAATCATCCTTGGCTAAAGCAACGGTGGGGACTCCTGCTGATTTATGCAGACTCAGAGAAACTGATGGCAGATAGTGTTGCACAACTTGGAATGTGCAACGTGTCACTCCAGTATACAAAGTAAATCAGGTACCTCTGTGTGAAGAATCCCCTAGCTTAAGCAACTGGGGTTTCCCAGGTTAAGGGGGGGGGGGGGGGGGGAAACAAAAAATACTGTGCAGTTAGAAGCTCCCAAGACATGATTGTTGCAGCACTCTTTCAGGGTGTAAAGACAAATAAAATCTTACATGCAGAGCTGGCCTGGAGACTCAGTGTCTGTGCTATGCATTTCCATTCACAAGACCTGGTTTGGGCTGGCCAGGGCATCCAGAATAAGGGACTCCCCTCTTCATTACACACTGGATTCAGGGCCCAAGCCTACAGGATTGTGGAAGGAGCTCTTATGCATAGCCCTGGCTGAGCACTGACACTGCAATGAGAAAGCTAAATAAGCTGGGAAAGGATATAAAACAGTGGAAAAAATCCCCACTGTTACTGTGCATAACAGCTGATGGCATCAGATCTTGGACCTGGTTCTGACAGAGCAAGAGGCAATTTAAAATTGCACAACGCTCTCCTGTTATACACAGCACATACAATCAACAGGATAGGAGCAAAAATATTGTTGTACTGTCAGCTTTTGATAGCATTAATCTGTTCTTCTCTTCACCTCACCACACGTTACACTCACTAATCCCTATCTGCAGAAGTTGGAAATACTTACAAGTACCAAGAGACTGACTTTTCTTCCACTGCTCTTTCCACCCCTTTAGCACTAAGAGACTGAGCTCTTTCTTCTATCACCCTCTCAGTAAGACTGAGGTGCTGCTCTGCTCTCAGGCCTCATTTTATACACAGCCTACATAGACTTACCTTATTGAGTACACATTCATCAGAAGCTTTGCCTTCTCCTAGCTGTGGCAGTATTGCTGGGAGATTGTCCAAGCCAGTCTGAATTTCAGGATATCCACACTGAATGTGCATGACACGCATTTGTACATACCAAGTCTCCAAAGTATGCAAATCTCTCTCAATCATATTGGGGCTATCCTGAAAACCTGACTGGTGGTAGGTTCTCCAGGACAGGTTTGGGGACCACTATACTAGAATGCCACAAAATAACTAGACTAGCCCCCTTGGTATTGCCATCTCATGCAGCGATTCTCACTTACAAACAAAATCTGTCTCGGACAGGTATTTCTTCCACTTACCTGTTGACAGTCTGTGGCTAACAGCGTCTCTCACATCCGTAGCCTCTCCCTGAAGAAGATCTGGGATAATGAAGCCCATCCAAGCTGAGAATTTGGAGACTGCCTCCTAAAGGATGGGAATGACAGGCAGCTCAAAGACAAACAGTCCCAGCTCCAAAACTAATTAAACAGAAATAAGAAACGCTGAAGTCTGAAACTCCCACAACACAGAGAATGCAAATCCCCCACTCCCAATTTTGCAGGAGAAACAGCAGCCTTCCAAGCTTAGTATCATCCCAAACACTGCATTCACTGACACACAGGACCTTTTCAGCCTTTTCCCTCTAATATCCACTTTCTCCCACCTCTGAGAGCAGAAAAGGTCTAAATGTCTCAAGGATTAACCTTTAAATGGAAATTAACTGCCAGGGCCCACATTATAAGTGCAGGCAGAGGCCATTGAACTGGATTCCCCCAAGCATCTAAGGAACAGTAATTTAGATTGGTTGTTTTAGTAAACCAAAGATCTCGTAGGTGGAAGGGTTCATCTTTTCTTCTCACTCTACAGATAAAGGCAATGTACAGATTACAGTTTAAAAAACACAGGGCCTTACCAGTTACATGTTGCCCCAGGGTAACGGTTTCCAGGCCAGGTATATCCTCAGAGAACTGCAGGATCACCATAGGAATTCGGTCTCTATCCACTGTGGGTACGAATATCCTCTCAGGGTGAGAACGACAGGGTGCTGGCTCCAGACCTTGCAGGCATTCTTCTGTCCTGAGGCTTTCATCTTTTCACAAAATCCATCCAACAGGACAGAGGACTCAGTAAAGGCCACACAGCTGCTGTCTACACACAATAAATTTGCCCCCTATTCCCTAGAATATAGTGGACCTTCTCCTTCCCTTCTTTTCTCACAAAACCCAGCCCCCATTCCCTCCCTTCTCCCAGGTCCTCAAATTATAAGAGTCTTGATTGAACAGCAAATTTAAACAGCTTCAAGTTTCCACCTAGTAAAACAACCTGGTAGAGGCCAAGGGATCAAAATCTCAGGGCTGCAACAACTCCTATATCTCAGGGGCTCCCCCTTCAACTACAGAGTGGTGACAACATGGCCAAGGTCAGCAAAGGAACAGGACTCTTGCACATTTCTGTGAACCTAAAGAGTCACTTGGAGTTTATGTAACACAACAAGCTGGGGCTCCAGAGACCACTACCTTGCTATCAGGATTGAATTAAATTCTAAGTTTTCTAAATAAAACACATTCCATGTATCCAAATGTGTAAGTATTCCCATGTTTTTGAAGGACTCCTCCCTCTAATACTTTCCCACTGTTTTTGGCTGACTACAGGCCTATGTGCTGCTGGACCACTCCTACAGATATTAAATCCACAAAGTGCCATCAGGGAGGCAGAGAAACAAAGATAAAGCTTTTTCACTTTAATTACCAAATCACAATTGACAATTTGTGCAAAAGATGAAGTTTTGACATGTGTTTATAGGCTGGAGTTCATAAGAGAGGTTTAACAGCACCACAATCTTCAAAGACATAATCTGCTATGACATGGCACATACAGAAAAAGAAAAAAGGCTGCACCACATACGGAAAAACACATCAAGACCGTTCTGGATGCAGCCTCGCTCCGTCCATGACATAAAGAATAAAAAATAAGAATACAGATTTTAAATACAAAAATATGTGAAATTTTAAAAAGAAAAAAAAAAAAAACATTCAGAGTCTGAGGCTTTATACTTTGTTAAAAGTGCTCCTCTCTCAGCATGTCAAGTGCTTCAGAGGTCTTAGCTGGTGAGGAAAGTAGGGAGTAAACACTTTTTTCAGAAAAAAAAAATCCAGAAAATTCAGGATAATATCCAGGGAAAAGCATCCTCAGAAGCATCCATGGAAGAATTAGAAGGGACAGGATTATTTTTATAGTTAGGGTTATCTGGTGGACCACTGCTGGGATGTATTTGGTTTTGTATTTGCTCCCTTGAGAATGGTTAAATCTGCAAAAGGATTCTATAGTTTAGACCATGCCCAGTCAAGTTATTGAAGGAAAAAACAGATTTGTGATCTCTCTGGGTCACAAGGTTGGTGAACCAATCTTTGCAGGAAGGTAGTTTGCCCAAAATAATGGGACAAATGATTTTGTAGCCACTATTGAAGGGAAGAAAACTAGGTAATAAACTATGTTCTATAAGCCAATGGCAAATTTACTGTTTTTGGCAAAAGTAACAGAGGGGTAGTAATACCCAATTATAACATTTGATGGATTTTGATTTATTGGATAGATCTCAACCTGGTTTCCATAGTCTCTTCAGCATGAAAACAGTATTAGCTGCTTTGTTAACAGAGCTGAGGATCCTTATAGACAAAGGGGAAACAGGTGTTTGTTATACAGTTAGATCTTTTGGCTGTGTTTGATTTTTTTTTATTTATATGGATTTAGCTCTCTCATGTGTACATGGTATCATATTACTCCATTTAGGTGAAGATGGAATCACAGGATGTGTCTTGGATCAGGTCAAAGGTTTTTTTTTTTTTCTTTTAACACTAGAACTTTACAGATAATTTGTAAAAAATTATCATCAGACACTGGCACTATGAGCAGGGAGTCCCTTCCTGGATCCCCCCTTTCCCCTATTTTATTCATTTTATCCTTAAGATGAATGTTAAAAGTCTATGGAGCTGTTACATTGCTCTTATGCTGATGACATTCTTTTGATATTCAAGACTTTACAGAAAACGTATATCCACATGACTGACATTTGACTGTATACAAAATAATGGATTAAAAATGAACCCTGAGAAAACTAACATCCTTATGGATAGGCGGCAGAAATGATGATCTGCCTCAGACTGACCCAGTTCTGGCAGGATCCATTGTTTCACTGCAGAATGAAATTAAGACCTTGGGAGTGACCATTAATGCTAAACTAACCATGGAGCCTTACACTGGTATGGGAGTAAGGAAAGCTTTCTATTACTTGACGATGATCCAGAGGATCAAAGCATTTTGGAACCTAAATACCTACAAATTGTACAGGCTATGGTTTTTCCAACCTGGATTCTGGAATATTGTCCTGCTGGGTATGCTACATAAACAACTGCACAGGCTTCACACTACAAAATGTAGCAGCCAAATCTGTATCGGGGGAGGGGGGGGATGACACTCCCAGTTAAGGCAAAGATCATTTTTAAATTATTGCGGTTTATTTTTAAAATCTTTTATGGTTTGGCTCCTGAATATTTAAATCATTTTTTATGTTATATTCTTTCTCATCAGCTATAATCAGTAAATGAAATTCAGCTGTTGTTTTCATCTGCTTTTTGTATTAAGTTGCAGAGTACAAGAAAAAGGACAATTGTAGGTAGTGGACCAATAGCGTGGACTTCTTTGCCAAGTATAGTGATGGATACAAATAGGAAATTCTGAAAGGTGTTAAACATCTGGCTTTTCCGCTAATATCTATCAGAATGAGACTGCCAGATATTGACTGAACAATATTGTAATATTTTGTACCTGAAACCATCCTTGAATCAAGATGTAGTAACTGTGGATTGTTAGCTTTAATTGGATGACCAGGGTGACCAACGTCTGTAATCCGCCTTGAACTAGAGTGGCAAAGTGGAATATAAATGTCTATATCAAATTAAATTAAATCATCCACAGATGCCTACTGGATTCGAGGAGAGTAGACAGTGACCAGAGGGCGTAGATAGGACAAAAAAAAAAAACAATCATCAAAATCTCAAGGGCTACAAATGAATGAAAGGAGAAACCCTACCTGCACTGGTCCATGTATAGGCAGGAATACTGAGTGCATTTGTTAATTATCATGCACAGATACTAAGATTCTAATACCGATAGATGTAACCAGCGCTGGCTTCCTTCCACCTACCCACTCATCCCTATGTGAAATCAGAGATTCTGCCAAGGAACAAACATGGTGGATCTTTCAGCTTCCAGCATCACTTTCAACAAAAGGAAACAAAAAATGCATGTGTCAAGATGCCTTCCTGCTCCACCAGGTATCCACATCCCCCCTTCTCACAAAAGGAGATCTGAGGAGTAGCAAATACAAGACAGAGAGGGGGGGGTTGTATTCAGAAGGGTCTCTCCCTCTCAAGAAGATGCTGGTATTACCGAAGAGTCTCTCCCTCTTAGCGAAGGGTGGTACTGAAGAGCAGAGTCTCAGAGGGATGGGGTATGATACAAGAAGATACGCTCTCCCCTGTTCTCCTCTTATACGGTGGTCTTGCTGTCTCTTGCTTTGGGAGGGGCTCATTCTGCAGGTAAGAGTTTATTTTGGCTTTGTGCTGCTTTTCCAGGAGTGGATCTAGAGGCTCCACAGCAACGAGCTCTCTGGGGGTGGGGGCAGCAAGTCCCTGTACTTTTCCTTCACAAGGTATTTTCCCCTGGAATGAAGGAAAGAAGTAAGATCAGCAGGAGGCAATGCAGGATTGAAGCTGGAGGGGTACCAGTCACATGCAACCTCTCCTCAGTTAAAGCAGTGCTTATGAACCCTTGTCCCCTCCACATGACTACCACCAGGAAGGGCTGCTTTAACCACACAGAGATCTTGGGTAAACTTTTCTGGATTACTCCACTTTTATTTCTTCCAGCTAGCCCTTCCTCCAAATCATGCATCCAGTAAATGTGGAATCACCTCTCAAGGAACACTTAATCTTTACTTTTTTTTTTTTTTTTTTAATATCAAACATCTTGAACTGGAGAAGCATCCAGTACAAAGATGTTAAACAGCCAGGACAAACATACTGTGAAGCATTCAATATTTCACTTATCCCTATCTGGAAGTGCAATCTGGAGTTTGTACAGGACAGTACAAACCTCAGATTTAGTTCATAATTCCCCTACTTTAATATGCAAAAAAGTAAATACATAAATAAAATAACATTTCAAATTCTGATGTGAACTTAGTTAACAGCAACATCAACTCTATTCGTTACACAAGACACTGAGAACGTATATAACAAACCTCACATACAAAACAGCACCAACTGCCAAGACTCAAATAGCAACAACCTAACCTATGAAACACAATACTACAACAGGTTTCTTTTGGAACTCAGAAACAGGTTGGTTCTGCTACAGAGCCCTACACAATACTATATGCTAGCAAAATCCTTTACCTAGGTTATATACTGAACACGGACAGATCACACACTAATACAGAAATGGAACCACAAATTAAAAATAAATATTCAAACACAACCTGAAATAGAAACCTCAGGAAGCAAGACTATGAGCCATGTAATACTGGAAAAAGAGAAACAGACATACATTTCCTCCTCTGCTTTATAAAAAAAACAAACGCAGTAGATATGCACATTTCACAAGCCTATTTGTGAGCATTTCACAATCCTCACATAATCCAATCCCTAAAAAACTGAAAACTGAAAATAAATCTAATTTTCTACCTTTTTGATTTTTGGAGGTATTTTCTTCTTTACTAATCAGGTTGGTCTCCTTTCCACTTTATGTCTGTCTTCATCTAAGTTCTTTTCCAGGATCTCTTTTTTATTTCTTCTTCACTTTCCTTTCCCTTTACATCTGCCTTTGACACTGATCCTTTCTTTTCATCCCTACATTTCCACTTATAGTTAGACTTTACTCATCATCCTCCCTTTCTCTCACCATTCTATCCTCAAGTCTCCCTTTTACACCTCTCTCCTACCTACAGGTTTTCCATTTTCCTGTTTTGCTTCTTCCCCAGCCCTCATTTATCTTCTTTGTTTACCAACCCCACTTAATGACATCTAGCCTCTTCCTTAGCTTCTCATTCCCCTCTCACCCACTTCACAGGTGTGTCCTTTTATGCTGCCTGTTAACCCTTTTTCAGCCCCTCTCTCCAAACACACTTTCCCTTCCTAACCTTTTCCCTCCCTCCACTCTTCCCCTTTTCACACCTCCTCACCCTCTCACTCCTTCTACTTTTTCCCCTTCTCACCAACTCCCTTCATAATCTCTTATCTCCTTCACTTCCTCCCCTATGAACCTGTCTCACCCTCTCCCCTCCCTCCTTTCCTCCCTGCACTGATCCCCTTCTTACCCCTGCTGTCCCTCCAGACACTCTGACCCCTTCTCACTCCTTCCTTCTCTACCACAACAGTCTGAACCCCTTCCTTCCCTTCACACCCCTTATTGCCATCCCTCCTCTCTCCAGAAGCTGATCCTTCACCCTCCATCCCTCCAGACACTGACCCCTATCTCACCACTTTTCTCTTTCCCTCTTCATCCACTCTGACCCACTCTCCCCCTCCCCTCTTTCCCCTTACTTCTCCATCCAGATTGTCTTCCCCATGTTTTTCCCTCCACTATGACCCCCTTCTTACCCCTCTTTCCCTCCAATCTGAGCCCCTTCTCACCCTTTCCTTCTTTCCAAAGGCTGATAACCACCCCTGGTCTTTCTAGTCACTCAACATAGCTGTCCCAGTCACAATCCCCCATCTGACATACAACAGGAGATGTGCTTAACTGCAGTCACCTGCTGCTGCTGTGAAATCTGACCTCATAGTCACCTATGAAACCCCTGTTATGAACAGCCCACAGCAGCTGCCCCGTTTGCCCCTGGATAAAAGCAGCCCTGCTGACAACTGCTGCTAACACTAAGGAAAGACCTGCCTTAAACTTACCACCTACAGTCAGAACCAAAGCCTGCAGGATGTCTGAGAGAGAAACTATTCCTTTCACCACTTCATTCTCATCCACCACAACCAGCCGGTGTACCTGGCAGACAGAAGAGCGGGAGAGAATGAAAGACATCAGTAGCATACTCAGCAGCATTGAGAGATGCTCTTCACTGAAGTGCTGCCACTAGCCTCACCTCTGCTTCCACTAAGCGATCAATAATGGTCTCCAGGGTTTCATGCTTGAAGCACTTGAGCACACCCTCAAAATACTGGGAACGATGACGCAAGGCCTTCGTCACAGTCACATCCAAGTTATTGTAGGTCTTTTCAGCAGCCAAGTTCTAGGTGCAGTACAGAGTGGAAAATTAAAGTGGAACAACAAAAACTAAAGAAATTAAAAGGAGGTGAGGGAGGAGAAACAAGAATGAAGACAGGAAAGGCAGAGGCAGGCACAGAGACAGAGAGGGCCAGTGTAATCAAGTGTGCAAAGCTTAGCGGTCTGCTTTACTTCAGGTTAGGGATATTTTTTTGTGCAATAAAATTACCTTCTATGTAATAAGGATTTAATGGTGCAAAAATGTGCACTACAGGGGAAGCAAAAGAGTGAGCTACTTTTAGCACACTCTCCAAGACAATGTGTAGATATGAGCTGCATGTGCAATTACTTCCAATGCAGCAAAATGTGCTATAAAATTCACACTATTTCATCTCAGGAATAAGTAAAACAGCAGTACTCAAAAGGAAATCAAATATTAACTTCCATTTACTCAAAAAAAAAAAAAAAAAAGAAGAAGAAGTCAGTCAATCAGAGATCTGGAGACCCCTGAACAAAGGATTACCAATTTGGGGACTTCCAGACTTGAACCCTTATGCCTACATTTCACATCTTTTCTGGAATAATAAAATTAAAAAAAGAGTGCTGCTAACAGCTTTCTTTCCATCCAGTGCCCCACAGCTCCTGATAATGCTGCAAATAGGAGCTATCCCTACCCTCCTCAGCTACAGTGAGCTATAGCTGCTGGTTGTGGGCCGAGCTTATCATATATATATTCATTTATTCCCAGATTTGTCAATGAAGGGGGGGGGGGGGAACAATCCCTGTTCAGAATCTGAATGGGAACTGGTCCCTTCTTTGACACGGCAGTGCATACATTAACAAGTTGGAGAAACTGAATGAAATCTCTACAGACCTAGAGGATGTAATGGGGCAATTTGACAAACTGAAGAGCAGCAAATCTCCTGGACCAGATGGTATTCATCCCAGAGTACTGATAGAACTGAAAAATGAACTTGCAGAACTATTGCTAGTAATACGTAATTTATCCTTAAAATCAAGCAGATTGGAGGGTGGCCAATGTAACGCCGATTTTTTAAAAAGGTTCCAGGGGAGATCAGGGCAATTATAGACCGGTTAGTCTTACGTCGGTGCCAGGCAAGATGGTAGAGACTATTATAAAGAACGAAATTACAGAGCATATTCAAAAGCATGGATTAATGAGACAAAGTCAACATGGATTTAGTGAAGCGAAATCTTGCCTCACCAATCTATTACATTTCTTTGAAGGGGTGAACAAACATGTGGATAAAGGTGAGCCGGTTGATATTGTGTATCTGGATTTTCAGAAGGCATTTGACAAAATACCTCATGAAAGACTCCAGAGGAAATGGGAGAGTCATGGGAAAGGAGGTAGTGTCCTATTGTGGATTAAAAACTGGTTAAAAGATAGAAAACAGAGAGTAGGGTTAAATGCTCAGTATTCTCAATGGAGAAGGGTAGATAAGTGGGGTTCCCAAGGGATCTGTGCTGTGACCGCTGTTTTACATATTTATAAATGATCTAGAGATGGGAGTAACTAGTGAGGTAATTAAATTTGCTGATGACACAAAGTTATTCAAAGTCATTACATCGCGGGAGGATTGTGAAAATTTACAAGAGGACTTTACGAGACTGGGCGTCTAAATGGCAGATGACATTTAATTTGAGCAAGTGCAACGTGATGCATATGGGAAAGAGGAATCCGAATTATAGCTACGTCATGCAAGGTTCCACGTTAGGAGTCACAGACCAAGAAAGGGATCTAGGTGTCGTCGTCGATGATACGTTGAAACCTTCTGCTCGGTGTGCTGCTGCAGCTAAGAAAGCAAATAGAATGTTAGGTATTATTAGGAAAGGAATAGAAAACAAAAATGAGGATGTTATAATGCCCTTGTATCGCTCCATGGTGCGACTGCACCTCGAATATTGTGTTCAATTCTGGTCACCGCATCTCAAAAAAGATATAGTGGAATTAGAAAAGGTGCAGAGAAGGGTCGACGAAAATGATAAAGGGGATGGGACGACTTCCCTATGAGGAAAAGCTAAAGCGGCTAGGGCTCTTCAGCTTGGAGAAAAGGCGCCTGAGGGGAGATATGACAGAGGTCTATAAAATAATGAGTGGAGTTGAACGGGTAGATGTGAAGCGTCTGTTTACGCTTTCTAAAAATACTAGGACTACGGGGCATGCGATGAAGCTACAATGTAGTAAATTTAAAACGAATCAGAGAAAAATTTTCTTCACTCAATGTGTAATTAACCTCTGGAATTCGTTGCCAAAGAATGTGGTAAAGGTGGTTAGCTTAGCATAGTTTAAAAAAGGTTTGGACGACTTCCTAAAGGAAAAGTCCATAGACTATTATTAAATGGACTTGGGAAAATCCACTATTTCTAGGGTAAGCAGTATAAAATGTTTTGTACTTTTTTGGGATCTTGCCAGGTATTTGTGACCTGGATTGGCCACTGTTGGAAACAGGATGCTGGGCTTGATGGACCTTTGGTCTTTCCCAGTATGGCAATACTTATGTACTTGAAAGCCTAGGACCTCAAGAAGGAGTTATCGGAGGAGTGGTGGAAGATAATTTATGAAGCAGTAGGGAAAATGCCAGTAGTGCCCTCATAAAAGAAAACACATATAAAATTACTTCTAGGTGGTGCTTAACTCCAGAAAGGATTTGCTCCATTTATCCTGTGGTGTCTAATCAGTGCTGGAGGGGATGTCAAGGGACTGGAACTCTTTGGTACATTTGCTGGACCTGTCCCCAGGTATAAAAGTTATGTAACTGTGTGATAGATGAGATAAAGGAGACTGCAGGAGTACAGTTAAGGAAGTACCTGAAGGTCCAGATGTTAGCGGTGCTTTCAAAGACATTGGAAATGGACAAAATGAAGTTAATTAGGTGGGGAATAGTAGAAGCATGCTGTACGCTGGCAACACACTGGAAGAGGACTCAGGCCCCCTCGTTGAACCAATGAGCTGTATTAGTCACATGGTGTTGACAGAGGTGTAACAGGAAAGATAGAGGGTGGAGGCGGAATCTAGAAAGATTTAGCAAAATATTTGGGGGAGGGCAATTATGAATGGGAAAATGGGATCTTATAATAGAAGCAAATTAAGAGAAGGTGGGGGAGGGCGGTGTAGGAGGACTGCAATGTAAAGGTGGCTGGTATGCAAGGGGGAAGAGGGAGAAGGGGAAGCTGAAGCTATTTGAAGGGGTACAGATAGCAGGTAATATGATGAGTGAGGCATATAGAAAAGTACATAAGTAATGCCACACTGGGAAAAGACCAAAGGTCCATCGAGCTCAGCATCCTGTCCACGACAGCGGCCAATCCAGGTCAAGGGCACCTGGCGAGCTTCCCAAATGTACAAACATTCTATACATGTTATTCCTGGAATTGTGGATTTTTCCCAAGTCCATTTAGTAGTGGTTTATGGACTTGTCCTTTAGGAAACCGTCTAACCCCTTTTTAAACTCTGCTAAGCTAACCACCTTCACCAGAGTTAAAAAAGGGGTTAGAGAAGTTAAGAGTTAGTATACATCTACCACGATGTGCGGTGGTATACCAACAAGGACATGGAAGGAACATTGCTCTGGGTATTGTCATGGGGTGAAACAAAGAGATTATCTGTAACATAAGTTTTACACAGAGACGGAAAGGAGGGATCACAGGTGTTATAGGGGAAGGGGGTGGGGTTTCTGAGAATTTCAGACAGAGTCTGGGGGTCAAAAGGATAACCACTGGTTATGTAAGGTATATTTCACTGTACAGCACTACATTATACAGTTAAATGGATGGAATATGTTTTATTGAAAACAAAGTTAATACATTTCCAAGCACACTTTGATATGCTGCATGTAATTTACAGATATGGGTAAAAAGTGGGATGTTTGACCACGGAAGGACCAATCCTGGAGATAATATCTTAAAAACGTCTTTATTGATAAAAAGACTTGACACAACTGTTGTGTTTCGGCAAACAGGCCTGCATCAGGAGTCTATAAAAACATATATATAATCAAAATAAATCCTTCAAACAAATACATAAACAAAATCAAATAGACAAATAAACCATTGAAATAATGAATGTACAATGAAGAATCAACAAGTGTTAAGAACAATGAAATATAAATAAATAATGACATATGCACAAATTGTGTTGTAAAATCACCCAAACATTACATAAAGTGAATGATACATACTTGTAGCAGGTGTTCTCCGAGGACAGCAGGCTGATTGTTCTCACGACTGGGTGACGTCCGCGGCAGCCCCCACCAACCGGAAGAAACTTCGTGGGCGGTCCGCACGCAGGGCACGCCCACCGCGCATGCGCGGCCGTCTTCCCGCCCGTGCGCGACCGTTCCCGCCAGTTGAATGACAAGCAAAAGATGAAAACGCAACTCCAAAGGGGAGGAGGGAGGGTAGGTGAGAACAATCAGCCTGCTGTCCTCAGAGAACACCTGCTACAGGTATGTTTCATTCACTTTCTCCGAGGACAAGCAGGCTGCTTGTTCTCACGACTGGGGTATCCCTAGCTCTCAGGCTCACTCAAAACAAGAACCCAGGTCAATGGAACCTCGCAACGGCGAGGGTATAACAGAAATTGACCTACGAAGAACAACTAACTGAGAGTGCAGCCTGACCAGAATAATTTCGGGTCCTGGAGGGTGGAGTTGGATTTAAACCCCAAACAGATTCTGCAGCACTGACTGCCCGAACCGACTGTCGCGTCGGGTATCCTGCTGGAGGCAGTAATGTGATGTGAATGTGTGGACAGATGACCACATCGCAGCCTTGCAGATCTCTTCAATAGTGGCTGACTTCAAGTGGGCCACTGACGCTGCCATGGCTCTAACACTATGAGCCGTGACATGACCCTCAAGAGCCAGCCCAGCCTGGGCGTAAGTGAAGGAAATGCAATATGCTAGCCAATTGGAGATGGTGCGTTTCCCGACAGCGACCCCTAGCCTGTTAGGGTCGAAAGAAACAAACAATTGGGCGGACTGTCTGTGGGGCTGTGTCCGCTCCAAGTAGAAGGCCAATGCTCTCTTGCAGTCCAATGTGTGCAACTGACGTTCAGCAGGGCGGGTATGCGGCCTGGGGAAGAATGTTGGCAAGACAATTGACTGGTTAAGATGGAACTCCGACACCACCTTCGGCAGGAACTTTGGGTGGGTGCGGAGCACTACTCTGTTGTGATGAAATTTGGTATATGGAGCATGAGCTACCAGGGCTTGAAGCTCACTGACCCTACGAGCTGAAGTAACTGCCAACAAGAAAATGACCTTCTAGGTCAAGTACTTCAGATGGCAGGTATTCAGTGGCTCAAAAGGAGGTTTCATCAGCTGGGGGAGGACGACGTTGAGATCCCATGACACTGCAGGAGGCTTGATAGGGGGCTTTGACAGAAGCAAGCCTCTCATGAATCGAACGACTAAAGGCTCTCCAGAGATGGCTTTACCTTCCACACGATAATGGTAAGCACTAATCGCACTAAGGTGATTCCTTACTGAGTTGGTCTTTAGGCCAGACTCTGATAAGTGCAGAAGGTATTCAAGCAGGTTCTGTGCAGGGCAAGAACGAGGTTCTAGGGCCTTGCTCTCACACCAAACGACAAACCTCCTCCACTTGAAAAAGTAACTCTTTTTAGTGGAATCCTTCCTAGAGGCAAGCAAGACACGGGAGACACCCTCAGACAGACCCAACGCAGTGAAGTCTACGCCCTCAACATCCAGGCCGTGAGAGCCAGGGACTGAAGGTTGGGGTGCAGCAACGCTCCGTCGTTCTGCGAAATGAGAGTCGGAAAACACTCCAATCTCCACGGTTCTTCTGAGGACAACTCCAGAAGAAGAGGGAACCAGATCTGACGAGGCCAAAAGGGCGCTATCAGAATCATGGTGCCGTGGTCTTCCTTGAGCTTCAGTAAGGTCTTCCTCACCAAAGGTATGGGAGGATAAGCATACAGGAGGCCGGTCCCCCAATGGAGGAGAAAGGCATCCGACGCCAGCCTGCCGTGTGCCTGTAGTCTGGAACAGAACAGAGGCAGCTTGTGGTTGGTCTGAGAGGCGAAAAGGTCCACCGAGGGGGTGCCCCACTCTCGGAAGATCTTGCGTACCACTCTGGAATGAAGCGACCACTCGTGCGGTTGCATGACTCTGCTCAGTCTGTCGGCCAGACTGTTGTTTACACCTGCCAGGTATGTGGCTTGGAGGAGCATGCCGAACTGGCAAGCACAACGCCACATCCCGACGACTTCCTGACACAAGGGGCGAGATCCGGTGCCCCCCTGCTTGTTGGTGTAATACATTGCAACCTGATTGTCTGTCCGAATTTGGATAATTTGGTAGGACAGCCGATCTCTGAAAGCCTTCAGTGCGTTCCAGATCGCTCGGAGCTCCAGGAGGTTGATCTGCAGATCCTTTTCCTGGAGGGACCACAGACCCTGGGTGTGAAGCCCATCGACATGAGCTCCCCACCCCAGGCGAGATGCATCCGTCGTCAGCACTTTCGTGGGCTGCGGAATTTGGAATGGACGTCCCAGGGTCAAATTGGTCCGGATGGTCCACCAGAGCAGTGAAGTGCGGCAACTGGTGGAGAGGCGGATGACATCTTCTAGATTCCCGGTGGCTTGAAACCACTGGGAAGCTAGGGTCCATTGAGCAGATCTCATGTGAAGGCGGGCCATGGGAGTCACATGAACTGTGGAGGCCATATGACCCAGAAGTCTCAACATCTGCCGAGCTGTGACCTGCTGAGATGCTCTGGTCTGCGAAGCGAGGGACAGGAGGTTGTGGGCCCTCGCTTCGGGAAGGAAGGCCTGAGCCGTCTGGGTATTCAGCAGAGCTCCTATGAATTCCAGAGACTGTGTTGGCTGGAGATGGGACTTTGGGTAATTTATCACAAACCCCAGCAGCTCCAGAAGTTGAATAGTGCACTGCATAGACCGGAGGGCTCCCGCCTCCGAGGAGTTCTTGACCAGCCAATCGTCGAGATATGGGAACACGTGCACTCCCAGCTTGCGTAGGTACGCCGCTACCACCACAAGGCACTTTGTAAACACTCGTGGGGCAGAGGCGAGCCCAAAGGGCAGCACACAATACTGAAAGTGCCGTGCGCCCAGGCGGAATCTGAGATACTGTCTGTGAGCTGGCAGTATCGGAATGTGCGTGTATGCGTCCTTTAAATCCAGGGAACATAGCCAATCGTTTTTCTGAATCACTGGCAGAAGGGTGCCCAAGGAAAGCATCCTGAACTTTTCTTTGACCAGGAATTTGTTCAGGCCTCTCAGGTCTAGGATGGGACGCATCCCCCCTGTTTTCTTTTCCACAAGGAAGTACTTGGAATAGAATCCCTGCCCTTCCTGCCCGGGTGGTACGGGCTCGACCGCATTGGCGCTGAGAAGGGCGGAGAGTTCCTCTGCAAGTACCTGCTTGTGATGGGAGCTGAAGGATTGAGCTCCCGGAGGACAATTTGGAGGCAGGGAGGCCAAATTCAGGGCGTATCCGCACCGCACTATTTGGAGAACCCACTGGTCGGAGGTTATGAGAGGCCACCTTTGGTGAAAAAATTTTAACCTCCCTCCGACCGGCAGATCGTCCGTTACGGACACTTTGAGGGCGGCTATGTTCCCGTGGATCCAGTCAAAAGCCCGTCCCCGGCTTTTGCTGTGGAGGCGCAGGGGGCTGCTTAGGTGCACGCTGTTGACGAGAACGAGCACGCTGGGGCTGTCCCTGTCGAGGCCTTCGGGCCGGCTGGGTGTACCTACGCTTTGCAAAAGAATAGGGCACAGCCTGCCGGGCCCGGGAAAAACGTCCACCTGCTGAGGTGGGTGCTGAAGGCGCCCGGTGGGAGAGCTTGTCGAGGGCGGTTTCCCGCTGATGCAGTTGGTCCACCAGCTGCTCGACCTTCTCACCAAAAATATTATCCCCCCGGCAAGGGACGTCGGCCAGTCTCTGCTGGGTGCGGTTGTCCAGGTCAGAGGCACGCAGCCATGAGAGCCTGCGCATCACTATACCTTGGGCTGCAGCACGAGATGCCACGTCACAGGTGTCATAAATACCCCTGGACAGGAACTTTCTGCACGCCTTCAGCTGCCTGACCACCTCCTGATAAGGCCTGGACTGCTCCGGCGGGAGCTTATCGACCAGGTCTGCCAGTTGCTTCACATTGTTCCGCATGTGGATGCTCGTGTAGAGCTGGTACGACTGGATGCGGGTCACGAGCATGGAGGACTGGTAGGCCTTCCTCCCAAACGAGTCCAGAGTGCGAGACTCTCGTCCCGGGGGCGCCGAGGCGGTATCCCTCGAACTCCGTGCCCTCTTGAGAGCAGAATCCACGACCGCCGAGTCATGGGGCAATTGGGGCCGCATTAACTCTGGGTCCGAGTGGATTCTGTACTGGGACTCTGCTTTCTTGGGAATGGTGGGATTAGATAATGGTCTCATCCAGTTCCGAAGCAGTGTCTCTTTGAGGACATTGTGCAACGGCACCGTGGAGGACTCTCTAGGTGGTGATGGATAGTCGAGGACCTCGAGCATCTCAGCCCTCGGCTCATCCACAGAGACCACGGGGAAGGGAATGCAAATAGACATGTCCCTTACAAAGGAGGCGAAGGAGAGGCTCTCAGGAGGCGAGAGCTTTCTCTCTGGTGAAGGCGTGGGGTCCGAGGGAAGACCCGCGGACTCCTCTGAGGAGAAATATCTGGGGTCTTCCTCTTCCCCCCACGAGGCCTCTTCCTCGGTATCGGACATAAACTCATGTAGCTGAGTCCTTAACCGGGCCCGGCTCGACGTCAAGGCACCGAGGCCTCGGTGTCGTCGAGCGGTGGACTCCCGCGCCGGCGGGGACGAAGCTCCCTCCATCGACGTCGACTCCACCTGCGTGGCGGTCGAGACCGGCGCCGCAAGCGGCGGCGGTGTCGACGGCCTCGGCACCGGGCTAGAGCTCGCCGGCGCCACAGTCAACGGCGCCTAGGGCGCAAGCACCCCCGGCGCCGGCACAGCCTGGCGCATCAGCCCTTCCAGGATCCCCGGAAGGATGGCTCGGAGGCACTCGTCCAGGCCCGCTGCCGGGAAAGACGGGGGGGCCGGTAGAGGTGTCGGTGCCGGAAGCTGCTCGGGTCCAGGAGACTGCACCGAAGTGCTGGGACCCTGACGCGTCGGTACCTCTACTACCGAAGGGGATCTCTCCTCTCGACGCGGATGCTTCGGCATCGACTCCTCGCCGGTACCGAGAGCCGGATGCATCGAAGGCGACCGATGACGGTGCTTCTTAGATTTCTTGCGGTGCCCGTCATCGGTGCCAGGTGGAATGGAGGAGGAGGAGGTCGATCCCCCTCGGTCTCGAGGAACCGGGTCAGACAGGGTTCGGTCCCGAGGGCCATGGGCCGAGGGAGTGACCGGGGCCGATTGCCCACGCGGCCTCTCACCCCTACCCTCACCGGAGGACCGGTGGGCCGACGGGACCTGTGCTCCTGGGGTCGATGCCATCGGTGCCGATTTCGCGGGCATCGATACCAGTACCGAAGAGCCGGCCGTCGATACCGATGCCATCGAGGTCGACGTCGAGGGGCCGGCGCAAGTTCCGAAAAGACGGTCCCGTAGAACTTGCCTTGCAACCTGAGTCCGTTTCCGGAGACCAAGACACAAAGAACATGACTTGATATTGTGCTCCGGCCCGAGGCACTGGAGGCACCAAGCGTGGGTGTCGGTCTGCGAGATAGGCCGGCCGCACCGACCACACTTCTTAAATCCACTCGGGACCTTCGAGGACATCGACGGAAAAATCGCGTCGGCGAAATTAAAGGCATCGATGGTGGCGGTAAATCACACCTCGAAAAATAATCGACCGCGCGGCCACAAGGCCGCAACGCGACGCCCCCGCTAGAAAACGAGGGAAAACAAGCGCGTTCACACTTTTTTTTTTTTTTTTTTTTTTTAAGAAAAGAAAAAGGGTCCGGAACGCGCCCAGAAACAAACAAAAAACTAAGAAAATTCACGAAAACGCGACGGTTTTTCGGGGCTGAACAAGAGAGAGCGGCGACGCACGACTCTCTCCAGCGCGGAAAAAACAAGACTGGCGGGAACGGTCGCGCACGGGCAGGAAGACGGCCGCGCATGCGCGGTGGGCGTGCCCTGCGTGCGGACCGCCCGCGAAGCTTCTTCCGGTTGGTGGGGGCTGCCGCGGACGTCACCCAGTCGTGAGAACAAGCAGCCTGCTTGTCCTCGGAGAAAATAATCGTATAAGGGAATAATTATACGTCGTATAGTTTCTAATTCATCTTAATCTATTGTTTTTCATATTAGCATATTTTGTAAGGCAGTGCAATCTACTCATATAGTTTTGAATGTTTAGTCCCTTTTATGATTAGTCCCTCTTATAATTATTCCCTTATACGATTATTTTATGTAATGTTTGGGTAATATTACAACACAATTTGTGCATTTGTCATTATTTATTTATATTTCATTGTTCTTAACACTTGTTGATTCTTCATTGTACATTCATTATTTGTTTCAATGGTTTATTTGTCTATTTGATTTTGTTTATGTATTTGTTTGAAGGATTTATTTTGATTATATATACGTTTTTATAGACTCCTGATGCAGGCCTGTTGGCTGAAACACAACAATTGTGTCGAGTCTTTTTATCAATAAAGAAGTTTTTAAGATATTGTCTCCAGGATTGGTCTTTCCGTGGTCAAACATCCCACTTTTTACCCATATCTGTGTCTTCCCGTGGGGCATTCGAGTTCTCCGCTTGATCGCGGATTTTCTTTGAGCATGTAATTTACTACATCTTATGAACTCCAGGAGGCATCTCTACTTGGCCAAAAGCAAATGCTGAGACATGAATTAGCACCTCTGTTCAAACTTCTGCTCATTTGGGGCACATGTATTGGACATATGCGCCAATCAATGTCTTTTGGACTGACCTGAGCAGACATGTCTCCCAAATTTGGAATCATGTATGGAGACTAACTCCCAAACAACTGTTTGATCTCTTTGAGATGCAGCGGCCTGCCCCAGCAGGATTTACAGCATTCTTGAAAAGAGCAGTATTAAGAGTGTCATATTGCAGCTGTGGCTGGTACCAGACCACCCGAGTATAGAACATTGGAGGTCCGCAATGATTCAAGCATGTGCCATAGAGAAGAAAGGTATAAGAGACTTAGCCTCCAAGAGAGGTGACCAATTTTGCTGCACCTGGTTTCCATTCTGGGACACTCTCACTCCAATGGCAAGAAGCAAGATACTGAACTCTTGAAGTTGTTTGGCGGGGGGGGGGGGGGGGGGGGGGGGGGGAATAGGGTTAGAGGATATAAGGGGGGAAAGGGTGGGCAGGGTTGAGT
Source organism: Microcaecilia unicolor (assembly GCF_901765095.1). NCBI lineage: Eukaryota > Metazoa > Chordata > Amphibia > Gymnophiona > Siphonopidae > Microcaecilia > Microcaecilia unicolor. Next base: position 189,280,140 of record NC_044033.1, on the reverse strand, counting down.
TTGGTAAATGTTAAAAATTTTCAGGCAAGCCAAACATTGTGCTATAACTTTCTTTTGAGCTGTTTGAATATGTTGAATTGCCTTGAAATAAAAAGGATTTGAGAAAAAAAAAATTCTGCTGCACAACAGTTCTTTCACCAGTGTCGCTACACTCACACGATCCTTCTCTTTAAGTCTCTTCATTGGATCCGTATCCGCTTCCATATACAATTCAAACTCCTCTTACTGACTTACAAATGCATCCATTCTGTAGCTCCTCAGTACCTATCCACTCTTTATCTTTCTCTATACCCCTCCCCGGGTGCTCCTTTCATTGGGTAAATTTCTCTTATCTGTACCTTTGTCCTTCCAATGACAACCAGACTCTGCTCCTTTCATCCTGCTGCACTGTAAGCCTGGAATATACTTCCTAAGTTGGTATGTCAAGCTCAATCTCTGGCTGTATTCAAATCTAGGCTAAAAATCCACCTATTTGAAGCTGTTTTTAACTCTTGACCCTATTCAGTACCCGTGTCTGTAATCATCATTCCCACAATAACTCCCCAATCTCTTATGTGTCCTCTTTGTCTTGATAAGATTGTCAGTTCAGTTGAGCAGGGACTGTCTCATACATGTTTTATGTACAGCGCTGCATACAACTAGTAGCACTATAGAAATGATAAGTAATAGTAATAAGTGAAATACAGATATCTCCCACATACCCTGGTTCATTCCTGTCATTTTATGTGCTAACCTAAACCATTTGGAGATATTACCCAGGTTTAGTGAGCTCAGCTGACCCAAGTGCAACTTTTTAAATTTGGTCAACTGAAAAGGGAAGAATGAAGGGTGAAGAAGTGCAGAGTGGGTTATTGGGTGTGGTATCAACTAGACAGCAGGATGCATTACTGGGTTTGGGGCAGGTCAGTGGTGTGCATCAATGGACTGGAGACATAAAAAAAGTGCGATATTTGAACCTGGCAGTAGATTTGGGGCTCAGTGGAGTGTGCCAGTGGGTTGGAGGGCTTCATGGATGGACTGACTGCATGTAATTCAATGGCTAGGGCTACTGAGTTAAACTTAGCTTCCATTTCTCAATACTGAAGTTAACACATTTTTCTTTTTATAAGCAGTTAAAAAAAAAAATCAGCAGAGACATAAGCAGGAGGGAAGGTACAGACATAGCAACAGATAGAGGAATGGAGAATGAAGGAAAGAGAAGACTGAGAACACTAGCATGAAAACATTAACCTGAGTCCTCACAGACCACAAGTGGAAGTGGTGAATTATAAAAAGCTCTTCGCTGCTTCCAGCCTTTCTTCACACATCCACTGGCTCCCCTTTTATAATCTATCAGCTTTAATGTGACAAAATACTATTTTTGCTCTACTGAAAATGTTTGAGGGTTACTTACAATGACATCAAACTTGGAGTAGATATCAACCACTCGACCTGAAATGAGTGAAAAAAAGAGATACTGAAATGAAGATGGAAAGAGAGCGAGAGAGACAAAAACATACCAAAGGAAGCACATCTCACAGAGGCTCAGCGCCATGAAGTGGTCTATGTACTCCTTCTGGATAACGCAAGAATACTGCCAAGCTCACAGACCCAGCATGCCAGGTCTCTCGTGGCCTCTGTGCCCTCTCCCATCTTTCCCCTCACCTGACTCATCCACCACAGGCAGCGCAGACACCCGGTGCTGCACGAAGATCCCTAGTGCCACATACACGGGAGTGGTGGTGCGCACTAGTGCAATGTTGTTGTACGTGCCAATGTTCAACTCCTCCAAAGATTTAGACAGAAAGGCTGGTTTTGCTAAGTCAGCTATCTACAAAGAGAGGTGGGGTGAGTGGCAGACAGAGACAGACACTGAAATGACACTGTTATTCTACCTAAAAACTCAGAAAGTTGATCAATGGTGGTTCTCACAATTGGAACAACAGGAAGGAGGGTGATTGGATAGAAGAGAGGAAGCAGACAGAGACAAAACAATGGGGGGGGGGGGCAATATAGATAGGGCGGTGTGAGGTGATATTCACTGTAGAGAATGGACAAAAAAGGGGTGGGTAAGGATAAAGCTACATGAATAGGGTGGAAAGACATCAGAAAGAGGGAGGAAGAAGAGTGGGAGATGAGGGACTGTTGAAGTAGTGAGGAACAGAGAGGTATGTGGAGGTTCAAAGAGTGATTAGATGAGAATGTGTCACAGGACTGTGCAGGATAAGGCAGGGGATCAGATACTCACAAAAAGCTTCAAGAACTTGAGAATACGTTTGTGCGTTAGGATGTAAAGAGTATTCCCAGTATCTGGGTCAATGACAGGTAAACGGTGAATTTTGTTCTTGATCAGCGAGGACACGGCATCAAACAAACTGAAGGGGAAAAAGAGAGTATTTGTGAGACACTGAGATTAAGTGTATATATAAGAGAGAGAGAGAGGGGGAGAGAAGGTGTGTACAAAAGAGGGAGGGCGTGAGTGGGAGAGGGAGCATAAGCAGGACAAATGGAAATCTGAGCTTTGCTAGGGATCTGGGTAGAGATGCTTTAAGTTTATAGTCTTCATGAGGGGAAGAGAAGTGGAAGGGTACCAGTAACCTGAGATCCAGACCTGTAGGAAAACAGAGGCACTCTGTAGTTCCCTCTCAGGGGAAGCTGCTAATGTATAAAAAAAAGAATCATCATCTTCATCATATGCAGACTGGGAAAGAGGGAGGCCAAATGAGAGCCCCTACATCCTCCCTGTTGATCTCTGGGGCTGCACTTTGAGAAAGGAGTGGCATGTTTGTAAGAACTAAGCAGGACTCACCTGGCACTGGGGGAGATGCAGACCAACGGCTTAAAGGAATCTTGTAAATACACCTCTGGAAATGAACAAGAGAAAACCACAACACAATCATTCGCACGTGGACTACTGAGAAAAGTAAAAAGCTGTGTCCTCTTAACATCGATGGAAAGTATAATACTGGAAATTTGGGCTTACTCCTCAATTCCTGTTATGTTAGTTCTTTACACTCTTCAAATGGATTAGTTTTTTTGCACACCATGATAAGAAAAAACTGCTCTCCTAAGCAAGAGTATGTCCAGTCTAGAGATAAAGGTACTTCCCTATCTCTTCAAGCACATCACGCACTCACACATATAACACATGTGCTATATGTGTAAAATATGGTTGCCTTCTGCCAGCATTGGGCTCTCCCTGCAGTTCTCTGCACATCTTGCATCTCTCCCTTTCCCTTCCCCTCTTTCCCCCCTCCACCTCTCCCGTTCCCTTCTTCTCCTCCCCCCCCCCCCTCCTCACAGTCCTCCTTATTTCATTTCTATATCCGATTCAGCAGTGATCCAGACAGGCAGCCTTCACCAGCATCGGGAGCCTTTCCTCTGGTGTGTTCTGCCTCCTCTGTCACTTCCTGTGTCTTCACCAGAGGAAAGGCCCCCAATGCTGCTTGTCTGGATCATTACTGGATCACATACAGAAACAAAGTAAGGAGGAATGTGGGGAGAGCAGGGAAAGACAGAAAGGGAGAGGGAGAGACACAGGACATGTGAAGGGTGAGGGGTGGAGGAGGGGAGAGAGATACTGAATTCAGGTGGCCATGTAAAAAAAAAAAACTCATATAGCATGCTCATGTATATGGTGCACAGGGGAGTCTCCCAGTTTGCAAAAATGCATACTTTATATGTGTGAAAATATGGTACTGCCAAAAGCTTTCATAGCTTTGGTAACTGCAATGAGAATACACATAAAAACAAACTAATACCCTCTAATGTAACTCAGTATCAGAGAGAACACCCAGATAAACAACAGGCCTCTGGGCAGGTTTGTCCAGATCAAGATGACAAATTAGAAGCCAGGATTTCTATTGTTTTATTCTCCCCATCGGCCTGGACACAAGGGACATACCAGGTGAGAAGCAATACAGCCTGGATAACCTTCCTGTCAAATAATAATGCTTGGTAAAATTATGTAGAAAATTCCAGACTCTACAGAGACCTTTGCCTTTTCTGCAACTGATATAACAACAGCATGCATTGAGTGAGTGCCAACAAATTCAGGAGACACACTAACAAACCACCTAGGCCTCTACAATGTCCAAACAACTTATAAAGCGGCATTCTTGAGACTAGTAATTCTCTCTCATTGGTGGTATACAAAACAAACCACCAATTTAACTTTAGAAGCATTTTTGATGTGTTCAAATAAGAATTTCATGTTCTCTTTGTACTTTCTTCATGACAGCAGTAGCTTCCTTGCCTATAGCCTTCACAAGATCCTTTTGCCATCAGACCTGGGGTAAACGGGTGGCCTTTGTCTGTGCTGCTCTCAAGAGTATTTCCTACAGTAGTGTTATGTAATCAAATTTATTTGCAGGTCAGACTGGAAGCAATAATTGTCATATCATCTATTCAATGACCTATGATGGAGGCATTACACCAAAACACAAGTTGTGCTGGGTTCTTCAATAAAGCTTGATCCCTTCAACCCCTTCTTGTGGCCAATTACACTTCTTTGTTTTGTCTTTCGTGTTGACTAAAAGAGCAGACAGCTTTGGGTCCTTCAATAAACCACATATGGTAGTGTGGTAATTCCTTTCCTGCAGCAGTATCCATGTATATATCCAGGATAGACACCTTTCGTTCCATCTAAATATCCGTCAGCAAAAATTTCCAAGATCAAATCCACAGAAACCTATCATGTCGTCTTGACATCATTAAGTGAATGCTCACCAAACACTTTTTTTTTTTGCTTATATCTTTATTAAGCTCAACCATTTTAAATACAAACAGTACAAACACAACACAATCAATAGTAATACAGATGGGTGCATTGAGCCTGCCATGAGTGGGAAAGCGCGGGGTACAAATGTAACTAAAATAAATAAAATAAAAATAAATCTGTACCAATAAAACACTTTATAAACTTCAGTCTTCCTGGATATGGATGAAAAATGGGTTCCTGTCTAAGGATTCCTTCTGATAGTAGTAGATGGAAATATATATGGCTGAGTTTACTGCCAAATCTGAGCCAGTGTGTCTATTACTATTCACCGCAGATCTAGACATCTACTATAAAAATATGCTAATTTTATTTTTAATTATAGCAGACTGCTATTAAAAAATAAAAACATGCTGCAAAAGGAAAATAGTGCTTTACAATTCAATATTAGACATAACGTAACTTACTTTGAAAGACTATACTATATTATTACTGATAAATTTCCACTGGCTGCAATTCTCATTCGCCTGGATCCAAAATCTCTCAGCTCAGCTAGTTCATGCAAACATTATTCTTTCCAGGAATATGCATAAGTATGTTCTTTATTTAGAAGTTTTTTTTTTGTTGTTGTTACATTTGTACCCCGAGCTTTCCCACTCTTGGCAGGCTCAATGCGGCTTACATGGGGCAATGGAGGGTTAAGTTACTTGCCCAGAGTCACAAGGAGCTGCCTGTGCCTGAAGTGGGAATCAAACTCAGTTCCTCAGTTCCCCAGGACCAAAGTCCACCACCCTAACCACTAGGCCACTCCTCCACTCTCTTCAGGACCCACCTGTTTGACATACATGAGCAATAAAAAAAAATACCAAATCTTATTTAAAAATGAGGGGGAGGGGGCAGAGAACGCTATTAAAGCTGTAAACATAATGTCGATGAAAATTTGGTTTTGCTTGAAAAATTTATAAAACTATCCTTGAACTACAAGCAAATGTTGGAAACGGCTCTCATTTCCTGTAAAGGGAAGATTCCTCTCCTTTGACCATCAGCCTTACAATAAAGTTCTTGCTCAGGATGAATGTCATCCTGCATGACTCACATCCACAATCAGAAGGATAAACTGGATGATTCCCAACAGTTTGCCTTTTCAGTGATTCTTATCTTCAGTCACTTATTTTAAAGACTCCTTTACTACTCCTTTACTGTTGACAGGGCCAGTTTTAACTTAAATACCTAATCACATGCCTGAAATATTGTCCGGCAGTCTTAAACAGCAGGTATGTCAACAGCAGATTGCAAGAAAATGTGTTCTCCGACACTAAAGATAATAAGGATACAGCAATTAAAAAATGCAGTGTAATCTAAGGGAAAGGCAAGGACCTAGGCTATGAGTACTTTGAAAGTATGCAATATTAGAATATGTTCTCTTGGTGGGGAGGGAGGAGTTCTAAGTAGAGGAAAGGACAGTATGCCAAACATTCAAACTCCCATGATTTCAATAAGTTGCTGTAAAGCAAGCAGCAGCTGAAAGCACAGTTATCTCCCCTCTACCCCCCACCGCCTCCCTTATAAGGTAAAGGGGTGTCCGGTTTCCTATACAATAGGTTCCTGATGGACAGACAAGGAGGCAAGTCTAGGCATCAGGTAATAAATACAAATAAGTCAATTCCAGACCCAAACCAAGGCTCAATGAAGGCAACAGGCAAGTAGGACCAGCCTAGGAGCAGCAACACAGGTACAATGCAGGCAAGTAGGTCAAATCAAGTCAGAACACAGGATTGAAGTTGGGAAGCCTTTGGGTTGATGGGAACACTTTTTTCTACTGCTACAACCAATCTGATTCTTCAGGGATGTGGGCACTGGACCCTTGAGGCTATTCTCCCTGGGGTTCTGGTCTTTTCCTAGGTTCTCGGTTAGTCCACTAGGTAAGGCACCTGTCCTCTGACTGAGCTGTCCTCAGTTCAAGAGGAGTGTTCTGGCATGAAGTGTATTAGAATTAGCTGGCTAGAATATAGTACAGAAAACAGTTTCATGTTCAAAATAAGTTTTATTTTGACTAACATTGATTTGTAAAGTGTTTTTTTGGCAGCATATTAATTTTGAAAATTGTGTTTTAAAAGATGAATTAAGAAATCAATTTGATCAATGAAGTAGTTTACTTTTCTCTCTGATGGGCAGAATTAGTTTGCATTGAATGGTGGTTTTCCCATGCTGGTTTTATGTCCTCTGGTCTCTCCCATTCGCCTTTTAGGAAGAGATGTTAGTGCCCTGCAGAGGCTTTTGGAAAGGTTTTGCTGGGGTGGGAAAAACCCCAAGGTGAGATGGAGTTATCTGAGGGGCAACTGGAACCAAGGGGGGTTGGGAGTGGATCCTGGGCAATTGTCTATTTACAGATGTCACATTTGAACATATTTTATTTCTTTGCATCTTAATTACCTTATCTCACCTACCTCGGCTGTCCACCCAAGTGTGCCCACTTTGGTATCTATGGAGGAAGCTGCTTCGCTTTTGGCATCACTTGTCTACTCTTTCCAAAATACTAGGACTAGGGGGCACGCAATGAAGCTACAAAGTAGTAAATGCAAAACAATTAGAGAAAATATTTCTTCACTCACTGTGTGTAATTAAATTCTGGAACTCGTTGCCAGAGAATGTAGTAAAAAGATTTTCTAATAATAACAGATACATTAAAAAAAAATCTAGATCTGAACCAGGATTGGTGTGCTCTCAACTGTCTGGAATCTGGGAAGAACTTCACAGCACTTATCATTCTCTTTCTTGCTTTGAGGGCTTCCTTCGGTGAAAGCACTCTAATTAGCACATTCTTCCAATATAGAAAAAACAAATTATTCTTCAGTCCTGACTTTTGCGATGTGGAGCTATTGTTTTTGTGAATGTGTCAAACACACTGTACATCTCGTAGCACCATCCTAATTATACCACCCTTGGTGAAGATATTAGTATGAAAGGGAATGTTTTATACCTACAATGCTCTTTTTCCAGGATGCAGAAAACTTTTGATGCAATTCTGATTATGGAGATTAGCACCTTCTGTCCGGGGAGTATAAAACAATATTCCAGGCGCACTACAAGAATGTCAGCAAAGACTCCATTTTGAAGTGCTACTTTTCCATGTAGTTCAAAGTACAGGACTGGCCACAGACTCCGGGCAGAACACAGTCCCTTGAAATTTTCCTGTTCCAGGACCTAATAGCAGCATTCACTTTTGAAATGCTTCACTCTCTGAAGAGCGGCTAAAGCCTTCTCTGCATATCAACCAACACTGTTGCAGGATCAGAGTTCTAAAATATAGTAACATAGTAGATGGTGGCAGATAAAGACCCCTAAGGTCCATCCAGTCTGCCCAACAATATAAACTCATTAGATATGGTACGAGTGTTACATCATATGTATGCCTGCTCTTGATTTATCCTTGCCATTTTTAAGGCACAGACCGTAGAAGTCTGGCTGGCACTGGCCTTGTTCTAAAATTTCTGAAGTTGTTGTCAAAGCACCCGAAAAGCTCCACTCTGGCCCATCCAAATCTACTCAGCCTCCATCTGGGCACAGACCGCAGAAGTTAGCCCAGCACCTGTTTTCCTACCTAATCCCCCCTAAGCTTCTTTGGATCCGATTCTTCTAAACAGGATTCCTTTGTGTTTGTCCCACGCACTTTTGAATTCAGTTACTGTTTTCATCCACTTCCAGTGGGAGGGCATTCCAGGTATCTACAGTAACTGTCATTGATTGACTTCCAAAATGTTCACAACTAACTTGCCTCCAACAATGGGGTCCTGAAAGGTTTGGAAAGTCAAATTCTGTCTGTTGAACTTAGTAGAAGGAGAGAATTTTCACTTTCTTGATTTTTGTTGGAGTGTCTAAGAACATGAAATCTATGAGAAAAGACATCCTTAAAAAGTCTCTGACGTTACCCTGGTCTAACCCTGTATAAGTGATATATATATATATATATATATATCACTTATACAATTTTATTTCCTCTTTAAAAGGATGTTCCTTAAATTTGGCAGCATATAGGCTAGCATAGTGGCCCCCACAGCTTTACCCTTTATTTGCTGGGAAAAACGATGCTGAAAACAAAAGTAGTTCTTGGTCAGTGCTATCCTAGCCAAATTGACAATCGGATGATTTGGAACCCTAGGATATGTAGATCGTTTTTTCAGTTTCTTTATTGATAAGGTTTCCTCCTGAGGGATGTTAGTGTAAAGGGAATCTATATCCAGAGTAACCAGAATGATATTGGGTAAATCACTATCAAAATTTTTGAGTATATTTATCATGTGAGCTGAATCCCTAACATACGATTTATTTTTGGAACAAATGGTCTTAAAAATTGTTGACAAAAATGGATAACGGTTCAAGATCATTTAAAATATATTTCTATGTAAGTTTTATGCATTTTTTTTATTACCTGCCTTTATTTTTCTCTGTTATCTGTTATACAAGGGAATACATATGCTATGTGTACACAATAGATATTCACCTCTCCATGTCTCTATCTTATGTTCCTCTAGCTCATAAATTTGCACCTGCAAACAAGAAGCAGAAGAGTGGTTATGGTTAAGAATATATCACCCAGACATTTGAGCCCTCTTCTAAGGTCTTAGGTTTCAGTGGGTTGCAGCTCCCATTAAAAAGAGCACAAGAATCCATCATATCCACCAAAGCAAAAGCACAGAAGCCCCTCTCCCATACAAACACATATACAATGCTTCTTCCAATCAAAACCCTGGGCACCTCTCCCCTGTTAAACACACAATACTTCTTACCATAGAAGACTTATAGTAGCGATGAAGAATATAAATGAAGTCTGTAATCGTCAGCATCCCTGAAGAGTAAAGCAAAGCTCAGGTTTACATGGGATTGAGGTTGTCTCCCCAGCTTTACATCTGCTTCACTGCAACCCTCTCCCCTCCCTCTTGCTGGTGCTACATGTCTTAGTATTATAAGTGACCATGGGTGGCACTTACCCACAAAGCCTTGTTTTTTGCTGTCCCACAAAGGTGCGGCTCTCACTCCATTAGTGACCAGCGCAAAGAAAGCCTTCTTCACCTGTGCAAGAGAAAGAAGATTCGGAATACTCAGTGTATATGCACCATTATGTACATGCAGGTGCTCCATAAGTATAATGCGAACAGTGTGCTGAAACGGGTGAAAACCCACAACCTTTCCTGAACCCAATTTTGTTAGGGGCTCCTGTGTGCCCCCAACAAAACTGGTCACACACCTGACATCAAAATCCCTTTTGGAAGCTACAAACATCCCTTTAAATTACAGGTCAGAAACCTGGGGGTACAGCTAGACTCAACACTTTCACTGATCCCCCAAATCCAACCAACCTTCAAGAATTTCTTCTATCATTTGCAACAACTATGCTACCTCTCTTCATACATTGAGAAGTCAAGTCTTGTCATAGTGGTTCAAGCCAAAACAACATCAAGGCTGGATTACTGTAATGCACTCTACACTGGTCTGACTATAAGGAGTTTGCATCAGCTCCAACTGATTCAGAATGCTGCAGCACAACTGATAGAAGGTTGTAAGCAATGTGATCATATTACACCATTTCTGCAAAAACTTCAGAAGCTACCAGGGCAATACTGGGCTATTTTTTTTTTTTTTTTTAACTCTATGCCCGATCTTCAAAGCCCTTAACAGAAACGGGCTAGAGCAGTGATTCTCAACCCAGTCCTCAGGGGAAAATTCAGCCAGTCAGGTTTTCAGGATATCCACGATGAACATGCATGAGATAGTTTTGCACTGCCTCCACCGGGCTAAAGTAATTAAAGAACAGGACCTCCTAGAATTGATTATACAGGGCTTTTTTCTTCAGTACCTGATGCAGGGATAGGATCATACAATGTCTGACCACGTCTCAATGTGGTGTTCTCTTGATCTTGGAGTCTCTGGAGATAAATCATATCATTGGAAATGTTCTCCCCTTCTTTACTGGGACTCAGAATTCCAAGAATAAATACTGCACAAATGGGCGGATTATCAGCTTAATAATGTTGGTCATGTGCATACACCGGTACTTTTTTTGGGAGGCTGTTAAAAGCAGTGCTCCGGGGGAAGATTCTGGCATATACTACCTGAAGGGAAAGGGATTGGGAGATTTTGAGATTAGAGAAACAGCTGGTTAAAACACGGATTCACTATGAAACTCACCCTACCCCACAACAAAGAAATTCACTGTTTGCGCTTCAGGCCTCTCTCAATGCACTTCTTCATGAGAGAGCAGTGAAATCTTTGCAATATTACAAGTTTCAGTTCCATCTTCATGGTAATAAAACTGGGAAACTTCTGGCCAAGTTAGTTAAACAGTCTGCAGGGTCTCAAATTATTTCACAGGTAGATAAGGGAGATGGAGTATTGGTCAGAATCAAAGAAGAAACTGTGGCAGTCTTCAAACAATACTATCAACATCTTTACGCTCAGCTACTAGTGAAGGATTTGGAAGGTGAGGTGTAATTGGATAGTTTAGATTTGCCACAGCTTGCCAAAGCTCTAAAGATACACTTAATGCCCCCATTACTGAGGAGGAGGTAACTTTGGCCATTCAGGAAAGTAGTTTATACAAGATGCCGGAACTAGATGGATTCCAGGCAGAATATTACAAAATCCTCTGTCCCTTAAAGACTGTAGAGTAGGAAAAATTATTTATACAATTTGTGACAGTTGGTGGCCTACCGCGTTCGATACAATTAGCACAGATCATCTTGCTCTTGAAACCAAGTAAAGACCAGTACAGCCCTCTTCTTATAGACCTATTTCTCTTTTAAATGTGGACACTAAATTTTTTGCAAAAATTTTAGCCAATCATTTGGCACAAGTGATTCCTTCTGTGATAGCTGGCCTCAAGTGGGGTTTGTTCAAGGCCACACTATAACTCAAAATTTACATAAAATTCTTATCTTGCTGGAACAGGTGGAACGAACATATATGTCTTCTCTGTTAGTCAGTTTTGACGCAGAGAAGGCCTTTGATCATGTAGCCTGGGTTTTTTTTTTATTTGCCACATTGCGTAGGTATGACATTGGGTGGATTTTCCTGGACACCATTTGGGCACTCTATATATCTCCTTCACAACTGATCCAGGTCAATGATGTCTCTTCCCCGCCTTTTGAGATTTATAGAGGTACATGTCAAGGTTGTCCATTGTTCCCCTTACTGCTTGTCCTATCCTTAGATCCTTTGATTTGAGAGATTATAAGTAATCTGGACATCAAAGTTATTTGGATAGGTTTGTAGGAATTTAAGCTTTCTGCATTTGCAGATGATCTGTTGATACACATGGTGGAGCCCCAGGTGTCTTTAAGGATGCTGATTGAGAGCTTTGTGAAATATGGTGATTTTGGGGGATTTTAAATTGAATTATAGAAAGTCTTTGGCATTGTCAACTGTGAATTCAGTATGCAAGGGATGGCAGGGCCCTTTCCTTTGCACTGGGAGTCCATTTCTTTTTATTATCTGGGTATCCAGTTGCCTTATAAAACTTTCCTGTTTTATGAGGTCATTTGATGGGTTTATTGGATCACACTAGAACTTGTTTGGCTAAGTGGTTACACCTCCCTTTGTTGGTCCATTGTCAAATTCATCTTTTCAATATAGTCCCTTTTCCTAAATTGCTTTATACTCTGTAGTTATGATTGTTGAAGCGCAATTTAAATTCTTTGTGTAGGCTTCTCTCTCACTTTTGTTGGGTGGGCAGGAAGCCGAAAATGTCCTTTAAACATGTGCTTGGATGTTGGAAATATGGGGCTATGGGCTTCCCAAATTTACGTATATACAATCAAGTTTGTTTACTTCAGTACCTGAGAGATTGGATTCTTGAAGAGCAGAAAGCGAAGATACATACCTGTAGCAGGTATTCTCTGAGGACAGCAGGCCAATTGTTCTCACATGTGAGTCGATGTCTGCGGCAATTTTGCCAGCAAAATATAGAAAAATTTACCCAGAGTCTTCTGGCGCGTGTGCAGCGTGCATTGCGCTTGCGCGGCCATTTTCCCACCCGTTGCATGACCGTTCCCGCTCAGTTTAATCAAAAAGCGTACATAAGTATTGCCATACTGGGAAAGACCAAAGGTCCATCGAGCCCAGCATCCTGTTTCCAACAGTGGCCAATCCAGGTCACAAATACCCGGCAAGATCCCAAAAATGTACAAAACATTTTATACTGCATATCCCAGAAATAGTGGATTTTCCCCAAGTCCATTTAATAACGGTCTATGGACTTTTCCTTTAGGAAGTCGTCCAAACCTTTTTTAAACTCCGCTAAGCTAACTGCCTTTACCACATTCTCCGGCAACGAATTCCAGAGTTTAATTACACCTGAGTGAAGAAAACTTTTCTCTGATTCTTTTTAAATTTACTACATTGTAGCTTCATCGCATGCCCCCTAGTCCTAGTATTTTTGGAAAGCCTGAACAAACGCTTCACATCTACCCATTCAACTCCACTCATTATTTTATAGACCTCTATCATATCTCCCCTCAGCCACCTTTTCTTCAAGCTGAAGAGCCCCAGCCGCTTTAGCCTTTCCTCATAGGGAAGTCGTCCCATCCCCTTTATCATTTTCGTCGCCCTTCTCTGCACCTTTTCTAATTCCACTATATCTTTTTTGAGATGAGGCGACCAGAATTGAACACAATATTTGAGGTGCGGTCGCACCATGGAGTGATACAAAGGCATTATAACCTCCTCATTTTTGTTTTCCATCCCTTTCCTAATAATACCTAACATTCTATTTGCTTTCTTAGCCGCAGCAGCACACTGAGCAGAAGGTTTCAACGTATCATCGACGACAACACCTAGATCCCTTTCTTGGTCCGTGACTCCTAACGTGGAACCTTGCATGACACAGCTATAATTCGGGTTCCTCTTTCCCACATGCATCACTTTGCAGCACTTGCTCACATTAAACGTCATCTGCCATTTAGATGCCCAGTCTCCCAAGTCTCGTAAGGTCCACTTGTAATTTTTCACAATCCTCCCGCGATTTAACGACTTTGAATACATTTGTGTCATCAGCAAATTTAATTACCTCACTAGTTACTCCCATCTCTAGGTCATTTATAAATATGTTAAAAAGCAGCGGTCCCAGCACAGAGCCCTGGGGAACCCCACTAACAAAATCAACCGGCTCACCTTTATCCACATGTTTGTTCACCCCTTCAAAGTAATGTAGTAGGATTGGTGAGGCAAGATTTCCTTTCACTAAGGTAAAATTATGTATCACACCTGATAATTTTCTTTCCCTTAATCATAGCCGATCAATCTATAGACTGGTGAGTTGTGTCCATCTACCAGCAGGTGGAGATAGAGAGCAATCTTTTGCCTCCCTATATGTGGTCATGTGCTGCCGGAAATTCCCCAGTATGTTCTCTATCTCAGCAGGTGTGTGGTCACACATCAGCAGCTCTGGCTAGGTCTCCAAGCCTAATTCTTTAGGTTTTGTTGAGTACCTGGGGTTGAGGGCTCTTCGTGAGCAAGTGCAAACCTGGTGGTGCCAGGTCCCTCCTTTTCTTACCCCTCCCGCTGGCTCCGTTAAAAAAAAATATATATATTTAAAACGTTCAAAAAGGACGTACATTTGCAGCTGCTCACTGGAACAAGTCGTCGCTGCTCGGAGCAAGAAGCAGGTAATTTTTACCTTTTACTAGCGGGCAGGGGGTTCCCCGAACGGTCTCCACGTGGCTATGGCCTTGGATGGCAAGGACGCGAAAAGACGTTCCCCGGAACGCGTTCGCGTGCCTAGCGGGGAAGCGTGGGGCTCGAAGGTAGAGTCGTCCTTTTTGGGCGCCCTTTCGAAGCCGGGAGAGTTCACCAGTTTTTCCTCCGGCGGCGGTGGCTTTTCCTGCCTAGAGGCACCCTCCATCTGCACTCCCAGTAGCGGGGGAGAGGCGTCCAAAATGGCGTCCGGTGCGAAACTCCGAGAAGGAGCCGCGCGGGAAGAAGAGCGTTTTAATTTCGCCGACTTCTTACTGTCACCCGATTCAAGGGCGACCAAGCTGTTAACGTTTCCCATCTCGAGGGCGGCCCAAGAAGAAGCCGACCAAGCTGCGTGGCCGGTCACGACCGGTAGGGCGGCCAGCGGGGAATGGGCGCCTAAGGCAGGAAAGGCCACCGCCGCCGGAGGAAAAACTGGTGAACTCTCCCGGCTCCGAAAGGGCGCCCAAAAAGGACGACTCTACCTTCGAGCCCCCCGCTTCCCCGCTAGGCGCGCGAACGCGTTCCGGGGAGCGTCTTTTCGCGTCCTTGCCTTCCGAGGACATAGCCACGTGGAGACAGTTCGGAGAACCCCCTGCCCGCTAGTAAAAGGTAAAAATTACCTTTTTCTTGCTCCGAGCAGCGACGACTTGTTCCAGTGAGCAGCTGCAAATGGATGTCCTTTTTGAACGTTTTAAATATATATTTTTTTTTTTAACGGAGCCAGCGGGAGGGGGCAGAAAAGGAGGGACCTGGCACCACCAGGTTTGCACTTGCTCACGAAGAGCCCTCAATCCCAGGTACTCAACAAAACCTAAAGAATTAGGCTTGGAGACCTAGCCAGAGCTGCTGATGTGTGACCACACACCTGCTGAGATAGAGAACATACTGGGGAATTCCGGCAGCACATGACCACATATAGGGAGGCAAAAGATTGCTCTCTATCTCCACCTACTGGTAGATGGACACAACTCACCAGTCTATGGATTGATTGGCTTGATGATAGGGAAATCCATGTTGACTTTGTCTCATTAATCCATGCTTTTGAATATGCTCTGTAATTTTCTTCTTAATAATAGTCTCTACCATTTTGCCCAACACCGACGTCAGGCTCACCGGTCTATAATTTCCCGGATCTCCTCTGGAACCTTTAAAAAAATCGGTGTTACTTTGGCCACCCTCCAATCTTCCGGTACCACGCTCGATTTTAAGGATAAATTGCATAACACTAACAGTAGCTCCGCAAGCTCATTTTTCAGTTCTATCAGTACTCTAGGATGAATACTATCCGGTCCAGGAGATTTTGCTACTCTTCAGTTTGCTGAACTACCCCATTACGTCATCCAGGTTTACCGTGAAGTCAGTAAGTTTCTCCGACTCGTCCGCTTCAAATACCATTTCCAACACCGTTATCCCACCCAAATCTTCCTCGGTGAAGACCGAAGCAAAGAATTAATTCAAACTCTCCGCTACGTCTTTATCTTCCTTGATCGCCCGTTTTACCCCTCGGTCATCCAGCGGCCCAACTGATTCTTTTGCCGGCTTCCTGCTTTTAATATACTGAAAAAAATGTTTGCTATGTTTTTTTGCCTCTAATGCTATCTTTTTTTCGTAATCCCTCTTGGCCATCTTTATCTGCACCTTGCATTTGCTTTGATACTCCTTATACTGCTTCTTGTTATTTTCAGACGGTTCCTTCTTCCATTTTCTGAAGGCGTTTCTTTTAGCTCTAATAGCTTCCTTCACCTCACTTTTCAACCACGCTGGCTGTCTTTTGGACTTCTGTCTATCTTTTCTAATTCACGGAATATGTTTAGCCTGGGCCTCCAGGATGGTATTTTTGAACAGTGCCCATGTCTGTTTTTCTTTTAACCGTTCTTCTCATTTTATGAGACTCCTTTCCACTGACAGGACCTTCCTTTATGGATTAGAAACAAAGACATACAACCAGTCTGCACTGGAAAAGATTCAAAGACTGGAGTTACTTCAGAAGGCTGCCCAAGATGTCCACACTTTTTTTTTTGCTAAAAGGTGGCTGGTAAGTCGGATCCTGGCTTGTTTCACAGACGACATATGAATAGAGGCTATTGGAACCAAAAGATCCACTAACCTCGCTACGCACAGTCCACCAGGGACTCCCTCTGAAATGTGAACAAGGGAGATCATGTGGTGTTATGATCGGAGCTAGACGCGGGTGACAGCTGCTCCGTTCCTCGGGGTTCCCCGCTCCCTGAATATCGCACCTTCACTGATATTTTTCAAACTCAGAAGAAGCGCTGAAGTAGGGGACGCGCAAGAAAGTTGTTATTAATTCTCGGAGGGAGAAGATGGCAGCGAAATCCTCCCAAAAAGAAAAGGCACGAGGAAAAGACAAAATGGCGGCGCCATCCAGCCCGGCGGGCTCCTCGATATCATCTGCTTGGGTAGCGGATATAACAGCCAAAATGTCAGTGGTATTTGAGGAATCGTTGGAAAGACGATTGGCGCCTATAGACCTGAAATTGGAGACTCTAAGTGGCCAATTTGGTGAGTTTACCAAGGACTTGGTGAGCTGTCAGGAGCGAATGAACGCGGTGGAAGATCGCGCTACAAAGCTGGAAGGAGGCCACGAGCAGCTGAAGAAAACAGTAGCAGCCTTGGAAGCGAAGGTGGAAGACCTCGAGAATCGCTCGAGGAGAAACAACTTGCGGTTAAATTGGTTTGCCTGAAGAGCTGGAGGATAGAGATTTAATATCTTTTCTAGAAAAGTGGATACCTAAAGAACTGGCCCTGGCTGGGAACTTTGAATCTCTGCAGATCGAGAGGGCACATAGAGTGGGTCCACGAGGCACGAGGTCAGAGGCAAGGCCTAGAGTGGTTATTCTTCAGCTGTTGAATTTTCGCCAGAAACAGGAGATTTTGCAGGCGCTGAGGTCGGGGAAAACGCTGACATATCAATCAAAAAAAATTCTTTGCTTTCAAGATTATTCGGCCGGAGTGGCGGCACAACGCAAGAGGTTTGCACCGATATGTACACAACTATTTAAGCAGAAGGTGCGGTTCGCTTTGGTATATACCCGGCAGTGCTGAGAGTTACCTGGAATGGGACGGCACGTATCATGCATTCGGTGGAAGAAGCTAAACACTTTTTGGAGCAGCTGGACAGCAGTGGACATGCTACATGAATAGGACATGAGGGCTGGTATGACCGGGGAATATCAGGTGCAGCTGAGGATTATTGATGTAACAAGTCAATAGTAGAGGTTGGGGAGAATAAGGGAGGCGGTATGTTCGTTATGGGGTTATTGGGATTGCGTGGGAGAGCTGGATGAAGTCCAGTAAGGGGTTAATAATGGGTGCTGGGAATCGGTTTATTGTTTGTTTTCAATTTGTGTGGGGGGGGGGGGGGGACCTGGAGAGGCACTAGATGTGACATTCCAGATGTGTGCTCTGGAACAAGGGAAAGGGAGGAATAAGGGGCGGGGGAGGGGGGTAGTTATTTGATATGTCTGAGGGTTGAATGTGACGAGTGGAGAAGAGTGGAAATCTGGAGTGGGGCTAGAAAGAGGTGGAGTCTGTACAGGAGGGGGTGGAGGCTGGGCTACTTCTTCCCAAATTCACAGAGAAGATGTGTTGATATGCTATTTTGGGGTTGTTGGCAATATGGGTGCAGACCCCCATCTGTTTCCGTAACCGCTAGTATAGTCTAGAACAAAAGCTGCAGAGTTCTTCTGATGTCTTCAGGTGAGGAAGCAACTTCTCATCCAATTATTTCAACCCCTTCCAGAGGAAGGAATAAAATATCAGTGAACCGGGGGGGGGGGGGGGGGGGGAGGGAGAGAACTCGGATTCTGAATATCATCCTTGCTCTGTTTTGGAGCTTAAAGCCTCAAGTGAGGTACATCTATGCTCAACAAACCCCCGCCTCTCCAGCTGGGACAGTAGCTGCTTGGTCTGCCCAACACCATCCGCTGGAGACACAGAAATAATGAGCATCTAAAGCTGCATGATGCCCTTATTGGATGAAGCATACAAGACTTCTCTTCCCCTCTGTATATATCTGCTGGTCAATGGGCAGAAGCCACAGGTTCTTGACTGGTCTGGTGAAGACACTAAGGAAATCTGGTGCTCCTGATGTTTGTTTTTTGTGAGGAGGTTTTTGTTTGGTTGGTTTTTTAATTTAAATCTTTTTATTTCAGTTTTTCATTAATATTTTATTTTCCAAGAAATAAAAAATATACATATATATATTTTTTGGTTGCTGTCTACTGTTCCCGATATCCGTTGCTCCACAGATGGAATGTAGTGGAAAAATCCTGAGGTTAGAATATTTTAATACAGGGGTTGTGGCAAAGGGATGAAATAGCCTAAGTGTATTTAAACAAATAACAAAGGCAATTCCAAAGTACACTCATCAGCTGTTAGGCAGACTGTGAATACACATAACATTTTAAATTGTCTTTATGCACATATCAGAAATCTAAAAAAAAATATATATATTGGAAAGGTTGAAAATAGAATGAATGACATGAAGACTGGAAAGACTGACAAGAGAACGAATGACATGAAGACTGGAAAGACTGACAAGAGAACGAATGACATGAAGGTTCCTAAGTATTCTTCCAGACACAAAAAAGGCTGATGCAGTAAGCTGCACAACTCACTAGTGCAGCAGTTTACACTCAACTTTCCCGTGTTAATCTTACTCCTGAAAACGGCCAGAATCAGTGACAGTCGAGGATGATGTAGGAATACGGACTGTGCTGAAGCAGATGGAACAAATTGCTGAGCTAAAGTGATGGACAATGAGGACTCTGCTAGAGGAAGACAAATTAGATACAAGTGTACAGCGCTGCGTACGTCTAGTAGCGCTTTAGAAATGATAAGTAGTAGTAGTAGTAGATACAGTGGAAGATTAAAAAGTGAAAATAAAACTTTCTACCGAGTCTGGGGCAGCTTATTTTACGGAAGAGACGTTTTGCATTTAGATATTAATTGAAATGTGATAAAAAACACAGGTGGAGATACACTGAACCCAGAACAGAACCGGAAATGAATGGACCACCCAGGTGAATGAAAATAGAGCACATGAGTACCATGGACCTGCGCATGAATAGGACAAGATGAAAGAATGGGGTAGTAAAAGAGGAGGGCGCACGATGGAACGAAGTCGAGTCAAATCCTAATGTCTTACCATCTGGGGAAGGTAACCTCAAGGATGGATTGGAAGATAGATGCTAACCAAAACCAGTCGTTTTGGTTCCGGCCAAAACTGAATCTGTGTCTCAGTTTCAACTGAAACAAAATACGTTATGTCTGCCACATCCCCACACGCCCCCTCATGCTATCTCCCCCCCCAAGAGCATCAGCAGGCCCTACCTTAACAAGCCATGGTGATCTAGTGGCCTCTTAGGGGGCAGGAAAGAACCCCACTCTTTCCTACCCAGTGCCGCTGCTGCCTTTAAAATGGTTACCGAGACTGCGCAGGAGGTCCCGGTAGCCATATTGAGATTGCTGTTGCTTATGCCTGTGCTAATCTCCAATTGCTCTTGCTTGTTCCAGTACCTCCCGTGACAGTCTTCCAAGGCAGCCGCAAAAAGTTTTGGCAGCCATTTTAAAGCAGCACCAGGCAGAAAAGAGTGGGTTCTTTCCTGCCCCCAAAGAGGTCCACGAAACCACCAGGGTTTGTTACGGTAGGCCTGAGGAGAGCCTACAGATGGTCATGGGGGCAAGGTTGGTGGGGAGACTTATTTTCTTCGGGGGTGATCAGTCAGGTGGCCGGGGGGGGGGGGGGGGGGGGGTGGAGAGGGTGTGTGTCGAGAGTTTTGGTTTCACATTAAAACAGTGACACATATATGACAGCAAGCATTTATAGATCTAATGAGAATCATGCTGCCTTCTTTAGGGACCTCAGTGGCATTTGCTAAGGGAGCACACATTATGGAGGGGGAGTGGTGGGGGGGGGGGGGAGACAGAATGTAGATATAGACTTCTTAGGAAGGAACAAGGTTTGTCCCTGCTCAAGTGAAAGTAAATACCTCTCATTTGTTATTATTATATTACATTCATCAACACAGAGATTAAGGATCCAGGATAGCCATATCAAATTGTTCAATATAATGTTAGCTTTGGGTGTCCAGCTAGCTATTCCTCACTGGAAAGACAATACTAAACTAAATACGTAGGAATGGTGGGGTCACTTATGTCTCAAAAGGAAACAGATTTCAAAGTTGCAGCTTCTTCATAACAATGTTTCTTCTATTTTCAAACACCTCTGCCAATATCATTTATATTTCTAAATATTTATAACACGTGAAGGATTAGAATATTGCAACTCAAAGGAAACTGCACAGACAAGATGGCCCTTAGATCCCTATCATCACAATCTATTTCTTGCTGTCTTTCCTAGCGGGAGAGAAGAGGGCTGCATGTTGTGGTCTTATTCGCAGAGGGTTTCAGGGGATGCTGCACATGGTAGCCTTACCTGCAGAGAGGTGTCAAACACAACCAGCTTGGAGCTGGTGGGAATCAGGTCATAGCATCGATGAGACTTCATGAACCGAGTGTAAACACTGTCTTCAGACTCTAGGGCTATATAGAACAGAAACAAGAAGGGCCAAGACAGTCATAGACAGATTGATACAGACATGCCATTTCAAGGTCGATTCTATGGTTAAGAAGAAATATTCCACATTTCTCGGTCTTTTGCAGGACAACACTTACTGAATCAGAAGAAGCCATATTCGTTGTTGTTTTATTTCAAATAAGGCATTTATTTGTATAAGCATTTAGCTTGCATATTTTTCCAAGGTGAGTTACGTTACGGACATTAGGTATTTTATGCGTGTCAAATACATGGCTTCTATATGTATCTGTTAAGCATATTAAAAACGAATGGTGAAATTAGGCCTTACCTGCTAATTTTCTTTCCTGTAGACCCTCCAGACCGGTCAAGACGCTTGGTTTATGCACGCCTACCGGCAGAGGGAGACTAAGAACACTGAACTCTGAACACTGCATATGTAACCTGTGAGGAACCCCGACTAGCCAGTATGCCGATAACAAAGCAGAGAAAAGACAAAGGAAAAAAAGAAACACTCACAGAGCCCTGTACATGGAAACTCTAAATAAAACTGTGCTTCTGCAGACCGAATGCAAACTAGCACTCAGAGCTGCACCAGTATAGTGCCAGAAACCTAACAACTGCTAGACCGGAATTGCATAGAACATGCTACTCATCAGCCACAGCAAAACCTGGGCTCAAAGCCAAATCAGAAATATCCATAAATGCTGAAGACAGGGCGGGTTCTTGACCGGTCTGGAGGGTCTAGAGGAAAGAAAATTAGCAGGTAAGGCCTAATTTTCACCTTCCACAGCAATCCTCCAGACCGGTCAATATGCTTCGGAAGTACCAAAGCAGTACACATCTAAGGGCGGTGAAATGGAAAAGTTTTAAAGATTGTTTTTCAAGCTCTGCCTGTATGACCGATAGTGACTTTCTCTCATTAAAAGTAATGAGAGAGTAGTGGATGCTTGGAATGAGACTAAACAATAGAACGTAGCAGTGATACTGGAAAAAATGGTAACCTAATACTTAAATAAAGTTCCAGTAACGATGAGTGTACTTATTAATAAATGAAGAAAAAGCCCTCAGAAACCGCAGGTAAAATACCTTAGGTTTAGTGTACGGTCATATAATTGTTGATGACACGTATCACGGTTCGATCACAGGGCTAAAAAAACTTCATTTTGTAGGGAGCCTTAAATTTCTGGCTTCTTACTACAGTGTGAATTCTTTTAAAGAAAAAGTTTTTTTACAACAATCTATTTCTTTTTTCGCTATACAATCTATTTCATTTTTTGCTAAAAATGATCGTTTAAATATTCAATCACTTAGCTTTTGGATTTGTTTCGAATTCGGACGCTTTCATTAAGCTGATCACAGCATTAAGCTTGGAATACTGCACTCTCCATTTAGCAAAAAATGAAATAGAGTGTATAGCGAAAAAAGAAATAGATTGTTGTAAAAAAACTTTTTCTTTAAAAGAATTCACACTGTAGTAAGAAGCCAGAAATTTAAGGCTCCCTACAAAATGAAGTTTTTTTAGCCCTGTGATCGAACCGTGATACGTGTCATCAACAATTATATGACCGTACACTAAACCTAAGGTATTTTACCTGCGGTTTCTGAGGGCTTTTTCTTCATTTATTAATAAGTACACTCATCGTTACTGGAACTTTATTTAAGTATTAGGATGCTTGGAATGCCCTCCGCGGGAGGTGGTGGAAATGAAAACGGTAACGGAATTCAAACATGCGTGGGATAAGCATAAAGGAATCCTGTGCCGAAGGAATGGATCCTCAGGAGCTTAGTCAAGATCGGGAGGCGGGGCTGGTGGTTGGGAGGCGGGGATAGTGCTGGGCAGACTTATACGGTCTGTGCCAGAGCCGGTGGTGGGAAGCGGGGACTGGTGGTTGGGAGGCGGGGGTAGTGCTAGGCAGACTTATACAGTCTGTGCCAGAGCCAGTGGTTGGGAGGCGGGGCTGGTGGTTGGGAGGCGGGGATAGTGCTGGGCAGACTTATACGGTCTGTGCCAGAGCCGGTGGTTGGGAGGCGGGGCTGGTGGTTGGGAGGCAGGGATAGTGCTGGGCAGACTTATACGGTCTGTGCCCTGAAGAGCACAGGTACAAATCAAAGAAGGGTATACACAAAAAGTAGCAAATATGAGTTATCTTGTTGGGCAGACTGGATGGACCGTGCAGGTCTTTTTCTGCTGTCATCTACTATGTTACTATGTTACAGAGCAAGGACTAAAAACGGTTTATAGCCAAAGGCCACAGAAGAAAACCAATGGAATCCCTAGGGCCTACCAGACTGCAGTCTACCCTCTGCTGGAGACTGAGAAATACTGGCTAGTTGGGGTTCTGCACAGGTTATATATACAGTGTTTAGAGTTCTCAGTCTCCCTCTGCTGGTAGGCGTGCATAACCCAAGCATCTTCACTAGTCTGGAGGGTCGCTGAGGAAATGTGAATTTTATACCGGCAGATAGTACAACCAGCACAGCACCGAAACACTCAGGTTTGGCAAAGCAAGTGACCAAGTGGGCTGAACCTTCTTTACAATAATTGTGTAACACTGTCCAGTTCCCCAGGAGGGCATTAAAGGGCAGGGTGGTGGAAATGCTCCTCACCAGAGACCAGGGCTAGATTAACCATTGGACCAAGTGAGGCACTGGCTCAGGGCACCAGGTGATATAAAGGGTGCCAAAATCCTCAGCCTCTGACATCACCACTAGTGCCTCACCTAGTCTAAAAGTTAAGCCTTCCCCCCTTCCCAAGAGACCGGCATCTCCCCCCCCCCCCCCCCCCCCCCCCCCCCCCCCCACGATCCTGTACACTTTATCTTGGTTCTGGCAGCAGCATCAACAGATGGCTTTAGATTTGCCACTGCATCTTCCCTTCTGCTGCATCCCTCCTCACATGAAATGCATCAGAGGAGGCAGGACACAGGAGAGGGAAGACACAGGGGCAAGCCTGTTGCTCATGCTGCTGCTGGCAAACAACGTAAAGTGTACTGGACTGTTGTGGAAGAGGGAAGAAGGGAGGGCGTGATCAGACCACGGGGGTGTAGAGAGACACTGGACTGAGCGAGCAAGGGAGAAATGCCAGAACTGTTGTGGGTGCCAGGGACAGAAGCAATGCAGGAGAGGGCTCCAAAGCACATTGGCTTAGGGTGTCATAATTCCTTGAGGCGGCCCTGCTGGAGACTGGTCACCAATGACAGCAGGAGTGATCCTAAGGGGAATGCAGCAAGTGAAAAGAATAGCCTCAAAAACAATACTAATACTGGTAGCACATACAACATCTTTTGCATACTGACACATATCCTGTGCTGGAGTGGTTTGTGAAGCATCTTGTTGGACCTGAGTAAGACATGAACACATCCAACAGGAATAGTGTGTGTACACTCAACTTGCTTTTGTTCACTTTTTGAAAAAATATGACATTTTAAGCCTCTCACCTTCCAGGACAGAAGCACATTTCTGTGGTAGAACTTCAGCTTCAACACACACCTGCAAACACAAGGAAATTTAATTTTTATTTATCTAAAAAATATCTACCTTTTGTTGAAACTTAAGGTTTAATGACATATAATGCTCTAAAAATCATCATCAAATGAAAACATTACACAATACAAAAACCATCCTATAATAAAAATAAGCAAGCAGCAGTCAGCACCTGAGAAACACCTAAGCACAACAAACTTAAAAAAATGGCAGTATCCACTTGCCAGTCAGTCCAGCTAAGCAATATACTCAACTTATCTATCAAAATATCAGAAAAACACCCGTTTTCAAAGTAGTTGTATCTGTCAGGATCCTAATTTGGCTGCACAATTTACTTCCATTCCACTGGGACAGCAATTGAGAACACACAGCTTCTAGATTCCAAAAAATGAATTTTCCGAACAGCTAGAATAGTAAAACTGCATTCCTCTGAGAATAAAGAACCAACTGGCTGGTAAATTTTCATAAAGAAGATAAATAGGGGCATCATTTTGTAAAGCTTTTTGCACCAAGGTAAGATCTTAAACTTAAATCTACATGCTATACTGGTCTAACTACAATGGGATTTGCACCAGATCCAATTGATTCAGAATGCTGCAGTCAACTGAAAGAAGACTGCAAGCAATGTGATCACATCACACCATTTCTGCAAAACCTTATCTGGCAAACAGTATAATACAGGGCTAAATTTAAAACTCTATTCCCATTCTGTTGTATTTTGTTGCTAAGTTGTTGAACATTAACAGTGTGGTAGGCCACAGATGAAATGACGAGACAGAGACAAAGATTGGAGGAAGCAGATATTATTGGACCCAACATGGCCATGTTTCGGCAAATTTGATTTATTAGGATTTATTTACCACCTTTTTGAAGGAATTCACTTAAGGCATTGTACAGTAAGAATAGACCAAACATGAGCAATAGGCAATTACAGCAGTAAAAATATTCAATTAACAATACAAAGGATGGCATGGTATACTACTTCTCTATTTTACTTATGGGGTCCCTTGGTTCTAAATCTACCTCTATACCGTTATGCCAAGAGAAACTCAAGTGTTGTTCTCCCAGCGTGTGTCTGCCTTAGCTTCACTTATTTTAATTTATTTTAACTGGACCTCAATGCATCCACCCTTGGCACTTCACCTTTAAGGCGAGCAAGCCCTTTCATTACAAAAGGACACCAAAGTTATCAGAGCTGATCCTATCACAGGTCCTTTTTTTCTTTTTTACCCCGATCAGTAGTTCAGATACCAATGTAAAAAAACTCCTTTACTGAGAAAAACCATTGGATATCCTACTATCTGTCTCCTTGCAAATAGACACCCTGTGAGAACAAAACACGTTATAAATTGTGAACTCTAACTTTTCTCAAATATAATAACCGCGAAACCTTCCCTGAGGATCTTAGCACTTCTACTGCCCAACATCAGCCCTGTACTTATCTGATTACGCTGCTTTTATAACACTGCACTGTCCTTCATTGTTCCTGTTGCAGTCTTTTCAGTTTCTCCCAGCCGGCTGGTGCGTTCCTATCAGACTCTCTGTGCTGAGTCTTCCTTCAATGGGCATGCACAATGTTATTGTTTCTTCTCATACATATCTGTTCCTCTGATGCATTTCAGAAGGGACGCAGCAGAAGGAAGATGCAGTGGCAGACCTAAAGACGTCTGTTGATGCTGCTGCCAGAACCAATATAAAGTGTACAGCATCACAGATGGGTAAGAAAGTAGGAAAAGTTAGAAAGTAAGGTGACTGATTTGAAGGAAGTTGCACATGAGGTCAGAGAGTTAAATATTATCTCAGCTAGGGTAGGAGTAGATAAACATGTCCCGCTGCAATATGTGCAGCCCACGTCACTCCTTGTGTGTGTGAGTGAGACTAACAAGTTAGTTACTTCTTCCATTAAAGGCCTGGTTGAACAGCCAAGCTTTCACCTGCTTCCTGAAGTAGCACTAGTCTTGTGTTAAGCGGAGACTTTCAGGCAATGAATTCCAGAGAGTGGGGGCTACTCTGGAGAAGGCTCGCTTGCGGGTATCACATCGTGTAATGTCTTTTGGAGAGGGTGTAGTTAGTTAAAGTCCTTGGGAGGACTTTAGTGTCCTTGGCGGTTTGTGGAAGATCATCCAGAGGCAGCGTAGCTGGGACAGAGGCAGCATAGCTGTAGCAAATAGTAGAAGCAGCTCTTGAAGGCTGCTTGGATTTGGGGAATCAGAGTAAGTGTTGAATCCAACTGTATTCCAAGGTTCCTGACTTGTGATTTGAGGGGGAGTTTGTATTTCCCAAAAGGGATTTTGATGTCAGGTGTGTATTCACTTGTGTTAGGGACCCAGAGAAGCTTGGTTTTACTTGGGTTCAGGCAAAGTTTGTTGTGTTTAGCCCATTCTTGAATTGATGTTAGACAGGTAATCAGTTTATTCAGGGCTTTAGGTAAGTCAGGTTCAATGGGTATGAGTAGCGGCACATCATCCACATAGATGTAGAACTGAGTGTCCATTGACCAAATCAGCTCATTAGTGGCTTGAGGTATAGGTGACAGGTCAGTGTCCATGGTGGTGATGAGTTGCAGCCAAACATTATGGTTTGTTGCCTGTCTGATAGAGAGGATTTGAACCAGGCACATACTGTTCCATTGATACCTGTTTCTGTCAGTCGTGCTAGCAAGATATGTCAAAACCTGCTGAGAAATCTAGCAGTACTAACATCGAGGCGAATCCCTTGTCTCGATTTCTGTGAAGATCATCTAGCAGGGATAAGAGGAACATTTCTGTTCCATAACCAGGTCTGAATCCAGATTGACATGGATCTAGCCAGTTACTCTTTTCTAGCCAATCATTAAGTTGAACACAGACTGTTTGTTCTATGAGTTTCCCTACAAACGAGATGTTGAATACTGGCCTATAACTTTCAAGTTTGTCCTGGTCAAGGTTGTTTTTCTTCAGCACAGGGCAAACCACTGCCCTTTTTAATGATGTTGGTAGTTGCCCACTAGAAAGAGAGGTGTTCACAATTTTTGTGGCGCCTTCTATAAGGCCCATATTTGCCTACTGCACTATCTTTGATGGGCAGGGATCAAGGAAGCAGGTAGCTGGTCGAAGGTCTCTTAGGATTTTGTCAAGGCTCTCCTCTGTCATTAGGTTAAAAGTGTTCCATCTGTCTCTGTTAGGAGGGGGCGAGTTTGTGCACCCCTGGTTGACTGGTTGGGGACTGGGTGGGATTGCCTGTAAATCCTGTAATTTTGTTGGCAAAGTATGCAACAAAATCATTGCAGTTCAGTTTAGACTGGGCAGGCTGGTTCTGTTTTGGAGGTTGCAGTAGGCAGTTTACTATACTGAACAGCTGCTTGGTTGAATTGGCAGCCTGTACAATGCATAGAGAGAAATACTGCCAGCGTCAGGGGTCTATACACATAATACACATAAATATATTAAAATAGCATGCCAAACACAGATTATAATAATAAAATGTATTATGTCATATGGCATCACATATAATAAATGATATCACATTGGAAATAAAAGCTGAAAATAAATACCAGAATGTCATTAAAGTCAAGAAATTCTTGTGAGTCCTAATTGCTCATAAGGCAGGGGTATAAATATCAAATGACTACAAAAACCCATCTTTCATAGGTTATCGAAAAGTTGCCTCTTTAATACAGGTCCTCAGTAGCAACTTTTTTCACATGAGGAACACATCCTCATGACTTGCTAAATTCATGTCACGACCCCTTGTCGCTCTGGGACGTTAGCTCTCTCCGGTTTCCTGTGTTGACGGCTGGTGGCATCCTTAGGTGCGCATGTGCATTAGTATGCCTTTTCTGAGTGCTGCGGAGGGAGAATAAGTTGGACATGCCAGGCTGACATCAGCCCTCTGTGCCCATTTAGGGTGATGGGACCTTTCCTGTCACTGTCTTTGCAACAGGTCTCTGCCTTGAGTCTGCCTAGTCTCGTTTCAAGCCAGCCTTGCTTGCCCTGCATCCAGCTCCAGCCTTAACCCAACTGCTGTCCAAGGGCTCATCTTCCTTGAACTGTGACAGATTGCGAAGGCCATGAGCTCTGACGAGTCACCAGCCTTACGGCTCCTCCAGCAAGTGGCTCTACAGCTTCAGCACTTGTCTAGTTCTGTCCAGGATCTAGTTTTTTGCACAGACCAGTTCTATCAACTTGCAGAGATTGTTCAGACTCTGTCTGAAAGCTTGGACCACCAGATGTCTATGGCACCCCAGGTCTTGGCCTCTGCTTCTCCAGACCCTGCTCCAGTGCTCGCATACAGAAATCCAGGTATTCATCTCATGGTTCCACAGAAGTACGACAGGAAACCCAAAGACTACAGAGGATTCATTAACCAGTGCTGGATAATATTTTAACTCCAAACTAGAGATTTCTCCTCTAACAGGGCCCGGTTGGCCTACATTATTTCCTTGCTGTCTAGAAAGCCCTGGCGTGTGCATCTCCACTCTGGGAATGAAACGACCCAATGCTCGATGACCTCCATAGTTTCTTGGGACAGTTCAAGAGGGTCTTTGAAGAGCCTCGGAAAGTCACATCAGCAGGGGACGTAGACCCTGGGTAATTATGCTACACAGTTCTGCACCTTGGTTCTGAACTAAGTTGGAACGAGAGACTTGTTGCAGCCTTCTGGCAGAGGTTGGCCCCCCCAGATCAAGGATGAGCTGGACAGGCCGGGACCTCCCTACTGCATTAATGACTTAAATTGGCCTCTGTAATATGGTGGATATCAGATTCCAGGAGCGGGCCCAAGAGTGGCGATCTCCAGAAAAGACGCTGATGAGGGTGTTAGTTACCAGAAAACTCCATGTACTCCCAGGCTGGGAGAGGGCCTGCCTCCTAATCTTGAGGAATCTATGAAGGTGGACTGCTCCCCCATCTCTGTTCAGGAGAAACAGAGGTGTCGGGCCTTGAATTTATGCCTCTACTGTGGTGAGAGAGGACATTTCGCACTTAAATGCAACAATAAATCTGGATCTTCAAGCCTAGTTGTGGCCTGGAGTGCAGCGTTCGATCCACCCCCAGGGCTCCTAGTGCTCAATTTCTAATTCCAGAAGTACTCGAGTTGGATCAAGAGAAGAAAAGCATCAAGGTTTTCCTGGACTCCAGAACAGGGGGGAACTTCACAGACAAAGCTCTTGTCTGGCATTTCAAAATTCCTACCCAACAGTTGTCCAAGACCATTCTGGTCTCTTCAATCTATGGGACTATTCAAGGACACCTGAAAACCCGGACAGTTCCAGTACGTTTGTGTATTGATGACCACAGGGAGGATATCACTCTATATGTCCTCCAGATATCCATGAAGCCTGTCTTGGGTTTACCCTGGCTACAGAAACACAACCCGACTTTAAACTGGAAGAGGCGCAACATTACCACTTGGAATAATATCTGTCACTAATGTTGTCTGGATTCCGAGATATTTACTGTAACCCTAGCCACTACTGGTCTTCTTGATGATGTGCCCCAGGCCAGTGGGATCCAGGTCAAGGAGTGCCTCGAGCAGGAAGCAGAGATGTATCATCCCCATTAGAAGAACAAGGGGACTGTGGATCTCCTACCGGAAGGGAGACTTCTTCAGAGTAAGGCTTGCTTGCTCTTAGCATCCAAGATACAGGTTGTGGTCGACAACATGGTTAGAAACCTACAGAGGAAACCTTCCACCTTCCATGCTGTGGCTGAAGAACCGAACTATAGGGACATGGTTCCAAGAGTGACTTGTTCAAACCCAGACCCAGGAGGCGAGGGCCTTTGAGGAGGAGGTATTGTCACCTTGTCACTCTGGGACATCGCCTCTCTCCGGCTTCCTGCATTGATGGGCGTCAATGTCCTTACGCGCACATACGTGCATCAGTATGCCTTTTCTGAGTGCCCTGGTGGGAGAGTGGGTTGGGTGTGCCTGGCTGACATCAGCCTCCGGGCTCATTTAGGGTGACAGGATCTTTCCTCTCACTGCGTTCACCACAGGTCTCTGCCTTGAGTCTGCCTAGTCTCACTTCAAACCAGCCTTGCCTTGTTGCCTTGCCTGCCTGCCCCCGTCTCCAGCTCCAGCCTTGCCTGCCCCCTCTCCAGCTACAGCCTTGACTGCCCCCTCTCAAGCTCCAGCCTTGACCACCCCCCTCTCCAGCCTTGCCTCCAGTCCAACCTTGCTTACCCCATCTCCAGCCCAGCCTTGCCTACCTTGTCACCTGCTCTCCAGTTCCTGCTGAGTCTGGGCCTTGCCTGGGTGACACGCCTGCTGTCAGTTGGGGCGCGGCTAACCCTTGGGTCGATCGGGCAGTGCTAACCTGACTGCAGCCCTAGGGCTCACCTTCCTTGAAATGTGACAATTCATCATCGGTCCAACAATATCACTAACTTATTTACCATACTCCTTTCTTAAATTTTGAAATGCTTGATAGAAATTATCTGCATAGCTTCCCATGTGTAAAATTTAAATCATATAACTTATCTCAATATTACTTTCTTCATCAGGACCCCTAGCATAGGCAAAACACGGCCTATGTCAGCTAGGGGTCCTGATGGAGAAAGTAATACTGAGATAAGTGATATAATTTAAATTTTACACATGGGAAGCTATGCAGATAAATTTTGAAATGCTTGATAGAAATTAAGAAAGGAATATGGGGCTTCTTTTACAAAGCTGTGCTAGCGATTCCCGTGCGGGAAATGAGAGGAAACCCATAGGAATTGAATGGGTTTCCTCTCATTTGCCGCACCGAGCATCGGTAGCGCAGCTTTGTAAAGAGGCCCATGGTAAATAAGTTAGTGATATTGTCGGACCAATGATGAATTTAGCGAGTCACAAGGCTGTGTTCCTCATGTGAAAAAAGTCACTGCTGAGGTCCTCTTTTTCGATAATGTATGAAAGGCACTGGGTTTTTTGTAGCCAGTTAAAGCAAAGCAAAGCTTACAATTTCAGTTACAAAGTGACAGAATAATAGTATGAAATAAACTATAAGAAAAAAAATAAAGCAGTCTAGTATTTAATGAAATACAAAACTTATATTAAAGCATATTAAACATGACCACAGGGTACATAAATCCTATTGTATTCTGCTTTAAATAAGAAATCCTATATAATAAAACGCACCTCCAACATTCTGAAGCTGACTGCATGGCTGAGGCATTCCTGCTCTCTGTATCCATCTCCTGAATTGACATCACGTACTTCCGGGTTCGTCACAAGCAGAAGTGACCAACCACACGAGGTTTCTCGGCTTTAGAATGTTGGAGGTGCATTCTATTAAATAAGATTGGTCAGTTCATTGAAGCACAGCCAGAGCTCAGCGTCCTGCACAGTAACGCTCAGACACCAGAGAGAGGGGGGGGGGGGGGGGGGCTGACACCGGAGGGAGGGGGGCATCTCTGTCACACACACACTCTCTCTCTCACAGTCAATGTCTTTCTCTCTCTCACACACTCTATGTCTCACACTATCACATTCACTCTCTATGTGTCACACAGTCACTCACACACTCTCTTGGTCTCATACACTCAGTCTCACAGACAGTCTGTGTCTCACATATGCACTTGCACACACTCTCAATCTCACACACACACACTCTCTCTCACAGACACACTCGCACCCAGACTCACTCTCTCTCACATACACACTCTGAGGAAAACCTTGCTAGCGCCCGTTTCATTTGTGTCAGAAACAGGCCTTTTTTACTAGTAAATCAATAAAACCAAAAAGACAAAAAAACATAAAAATACATACAATCAATAATGATGTTTTACTCTAAATAGACTCCCCAAGAACCACAGTGACTGATAATGAACAACACATGTACATAATCATGTAAAAAAAACTCAATGAAAAGTGCATTAATATTCTATTGTGAAGGGAATCACTCCTCTTATAGC